>NW_024609837.1:82400008-83600008 GCF_016920785.2 Ixodes scapularis
GGACGCATGTTAGGGCCTCCGTCGTAGCTAGCCGATCTCAGCGCTTGCGAAAACTTAATCTTCTATCAGCATAAAATTTGAGTGTGAGATATGTGATGACCACGAGGAAGACATCATAGGAACTTTTATGCAATAGTAAGGTCGAATTTATTGCGTTTCCTTAAATGTTAATGCGTCAACGCTGGGCTTAACTTTGAGACACATGTGGGGATGCGGCTTGCTTTTCGCCCAATGAAGTAACAAGAAGCGGACATTTGGCAAACAAAATACGTGTAGGGCTCAAGGTGACCAAATTTCAGTTGTAGTTCACTGGTACTTGACGGGATTACTGACATTGAGCTCAAAGATCCACTCGTGGGGTGAGGTGACTAAGCTATGTCTTACTACGTTTGTATACGCACGCACAATATCCGGTGTTTTGGGAACCAAGGAAGGTGCCCCGGTCTTCGTTCTGTATCGCTTGAGAATGAGTGTATTGAACATTCGCAGAAAGTCAGATAATCGAAAACGCAAGAGCGCGTTTGGTTGCGGCGTGATAGCATGAGATGAAGCTGCTCAATCTAAACCGAAACTGAGTGACCAACTGGTTCCCAGAGTGCACTGCATGGTATTTCGCTGCGATGGGGGCGTCGGTTTTGGAAGACGTCTATGTGACCGAATTGAAGGATGTGAAAATTAGGCTGAAGCTGGAAGTACTTAAAGTCCGACCTACAGAATCGTCTTCTACCGGGGAAAAAAACCGGTTCCCAGTTTCCTTCTCTCCATTCCCTCTCGCCCACTTTTCCCCTCCTCTCCACACAGAAGGGGATCTCTGAACTACTCCCGGTAGAGAGCACGAGGGTCTCCCTTTCTTAAATGGAACGGAGAAATTGAGGCAGAGTTTCCTTCTTTCTGCTTGTTGGTCGCCCTTTAAGGAACAATTTGTGTTAGGACGAGCCTACTATAGGCTCCTTGCACTGACGTCACATCGCATACTTTTGAACACCACGTAAGAAGAGGAGAGAGAAGCTGCTTTTGTAAGAATTTTGAGTGACATGTTAATATTTTATAATCTTCTGGGAGGAGTATAGCGACGCCTGTGCGAATCCGGGAGGCACAAAGAAGAATCCTGATAAGATTGGAGCTCCTTCTTTCCCTTTTCTTTCCAAGTCATCGGAAATGACGTCATGTGCAAGCCACGTATAGACCAGCTCAACTTGCTGACGTCACGCCCTTGACGTGGCCCTGCTGTCGGCACTGTGCGTGCCGAAACGGGATTTTAGTTTCTGCGCATACGGAGTGTTCACAGCTGGCGTGGGAAAACGCGGTCTTGTTTGTGAACACTGTGTTGGTCTGTAGCGTTTTGCCTCGAGACTTTAATCAGACAAAATAACGGAACATATAGAGCATTTAAAGACAAAACAACATCGAAGAGTCACCAAGCAAGAACGATTTGTATAAAACGGTACACGAGCAAGAAGTGCTCTTTTGCAATGAAAATGGAGCATGGAGCGGAATCTCTATCGTAGACTTTGTTCGTCAGCTACTGCTACGTCCTACCGCAAAACAAAAATCTGAACCCAAAACAAAATGAAATTTGTAGAAATAACGTTCGACTGTAATCAAGTCTGAACTCGAAATAAAAGTAAATGAGCGTTTTATAATTAACTAAAGAAAGCGAAGCTGCTTTTGTTCTAGTAGTGCACTACAGCAATGAAACTCGGTTAATTAAACTGTATTTACAATCAACGTGTAAATATTTCTTACGCATTTTCAGGCTCAAACGAATAGACTTCTTCCAAAATCGAAGCGCCCCATCGCGGAAATACCCCGCAGTGCACTCTGGGAACTAGTTGGCCATTCACTCAGTTTCGGTTTCCATTGAGGAGCTTCAATTCATGCTATCACGCCGTGACCGAAGGCGCTGCTTGCGTTTTCGGTTGTCCGACTTCCCACGAATGTACAATACTCTAAGCGTTCTCAAGCAATATGGAAGGAAGACCGGAGCACTTTCCTTGGTTCCCGACATGCCGGATATTGTGCCTGCGTGTGCAAACGTAGTAAGACGTGACGTAGTCCCCTGTACCCCACGATTGTATCTTTGAGCTCAATTTCAATAATCCCGTTAGTACCAGTGAACTACAACTGAAATTCGGTCACCTTGAGCCTCATGCGTACTTTGTTTGCCAAAGTCCGCTTCTTGTTACTTCAGTGGGTGAAGAGCAAGCCGCATCCTCACAGGAGTATCAAAGTTGAGCCCAGCATTGACGCGTGAACTTTTAAGGAAGCGCAATAAATTCGACCTCACTACTGTACAAAAGTTACTTTGATGTCGTCCTCGTTTCATCATATATATCTCACTCAAATTTTATGCTGGTAGGAGATTAAGTTTTTTGCAAACGCTGAGGTCGGCTAGCTACGACGGAGGCCCTAACAAGCGTCCCCTTCTTCCCGCTAAGCCTTTTTGGATGAGCTTTTACTGACGCCCAACATCTGTGTCTGAACGGTGAGTCTGAAATTATCTCGGCATACTCAGTCAGGAAGAAAAGAGAGCAAAGACATATAACAAATATTATGACCATTAGCAATCGTCAAATGCGCTTTGAATAATTTCGTTCGTTTGGCGCACCGCAAAGGAGTTCTCGCCCGTCCGGCGCACGTCCGGCGAGCGGTGCGACATTCTTCACACAAGTGCTCGACTTCTGCTTTCTTAAAACGGTTTGCATGTGCGAATGTGCCTATATGATTGCAGGATAGCTTTATGCGCATACGCGATGTTGAATATTAGTGGAATGCAGGCGGCTGGGGACTTCGCTTCGTGCAGTTTTGCGGGTCAGTACAGATAAGAGATAAGAAATGTGTTCGATTTGAGCTTTTCAATGGCGCCTCCGAGTTTTACCTCGCATACTCAGGCGTATTAATAAAAACAGTAATTGCGAAAAAGTTATATTTAGCCCATGGACGCACAAAACAAACAAACTTCCTGACCAGCAACACTAATGTAAAGATGCGAGCTCGATGTATGCAGACTTATTGGTTGCTACAGCTTATTGACTCGTAGACAAGCAAGATAACCGAGCTTCGCAGCGTCGAGATTCCCAGCACTGGCTCGTTCACATACCTCGAAACGCTAACAGAAAGGCTCGAATACAAAAATACAACAAGTATGTGTTAAGACAAGCTATACGTCTCGAGCGTGTGCTAAAACTCCGAGACCTGGCCACTTAGGTTAGTTTAGAGACCAAAAATGACGCTCTCGGGACCAGAAAACATGAGTTACGCCCTATGTATAATCACTTGTCGACGCGGCGATCGAAACCGAAACCATGCCACTCTCCCTGGCCAACTAGCTCACACAGTGCAACGCGCGCAGTGTTGCCTGCAGGGGTTTATGGAAGTAGTCTATTAATACAGAGTGTATTTTAAAGCTTAACAGATCTGTTTAAAAAGAGCCATAAAAGCTGCACTTACGCGATTTGTGCGGGTGAGTTATGCGGGCAGGGGGACATCATATAGGGGCTAATCGTAAAGATCAGTCAGCTAATTAATTAAAGTTTGTTATTTAACTTTTTAATTAGTGAAATTAGACGTATGGTTCCATTTAGGAACTTGCTGACCGTCATCGAAAACCCCTAAATCAACTTTTTTTAGGAGGATATAAAGCAGGCGCAGCACTTAATGGCGTGCCGCAAAAACACTTTTTTTGACGGCTTTCTAGATTTCGGTTTCTTATCGGAACGGACCTTTGCGTTGGCTGTCCTGTTTTCCGGTGGTCGCCGCGCAAAGCCACCCCTCTCGCCTCCTTCGCAGGATGGTCAGAAGTATGGCGCACGTGTGTTGCGCGTCTCAGCCACTGGGGAGCAGGACCGCGGGCGCAAAGATGCATTCCAATAAGAAACCTAAACCTAGAAACGCGTCCAAATGAAGCGTTTTCACGGAACGCCGTATACTGCCCCTGCTTTATATCCTCCTAAAAAGAGTTGATTTAGTGGCCTTCGAAGTTTCTAATTGAAACCATATGTCTATTTTCATTTCTTAAAAGTTATTTAACAAATTTTATTAATTAGCTAACTGATCATTACGATTGGCCCCATATACAATGTTCCTTTGGCCGTATCACTCACCTGCACAAACCGCATAAGTGTAGCTTTTACGGCTTTTATTAAACAAATTATTTGCAAAGCTTAAAAAAGGAACCCTATATATCAATGTGTTATGTTAAAAAAAAGCATATCTAGTGGTAAAAAAGACTTTTTTTTTTAGATACAGTGATTCAAATCAAATTATTTTGATTAAAAAATGAATCTGATTCAAATAAAAGAAATTTGTTTTTGTATTTGAAAATACCTTTTAAGCCTTGTTTTAAATACAATACGCAAAACAAGGTGAAATAGGGGTTTGTTGGGGGGGGGGGGGGGGGGGGTTCGTACCTGGCATTCGTAGAGGCCTTGGTCCGTGAGCTGGGCGTACCGAATCTGGAGTGCCCAGTCGTTGGAGCGCTCCAGGTGGATGGCCTGGAAGCGTGGGTCTCCGATGTACGTGTCCATGCCCACAGTCAGCACGTGCAGGTCTTTCCGACGGATCCACGTCACCTGAACCACGAACGTGAGAAGCGCGTCAGTTTAGGCGTAGGAGTACTGTCACTAAATACCCTATATGCGTGAAGAAAAAAAACATGAATTGATTTTGTTTTACCTTCAATATTCATTCTGAGAATAAACATGCAACGTTTAGACGAGGAGCATATATTCTTTATGCGCCGAGAACCCAAGAAAAATGATGAAACGAGACTACGCGGCGACGTCAGAACACCGAGCTTTGGCTCGAATGACTAATGGGTAAACCTAGAGCTAAGCATCCTATATACTGACAAAGCCTGGCAGATCGGCACGAGAAGCGGCCGCCGAAATGGAAAAGGTGGAGCGGCAGACAACGGATGAGAGGAGAGTCTCGTGATAGGCGCCCCGCTGTGGCGAGACGCATAAAAGTACTTCTCCCAAGCCACGGTGTAGGAAGTCATGAGCGGAGAAGTGTGTTTCGGATCTTTACCGATGCAAACGCTGTGCGCTGACGTCCAGGTTCCCCCCAAAAATGGCTCTTTGATGCTCTCTGCTACCAGATCCTCCCGCTCCAAATCTACGACTAGGCACTCTATGGCTCCGTCGTCGAACTGCCAGGCTTAGAGAGTGTAAAGGAGGCTATGCCTGGAGCACGGTGTAGGAAGGAGATGTGACTCAACCAGGTCAGTCGGCGTGGCAAAACTTAGTTCATGGTTGATGGGCGCGTGAGAGGTGGCGCTACATGACCCCGGGCCATGCCAGGCCAAATTTGCGTACGCTCCGCACTGAACGGAGCGCGCGCCCTATTTTCGGCGTAGCCTAATTGTGCATTTGTTGAAGAATGTTTATCGTTTTGAATAGCTGAAGAGCTGTCCAAATTACGGGGAGGCCGTGGTCTAAACTCCAACGTAACGACAGCGAGCGTTTGCATCCTGTGCCCGATATCGGACCTTGTTGTCTCGCGTGCGAAACGACGTTGGCGTTGGAGAGTTGCTCGACTTAACTCGGCGCTTGTCAGCGCCTGAGTGGAACTTCGCATCATGGCGTACTCAGTCTAGAAACTCCGAAGCGCTCAATGCAAAGGCATGGTAGTTTCGCGCGTGAGCGATTCTGTGCGACGCTACCCAACGTCAACCTCGAAGCTATGAAGAGAGCGTGACAGGGTTTCTTCGCGAAAGTTTCAGGAATAATTTTAACCTTATTGACGCGGATGCTGCTGCAGCATGCTCTGTAGGTTTCAAACCCAGGCATAGTGCACGTTCAGCACGTTATGTGCGCGAATTCATTGTGAAATTCAAAATGAGAAATCTGAGGACGTCCTGAACATTACAGCAGCGATGTTCATGCTGTGCAGTGATGTGTTTGTCACCGCAAAATATTCAAGGATTATCATGTTTTTGTAGACTAGCTATCGGACATAAATATAGGCATGAAAATTGTTTATTACACTTCAGAAAAAATAATGATGCCAAAGAGTACACCATAAACCATCACTCAGTTTGGTCGAACAAGCTTTGAGAGCTTTCTGATGTGATTTGTCTTGTTTTCTTTGTCCCTTTGCTGTTTGCAATATTGCCTCATTCGCAGTGCAACATAATAGTACAAGATCATAATAATTATCTCGTCTTTTTGGCTAGGACAAGGAAAAGACAGCCAGCTGCTGTCCAAAACATTGTCTATTGTTAGCTCGTAAGCATTCCTGTTTTACGATGCTTTTGAAATTCCATCTCGGTTGCACGGAGGAGAACACAAGTGCTAGTCGTGGGATGAATGAGCCTCCCCAGGGTCTTGCGATCAGTGCTAAAAGTCTCCCGTAAGTTGAGGGGGGTCCCTAAAAGAAGGTGGGGAGGGGGGGGGGGGGTTGTGACGAGATGTACTAGGTGCAGATAAAATTAACCCCACTGCTGACTCTACCCACGCAGTACATACAACCCTCCAATTGCTAATCCCCAAATGTTACATCCCTGAAAACAAGCTATTTTATTGCAAGATATTATTTTTATTTCACTAATGCTGTGGCTGTGTAGGGGGGTCTCAGACCCTTCTTTAAAATCAGTGTGTGTGTGGGGGGGGGGGGGGGGGGGTCCGAAATTCCCTGAGACCCCCCAGACTTTAAGCCCTGCTTGCGATTAACAAGGGGCACATGTTAGGTTACAACACTTTCCTCCCATACTCTAGCTGACCGATGAACACAGATACATTGCACAAACTCACACGAAATAAGACAAGGCGTCACCGTGCAAACACAAAAATGCGACAGCGACTGCAGGAACTGTGCCATACACCAAAGCGCAACGAAGACACATGCATACCGACCACGGTTAGGACAGCGCGCTCCTGGCGCAGTGCAGATAAAGTTCGCGTTACACTCTCTCTCTTCCTCTCTCTCACTATGGTTTCGAGCGGCGCCGGCAGGTGACTCGTCGACCCATGGGCACTGCAAAGACGGCTCGTGCCACCTCATGCTCCACACGCGCAGAGCTCTAGCGAGGCTGTCGCTCGTGCAGAAAGACTACGGTGTACCGGGGTGTCATGGCAACGAGAAAATATTTTTCGCTCTCACACGGTTTCGCCGTTTGGCCGCCGGCGACACTGTCAGCTGCGGGCACGGAGGCCGCGGAGCGATGCAGCCTTTCGGATGCCCGTCGAACGAACGCTATGTGATTCCTCGCTCCGCGCATTTAGCCCCGCCGTGTCCTCACCTAAAGAGTGTATCTTACACCGTGATTCCGACTCAGACGGACCTCCCGCGTATGACCGGTATGGCCCGCGCTACACGTGGCGCCCTCCTGTAGAAAAAGGGAGAACGTGAAGAACTGTCTGACGCGGCCGTTCCGCTACGCCTTCGAGTCGTTCACACACTTCTCCTTCCTACACCGTGGCCTGGAGTCACTGAATGCTCCCAGAGTACTGAATTTCATTTAGTCCGTTTACCGGAAGTCAATCCAGCAGAATCCAGTTCTGCTTGGCTGGATTAGCTCGTGGCGGAAGCTATCAGTCGGCCATTTTGTGAATCGGCACAAAACAACACAAACGCATATAAAACGTTTCCGCGTTACCACGGCTATGGCGGGTACGCACGGGTGGGAGGGTGGGAGCTCTGCGCATCGATGAGTTAAGATCAAACAATAGGATCGTTGATTTTTTCTATTTTTTATATCAAGTAGCCGCCAATCTGGTTCTCCACAGAAGATCGCCGGCTCGCTTGCTTGCTCCGGTTGCGCTGGTGCTGCGCGTCAAACTCTACTCCTGAGACGCTAAGCCCAACGCTCGAATTCGATGTGTCTCAAGGCAAGAAATAGAGAGAGAAACACGAGACAGCAAGGAGGAAATCGTGTACCTCTCAGAACCAAGGAAATAAATAAAATCAAACCAGTGTCGCCACAGGCAAGGAACGTGGATTGAACAGCTTGCACGAGGACGAACGCCGTATGCTGCACGCGCTTCGCTTCGGCCGCACTGGGCAGCGCCATATTGGGAATCGCGACTACTGCGGCACTAGTCGGTTCTAAAACATAGCTTGGTAACTTCCGTGTTCTGGGAAGATTCAGTGACTCTAGGTAGACCTAATGCTAGCTGCCTCTGCCTCCACTGCGGTCGTCGAACGCGGCGGTATGCATTCGAGACTTGTGCCTATATCAAATACTCTACTCAAGATACTGTATTTCAAATACTTTTTGAAGTAGCTTAGTATCTTGGAAATAATTTTGATCGAGAGTATTTGATACTTTATTTTAATTACATTTCTGAGTATCTTGTACTCATTATTTCAGATATATTTTTGACATTCCGCCATTTTCCGAGTTTTTCGTAGTGAAGTGGCTGTGCGTGGCACGAGCAAACGTGAGCATTCTTTCGAAAAACCAAATCCTCTTGCTAGCTCCGATTAGGTACGGTGACTTTGGTTGACATCGTGAAAAAAAAAAAAAAAAAACAGCGCTTTTTAGCTGATTGTGACTCATATTTCAGGCCAAAGTTCGTACAATGAAGGTTTTTTCGTCGCCCTCCCAAAAGCGCCTTTTGTTTCCTAGGGTTTCTTCCGAAAATTCTCAAACAAAAGGGGTGGTTTTACGGAAGTTAGGATTGGCCACAGTAAGGCGCAACGCAGACCGGGAAACGACCTACGGCAACAATGCAGTCTTGAGTGTCAAGAAAATAAAAATAGAAAAAAAAAAAGAAGTGGACCAAAAATATGACATTTTTGTTTTGCTTGTAGTATATTTGACCCCCCTCTCCCCCCCCCCCCCCCCCCCCCACAAAACGTAGAGGTATTTTTTGTTCATTTTCCTTTTCTCGCCAGCCGGTCAATTATTGCCCTCGCGAACACTCTCAGTAAGCGAATATTGATAAGGTGACAACAGGACAGGAAACGAACTGGAAGCTGGATAACCTCTCAGAATCCTAACAAAGCGTCCCCCAAGGTTCAGTGCCTTTCTGAACTCAACCTGCTTGAACAAGGTGAGACCTCTGCCGTGGCCATTATCTGGGTTATTCTTTTTCCATTCACTCATATTCGTATCCCAAGTTCGTTTATATTGAACTCCCCATATAGCGAATATGCATTGTAGTTCAACGATGCCTCTGAGGTGCGCCGTAGGTAGTGATATTCAGCGATGTCACTATAGCTGAAGCGACCTCTTTATTTCTCTTCCAGAAATGTTTTCTAACATGCATTAGTAATATTGTCACGCGAGTCGCCGAGCGAGCCCGAGGCCGAATGGTTACCGCGCTTGGCTCTCGCGCGGAGCCTCCGGGTTCGATTCCAGAAAGCGGACTCCTCTTTTATTTATTCTTTCAACTTGACATTCTCGGGAGTTCGAGAACCTTGTCGTGTGATCGAGTTACGAATGTTATACGCCCGAAACGTTCTACACCCGGAATGTTCTACGCCGAATGCTACAGAAACTCACGCGGCTACAAAAGGTGCTCTGCGTGGCGGTAGCGAAAGCTTGCGCTGGTAACCTCCTTGGTTCAATCCCCACCACCCCCGCCTGTTTTGATCTGGATGAGTTTCGTACCGGCAAGCGTTCGTGTAATCACTACTGCGTGATGCACGTTAAAAATTACACCATCTTCCCGAGGGGAACCATGGGGTGATGCGGAGCATCGCGGATCATTATTACCGGTGTTATTAACGGTGTTAGTAACATTGTTAGTAACGTTGTTACCTTGCGTGTTATGACGTTGTTAACTTGCGTTGGCTACCACACATCGCGTGAACATTGTTGGAAACTCCGCGATGCTCCGCATCACCCCATGGTTCCCCTCGGGAAGATGGTGTAATTTTTTAAATTGCGTAGACGAGGGTGAAACGGTTAACGAAGGTCTTTATTGAGCAGCGTCTAGTACTTGAGGTGTGCACTTTGCTTTGATGAGGATGGCTTTGTGGTCGCTGAAGTGAACCGTGAGGGGATCTTGGTGCAGTGGGTGGATCTTGAAATTGGTGAAGACGTGATCAATGCATGTGCCGTGAATGGTAGTTGGCTGTTGTTTGCGGTCGTCGTATGATACGCGTTGCAGCGAGTGGTGTGATGACATGTACTCAACTATCCATTGGCTCTTCATGACGTTGACATTAAAGTCGCCGATGTGCATGAAAGGATGCGTGTCTGCGTATTGCTTTTGGTAGTCACCCATGGCCTCGTCGATGTACTGCTCCACGGCTGTGCGTGAGAGGTTGGGTGCGAGGTACATGATCATGACGTTAACGCCGTTGACGCTATTGGCGCAATGCTCGCCGTTGCTACGTTGGTCAGCAGTGGGGCGCAGTTCAGGGTCTGCCGCTCGCTTCAAGCGTTTGCGCTCAGCGTCGCGTGCCCTTCGCTGCGCAGCTTTGTCTTCAGTGGACGTAGCGTTGCTGTTAGTTTGTGGGGTGGCGCTGACGCTTGCTTGCGCCAACCCACTAACTGACGGGACTGTTGCTTCCATCACACTTCATCGGAAGAACGGAGTGAAGTGGAGTCAACAGCGGGTGAACTGAACGCGCGCAGCGTGCTACCGCTGCTTATATTCACACTTGAAAGAGAGGAGACAGGAAGAGAGTTACCCATGCGCGCGCGGTGTGAGTAGAAGCGAACGCACGCGAAGTGCACGCAGCTGGTAGAGAGAGAGAGCGGAGAAAGTAACGCGCAGCTGTTGGAGAGAGGGAAGGAGGAGAGTTGCGCATGCGTAGTGTGAGTGCGGACTACGACGCCGACGCCGCGGGACATAGACCCGAGCAAGAGATGCTCCGCATATAAAAACCCAGGTTAGCGGTTGTACTGTACTGGCTGAATTTCTCATCTACAGATTAGCGACCGGTCGTGCCAACATCAAGGCTGCATAAACATACACAAGCAAGCCAATTTTTTTTCCTGGTTCCGAGTCAGTTTTGTTTTAGCGCTCAATCTTGCTGTTTTGCCGACATCGACGCCTGCGACGCAAGCGTTTCGCTACCTTGTTTTGGGCACAAGTTAGCCCCATTAGACGTTTAGTTTCACCAGTTATTGGCCGCCTCATCACTTGTCATTCGTGACAATATTCTGCTCGTTACAGTTGGACTGCATAAAATAGCCCCACGATGCTTTTTTTTTTTTCTTTTTGCCATTCTTTGTTGTTGCGCGCAAATAAACCAGATTTCCGCAACTGTTTAATTGTCGTTGTCACTGACGTCGATTCAAATTACGCAATGCGGAAGTATCTACAAAACTAATTAAATTAGATTTATAGGTATTTGTACTCTACTCAAGCTACTTTACAGTGATAGTAAGTTGAGTAGTATTTTAAATACTTTATGAAGCAGGTATTTAGCAACTTAACTTAAATACTTTTATCGAGTATTTTGTCCAACACTGATGCATTCCCGTCGCTGCCGCACAGCGAACTTCAAGGATACTTCCCTGCAATGTCAGTCTCTCAGAGGGCAAGCCAACTTAGTTTTGGAAGGATCAAGGTGCTACATCCATTCTGCTTCACGCTCCTCTTGCAACTAGCGTTTTGTGGTTATGTTTTTGTTTCATGAAAAAAAAAAAAAAAACCCTGCGTTTTGTGAATCTTTTATGTGTTGTGTCAACCCTGAGGAACCCTACATCTTCATAATGTAGAACTATATAGTGATTTTACTTTACAGGTTTTTTGCGACGTTCTCCAAGTTTAAACAGTATTTGCGTACGCCGCATAACAAGCAAAGAGGACCGAGTTCCAGAAAAGATTAGGTCTGATATAATAACACCTTCACAAAATTACTCTACCAGACTTATAACTATAATTCGGGCTTGTAACCACCATCCTCTTTCCTTCATTAAGAAATATAAAGACATTGGAACGATACATATTTTTTATTAATTAAAAAGTTAATCAACGAATTTTTATAAATAGCCGACTGATTATTATGACACACACACACACACACACATACACATACACATATGTACATATATATATATATATATATATATATATATATATATATAATAAACACGAGAACACTCGCCTTTACACAAGTTATGAAACAGGAATGCATGAAAGGTAAACATGATGGCAAGTGACATTAATAATTGTTTATAGGAGTGCATTTCTCGGTCAGGGGGTGCTGTAGTGTAGGGTGCAACGCACCCACAGATCTATTCTTCTCATCAAAATAAATGAGATGGCTCGAGGCGCAGCACACGCACGTGCCTCGGAGAGCTCGTGCAAGAGAATGCTCGGAAGCCGCCATCACAGGCAGACACGTCGTTCGCTTGTCTCGTTTAATGTCTTCACTTTAAATAACGTGGTAGCGCCTCGCGGCCCCCCAATATTTGGTGACCCGGTCGAGGACCACGGACAACGGACAACCCCAGGGAGCAGCAGGGGATCCCCGGCTTCCATCTCGTCGGTTGCAGTCCGACTTCCGCCGTACAGGGACAGAAACCCAAGGGTCTGGTTCCTGCAGGCTGAGTCCCAATTTCATCTCAGCGGTGTGACGAGCCAAGAGAGCAAGTATCATCATGTCGTCTCGGCGCTGTCGCTGGCAGCAGCCGACGAAGTATACGACATCCTTGCGCAACCCTTGGCCACAGCTTCGTACGACCAGCTGAAGGCGGCTCTCCTGCAGAGAACCGAGGCATCAGATCGCTCCCGCCTTCAAGAACTTCTTTGGGTGGAAGAACCCGGCGATCGACGTCCGTCCCAGCTGCTAAGGCGGATGACTCAGCTCTTTGGAGATCGCGTCAACAAGATCAGCGACACTCTGCTGCGGGAGCTATTTATTCAGCGCCTGCAAACCAATGTCCAAATGGTGTTGGCCGCCGCTACGGCTCTCGACCTCACAGGCCTCGCAGCCCTCGCAGACGCCAGTATTGAAGTTGCCACTCCACCCGTCGCCAGCACTACATCGGCGGCAGAAAATGGTAGCGAAGCGATGCCTGCCCCGCCAGGCACTCCATCGTCTGACGACAACCTCGAGCAGCTTTGTCAGTGGTTGGAAGAGAGTGTTACCTCAGCAACTCACCGGCGAGATCTTCCACACACTCAACAACCACGTGGACGTTCAACATCTCGTAGGAGAAATGCTGACCGTACCCGCTTGGCAAGTTCAGCGAACGTCTGCATATACCATCGCCGCTTTGGCTCCGACTCTCGGCACTGCCTTTGGCCTGGCTCCTGGAGCAAACCTATAGAGTCAACGAGTAGTCAAAGCCTGCCAGGAAGTCGCCTATTCTAAATCGCCGACAAGACCACGGGAACCCGTTATCTCGTCGATACCGGGGCTTAGATAAGTGCCATTCCTGCAGCACGCGCGGAACGATCCCTGACGCCCATCTACTACCTACGGGCTGTCAACAACTCGTCGATCTCTGTGTACAGGGAACGGTCCATCACCCTGAATTTTGGCCTCCGACGTGTTTACCGATGGACAGTCCTGGTCGCAGAGGTAAGCAACGCCATCATCGGTGCGGACTTTCTACAGCACCGCAGTCTCCTCCTGGACCTCAAAAACAGGCGCCTGCTCGACTCCACAACACGAATCTCCGTTCAAGGGGCCGCGAGGCCCTACACCGTTATTTAAAGTGAGGACATTGAACGAGACAAGCGAACGACGTGTCCGTCTGTGATGGCGACTTCAGAGCATTCTCTTTTATTTTGATGAGAAGAATAGATCTGTGGGTGCGTTGCACCCTACAGTAGTATGCGAATGACACGATAAGGACAAGCGTTGTAGCGTCCGTGAGACGCAACCGTTCAATGCTGACATAAAACGGCGTCCTACCGTCCATGTCTGTCGACGCCTGTCAGCGCCTGTCAGTGTCTGTCAACGTCTGCCAACGCTCGCGAACAGAGCGCCTGAAAGGACTTTCAAACCGCCTAAACGAGCGAGAAGAGCAGTGCAACTCGCCTTTGAAGCGTCTTATCAAAATGCTTTAAAGACTTCCTCGAAAAATGTTGTTATTGTCGTTTTATATTGCAACATTATATCAACGTGGGCGAGCGTGGTGACGAACAACCTGCACGCGACCCCTAAAAATATCAGACTTTACTCCCCAATTACACGAAAATATTGGACTTCACTGTTCCAAACTTGAGCGTCACGCCTATACTCCAACCTAACTTCAAGGAGCGTCTGCAGTTTTGTCCTTACTTGGCTACCTCGTTATCTCATGTGCAAAGCGACGCTGACGTTTGGCTAGCATTGCTCAACGTCGCTAGACAACTGTCAACACTCTCAGGTAAAAAAAAAAGGAAAAAGAAGGAAAGGAAGTGAATTTTGTTTAGTTAAGCCATAATAGGGCTCGAAGCTGTGCGATGCTAGCCAGCGTCGACCTTATGTCACCCGTAAAATAACAAAACAGCGAAGCTAAAAAAAAAAAGAAAAAAGAAAAAAGAAAGGAGCACGAACGCTCGCTTGTTAAGTTGAAGTATGAAACCTTCAGAAACGTGGGATTCTCTTTGTGGTGATTTTATTTCTGCTACAGACACAGGGTTAATCAGGGTGTCTACCAACCTGGAAGACCGGGAATTCGTCGGGTCTGAAAAAGTCGGGGGATTTCTACCCCAATCAGCACGGGTCAGTAAAATTGAGCTTTGTTTTACCTGAGCGAGGGCCGAATACACTCGTGTGGATTGACACACATTGCGCGAGACTTAGCCGGTTTTGTATGAAAATATATGCTCTGCAACAATTTAAGGGAAGTGACGGAGGTAGAATACGTGACAGCCTTTACCAAAGGAACGAGGGCAAGACCATGACCCAGGCAGTTGAAGAAGGGAAGGAGAAACTCCCCTATTACCCTGATTCCCTTTTGCGTGTCCTAGGCGTCGTTTTTCTCTCGCTAGAAAATGAGCCCGTCACTCTAAATTCGCGCAAAAGCGGGTTCCCTCTTTTTCCCGCCCGGGAAACTAAACTGGGGATGGAGAGTACAGTCACGGGACCCTCTCCGACGTGCTGATCAGCTCATTGGAACCAGGTAGCCTTCGCCGTTTGCAAAGTCGCGGTGGGACGGACGGAGTATAGAAAATCGGGAGATTAAACTCGAATCACCTCGTCTAGGGTGCCTCAATGTCTTTCTGTTTAGGGTGATGCCACCCTTTGTAGTACCAGATGCCGACAGCACGCGCTCACGGAAAAAATACAAAGAAATCGACGAAAACAAAATGTCGCCATAGCACAGTCAGCGCCACAAGCGCGTGCAGGGACACGCTCTTTCACGCGCTTCTGAACAAAAAATAAAAACAAACGTGTGTGACAAAATGGCGAGATGCCACCACCCTAAGGAAAGCGCACATGAAGGCACCCTAACCTCGTCTCGAAACGTAAGCACCCGATTCGAGAGCTCGCATTTTTAGCTTCCCCACATAAAACTAATTGCACGGTTCTACATGCTGTTAAAAAACTTTTACATAAAATAAAAAAAAACAAAAAAACTGGAGAAGTCTGGGAGCTTGAAAAAAACCTTAAGTTGGCGGCAACCCCGGTTAAATTTCTGGTTCTGCGTCGTGTTCGGTCACCAATAACGCGACTTAGTCGCGTGACTATACTGTGCCATGAATTCGGCGGAGGACGTCTCGCCCAGCGCATTTAACGGACTTGGTTAACTTTTTCAGATCTCGAACGTTGGCGTCCATTGCAATAACGCAGAAACAGTCCCTGTGATCACCCAGTGATCACCGCAGTATTCGATTGACGAGAGTATAGCTAATTGCACATACCGAATTTTGGGCATCGCGCTACTGATATTGGGCACCGGTGTAGGCCGGCGCAGGCCAATCAAACGATCCCACGGTCATCACCGCTGTAAGGTTCCCTCGCGGGTGGTACCTTGATTCCATTGGATGGCGTAAGTCATCACGGACCATACCTCCAACCAGTGGCGTTCTGCCCGGAAGTCACTGTATGCGTATCTCTACATTAGCTATGTCATCGAGATTCGTTGACCTTAGGAAAACGTATTCCACGTATGAAAGGGGGTAGTGTAACGAACGAGACCGGAGAAGTGGCACAGCGTTGGAGGACGGCCGCGGGTGGCGCTGGCGCTTGCAGCCCCGTCGTTCCGGCTATGGCTCCGGCTTGGCCGCTTGGTCAGCTTGGCTCCGGCCAGCTCCGGCCGATTCGCAGCTGTCGACTACACTGTCGTCTGCCAGTTTCACATTTTCATTCACCTTCAAACACAAATCATGTCGATGGAAGTTCACTGGAATCAAATAATTGTTTTTGAGGTATTTATATTACTTATGAAGCGTGTTAGGGTGCCTCTATCTGCCGGCCGATGGAGGAACCCTAATGAAGCTGCGGATCAAAGCGCCACCTACACCGTCTTCCAAGGAGCGGCCGTTCCCGATGCATGGTGGAGGCTACGCGGTAACTACACTACCCCCTTTGAGCCACTGTAGCACGACACAGGCGCCCGGTACGCGTTTTCAAATGGTGTGTTTTGCCAGGACTTAACAAGTGGTCCCTCGAGTTTCCTCCCGATGACGTCGTAGAAATGTCGTGTTGTCGACGGCCGCGATCCTGGCGGTGTCGCAGCGGAAACCGGACAAAATCTCACCTCTTTTCTTTTCTGCTACCCTGGCGAAACGCGGGCTGGGATATAGTGCGGAAGGGATGGACGTTGCACCATTTTTAGGAGATCTGGCATCCCATCCCATGGAAAGGTGTCGACAGATAAGCCATAACAGGCGGAGAAGCAACGATTTGGGACCAACATTTAGGTGATTGAAACTGAGTGGAGCTGATGAGAACCAGCTTGCTTGAGTAACGGTATGCAGGAGCACTCTTGTGCCACGCCCAAGAAACTTCGTGAATCGAGGTTTTTCAACTCGAAGAGTGACCGGAGAAGCGAAGTCACCCTTCGGTGGCCTCGCTTTTTCATTGTGCTTATGTCACGCTAAACGCGCACATAAAGAATAGGCACAATGTTTCCCCCGGAACGGTGGAATATGTACGACAGCACTCTTCAAGATAAAGACCGGACGAACAACACCAGCGAAGGATGGAATACCGGGCTCCAAAAGTTTGTCGGCCACGCCTATCCAAGTGTCTGGAGGCTGATTGAATGCCTACAGGAAAACCAGGCGCTCGTTGCCACGACATTGAACAAGCCCGTAGAGGTGAATCCCCAGAGAAGCGAGTGCGAAAAACCACTCTGCGCCTGCAGAATTGACTGAAAAATATTGTTGAGGGGTTCCGGGTGCGCCCAGATTTACCAAGACTGCTGGAGCAAGTAAGAGACTGCATTCGCTTCTAACCATTCGATAAACAAACTTGTTTCCAATCGATTAAACAAACCATGCACCTGTCAGATTTAATTTATCGTTGCATTTTAGTGTCGCACGTATGCACCTATAAGTTGCCCGCACTCGTGTTAAGACCAACATGACATTTTCACCTGGTGAGCTTTTGTCTGGGTTTGTGAAAAAAATGGGTGAGCTTTTGTCCGGTGAGCGTTTGCCCGGTGAGCTTCTGTCCGGTGAGCTTTTGTCCGGGATTCGTCGCAGCACCGGTGGTGGATCTGGCAGACGTTTGTCTTGCTGCGGGTCTCTCTTTAGTCTCAAAGTCTACGGAAGCTTCGGCAGTCAGGAGTTGGGATGCTACGACGACAGCGACACACCCGTCTGTTCGTGCTTATTTTGTCCCCCCTTCTTCCCTCCCCCTCCCCCTCCCCACCCCCCTCCCCCTCCCCTCCCCCTCCCCTCCCCCCCCCCCCCCCCCCCCCCCCCCCCCCCCCAGAACGTCTAAGCCTCAACGCCAGGATCGCGACATCCGACAGCGGATGTCGCGATCCTGGCGTTTCAGATAATATAGAACACAGAGTGTCGAACCGAAATTTTTATCGGTTCGGTTCCGGTTCGGGTTCACGGCTTTCGGTTCGGTTCCGGTTCAGTTCCGGACAGCAAAAAATATCGGTTCAAACCGGTTCGAACCGGTTCGAACCGGTTTGAACCGATAAATTGAGAATATATTTTTCGCGTTGTTCTGGCAATATACGCAAATTACGCCGTGAAACGAGTAATTATATAGTTTCTTCAATCGTCCGTGCAATTTACTTTTGTTTTTAGGTGCCAAAAATATTAAATTTAGTTATTTAATTTCGACGCAAGAGTAGAAAAAAATCTACCCTGACATAGATAACGTCGTGTTCATACGACTCCACATCCCTTTGTTTACCAGTAACATATATTTTACCTGAATCGAAATGTTAAAGTACAAGAGTAAAGGAGTTGAGCTGGCTGGTACATACCTGTAAATATATCAGCTTCAAATTTAGAACTATACTGTATTTTATTGTGCTTTCTTCGTCTTTAAGTAAAATTCTAAAGTTCAAGCTGATCTATTTACACGGTATAAAATATTGTCGCAAAGTGTAGTAGGTCGCCTAAAATACCCGTGATTGGTGCAACTTTGTGTCGCAGTGTTAAAAATGAAATCGTGATTGTGTCCTTGAACTAAGGAATTAATTACATCGCATAAAATTATGAAATGAGCACCTCGGTGCTCATGCTAATTATGAAATAAGGTTTACGAAATAGACGTCACAATATATGTGTATATGACGACGACACAACTGAGATAAAAGCAATGAAATTTTCAAAATGTAACAAAGGTTTTAGGATAATTCCTTTCTGTCTATTTTTTATGGAAACACCGAGCGGCAATCCAAATGCGTGTTGTTCTAACTAAACATTGTTTACACTGAGCACCGCATGCATGCCACTAATCATGGAGCAAAGAGGAATCGCAATTGTTCACTCTAATCTATACGCACCTTCGCACTCAGATCGAATGGCCCAAAATAGCGCTTGCCCAAGTGAACGTTTTCTTATGCAGAATAAGCTGGCATAGCCTGGCTGTTGAGGTTTGTTTTTGACAAGATGCCGGTCAATTTAATTTGCAAATGAGCATCGCCTTTGCTAACTGGTGATTTTAACTCGGTAGCGTTAAGGAGCTCATGTCGCAGAAAAGCCGATGTCAGTGGCGTGACTGGAAAATCCTGATTGGTCGATAGGTTCATGACGTTAGAGCTACATATATACCCTCGCGCAAGAATTTCAAGCAACCCACAATGGCTCACGTGAAGCGTGACATCACGCGTGAAATGAGAGGGATTAAAACATGACATGTAATGCGAATTAAAGGTCGCCGTATGTCTCAAATGATTTCACTTTTGAAAGTAATTATTTTGCCTTAAAGAAAAAAAATTAAGAATTTTAGGCGGGATTCTAACCCACGACCCTTTAGTTGCGAGTCAGCCGCTTTTGACTAGGAACGGCGCGAGCGTCTGGCACGACAAAAACGTGCTTTTTTGGTAAGAGCTTTTTGGCTAGCAAAGTAGTTTCCGGAGTCAGGCTTTTTGGTCTGCGCCAAAAATGCAGGGAAGATGAACCTTTACAAGATATTATGCTTTTAAAACCGCAACCCTTCATTGCTTTCATTTTGCACCCCGTGAAGTTTAGATGTGTCATAAAACGACATCGGTTTGGAATGTTCATGACTTTTCCGAGACGTACTGGTCCTAGTCTGGCCCAAGTATACTCGCACAAGCCGCCGCTGATTCAGACGCTTCTTTGTCGCGGTGAAATTGCGAGGATTAAATGAGACTATTTCTTTTAGTCTTGCCTTCCCAAAGATTGATGTCGCAATTGTAGGATCGAAACCACCCGCCTGACGACAGTCGAGCGCAGCTCGTGGATTGGACAGGAGGACTGCGTAAGCACCGTACATTGACTCGTAACAGTCAATGCCTCGGTGGACACTCGGGTAGTGGCTCGTGTCCAACCACTGCGGTGATGAGAATAGCCCAACTCTAACAATTCCTGGAGCTCCGCACGCGTTTTCTTCCTTTAAATTTCCAGCGCGGGGATATTATTAACGTTGGCGGCATAAGATAGGCACCAGGCCACATGGCCGCTTCTGGCTCCGAGTTGAGGGGATGAACGATGCTCATATTTCTCGAATTTTTTGGCGACTGCCATTGCCTGGAAAAAATAGCAAAGCCAAGTTCAAGCAGTTATTAACGTTAGGGAGTGATCCTGAGTAGTATTTAGAGATGTATAGAAATATTTTTATAGCTCCTTTAAGCAGAGTACGGAGGGAGTCGAAACTTGGGCAATAACTTGAGAACGACGCTCGTGTGAGACTTACAGCGACTGCCAACGTTCGGCTGTCTCTCTGAGGTCACTAAAATATCTATTTTTTAGTATTCCTTCCGCACACACGTGTAGTTCTATGTAACGTCATATTAATAAGTCGCATTTGGTAATTTCAGTACTTCTATTCTCAGGGACATCTTTCGGATGCAGTTCAGCAACAACGAAAAAATATTTGGGTGCCTCAATAATGTAAAATGGGTCTTGCAACATTTTTTCTTGTACTTTCAAGAAATAGTGATAGTAAATAACCCCTAACGTTGAAAGCTTGCGGAAACATCCATTAGTTTTCCCCTAATAGCAGATGCAGAAAAAATAAAGGAAAGAGACAGCTGTCGATATCTCCTCAACTCGCAATATAAACAAGCGGCCACGTGATCTGATACCGCCAGCGTTCATCACAGTCATGCTCTAGGCGGCTAGGGTTTGGAAAGCAAAAGCTTGAGCTGAGCTTCAGATATTCTTAGAGTTGGGCTATTATCATATGTAATTGACATGAGCCGGTACCCGAATGTTTGGCGGTGCTGATTGTCATGAACCCGAGCACTCGACTAGGGGTTATGAAAATTGCTTACGTCACGGTGTCACGTGACTCTCGGTGCGAAATCGTGATGACATGTTACGTCATGCTGTCAACAATTTTAATAGATCTAGTGACTTCCTCAAATAAATCGAGTTGACGCAGTGAGTCACGTGACGTCACGAGGTCACGTGACAACATGTATTGACACCATGACTTCACGAGGTCACGTGACATGTATTGACACCAGGACGTCACGTGACAACGTGACACATGGTTAATAATAGTGCCATGAAAACCCACAACTTAGCATACTTTTCAAATCTGTATATGACGATTTGATCCATAGAAAGAAATACTGCAGCCGCCAATTCTTTATTCCCATATGTTCATTTTGTGATACAAACAAAAAAGAAAAAAGAAAAGAAATATTACCGTGAACCGTTTTGAACCGGTTACCGTTATATTTTTTTTCGGTTCGGTTCCGGTTCAGTTCCAAGATGGCGGCGAAGATTTCGGTTCGGTTCAGTTCCGGTTCGGCTAAAAATAACGGTTCTGTTCCGGTTTTCGGTTCGGTTCGGTTCCGGTTCGACACCCTGATCGAACAACCATATCCGGTGACCATTTTTAATTTTGATAAAAAAAATATTTTGCTAACTCCATGCCCAGAAAAAAAAAATCCTTGTTTAAAAAAAAAAAAAATTGTCTGCGAAAAAAAAAAAAATAAGCACCCTCTCATTCACGTGCGCGTTTTTCGGATCGAGCGATGATGACATTTCGGGCGGGCAAAAAAAAAAAAATGTTTTGCGTACGGGTTTAGGACTATTTACTGACAAGTTAGGCACAGGAAGGATTGACGAAAAGCATTATTAACCGACTATTAGGGTCGTTATTTTGAGAAACGAAATCGGAAATATGGCAGATTGCGGCGGCAATAACGCTTTATATTAAATTTTGTTTTCTCCGTATTTAAAATAGCTAAGGTTTTCAAACTTTGCCAGTCTCTTTCCCTGTATATAGTTCATTTGTGCATAAAATATTATTCTGGTTAGCGGAAAAAATTTACACGAATTGTTCACGCAGGTGCATTTAACTAAATATGCATTATTTTGAAGATCATAAAAAAAAATCTCTAATATTCTTTAAACTTTTCAAAATTAACGCTTATAATATGTACTAACGGAGTATGTAAAAAGGATACTGCAATATTTGTCTGACTTCAAAATTACAAAGCGTGAAATATGACCAAATTGATGTTAACGCACTTGCCATAAATGGGGCGTGCACATACCCGTTTCTCACAATTTCATTATGATTAAAAAACGTAAAAATGCTACGGGGTGGTCAGGAAAAGACAAATTGAGAGCACAGAGGTGGATGATAGTTTTGAAGGGAAAACCCATACTACATTTTCGTACAACCAACCCAAAAATGTTCATGGGCCGCAGCGATTGGAGGCGCCACATCGTAACATGCTTCGCGTTGCCTGTTTCAACAGCCGGCGTGTAGCGTCTCCGAAATTGTATTACAATTTTCCCTTTGAAACTACCGCTCACCTCTGTGCTGTCAATTTATTTTTTCCTGGCCATTCCGTCGCATTTGTACGATTTTTAATATTAATAAAACAGTGAAGAACGGGTATGTGGTACGCCTCATTTATGGCAACCGCGTTAGCGTCAATTTGCCCATATTTATCGCTTTATAACTTCAAAGCCACACAAATATTGCATCATGATTTTGCAAACTCTGTAGTACATATTGTATGCGTTAATTTCGGAGAGTTAAAAGAATATTAAAGATGGTCTTTTTGTTTAAAAATGATTTTCAAAATTCTACACATTTAGTTAAATTCCCCTGTATGAACAATTCTTGTAAATTTCTCCCGCTAACCAAAAGAACAACATTTCATTCATAAATAAACTATATACAGGGCAACATATAGGCAAAGTTGGAAGACCTTACCTTTTATAGATACGGAGAAAAAAAATATTTAAACCAGAGCGTCATTGCGCAATATGCCATGTTCGCGCTTTTGTTTCTCAAAAGAACGACCCTAATAGTCGGTGATTAATACCTTTTCTCAACCCGTCCTATGCCTAATTTGTCAGTACATATTTCGGAATCCGTAGCCAGAATAGTTTTTTTTGGAGGGAAGCCGCCCGAAATGCCAACATTGTGAGGTACGCAAAACGCGCACGTGACTGAAAGGGTGCTCACGATTTTTTTTTTCGCAAAGGAAATTTTTTTTTTCCAAGACAAAAATTGGTTTTATTATTCTGGACATGGATCCACCAAAAATGTTTTTTTTCTTCAGAATTGAAAAACGGTCACCGAACATGGCTGTTCGATCTTATCCGAAAACACCCTCTAATTTTTATTATGGCATTGGTTGCCTCTTCAGGGCTTTCGATGCGTGGGCGGAAAAGGACGCTAAACAGACCGGTCGAAGACACGTTCTATGCCATCGTGGGCAGGACCAAAGTGCTGCTGCAAAGTTTCTTTGAAAGCGAGCGCGTGCTCAAGGAAGAGGATGGAGAGCTATTCTCACGTCCGTTAGACGTTCAGCTGGCGCCAAGGTTAGTGGAATACAGAGTTGGGAAGCTGCTACAGACCGTTTTACTGAAAGAGGGCGATATAAAAAAGGGGAAAGGGCTACCGCCGCTCACCCCTTGCTGGAGTGGTAGAAAGAGTGAAAATCCCGGATGAGAGGCTTGGCCGGTGTTGGGTGTATGTATTGCCCGAACTTCATTCGCGCTTTCTTCTCTGTTTGAAACTCCCAAACTTAATCAGAGCCACGGGCTTGGATGATGACAATCCCCCGGGCATCGGGACATAATTGCTTGGTTATAGGGTGCACGAATAACGACAGAAAGCGTCGAACACTTTCCGAGAACCTATGTAGCTTGCACGGAACCCGGCAAGTGCGGCTGCAATCTCCATCGCTTTCCACATGACCCCGATCTCCGGCTTCAGTGGGTTGCGTCCACAAACCGAAAATACTTTTCTATAACGCCATCCTCTTGACTGCGCTCAGAATATTTTGTGAATGAAGCGCGCACCGAATGCTGTATACCATCGATAAACATGCGGTAGGCTCGCAAGGTGCGTGCAAGGTTTCTCGTGGTAATTGCTGTTTGAGCTTGAAACTTTTTGTAACTGAAATTATATTAATATTGATACTTCGAAGTGATGACACTGACTCAATTTTATGAGCTACAACACTTAGTTCAAGGCTAATTTTCGCCACCGGGTGTCGCTGGAAAGTTCAGAAAAGTTAGTTCTATCGGATTTCCTGAATCGCAATCTCCTGCGAGATGCAAGAGAGCCGTAAACATATCTTGACCGTCACCACGCGACTAGATTCTTATTTTCAAAATTAGTGCATAATGTAGCTGGAAAGAAACCTTAAATTTCTGTTGCTGAAAGTTGAAACATACTCGCGCATCAATTTCGAATCATTGAATCATTGATCGACTCGCTCCGGCAATAGGCACACCTCGACTTTGATCTTTGCAGTTCTCGACAGAAGACACACTCGTCGACACGGGATCCTCAAATAAAACGTTTATAAACACCTTTAAGCCGAAGTGAGCTGCCTTCGATAGTTCCAAGCAATGATTATAAACGTTTTATTTTAGGATCCCGTGTCGTCGACGAGCCATATTAAGCAGCGAAGGACGCTTGAGAAATCAGAAACGGCGTACTACGCGGTAACACTAGATGAGCAGCCCCCTGTTTATGTAGAGGATCGAAATAATGGGAATGCCAAGTAATTGTAGTACAATTTGGAATAAATAAGTTTTGTTTTATTTTCCTCGCTCATGCCTTTACGAGATACCTTGTTCTAATGCTCAAAACATCGTCCAAACGGTCAAAATTCTTGAAACTAGGTATAAAATGAAATGCCCGATAAAAACTGCTCGACATAGACATTAATACAAAAGGTACACCTTCCACAGCCTGAGTACTTTATTAATTACGTTTTGATCGTTTTAAACCGCTCGCAAAAGTTGTACGAAGGTATCATTTTTATATAGCGTCAAGACTGACATATTAGCTATATAGCAGCGTCATCGCAAAGCTGACTAAGCATGAACACATTCTACATTCCTTTCAATAGTTATTTTTCTTTGATTGGTCGCCTGTATTTACACACCCGCTGCGGAACACAGATGTGGGCCCAAAATATAGAGGAATTTAAAAAGACACCAACAGGTCCATTTTGTTTTCCTTTTTTTGTTAGGTGTTTTTTTATGATGTCAGGACCCTGCTCAATCAGCATTTTGCAGCGGGGTCACGTACATTTTTAATAAATAAAGAAGACTCACGGCTATGAAACCGAAACCGAAACATGAGCACAAAGATTCACGGCCGACTGCTCGTACCGAGAAAGGGGGAGGGGGTGAAGGAAAAAGAAGTTGCCGGAAGTCACGTGCCAGTCACTCCCTCCCATTTCTTTCCGTTTCTCCGCGTCTCTGGCGTGTGAAGCAGCGGACGACGAAGGTGAAGTTCCCTGCAACTTTTCTCGTGCGATTGGTTCGCACTTATATCGCTCCAGCTCTTTGTCCTGCACCTGACGACCGATTGGTCGGCACCACGAGTAGCAATCTTATGTCCGTCACAACATTGCTCCGTCGTGCTCCGCCATCGCATCGTCCAGCCCGCGGAACGCTACCATTTTGAGAATGACATAGTACATGTACATCATGTGATCTGCGCACATAATTTTTTCTTTCCAATCAACATACTTCCAGTTCTTTGAAAGCCATAAAAATGGTGTTTTTTATATTGAATGTGTGCCTTGGATTACCCACTACTATGATATTTGGTACGCTATAGTTTGAACGTCACTTGACCATGAAAAGAGGGTGAGCGCGCCTGAAAATGGCTAATTCTCGACCGGCAGTTTTCGGGCGGAAAGAAAACGAATTTCGAGCCGGAAATTGTGTTCTGGGTAGTTGTGTTCTTATTGGTCATGTTCAAATAAAAACTTCGGCGAGCTTAAATACCCTGTCAGTGCCCCTTTAACATCGTTCACTGATAGGGAAAGCTGCTGTAACTGAATCAATTACACTTTTAGGATGTTAATAAAAGTACATGGTATTTGCTACGACCCGAGCAACAAAAGTAATCGCTGTATTTTCCGACAAAAACAAATGCAGGCGCGTTTTTCCATAGCAATACACAACAGCACGGCAAAAGCAGGCTGGTTGCTGTCTGCTTTAATTTACATATCAGATGCCGCGTAGGCACTAATGCCAGCTGAACCTCTAGCTTACATTATAATAACTTTATGAGCGAGCATCGGAGCAGGACGCCCCGCACTTCTCGTCTTGTCAGTGACAATAGGTACACCAGGGGTCCAATTTTCACCAAGGTGAGAGTAAGAGCGTTTTCGGCTGCTGATTGGACGTGGCGTAACAGCTTGCGGGTAAGTAACCAGTGAGACATACGTGAACCGTTCGCGAGTTCACAATCGGGCAACAGTTTTGTGAAAGCTTCTAACCAGCAGTCAAATAGCGAGAAAGGTCTCAGGGCTTCCTATGTGCTTGTCCTTATTACTCCTTCATCCGCAGGTCGATGCCAGCTTGCGTACGGCAGCAGAAAAACTTAAGATTTGTAAAAGAAGCACGGGTTGTCAATGGCTTCTGACGTTAAATAGCAGACGGTCACAATTCCAGCCGGCGTCCGATGTCTCTCCGCAGCTTATCGGTTAGTAGCAGACGATTCCCTCCCTCTACCGTCTGTTCGTAGACGACGTGTTTTCTTGTTTTATTTGAGTCTGGGTATTGCGCTTCGCGGCAGGCCAAACCGCGTTCTTCGCTCATGTTAGCAGACGCGTTAACAGACGCGTTAACAGACGCGTTAGCAGACGCGTTAACAGACGCGTTCTAGAAACTCTAGCCAGAGGTTACACAAACAAAACTATAAATCGGGCGAGCTCACGGTCTTGTCGCCGAGACTGTTCACGATGCAGTTGAGATAGACCGTCTGTCCCAGCTGTGTCGTCACGTTCCTGGGGGTGGCAGCGTCGAAGGCCGGCGCCACGTGGCCGGAGAAGGGCCAGAAGTCTCCAGGACCCAGGTAACCGTGGGGTTGCTGGGGAACCGGCGCAGACGGCTTGTTCTTCTTGGGGAACTTGCCTCCCAAGGTCAAAGTCCGGGGAGGTTTAGCCCACTGGCTCTCTAGAAGACAAAGAAAAAAATAATTAGCATGAGCTTGACTAACACTGAGCACGGTCAGTATTTTTTAGTTCAATCATCCTCACGACTTAACCGCAATCGTACTGGTGTTAATGTTGTATAACAAGTCATCATAATTTTTTTAATAACCCTATTTTTTTATTATTTAGTTATTTAGCACGCATGGAAATCGAATGATTTTACACTAAAATTTGGGGCTACATTAAAAAAAAAATACCAGAAAGTGTAACGAAAAATTGTAACACGCAATTTCGCCACTGAATTTTGCGGAAAAACCTGAATTGGTATCAGTTCAATTTCCCCGCTAAATTGAGCGGTAAAGCGGATAAATGGAAAATACAAATATTTCACGTCACGTTATGGGCACCTCAATGTTTATCAGAAAGATGAAACACTGTCGTAGTTTCTGGTAGTTTTCCATCCGAGTGGGAACGATACCTAGACATAACCTTCAAAATATGAACGTTGGGAAATGCGTATGTGCAGTTTTGAAGTTGCTGGGCTACTCGATAGCGTAGATGATGAAGTAGTAGGCTCATTTTTCAAACTCTACTTTTTATAATTTTTTCAGCTCTGTTTTTTTTTTTTCTAGTTTAGCAGAAACGGTGGTAAACAAAAAAATAAACATAATCCATCTCACGTTACGTGCACGTCAGTTTCTTTTTGCCAGAAAGATCAAGCATCCTCGCTGTTTCTGGATTTTTTTACTGAAATGGAAACGATATCTGAACATCAATTTCAAACTTTGAATATTGGGAAACGCGTGCGCGCGTTTTTGTAGCTTCTGTGCTTTTTGATGGCGCGGATGATAAACTAGTCCTGTTTTTTTGTGAGCTCCAATCTTTCTGTTTTTATATAAGCGGTGTTGTACGGTTGCAATAGCCGTAACCGAAAGTTTTACAAATATTCCTAAGATGCGTTAAAAACTACTTTTGAAACAGCTGAATGTTTAAATATTCCTTCGTCATCTGCAGCATTTTACTAAAAATTAAGTTGGAAGTACCCAGGCGGGATAAGAGGCGCCGAGATTTTCGGTGCCGCTTTTGTACGCTGGAAATGAATTTTGAGCTGTAATTCTCGTTTTGTTTATATGTCGCCATTTTCAAGCGTTTAAAACAATAAACTAACATAAAGTTTTACATATCAAAGCCTTAAAAAAATAAAGCCCATCGTAAAATAATTTTACCATTCTAACATAAAACCGCCATGCTTAATTGTTTATCACTTTCCAAAGCTACAAACAAAACCAATCGCCCACCGAAAATTGCGCAATCAGATTTACCCTCAACGTATTTCCACAATGTCATTGCGTATACAGCAACTCAACTCTAACGGATGGAGGTAGGAATTGCTTCTGGGAGAAGACATGGCGCCACCAGAGGTCAAGCCAGAAGTGTGGAGGTACTTCACGCCTCCAATGATGGTCAAGACGACCAGAACCAAGAGACGCTATTGGAGGAAAAGGAGAAAGGAATCTCTTTTTCCTCCAATAGCGTCTCGTGGTTTTGGTCATCGTTGGGGGCGTGTCCCTCCACACTTCTGGCTTGACCCCTGGTGACGTCATGTCGCCTCTAGAATCTTCCTACCGCCATGCTCTAACGTCGCTCCACAGGGGTGGCGCTGCTGTCGTCACTGCGCATGCGCAGATACGTCATCTCTCGCGAATCATGTTTCTGCGCAAGGGCACTGCCCACACCAGGTGTGGGGACTGCGGTATTGTTTGTAAACAGTGCGTTGGTCTATATCTTGCTCAGCATTTTTCATTTCTAGCCTCGAGTACATCTAGTTGGCCTATTTATTGCGAAGAAATTTCATTTATACTATGATTGATCGGTGTAATATATAACGCAAAAAGGACACTATTCATATCACCACGACTCTTGATGCTACTGATACATATATATTATCATATGACTCCTGCAATAATTCCTACCGAAGTTGATAGCATTTAGATATATAAAAAGAGAAACACTTAAAAAGAAAAGTTAACTAAGAAGAAGGTCGTTAATAGGGTAGCTCCAGCCGTAGCATTAGCTTGCTTATTGGAGCGTAAAACTGGTTAAAGAATATACACTACACTTTTGATATTGGGGTAGGGCGTTGATTAGAAAATAACCATTCACGGATAGATGAATGGATAAATGCATAAGGTTGAACTCTGTAAATCGGGCGGCGGCTTACGCCACCTAGCGATTCCTTTACAAAAACTGTTTCAGGCAATCTAGAAAAATATATCCACATTTTAACGACCCTTTCAACTTTTTATCCAGTCACGTCGTATTGGCGATTACCAATAGAGTTTCTATGGGCTTTCTTTCAGCCAAAGTATATTGAGTGCAGACAATAAAAATGGTATCCAATTTCTATCATCACGTCTCAAGAGAACTTCGGTTTCATTGCAGAGAAGCGACATCACACCTATTTGGAGCGTCCTTGCAGAGGCTGCTTTTTTGCCTGTGTCAAATATTTATGGCCTCTTGCAATGATTTATAGTTGGAGATGCAGTCCCGCAGCCTATATAAACCACATTTCTTATAGAAATATTGCCGCGCGCAAGGTCACGGACTTGTAGAAGGTTCTCGTTTATTCTTACTACTGACATAACTTCTATCGTTTATCCCTGCTCTTGTTTTTCCAGAATGTGCATGTTCATTCTCGCCCCGAGCACGCTACCCTCGAACCTTCTCCGCCGAAACTTCGAGATAGCGCTCACTCTAGATAAGAGGCCGCCAGCGACTTTGTCGAGTCAGTTTCGTCCCAGCGCTCGACTCTGCTGTCTCGCCGACCTCGACGCTCGCGACGCTTTGTTATCATTTTCTATTCTCTTTTTGTTTTGGCACAAGTTCGCCACATTAAACGTTTAGTTCTTCCTGTTTATTTATTGTTATTCTGGTCACCACCCGTGACATTTTGGTGGAGGTGCGGGGTACCGCATGTACGTGCAGCGCAGCCCTCCGAGTTCACGGAGTACAAGTCCGAATCCAAGCTCCCGAGGACCCAACGAAGACCAGATCGAGACTCGATCAAGTCGCCGCACCCAAGGGCTAAACCCGGAATACGGACTCCTACCACCCAGGACGAGGCAGCCGACGATGGCCAACCAGTCGCAGACCCCCGCCGCTCCTGCCGTCGTCTACCTACCCGTCGCTCCTCGGACACCGGCTCCGTTCCACGGTGAACTCCACGAAGACGTTGAAGATTGGATCGACCAATTCGAACGCGTCGCCCGCCACAATAGCTGGACCAACGAGCAACGGCTGCAAAACGTGTATTTCTCGCTCGAGGGGACTGCCAGAAGCTGGTACGAAAATCACGAGTCTTCGTTGACATCCTGGGACATTTTCAAGAGCCAGCTGAAGGCGACATTCGTCAACCAGCATCGCCGAGAGAGAGCCGAAGACTTACTGCGTACCAGGACTCAAGGGCCCAACGAGAGCATCACCGCCTTCGTGGAGGATGTCCTGCGTTTAAGCGCCCGAGCCGACCCGGAGGCCACAGAGGAAAAGAAACTTCGAATCCTCATGCGAGGCGTCAAGGCAGAAATTTTCGGAGGCCTGGTTCGGAATCCCCCGACGACCGTCGATGCTTTTGTCAGCGAAGCCACCAACATTGAGCGCGCACTGACGGCCCGAGCAAGCCACTACCACCGACTCGCCGGCGCGCCTACTTCTCCAACCGTCACAGCTTCCCTACTGGACCCGAATACCAACGGTGTCGACAACCTCCGGGAGATCGTCCGGGATATCGTCCGGGAAGAGCTCCGCAAGATCCTACCTGCTGCAGATAGCCCGTCTTCTCTCTCACTCGCCGAAGTCGTACGAGAGGAGGTCCACCGAGCCTTCCGGGCGGAGACTCCTGTCATCGCAGCGGCACCCGAGGAGCCCAGCCTGACCTACGCCGCAGTGGCCCGAAGGCCACCACCTCCTCCTCGAGCCTATGTCGCTCCGCCCCGACGTCGATCTCCTGCGCCGCAGCACGACCGCCACCGCGACGACCAGGTCCAGTATGCCGGCCAGGAGCCCCGCGCACCTCGGAAGACCGACGTGTGGCGAACACCCGACCGACGTCCTTTGTGTTTCCACTGCGGGGAAGCGAACCACACCTACCGCCAATGCCCATACCGACGACTCGGGCTGCGCGGATTCCACCCGAATGACCCACGCCCCCGTTACGGTGAACGCCCTCGGGAGATCGACGAGTACCTTCGACGACCTCAGTCCCCCGAGCCTGCCTCCCGCCGAGAGTTCCGGTCGCCATCGCCACGACGTCCGGCTTCGCCGATGCACCGACCCCGACGTGAAAGCCTGTCACCCCTCGCTCCTCGCCGGGGAAACTAGGCGCGGCAACCCCTGGAGGTGGAGTTGCCGAAGACGACCGACGTAAAGAGCCTCCAAGAACGACGGAGCGCTCCCACTCTCCTGACGCCACGCATCGCAACGAAGCTTCTGCATCGGTGTCCAACAACCTAAACGTTGTTATCGACGGCCACGACGCATCAGCACTCGTGGACACCGGAGCAGACTACTCAGTCTTGAGTGGGAGGCTCTCCCGCCGTCTTCGAAAAGTCACGACGCCGTGGGATGGACCTCAAATACGAACCGCCGGAGGGCACCTCATCACGCCGGTTGGGAGATGCACTGCTCGCGTCGAGATCCACGGTGAGACGTGCCCTGTCAAGTTTGTCGTTCTGCAAGACTGTTCGAGGGACATTATCCTCGGAATGGACTTTCTCTGCGAGTATGGCGCCGTCATCGACCTCGGAGCAAACCGGCTGACGCTACGAAAACCTGCTCCACCGCAGGAGGACCCCAAAGCGACGTCATCCGGGGTACGAGTCCTCGCAAACCACGTGAACCTACCACCGCGGTCAAGTGTTTTCGTACCCGTCGGGGTCGATGAGACTTTCTGCGGCGATGTTTTGCTCGAAGGAAGCCTCCAGTTGCTCCTAGGAAGAGGGATCGGCATCGCAAGAGGCGTCACGGAGCTCCAAGACGGACACACTGTCGCACTCGTAACGAACTTCCGACAGGAGGCCCAGCACCTTACAAGAGGCACCGCCGTGGGTCACGCGGAGGAACTCCCGGACTCAGCCGCAATCGCCGGAATATCAGAAGACCTCTCCTCGTGGCCACCCAAGACAACGCCGCCTTTGCAGTTTGACATCGATCCAACCCTGCCTACCCCACAACGACGACAACTCAGTGACCTACTCGTCGAGTTCAACGAGTGCTTCTCCACGTCGTCAAAGGTGCGCCAAACGACCGTTGCGAAACACCGAATTGTCACTGAAGACAACGCGCTTCCTGTTCATCGGTCGCCGTACCGTGTCTCTGTCAAAGAGAGAGAAGTCATCCAGAAGCAGGTCCAAGAAATGCTCGATGACGACATTGTTCAGCCCTCAAGGAGTCCGTGGGCTTCACCGGTAGTCCTGGTGAAAAAGAAAGACGGGACCCTTCGGTTCTGCGTGGACTATCGCCGACTTAACGCCGTAACAAAAAAAGGACGTCTACCCGCTGCCACGCATCGACGACACCCTGGACCGGCTGCGCCACGCCCGATACTTTTCGTCGATGGACCTGAAGAGTGGGTACTGGCAGATCGAGGTGGACGAACAAGATCGTGAAAAGACCGCCTTCGTCACGCCGGACGGGCTGTACGAATTTAAAGTTATGCCGTTCGGACTATGCACAGCACCGGCGACGTTCCAGCGCGTAATGGACACCGTTCTTTCCGGCTTGAAGTGGCAAAGTTGTCTCGTCTATCTCGACGACGTCGTGGTATTCGCCACCAACTTCGACGAGCACCTGAGACGCCTGCGAGCCGTGCTACAGGCTATCCAGAATGCCGGACTGACACTGAAGCCGTCAAAATGTCGGTTCGCTTACGGCGAGCTCAAATTCCTGGGCCATGTCGTGAGTGCTCAAGGTGTAAGTCCTGACCCTTCAAAGACATCCGCTGTCGCCGAATTTCCGAAGCCATCAGACAAGAAGGCCGTGCGAAGATTTCTTGGGCTGTGCGCATACTACAGGCGTTTCGTTCGCGATTTCGCTAAGATTTCTGCACCGCTCACACATCTGACGAAGGACGACGTGAACTTCCAGTGGGGGGAGGAGCAAGAACAGGCGTTCAACGAACTGAAGGAAAGACTCCAGTCTCCCCCCATTCTCGGACACTTCGATCCATCAGCGGAAACGGAAGTTCACACGGACGCCAGCAACGCCGGACTAGGCGCGGTACTCGTCCAAAGACAAGACGGAGCAGAGAGGGTGATCGCTTACGCAAGCCGGGCACTGTCCAAGGCAGAGAAAAATTACTCAACAACCGACAAGGAATGTCTCGCTGTCGTCTGGGCGTTAACCAAGTTCCGTCCGTACCTGTACGGGATCCCGTTCCGCGTTGTCACGGACCACCACGCTCTCTGTTGGCTCGCCAACCTTAAGGACCCGTCAGGCCGCCTCGCTCGCTGGAGCCTTCGACTGCAAGAATTTGACGTAACCATTGCGCATAAGTCTGGCAGCAAGCATAATGACGCCGATTGTTTGTCTAGGGCCCCAATTGAATCTCCACCCGACAGCACCGACGACGACGATGACGCCCGTTTTCTCGGAGCACTTACGGATACTGACATGGGAGCACTTCAACGAGACGACCCCGAACTTCGCGCCGTGATGGGCCACCTCGAAGGTCAAGGAAGTTCAGTTCCGCGAGTCTTTGCCCGAGACCTGCCAAGCTTCGTTCTGCGGCGAGGCGTGCTCTTCAAGAAGAACTTCGGAACGAGCAACACTGCCTGGCTGCTGGTTGTTCCGGCCAGCCTGCGAGAGGAAATCTTTCAAGCATGCCATGACGACCCGACGGCTGGACACCTTGGATACAGCAGAACGCTCGCCCGGATTCGTGAAAAGTACTACTGGCCGAGGCTACCGAAGACCGTTCACCTATACATTCGATCATGCCATGAGTGTCAGCGACGCAAGAAACCGCCGACGAAGCCGTCAGGACTTCTGAACCCGATTTCTCCCCCGTCTATGCCGTTCCAGCAGATCGGAATGGATTTACTGGGCCCTTTCCCGCCGTCAACGTCGGGAAACCGCTGGATTATCGTCGCCACCGATTATCTCACACGGTACGCCGAGACGAAAGCCCTTCCAGCAGGCACGGCTGTTGAAGTCGCCAAGTTTTTCATCGAGTCCATCGTCCTCCGGCACGGCGCTCCAGAAGTTTTGATTACAGATCGCGGATCATCGTTCATGGCGCAGCTGACCCAAGAAATCCTCCGACTCAGTCACACCAGCCACCGTCGTACAACTGCGTACCACCCGCAGACCAACGGGCTGACGGAAAGACTGAACAAGACAATCGCCGACATGATCTCTATGTACGTCGACGTTGAGCACAAGACGTGGGACGAGGTGCTGCCCTACGTCACGTTCGCCTACAATACAGCGGTTCAGGAGACCACTGGATTCACCCCTTTCCAGCTGGTACATGGTCGGAAGGTGACGACCATGCTGGACGCAATGCTGCCCCATGAGCCATCTGACAATCAGAGCGACGACGCCCAGGTGGTTGCTCAACGCGCCGAAGAAGTCCGCCAGCTCGCCCGACTCATGATTCAAGACCAGCAGCGCGTCGACGCGGGCCGCTACAACCTTCGTCGCAGGGACGTTCACTTCCAGCCCGGAGACAGGGTGTGGGTGTGGACGCCCATCCGTCGCCGCGGTCTCAGCGAGAAGCTTCTGAAACGCTATTTCGGACCCTACAAGATCATCCGACGGCTCGGCGATCTGAACTACGAAGTTCTTCCCGACGGAACGCGTCCATCTGCAAGACGCCAGCCACGACCCGAGGTGGTGCACGTCGTCCGGCTGAAGCCGTATTACGAACGATAGCACTTTCCACCGTCGTCGACGTGTGAACTGTGAACTGTGAACGGTGAACAGTGAACTGGTGAACTGTGAACTATGGCTCGCAATTCTACTGTCCTTCAGTTGTGGATTTGTTTTTCGTTTTGTGCTGCATCGGGACGATGCGCTTTTAAAGGGGGGGATAATGCCGCGCGCAAGGTCACGGACTTGTAGAAGGTTCTCGTTTATTCTTACTACTGACATAACTTCTATCGTTTATCCCTGCTCTTGTTTTTCCAGAATGTGCATGTTCATTCTCGCCCCGAGCACGCTACCCTCGAACCTTCTCCGCCGAAACTTCGAGATAGCGCTCACTCTAGATAAGAGGCCGCCAGCGACTTTGTCGAGTCAGTTTCGTCCCAGCGCTCGACTCTGCTGTCTCGCCGACCTCGACGCTCGCGACGCTTTGTTATCATTTTCTATTCTCTTTTTGTTTTGGCACAAGTTCGCCACATTAAACGTTTAGTTCTTCCTGTTTATTTATTGTTATTCTGGTCACCACCCGTGACAATATGCGCAGAAAAAAAATAACAACATATGTTTACAGCGGAGCCGTTAAGGGCTAGTTTCCCCAGTTTCGTGTGCGTGCACGAATAAATCTCGGCACAATCCTCCGGACAGCTACCGCCATCTATGAGCGACGTCACATAGTACAGCTCCGCTGCTTTTCTTTTTTCACCAGAGTGGAAATTCTGAAAGCTTCTTTTTTCCTTCTGGGATGGTCCTTGTTCAAGTTATTGCCTTTCAAGTGTAAGGTATATATAGCGGTGTAGAAGTCAACACTATTGAATTACTATTTCCATGATTGCTCTATGGCGTGTGTATTAGTGATGTCTGCCTACGGGTGCTCGGCTAGAGGCGAGTGTATGTGTTCATGCTTATATCGTAACATACGTAAATTATAATTCACACTTCATTTTGTTTTCGAAAAACAGATCTCCTGTCTTTAGAAAAAAAAGAAACTGCCAAAACGCTGTAGGCGGTGGATATAAAAGTGGATACATTTTCTTTGGGATATCTATAGTCTCTATACACTATTTTATATAGAAATTTTCTAGAAAGTGGATAAATGTCGTTGTAAGGGTGTGCTCTCAATTACAACAGCTAACCTCTACCTAATATATGGCGTGAGGCCGTAAAGACCAAAACATATTGCACGCTTTGCATAATTCTAATTCTAATTGTACATACCTGAAATTGTGCACGCGAACGCCGTTCTGCGAGAAGATTCCTGTTATTTTCGTTAGAGTTCACTGGTTTTCGAGCTTGCTTTCAGGTGGTCATCGTTCATCTCTATCGTTAAAATGATTACATATCGTGTTTATCCTACCAAATGTTTTCATCCTTTTTTTTTGTTCAGCACGTTACCTGGGAGCAAGCTCGCAAACTCGTGAGCAGACGAAGAACAGGCTGGCATAGGATAATAAAAAATACAGGGGCGTCGTTGTTTGTTTTATTTTTAACATTTAACCACCTCCGAGTTGAGCTCTTAAAAAATTATACATAAAACATCTTGCGGAACGACGTTCGCGTGCCCAGTTTCAGGTATGTGCGTTTGGAATTCAAATTTTGTAAGATGTGCCAATTGTGTTGAACCTTACGGCGTTGCGTTGCACAATACATTGAGGTTAAGGCTTTTAATGTCATTACCGCGATGAACCATGTGCCACACAGTGGCAAGAACGTCGCATGTTTAGCTGCTCTGAATATTCCGGACGCTCCAACACCTTTCTTTCTTTAGGTCAAAGTAAAAACGAAATATCTGTGAAATATACCGGGACCGAGAAAAGATAATCGCCTTTTTCGAACAGGGTAAATTAACTATGCATCGCAGAAAGCTCTAACTCCGTGAGAATTTGACGCTAGTGTCTGGGATAAAACGCGAAAGTATGAGACCATAACTTTACTTGGATCAAAAGATAATCGAGAAGAACAACATTTTTCTATGAGCAGATGTCGACTTAAGCCTTAATATCGTTAAAACAAAATTACAATGTGGGCACCTTTAATATATATTTCAGGCAAAATACAAAAAAAAAAATCTTGTCAGAAAAAAAAAAGAAAGCTATATTGTCTTTCTTGTTGACGAGTGCTTTTCACTTACACAAGTCCCACAAGCGTCCACAATATCAGTTCTTGTTTTAACGATATTAAACTTGTGGACGTCGACTCTAAAAGAAATTTTTACTTTCTCAATTATTTTTTTTTTATCCGGAGAACGTCGTGTTCACAAACTTTCGCGTTATTCCCCCAACCGCAAAGGTCACATTCTTACGGTGTTTGAGCCTTCTGCGATGTATTGATTATTTAACACGGCCGAGAAAGACGGCTTTCTTTTCTCGGGAAACCCCTGTATAAGCTGAGCGAAAGTTTTTACGCCGAAACAGTCGCTTGCATATGCGACGACACATGTTGCAACATATACCTTTATACTCTCCGTACTTCTAGAAGATTCGTGGTTATTCTTAGCCCGAGTGTAATAGGTAAGGAGGCCAGAATGACCTTGCCGAGTCAGTCTCGCCCTACCTCACTCCCGAACATTTTAGGCCGAATCTTCGAGAAACCGAGTGTGGTCAGTCCAGCGTTGCCGTGCCTGACTCACTCTCACGACAACGAGGCATATTCTCGCTCGCAGTCTCCCTCGAGCCAGCTGTCGCCACGACGCCCGCTGGTGCCGCCGTCGACGCTCGCTGCTGCTGCTTTTTCGACGCTCGTTATTTCTTTTGTCTCCGGCAGAAGCTCGCCAATTTAAACTTCATTTTGAGTTTACGCTCGTCGAGCCTTTTCCATCCACGACACTATACAATATTCGTTGGGCGGCATATTTAAGCACGTTCTTTAGTGTTATATTGTTTAGAGGATCGAACTCTCATTTATTGTGTTCCAAAAACGACAGCCCTGATTATACATGGGGAATAAACGTTGCGGAAGCATCGGGAGAGCTCGCCATCAGCCCATGCTCAGCTGCAACCGAGCCATCTAGAATTCGAGATAGATTGATGCATACGACTGAATCTTTTAAATCAGGCGGCGGCTTGTGCCACCTATCTTGTGTTTTTAGTATGAATAGCTGTGTCCCCGAAGCAGTGAACACAAGGCAACACGGTCAGCTAGGCCTCTGGTCAGCGCGGCTGGTCACCAAAAAGAAATAGGTTAGCAGTGTACATTTCAACGCACAGTTGGTCGATTGCGAGGGCTGCGCCACAGTTCAACAGAGCACTCGGATGTTCGAGCATCTAACACGGATACTACGATCCATGGAGACCGTGGTGCGCGTCTCAAAGCTGCGATACTTCCGCATAAGATGGCGCTACTTGCAGAATAGAATATTGCTAATAACCGCTTTTTGCGTGCCGTCGTCTTTGTCAAGTGGGCTCTGGAACGCAATTCGAATACGCCCAGTAGATTTCTGGTGGGATACCAGACGGCGTGCACGCGCCCATCTACAGCGTGTTTCGCCCATGGATAATACGCGCTGGGCCTGTCGGGAGACGGCGCCACAAGTATGTGCGGAGAGCAAGTCGTCTGCTTCTTTTGCAGGGGTTGCGTTGACGTCAGGACAACGCCAATTTCTGATTGGCTCTGGTTGAAGAATAGTGGGTAGAGCTCAAAGCAAGCAAGTTGCCTTGCGGTCTGTCCACTATCCTTCAATCAGAGCCAATCAAAACTCGGCATCGTTCTGACGTCACCGCAACCCCTGCAAAAGAAGCAAACGACTCGCTCTCCGCATAGCGTCGCTAATTCGGTCGTCTGCGAACGCGTCCAAACTCGGCTTCAAAAAATGTTTTGCTCTCGTTTTTTTTTTTTTTTGTTACAGCAAGATAATTGCATTTTGAGATTACACAGTGTAAAACTAACCTGACCAGTGCGCATTCGGCGCAAGTTTGAGCATTCTTTCTGCAGGCGTCGGTTTTTCCGGCTCGTTTTACAGCGGCAGATCCGCTTGGGACATCCTGTGTAACCGCCATGACTACTACCAGGGGTAGAAGGGAAGTGCGTCTTTCTCGAACAACTCGTCTACAGCACGCATCTGTGACCTTCTGTCCTGCATTGGCTACGCGTGCACGCTCGAGGCTCACGAGACACCGAAGCATTGTAGAAGGTGAGGCTGGAGGCGGAAAAAACTGACGGACCTCCCTACAGTTCTCACCCGTGCATCAGTGCTTATTGGCAATGTGCGCGACCAAACGTCGGCATTCCACGATTGGCCAAAGGGCGGGCATAACAGCGTTGTCAGACTGTGAACTTCTACGGTGCTCGTTTAAGAATGACAAATAAGTTCTAGAGCTTCCACCGTACTTTTTACTAGCACTCTCAAAATGTGTCGTTCGCAGCTAACGATAAGTAGCCGGGATCACAACTCGTCACGTCAAGACAAGGCCTATCCTGGTCTGGACGTCGCGGATGCAAGTCATAAGAGGGCGCCACCAAAACATCTCGGCGCTGATAGTGAAAACATTCCGTAGTTTATACCAACGTAACGAACAGACTGAGGGAACTCTGCTCATACCGGTCCCAACTCGCAGCCAAACATATATGGCTTCCTAGGAGATACTCTTGTTGTGGGAGGGGGGTGGCGCTGGATGCAGGACAGCGCTGAATCTTTCATGAGGCCCGGGCCGGTTCTCGAAGTCGGTGTCCCCCCCTTCCTCGTCTTCCGACACACACACACACACACCGTCCAATGACCTCCGTGGGGACTTTGCAGGAGTGCGTCCCACTTACGTCCGGCGGTGGCTTCGCCTTATTGAGTTTACGCGATCAAACACTCTACCCTTATATCACACGCGCGCACAAACACCCCGTTCACATTAGGCGGACCGGGTCAAGGAGTCTGTACATTGCGAGCTCCGCGTGGTGTGACCGTCGGTCTCTTAAAGCGGACACCAATTTAGCCGACGCCGCCTCCTCCGGGAGAAAGTGCACGCGTTATTACGTGTTGTGACGAGTGCGCCGGTCGTTTATTAACTTATGTTTTAGCCTCGTGGTATACGCGCAACTTTATTTAATTTGTTCTGTATCTTTAGAGCGGGGGGGGGGGGGGGGGGGGCTAAGCCCAGGTCGCACTGCTTATATATATATCATGTGCAAGACGGTCTGCAGGCAGTCGGAAGGGTATTTTTTCCTCGTATGGCGGTCCTGTCAAATTGGGATTAAGAAACTGTCTGAAGAAATTGTTCGAGGGATACATGCGTAAGAAGAAAACGTGCTTCGAAGACGTGAGGAGTTTCCTTAACAGCGTGTTCAGTCGGCATGACTGCAGCGTAATGTCGCGTCTTTTGTTTGGGTGTGTGAACATTGCGAGTGCGGCTCAAAGGAGAGTCGATGCATGCGTTCTACGTTCCCGCGTATAGTGTATCCGTCCGCCCTGAAACGGGACACCAATTTAGCCAATGCGGCTCTCTGGGAGAAAGTTTAGGCCTTATTGCTGGTGCGACGAGTGCGAAAGTCGTGTATTAATTTTGCTTTTATAGCCCCGCGTAAACTTTGTTATTTAAAAAAAAATGTTTATGTATTTTTTTTCAAGGGGAGATTTAGAGCGTGCTTAGGCGTTTGGAGCTAGACTACTTAATGCTGCCGAGGTGGTTGGTCGTAATTTATGTGTATTCTCGACACGGTGGCCTGACTCGCGAACTTCTTCGCTTTAGAGTAACTTTAATGGCATGTTTGTTTTTGGCGCGGTTTGAACAATGAAAAATGACTGGAGGGGAACGTTGGCAGTGTACCAAAAAGGCCTGCTCTTCGTTTTCTAAAGGAAAGGATACTTAATTTAATTGCTTTTCATCCGCGGCATCCGACGGCTGCGTTGTGTCGTTTTACTGTTTTAGATTGTTCTAGATTGTTTTTTGAGGAACGAAAACGGTTGTGGGAGATGGGTGCTACTTTGTTTGATTACGTTTTTTTTTTTTTTTTTTTTTTTTCATTGTTTTTTCGATTTCTCGAGCCGTGAAGTTTACATTGCGTGCGGCCGAAACACAACAAGGCGTCTCCTCGAGCCCTGAATAATTCATGATGTGATCCGGGACACTAACGAAAATAAAATGAATTGAAAATACGCTTGTATTCTTTGGGTTTAATCACTTTGTCGCCGTTATTTAAATTTACTCGTACAAATCATGCATCTTTGCTCGTGATCGCGAATATTGAGTGGGTTAGCCAGAACACGTGCGGGGGGGAAGAGAGTCTGAGAGAGGAAGAGAAAGGAGGAAGAAGGGCGATGTATAATATACAAGGTGTTTCACCAAGCACTAAAAATAGTTTTGAAAAAGAAAAAAAACATATTTGAGATAAATGAAATATTTATTCGATGTAACTTTGTTTTCTGTGGCGCACATCACGCTACGACTGAAAATGAATAATTACAAATGTACTTACCTCGAATGCATAAATTAACGTTTAGGTATTCGCCTTATCTGCCTTATTCCAAATGAATATGCGTTGCCCGTCGTCCAAATATGCTATAGCTGTTGGGGTATCGGCGGCCGAGTGGGGTAGCGCATAGCGCACACCAGCTCATAGCACGTGGAGCGAAAGCTCGCGCCGCAGAGCCCGGGGATCTTGGGTTCATTCCTCACTCCGGCCCGTTTCTTTCTGAATAATCATCGTACCGGCGAGCTGTCGTGTATCACTACTGCGTTGTGCACGTTAAAGGGATGCTGAATCGGAATTCAGATCTTGCAAAGTAAGGCTGCAGAAGCGTTGAACGGGACGCTACGAAATCCAAAGCATCACTCACATATCGATATCTCAAACGGATGGCCGTACTTTTGGAAAACAAGGGCGCGATCAAGCGAGGAATAGGACGCCATTGTCCTCCTAGAAATTTTGAGAATGAGAGGAAGCGGCCTCGCTTCCCTCCTCCTCGTTTCGGCTCACCAGTTTGGCGGGACGTAGCGAGGAGGAGAGGGAATAAGAATCGTGACGTCACATGTCTCGTCGGCCCTGCCGGCCGTGTTCATTCGCGAACTTCTTTTCCAAGAATACAACCGTCCGTTAGAGATATCGCTACATGAGTGATATTTTTTTTTTAGTTTGGCAGCGTCCCACGCCTATCACTCTACCCTTGTTTTGTGAGTTCAAAATTTCGGTTCAGCATCCATTTAAAGACCCCAGACTATCGGCTGTATTGCACTGGCTAAATTTCTCGTCTACAGCTGAAACACCGGACTTTCATTGGGGCTGACTAACTTCCGGCCGTATAAACATACACACGACACAATGATTAGTATAGCTGTTGTTAAAAGACAGAGATATACATTCCGTATGTTATTAAATGTGTTAGTCTGGCAAGTGCTCGTTGTACCGAAACACGGAAAAGTATGCGCTGAAAGCTGCGTGCCCGAGGAGACAGCAGTGTGCGCTGTACCTTTTCTAGGTTCACGCTTATAAGAATAAAATATGATCGCCTTTATTTTTGAAATTGAGGTACCCCATGAAGATTATTTTGTAAGAGAGGTTGTGCACTATATCTTGAACGCCACTGTGGAGAACCCACGCATGCTTAAGACTCCATTTTTGGGTACTCTTTTCACCATGAAGGATGTGCAGATGTTACATCATTGAAGTCTGTCGCTTCAAAAAAAAAAAAAAATTACACCATCTTCCCGAGGGGAATCATGGGGTGATGCGGAACATAGCGGATCGTTATTAACGGTGTTATTAAAGGGATACTTCAACGAAATTTGAAATATTCCCGTCGTGTTCAAAAATAGGTTGAATATCATCCACGATATCCGTAAATGACAATCGCACGTTTGTATTTTGATCCTGGTGGCTGTATTTTTCGTTATAAACGGCCCACTCAGGCAAGCGCTCGGAGAAGGCCCAGCTTAGAGCACGTGACATCCAACGCAATCGTGACGTAGGTCGTCTCAAGACGAGCAAAGCTACGGCGAGGCTGACGTCGAGAGAATGGCCTAGTCGCTCCAGCCACCGAAGCGGCTGCTTTTGTACGAATTTTGAGTGACGGGTTAATCTTCTATAATCTTCTAGGGGGACAATAGCGACTTCTGCGACACACAAAAGGGATTTTCGGGAAGAGGGGAGTTCCTCCTTCCCCGCTTCTCTCGTCGTGGCCGGAGACGAGACAACCTCCGTCACTAGCTGTCAAGGTTCCTAGACGAACATTACAAACGAGGCGTTAGCGACATCCACCAGGTGCTCTTTGCTAATCGTTTAATTCGCTTTAAAATTTCTTTTCGAGACTTTTTTAACAAGATATTGGTATGTTCCATGTGATACTGCTCTTTTGAACACATATAGACCAAAAAATGAGCGCCGAAATTTCGTTGTAGTATCCCTTTAACGGTGTTAGTAACGTTGTTGAACTTCACGGTCCCGAACCTCAGGTTCTGCTGCTCGACGTTCACGAACCAACGCGGCTTCCCGTTCTCGAAGGTCGGGTTCCGCCGCTCGCTTCGTACGTTTACGTTGAACTTCACGGTCCCGAACCTCAGGTTCTGCTGCTCGACGTTCTCGAACCGCCGCTGCTTCACGTTGTCGTAGTTCAGCATCCGCCGCTCGACGTTGACGAATGGACGCCGCTTCTCGTTGCCGTAGTTCAGGGTCTGCCGCTCGCTTCAAGCGTTTGCGCTCAGCGTCGCGTGCCCTTCGCTGCGCAGCTTTGTCTTCAGTGGACGTAGCGTTGCAGTTAGTTTGTGGGGTGGTGCTGACGCTTGCTTGCGCCAACCCACTAACTGACGGGACCTGTTGCTTCCATCACACTTCATCGGAAGAACGGAGTGGAGTCAACAGCGGGTGAACTGAACGCGCGCAGCGCGCCCTACCGCTGCTTATATTCACACTTGAAGGAGAGGAGACTAGAGGAGCAGAATTGCGCATGCGCGCAAGGTGTGAGTAGAAGCGAACGCACGCGAAGTGCACGCAGCTGGTAGAGAGAGAGAGCGGAGAGAGTAACGCGCAGCTGTGGGAGAGAGGGAAAGGGGAGAGTTGCGCATGCGTAGTGTGAGTCCGGACTACGACGCCGCGGGACATAGACCCGAGCAAGAGATTCTCCGCATCGAAAATTCCCAGTCTCGAATATTCGACGAATTTCTTTGAATACTTTCTCTATCAATTAAGCACGTAAGACACAAGGTTGAACTGAAACAATATTCGACTTACTTAATTCCTAATTTCAAACAAAACATCACCATCCACGGAAAAAAAAAAAAAAACTATAGGTGTTTAGAGAGTTCTATTAGCGTTTTCCCAAGAAATACTCGATCACGAAAATAATGCATCGAAAACAGGCAACTTTTTGGAGCACGATGAACTATTCGCGACTCCAGCAAAACGAACGGCATCTAGCGGAGAAACACTGAACTGGCCGGAACAGGTCCTTTCGCGATTTCTGCTCGTCTCTCAAGGCTTTTGTGGTTACACGTTGTCGGTGGTCTGCGCGACAGAACAGTTGTCGCGGTTTCTCTGTCGTAAAAGCAGTATCAGCTTGTTACTCAGGTTGCTCCGTGCCAACGTTACTAGATTCCTCAGTTGTGGAACTCTCGCGGTAGGGGGTACCCCCCTCACTCACTTCCGTCCGCCTCCCGCCGTTTGAAGCGCCATCTAGATTTTCGTTTCATAACTGTGTGTTCTATAGCGCAGACCTTGAGCGCCATCTAGACTCTCTGCATCGACATGTATGCATTCCATAGAATTCAATGTATTTACCAAAGTAGCCGTTCGGCGCGTCGAGCGACGGGAGGCCAGTAGTGGTGAGTGAGGGGGGGGGGGGGGGGGGGGTACTGCTCGTGAAAGCAGCGTCTGTGAGCAGTTGCATAACCGAGGTAATCTAATAACGTGGCTCCGTGCACGGAACCGACGCAATCGCGTTAACGAGGTAAGTCCGTGTTTATTTATTTATTTATGCACATACCTACATCGCCCAGGGGGCATTATTTTAGGGGGGTTACATGCAAGAAAATACATGACAAACGAGTGAAATAACAAGAAAGCCTAAAATAACATAGAAGTTCCAGATACCTATTTGAAAGAAAAGTTTTGTAAAACTGAGGAGAACATGTTTTCAAGAGAATTGACATTTGAGCTGTCCAGACGATTCGACTCGGAAATAGTATACTATTTCCGAGTGGAATCGTCTGGACAGCCCACTCTTTTTTCCCCCATATATGGGGGGAAAAAGAGTGGGCAAAAACATCTGTTCGGCAGTTAATTTCTCGAACTTTCATCGGGTGATCCGTTCTTCTCGATACGTAATTTGAATAATCAATGTTCATCAGCACCGTGAAAGGACAGTAAATGGGCAGTCCTTTTCATCGCTTCCTCGGAAGAAAGTCAAACCCCGGGAAGCTTGCTCACGCCATCACATTGGCCGCAGGAGGCTCGAAACGGGGAGAATAAAAAACGAAGCAACATTGTTTTGTGCCCGATGCTTGCTTTGCTGATGCCCTCAGCCTTGTGCGTTGAGCTGGCGCATGGTACGGCGCCACCTTTATTAGACCGCCATATTTGCCGCCGGAGTCGCGAATGCTCCGTCTCACCATAGGTTTTTATATACTGACAAAGCCTGGCAGATCGCCACGAGAAGCGGCCGCTTTATTGAAAAGGTGAAGCGGCAGATAACGAATGACAGGAGAGCCACGTGACTGGCTTCCCGCTGCGGCGAGACGCTGAAACGCAGCGTCTCGCCGCTGCTGCAAGACGCTGCGGAGAGACGCGAGGGCCCAAAAGTGTGTTTCGGGTCATCGCCGCTGCAGAAGCTGTGCGCTGCCGTCCAGGTTCTCCTAGAGTAACTGTATATGCTCCGCTTGCGGAGCAGAGCATCGCAATGGTGCTACCAGGGCGGCCATTGTGGATCCGAGGCCGCGCTGCGGGAAGCGACCGTCGCTTCTTCAGGAGCTCTGGAGCCGCGGCTGGCGTGGCTGTGAAGCGGCGCGCTGCGGCGTGCGTGGCAGAGAGGATATAGTGCGGCGACACGACGCGCGTACGCCGTCGTCTCGCATCTTGTATACTGTTTTTCTTTATGCCTTCCGCAAAACACAGTAACCGACGGACACATCGTCCCTTTGAAAGCCGGAGCTACGCGTTGTTGTCTGGTCCAAAGTGCACGGGTGTGCCGGTCGAGTATCACTCCGCGAGCGCCGCAGACGCGAGCTACGCGATCGTCCTCCGTGTCGTATGCCTCCCAGACCTTTGGAAACATGTTTTAAAACATCGCTCGCATTATAAAACAACGCGATAATACTGTATCCAGTGGTTAGACATAATGTTTAACGGTCAAGGAACCTTCCAGTTCGTTCTAGTTTTGTGTAGGATGTATATTTGGCAAACGCAAAGCGAGAAACATGCTCCGGCCGAAACTCGAAGCCTGCAAGTCCTCTTTCTCGCATGAAGGTCGGATCCAGCTCGGCGCGCGTGACCGCTTCTCCGCCAATACGGAGTTTGTGGCGAAAGGAAAAGGAACGCGATACTCTGGCTGTGCACTGCAAGCAGAGCCTACACTTACTCTAGGTTTCCCTGAAGCCCCTCCATCTCGGGAAAGTGGCGCCATTCATTGTTGTGGAAATTCTGGAGGCAGTACGTGCCGCGCGCTACTTCTGCGAAGAACTTGGCGTCTGAAATCTAGCTCAGTGCTGCGCTGTTCCGCCATGATCTTCCCAAAAGCTGCACGTTGCAAGTGCCTCGTGCATCCACGCACCTTGCGCTACTTGTAACACATTAAGGGGCTTTAGGTTCCCCGAGAAATGACTCTTTGATGCTCTGTGCTACCAGATCTTCGCGCTCCTACTCTGCGACCGGGCACTCTATGACTCCGTCGTCGAACTGCCAGGCTTCGTGAGTATAGAGGAGGCTACGGTCTCACGTTAAGTCCGGACGCAGCCAGTGTAACCAATCAATGTAACCAATCAAACGTAGTCAAAATTGCATCGTCATGAGGCTCGTTTATTTTGTGCGTTTGATGTATTACAAATTAATCCAATTAGTCAAAGAAAAAAAAAAGGCGCAGAATTACGGCGCAGTTACTGTGCGTGATTGATTTAGTCCGATATGCAGCAAACACGCAAGGACGATTAGCGCCGTGACAATGCACTTTTGACGCTGTTTGATTGGCCTCGTCGCATCGTGAAGTCGGCTGCGGATGGACTGAGTGTGAAACGAAGCGTAACACGAAAAACATGAGATGGCCTGTTTAACAACCGGCTAAAAACACACACACACAAACACACACGCACACACACTAACACACACACAACAAAAAACAACTTGACAGTTAAAAGGAAAGAAAACGAAGACGTAAATAATTTATTTTTCGCTTTTGTGTTAGGAGAAAAAAATGTTATGAAGTTCACAGAGCGAGCTAAGCTCTTGCGGAATAACGGCACGTAGTGGCTATAATTTACTGTGGCCTGTCTACCCTCAAAAGACCGTCATAAAAAGTTAGTTTTTTTTTCCGCGAATGTGCAGTAACAGCATTAACTTGTACTATACTCGGTTTGTGTAACATACGCTGTACTAGCGGCAACATTTTACCATACTCAAATTCACTCCAAAAAAACGTTGTAAAAAAAAAAAAACATGTCTGTCCTCTAGGAAACATGTTACCGATTTTCTGCATAATACGGCGAATCAAGATTTTTTTTCATTGTGCGTTTGTTATTAGTTAATGTTTCATTTTATTATTATATATATAAAAAAACTTACAACTCGAAAGGTTAAAAACGTTGACTTTTCTTTACTGACACCCAAACCTCTTAAAAACTATGTAGTATTATCACTATGCTCAAAACTTGCTTTCGTTTTTCAGAGGTGCAACGAATACATCTTACGCCTTTTCTATCGAGTTGGCAGAAAAGTAATATATTGCAGAGAAAGCAAATATGGCACCTTATTCCAGGGACCATCTCGGACACTCAAGTAAATTGACCGGAAACAAGAAAAAAAAAAAAAGAAGTCGAGTGTCGTCTTTGTAATAGAAGAAGAAAACGATCTTCCCAAGGAATACACCGCCCATCTTCAACAAATATCAATGACACTTTTTTTAAACTTCTATAGTGCGCAAAAAAAAAAAAAAAAAGAAAACCTTGCCTACCGGGTTAAATTTTTGCAATTTGTTTTGCCCATTTTTACGCCACGTTTTGGTTTATGCGACGGTTCGAAGATCCCCCGAAAATTGCTTGCGTGGCGAGGATAATACATAATGGTGCACAATCTTCCAGCTAACAAATATGAGGGGAAAAAAAAACAGCTCAGCTGAGAGTACAATGTGTGATTGCATCGTGCTCTTTTTTTTAGATTGGTATGGATTGAAAAAGCTCCCACGCGTGCTTGCCCCCAGATTAAAACTGTCAATTCTAAAAAAAGAGAAGAAATGATTATGTGAGCGTATTTTATGATTGATAAAGCACCCCGTCCACAAAAGAATAAAAATAAAATCTAAAAATGACTTTTACGCGTTGTAAACACGTTTTCGTAATGTGCATACACAAAATATTTCGGTGGTCATTCGAGGGTGAAATCTCTGAGATGTCGAGCGATTTTTAAATGCTTGTTTCTTAGTTCGCAACCATTTATTCTGTTGACTCGGGAGCGCGCTAAAACGCAAACAAAAATGCTGTACTGTAAACTGTTTTGACGAAATGACCGACTACCAGATTAACTGGCACCGCCCAAACTCATTTATCTGCATTCGGAAAGAGGGCATTTAACGTGAAGTTTAAACTATAAGGCAATTTGAACCGAAAAAAACCCCAATAAACTGCGTCATGTGCAAAAATAAAAAGTAGTAAATGCACGTTTAATGCTTACACCAAAACTTTAGTTCGTCTGTCTCCATGGCTCGTTGGCCCATCGAAGGCAGCTCAAAAATTATTTCGTAAACACATAACGGTACGCTTAACTTCAAAGGAACCAGTACACATTTTGCCCAAACCTGGTGTGGGCAAATGCGGACAACTAGATTTCCGTGTTTAATTTTATGTTAAAGTTTGGTCTCGCTCATGAAGACGCCTAAAACAAATGGTCGTCCGTCTTAAAGGGACACTCAGGTTCTTTTCGTAGAAGCTTGTTTTTGATGGCATATTGTTTGGTGGGCCTTAGTCAATAAAAATAACCGGTTGTAGATGGCAAAATGTCCTAGTAAATTCCGAGCAGTAGAAATATACGGGCGCTATTACATCTTGAGGAGAAAAGAGGGGGGAGGGGGAGGGGGCGGATTCCACCACATCATAAAATTTTACGAATTAAAATAATTAATTGCGTGGAGATTCCGAACGTTACTATTATTACTCGGGAAGATGTAAACTTGATAGCATCTGTGTACCAGAAAGTATGTCTGGAACTGGAGTGGTTGCCCGCCTTTTTGAAGCTGTCGATGATGAGAGAATATTAACGATTCTCACCGCCTCTCAAAACATTACAGGCGGCGTTCTATCGTTGTCTTCACTAACGTCGTCGATATATTATTGTACATGTTCAAGCGAAATGCATCGTCCATTGTGAATCTTTGTAAACTGTGAAAAACTTGCAATAAAAAAAAGATAAAAAAAATTGGTAGCCGAGTGGCCAGCTCGACGGGCGCGTTGAGCGACAGCTCGCGCTGCAGAACGCAGGGATCCTGGGTACGAGCCCCACGCCTGCTCGTTTTGATCTGGATGAGTATTGCATCGGCTAGAACCACTAAATAGGGAGTTTTAGTAGATCGTTTTCAAAGGCCCGCTACCGCTACGAGCGCGCGCTTCAGAGCATGCATCGAAGTGGCAGTGCGAGCTCCCGGTATACGATTAGCGTGACCTGAAAAGACGATCTAATACATTGTTGTGAGCGCCACCATTTTGGATCTTTTGCAGAGCAGACGCAACTGCCAATCGTCCCGATTCAAAAGCGCGACTTCCTCAGCATTCGATTCAGTGTTAGAAAGCTCATGCAATATTGCTTTGTTTTGTCGCGAACTTTTTAAACATTTGCGGAGGATGGAAAAGCGATTCCTGTGATTTCAGATAAAGCTTCAGATAACTGGCAACCACAATTTTAAGCCATAATATGGCCAAGTGTCGTTACTCTGAAGCGTAGCTTATTTAGTGGCACTAGTGCCGGAGTGCGGTCGTGTATCACTACTGCGTGAGCACGTTAAAGACCGACGGTTGATTGGTTCAACGAGCTTGACGCTTCCACCCCTGGGAGGACGGAGTCGAGTCGATTCTCTTTTCACCTCTAGGCTGACACTGTAATCATAATATTAAAAAAAAAATCTAAGAGCACTTTGGACCATTTATAGGTGAAAATTTCGTCACGTGATCACGCTGTTGCCGATAACCCGACGCAAAGGGCGAGGTCGGTCATGAAGGGCGGTTGAGTTGATTGGTCCGGCGGACTGTCAGCTTAAGGCCGATTCACACGTTTCAGTTTTCTAGGGGCTCTAAGCTCGTCAAACACAAAGCTGGGGTTGAAGTTGACGAAGCGCACCGATTGGCCTATCACGAAGATTACTTCGCGCTTCTGTCGCCAGCGTCCAATCGGCGTGCTCCGCGAATTTTCGGCTCCAAGTTTGTGTTTGACGAGTTTAGGGCTCTTGGCCTACCGGCTGTTTGGGGGCACAATGAAGCGCACCATTAATTTGATTGATTGAGTAACCGAGTGCGTTACGTGTCCTTCTAACCGGTTTACACATACTTCCGTCCTGGCGCCCTCTATCGGATACCCCAGGAACCTCCCAACCTGCCTATATATTGTTGACATTTTTTTATGCATCATTTTTTTCCCCGCAGGCTTGAGATAATTCGGACAGTTTCATACGCAACTATTTCCCATAGATCGTGCGAAATATTTAGTCTCGGAAATACTTCGAAAGGTTAGTTACGCACGGGGTCAGACGTGTTTCAGGATTGATCGATAGATGGCGCCAGTGTATTCTCTCTGGTCGTAAGCGAGCGCGAAGGAGCCCAACGCACACGCACGGTCACACAACCAAGCGCAAATGTGTGAGCCAGCATGTAGCGGGTGAATGGAGCCTAGTTTCATCGAACAACGCAACGGTCGTACATTGTTGCCGCGCCAAAAAAGTACGCGTTCGCGGAAAGTAGCGACGTAGCAGATACGACATTAACGCTGAATAATGGCGCGTGCGTCGCAGTTTCAAACCCCGGACTAGTTTGAGGGGAGGGGGGGGGGGGGGGGGGGGCGGCTAGCAGGAAGTGTCTATGTAACGGCTTGCCTGGTTGGTGGCACTTACGCGTTGTACGATCGCGTTGAACTCTCTAACGACCGCCCCTTTCCCAAAACGGCCTGCCGCGGCGTCGGTCGCGATCGAACTCCATCGTATTTGTGTCGTGCTGCTCATTTTGTGTATATGTGTTTTTGTTTTGTTTTTTACGCTTCCCTCTTGGGACAAATGAACGGGGAGATAAGTGTTCCTTCTAGCAGGAATGCGTCGTTCGGCTTGTCCTGGAAAATGGAGGCGAGTGAAATGGCTATAGAGAGAGCTGTGTGCTGCGTGGGTGGTGGTGGGGGGTGTTACATTGCTCGCGCTTGTTTCGCGTTCGTTATATTTATTATACATACTCTTTTTTTGTTCTGTTTTGCTGGAGACTTGTTTTTTTCAACATCTCCAACAAGCGGAGGACTTCAGCAACTTGTAATTTGGTGAAACGTACGAGAACGTAATCTCGAGAGGTCCAAATACGAAAAATGAGCAGTCACAATTTTATTGAAAAAAAAAAAAAAAAGGAAAGAAGGCGCAACAAAAAGTTTAGTTTTTCGTCAGAACGTACGAACGTGTGACTGTGATAATTGTTCTTGCGCGTAGTAACACTCACTTTAATGCATATTCACTCTTTATACATAGACGTCACTTCGGCTGTCATTGTGATGGCCTTTCTGCCGAGCCTGTACGTTTACCTTCAGTAGCATACATTTCGCGCTCCCGAATTTTTTTTTTTTTTTTTTTTTTTATCGGAAAGAGCAGACGCGAATAACCACCTGCGTGGTGCGACGACAACACGTGCACGCAGTGTATTTACTGGATCACACACAAGTTACACAACACACTCGTGCAGTCACTAAGGTATGTTGAAACACTAGACACAGGTATACCGCCCAGCTATCGTTGCAACTATCACTGCAGTAGCGGGATGTTTCGCTCAAGCCCGAGGTAGGTGTTGGCCCCTCGCGACGTCGGGCGCGCCCGCGCACCCGCCATCTCTCAGCCGAGCGGTGTACTACTCTGGTTGGACTTGGTCACGTGATTCGATGACGTCGCAGAGTTTTCCGCCCAGTAGGACGCCAATGCCACGAATGCAGCTGTGAGCTCCGTATACGAGCTATCGCTCTATTACAATGATTCTGGAGGAACTTGACATTTTTGGCCAACTTAAAGGAGCTATGCAACAATTTCTGTACTTTGCGCAAATACCGCTTAAAACGGATCCCTAACGTTAATGACCTATGAAACACGCGTTCGTTTTTAACCCCACGCAATAGAAGTCCCCGAAAAAAATTAAAGAAAAACGAGCAGCGTTCACCCCCTCAACTCGCAGCCAGAACAAGCGGCCACGTGATCTGGAGCCGATTATATGCCGCCAGTGTTGATCATAGCCACGCGCTGGGGTTGGCAAAGCGCAGGACACGCGCTGAGTTCCAGACATTGTTATGGCTCGGCTGTTGTCGTCGTTGCAGCGATTGGACACGGGTCACAACCCGAATGCTTCTCGAGCTAGCAATTGTCACGAGCCCAAGTCGAGTGCCCACGCAATGTTCGGGTCCAATCTATGAACCGCATTCAAATATCGTCACTTGGGTGTACTGCGATCCCCGAGTTACGTCATCAAATTTTGCAAAGGAGAGATTCAATGAAAATGATCGCTTTTGTCCTTGAAATTACACCGCAACAAAGGAGTTTCTTGGCCAATGGCGTTGCGCGTGAGCATCCTTGAGTCCCAGGCGTGCCAGTAAGCTCGTGTAGAGAAAAAAACATTCCAATTGAATATCGTTGCACAGCTCCTTTAATAACTAGAGCAAAGATCGCGAGTAGCTCTCTTGATTTTTTCGTAGCGTGAGCTTCACTGGCCGAGGTTGAGCAGTTTCGCGTGGCCCGGATAATGAGCCGTGCTCCATGCTGCGCATGCGCGAGGAGCAGTGACGTCGCACGGCGCACAGCTGGCGCGCCGGAGCCGCCGCCGCCGCCGCGCGCTCCGCCGCCGCCGCGCCCACCTGGCCGGTCTGCGCATTCCAGAGGAGTGACGTCATAGCCGCGGCAGACCCACTGGCGCCGACGCGTGCCCAGCTGTGCGCCTCCGTTGCGCGGTAGCCACGTCTGACGCTGCACCGGAGCCGCTTGATAGCGCCTCTCATTTTGTGCGCATAAGCTCACGCTACGTATATCCTGGCATAGCCGAGCTAAGCCACCGCATTTTTTTTAAACTATTGCCTTCTAGAGAAGTAGTAGAATAGATAAATGGGCTAGTTGGTATATCACTGAATGGAAAGCGCCGAAGAAGCAAGGACGAAGAAGGGGACAGAGAAAAAGCGGTTTGTCTTTGCCCCCTTCTTCGTCCTTGTTTATTCGGCGCTTTCCATTTAGTTCTAGAGAAGTGGCGGCGAATCAGGCCGTTTTTATCGATTGTCACCCAGTCGTGACCTCTTTGGGTGCATCGCTCCGTCGCGAGTTGCTAAACTGACATCAAAGTTTCGAGGCTTATAAACTATAAAAAAAAAAAAAAGAAAAGAAGAAAAAAAAAAGGGCTGTACCAACGGCACCTAGAAGACAGGGTACGGGCATGACGTCATCGCTAGAGGTTCACCGAACCGCCCCAAGCGGCAACAGGCTGAAGCACTGAACGCGTACCGCAACACAGTGGGCATAGATGGCGACGTGTAGGGAGGCGATTTTTAGAATGACCTCTAGGTATTGTCAGGACAGCATATAGCTATCGGGGAACCGCAATAAGATGATCTGGCGGGCTAGTTGGTTGTCTATCATGAGTATATATAGTGGAAAACAACAAGGAATAAAGAACGAGGAAGGGCGCCGACAACTGACATTTTAATTCACTCTATAGAGATGGAGAAGAAAGAAGCTCCAGATGCTATCGCTTAAAGGAAGCGAAGAAAAGAAGACCCTCAAAGGTGTTTGTTTTACTTATTAAAATAAAATATATCAATAAGGAGAGTTACCGTTGATAACTTTGAGTGGTAAAACAGCATGAAAAATAAAAAAAAAAACGAGAAATAACTGGGAGCATTATTGTTTTCAAACAAAAAATAAGAAAATCGTCGGGAACACGATCACAAATCGCAGATGGTAAAAAGACGAAGATGATGTTTGAGACCAAAAAGGAAGATAAAACTTGCAAACAGGTTTACTTATCGTCAAGTCATGTGATTAAGGTAGTATAGGGGGCGCTGATGCACACAGCCCCACAAGACAAATTCGTCTGTGCTTCGTACAGCTCGCGTGTTCTTTTAGTCCTGAAACACCTTAGGATTTTGGTAGCGCTAAACTTTGCAGTGCACATACAATCCTTTACGTGTAAGGCTCTCTTGTCCTTCTTTATAAAGTGTGTTAAAATGTTAGTCGTCACTTAGTGCCCTTCCCATCTCCCTCGTCTTTCCTTCCTTGTTATTTTGCGCTATATATACCCATGAAAGCTATTGGGGAGGAGACCCAACAGTTGCGTCCCTAGCGGCGATGTTCAGAGTTAAACCCCCGGGGACCATGACACCAGGAGTTATTTTTGTTCTTGACGAGGCGCTTGGGCTGACGTAGCCCAGCGCTGCGGCAGCATTCGGCCAGGGGGTCGTATTCGATCGGACGAGCATTAATTGTACACGAGCCACGGCCGAATAATGACGTAGCATACGTGTCCAATCTTCGCTCCGCGAGATATATCGAGGAAGATGACGTAAAGAATCCGGTCCATAGGCCTTGTGTCGAGTAAACACCAAGTTTTGTAGGAAGCGAGCCGAACAGAACGCCCCCTACATTACGATTTCTTCGTCAATAGTGTTTGCGCGATGGGGAAAAAAAAACAAAAAAACAAGAACAGAAGCGTTTCGAGTTGGAATCAGTAAAACAGGAGAGGCTTAGGAACGAGTAGCATTTTACTGGTGGGTTTTACCTCGTAACATTACAAGGCTCTCTGTAATAAATAGGACCAAAAAAACTTGGCAGGGTCAATGGCGGACGGCGACGCTGATGACCAAGTCAATTGGCGGGGAGTGTTTGGAGCGCGTACTGGTAGATGGCGCTACCTTTTACCTTTTAAAAATATAGGGACTGGCGCGACGACCGTTGTTAATTAAAATGGACGTGATCTTCTTGTAATGTACCTTCGGTTTAGAAATAAATGCGGACAATCATAGGAAAATATGAAGTAACAAATATATGGAATACGTGGTGTCATAACGGTGGCGCTCTTGCTGCCGGCGGATTTCGTATGCGCGTCGTGTGCTTTCTTCAGCTGGTCGGCTACCCCTTCCGACGCTGCTCCCCAGGTAGCGCCGTCTATCAACATATCAACACGTACGCCAAACGTGGCCCGTCACTCGACTCAGTCGCCTGCCTCGCCGTCCGCCGCTGATCCAGGCAAATTTTTTTTTCTAATTTCTTTTTTACCGAAAGGGAGCTACGCCTCGTAATTTTAGCAGGTAAAACCCAACTGCGGAACACACCTTTGACGAAAAGTTTAAATTGTTATGTGCAGGTGCTGATTTTTACGGCCCATTTTAGACCGAGCCTCGGCATTTCAGACACCCTATATGTATGTTTCAAACATGTCTGTAGACTGTTTTGTGGGATATATTAGCGTTGTGACCGAGGCTCAAGAACGTGAACGCCAACCAACGGCGCGGAGAGAGAAAAGGAATGTCTTCGTCTATAAAGGCTGTTTCACCATCAAAGATGGCCACGACAGTGGGGAAAGAGGCGCGTGCTGGAGCGACCGCCGCTGGCTGTGGCTCAGAGAGCATAGAATGAAGAGAGGGAACGACTGAAACCAAGGAGAACGTTTGCAATTCAACGGTGGAAACCTCCTGCCCAGGCTGGTTGCTCGTGCGCATGCTCGCGTTGCCGCGTGGCGATGAGGAGGGGAGGTGGAGAGGCTGATTCAAGCTTAAAGGGGTCCTGCAATCATCATTAAAGGGGCCCTGCAATCATATTTAAGCGTCTACCTTTTTTGCGGTTTTCACGTCCCTTGGGGTCCGGGCAAGCCAGCGGGCGCGGAGAGAGTAACTAAATGTAAGTGCTTCATATTTTAACCGGACGACGCGGAAACCGCCTCCACCGACGAGGGCGACCCGCGGTACCGAAAGCGCGCAAAATGTGACGTATTGGGTCCTGGGCTTACTAGTGGTCAGAGCCGCTAAAAGCTTCTTTTTAGTCAAAATACAAAATATAAGTGGCGCGAACCGTTTCAATTTTTCATAAAAGTAGTTTTTGTTCAGTATTTTAGATAAAAAAAGAAACAAATGCAGTTTATAAAGTACGGAAACAAGAAAGGACTCGTCGACATACCCACCCCCAAGCGGTGGAAAAGGCGGCGCATACTAGAAAGGAGTAATGGGATCAGGCGCCGACACGGAAAGGTCCCGGATGTACGCGGCGGCGCTGCGGTCGTATGGACAAGCGGATCCGACCGGCTCCGAGCGTTCCGAAGGCCTTCGGCGAGAAGCTTCGGCTTGCGGTTTGGCCGTTTCGCGGTATGGCACCGCAAAGTGGCTCCCATTCTGAACTTCTTAACCTCGTGTTTGCTGTCGTTTGTGGCCAATGAAGTGTCATGCCGAATTAGTGTTTAATCGCGCAGCAAATGCAATGAGAGCCGCTCTGGCCGCCCGCTGCATACAGCCTATCCAGAACGTGCTTTAGTGACGCCCTCTAGCGCCGTCGACACGGAGTGCGGCAGCCGTGAGCGCTCGATGAACTCACTACGCCTCATTTAGTTCACGGCCACTCAAGCAACCAAGGACGTCATGAGGGAGGTTATTTTTTGCTTGTTTTCGTAATTTTAATTTGCCTATAACTTTTAAAATAAAACGAATTTCGAGAAAAGAAAAGTTTTACTAAGTTTCTACGTTCAGTGCGCCCAGGTTCGGTGCAAATTAAAAACCAGTAAAAAAGTCCTTGCAGAGCCCCTTTAAGGATGCTTGTAGACAATCGACGCTTTTGCCCCCCTCCTTCATACCTTGCATCGCAAACGCGGTCCACGAACCAAGTGACTCCGATCGAGCAACCGGAAACACTCAAATGTAGGCACACTGCGCCGAAAAGGGTGTAATGTGGCGCCACCGCTGCTGGCTGTGGCCGCACACTTGCTCTTTCTAGTGACTAAGGTTGCACTATATGTCCGGCTCTGAGACCGGCCGAGATTTGCGGGTTAACGGCCGACAAAAATCCGGTGGATGGTGCATATTTAGATTGCGTGCAACGTGCTCACACACCTTTAGATTGCGTGCAACACACTCACCCGTCCCTCCCGCGGGCAGTGCGAACGGAATAACTTTCGCCGAGAGTGTGCTGTCACGAAATTGCTATGATTGCCATCCGAACAAAATGACGCACGCCGAGCGGAAAATTACCATCATGAAAACCTCGTTTGCACTTAATGAAATAAAATGAAGGAAAGTTAGGATAGCACAAAAAGGCTACGAATTTATGGTCATTATGAATAAAACACTAGATTACTTCAAGTTCCGAAGATTTTTAATAAAATACTGGATTGTGTTTCATCAGCAACTTCTATCAGCTGAAAAAGGGTTGAAGAACTTTATTTTCTACTTTTCTTTCCTGCAACCTGTTTCATGATGAGAGAAATGAACTCTACTGCCAGGTCATATCACACAAGCCTTCCTTGGCTTAGGCAGACCTGAATATATATTGTCTCTTTCTATCTGCTAATAAAAATATTAGTATTTTCATTAATATTACTCAGTCTTCGTTCACGCTGTCCTTCGGCAGGTGACGTCACAAATCCAGCACTGCGGTCTTGTCACCTACGAGGTGTTGGCTTTTGCTACTATCTCATCGAATCAAACCGTCATCTTCCTATTCATGTTTCCCACAAACAATCCTTCAGGAAGATGTGGTTCAAGTGCTTTGTAAGTAGCGTAAGCTGATGGAGCCTTAGTTCAAAGCTCGTCTGGCCCAGGTCTTTTTCGCTCGAAAATCAATGTGGATTAATAGGTGGAAGACATTCGGGTGACATTATGAGCTAGAATGCTTCCGTGTCGAGTTATATTCGTGTTTTTTTTTAAACAGGCGTGGCTTCGTTGCTTAGGGCAAGTTGAACATATTCAGACAGTAAATGTCTGCTTAAAATGCACAGTATCTGTACATGATAGAAAAAAGGGACCAATATAGGCTTGTTGTCTACATAAAATTGTCGTCGCCGAATAACCTAAAACGAGAAAAAAAGTATTGACACTTCCTTGCTATTATTTGTATTACATTTTATGAAAAAAGAACAAACTAAAGAGGAATTTTATGTGCAAATCTTATCCGAAATTACAACTTTTGTTCTCTCGATATCGCCACATCAATTCCTAAATCAGTTTACATTTGGCGAAAAAGGCGATTGTTCACGTATATTTTGGTAATGAGAAATAGTTCTTTATTGCCAGATGTGTGGGAGTATTGTTCGCCGCAATTGTCTGTGTCCGTGAGTTGCTGAACATTTAACTTATATATGTTTTTTTACAGTGCGTGTGGGGTTGTTTGTTTGTTTTAAATGGCTGACATGGGGTAAAACGAAAAGTGTTGAAATGAACTTATCGAATGCGTAGTGTTTGAAAAATGTTTAATCTTATACCATTCAGCCCTATTGTTCCGGCCCTTTAATGCGGAATTTTACGACCAGCGACAACTAGAAGAGCTATTCAATTTTGAATGTTGTTTTGTAATTGATGTTGTGGGGCCCAGCAAGACATTATTGAGAGTTCAGTATTTACTGGGACGTTTAAAACCCTTCTCGTAGAACGAGGAATCAATGAAGAGAAAATTGTCAGCACACGCCCGTGTTTGTATTGTGGATAGGAAAACTTGATACAAAAATATTCCAAATTAGCGAACTTAAAAGGGTGCCTGGACGGCATCCTAACGAGACTGAGTGGGAGAAGCCTGTAGAAATAGTTCTGTAACGGATCTCTCTTTAAGGGAGAAGTGTAGTGACTTATATTTTCGCGGATGAAAAAGGGTCAAAAAGTGTAAACCTGAAACCAAAGGGTTGATGGGCGAATTTGTGCTATAGCACATGAAAGAGAGAGTGCCGAAGGCGGCAGCAGTGAGCGTCGTCGCGCTGGCGTGACAGCTGGTTAGCGCGAGAGTGCGAGTCTTTTACTCGGCAAAGCCACGCTGGCCTTCTTATCTATTACACTCGGTATCTCGAACAATCGGTCTAGAATGTTCGAGCGTCGAGCTACGGTGAGACTGACTCGGCGAGGCCATGTTGACCCCCTATTCTATTACACTCGTTATGTCGTCGAGCGTCGAACATTTGGAGTAAGAGTAAACGCGAATCTTCGAGAAGTACGAAGAGCGTTTCCTCTTGGCCATGCACGCGGCAATATATATTTGTGGGAAATTAACGTCTTTTTAAAAGCGTATAAAATGAAGGCATTCGAAACACAGTCTGACACTTTTTGGAAATTTAATGGCAGTATATGTGAGCAGTTGTTCGTATCTGTTATATAGGAGATTTCTTGTGTAGAATATAAATAACCTGATGTGGACCGGCCTACAACATCTCCGCGGTGCTACTCATTTCGAAGGTTTTATGTTTATGCTATGAGATGCAGTAAGTTTTGTATATACTAACTCTACTCTCTGACGTCCCCGTCCACTGCGGTGGCGCTGCTGCCGCTATCGCGCATGGGCAGTCGTTTCATCCGATGCGAATTCGGTTTCTGCGCACGTGCACTGTACACACCTGGTGTGGGCAAACGGGGGCTTGTTTTTAAAGTGTGTGTAGCTTTATACAAGCGCTGTTTCTTCCTAATACATTTTCTTTATTAGAGTTGATGTATGCGGAGTGATAAGCTGTTTGATTTGTTGGTAATTGTTTGCGTAGGTTGAGCAAAATTAAGCGTCGAAGCTTTCAAGTATTGGGAGTGTTTGCGTCTGGTCCCAACCCTTAGTGCTGTATTTGGGGCAAGGACTGAGCGTTCGGCCATGTGTAATTCAGGTTTGCGGTGAAACGAAAGCGGTTCTTTTTTCCACCTGACATCCTGTAGTGTCACCATACCGTGACAAACCAGCCTCACGCTGTCCAAAAACTCATGTGTAAGTCGCCTATCTGGGTTCGTCTTTGGTGGTGGATTCGACGTAAACCCCCCCCCCCCCCCCCCCCCTGGGTGAATGGCTTTAACGCGAAAGCATTAACTGTCCCATCGAACAAAGCCAGCGCTGTCTGTAGCAGCGAAAAACGGCACCTAAATTCCGTCTGCAGCGGCGAAAACGGCTCCTGGATTCCCATTGGCTGAGTGAAACGGCACCTAAAGTCCCATTGGCCCAAAGGCACAGTAACGCAGATGCATCGTCACGGAAGCCGTGGAGCCGGCGGGGTGCTACGCCTGCGTAGTGGGGCAGCGTGACGTCACCGCCGGACTGCCGTGTGGAAAAGAAAGACGTGGCGCGCTGCTTGGACGAATGCGTTGCGTGTACGAATGCTTTCGCATTCTTACAGGTAAGCAGTATTAAGTGTCTTCGTTCAATTTTTTTATTGATAGATAAAAAGAATATGTATAATTTAATATGAAAATTTTGCGTGAGAGCCGGTGAGATGGTTGCCCCGAAACCTCACTGTACACCACCTCTCTTGAGGAGAAAGTTAACTGGAAAAGTCTGGTCGCACCATATAAGAATGTGATGCTGGGAGAAAAGCAGAGCTTCGCTTATTTATTTATTTATATAGACCTTGATGACCCGTTTCAGAGTTTTACACAAGGGAAGGGTAATGACTATTCCCAAATTCTTCAATAATGCAAAACAAAAACAGTAAGAACAAAGCACGTACAGGTATACAGTTGAGACAAAAACTAAATTACAGCTCTTACTAAAATTTCGGGTTTAATTACTGGGATTACTAAAGAGAATGAGCATTCCTTGACATTTATCGGTTTTAGTGTTTTGTAACGATCTTATTCAGTAAGAGATTCTCTGCCGCAATGGCGAGTGTGTTGCCATCGAATTTTTTTGGCACACGCTGGGGAGCAGCTAATGACCATAATGAAAACCGCGCTTGCACCTAACTTACGACATGAACCCCAAAAGTACAACGGTCGGGGAACATAATCGATAGAAAAAAAGGGCGTAAAAGGCCACATTCGATGGAGCAGTGGTCACGCGAGGTAAATGAACACATTGCAAAGACGCCCGGTAGCAACCGAGGGCTTTTGAGTGGCCATCCTAAAAGTTCGTTCTTGCGTTTGCTGGGTGTGCCATTTCGCTTTTGGGGAGTGGCAGAAGAGTGCTTCGTTTTTAATGACTATAATTATGTCTTGCCGCTTCGGACTGAGGGTTTGTTGTGAACGGGTTCGTTTCGCTGGAGATCGAGCGATATTTGCGTTCGCACGTGGCGTTGATTGCCGGGCTGGCTGGCAGGGCGGAGCGTGAGGTTGTATTGATCCGCACTTGGAAAAACGCTGCATGAATAATCCATACGTATTAGAACGTTTATTGGGGGCTTGGGGTTGAGCTTCTCTCACAAGCAATCTCGTCGGAATGTTTTGTTCCGTTGCTGTAGTATATATATATATATATATATATATATATATATATGCTTTGAGAGGAAAAACAGAAAGTTGCAAAGGAAATAACAAGAATTTCTCGCGTTTACTTGCTTTTTTTTTTGCCAGAAAAGGAAGCAGACTGAAATCACACGTTAGCCTAACGGTAAAGTTTAAATTCTAAAACAGCATTCTATTTCAAAGTTTGCTGTCTGCCTAAGTTTTGCCCATACGAAATTTAACTCCATTAGTTCAAACTTTTGTATGCCTTTTTTTTTTTTGGTCATGATTGAGGATTGCGAAACTTGTTGTGTAGAATGGCATACGCCAGCTGCTCGGTCGACGAACTTTGACAAATTCAGCTGTCTTCGACTTTGCACTCGCAATTTCACTACGTCACCATCGCAGTTTTTACGCGCATTTTATTGTTAGGTGGCGTTGCTATCGGTGCTATTCTTAGCGGGCCTCTTTTATAGATTGCCTATGGTTATTTTCCTTTCGAACGGGTAACTGCACAAACAACTTTGGTAGAATCCGGTCAATAAACACCCACTATAATCTACAAACTATAATTCAGTTAAGTGTCCCATTCAAAGTGACAGGCTGATCTTTATATCAATCCCACTAAAGAAATAACAAGAAAAAATAATTTATTGGGCTTAATTATGTTTACCGTTTCTTAAATTGCCAGGTTCACTTTATCGCGAAGGGGTTGCTGGAGTGTATTAAATTGTCGCGGCTTCGAGGTAGACACCGTTGAAGTATTGTTAATGCTGAGATTAAAAAAAAAAAAGATCAATGAAAATGTTTTGGATTTTTATGTTTTCTTACTTTTTTATCACTCAAACGCTTGTACACAACTTTTAATAAAAGAAAGAACCATAAATTTTTTACACTTTTTCGTAATATTAAAACTTGCTGATCGGAATAACGTTTTAAATTTTCTTCGGTACACCTTCAAGCTGTGACCTTTATTCTCGGACGAAAATGCAGTAAAATCAAATCAAATTATTCTCATTCTTCGGGCAATTGTAAAAAGAATGCGAAATTCAGAGCACATCGACTTCAATATTCAAAAACAAAATTTTACAAAATCGAATAATTCGATCGTATTTAAGCCATCCGTTTCTTCCTGGTCCTTCCTTACCGCAGAAAACAAGAAAAAGAAAAAGAGAAACATGTCTTTCCAAATTACGGAAGTATTCGTTAAAAAGTCGGTGAAATGCCAGGCATGTCAAAGGAGCACCCCTCGTTGTCACGCGCGCTGTACAAACACCTAAGTAACGTGAGCGTAAAACTCGCGCTCGAATTTTTCTTCAAACTCCGCATAAAAGTTTTCCGAGATAAAATAAAGAAAGTGCAATAAAAATATGAACTCTGTGTAGCGTGAAATGTGACTCCCTCATTCGGAAGGATGCGCGGCATTTTATGGCGTTCGAGATTTAAGAGGCGCGCTGTATCCTTACAGTTGCAGTCACACGCTACGACAGCTACAGCGAGAAACAACAAGAAGAAAGCAGTTTTTCTTCACTGCGTAAACAACGAAGAAATAAACAGGCATTAAAAAGAAATCCTGTGAACAGCGTAAACACGCACGCTTATGCTTTCTGCTGGAGTGTGTAGTTTGACGCTTTTACCGCAAATCTGAATGAGTAAAAACAACAACAACAACAACAAAACTGCATCCGAGCAGTGAAAAAAAAAAAAAAAAAACTAAAATGTGTCTCGAAAAATTTGTCCATAAATAAAATTTTACGACCGTCGTTGACCCGTCCCTTCGGTTTCTTCTCAGCCATTACTTTAGTTTATTACGGTCGTTATTTTTTTTTCTTTTTTAACTGTAATTAAAGGGATATAAAAAAAGTCGTAGCAAACACCAAAGAAGTGGGGAGGGGGGTAGGGGAGAGGCAAGTTTATTAGACAATAAATTTTGCCTTTCCATTCTAAAACTTTTACCGTCACTTCTTTAATTTTTGTTTCGCTTCATTTTATTGCAGTTATTATCGCTTCACAAGCCATTGGCTGGTACTTGGAAACCGAAAGCTCGTAACGGTGTAAGTATATTCTCCCTCGTTCTCACTTTCTACAACGAAACTCGGGGAAGATGAGCAAAAAAAGAAAAACAATGTAAAGGATGCGAAATACGACGCCCCCATTATACATCTTTCTTTTCTTTTGACGCAGAGTATCTCATCCGCGAAGATGCGACGGCAGTAACTCAGCGTGTTTGCAGACGATAACTTGACACTACGGTTGAAAGTGCTCGGAGTCAAAAGAAAAAAAAAAAAAAAAATCCAAATACGGGGTGTAAGGTTTTTTTATTTTTTTTTATAGTCGAATTGCAAATTAAAATTTTCAGTACGAAAGACGCAGATGGCATGGAATCGCGAATGCCGCTCCTGCCGCCGGAAGTGACGAATTATAACTTCCGGTGCAAGTGCTGCGTTTAGGTGCCTAGAACGCGTCTCCGACAGGTGTGTTTAATGCCTTCCTGAAAAGTGGTCTCTCGATTTCCGCCCGATGACGACATAAAAGTGTCACGCTCGTCGCCGGTCGCGATCCTGGCGGCGTCCCAACAGCCGTGGTGTAGGTGACCGACGCCTGTTCTGCGGCAGGTCGCTCTCCAGAGTGCAAGTCCACGGAAGCTTCGACAGCCGGAAGTTGGGACGCCGCGACGACAGCGACACCCCGCGTTCGCTCGTGCTTTTCGCCAGCATTTCTACGACCAAACGCCAGGATCACGACATGCGACAGCGAGACACTCCGGCTTCCGTGACGTCAATTGTTGCCACTTCAAGACTATTTTTGATGTATGGGCGCGGAATAGGACGCTGAGAACACCGGTCGAAGACTGGCTCCAGGCGCAATGGTTTGAATGAGGACAGTGCAACTCAGGAAGGCGAACTTTTTAATCGTAATTATTCGTATCAAATCTGTCTGCGGGGCATCTTCATAGCTGAGAAAGAGCTGACACGTCAAGTTTTAAGTTTATAAGTTTATGCTTCAAAAAGTGCTCTCCCTTCTCCGAAGGCTGCAATGACGGCCGCAGGTCGGAACACTCGACCTCCTTCGCCGTGAGCTCCGACCTGTTCGTGAGGCGGAGGGCCGCCTGGCTTGGGGGGTCCTTCTCTCACTCTCTCTCGGGGGGACCGATTTCCGTCCCCCGCACGGATGCGGATCACTGCTGACAGGCGAGGAGGTTTCGCCTCTCGTTTTCCCGCTTTCGGGAAAGGGACTCCTCTCGCAGATGCGACAGAGATCGGACGTGACGCGAAGGGCTTGCTTTGCCCGCTCTGGACTGCGCTCTCGGGACGGTGTCGACAGGGTGAGCCTTTCATCTGACCTTGTCGGCGCGGGGGTTTTGGGACAGTGTGGCTCTTGGTGTTCCAATAAACACCGTTGGACGCAGTCCTATTGTGGTACGTGCTCCTCCTTTTTAGAGAAGCAATCAGTTGTGCGGCTGACGTTCGGACCCGCCCGTAGCGGTGTTCTCGAGAGAAAGCTGCGGGGTGTGGGAGTAGGCTTGGTGTCTCCCGATTAGAGACCGCCGCTGAACCCTTCGGTTACCACCACCCGTGACCATCCCCCATATTCTATGTAGGGTTTGCTAACTACCAACACAGGTACCGATAGAGTAACCAAAGGGTTATCTCAACAACGGCGGCGATCTCAAAGGAGACGTCAAACCTAGTAGCCCGCGGTCCCCATATCTCCGCGGCAATATAGACGACGTTTAGGGCTAGATTACCGCGGGTCGGTTCAATAAATTACCTCCGTCGGTGCCAATGATCGTCTACTTTGTCTCACTCTCTCGAATATAGCGGAAGAGAAGACACACGCACCAGAGTAAGGACAGAGTCCAAGAGCATTTATTAACATACTCTTCTAAAGGAACTACAATGTCCCAATCCAAAATGCCCCCCGCGCCGGCAAGATAAGAAAAGGTCCTTACCTGCCAGACGCGGGGTTCCGGAGAGCCAAGATTGGGGAAGCATCGGAGAAGCCGCCGACACACATCTCTTTCGCGGTCACCTGACGAGCCCCTTTCCCGAAAGCGGGAAAACAAGAGGCGAAACCTCTTCGCCTCTCAGCAGTGATCCGCATTCGAGCGGGGGGACGGAAAGAGGTCCCCCCGGAAGAGAGTGAGAGGAGAACCCCCCCCCCCCCTCCCCAGCCAGGTGGCCCTCCGCCTCACGAACAGGTCGGAGCTCACGGCGAAGGAGGCCGAGTGTTCCGACCCGCGGCCGTTATCACAACCATCGGGGAAGGGAGACCAGAGGGATCCCCACATCCCCCCTCCTTAAAACGGTAGGTCGGTCTCAATAAAGAGTAAAGGCGGCCTACCTGTTTTCATAAATTGATATATATCTCTGCGCACCCCCAACAAATCCACGCGACACCCAGCGCGCGTGATCACAGTGTCCGCCGTCAAGAGCTGGCCCGCAGGACCGAAGGACCCGGAAAGTTCAACTCCAGGTGCACGAACGCGGCCATCAGAACCTCGCACAGCATCACAGGCGCCGTGCTGATACAGCTGGACACAGGTGCCACGGTACCAGCTGGCTGCAGTGGAGGGCGGTGAGGCGATCGTGAGGGCGGCAGCACCAAAAAGGCCAACGACCGCCGCCCACCCGCGGAGACCAGTTGGGGAAGTCGCAGATACGCCGCCCGGGGGGATTCGGCGCCATATCGGCCGCAGTGGGTTGGTGAAGGGGGGGTGGACGACCTCAGAGCAGACCGGCGAAGTCGTAATGCGCCAGCAGACCACACGCCCAGAGCCGGCCGCAGCTCTCCCCAAAGGGAAGAAAGGGCGCCGCAGCCTCCAAACGAGGGCGTGCGCGCAACCGACGCTCGCCTGCCCGGGGCCGCAAAGGCGGCAGAAACGGGTAGGAGCAAACGACAAACAAAACCACAAAAAGGGTGGCCAGTTTGTCAACGGTGACAGGAAGGTGCTCAGTTGGGAAGCCGGACCCAACGAACAGCCACAGGACATATGCTAGAGTGACCCTCCTCGACACCGGAAGAAGAAGCCATAAAAGGGGGCCCCTCCGTTCGAAACGCGTCCACATGCCAAGCAAACTAATTGAGTTAGCTTAATGTGGACACCGGGGAGAGAGCTTCTAGGAAAAACGCCGAGTTCTCAATCCTTTGCGCAGGCAGCTAACACAGGGGCTGCGTACAATACCCGGTTTTATAGTTACCGGAAGAGTCTGTTAACTATAAGTGGCCAAAACAGATAACAGTCTGCAGCTGGCCCGTCTATAAAGTCAAGGTATGTGGAATGGATACGGGTACTTCGAAGGGGCGAATAGAAACAAACCGCCACGCATGCGCGTCTGCGAGCGGGGAAGACGCAAGTTCCCGCGCAAAATAGCCGCCATCTAGCTCCCCACGGAGGAAGACAAGAGGGGCCACAGCTAACACGCTCGAACCTGCAAGCTTCACCAAATATTCGAGCTAGCTAGCTTACCGAGGCTAGAAAAACATGGCTTGCGCTCGATACGGCTTGATGAAGGGCTCACAACGGTGTGGAACCTTCGTTTGAGGCAAGGCTAGGTTTCAAAGCAACGTGACTGCTAAGGGTCTTAGAGTCGCTCTTTCACCTGGATCACGCGAGTCTGACAGATATCGCCAAAGGGCGCTCTGGCTACGTGGCCCCTGGGTTTCAGAGGAACAAAACCTTTGAAAGTCTTAGAGTCACTCGTCCACCCAGATATACTGTCACAGCGCGCCTCAGACCGCGTAGTGCCACCACCATGAACGAAAAACTAGTGTCGTTCTTGGAAAGCAACAATAGGCTCCAGGGGTACGTTGGCATCAAGCAGATACAAATCTTTTCCGAAGAAAAACCCTCCGCGCCCACTGCAATACCAGCAGTGAATACAGCCCGCGCGTCAATAGTATGCAAACTGCTTCTCGACGCCGACGGTTACGCGGCCCGGCTTCCGGAGCCCGTCAGTAGCGGTACCAGCTACTTATCGACGTTATTGGCAGGCGCACCGCCCGAATCTTGCTGAGAGTCCGCGACTGCTCAGAGTCAAAGAAAACGAGAATATTTACATTTTCAGATTGCACCGCTGATCCTTCGCTACTCTTTTCTGCCAAGCCTCGCTCCCCGCCGAACATAAAAGTCCACCCGGTTCTCAAAAACGTCATCAAAACTTCTATATACATTTTCCCTTCAGGACAAGTGTTTGGTGGCGCTCAAGGAACCCAAATACACACAGATGAAAGGTTCGCCTCAAGCATGGAGGACAAAGGTCTCCCGCAACAACGAATGTTGCCTGACGCACGCTAATTCAAAACAGGAACGCGAGTACGAATCACACTGCGCTCGCTGAAAGGAGTGGCACTGCAAGTTGCCGAATCGGCATTAATCGCTCAACCCCTAAGTGGCAAGATCACGACACTCGTGGTACGGGGCGATCAAAGGCAAGGATGGTTGGCAAATAGGCCCGACAAAGGAACGAAGGCCAGGAGCCAGGACCAGGATAAAGGAAACCGTGGTCCCATGTTGGGCGCTATTTTATGTGGGATATTGCTACCAACACAGGTACCGCTAGGGTAACAAAAGGGTTTTCTCAACAGCGGCGGCGATCTCAAAGGAGACGTCAAACCTAGTAGCGCGGTCCCCACATCTCCGCGGCAATGTAGACGACGTTTAGGGTTACATTACCGCGGGTCGGTTCGATCAATTACCTCCGTCTGTGCCAATGATCGACTACATTGTTTCACTCTCTCGAATATAGTGGAAGAGAAGACACACGTACCAGAGTAAGGACGGAGTCCAAGAGCATTTATTAACATACTCTTCTAAATGAACTACAATGTCCCAATCCAAAATGCCCCCGCGCCGGCAAGGCAAGAAACGGTCCTTTCCTGCCAGACGCGGGGTTCCGGAGAGCCAAGACCGGGGAAGCACCGGAGAAGTCACCGACACACGTCCTATCTCTTTCGTGGTCACCCGGACAAGTTCCTTTCCCGAAAGCGGGAAAACAAGAGGCGAAACCTCCTCGCCTGTCAGCAGTGATCCGTTTCCGTGCGGGGGGGAGGGAAACCGGTCCCCCCGAGAGAGAGTGAGAGGAGAGCCCCCTAAGCCAGGCGGCCCTCCGCCTCACGAACAGGTCGGAGCTCACGGCGAAGGTGGACGAGAGTTCCGACCCGCGGCCGTTCTCGCAGATAACGGGGAAGGGAGACCACAGGAATCCCCACATCCCCCCTCCTTAAAACGGTAGGTCGGTCTCAATAAAGAGTAAAGGAGCCCCACTTGCTCTCATGAAATAATATATATCTCTGCGCACCCCCAACAAATACACGCGACACCCAGCGCGCGTGTTCACAGTGTCCACTGTCAACAGCTGGCCCGCAGGACCGAAGGACCCGGAAAGTTCCACTCCAGGTGCACAAACGCGGCCATCAGAACCTTGCACAGCACCACAAGCGCCGTGCTGATACAGCTGGACACAGGTGTCGCGGTATGAGCTGGCTTCATTGGGGGGCGGTGAGGAAGTACACCCTAAAAGAAAAATGTTTGCGCAGTCGATCGGATTCGAACCTGTGCGGGGACACCCCAATGGATTTCTAGTCCACCGCCTTAACCACTCGGCCACGACTGCGGGACGAGTAGGGGGCTCCGAGATGTGGTAGTAACTCAAGAGCTGGGGATGTCATGGATGAAACGTCGCATGTAGCTGCTCAACGTCTATACAGGATAGGACGCTGCGGTCAAATGCGTATATAATGGCGTTCAACTTTGCATGCATTGGCTTAACGTTTATAGTCGAGAGAGAGCAGCGGTCAAATGCTCAAATGCGTATATGCGTGTCTTTCTGACATGGATGAAAACAAACGAAAAGCTCGGCATGCTGCGGCTCAGTGTCTACGCAGACAAGCACCACCAGAGCTTCGCCCCAATCAACATGATTTACCACGTGGACTAGTTGCGGACAATTTTTTATTTCTCTAGCGCATTGGCTCGAAAAACTTTTGTCAACGTTATTAACGAGCCTTTCTCATTGGTACTACTCACATTTGACCTCGGAAATCCCGCAAAACCTTGGCTTTGTGAAATGCAGTTCCAGGGTCAGCTCATAGATGGTGCCAGCGTGCCAGTGTGTTCTCTCGTTCTAAGAAAATTTAAGAGGTTTCAACAGGTCTTGTCTTTCTCGGCCGTACTCGGTAGCAAGTGTGTGAACGGGCCTAGAAGTGTTGGCAATACGCCGTGAAACTGAGAGAGAGGAGGAAACGAGAGTGCGCAGGGACGTCAGAATGCCGAGCTCTAGCGTGGAACACTGGCGTCCGGCGTTCGACTTGCATTCAAACGCCTCCGACGAGTTCAGTGAAGACAAACACCGTTATAGCTTTAGGTCTACCCACTAATCGTTCCAACCAGAGCTTGGCGTTCTGACAATACCAGCTTGATGAACTCGAAGCCTCAGCGCTCCTAGCGTTGACACTGATTAAGTCACGAAGATCGTGTTCAAACCGTTTACGACCGGCGCGACGGCGCATTCCCTATAGAGCTTTTCATCTGAGTAGTTACCTGACCGGTGGATAAAGGGCTCTGACACACGCGGCACCATAAGGCCGCTTCAATTTGGTTGGTTTCGGTCTCAGCGGAGTTGCGGCTGTGTTGGTCTGTTATGTCCTTTTCGCTTAGTTTTGTGATGTAAATGAATCCCTTGTGTACAGAAACAATGATATAGTGGCAATAGGCACCCTCGAGAGCTACGACCTGGTTCCAAGCCTAAATTGTGGACGTTTCTACGAACAGGTTCACCTGATCATTTTCATTTTCTTCGTTCGGCCAGGTTCCGTGGCGAAACGACTGAAATGATGCCGGGGGAGGATTACGGATGTCTACGGCCGTACTGGATGTACCCGCTGATACCAGTTTATATAAAAATAAGCTAACGAAGAGAATAATACATGGAGGCACAGTCAAAAAGCAGGTCGACGACCTGATTAAGAATGTGCCGAATTGCGAAGAGCAAATGAGCTCACAAGTTTAGTGCTCACTGTTCGGTTTTCAAGGGCACCAACGTTTTGTGAAAATTGGCGACCGGAAAATACTCCTGTAATGATCATGGAGTGCAAAAGGGAAGCGATATTGTCTTCATCCGTTTTCTTTTTAAGAAATGAAGTACTCGAGAGATGTTTTAATGGCTAATCCTAGGCCGAATAGAAAAGTTTTTTAACTATCGGCTCTGCTAAAGTATTAATTAGCCGCATTCTACAAGGCTTACCTTAGTAAGCTATTTGTCGTACGTACATTCCCTTAAAGCGTATTCCGAATATCAAATAAGAAACAAACCCATCAATTGAAGTCTGACATTTGTTTTTCGTATTACTTGCAAATTAAAATTAAATGGCGCAGTATAATGAACCTCCAGCAAGCTTGGCTCAAGTAAACAGATCGTTATTTGCTTGAACAGATACGCTTTTTGCTTTGAGCGGCATCGAAACGGCTACTTTTAGGTGTCACATATTCGATGCCTCAGGCGCTTTTGTCAGGCACTCACAAGCCGTCTTTGACACGTTTTTCACCCAGTGAGCCCAACCTTTTGTGTCTAAATAAATGAATAGAATTGGATATCTTAAGAAAGGTGAATGACTGCAGAGAAGACACCCAACACAATGTATAGTTTATTTAAATCCATAAATAAATAAGTCAAGCGAATGTTTATACCGCAAAAATCACTACCCCATGTAATTGAAAGCAACTGCTTTGAATTTGTTACGTAGACAGAACACAATTTTTTTAAGAAACAAACATAGTCACTTATTGCGTTGACTATACTTGCCTTCTTTAAGGCCATAAACGCGTGATGATAAATATACCTTGCGCTTATTATTGCGTCACTAACACTTAGTCACTGTCACGTATCAAATTTTCGCTGTCATGAATAATTGGCCTCTCAACCCTCGTGGGTCTTAGAGTTGTTTACACAGTCGATGTGCGCCAGTGCTAACGCTGATTCCTTTCCTCACAGACATCCGGTGCTGCGACGGTGCAAATATCCCTAAACTGTTGTAAAGCAAAGTACAGGAGTTGTGCACATAATGATGTCTCACTCCTTACGGCTTAAATAAAAGCCACGCTTAATTAGTGTGCAACATGCACACAAAAAAATCTTGTTTCTCGAAGGAGAATTTACGCTCGATTCCCCCCTTTCGCGCTATACCGCAGCGCCAGTCTTTCGCTAACGCTCCCACTCTTGCGACGTCACGGGAGAAGCGCTAAGGACTTGCGTTCATCTAGGTGGCCTAGGTTCTGATGTTCCCCCAAGCTTTTGTCTCCTCCTCTCCTTCAGTTTACGATGCGCGCTACTAATTATGGGAACGCCTTGTATGTTTCTTTCTGCTGCCATAGCCCCTGTCACGTGGCACTGTAGAGAGCTGGACGGTTAGCACATTTACACAGTTACACGCTTGCCCTTGCTCGCTCACCTACGTTACGTTTCTTCCGTCGTCTGCTAGAGCCGACACTATACAGCCAGTTCCCAGTATTCCTCGAGGCTCCGCGTGGAGTCGCGGAAGGCAGTACGCCTGCCTTTTGCAGCGACGTCCGTTAGAAAGTTCAAATGTATAGATATTTGAAATCAACTTCCCGCGAAAGTCGAAATTTCTTTTATTGAAGGTTGTTTTTTTTATTTTTTTTTTAAATAGACGCTGAAAAAATATTTACACACTACAATTTTTTTTTTTCATGACGGAAAGTTAAACATTTTTTTTTTGCGACATACTGACTCTAACAAATGATTGCGATACTCCATTCACACCTAAGCTAACTGTGAGGTAAAAGCTGCCTGCTTGTTTGATCAGTCATACGTCCATCTTTCGCCGCTTGAACCCGATAAAGTAAAATGTGAAGGAAAAGCTTCAGGCTATACCCCATTCAAACGTACCATTGAGAAAAACACACCATACCCACGAGCTACTGAGAAAAGATTCTGTAACGAGTCCTTCCGAAAGGCTCACTGACAAGTTTCAGGACTACATAAGTAAAGTATATGAAAAACAAGGTGGTGCGGCGGTTTTTGACTCACCTGATACAACTTTACATTGCTCTCAAGACAAACACTGATGCTGATATTCTTTCTTTTCTTTTTTCTGCTGTGTTTTCTTTGAGTCAGTCCGGAGAAATTTATCGGATGAATGGGTATGAACGGGCCCCCGGCTGATTCACCGGCCGTGGTTCAGAATATTTCTTTGTCTCGAAGACACTGAAGAGGCAAGAGAAAAATGTTGCGAGAGAGTTCCGCATGGGCTAAGGAGACTGGAAATAGTTGCCCAAATTGTTAATACAAACGTCGAGACTCCTTCCGAAAAGAATGAACGTCCGCTCAGTAAAACACGGGTTCGTTCGATATGCCATCATCGATTAACAATAACAAGGAACAGTCCTGAGTCGGCGGACGTCGACAACGTTCGCCGACGTCATCGTATCTTACGTACCCGTGGGGAAAAGAAGCAAGACCCGGCGCGCTGCGGGCAACGTCGCGATCAATATTACGAATTTTCGTCATAATCTCGTTACACCAATTGCTGTCTCGTCGGTTTCCGGTGGGGCTTCGTACTTGGTACCGCAGTTGCCGCCGCCGCGTCCTTTGAAATTCAATTTACCTTCCGCTGGCTTCGTCGGGACCCGCGAGTGCCCGGCCAAGAAGAATGCCATTGTGTCTTGGCCGCAGCGTGTGCTCGTCTGGGGCGACGCGCGGAGGCAATTTGGTGCCTGGCATCCGAAAATTGGATTGCAGTGGCGGTGGAGTTAGCCGCGCCTTGTAAAATATTCACGTGCAAGGCTGGGCCTGTCGGTACGTCTCCGGGGCATTTGGATAAGGCGACGCGTGGTTTGTACGAAGCCAGGAGAAACTCTTCTGACGTCATTCGATTATTCTTGAGTCAGCTATTTACTATAGCAATGTGGTCCCTCTCCCTTTCACATCCTCTCTTAACACTCGATACGCCCATCATGTTGTTTTCCTACTCCACATACATTATACAAAAGGAGAACACTGTGATCGCAGCGGATATGATGACAGAAGTATGTGCAGTCACGCCTAAATAATGTTCGAAACGTGTCGGCTTCACTTACTTGTGTATCTTCAAACATATCTAAAGACTTTTTTTTTTGTATGATGAATGAGACAGAACCTTTATACAGGGAAGAAACATGCCTCAGACAGTAACGAGTTTTAGGGAACCGTTTTTGCCCATCCGATACGGTACGTTGGGCCCTCCGGTACGAACTGCCCGTGTGCGAGCCTTATGCGCCAGCGCATGCGCAGTTCGTATGCGATGCGCTGTGCGAGTCTTATGCGGCAGTGGCTGCGCAGTGTGACCTCGGCTTTGTACTCTCTCTCTCCCTCTTTCTCTCTCTACACTCTAAAAAATGCCTGCGCGTCTACTTACCTGCAAAACGTTCGAAGAGCCAATCTCTGCGATTTACGAAATCAGCTCAGCGGATGAGGAGGCGGGACATTCGTTTAGACCTCAAAATGAAGTCTGCGTTGTGGCATTACGCAATGCAAGCATGATGCTTTGCATTGCGTAATGCAACAGGGCAGACTTCATTTTTAGGTCTAAGCGGATGTTCCGCCTCATCATTCGCTCAGCTAATTTCATAGATACCTGAGATCGGCTCTTTGAGTGTTTTGCGAGTGAGTAGACGTGCAGAGATTTTTTAGAGTGTATCACTCTCAATCATCCGTTATAACATAAGAGAGTTTTAGTAGACCATTTTCATTTTCCGCTCCGTTCTGGGGGTGCCAAACTGCGCATGCGCGGCCTGCTTCACCGGAATGGAAAGCGGAGGTCAAAAAACGCGTTTTAGTAGAGCGTTTTTTTTCAGCGCAAGAGCGTTTTGAGCGGGTTCGAAAAATTTGCTTGCGCAGCCCCACAAGTGGACGTTTATAGTACTAGTAAGACAAAAAAACCTAAACGTTAACACAAAGAGAGTGAAAGGGAGCTTGTTTGTAGAGGTAGTAAAAACGAAGGCGACAATAATGAACACAAAAGAGTAGGCACAAACCTGAAGAAATATTAAGCTATAAAATATAAATATAATCGTTCCACCTTGTGTGCGAGTGAAGCCAAAGGTATAAGCATGAGCATGTTGATCTAAACGGTACTTGCACTGCACGAGCGCGCATGCTTATCAAGGACGCTGAAAGGCCGGCACTCGCTCTTGCAGCTTCTGCTCCACTCGAATTAAAACTGAAACAGATTTACTTATTCGAAGTAGAAAAATAAAAGAAAAGGACGAAGTTTGCGCATTGCGAGTGCATCCTTTTTCGTAGTACGAGTACAGTGTTGCTCAAGGCTAGCAAGGCATCTGCACGATGAATCCCCGCTGTTCTCAAGGAAGGAGACTTCTACTAACGAGATTAAGCTGGCGAGACATCGAATCTATGATTCCTATCCCTCGTGCCATCAAGCACCGAAGCTTCCTTTCCGAACGCGGTTTGCTGGATATTTCCAACGTAGAAAAGAAACCCTTTTGGAAGCTATCCTGCTTAAAGAAGGACCTGGGGTGCTATGTTGCGCTTTTTGGACTCCCAGGAGACTAGGGAGAAGGAAGTGACGTCAACGACACAGCCAACGCAGCTTGGGTGTTGATTTCGTCTTCTTCTGTCAACACCCAAATAATTGGGTTGTGTGTGTGTTTATACAGCCTAGAACTTGGTCTGCCTCACAGGGGCGACGAGTCTTCAATATGCGTTTGCTGTGTCGTTGACGTCACTTCCTTCTCCCGAGTCACCTGGGAGTCCAAAAAGCGTAACATAGCACCCCTGGCTGCTCTGCATGCGGGCCTCCAAGTACCAGCACCCGACAGATCGGCGCAGGGTGTTGCCAAACTGGCGAGACGCTTTGCATGGCTCTTCCTCGACTGGCCTATCCCAACCGTCTGTTCGTACTTGGATGAGCGTTTGGACGGAACTTGTCGGTGTTCTCCAGTTCTGTGAACCTCATCGTGGGTCACATCAACGAGAGGTTCGGCCACCTGCTCGCTGACATGAACAAACATAGGTGTTTGACCCAGGCGAAACTAGAGCTGTGCTCACAGGTGAGACCCTGCACGGTTTGTGTAAATTTCGCGTTTCCATTCTTCCTAGCGCAGCTGCTCTGTCTGGTGAAAAGTTACTTTTTTCTATACGCCAAAGGTGTACATGGACAGTGCCAGGACAAGTCAGGACGAGCGCGTTCGTAATCTATGAGTATTAGTAAGCCAATTTTATGAGCCCTCTTTGCTCTACTTTACGCTCTGCGAGAAGCATTGTCCCCACCGCGCATGCGTGGCCCGCTCTGAGTTGGAGCGTATAGTTAGCGGAGTGAGCGTGCGCTCCGCTTCACAAGTTGTAGAGCGGACTGCCCTCAGCGTCCTTAGCGTGATCGCTTAGATCTCAAGATGGCTGCACTTACTCAATACGCGTCGATGTTTTTGACCGTGACCTCAGCTTGAAAGAGGTCGAATCAAGAAGTAAAGCGTACGCCCCGCGCGTAAAAAGCAAACCATTCGATTTGAGTTCTATGTAACACAAAACAGCATAATCAAACGAATTGAACGAGTATCACTTTGCAACCAGCACGGCGTCGGTAAAGTCGTCGCATTTTGTGGACGTCCTATGGCTATGCAGTCAGATGTACGGGTGCGCGTGCTTGAACGCCGATTATATCTGTGCATGCGCCCTCCTGTCGAAGATGCCGCTGGAAGCTGATCACGAGCATAGCGCTCGCAAGCTGCACCAAATAAACCATTCCCTCTCAGCTTTATTTATTCACACTCGCTCGGAACTTTTGAATTGTTTAACTTTCCTCAAAAAATGTTTGCATTGGATTTCCTTGGTAGATTTAGAAAATAATAGAAACTTGAATGCAGCCTTTTTAAAAGCGCAACCCATGGTGCCGCTAGTCTTCGAGGCCGCCTTATTTTGGCCAAGTGTCTAGGGAGCAAGGGAGCTGCGTCATTGTTTGTCGCGGATGCGAGTCTAAATGTATTAGACACGAATGCTGCGTCAGTACTGAATATGAAATCGGTTCTAGTCACAAGTCTCGCACTGAAAGCGATGCCCAAAATTTGGCGGCCGAATATGTTACCCGGTGGTGTTTTGAAAAGAGTTACCAATAACGGCGAAAGAATATTCCACGTCAATTTTTTGTCTGGTGAGAACCAGACAGGCATAAACAATGCAAAATTTAGCAAACATAACCCTAGAATTCTAAGCAATAGTGGTAGATTAGAACAGTTTTCAGAAGTTTCGTTTTGAATTCCGGCGTAGCGGGCCTCGCATGCACAGTTTGACGGCCTCAAACCTTAGCAGAATTAAGGAACAACTATATATATATATATATTAATTTACGATACCCAGTTTTTTACATCCATACAATGGAAATACGCTTTATCTTAGAGGAGTAACAAGTCCCATATATCACATGTTTTGGTAGTGTTTAAATACTGCCGTGTTATAAGAGTGTTTTTCTTTGTCTTTTTTATTAGGCCGTCAAGGACAAGGGAACACCCCTGAACAACTGTTGGGGTTTTGTTGACCGCACAGCATGCCCATATGCCGTCCATCAAAAAAATCAGAAGACCACAAGAGGGTGCTCGTCGTGAAGCACCAGGCAGTGATGTGCGCAGACGGCATAATTTGACGGCTGGACGAAACCTACAAAGACCATGGGCATTTTTTTGTTTGTTTAATATTAGAATGCATAAAATTATCACAGTAAATCATATTCAAGCTTTTGTACTGAGCGAAATACCTGTCCAACTGGGCTGAAAGGCATCTAGAAATATTTTAATAAAAAACGTTTACTAACGACTCCCATTTTACTTCTCAGATGTGCGTGTGAATATTGCATCTAAAAAAATTACAGTGTTACTGTTGAATTCAGCATTGTAAGAGTAGCCTATGTTGCGTGGCCTTCTATTGCAAGAAAAGACCGTAGCACAAGTGAGGCACAACCTAGGCAGGAGCTCAAGCTGAAAAACGCACTTTCAGAAACACACTAAAGAAATAAAAAGAAGCGTATAGTCAAGCAAGATGGTTTCATGTCACCCCTTAAGGCAGATACATACACTGCGCTCCACTCTTAATACGAACACGAAAAAAATCGCTTTTATTTGCAGTTTATTTTTTTGACAGCTGTTGAAAAAGCTGAAAATTTGTCGCTCAGATTAGTGCCCCAAACGAGCGCTTTATTCCACACCAATAGGCGAATGTCAGGCCCTCGAATTTAAGGTGAAAAATAATAACGGGATATTGAATGCTCCCGCTAACAGTGTCGCGCAGTGTAGATAAACACCAAGGCACCATATCACAAATCGAATCATACGAAGAAGAAAATACTCATTTCATTGGGGAAAAAAAAAAAGCAGAGATATAAATGGAGCACTCGCTTTCGCTAATTTTCACTGTCTTGCTGCCTGAAGTAACCAAACAAAATATTTGTCCGTTTGCCGACTGCTTTAGTCTTTGGTCTTTAATCTTTAATTTTTGGCTCTGGAGAGCCGCGGCACCGCGGAAAGCAGGAGCCCGTACCACCGAGGTCCGCGGTGCCGCGTCTAGGGAACATGGTAATGTGATGAGTGTATACGTGCAAGATGACGACGACATGGGTTGTTGGTATTGGGGAGGGTGGAAGTCCGATTCGCAAAAGTCCAGACTTCGTGGAGGCGGGTTGGGCGGGTGAGCAGCGAGCTATGAGGATCTTGCACACCGTTCGATCAGTGCATGAAGGAGCACCAGGAACATAATGGCGATATTGCTCACTGGGGTCCACTGGAGTCAAGGAATCATGCTCCAAGGAGGTAGTCCAGCCGAAGTAGAAGCTGCCGCCTCCGAGGAACCGAGGATCAGGGCTCAGATTGAGACACCGCCGTCGCCCGGTGTGTCATCCTCTCAACGTCGTCGTCGTCATCTCGCATAGAAAAATCGAGCCCGCTGGCTTAGACAAGGCAGCACCTGTTCACACCGTTCAGGGGCCGTGAAAGGATTGCGGCCAGCGATTTCTCGAAGCAGCCAGAGGTTCTTGACCACCGTGAAACGTTTTCTGGGGGACGCCTTTTCAAACAAAGTCTGCGCAGCTTCTTAGTGCAGCGAGGTTCATAAGGGTCAAGCGCGCTCCCAAGCATGATTTCAAATAGCGAGCACCCACATTTCCAGAAAAGCACCATCTAGTGAACCTTTACTGAGAGTGGAACGTGATTCTCAAAATGGCGGCGATAGCGGAGCCGACGCTACACGCTCAAATCCCAGAGCGGGTCGCGCATTCGCGTTGGCGACTCCGCTTTCCATAGAGCGGAGCGGGAAACCGAAAACGGTCTACTAAAACTCCCTATTAACACACATGTTCATGCCCTCACAATTCCCATCCGTACCTCCTTAACCCTCATGATCACGAACTTACTCATCGCTCAGTCTCTCACTTGCACTCGTGCTCGTCCCGTTTTTCTTTTTACTTTGTCTTTCACACTCGCCACTTGCTTCCTTAAAACACCCAGTTCCTCCCTCGCACTTTGAATCACGCCCTGACCATTCAGTCTATGACTCGAACTGCTAGTCGGGCCATCACTCGCCGTTCAGTCCACGGTCCACATTCATACTCGCGCCCTCATTCACCATTTATTTCCTCACCCACACTTATACTCACGTCGTCGCTCTCCACTCAGCCTTTCACCCACGCTAATACACATGCTCTCAATTTCTTGAAGTTAATAAAATAGCGGTAAACAAGCAAGAAGAGGCACACATACGATAGGAAGAGGCGCTGATTTTGAACCAAGTTTGTTTGAACATTAAGCCAAGCGATATATACCATCGCCTGCAGGGGGAAAAGCAACAAAAAACAACACAGACACAAATAAAACAAATACAAAATATCATACTTTCAAATACTTATCTGCCACGTCCGCATCAAATCAAATATGATCATCAAGAAAAGATAATTCTTTGGGAATGAGACACACCGAAGGAATGCTGACGCACCTGTCTCCCTCCAGCCTTCCTGACAAAAAACGCCTTTATTATTTCGCCCTTTGTCTCGTCCTTCGCTTTCTTTAAGAACATCCTTATCTTCAAAAGCGGTTCACACCCGCAACGCTTACAGAGCTCAGCACCTAGATTGCTTCGTATTGATAGACAATATGTTCCCAAGCTCTGTCATCGAAACGCCGACCTGTTTGTCCAATGGAAATGCGGCCACAGCTGAAAGGAGTTTCATTGTCAAATGTTCTGTTATCTCAATCGCTACACGGTTCAATACTAGCACTCGTTGCGCCCTTACTGAAACATTGTCTCAATCCCACTTATGACGTGCGTGCACAGATTGATCACGACTCCCTGAGGAACGCTGACGTCATCACATTGAGTTCCAGCGCAGACGCTGATTGGAAGTGAGTGCTGCGGCAGCGTTCGGTCGGGTTTCGCGTCCAATCAACGCGTCGAAGGACGCTTGCTGTCGGGCTCCAGCCTGATGAACCATTCCGGAAACACGCGGCATCTCCTATCGTCTTTTGGTACGAACTACGGCAATCCGACGTATGGCGCGCAATAGAGTCTCCATGAATGGAATGAGCTGTTGATGTTTCTTAAAAAGAAACTAATGAAGTTTTGTACTTGAAAAAAAAAAAAAAAAAAAAGAAACGAATAAAGAAAATCTAATTTTTTTTTTGTACTTCCGGATATTGAATATAGATATTATATTTCAGATTGTTGCGCCAAGTAGCCACAACCGCGCTTTGAAAAATAGCGGTGCGTTCGGGCGCTCCACCTGCAACAGAGAGGTCCCGGGTTCGATACCCGGACCAGGTGGATTATTTTCGGTCGCGCACCAGTCACGTAGCTGTGTTTGGAGATTTGTGTTTGACCCTTGTCCCTCTTGTTCCCCTTCGCCAGGGATTATTTTCGTCATTTATGGGATGATGCCACGTGGAGGAGGCTGTTCACCGACTGATTACTCTAGGCGGTGTTGTGTGTATCCCGCGTTGGCCTTCGGTAGGTGACGTAAAAAAATCAAGCAAAACGGCCTTGTCACCAGGGGGCGTTACTACCAGGCCTACTTTTCTAGATGAGGCCCTTTTCTGCAAAGGCCGCCAGTTAGTATGCTCGTTGCGCTATTGGCGAGAAGTTCGAAATATAGGAATCACTCTGTACAGCTTGTTTTCCTCTGGGCTTGGTACTTACCCAACACAAATACTGTGGACTTAATTCTTTTCCGTAAAGTAAAAAAAGAAAAGAAAAATGCTGTCAATAAACGGAGGGATTTTTGGCGGTGCTCGACAAGCGGGATCTTGGGAATAAGTAATGAGTAACGTAACTGCGTTACACTTTACTTAAAAAAAGGTGAAACTATGTAAAGCAGTACGTTCCCCGTTACTGTTTTGAAAAACAAGTTGCGAGTACGGTACTACGTTACCGAAAAAAGTAGCGCGTTACCGCCAACACTGGTTCTAAAGTTAGCCACCTGGAAGCGCAGCGGTTGAATCTCCTCCTCCCCAATAACCAGCCGGTTACGGACAGGCGTGGAAAGAGCAAACTTCTATAAGCAAGGTGTACGCTTGACGTGGGCGAGGCAGCTCGTTCCTCAGTGGGAGCGGGCACTCACGGAAATTGCGATATAGAGTAACGGAGCCGCCTTTTAATAGCCGCTCGGCATTGATCTTGCGCCTGGCAGGAAACGAAAATTGAAGGCGGCCTAATTACACTAATGGCGTATAGGGCTTAATTAATTCGTTTCCCGAGTCATGCCGCCCCGTTCCGCCCGCCCAGCATTCCAGACGCCGCAACCAGTGTAGTGCAAGCGTTTCTCGGAGCTCTGTATTGCAACCGACACTGCGCGGAGCCATATCAGGCACTTGACGTCTACTTGTTTACTTTTTTATCTGGGCCAATTTTTTTCTTAATTTTATTGTATACAAAAAAAAAGAAGAAAAAAAAAAAAACAACGTAGCACACATGTGCACTGTCGATATACTACACACGAACTGCTCAAACGCTTGTGGGCTTATTAAAAATTGAAGTCACGTTACTTATACATGATACGAAGTACACATTTTCGCTAGACATGATTGCAGAATTATGTGTGAGCGCGCCTGAAGCATGTTGAAACCACGCTTAGAACATGCGCGTAGACATGTTTTGTATGACCAATGTAGCCAGATTGTCATACAAGAAAGAGACGGGCCTCGGACAGTGTCTGTCGACAGTTTTTTGCGTGATGTTTGGGCAGCGTGCCCTCTGCTTCAAACTCTTTTACACGTTTGCTTTCTTCAAACAAATGTGCCCAGTCTCGCGCATTGTCGCGAGTGCCCTGTAATCCACGGAGTAGACCCGCACGACTGCTTCAAGGAAATCAACACGCGCCGATTTAATGTGGGGGTCGGCATGATGACATATTACGTCCGTGTTATTTTTATAAATTCAACCGATCAGGTACCACAAACATGTGTCGTATAGGGAACCCAATATCTGAGCCACTTTCGATGTGCCCTTATACTCTACATAAACTCTAAAACGAAACGTCTCGGTTCCCTTTTCATCGGTACTCGTCGATAGCCAATCCCGGCAAACAATAGAAGGCCGGCATACGATTAAACGGAACAAAAAATGCCACGGGGGTAGACAGAGTGAGCGTGACGTTTCATTTGCTCGGTGTCTCTGTCCTAATCAAATTTGTTCGGATCTAATTATAAGTTTGAGCTTCGTCATTGTCCGGCGCCCTACTGTTATTCAGCATGATTCACAGTCTCCGTGTTCTACGGTACACTGAACTAACAAACTTGTTTTAGTGTGAATGTTTAATGGAACTACATTGCGCGACACAGTTCATGTTTCACTAAGATGCGCTACTGACGAGCACGAAATTTAAAGGGGTACTCGGGCGATTTACTTTTAGCTATCCCAACTAAGGATATTTTTGGCTACCCTTTCCGGTGTGCTATTTAGTATCCGGAAATTCATAATAGTTATTGTGAAATCGGTCAGTGAAATTGATGCCAAAACCAAGATTGGAATATGCCCGCGCTTTTCAGTGCCGTGACGTCAGTAGAAGGCAGGCTTGCTGGTCGAGCGGGCAGTATGAAGAATGGACTATGCCGAGCATTTGACTCATGCTGGTGCGCGGGTGCTGGAGCGAGCTTCCAAAGCATTCATTTGATATAATGAAACTGCTCGTAATCAGTTGGGAACAAAGTCTAAAATCCAAAGAGTGGACCCCTGCCTTCCCCTGACGTCCTTTTTTTGTTGTCGCCAGTAGAGACTTCCGCTTTGAAAAAACACGGCGAAGACCAAAATTATAATTTCAATAACTTCGCGACAAAAAAACATCCGTTTTAGGTCAATGTATTGGTTACTATTTCAGCGATGTTGGTTTTTGTTTTGGCCAATGTTTCAGCCAGAGAAAAGACTACGAAGAAGACCCGGGAGTACCCCTTAACCCTCGGTGTAGAGCGCTGGAACTCCGCACTAGGCTATACTTCGTTTCAGCTTCGGTCCGAGCGCGGCCGATGTTATGAGCCGAAGGGCCAATCAGACACCGCAAAAAGCGCAGCGTCATGGCGTGCTCTCTGCTCTTGATAGGACTAGCCGGCGGAGGAGCGCGCACAGAGACACGGCGAATACCGGCTGGTCCTATCAACTGCATAGAGTACGTCATGACGATTCGCTTTTTGCGCTGTATGATTGGCCCTTCCGCTCATAACATCGGCCGCGCTCGGACCGAAGTTGAAACGAAGTATAGTAGTTTTGGTGACAGCGATTCAACTTGAAACACAGACCAACCAAATGATTGCTTGCTTGTGTCGACAACGTCGCCCCCTGCACATTATCAGTCAGTATATGTGCACATTTCATATACTGTATTTTTTCGAAAGCGGTGACGCGTTTGCAATCCGTTCCGCGGTTTTGAACGTCCATGCATAAGATGAGATTGGGTTTTAATATTATACATCAAGCATATACTGATGCGAACCTGACAATAATGGCTATTTACTGAAAGCCATATTTGAGGGCGATGTTTGAAGTAGAGTATGCTGAGAACGAGCTCACATAAATGCGCTTCTATAGGTTCGGTAATCTTGATGTAGTTATTTTGCACGTTTCACAATAACTATACGGAAGCTCGTCGTCAAGCACGCGCTCAGCAGTCGCGCACACAGCTATGGTCGTCAGTGAACACTGTAGAGGCCAAGGATCCTGGGTCGCATGTGTTGGTCTGCGCAAGAAAGTCATGTCATCGTTAGTGGATCCTCCGTTCCACCGCAAGCGGCAAACACGCTGAAGCACGCGACGAGAGTCGCCGCCGCAAATACGGCAGACGCGTGCGTCTTGACGACGCCATGCTTGCTTACCTCGCGCTCGTAGCGAGACGCTGCAAGCTGCAACTGGCGTCGTCGTTGCGTGGATTCATTAGGGACGACGTTTGGGGGTTGAACGCCGCCGATTGTAGCGACCTCTTCCCCAACGCACATTCACACCGTCAAGAATGTCGTTCTGTGCACACACCAACTCAACTGTCCGACGTCACAGGGATGCGGCGGGCGGCGCTACCGTCGGCATTGCGAACGTGCCGACGCTTCGTCTCGTCATACACTCTAAGAAAAAGTTGAGGAAAAAGGTAGCAACGGCCCGTCTTCCTCCCTTCTACTGACGCGCCCCCGAGCAGACACGAGAAAAAGGGAGGAACGAAACGTTTTTCTTTTTCTCCAGGTGAGACGGGGGAAAGCTTTCGCCGTCCCGACTCATATTCTTTCGGTTTCGTTTTTTGAGCATGTCGCGCACGTTCTTTAATAAATGTTGTTGAGTGGATTGATCTTCAGCGGCAGCGAACGCCGCCTGTAATTCCGTCTTCTAGTCCAAACGTGCAGAATATATCGGTTGCATTGATGTTTTTATCACTAATTTTATCAAACGTGTAAACGAAGCCGCTAGAAACAGGGAAGTTCCGGAGCAGTGCCAACAGCGCTACGTACACTGGGTAAGATGGCCGTCTCCGGATTGCGGAACCCACGCGGGACTACAGTAGCGGAACCGCGCGGAACTGTGTCGACGTTTTCGACATTATGGAAATCGCAGGAACTGTGTTCAAGACCGGCAGGTTTTGCTGCCGGCTGGGGTGCCTTCCGTGCTGAATTCTGTTCTGTTCTCCGATGCCGAGAGCCAACCGGCAATCAACAAGGCTCTGTATTTCTGCGTGTCAGCAACATAGCAGCAACATCGTGGTGGCAGTGTTGTGCGTTGTGAACAGAAGACTGCAATTATTACCGATGTGACAGTGTGTTCGCGCATCAGTGGTGTAACAACAAGATGAGATGACGTAAACTGTTGGGCATTGGTGCGGCTGGTCGGGCCGTGATCGGAGGGCGCGGGGTGTCGCAGGTTGACATTCCGCTTTACATTAAAGAGTTTAAGACCACTTGAGCGATTAGGTGCAATCGATCGACGTGCGGATAGTCATATTGGATCGGTGGTCTGAACAGTAAGCTCCTATAGTACAGTCAGTACAGTGGCCAATGTGACTGTCGGTTGTCTCCTTCCCGAGAGCGACTGCGCTCTCGGAAAGTACGTATAGTTACAGTGTGGAATTTCAGCATTAAAAAAAAATAGTAGGTAAAATCGAAAAAAAAGCTACCTTTATTTTGCTGTTTCAATATACTACAGTTCCTAAAGAAACTGCCCTACAAGTGGCGCGCTGGGATGAGCGCTAGAAGTTTTCGAGCTCGCCACGGCGTATAGCTCCGTACATTTAACCTCTGCCGCAAGTCGCGGCCTTGACTGCATTCAAGTTGATCGAAAAGCGATTTCTCTGCCCGTTAAGCATCACTTCCAGCTGAGTGAATATCCCCTCTACAGACATTAATTCATAACTGCAATTGAAGCCGTGCGCGAACAGCACAAATAGAAAAACAAACACTACAACAGAAATACAGGCGACGACGTGCCTTGCGGGGAAAGAAACTCATGGCTGCGAACCGCATTGGAGCGGCTTAATTTATTGGCTCTCAAATATTTACGGCATGATAGAGCGTGTTTAATTTTTAATAAGAAATTCATCCCCTGAGCCATTCAAAATACTCTCACAGGTATGACATTGCTGGGAAAAAATCAACATGCTGGAAATATTTTTCATTGCTTAGGGAGTCACCGAAAAGTTCCGTACGTTCAAAACGACCTGTATAAAAGACGGAAGCGCAGAGCTCGGGTGTAGTGTTCGGGTGAATGTGCAGTTGTATCAAAGAGGTAGAGGGGCTTAGAGCGATAAACCGGGGTTCCCGTCTGCACTCGAAAGTGACCCTCATAAGGCGGCTGCCATTGTACGCAAAATTGACTACTCGTCACATGACCAAACCAAATACGTGACGTCACAGGAAAGGTGGCAGCGCCCATGCAGCGGATGGCCCCAGCTGGGCCGGAGCTTGTCGAATGCTTTGTTGGTTGACGTTCGTCTCGGCGAGTTGAATTCAGACGGGGAAGCCGTCATATGAGGCCGGTCGAAAGCGACTTCAGAGTTCAGCGTGGTGTCTGACGTAGGTACAACGTGAAAATACGGAGGAACAGTGTGCATTTCGCTGGTAACCGACGGGGATATTGCCAGGGAAGAAACAATCTGCCTTACGTTGCTCGGGCCTCGGATTGGTTCGGATACCGCTAGGATAAAATTTAAGGCGACATTTTTGTGCTCTCGTTGACCATCCGAATCTTCGAGCTGAAGCGTGTGCAATATATTTGAAAACACAGTTTAGCGACGGAAATTGCGTGAGTCGTGCTTGGCAGTGTGCAATCTTGATGCAGCCTCGTTCAATTGACCGAAGGCTCACTTTGGTTGTGCGGCGCACCGGAGAGCTGCCTTGAAGCTGGTAGTTCCCGTGCCGTGCTAAATTATGCTGTGATGCTTCCCAAATTGTTCTGGCGTAGACTTGCACTTTCACGGAGCACAGGTGTGCGGCGCACCGAAGAGCTGCCTTCAAGCTGCTAGTTCCTGTGCCATGCTCTAGGTGATGCTGCTTCCCAAATTGTTCCAGCGTAGACGTTCACTTTCACGGAGCACAGGTATCCGGCGCACCGAAGAGCTCCCTTCCAGCTGCTAGTTCCTGTGCCATGCTCTAAGTGATGCTGCTTCTCAAATTGTTCCGGCGTAGACGTGCACTTTCACGGAGCACAGGTGTTGCGGTCGCTATTGATTCCGCTGAACTGTCGCACGCTTCGTTGACACAAAAGTTTTATAAACACTCGTTACGCGAATTGCAAGCCGTATGGACATTTCATTGCGCGTGTCCACCCGTTCACGCCGCTTTGCGACGACAGTCTACAGCGGCTCATTACCAGAAAGGTGGTCCCACATCCATTTCAGTTCAGTTCGCCCACGGCAGCCGCCAAACCCAGAGGGAGAGAATTGATTCGGACAAAATGTCACTAAAGCAATGCAGCTTCTTTAGTGAGCTCTCTTCTGTCAGTTTTGTTATATTGTCACGGATGCTTGCTCCAGTCCTACCTTCTATCAATATTTACTATAGTGGAAAGTTCCAGGCCAATCTCAGCTGTCATCGTATGATCTGGTGGAGGTGCTGGGTACTTTACCCATAGCCCTTAACTCTGTGTGCACCTTGGCGGCTCCTCAGCCGAGTTGCCCGGTAACGGAACACGGGTGGCGGACTATCCCGCGTCTTAAACCCACGGCGAGCCGTAAACCAAGTCATATCCCGAGCCCAGCAGAAAGACCGCAAGACGAACAAGTACCACAAGGACGAACCTCGAAAATACATCACGAAGAACCTGAAATCCGAGTCGGTCGCTTCTACCAGCAGGAACCACCGGAATTCGGTCTTTTGCCAGAAAAACCGAAGCTAACTAAGCCAACAATGACAAACCTGTAGCAGCGAACCGCGTCTACTCCCGCCATTGTTTGTATGCACGTCGCACCTCACACTCCGACGCCCTTTCACGCATGGTATATCAAGACGTCGAGGGCTGGATTTAACAATATGACCGTGTTTGCCGCCACAGTAGGTGCACAGACAACCAGCTCCTGCAGAACCTATACCTTTCGTGGAAGAAAGTGTCAGGCACTGGTCTGAGAACCACGAATCCTCCTCAACGTCATGGGACGTTTGCAAGATCGAGCTGAAGTGCACGTTCATCAGCCAACATTGACGAGAGAGAGTCGAATTCCTGATTATGTCCAAGACACGGCCCCAACAAGAGCTTCGCTGCCTTCGTGGAGGATGTTTTGCGCCTGATCGAGCACTCACGCCAACCCTGGTGCTACAGAAGACGAGAAGCTAAGAATCCCATTCCCCTCATGTGAGGGACAGCACCTTCGGCAGCCTTGTCCGCAACCCCACGACAACAGTCGAAGGGTTCATATCACTGAGGCTTTCAACATTGAATGTACACTGCAGGCCAGAGCCTGTCAATATCAACAACTCCCCAGCGTTCCGACACTCGAGTCATCCAGCTGCAACTTGGACGCCAGACTCCCAGGCATGCGCAACGTCATCCACATTGTTCTCCGGGGGGAAATCGGGAAGCTACTTTATGCCATCAGTTGTCCAGCTTTTATTTTGATTACCGAGATTGTTTCGGAACAAGTTCGACAGGCATTTCAACTGAAGACTTGTTCAAGCAAAGCGGCATCTGACGAACCGAGGGCGACTGATGCCACAAAGTCACGACGTCCACCACCGGCTACGCGTTAGTGTTGAATGACAATTCAACAAGACACCCTAACAGCGAAGCATTCCCGACATCGGAAAGAACCAGTGTAGGTTCTCGCAGAACAAAGTACACCGAGGAAAACGGAGGTGCTGCGAATGGTCGACCGAAAACCACTCTCTTACCACTGCATGAGGCCGACCATGCCTACTGAAGGTGCCCGTACCAATGAATTGGCCTGCAAAAGTTCGTGCCAAACGACCTTCGACCACATCTCGAGGAGCGTCCGCGGGACATTGGGGATTATCTTCGGCGGGCTTTGCCCCTGGTGCTGACATTACTCCGAAGCTCCTGATCCCCGTCACCTCGACGGGAGGTAAGCACGACAAAGCAGGTGAGCGGCAATATAAGGACAGTTGATTTGGTGTTGTTGTCGTCCAAGAACAATACCTAATAATTTTCTGGCACCAATTATCTGTGTCCACGCAATGAAGCACACAATTTCCAACTTTGACAAGGAATGTCGATGAGTGACTTAGAGAAATAGAATGGCTGGTTGTTCTCAAAGTGGACACCAAGCATCACCCAACTTCACTTTGCCACACGAGACTTAGTACACAAGTTGCAGTGGTCGCATGATGCAGAAAAAATCGCCATTACGAAATGTAAGTGAAATAGCTTGGATAGCAAACAAACACTGTTGCCTGTTGTCAGCCGTCAAATCAACACTGCAGCAAAAGGCACAGCCACGTAAGCACTACATGACCGAGGTTGCTGCATTGACGCAGAAAACTACCAGGAAAATTTGCGGATAAAAAGCCAGCTCTGCAGCTTCAGTGCATCAAATGGCAGTGGCCGCACATGACGTATGATTACAAGACGGTATCTGTCGGTCAAAGTTGCCACTCGACCAAACTGAACACCGACGTGCCAGGAGCGTCATCCGACAACAAGGAACACAGGTACTGCGACTGAACGCCTTACACGAGACTGTCGCAGAAAGAACTCGTTATGGAACTATTTCCTAAGAATCATTAATTACTTAATTAAGTGAAAATAAACATATTTGATACACTAACCAGATCAACATATTTTCGCTCGCCTTTAAGCCTTCAGAGGCTCTACACAAAGAATTATGCTCATCGCACGTGCTGGACCTTTTGAGGACACCCGCATCTTTGACCCCTCCATATTAATTGATGGGACATACCAAACTGGCAGACTGCTTGCATTGGGCTGCACTCGTTCTACTTCTCATAAACATGTGGCGCATCCGAAAACGAAGTTCAGTGATGTGAAAATGTTGTATATTAATTTATTCCCTCCAAGGGCCTCTGTAGGCATTGCAGAGAGGATACTTAAAGCTACACAGATGATAACATCAAAGCACCGGACATTAATGAGCACAAACCGGGCCCAGCTCCCGAAAATAAATATTACACTCGTAAGAAATAATTATTGCTGTAACTTGCTGAGTGCAAAAACAAACACACCTCTGAGCATCTAGCTTAATAGTATGTGTTGATGTAATGTTGTATAGCAGGGCACTTCCAATATGTTGACACAATAGACCCTTTGCAAAACCCTCATCAAGAAACACATCTGTCACCAATTTGTTTCGGCGTCAAACACACGAATGGGCCCCAGTTCACGACGAAGGCTAATGCAGCATTCGGATCCAACAGGCGCTGAGCCAAGTTCACAGTGATAGCTGATATAATATTATTGTCGAACAAACGCCCAAACAATGAAGGCCTTGAGTAATTAAAGTAGTAGTTAGTGTAATCCGTCTCAACACAATTTGGCAAACAGCGAAGGCTATAGTCTCAGTCAGTCAGCATGTACATTGGAGAGAGGCACATGACAGCATATTATCACAGTGCTCATCTGCACAGATTCGTCACACACCTTCACTCCGTCCCTCCAATTGGGTTGAGGGGGCTGTGGCGGTTGCCCTTTTCCAAGTTATGGTGAAACAAAGTATAGGCGACCCACACTTTTGAAAAAAGTCTATTAAAGAGACTGAAAGTGATGGTAGTCAACATTTTCAACTTTCTCAGGAGCTTCCTCGCTAAAAGTCGCTGCGATGATGCAGTTGCTTAGGGCTGAAACAAATTTCCATGGGCCCTACGTCCGGCGCATACACTTCGCGTCGATTCTCAGACATTCCAACGTTCAAACAAAGCTAAGAGAATGCGAAAATTTCATGCTAAAAGCACTCAAAGTTCTATCAATTCTCGAACACATCCGGGAATCCGAGCACCGGTACTGCGATACGGCTGATGCTGTCCCATAGGTGTTAATATCCAGGTGATCCAGAGCGATCTTCCGCAAAAAAAGGTATAAAGTCTCATTCCTTCATGTTTTCACATTATACCTGCGTCAGGGAGCACGAAAAAATCTGAAGTCGTCGGAAAGCAGCTGCACATGAAGGCTACCGCACACCGGACAAAGGCGTATCCGCCAGCTCTGGGCGCTGCCATCTTACCTGTGACGTCAAGGCTTTTGGGAGGTCACGTGACGAGTGGTAACATTTGTGAACAACATGGTTGCAACCGGGTGGGAGGGGGGGTGCCACTTCTGAACTTCCGGTTTATCACTCTAAGCCCCTCTACCTCGTTGCGTTGTATTGACGTTTCTATGTGCCATGTGTGTGTAGCCCTAAATGTATGTTCACCTGATGCTTGTAGTACGCGTAATGTGTGTACATGTGTCTATAGTAGAGGATCCCGAAGCGCAAGGATAGCCTGAGGAAACAAAAATATTTTTTGTAGAACGTAAATTGGGCGGTACCTAGCGCCACCTAGCCTAGCTACTTGCAATTACTCTGCTTAACCCTGCCTTCTGGTGGCAAGCGATTTAACCTTCTTTCACGCTACGCGATAAACAGCGGCTTCGAGTTTGCCTTTTCGAGAGCGGCTTTTGGTTGCGCGGATTGGTTTGCCGTTTCTGCGTGATGTGCGGTTGGCGAAGGAATTGTGACTCGAGGAACAGCAAAGGTAATACGTGAAGTGCACGAAGTAACTGGGTATCGGTTGTCTCCGTTTAACATCGCAGTACTGACGACGAGAAGACTGAGTAACTGTTTTCGAAACGCAAGTTTCGAAAACAGTTACCCCACCGCTGTACCTGCGGTGGGGAACCTGGCTTCGGAAATAAACACAGTTCGCGGAAAGCTCGTGTTATGCTTTTATTTGCTGCTCCTCTCGTCCCGTACAAGAGACGTAGCGTCCTCGTCAAGCCTTATTGAGCTCGATTCGCTCAATTCAGGGCTGCCATAATGAGATGCAGGCGACGGAGGTACTATTTGCTCCCCTGCTTTAGGGGCGAAGGTTTCTCCCTTTCTAAAGGAAGATAGGTTACAAGACAGTTCCTCCCCTTAGGGAGGACTATCCATACCCCTTTTTCTAAGAGTGTAGCCTCCTATATCCCGACAAAGCCTGGAAGATCGCCACGAGAAGCGGCCGCCAAAATGGAAAAGGGGGAGCGGCAGACAACGGATGAAAGAAGAGCCACGCAACTGGCGCTCCGCTGCGGCGAGAGGCCTAAACAAACTCCTCCCGAGCGAACCAATGTGTTTCGGGTCCTCGCCGCTGCACAAGATATGCGCTGACGTCCAGGTTTCCCGATAAATGGCTCTTCGATGCTCTGTGCTACCAGATCCTCGTGCTCCAAATCCGTGATCGGGCACTCTATGTCTCCATCGTCGAACTGCCAGGATTTATGAGTATAGAGGAGGCTATGGTCGCACGCACTAATCCGGTTTCGGCGCGTGCGGTGTGGTGGACAAACACGGATTCGTTTCGGAAGTAGTGTGCATGGTGCATATGCATTTCAGTGTTTATTTGATGAAGCGTTTGTTTCCATACGGTAGGCTCATAAAGTTCAAATGTGTTCCGATTGAGTATTATCTTGGACTCCCGCACACTTACAACGAACTTACAGAATGAGATAGATCATTGCAGGATAAAGAGAAATAAACAAAAAGATTAAAGCCAAACAGAAATTGTGAACATTTACGGAACCCGTAAAGCTGGGGTGTATTAAGTAGAAAGCATTTTATGTGTCTGCGTAAGAGGGTACTGTGTTTTCGTACGTCACTTTGATACAAATGGGGAAACGTGCTAACAGAAAAGCAGCGAGTAAACAGGGAGAAGGTAGTCGACAAGACGAACTGCACTCTCAAATGAAGGCTTGTTCAAACAAACACACACTATTAATGCCATCTTTCTGACTCTTCGTTTAGAAAATAAAAGTCAGCGTCTGTCAGGTCCATTGACGGGGCACCAAAAGAAATAAAACACAAAAATCACATCCACGCTACGTATAAAACACATCGTCACACATATACGTACCACACTTCCTTTTAAACTTTAGTTAATTACCTAAATTGTCAAAGAAGCGGCACTGACACGCCTGTCTGGCGTGTGCATCCGTAGAAAGAAAAAAAAAAGAGAAGCTTACTTGTCTCCCTCGCGGATTTGTTATGGTGCCGCCCCTAAAATGTGCTCGTCATTGAACAAACGGTTGTACCCAAACCCATCGCCGTTTTTACCATTTTATTGCTACGTAGCAACTAGCCAAACTTAAAGGGGCCCTGCAATCATATTTAGGCATCTACCTTTTTTTCGGTTTCCACGTCTCTTGGGGCTCGGGCAAGCCAGCGGGCACGGAGAGAGTAAGTAAACATGAGTGCGTCATATTTTGACCGGACACACGGAAACCTCCTCCACCAACTACACTCTAAGAAAAAATGGAGGAAAAAAGTAGCAACGGCGCGTCTTCCTCCCTTCTACCGACGCGCCCCCAAGCGGACACGAGAAAAGGGGAGGAACGAAACTTTTTTCTCCTTCTCCAGGCAGACGGGAGAAAGCTTTCGCCCTCCCGACTCATCTTTCGGTTTCGTTTTTCGAGCAGGTCGCGCACGTTGTTTAATAAATAGCTGTTGAGTTGATTGAGCTTCAGCGGCAGCGAAGGCCGCCTGTAATTCCGTCTTCTAGTCTAGACGTGCAGAACATTTCGGTTGCATTGAGGTTTTTATCACTAATTTTATCAAAGGAGCAAACGAAGCCGCTAGAAACAGCGAAGTTCCGGAGCAGTGCCAGCAGCGCCACGTACACTGGGGGATGGCCATCGCATTGAGATCATACATACTAGCTCTAGAGGAAAAGGTCCGCCATTTTCCCATACATTCTGGCTGCCGCAAGCGGCGGATCATGCAGGCAGACCCTCGGGGTCCCAAACACGGTTACATCATCAGAGCAGGTTCGTGAACTTCAACAATCCACGAACTTACCGGTGGAAAGATATTCGCGTTCCTTTCGAAGCTTTCTTTTTGCATAGCGCGCAGATGTACGGCCTCGCGTTAACGCTAAACTAAACCATATACCCGGCTTCGCCGGTGGGGCGCGGCTGGGCGCGGTTGAGGAATACGAAACTGCGCAACCACCAGATTTCCGAGATTTCGACAGAAGGGAAGTTAATGCAGCGTAATAACTTTATTGCTTTTTATAAGCGTTAGAATAGCTCAGAATTTAGTTTACAACGTTAAATTATCACTGTTTATATTGCTGAGAGTTTTCACTCTTCGTGTTTACCATGGCAACGTTGCTTTCTTTCTCTCGTGTTCTGTCGCTCTCTTTTGCGATCGTTCACTCGGGACCCAGGATGTCGGCGCACGGGATTTGCCACTCCTCCTCACCCACCTTTACCCCCCTGGGCCATCGCCGGATTGCGGGACTCGCGCGGCCCGCAAGGCGGCCCGCGCGGCACGGAACTGCAGCACTACAGTCCTACAGTCACTACAGTAGCGAAACCACGCGGAACGGTGTGGACGTTTTCGACGTTATGGAAACCGCAGGAACTGCGTCCAAGACGGGCAGGTTTTGCTGCCGGCTGCCTAGGTGCCTTCCCCCCTGAGTTCGGTTCTGTTTTCCGATGCCGAGTGCAACCGGCGTTCAATGTGGTTCTGTGTTTGTGCGTGTCAGCAACATAGCTGCAACATCGTAATGGCAGTGTTGTGGGTTGTGAACAGAAGACTGGAATTATCGCCGATGTGACCGTGTGTTCGCGTATCAGTGGTGTAACAAGAAGATGAGATCGTAAACTGTTGGGCGTTATGCCGCTGGTCGGGCCGTGATCGGAGGGGGCGGGGTGTCGCAGGTTGACGTTCCGCTTTACATTAAAAAAGTTTAATACCACTTGAGGGATTACGTGCAATCGATCAACGTGCGGATAGTCATGTTGGAACGCTGGTCTGTACAGTAGAAGATCCTGGAACGCTGGTCTGTACAGTAGAAGCTCCTATCGCTATCGTACAGTGGCCAATGTGACTGTCGGAATTGTCTCGTCCCCGAGAGTGATTGCGCTCTGGGGCAAGGACTGAACAGTACGAAATCGTGACGGAAAGTACGTATATTTACAGTATGGAATTTCGGCATTAAAAGCAATCGTAGGTAAAATCGAAAAAAACAAAAGCTACCCTTTATTTTGCTGTTTAAATATACTACGGTTCCTGGAGAAACTGCCCTCCGTGGCGCGCTGGGATGAGCGCTAGAAGTTTTCGGGCTCGCCACGGCGCAAGTCGCGGCTTTGACCGCATTCAAGTTGATCGAAAAGCGATTTCTCACCCCGTGAAGCATCACTTCCAGCTGAGTGAATATCCGCTCTACAGAGATTAATTCAAGACGGCAATTGCAGCTTTGCGCGAACAGCACAAATAGAAAAACCAATAGAAATGCAGGCTAGGACGTGCCGTCTGGGGAAACAAACTCATAGCTTCGAACCGCATTGGAGCGGCTTGATTTATTGGCTTTCAGATAATTACGGCATGATCGAGCGTTTACTTTTTAATAAGAGATTCATCCCCTGAGCCATTCAAAATACTCTCAGAGGTATGACATTGCTGGGAAAAAATCAACATGCTGGGAATATTTTTTATTGCTTAGGGAGTCACCGAAAAGTTGCGTACGTTCAAAACGACCAGTATAAAAGACGGAAACGCAGAGCACGGTTGTAGTGTTCGGGTTAGTGTGGTGTTCCGTTGTATTGATATTTGTGTGTGCCGTGTATGTGCTCAATGTATGTTCACCTGATGCTTGTAATAAGCGTAATATGTGTATAGTAGAGGATCCCCAAGCAGTAGTGGCCTGAGAGAAGCAAATTATTTTTTGTAGAACATGAATTGGGCGGTACCTAGCGCCACCTAGCCTAGCTACTTGCAATTACTCTGCTTGACCCCGCCATCTGGTGGCTAGCGATTTAACCTTCTTTCACGCTAAACGATAAACAGCGGCTTCGCGTTTGTTCTTTCGAGAGCGGCTCTTGGTTTCGCGGATTGAGTTTGCCCTTCTCCGTGATGTGCGGTTGACGAAGGAATTGTGACTCGAGGAACACCAAAGGTGAGACGCAAAGTGCGCGAAGTAACTGGGTATCGGTTGTCTCCGTTTAACATCGCAGTGCTGTCGACGAGAAGACTGAGTAACTGCTTTCGAAACGCAATTTTCTGTACCTGTGGGGGGAATCTGGCTTCGGAAATAAACACAGTTTGCGGAAAGTTCGTGTTACGCTTTCATTTGCTGCTGCTCTCGTCCCGTACAAGAGACGTAGCGTCCTCGTCAAGCCTTATTGGGCTCGAGCCGAATAAGGCTTGACGAGGACGCCGCCGAATCGAGCAAATCGATTTGCTCGATTCGGGGCCGCCATATTGAGATGCAAGCGACGGAGGAACTTTGCTCCCCTGCTTCAGGGACGAAAGTTTCTCCCTTTCTAAAGGAACATAGGTTGCAAGAACGTTCCTTCCCTAAGGGAGGACTATCCATACCCTTTTTTCTAAGAGTGTAGGGCGACCCGCGTTGCCGGAAGCGCGCGATATGTGACGTCATTGGTCCTGGACTTAATACTGGTCAGAGCCGCTAAAAGCTTTTTTTTAAAGGACACATGCAAAGGAAAAAAACATTTTTTTTAAACGGCTTAGATGGAAAAAGGACGCCATAAAACAATTTTACAACGAAGAAAAAAAAATTTTAGAGCTATATTTACGGCGCAAAACGAATTTGTAGTTGGCGCCCGCGGGCACCGCGGAAAAGTGGTCTGTATTTATCACGTGACTGGTCTTTATTTATCACGTGGTGCTTGCGTTCTTTCGGAAGCTTCCTATGGCCTCTAACAGTAACTTATTCATCTTTGTTTGAAGTAAAACAAAAAAACTAAGATGAATAAGTAACTTTTAGAGCCCAAAGGAAACTCATGAAAAAGCGCAAGCAGACGTGATAGACCTGTGCGCCGGTCAGACGACGGCGGCGGCGCCCCGAAGCAGACGAACTTGTGCGGCGGCGGCGACGGCGGCGTGGAGAAACGCGTTGAAGCGGCGTTCGCACAACGCTCAGCGTGCGGCGGCGACGCAGCGCGGCGGTGCGCGGGCCTACCACGTGACCAGCGGCGGTTCCCGCGAGCGCCAACTACAAATTCGTATAGCGCCGTAAATATAGCTGTAAAAATTTTTTTTCTTCGTTGTAAAATCGTTTTATGACATCCTTTTTCCATCTAAGCTGTCTAAAAAAATGTTTTTTTCCTTTGCATGTGTCCTTTAAAATCGAGATACAATATATAAAGGTCGCGAACCTTTTCAATTATGTATGAAAGTAGTTTTTCGGTATTTTTTGTTCAGAAAAGAAACAAATGCAGTTTATAAAGTACGGAAGCAAGAAATGACCCATCGACACACCCGCCACCAAGCGGCGGAAAAAAAACGGCGCATACTAGAAAGGGCTAGTGGGATAAGGCACCGACGAACGGTGAGCGTAGAAAGGTCTCGGATGTACGCGGCGGCGCTGCCGTCGTCTACCGGCTCGAGGATCCGACCGGTTCCGAGCGTCCCAAAGGCCTTCGGCGCGGGCTTGGCTGTCGATCTGGCCATTCGGCGCTATGGCAGCGCGAAGTGGCTCCCGTTCTGAACTGATCCTTAGCCCGTGTTTGCTGTCGTTTGTGGCCAATGAAGTGTTATGCCGAATTAGTCTTTAACGACTTGCTGGCCTCTTTCAGTTCATCCTGCTGCGGTCATACGCCATTTTCTCCCCAAAACGGGCCCCGCCACGCCGTCGGTGCTTTAAAGGGCCGGGGCAACGATATTCAATTGGAATGTTTTTTTTTACTTTCCACGAGCTTACTGCCACTAGTGGGACTCAAGGATACTCGCTCGCAACGCCACTGGCCACGAAACTCCCTTGTTGCGCTGTAATTTCGAGGAGAATACCGAGTGTTTTCATTCAATCTCTCCTTCGCAAAACCTGATGACGTAGCTGGGCGGTGGCAGTACCGCCCAGTGACAATATTTGAATGCGGCTCATAGATTGGACCCGAGCATGACGTGGCCAATCGATTTGGGCTCGTGATAATCGATAACTCGAGACGCATTCGGGTAGTGTCCTGTGTCCAATCGCTGCCACTGAGCCATAACAATGTCTGAAACTCAGCGCGTGTCCTGTGCCTTGCCAACCCCAGCGCATGGCTACGATCAACATTGGCGGCATATAATCGGCTCCAGATCACGTGGCAGCTCGTTTTGGCTGCGAGTTGAGGGGGTGAACTCTGCTCGTTTTTCTTCATTTTTTTTTTCTGCGACTTCGATTGCGTGTGGTGAAAAACGAACTCTTATTTCACAGGTCATTAACGTCAGGGATCCGTTCTAAGCGGTATTGGCGCAAAATACAAAAGTCGTTGCATCGCCTCTTTAAACAATGTTGGTGCTTGCAAGAAAGCGCAAAATGAATCTAGGAATTTTAAGTGCCACCGAAACGTTACGCATAAAGAGTGTCGGCACTTCGATCGTTTCCCGACTTTGTTGTTGGCGCCGCCATTTTAGTGGTTGAGTTGCCCATCGTTACGACTCGGAAATGCGACTTCACAACCTTATGGTCTATAGACCAACTCGACTCTCTGACGTCACGACAATGCGGTACCACTGCTGACGGCACAGGGCATGCGCAGATGTTTTGCCTTAGCAAATCTGGTATCAGAAAGCTCAGGCGATATTGCTTTGCTCTGTAACTGGCTGTGATTTGTTTTTACAGTTTTCAAGGACGGAAAAGCGTTTGGAGTGATTTCAAGATAAGGCTTCGGATTACCGGCCACAATCGTCCGCCGTACGTCCGAGGACTGGAACTGCCATCCCCCCGGACTTTTGCCGCAATACCGAACTCTCATATTTTCAGAACTATACCTTCAATCATGCTATCCTTGTTAATCATATGGGTAATTTGTATTTTGTATTTTATTATTGTCAAAATTGTTTTGCCCTGCTCATCCCCTCCGTAATGACTACGGGCCTTGAGGAAACAATATATTAGGTGAACTGATTTTTATAACCACGATGGCTGGAGCTCATTTAGTGCTGTAGTTCTACCAAAGCAACCATTCGCGCACCTAAAAAAAAAAAGACTTTTGATATTAGAAGAAAAAAAAAGACTACCGGAAGAGACGAAGCAAGTGGCGTTTCGAACAAGTGTCACCCAATTCACGCCCCATAAAATACGAGTCTTTCTAACCGGACGACGACCCGTACTTTGTCCGAGGAGGCGTCGAACAGGAGTGCGGCCATTTGTCAGCGAGTGTCTCTTCTTCGCCTGGCCCCCTCCAGTTTCCGCCGCCAGGTGGCGGCGCGAGCCACTCAGCGCCACCGGAAGTAGACCGGCGCCGGAAGCGCGGGCTCCCCCTGGTGGACGTTTCCCGCGACAGTGATGGAAGGAGGTCGAACACTGCGGCGGCGACAAAGTTGTTATTTATCGGCGAGGCCGGTAGGGGATTACTCGGGCCGACGGCGAGAGGGAGACGGCTCACCGTTCATCGTGCTGCTCGCACAGAGAACGGGGTTTGCTCGGCCGGTGCGCCCAAAGGCGGTTAATGATTTATCGGGGTATCGGCGTCCAGCGAAGCGGTGACAACGCATGTCTCTTCCATTGGGCTGGTTAGAGCTGTTTGGGATTCGTGCGGTGTTGTTTCTCCGCCTTCGATTGGTTTACGGAGGCCCCAGGGCCGAGGTTTATTTTTCTCTCCCAGCTTGCGCTCGACTGGCAACATACGGCGCAGTGGCCTGTTTGAGGTGGGGCTTCGGTAAGGGCCCGTTCCCACGAGAGCGACCAACAACAAACACTGCGCAGACAGGTGTAAACAGATTGATATGAACATTTTGTTTTGTTTTATGCCTGTGCGTTACCAATTGGGAACGAAAGATGTTTGCTGACAAGCGGTACCCTATAGAGGTTGATCGGGCGACCAAAATCTTTAATTTGTTTCGTTGGTGGATTAAAAGTTGGTGTTTGCTGAGACATACGGACTAGGCTTTAAAATTGGATCGAACACCGTAAACAGTTTCCAGGAATAAGGTGGCAGCAAGTACTCAACAGAGCTCCCAATGCATCGGAGTGAATCAATTAGTGCTCGAGGCGCTCTTGCAGCGCCCAATACCCCATTGCAGGGCCATAGCGTTTACGCCGAAGGCTTTTGGCGAAATTGGCAAACCAGCACATGCCAAGTGACACGCGCAGTGTGGGTGTGGCGAGCAGATTCACCGCTCGCCGAGAGGACTTTCGTCTGAAGGCCTTTGACGTGCTAAAGAAACAAAGGTGTTACATCGATGTTTCCAGGGAAATTAAATGGTCTTGAGCGCTGAAACCTTTATGCCCGTGTCCCACTAGAGCGACAGAAAGAAACAAACGACAGCGAAAAGCCTCAAATCAGAGTCTTTCGCTATTTGACAGGCTTTGTATAATAAAGGAGGCTATGCTCAAACACGAGCGTCATGCAGGCGAGGGTATCTTTGGCAGGCTTGCATTCGCTGTACTTGCTTCGCGAGCACCGAACGACTAAACGCCTGCCAAAGGTGTCATCGCGAGCATGCTGCATGAGTTTGAGGCTTGTCGCTGTATTTTGTTTCTGTCTGTCGCTCTAGTGGGACACGGGCATTAGAGAGTCGGCGAACCGGCGCACGTCCAGACACGAGCTCAGACAACACCACCTAGACAGAAGGCCTCCGCATGGTTTCCTCTTCTATGAAACGTCATCACAGTCGGATCGCGCTCGGTCGGCTATTGGACGCGAGCCCGACCTTCGACGCGCTGATTGGCCACGAGCCGCAGCCGAACACTGACGCAGCACTCGTGCCCAATCTCTCGCCTCGATCGATCTGACTATGATGACGCGTGTGGAGGCCTTCTCTCTAGGTGGTGTTGGCTCAGAGGCGATGCTGATTCGCCGATTTTAAAGATGCCTTTGTTTTGCGTACTTTTTGTTTTGAATACCCGCGAAACAGGGGTTAGTAGGAAGCATGAAGTCCTTGAAGCCGCAGTCATGCTGCTCCTACAGAGCAGACGATGCTCGCAGCAGACTTGATGACAAAATGATCTACGGACATACGTGAAGCATCCGCGAAACAAATTTGTGAACCATTGTTCTACATTATTTGGAGAAAAGTTTAATGTGACAAACGTGACAGGGCCGTCAACTTTACCGCTAAATTTAGCGGAAAAACAATTGGTGTGTAGGTCTTTGACGTCCCATAATGCAACACTGCGCGCGTTGCGGTATGGGACGTCACAGGCCACGGCTTCGCGCAATGCGGATACACAAAATCCGGAGCAACAAGCCGAAGAACCTTTCACATTAAAAACACACAAATTTAAACCATGCACTGCTTTCTTTCTTCTTCTTTTTTTGACGCGGGTGCAGTTCATTTACGAAGCCAGTTCTTAAATTCGAAAGAAGTAAAAAAAAATTCTAAGTGCTGCGGATGTCGTTTCACGAATTCCACTGTTCCCCAGTGCCTTGCTCCCACTCCCCCACCCCCTCTCCTCGAAGAGACGACAACATGCAGAATACACGAAGAGCAAAACAAAAATGACGAAAGCAAGGCGTTCTTAATCTGTATCACGATAAAGGCGACCAACTCTCATTAACAATTCCAGCGTCTAATTAAAGATGTCCCCTCCGCGCTTGGGGCCGAGCTGCTGCGCTGACGCTGCATTGTGTCGCGATTGTAGCATACGAGGCGGTACTCGGCGAACGAAGTCCGGCCTTGTTTTGTTAAATAAGAACCTGGCTACGCGGCTGTAGTAAACTCCACGAGAAAATTCCAGCGCGTCTTCTCCGAGACAACAATGTACTCAGCAGCTGTTTCTGTCCGCGTCGCTTCGGAGCAATGCTGAAAAAGCGGATGTTTTCCTTTCGCGTGCGGCATTTTCTTCACTACTCCGGCGCGATGAGAGAAAGCTGCTCCTCTGCATTAGGACCCTTTTGAAGAGGAAAATCTGTTTTTTTTTTTTTTTCGCATGTTGCTTTCCGCATTAATCCGCTGTAATGAGGGAAAGCCGTTTCGTTTTTGTATGCTGCTTTCCCGCATTACTCCGGTGTGGTGAGTGGAAAGCTCTTTCGTTTCGATCACCCGCTTCTTTGGATTAGTTCAGTGTGATTAGGGAATGTTTGGTTTTGAATGTCTTTTTTCGGCGTTACTGCGGCGTGGTAATGAGAAAGCTGTTCCATCTAGTTTGACGCTTCTCTGCATTACTTCGGCGTAATAAGGAAAAGACGTTTCGTTTTGTACATACGCTTGGCTGCATTACTTAGGTGTGACGAGGGGAAGCTGGTCGGCCTTTGTTTACTGGTGTGTTGCGTTGTTGTGGAAACGGATCGGCATGTCGTGGGGGAAGCTGGCGGCATTCCTTTCGCATATAGATTAAACGGAAACGGAAGACAGTTGACAATCTTTTGTAATTAGCATACTTATCGATTGCTCAAGTAACCAGAAAGCTAAAGTATTTAGCTTTTTTTCTGAAATTCTTAGTAGCGCAGTTTGTGTCCTAAAAACGTGCTTTAAAATAAAAATGAAAATAAAAAATAAAACCTTCATGTTAGACGTAATGTTGGGATTTTTTGTTGTTGTTCTTGATTGCTTGGGTCATTCTACTACGATTAGTAGGCTGCGATGATACAGTCGGTTGATTGTTGCTAAACATTCTCAAAAAGGTAGGACCTCTTCAAGCTGCATATTCAAGGTTCTTGCCTTGTGCTCCGTTTTAGTTCTGAAGCAAGGAAATAAAGATTATTCTTACTCTCATTACTACTATTATTATTTCCGTTTTTAATATTATTATTAAGTAGAGTGCACGACCGAGCACGTGTTTCAGCACTGGCAACGAGTGTTGTTGTATATTTTCTATTCTATTTTCTGTCTTTTTTTTTTTTTGTTGTACTCGTTTCTTTCCTTATCGTTTTATCCCTCAAGCCGGAACTGGCTGCCCCCATGACAGCCTGTGGCTGGAAGCGCCACGACAAAACACCAAGCGTCATCACGGGCGTAAAAATATAGGCAACAGCCGCTTCTTCGCTCCACTTCGGCGCGATGCGGAAAAGCTGCTTCCTTTTCTTCGGGGCGTCCCTGCATCCTTTCGGAGTAATAAGGGAAAGCATCGCCGGGTTTTGTACGCCGCTTTTATCTTGTTACTTTGATGTGACGGTAGGAAAGAACTGTCCGCATTTTTTTTTCTTCGTGGCGCTGCTGAAGGATGTTTGGATGCCTCCAATATTTTTGCTTTATTTTCTTGCAACGCTTGCAACAATAACCAAACTGAAGGTTGGCGGCCATGCGTTCAACCACGGCAGTTTCCACACGCTTCGTATTCTCGGGGTGTCGCCACCGGCACTCTATAATGCTGCTTTTTTTCTGCTTCTTTCCTTTCTGACATTGCAAATTTCGTCTCGAGCGCGTGTTTGCATCAGCAACACTGAGAGGATGTCACCAATAAATATTCATTGTAAACGGAAAACTAGCAAATCATTTTGAAGTCTCTTGATACTCGAAGATAGGCGCTCAGTTTTTAGCGCTTTAGGCCGGGGTCACACTGCTTATACATCGTACAAACGACAGTAAAGGCATCGGTGCCTAAGTGGGCTGGCGCACACCAGCTCGGAGCACGTGGAGCGGAAGCTCGAGCTGCAGAACCCTGGCATCCTGGGTTCAATCCCCACCCCTGTCCGTTTCGATCTCGATGAGCGTCGTACCGGCGTACGGTCGTGTATCACTACTGCGTGGTGCACGTTAAGGACCGAAGGCTAGCGGCTGCACCGCACTGGATCCATTGCTCACCTATTGGCAACGTGAGCGATGGAAAGCGTCGCTGTGATCGGCACTCCACGATAGGCCGAATGCTGACTTTGACGTCAGAAAAGGATTTCCTATCGACGGAAATAAGAGTAATGTAAGAACTTCAATGTTGACGCTGTTGGTAGTGTTCGTACGAGAGTGCTATGATTTCAAGCATCCACCATGCTCTATACAAACACTATCAAACTTGCTGTTCACAAGTTAATGACGTCACGAGAGGTAACCATAGGAGGGCGCCACCAAAACATCTCGCCGCTAATAGCTGTGGGACAACCTTCCCGTTGAGGCCGACTAAGTTCTAGGCTAGAGGCTGTATGAACACACACGCGCCCCAATTTTTTTTTTCTTTTTCTATAAGACAGTCAGCAAACACGAGTCACCGCAATATCCGTGGTTCGAATGCTGCGTGCTAAGTTTATCTTTGAACTCATTGTCAAGCGGTGACTCGGTTTGGAATCTGTATACAGACAGTTTCGTATGATGTCTTGGGGACGAGATCGAAGAGTCACGCGTCTAGCGGTACGCTTCAGCTGTGGAGACAACAAACCGTATTTATTTTTTGTTTTTATCCGAGAAATCGAAGATAACGATTTGGAGGCCGCTCCTCGTCCGACTTAAAGTCACTGGATCCTGGGAAAGTAGCGCCATTGCCTTCCCTACCTGCTAGCCGGACACAAACGGATACTAACATACAGACGACCCAAACCTAGCAAGGCGATTGGCTAATCGGTCTAATTAGAAAATTTATTTGCAACACTGTGGACAGGATTTTGTAAGAGACGCGCAGAGGTTAAGAACACTGTGTACACATATATGCGCGAACCAGTGTCTGTACAGTTGGCGGGTCTTTGCCGCGGAGCCACACGCACAAGTTCGAAGGCGCACACCCCGAGGTGTCCCCGTCCGCGCGATCACTCACGCGGCCGAAGCGTCATCCCAGAGCCGCACACCCGCGCCCGCGCCCACAACGGCACCGCTCTGAACTCAGCGACCTAGAGGTTGTCCAGGTACCTGAAGCGGAGTTCAATCCGCGAGTCGCGAACGCTCAGGTACCGGCAGGACCAGCGTCTGAGGAACTCTTGTTCTCCGAGGAAAAACAGTTGCTCCTCGAGGTGTCCCACGAGCTCCCGCCGGAGCCGCCACAGGAGGGGCCAAAGAGCACGCGATCGACGCGCCTGTCTCACCGCGCAGCACCGGTTCCTCCACAGCACGTACTCGGCCGCGGCGAGGAGGAGACGGACGAAGACGCCCGGAGGGCATCTCCCGCGCAGCAGGTAAAGTCCTACGCCCAAACCGCGGAAGCTGGTGCGGATTACGCGCCAGAACGTCCGCGCCACAACGCACTCCTTCACCGCGTGCACATTCGTTTCGCGATTCCCACAGTTAGGGCACTCGTCCGTGCGCGACACGCCCCAGCGGAGCAAGCGGTCTCCGCTGGGGAGGACGCCCCAACCGTGCTGCCATTCGAAGTCCCGTAGGTGCCCCGGGAGATACGAAGAAGTGAGGCGGGACCAGGAGAAAGAGTCTCCGAGCTCCACCTGCGTTGCCGAAATCTGCGGCTCCAGGAGGACCTCTGTGAGACGAGCCGTCGGTGTCTCCACTACGTCCAGCTGGGGTGCCCGCTCTTTGAGACGTTTGAAGAGCTGTATTGCCCTTCAGTAGTCAGACGGCGGGGTTTCGGCACAGGGGCCGGGTGAGCTCGGCGACTCGACTCCCAGTTCTCGGCGGGAGTGCCCCACGAAGTAGAGCGCGAGGGATCGGGCTGGGCCGTGCTCATCGCGCAATATTTTCAGCATGGTGTTGAGTTGGAGTACTGCGGGTGTGATGTCGACACAGGGAAAGCCCCACCCTCCACGCTCGCGCGGGAGGCAAACAACCGGCCGATTGACCAGCTCCGTCTTCTCTGACCAGAAGAAGCTGTAGAGCGCGCTTTTCACCGGTCGGATGAAACGTGAGGTCGGGAGCGCCGTTTGCGCCAGATACCAGAGGCGTCCACAGAAGACAGAGTAGGCTAGGTACCTGCGCTCGGCCAGGGGAAGGGCGTAGGTGCGAGCAGAGTCCACTTTCTCCCCGATGTCGCGCGCCAGGCGCGTCCACATGTCCGCCGAGACTCCTGACGAGCGGTAGGTGACACCAAGGATCGTGACCGAAGTTTTTGCCGGGATCGGTGAAGAGGGGTCAGGCGGTCGGTTAACCCACAGCACCGCGCTCTTCTGCTCATTCAACCTCGCTCCGGAGAGAGACCCGTAGGTCTCGAAGATCCGGAGAGCTGCTCCGAGGTCGTCGGTGTCCCGCAGGTACAGTGTAATGTCGTCGGCATATGCCGGCACCTTCACCTCGCCGTTTCCGGGCAGGGAGAGTCCGCGGACCTGGGGGGTCCTTTCGACGTTGGCTAGGAAGGGCTCCAGGGTAAGGACGAAGAGCAGCGGCGAGAGCGGGCAACCCTGGCGGACCCCCCGGGTGACGGGGAAGCTGGCCGTCACACTGCCGTTTAGATAGAGGTCGCTCTTCATGTCACTGTAGAGCGTCTCGAAGAGTCGAACCCCTTCAGGGGGAATACCGAAAGCGGTGAGCACGGCCAGGAGGAACGGGTGCTCCACCCGGTCGAAAGCCTTCGCTTGGTCGAGGGAGGCGATCAGGCCTCTGGCTTGGCGAGCGTTCGTGTACTGCACCACGTCCCTCGTCAGGGATGTCAGGGTCTGAATGCTGCGGCCGACGATCGAGCACGTCTGGTGGGGTGTCACCACGTCCGGGAGCATGCCGTGGAGGCGCTGCGTGATGATCGACGCTAGCAGCTTGTAGCTTGCGTTGAGTAGCGTGATGGGACGCCACGCGCCCGGGTCGTTGGGGTCTCCTCCCTCCTTAGGCAGAAGAATGATTCTGCCTCGACGGAACGACTCTGGAAGGCGGTGCTCCGTGAAAAATTCCCGGAGCACGGCACAGATATAGTTGCCCAGCACGTCCCAGAAGGTACGGTAGAATTCGGCGGGAAACCCATCTGGGCCCGGCGCGGACCCAGTTTTCATTCTTGACAGGGCAAGGAGCACCTCTTCGGGGTTGGGGGGCTCGTGCAGGTGTGCGGCTAGGTCTTCGGGAACTTGCGGGAGATCGCGCAGGAAGGGGTGCGCCACGAGGGTCGCACGGTCCACCGCCGATTCGGTGGTTGCCAGGGCCCGGAAGTGGGCGCTGAAACCGGAGACCGACGGTTGGACTGGTGTTGCTGGCGCGCCTGGGGTTGTCGGCACTGAAGGGACGCGTCGCTCCCGCACTTCGGTGCGGTGGGCGTAGCGCAGCACCTCGGGGTGAGCCGAGGGCCCGACCCGTCCGTGGTAGGCTGTGGCTGCGTTGGTACAAAGTCGTAGCTGTCGCTGGTAACGGTCGAGGAGCTGCTGCAGGTAGCCCCGCATTAGCGGAGTCCCCGCGCCGCCCCGTCGCACGATCCGAATTCGCAGAGAGGTGTCTCGGAGCTGCTCGGCGTGCCGCCGACGCAGTGCACGACCCTCCGCCACGCACGCCACCCGCCAGCTGTCTTGAAGCCGGTCAAAGGTCAAGGGGTCTGGTGCCGCTCCATGGAGGGACCGGCGCAAGGCTTCTCTCAGGTAGTCGCGGCTTGTTTTGTCTCGCAGCACTCGGGTGTCGAGACGCCAGGCGCGTTGAGAACTGGCTTTGCTGCTGAAGCGGAGCTCTACGAGTACCGGACGGTGGTCGGAGATGTACGTAGTGGAGGGAGGGAAGTTCATTGCGCAGCAGGCGGTGACAGAGGGGCTCAGAAACTCGGAGATGTAACACCTGTCCAGGCGACTGCTCGAGTTTCCTCGTTGCCAGGTATGCTCGAAAGCGGTGCCGTGGAGCAGAGTCCAGCAGTCCACTAGGTCGAAGTGTCGCATCAGGCGTATCAGCTCGCCGGCGTTCCACGTGGTGCGTCCGTAGCCTGGGCCCCTGACATCACGCCGGGAATCGACGACGCAGTTGAAGTCGCCGAGGAGCAGGCAGTGGCGAGCGTCGAGCAGATGGACGTCCAGGCTCTTGAAAAAAGCCGGGGATTGCGAACGCTGGGCTGGAGCGTACACGCCCACAGCACGTAAGCGCGTGCCGTCCACGAAGAAATCAAAAGCGATGTACCGCCCGTCGGGGTCAAAGCAGCACGCGCTGAGACGGAGGAGCGAGCGGTTAAAGATAATGACCCCCACCCCCGAGCTTTGTGTAGTGGCGTATGAAAAGAAACAATCCACCCCATACCGCTGCTTGAAGAGGTCCACGTCGCGCTGCCTGTGGAAGTTCGTTTCTTGCACGAACAGGAGGTCGCAACGGGCGGTTCGGGCGAACTGGATGACCTCGATCTGTTTTGTCACGCTGCGGAAGCCCTGAACGTTCAGGGTGATGACTCGCAGGTGCGCGAAAAGGGGATGGAGGGGGGGGGGGGGGTCGTTGTGTTCACTGCTAGTCCGTGGATGTATCGGATGTGATGCACGAGCTGTCAGACAGCGCGACGAGGTCCTTCCGCAACCGCTTGGGAGCCGCTGCCGATGCTGGAGTGGATCCTGGGGACCCTGATTCGCCGCTGCTGGAAAGATCTCGCTTCCCGTCTTCGGCACCGCCATGCGGGCTGCGACTGCGGCTGCAGGTTTTTCGGAGTTCCTCGGAGGTGCCGCGGCGACGATCTCGGCCGCGCGGCGGAGCGCTGTCTTTGTCGTGGGCAACCTCGTCGATGACGAGGCGGTCGTCCGACGATGAGGCAGAGTCCTCCGTAATGTCGCTCCAGCTGGGAAGCGGGCTGGGGCAGAGTTCCGGCGTTCGCGGGCGTTCCTCCTTCACCAGTACTTCCTCTGAGCCGGGACTGGTAGGAGTGGGCGCGTGCACAGATGCGGTGTGGACCGCATTCGAAAGCGCGGCCTCGGCGGCGTCCTGTGACGCGTTCGAATTCGCGTCGGTGGCGCTTGGCGGCTTCGACTGTTGCGATGTCGGGGCGAGCTCGGACGGGGTCGTCACTGGGGGCTCGGCGGAGGCAGGCGTGTCACCGGACCCTTGGGTGGCGGCCGTCGCCGCAGGAGGGGGAGTAGGGGTGGTAGGAGGCCTGCCCTGGGACTTCGGAGTCTGGGACGCCGGAGTCAAGGCCGGGAAGTCGTCCTGGCCGCAGCCGGCCACGGCTGAGTAGCTGCGACGCTGGGTGCAGTCCACCGTGGCGTGGGCCGCTCCGCAGCGTCCGCAGCCGGCCGCGCAGCCGACGGTGTCGTGGCCGAAGGCGGCGCAGCGGGCACAATAGGGCACGTGACAGGCCGCCTTGAGGTGGCCCTCCTGCTGGCAGCGTCGGCAGACTCTCTTGAGACCGCGGTAGTCGAAGGTGGCCCGATGACCGGAGACGCGGAGGAAGTTCGGCACCGGGGTAGACTCCTTCATCTCCATTCGGATGTAGCGGGTACCCGTCCGGAGATTGGGGTGGTCCTGGTAGACGCCGAAGCGAATATCCAGAACCTTCCCGTAAAGCGACAGGGCGGCGGCGAGGGGTTCGTTTCTCACATAAATCGGTAGGTAGAGGCACGTAATGGACGTTACTTGCGGGCCTACCGGGACGATGGGGACGCTTGTTCCGCCGATGGTCAGAGCCCCGGCGTTGACGATTCGGCTCATGGCCGATGACGATGTAACAGACATCTGAAAGTTGCTGCCTCCCAGATGCTGCACGGAGAACAATTCGGCAGTGCCGACAATGGCCGCCGCCGCGTCGAAGATAGAATCCACCGACGCGCCGGGCGGGCAGGAAACATCGAACGTACATGCCTTCGTAGGCTGGGCCGGCGACGCGGGTGTCATGGCGCCGCTGACAACGTAGACGAAGCGGCCTACGTTGCCATGGAAATCGCCATCTTGGTCCATTTAAACCTTCGAAGCTTCCAGAGGGTCGTTCTAAACCTGTCGCGCCAAGATTACCATGGAGCATCATCGTAGTGAAGGCGTTCCTCGCCAATATAAGGGTCTTTGGCACTCTGTATGCAATCAACTTATTATTCATGCCCATCTCCATGGATCTCTTACAATTGTATTGTTCTTCTTGCGTATTTCAATACAGTAAACTTATTTTTCAGTGCCTTCAAGCACCGACACAGCATCTGGTGGTGGTACGAAGGTGTACGCTTGTTTCGCCGGTGTGTGGTTAGCAATATCTCGGTATACAAATAACCACTCCATAAAGCTACCCGTCACCAGCGAATCTAGATCGGCTCACCAAGAACGGAGGAGTCAAGGAGAAATTTGCTCATTTCACGGACCAAGATGGCGACCACACGGAGAGCTTGGCGTTACTTTCCCAGGATCCAGTGACTTTAGTCCGACTAAAGCACATGTTCAAAGCGAAGCGCTCGTGCTCAGACTGTACTAGGCGAGGTTCAATTTCTTTGTTGTGCTGTGTTTGCAAACACCGGGCTGTGGGTCAACAAGCTCGATAAAGCACCCGCTTTATGGCCCTGTCACACTGCGGAAACAGTCGGAGAACTTTGTCCTTCAACACGAGGAAAACATGTTATCGGAGACCCTGTCACATTGCGGAAACAGCAACAGTCCGGAAACATGTTACTGTCGTCCGAAAACCATGTTTCCCAACTTCGTCTCCGACACTCGGGGAACATCCTGTCACACCGGGAAAGCGTGTCGGAAGAACACAAATTGCCTCCTCTCCTGCGCGCTGCCTCTCTCTCTCTCTCGCCCTCGTCTGCCCGGCCGGCTCGGCTCGGCTATAGTTCGTTTCAGCATCGGTCCAGACGCAGCCAAAGCTACAAGCGCGAGCTCCGGGCTTTCAGCATCCCTGCCAAGCAGGCGCGCTCGTGCAGTGCAAGCACTGTTCTGGGCCACATGCTCGCGCTTGTAGCATCAGCTGCGTCTGAACCGAAGCTGAAACGAAGTACAGGCGGCTAGGCTCAGATCCGCTGGCTCCGCTCGCCCATTGAATCGTTGCCATTTTGGATCGCCGTCTCATCGCCATCGCCCTACCGTAGTCGATTCATCAGCCGCGCGAACCGTCTCGTGTTCTCTAAATTTAACGGTTGCGTTCTGCTACAGGGCTAGACCTTTGCAGGATGGCATATGCGCCGGCCACAGCAGCAGCTTCTGCTTTGGTGCTTCTTTGTGCCATCGATTCAGATGATTCTGACGATCAGCTGCCGCCGCGCAAGAAGCCGCGTTCAAAATGGACCAGCGAGTGGCTCGCAAGTGTGCATCAACAAGGTGCCTATGAGAATTTGATGCGGGAGCTGGCTCTGAAAGATTCCGAGGCCTACCGCCGTTGGATTCGGATGGACACCTGCTACTTTGAGGATCTCCTAGCAAGGGTGTTGCCGTGTTGCTGGAAAAAAATTCGCTTAGCCACCGAAATGGGCAACACGTGTCGTCCGACACAAGTTTCCGAGGTTTACGTTGCCAAAAGCTGTCACACAGAGACAACATTGTCGCTGTCGTCCAAGTTGTGTTGCTGTTTCCTCAATGTGACAGGGTTGTCGGGCAACAGAGCCGACAGCCGACATGTTTCCCGACTGTTGAGAAACATGTTTTGTTGATGTTTGCGCCGTGTTTCCTCAATGTGACAGGGCCTTAAGTTTGACCCCCTGACCAATCGGAGTGTTCACTGGCGGCCATAGGTGTGCGCGCGGCTGCTGCGCGCGTGCCAGACTTGTACGTAACGCGTTACAAGTAATTGATTACTTGTAATCAATTACAGTTACGTGTAATTTTGTAACGCTTCAATTACATTTGTCAAGCTGTAACCTCGGAGTAATTCAATTACTTTTTTTCTGTAATCAATTACAAAATCAATTACACAATTACCAATTACATTTTTCATCACACAATTTTTTTTTCTCACAAAAATCAGCATAGTCACTCAGCCATGGAGCAAAAATGATTGACATTTTTTTAACATCTAAAAAAAATAAAACTAGGATTAGTCGGCAAATCCTTTTTTCTTTTACGCCACGCTCTTCTACAAGCGCGCCACCAGCCTTGGCTGGGGAGTTCCGGATCTCGTTGCAGATTGCTGATAAAGTCGACGGGAAGCGGGAACTCGCTATTAACTTCTTAGTGGGCTTTGTTCCTTAGGTCGACGCGTCAGCTACACGACAAGGTGCGGGTCTGAAAACAAAAACGGGAACAATAACCAAACAAAATTGTGTACACTATATTTTACTGTGTCTTTGTGTATTTCTGTCATCGCAATAAAAAGTAACGTGAAAGTAACTTGAAAAGTAATCAATTACTTTGCAGTAATTGTTCAATTACTTCTGGGAGGCAGTAATCAGTAACGGTAATCGGTTACTTTTTTGACTGTAGTAATTGTAATTGTAATCAGTTACTTTTTTTCAGTAACGTGTACAAGTCTGGCGCGTGCTGAAGGCGAGCTTCCGCAGTACTTTTGCAACCTGCATTGTGCACCATACAGATTGCCGGTCTTAAAAGCCTATGCAATGATTTAAAAGGTTAAAAGGGCACAACAACAAGAAGGAAGAAGAAAACACACGCGGCACAAACAGGCTCTATCTCAAGCTCGAACCAAAGCCTTAATTCAACATAATGTAAGCTCGTACCCAGCATGCGCTCTAAATATCGCCCTGAAATATGGCATTCAGCGAATATCTCCTATATACGTTTTTCGCTTCCTTTTGTACTCAGTCACCTGGGTTCCATATCTGGTAGGCGGGACGAGCGAATAATAAGTCATTAAACCTGGGACACGCGAGAAAATATAGGCGAGGCAAAACAAAGATGTGTGACAATCACGCGTTTTACGTGAACACCTTACAGCGGCGTGGAGAGCTCATAAAGATGTTTTAACGCATACCAGAAGGGATGACATTCAAGATGGCTGCACCCTTGTGGAAAAGGTGTATTCGCGGCTCCAGCTACCTATAGGGGACGCCACTATCGGGCAAATATGGCGGTCGAATCCAGGTCGTGCCGTGCCATGTGCCAGCTCAACCTCAACGCACAACGCTGGGGCACCAGCAAGTAAGCATTGGACTCAAAATTGGTTCCCCCGCGTTTTATCTTCCACGTTTCGAACCTAAGGCGATGTGTTGGGGTAAGCGAACTTCCAGAGCCTTGACTTTCTTCGAGGAAACGAAGAAAGGACTGCCCACTGTCCTTCCACGCTGCTGATGAACGTTGATCAACGCAGAATGTCTGGCTCACGCGGTTCCATAGGTCGCGCGCAGATCACTCTGGGTCACAAGGCGATACTACGGTTACGACACATTCATCGGTGGAACTGTTCGGTCACACAAACTACCGACATGTAAACACGAAAGCCAGAAGAGACGAGCAGAAATTGCGAAGGGATCTATTCCGGCCAGTTCATTGCTTTTCCGCTAGGTGCCGTTCATTTCGCTGGAGTCGCGAATGAGCAGTGTGACCCAGTCTTTATATTATATATGATTTGTATGAACTCAAATCAAAGCATATGCATTGTATCAGTCCCATATCATATTTTATATCTTCTTATATGCTCTTGCATTATTATTGAAAACATTCATATATTTGTTTTAATAGGTTTGCGGCTCTCAGCAGATCACTCCACATGTGCACTGAATATTGCCCCGTGCATGACGGAGGAACGGTTCTCCGCATTTCTAGAAGATTCGATTTTACTCTTACCCCGAGTGCAAAAGATAAGGAGGACAACACGACCTTTCCGAGTCAGTTTTGCCCTAACTCATTCTCGAATATTTTAAGCCGAATACCAGAGAGTCCGAGTGTAGTCGACAGGGAGCCTAGCGTGGCCTTGCCGACTCACTCTCCCGGCGACGAGGCACTCTCCCCCGCAGTCTCGCTTCAGCCAGCTGTCACGCCGACGCCGCGACGTTCGTTGCTGGTGTTCCGACGCTCTTTCTTTTTTTCGCTTCTCCCACAAGTTCGTCGATTAAACCTTTATGTTGCCGTTAACGCTCATCGAGCCTTTTTTTATTTGCGAAAATATAGTTCTTCGCTGAGGATGATTAGTGACGCGTTTCGATAATGTCGGGCTGTTTTTTCTTGTTTTCTTTTTTCCTGAAAGGACGGTTTATCGGGCGATTTCTAAATTATGACCATAAATAAGTTTGGTTGCGGTAATGTGTCTAGATTGCAAAAATAATCACGAGTTTAGTTTGTAGTTACAGTGACGAATTACGAAGCAACGTGTTGCTCTGCGTGAAGGGCTGAGTCAATTTTACCGTGTAAGTCAAAAGGTTCGTTTTTTTTGTTTGAAATGACCACATAAGTCGGTTTCTTAAGCTATCGCACTAGGATTTACCATAGTTTTCTGAAGGTAGTTGATCCTGTGTGTCGAAATTTAATTAAACAAACTTACCCAAGTAAAAAAAAGAAAAAAAGGAACTTGAAATTTTTACTTACGGCGTTTGTCTGCTCACGAAATATGTCCGTGAAAGTGACGTCAAATGCCTTGCGTAAAGTAAACAAACTACGCCTTCTCTTTGGCTGCTGCCAAAGGAGATGCAATGCGATAGCATTTGAAATCCCACGCACCTCTTCAGGTGTCCGTCACGTCAGTATCCCCTAGCAGTGGTGCCAACCTCAGCGATCGTTTCTTCACCGATTTTTGTACGAAAATTCTTTAGATATCTCTAGATTTGCATGAAATGTGTTCGTTTGCTTTAATATTAAGATTATCATTATGAAGTAGTTTAAAACAATATTCATGTAGTTGATTGGCCATTTATAGGTTAAATTTCCTTTCTTGGAACGTTTCACATACTCAAACTGTGCAGTAAAAACTAGTAAAGAAACTTAATGAGCTTCTAAAACAAAGTTTATTGAACATATAAAACCCATTCAAGACAATAAAAGCAAGTACCGATTAAAACTGCCGATTCAACATGAGCAGTAACAGCAGCTTTCCACAAAATCCCCCAGAATCGCTGCTGTTACAGCCGCAGATTATCTCTGGCCCCCACAATACGCAAAGAAGCCTTCTTCCCGCTGCGCTCGGCCGCCACAAAGAGAGAAAGGGGAAAAATCTTGTCTCTAAAGCCCTAAAAGACTTTAGTAAAAAGATTATAAAAAGGAATTCCTAGATTCGAACAAATATTCTTGCGCCTAAAAGATGACAGAAATCCCTAGATCTGAGGGAAAATCCCTAAGGTTGGCAGTACTGCCCCTAGAAACATGACCTGCGCTTACACACGCCCCCCCCCCCCCCCCAAAAAAAAAAAAAAGAAAAGAAAAGCAGCAAAAAAACAATACGTCATCACTGATGATGATGATGACACTGTGACTGTTTTCTTTGTAACGGTCGAGCTCAAATATTCGTGGATTCACTCAGCGGCGCCTAACGCGCGTCAGCAACGCCACCAGCGCATCGTGCAGCGTCTCAGATCGAGCGTGAGGCTACAACACGCTGCAACTCCAAGTCCCACGCGTCTGCCGATTTGCGGTGCATTTCGTTCGAGGTTCGGCGCGTTTGCCACTTGGGGCGGGCCTCGCTTGTCTTCTACGTGGTATTGGTTAAAGACCGACGACCAGTTCGCGCTTTCTAGTTTTCCCCCGTTCCTCCTCTCCCCTTCTATCCCTTTCACCACTGCCTGTTTCCTCCCCCCCCCCATGGTGAGGAGGACTTTCTGCCTTGCAGAATTTCGAGTGTGGTCGTCGGCCTTTAAGCTCGGGACTCTCGGTCTGCTTCAGCTGTGTGCCGTTTTCGCGCGAGTTCTTCCCGAACTGAATGGAACGTAGCCTTACACAAATTGAGGTTTTCCCGCTAAGTGTAGCGAGGATATTGAATTGGGCGTATACGTAATTATGCACCGTTTCCGATTTTCCCCTCGAATTTAACTTTTGAGTCGCGACGGACGGACTCACCATCTCACGGTTTGGTGGCCAAAGAAACGCAATTATGGCATTTAAGGAAAAGAAAAAACGAAGAAATAAGAACATTTTAAAATTTGACGTCTCTATACACTTTGTAACGCAACCCTTCAAAAAAAGGTCACACTGGCTGGCTTGCCCATTTGTGCTGCCTCATTAAGAGTACACCGGCGCTCATAAAAAGTTAATTTAGCCAGCCACAGAGGCGAGAGAGATCTGTAAAGTACGCCAGGCGAGGGAAGTCACGTCCCTCCAATTACGAAAAAAAGCTTTTGGTTCGTTGCGTTTTTCTTTGGTGTTATTTGACGCGACGTACGTGACCGCTTGAAGCATTTCATTTTGGGAATGTGGAGCGGAGGGAATACAAGGAGGCGTGGTCACGGACAGGGACCCGAGCGGGATTGCGACAAGCACACAAACCGCCTGCTCATTGCGTGACTCACTTATGTGACTGGGACAGTGCAAGGGACCGTGAAACGGAAGTTTGCTGCAGGGACACGGATGACCCTATTCGGCTGCGTGCGCGGTAGCGTCAAACCTAGCTGGGATCGTCTGGTCAAAGTTCACTCGATAATTTCAACGCTGCGTTAGGCCTTGTTTCAGCTGAAGACGCAGCTACTCTATGACGTAATGCATGGTACCAATCAAGCGGCGTCAAAATCGCAAGTCACTAGAACTTTTCCGTTTATAATTCGTTCTCTGATTGGTGCCATCAGCTCGGAGCGTCAATAAAACAAATTGTAGTGCTCTTTTTTCTGTGGTCGACTTTTGTGTACGCTACTCTCACAGTTTAAAATAGTTTTAATGTTAGCATGGTGCGTTTTCAATAAACCTTCGAACATTCCAACCTTCCGCTTCAAAAGAAAAAAACATCTAAATCAGACCCGAAACATTTCTACATTCTCGCGCCCGGGCGAAAGATAACAGAGACCAGTTAATGTGTAAAGTGTGAAAAAAAAAGAAGAAAAAACAAAGTGAGTTTTTCTGTGACGGGCATCACAAGCGGTTGCTGTCCTTCCCCCGGAATTAAGAACGTTTATAGTTTGTAATGCTGTGGCTCTAATCCACAAGTGGTCAGCAACAACAGGCTCGTTTTGAAACCGACAGAAAAGAAATTGCCCAAACGCTTTTCATTTATCGATGTTGCATGCCCTGTTTCAAGGGGTGTAGAAACGAAATGACGTGGCCCGCGAGCTCTCTACCTCGTGCTTCAAAATCGGCCAACAAGAAACGCAATGCGTATCGCGCTCGTGACGTCAAGGGCCTCTCCACGGCCAAAGGTACTCACTGTAGCTGCGTGCATTATACTGCTTGGTGGCGTCGAGGCGTGACAACCTTGCCTAATAGTAGTATTTGAAGTCTGTACGCCCCATGGCTTGCCTGTAACGTCATTCGCGTCTATGCCGGTATGTTACGAGCCACGAGCGTTCATCGTGTTTGACACCGCAGAAGTAGGAGCTCGAGGAAACAAGTAAGTAGAAATAACCTTCAGTACCCAGCAATAGCGCCACCTGCAAGCTATGTATACACGTTTCCATTGTTTACAAAGAGCACAGTCCGCACGTTCTACATCACATGTCCAGCCAGCGCTCGCTCGCAACTGCGGCCAGCCACGAAGTCCGCTTGCATAACATACAAACACAGCAATGAACGCTCCCTCACAAGCTTTTACGGAAAGGTATTCACTGGGTGCCATAAGGTATTCACTGGGTGCCATATTTGAGTGCGTTATCCACAGCGCCTGCGGGCGGGTATGGTTGGCTTGGCAGAGGTCCCCGGATTCTCAGATCCAGCTCCTACACATCGTCAGCTAAGAGCGGCGATTTCGATGACGCGGAGTGCACGCTGCGGAAGCACTGTGGAAGCTTCGCGATTTCGTTCAAACTCGAGTGGTTTACACATTTGTGGTCTACCGTTCCGTGCTTGGCGCTGGGGCAAATGGCATTCAACGCCAGAACGACATCGGCCTCCAAACAACCAGGGGGTACTAAGTCATCGTTTTATTCGTTTTAAAATTAGTTTTCGTGCGTTTGCGAGTAGAATAGAGGCGTTTCTAAAATGCTGACACGAAGTGGGTTCTGGCTTAATAAAGAAACAAGAATATCTTTTCAGTACCCCTTTGAAGGGGCACTCAAGTGCTTTTTGTAAAAGCTTGGTTTTGATGGCATATTTTTGGGAGGGCTTTAGTCAATAAAAATGTTCAGTTCTATATGGCAAGACGTTCTAGTAAACTCACGGGAATAGAAATACGCTTTTCCCTTTTTTGGGGGTGGGGGAAGGGGCATTTTTGGGCCACGACTTTCATAAAATTTGACTAATAAAACAGGCAACTGCGTGGAGACTCCTAGCGTTACTTTAATTGCTATTTTTAGGCGAGTTGTGCATTACATTTTGTCAAAAAAAAAAAAATAACAAGAAATATTTTGGGCACAGGAGACGCATTACGCTGTTTCTGTTCAAAAACGCCGCCCGACGGTGCCCTCCTTGTGACTGCTCCGAAACGCAGAAAGAGGGACGTGCCACGATCTTTGATTAAATTTTTCATAGGGAAATCAGTCGCCCATGAGTGTAAATTTTTTTATAATGTTTAGAGAACGCGTAGATTGAGTTGTCACCATAAATAGGCGATCTCAGAATGCACGTGAGTGGGACCTTCACGCTCTGTTTGTCGAAGGGTTCCTGGCAGCGAAAAAGAAGGCCTCTTCACTCTCTACATTATAAAACAAATCTGAAGCCAACCGCTTTTCTTCTAAACACTTGTGGTAGCCAATCTCAGCATTGAATGGAGCGGGATCGGCGAATGACGAGGCTGTACATATGTTTAGACCACAAAAATACAGTTTGTGCTCTTACACTGTGCACGACGCTTCATCATGCTCAGTGTGTCACGGTGCGTATAGTCTTAAACGGGCGATAAAATAAATTTTGGCTTGGGATAAATTATTTTAGATTGTGATATTTCGGTGATCGCATATCGATTTCTGTGCAAGGAGAAAAAGTAGTACGTGATAAAAAGCCGAAAGCCTGCTTTTCGGTACGAACATGCGGAAAATATAGCAGACTATTTCTTACCTCCTCTTCTTTCGAAGGCTCTCGCCCCGCCTTTTCACTGTGATGCATCCGCCATGTCTAGGCAGATCAGCCGAACGCATCTCGCGCATATATTAGACAAGAGCAAAGCGTCATGCGGACGTATGCAGTCGTCAACCATCCATCCTTCGACGAATATTCGGATTCGTGTTCGTGGCAAACGAATGCAGCGACGGCATTTATCATCACTTGCGAATGACGATTGTTCCACGGAGTGCTTAAGAAGCACGGTGGATGCTTGGAGTCGTTGCATCCCGTGCCCCAGCGCGGCATGACCACGTGGTTCGTCATTTCGCTTTTGAGTTGAGGAAGAAAGCCAAGAAAGAAAGTTAAAGTTTAAAAATCATTCGTAGTCCCTTTAAAGACAGCAGCATTTCTTTCGACTGGCTGCATCCGTGTTATGCGGGGTAGTAAACTCGGATACATTTTTCTCAAAGTGCTTTCGGTTACTAAACCACAGTTGTAGCAACACATAATGCGCTGGATCCTACCTCGAAACACAAAAGCTCATCAGAGGCACACAGCCTGAGATGATTGGAATTTCAGGTACACCCTACGATATTCCATACCGAAGCCGGGTGTCTCACGACGAAACGGTGTTGTGATAACGATCCGCCGATGTATACTTAGAGAGAGTCTCCCCGTCTATACGGCTGCGTCGCGCCCACATGAAAACGTACTCCGTTCCTAATTGGGAACCGAGGCGGGTCTGCTACGCCCCGTTTCACCCTCCCGATGGACCGCAGCGGAGGCTACCTTCCGTCTCAACCAATCCAGGGCTCTGAATGAATCGCGTGATTAAACCTCGTTGAGCCCCCGCGTAGGTCACGCGAGATTCACGTGGCATTGGATTGGCTTGGATTGTTCGCCGCGTCCTCTGCGATCCATTCTATAAAATGAAACGAAGGTCGTACTCTGTTTTGCATTATGATGAACCGCAGCAGCACTGTGAGCCAGCAAAGTAAATTCGACGTCATGTGAGTGTCGCCGGATCTACGGGAGAGGGCAGTCACATGACTCGTATCGCAGTGATGGACTGGCTGATAAGGCTGGTGGCGTTCGCTGTGCGCTCCATCGCAAGGGTGAAACTGTCCGTGCATCCGAGAGCGCTCGCGGCAGGTGGGATATACGACGAATGGAGAGGAGGAAAAAGCAAACACGGAGAGGTGGGAGGAGGACAGCGACGATCGCATTATCGGTTTCCTTTATGTGCTCACTTTGTGCGCCCCTAAGCAGACAGTGCGGTGGAGGCTACGCCCGCTCGCGGGACCAATCAACGGCCAGACAGATCGCTCTCTGCGCGTCGGTATGGGGCGGGAGCGTGGTCACGTGGGGAAAGGTAGACGTGTGTGGCTGGTCTGATGAGCAGGTGGCTTTCTACCGAACTATCAGTGCAAGGTGTGGGCGGAGTACACCTCTCCGCTCGGCTGGACGTTTCGTGTCGTTAGCGACTCGGGAACCGACGATCGCACTCGGGTAATTGAACCTTGCCGGCATCTACACCCTCGCCATAGCGGGACAGGACTGCGTAGGGTTATGCTTCATGAGCAACTAAATCTGGAATACGGGAAGCCGCGCATTGTTGCCACGATGCAACTAAACAAAATTAGGAAAGAAATAATGTATCTATTTCCGTAATAAACGACGGTTGTTCAAGGTTTAACTAGACTTTTGTCCGTATAGAGTCGCCGAACAAGTGTAGTGTGATGCAAATTGTGAACGACGTTAACGTAATCATTGATGAATACCTACCAGCAATAGCGTGTTTGAGGCATGCACAGCAGTTCGAGATGTTATTGCATCGAGCAATGTGTACGCAGCTCTGGTGCAACAAAGCCATAATCCAAGACGGAGAGCAAGTCGTCTGCTCCTTGCGCAGGAGTTGTGGTGACGTCAGAACGACGCCGAGCTCTTATAGGCTTTCATTGAAAGATAAGTGGGTAGACGTAATACATCGGACAGACGGGCCGATGCCTAAACGATCGGGTGAGGGAACATGCAAACGAGATCAAGAAAGCCGCTTCCGACACTTCGGAGATTAGTTACCACCCGATTGCCAAACACACCTCTGAGTGCACCGAACCCTGTTCGGCCGACCTTCCCTCGACCACCAGGATTGGAGGTCACGCCTCAAGATACGGACGCGAGATCATGGAGGCCTTCGCCATGCACCACAGTCACAACAACCTCGGGTCCCCGTCCATAGGCTTATCCAGGAAAGAGATAAACTTCCTGGGGCCAGAGCTGACGTCCCTCGTTTCCGCGGCTCCAAGCGATTGGATGTCAACCCCACGGGATCGTCCTTCCCTTCCCTCGCTCTACCCCCTCTCCCATCGCTTTCCCACTTTCCAGTGTAGCGTCGTTCACCCTCCCCTCCTTCACCTATATATGCAAACTTCGGGTCAATAAATGTTGTTTCTAGTTGAAAGTTTTCGTTGTCCGTCCCCCCTTTCTATGTATCTTCCTCATGTCTAATTAATGTGTAGACGTCAATGCTATTACTTTTTTTTCAATCAGCCAATAAGAGCTTGGCGCTCTAGCTGGCATCTTCGCAACTACTGTGTAAGAAGCAGACGAACTTGCGCTAGGTATAAATCTTTCCGGAAGAGGCCAGGAGACCTCGCGGCTATCCCACATTGCACCACCCGGACCTTTTACGGAAATATCGGTTCGAGAGTAAATAGATTTGGTATCTTATCTCTTTCTTTTCTTTCTGACTGAGCAGAAAGAAACTAATGGTTTCTTTGTTTCAATTTCGGGGCCAAAGATAACCCACGATGGGAACGAAGGCGCAGTTTTGGGGAGCCGTATCTAGCGGTGAATTCCACTGGTCGTTTTGGAGCACGCCGGGATCAGTAGACCAGTTTAGAGATGGAGCAAGCGATCCGAACGGAGTCGCACCGCCTCCGGATCCCGCGTGGAACATGACCACTCCTCCGTGATCGGCGAATGCCTTCCCGTCATTCACCTTCCCGGGAATCCCCTTCCCACAGTTCCAGATCTCGAAGCACATGTTTTCGCAATCGCGGCGCTAACAACACGTGCTCAACGCACCAGTGAAGTTAATCACGGTGTAAAAGATGCGTTTCGATAAGCGATGTGCATCAGCGTAGCCCACTTGCCTCTTCATAGGAATACTCGTGAACGGTGTCCAAATACGTCTCGATTTTTGGCCTCTTACGCGGAGGTCCCAAAAGACAGTCGAATTTATGTGGTACAAACAAGCAACCCTCGTCATCGCTGTTACTCGGGCCGCTGCTGCTGAAGGAGCTGCTCGAGCAACTTGACGACGAACTCTCATCAAGCAGCGGGTGGCTCTTGGCGAGCGGCAGACATGTACACGTTACCCCCAAAAAAGTAACTAAATATTGTTACTCGTTACTCGCTCAAAAAGTAACTCTTACCGATTCTCAAAAGAAACGCGTGAGTTACCTCAAGAGTAACCAGTTACTTTTCACGTTACTTTGACGACCAAATACACAAGTGTTTTTGTTTCAAGGTTTATTGTTTTCTTTTTAGTAGTCGTGTCACTTAAGCAGCAGCTGCCCCTCCAAGTTTTCATCAGTTATGTTTCCCCGTGTTAGGTATACATAACAAGGGTTTATTTACAAGGCCGACCTCGGCCGCGTACAAGAGTCGAAGAGGTAGAAACGGAATGGCGAACAGTGAGTCCTTCCACGTCCACCTACTGGAGGATGGCGTTGCTATCATTCACAGTTGCCCGATGATCTGCTGCATACACAACACCCCGCTTCCTTAAAAATACATCTTCGGCGACGCTGAAGCGTCGTTCTACCGACGCGCCTGAGGGAACGGCAGTGTTGTGCTTCAGAAAGAACTGGTCATTCTTCCGGAACTGTGGCTCGATTGAATACAGAGGGTAATGGGTTATGTACCTTCCCGTGTTTGCAACCTTCGGGTTTACATTCGGTCCGTAGCCAGTTCTAGAAAGTTAAACCAACGAACCCGATTATGCTCGCTGCGTGAAGGACAGCTGTAGACTTGAGTACAGCAACGTTTATTGCTGGACAGATCAGTCGAACTGTTCGACCGGCGTGTTCAGCGATATTCGTTGCTGTACTGTCCTACGGTTTAGTTGTTTTTCGGGTTGCCCATCTGCCTTTGTCACGATAGACGCATACTCAGGCTAGAATAAAATAAATGCCGTTTAAGCGGTGTTGTAGGCGTTACTCCTCAAAAGTACCGGGATACCGTTACTCTTTACTTGGCCTTGAAAGCAACTAAATACCGTTACTCGTTCCTTTTCTAAAAAAAGTAACTAAATACGTTACTCGTTAGCGAAAATAGTAACTAGGTACAATCAACTCGTTACTTGTAACGCGTTAAGGGGTATTCGCACGAGGGAGAAATCCCGGGGATTTCTCCTCAGCGCGCGCGCATCACGAGACGAAAACGCGAGGCTTTTGCACATTGCAAAGCCTGACGTTTTCGTCTCGGGAACCGCGCCGTGGAGAAATCCCCGGGATTTCTCCCTCGTGTGAATACCCCTTTACGTACATGTCTGGCGAGCGGACAATACACTGATCTTTATGTCTACTTTGCTGGATCGTGTTTGAGCAGCTCCGCCTATGAACGGGAATGCGGCCACAGTCGGCCTTGTTTTTGGTAATATGGCGGACAGCGCAAATGGCAGCAGGCTGCCATAAAATAGCCGTGGATCTAGAACACTGTACCGTGGTTTATATTTCGTGCTTGATCGAAGTTGTTCGACGAAGCAGATTCTTGAAACCCGGTGCGAACGGTAGCCTCATCTTTGAGGACCCGGCGAAAGTTCTAGGAAAGCGCGGCACCGATGGAAAGCAGCGCAGCTCGCATCGAAAGCAGACTCCGTACCAGCGTCTGCTTTCGATGCGTCTTTCGTGGCGACTTTCGATACGTGCTGTGCTGCTTTTCCCCGGTGCTGCGATTTCGTTAAACTTTCACCGGGTCTTCAAAGATCGGGCTACCGTTCACGCCGGGTTTCAAAAACATGTTTCGTCAAACATTTTCAGTCGAGCACGAAATATCACCCACCCTATTATGACGGCAGCCTGCCACCACAGCTGCCACAACGCTGTCTGCCATGGATGGATGATAGTGGCTGTAGAAGCTGTACCTTGGCTAGAGATAATATAACTCTACCAAAAAGATGGCCGCCAGTGGCTGCATACGCGGAGCGGGCAAACGCGATCCAGCAATTGTCATAGACATCAGAGGGACAATACGACTTCTTGCGAGGCGAGATGCCCGGCAAGAAAGGAAGTCCCGTTTGCGCGCCGAGGGCTAGCCGGGCTAGCTTCCAGTCGAAACCGCCGCAATCGGCGAAGCGAGTTTACTCGGATCCGCATCGAGATCTGGAGAGTGAGCAGATTCAAAACGACGAATGGAACACGTTCGGCTCGATCCCGTTTGCCCAGTCTAAAGGGTGCGCTCCAGAAAAGGCGATCCCGGCGCGCTCCAAAATGACCCTGGAATTCGCCTTAGGTCAACAACGGCGCAATGGGCCAACAGGATGTAGCTGACGCTTTAGATGTCGAACGGGTGGGAGATGCCCTGCGCGCACTTTGCTTTCTAGCCATTTAGTCTCGAGCCCAGTCGCGCTCTAGGTGGTAGCACATACTTAGCAAAGATGGATTCTGGGGCTGTTACGACTTACTCTCGGGACGACTCGGACATGTCGTTCATCCTGGAAGCGGCACGATCCAGTATCTCTTATAATTATGGTTTTAAAACACACAGAATGTAAGACGGAGGTCATCAGGTACCTTGATTTGCCTTTCTTCTGACTCCGTACGGAAATAATAATAATAGAAAAGTTAAACCGACACGATTTTTTTCTCTTCCCGGGCAATCTCACCTGCGACATCGGATCGTCGTAATGCCTCAACAAGATGGTGAAGTGCCACGTTTTTCCGGGATTCTTTATATCCGGATAAGAAGAATATTGCGAGAAGAGCATTAGAAACAAACAATATATGCCACGAACAAAATTGTACAAATGGTGTCAACAGTTTGGCGAAGGACGACAACCGGTGACAAATGACCGCCGTAGGGACGCGTGGATCTAGCTGCAATCACGCAGCCGTTTCTTTTTTTTTTATATAGGGATTTTATGGAATTACCGAAATAATGGCAGCGATGCCGAGATGGGCACGGCGAATACTTTAAATCCTAATATTCTTCTTCAGAGGTTTTGAAGCTTCTGAAGAAGACGACTACCCATACAACGAAGTGTACTAGAGCGAAGTTTCTAGTAAGTTGGTTTGTTCTGTTCCGTCCTTTCTTCGTTTGTCTCTCTAAGTTCAAGCTAATCTTTCACCAACACTCACATTAACGAGAAATTCTCTCAGTGCGATGACGCACCGTGACGATCTTTGCGCGTCTAATTCATCATGGGTTCGAAAGAACCCACGATGAATTAGACGCGCCAAGATTTTGACCCAGAGTGATAAACTATTTCTTGTCACTAGGTATTTGCACTGAACGTGTTCCACGGACAGCTGTATTATAGCTACGTTTTTCGATACATGAAACAGCGAGTTGACTGTGTGCACACATATGTTTTACCTTTTTTATTTCAAGAAAGTGTTGCTAACTCTGTTGCTGTAGGGGAGGAGGGGGCTTTGTCAAGCAGTTTTCTATACTGCTTTTTCCTCCTCTTCCCTCTCTTTCCGTGCGAAGAGGAACAAATAAACTTGAAACTTGAAAATCTTGCACACAAAAAGGCCATCGATCTGCCAACCGCTACAAAACAAAAATAAAAATACATTGTCGGCAGACGGCAAAGAGATCCGACACTCTGAAAACATATGCATTTTACCTCATAGCTCGCACGCATGGTTAAATTTAGTGAAACCTGAGGAAGATACATAAAATTGAAAGAATAAAACACGGAGGACAAGCACAGGACAACCACTTTCTTTCATGGTTGTCCTGTGCTGGTGGTCATGGACATTTGCGAAGGAGAGAGTAGAGCTCGAAGGAAACTCTTACCACTGGGCTGTCGAAAGGGTTCTGGTAATAATCAGTGTCTCTCGTACGCAAAATACCATATGGCACGCATCTGTCTATAATTCACCGACTCGGCATTTTTCATCCGGGTGATAAGAGTGCTGGAAAGTCGTATTACGTATCACGTTGCATAGAGAAGAAGACAAAAAAAAAAATGCACCGCAAATTGCCTTGCAATGACTTTCCTACTTGAAACGTTCTTGGTTGGAAGCTCCTCCCACCTCTCTTCCCTTTATCAGAGTGAACGCTGGAGAGGAGGTCGCCTCCTCTCCAGCATTTGCTCTGCTAAGGTGTAGAGAGGTGGGAGAAGCTTCCACTTTACTCTTAACCTATCACCGACTACGCCAAGCTCCAGGCATTTCTTCTCGAGCTGCGCCTCCAGGTGTCTCCACTCACCACCACCACATTGACTCGACCCACACCTCTCCACCCCCTCGTTTCCCCCCCCCCCCCCCCCCCCCCAACCAGATCAACTCTATTCACTCCCTTTCACTCCATTGACTCATTGACACAATCACTTTCCCCGTCGGGTCGACCCGTACGACCCGTACCAGGCCGTGGCGCCCCAAGCGTCTAATTTTAGAACTGCATGAATGGGGACAACAAATAACAATGACTCTGCGCTCGGCTGACTTAACCGTACGCCGCGTCAGCGTTCAGCTGGAGTTTGCGTTCTCCAGACGCCTGAGGGTGAGGAGGGGATCTTTTGTTACTACTCCGGCCTGTATGAGCAATGCAGCATGCATGGGGCATATGCCCAGGTCAGCACAAAAGTCGAAGTGGGTCAAGCTCGCATTCTCTGACGACTGCTTTTGGGAGAGCTTCGGCACTAACAATAAACGTCACTTCGTTTATTGTTAGTATTTTTACGTTAGATTGTGAACATGCCCTGTCGGCATGTTCACAAGCCTTGTGTTGGGTAAACACCGAGGTGTAGGAACAATAAACGTGTCAGAGCGCCCCCTATAGTTCGATCTCCCTGCTATAATGAGCGGCTGCGGCCGGTCACGTGTCAATTTTCCCGCTAAATTTAGCGGGAAAACTGAATTAATGTGTAGGCTACGTGACGTCAATCTTTTGCTCGCTAAATCTGGAAGGGAAACTGAATTTTGAGGATAGGTAACGCGACATCATGTAACGTGACGTCAATTTTACCGCTAAATCTAGCGAGGAAACTAAATTTCTGTATAGCTCACGTGACACAAAGTCATCCGACGTAATTTTTTCCCGCTAAGCGTAGCGGGAAAACTGGAGAGGTATTGAGGTCACGTGGCGTCAATTTTCCCGCTAAAATCTAGCGGGAAAACTGAAGTCCTGTCACGCATACACGGGCCGAGGCTGCGCGAAATACGGCAGCAACTAAACAAAGAAACAGTTAAAAAACCAACAACAAAGATGTGAGTTTTAGTATAATGCATTTGGGGGCTACTATTCGAGACTCCAACTAACTATAGGAGGCGCCACTCGTTTTTCAAAATGGCGGTTATAGTGAGGGTTGGAGATACGATCCGCTGCTGAGTCTGTCTAGTGTGCTGGCTTGACTGAGCGACACAAATTATTTCTGGTAATACGATTAAGCTAGGGTGTCATAAGCGCTGGTCACCTTTTTATCTTGAAAACAAAATTGGTGTTTAGCGTAATATTTACGCAAGGATGCACATTTTAATTCTGAAGCGAAATCGAAACTAACCTCTATTTCGGATTTAATTTCTTGATATAGGTTTTAATTTCGGATTCTTTCGTAACTCAAGCTGTGTCTCACGTAATAATGATTTAGTTAGAGGAGTTGTTCGCGGAAACTTTATTTTGTGACATACATGTTCGATCCAGGCACTTCAAAATATTTTGTGAGATTTCAGTGTCCCTTTGAAGACAGGGTCTTTTATACATATTAGAGGTAACAGAATAGTGTAGTTGTTGAAGAAATTAGCGCTGATATTTGTGCGTTCTCGCTGTCTTTTGTCGCTTAGATAATTGTCATGGGAAATAATGAACATGCGGGCCTTTAGTGGGATTCTGGGTATTTAGATGATTAATTGGTTTAAAGCGCAAGAATAAGAGAATAAATCCAATTTTTACAATATGTCCACAAAATGTATAAATTAATAAACGCTGTTCTCACTACAAAAACCGTAAGACGGAATCCGAGTCAGACAGCTGAAGTGTGTATGTGTGTGTTTTATAGCAACGCGTGACGCATAGGACCTTATGTTACATCCAGTGTTTGAATGTTTGTCTATCTTGATAACGATGTCAGAGTTTTTCATATGCCAAAAAGAAAACAAAATTTTACCTTTTTTACGTTTTGCCGATTTCAGCCTTTCCAGTTCGAAGCAACGCCTACCTGCTTGCACGTCTGCTCACTGCAGCACGTTTCGTAGGCGTTGAAAGCCGGTCAAACAATAATGAGTTTTAGTACTGCGTATACGAGCGAATGCAAGCGCTGTGTGTTTGCGTTAGCTATGCGTGTTCTACACTGCGCGTGCGCGGAGCCCAAAGTTACGGTCTTGGATTGGCGCATGGCGATGACGCGCGCGCACAACGTGGGGCACGCAACTCTAACGCAAACGCACACCGCTTTTATTTGCTTCTATACTCAATACTGAAACTCTCTAGTACGCTTCTATACGCAAAACTAAAACTCTCTAGTAAGCTTCTATACGCAATACTAAAACTCTCTAGTAGGCTTCTATACGCTTCTATACGCAATACTAAAACTCTCTAGTAAGCTTCTATGCGCAATACTAAAACTCTCTAGTAAGGTACAATCTCATACCGGCTGCAGCACTACATTGGGGCAGTAAAAAGTGTTGTTTGCATTCGGAAACGACATTTCGCGAGCCATGATCGCGAGCAGTTCCGCCGTGCCCGCTGAGCAGGAGGATCGGGGGACCCTCACTAGAGCGCTTCCCGTTTCCGCCGCGGGAGGGCGAGCAACGAGCGCAAGACGCGAATACGCAATGCTCTATCCCTAACACTGAATTCCATGCCGCACCTTTCTGTACGCCGTGATGGAGATAGGGCATAGCATAGAAATAAGCAAATAACTACACGACGCAGCGCATGACCGCGAAGCCCGCTTACTGTATACCCCGTTTCGCCTCATGGTGGAGAGCCGCTGACGCTTACGAGCCTTCCCAACCAATCGCGCGCTTGAAACTTGTCACGTGACCACACACCACGCGCGCCGCTAAGCCCCTTCCGAAGGTCACGTGGTGCTCACACCGCACCGGATTGGCCAGATAGAGTCCTACGGGAGCCAGAGTTGCGCGTTCATACCCGTAGCGCCGTCTTTCCTGCACGGCATTTTGATCCAGCTCCTCAGGTGACTGAATTCGGCGAATACACCTTTTCCGTCTAACCTCGACCCAGCGCGTAACGTGCGTAGCCTCGACTCGGCGACTCGGCGCACAGCGGGAATAGTTCTTCCGGTTCTAACACTTCCGGTATGCGGGAGCAGGCCTAGCCGGCTGACAAGATGCTGAAGTGGTGCGCGTTAAATGGGTTTTGAAGCCCTTGACAGCGAAGTCAGTTGTAATAAGGTGGGTTAATACGTCGATGTATCGTGTCCGCGCATATTTGGTCACCGGGCTGCCACTGCGCAGTCGTTGGCTGCAGCAGCAATTTCCGAAAACGGAAGATAGCGCGCGACAAAGTGTGCACCGAACACAAGAAGTCGCAAAGCGAATGCGGCTGTTACGTATACATTTAGCATCGCTTCCCCGCTGATATCAGCGGAGAAGCTATGCAATATCAGCACATAAAAAAAGCAAATAGGCTGTATAGAAACGGACATCTACAAGTGCAGTAATAGGCCTCGATAAGTCAAATGTAGAACGAATTTTGCAGCTTGGAGGTGCAAACGGAGGGTTTCTATGTGCCCTCGCTCGCGCATAGAAACCCTCCGTTAGACATTCACCAGAAGGCTGTCATTCTTCACAAACAACAACACGCGAAGAGTAAACACTGGTAAACGTCCTCAGGAAAAGTGAACATGCCTCCGATTTCGATTACCGGCGACGCTGGCGACGAACCTCTCGGTGCTGTTGGCACAACAACGGGCGCCATGAAGGCGAATAAACACGCCAGAACACAAGAATAATTCACACTTCAATAACAAACAAATTAAGAACTCACTAAAGGGAAAACAATGAAGATACGATACACGGGGTCAGTGGGGACAACGCGGGAGCTAGGAACAACGCTGCTCTCCGCATACCAAAATGGGCGCACAACAACCGTATGCCAGACGCCAGACGGCGCGGCTGTCGCTGCAACACGCAAGATGGCGACGACTACGCGGAAAAGGTGTTATCGCGCGTTCGAGGCGCGCAGCGCGCTCAAAAGCAGGGGAACGTTTGGCGGGGCTAGAGTGCCTTCATGTGCGCTTCGCATAGAGTGATGCCAACTGCCTGTTTCCCTTTCCCACACCCTCTTCTACCGCCATTTTCTTTCTCTCATTGTTTCCCCGTGCGCCGGAAAGTGGCCTTTGTGTCCATCGGTAATCCCATCCGAGGGGGAAAAAGCTAATCCTCCCTCCATGGGTTCCACAACGCTGCTCCGAACTTCTGAGATAAGGTGCTTGTTTCCGGGAGGGTTATAAGCCCCACGGTTTATCGCCCAGGAACAAAATGGCTGCTGGTTTGTCGGCGAGTGGTATTACAAAGGGTGGCATCACCCTAGCAAAGCGCACATGAAGGCTCCCAGGCGGGGCGTGTGGGACGTCTACTTTCCTGCACGGCTCTTGATTCCGCTCATCACGTGATCGGATCTCGGCGAATAGCGGCGCGGCGGCATGTGGAAAACAGACGCGCAACTCTGGCTCCCGTAGGGAGCCCATTCTAGGCATAGATGGTTCACAGCGTCCCCACCTGTCCGTCGCGTAGAAATGGCGTACGTAGTTCGCGGCAAAGTGTTGGTCGAAGCTGGAAGTCCTCACCGAAGCAGAAATCTTCCATACCGTACTTGGTTGCTGCGGATTCTTAACCTGATCTATTTTTCCTTTATATTCTTTTTCTTTTTTTTTTTTTAGAGTCGTTTAAGCCGCGCCTTTTTTTTTTTTTTTTTTCGTGTTGCTTTTTTTTAGGCATTTTGCGGCATGAAGACTGCCATTTCCGTTCTGCGCCGCCGAGTTTCCTTTGAGTCCCGATTTCGCTGACGTTCGGTTTCCTTTTCGCGGCTGCTTTCAGAGCGTCCTTCATGTTTTGGCTTTTTTTTTTTTTTTTTTCTCTCTCGTATGTTGGTCTGTTTCTTGCCATTTTTCTTGCTTTTGTTTTTAAATCAAAATCCGATTTTTTTTTTTTTTTTTTTTTTTTACGACGATAGCCGTTTTTGGGGAGGTTTCGCAGCCGATCCGGTGCGTGTTTCGTGTTTACGTCGGTCATGGTCCGCTAGACGTAGCGGGAATTTTTCTCCGCTGTATTTAGCGGGGAATCACAGCGTCGGGACCATGTAACGTGAAAGTGTCACGTGACGTGGTGTCACGTGCCGTCACAGATTTTCTGCTAAACTTAGCCGATAGATTTCTGCGCTAGCGAGAAAATGTCCTCACTAAAAACTCGACTGGAAAGTTTCTTGGCAAACTGTAGCCGGACATTTCTCCACTGTATTTAGCGGGGGAATCGCAGTGTCGATAACGTTATGACGTCGAATCTGCGAAATATAAGCGGAAAGGTTATCCGCTAAATTTGGCGGGAATCGAGGGTCACGTGACGGCCGCTCGACGTCCGAGTGTCGTGCGATGACGTCAACGTGTGGCATGAACAACACCGTCCCCTAAAATTAGTGGGACGTGATACGCCCTCTTCAAAAGACCACCGAGCAACATTGGCGCTCGCCATTGCTCGGTCACGAAATACGTGACTGGACCCGAGTCTTCGGCGAACGATGACGCAATCTTCGCGTCCAATATATGCTCAGATCACGTGATGAAGCAATGGCGGAAAGGCGAGGGCGCGAACTTTTGAATGTTTTTTTTTTATCCATTAAATTCAAACACGGCAGTTTATAACTGAGGGCAGCAGTGTGCGGCGTCTCGGCTGACGCCGCAATTCATTTTCAAGACACGGCAAGAAATAATAAAAAAAAATCGCGCAGTTTTAAAAAAAAAATAGGAATGGTGTATCGGGGCTAAAGCGCACACCCAGCTCGGAGCACGTGGAGCGAAAGCTCGCGCTGCGGAACCCAGGGATCCTGGGTTCGAGCCCCACCCTCCCCGTTTCGACCTGGATGAACATCGTACCGGCGTGCGGTCCTGTATGACTACTGCGTGAGCACGTTAAAGACCCCAGGTTAGCAGTCGTACTGCAGTCGTACCCTATGATTATCATAGTGAATCAACTATTTGAAAAACTAGAGGTATTAGAAATATATAAATATCATGATTATAGACTTCGTATAAAATATAAACAGGAGCAACACGAGACAAATAGATTTTTGTTATCACTAGTATCAATCAGAGTAAAGTTCCAACATATTCCACCCGTCACCCAGACTTCTGGGCAGTAGAAACCTCGCGTTCAGACAATGGCCTTCAAATAATTAAACGGACCCTGACAACTTTATTAAACACACTTATGTATTCAGATATAGATATAAGACCATGTAGCACTCGTGAACTTCGGAATTATTTTCTTTCAAGATAAGCAGTCATGGCGTTGTTTCCTTTCCTGTACATGTATCGTTGTGTTACTTGATTACTCTTCCTTAACTTGCATTACCGCTCCAGAAACTTTGCATCCAAATTGTGTTATTATAATTATTATATAATTACTCGTATATGTAATCTTTGCAGCTGCTGTGTGTCTGTAAGGGGACTGAGGACTCGTCAAGCTGCGTGAACAGCTCTTTTCCTCAGCACCCTTCATGCTTATTTGGCAAAATGTAGCTTATTATTATTTTATTCGCTCAATGAATTTCAGCCATTAGTCGACATGAAAATCATCTCATCACACATAACACCTTGACAGATGTCTGCTTTCTTAGCTCACAAAGAAGCTTGTATTAGACATAAATCATATCAGTAACACACTCTTGCATTCACACTCGTCACCTCTGGTCGCAATTAATGAACGATCTCGAGAAACAAAATTCCCGGCATGCTCCCTGCCGCCATCTGGACAGTCTTCTCCCCAACAAACACTCGAAGGCTTGACTTAAAAGTACATTATTACAGATTACTTGCCCGTTTTGTCGAATTTGGTTCGTACTTTTTACGAATATGACGTGGTTCAACAAAGCTTTATAAGTAGTTGGTTTCAGTGGATATTCACGTTCCCCCTTAGCAACACTGACAGTCACGCTGTTTGCATAGGCGGCGTTCGCAGGGTGGCACTTTCGGAGGCGTATTGGTGGACGGCGGGTGTATCATTGGGGCACGCGTTAACTAACCCCCCTCCCCGCCTTAGATAAGATAGATGGGGTTTATTTGTGCGCCTGCAAGCAGCCAAGTGGCCTGAGCAGCAGTGCACTGTACTGTTCACAGATACATAAAAGTATGAGATAAAAACACCATCAGGCGAAAATGTCTGTTTCATCAAAAAAGGCATTGTGAGCCTGTTGCAGACGTGTCATTGGGCAAGTGGCCCGCACATCAGGATAAAACGTGTCTCTGCATTTTAATGTCCTCCCTGACGGTACCCAGAACCTCAGCGACATCAGCAGCTGGGCACAATCAAAAGAACCATGCGCAATTTTACGCAGGAAATGCATGTCTCTTGCAATTCGTCTATCGAGCAGAAGCACTAGACCGAGGTCAGCAAGCAGGGAATGGTATTTGTAGAAACGGCGGCGCCAATATATCGGTCGTATAATATTCTTATAAACTTACGCTGAACGTTTCCAATAAGATTACTATGTAACTTCGTTACAGAGTTCCAAACCACAGACGCGAACTCGAGGCGTGATCTAACCAATGCACAATACACATATAAAAGACACTCAGAGCGACGAAATATTTTTGTCAGCCGCGAAATTACACCCAGTTGACGAAGTCCTCGACCGACAATGCGAGAGACGTGGAGGCGAAAATACAATCTCGAGTCCACAAAAACACCAAGATCCCGTACATAGACAACCCGCAGCACACTTTCTCTTCAAATATAGTGTAGTCGAAGACTATGCTCCCCTTTTTCCTGGTAAGGGACATTACTACAGTCTTTTTTCGATTCATTGGAAGCCTATTTTTTAAGCACCAATGTTCAACGGAGCGGATGTCATTTTACATCTGAATACAGTCATTTACATTCTCAACAACACGGAAACGTTTAAAGTAATCGGCGAATATTAGCACTTTCGAGTTTCTGATGGAAGATGGTAGACCGTTAACAAATATCAAAAACAGGAGTGGTCCGAGGTTAGAACCTTGGGGTACGCCAGCTAAAGATGCAAATGTCTACGACACACAATTTCCCTTCCCTCCCTTCCCTCCCCTTTTTTTTTTTTGTTTATGCCACTTCGCGGCGACAGTCTGCGGATGGCTCATAAAAAAATATTAACCCACCTGGCCCATCCGTACACGTCACTTCGCGGCGTCCCGCTGTCCCCTATTGCACCTCCGAAAAGTCAATTCCGCATTCGCAGCCTCTACGTCTCATGGAGTTCAGAGGTGAACGAAATACGCGGCAGCACGTTGTTGTAGATTTTTTCCGCGTGAATTTTGCCGTGAAAGTTCGCTCCATGGAGTCCAGCCTTTAGTATCAGTTGCGGACTACGCACGGCATTGCGGACTACCTTAAAGGGATGGTGAACCAAAATTTGGATTTCAGAAAACAGTGCAGGGGCGGTAGGTGGGACGGTACAATCCCTACAACAGCACTCGTAAGGCGATATCTCGAATGGACGGCAGTATTTTTGTAAAAAGAGATCGAGATCGAACGAGGCCGACGAGGCGCGTGACGTCCAACCATATCTCTTTTCCTCATCTCTTCGCTCCGCCCCCTCAAGGCGGTGAGGCGGAGAAGACGCGAGGCCGTTCCCGCTCCTTCTTGACTCTTCTCGGAGAAACAAGACGTTAACATATCTGTCAATTGCGCCTCGTTTTTTTAGAGAAATATGGTCATCCGTTCGAGATATCGCTGTATGAGTGATGTTTTGGTGTTTGTAGCCTCCCGTTGCAGGCTTCTGCCACCGTCTTTTGTGAAATACAGTATTCGGTTCAGCATCTCTCTAATGCCCGTGTCCCACTAGAGCGACAGACAGAGACAAAAGACAGCGACAGGCCTCAAACCCATGCAGCATGCTCGCGATGGTACCTTTGGAAGGCGTTGTGTCGTTCGGTGCTCTTGAAGTAAGCACGAGTGATTGCAAGCCTGCCAAAGCCACCCTCGCGTGCATGATGCTCGTGTTCGAGCATTGCCTCTTTTATTTTACAAAGCCTCTTAAATCGCGAAAGACTCTGGTTTGAGGCTTGTCGTTGTCTTTTGTTTCTGTATGTCGCTCTAGTGGGACACGGGCATAAGCAAACATTGCTATTTTTGATACCAACACGGTAAGTACCTGGCAAAAAAAGCATTCCTGAACGCTAGAGAGATAAACAATAACTCTCATCGGTTTAACTCTCAGCAGACACCCGTTGGTCCGGACCCAATTCCCGCTGTCTAAACATACGCGCAATTACAATTTTGTGCCGTTATTTGCTCCGAGATTAAAAATCGCATTATATCCTCTTCCAGTAGTTACCGCTTCTGCGAGCGATGCCCCCTAACAAATGGCAGATAATAAAAGGGCGGGCTTACGACAGAAACACAATTTCATTTTGGCCTGTACACAAAGAACTTCAATCCAGCTAAATTCCACATTTGCTTGCCTCAATCGAAAAGAAAAAAAAAGTTTGCTACTAAAAGGTTTGAAATTTTGCGTAGCGTTGCTTTGAGGCTGCTGAACATCTCTCAAATGTTAACATTTATTTTCCACATGTCCTTTTCTTTTGCTGGTTTTTTTTTAAATATTAAAATCAGAAAACGTCCAACACAGAAACGAAGCAATGAATAAAACTCCAGCTACGAGTATACCGGCACTCAATTATACAGGTGGTTGTCCGTCGGCCCGGGGCAGGCGGCAGCCCCCTAATTTCACCCCTAAGCTGACAGCGCGCAGGAGGCTACGTGCTCGCCGAACCAATGAACTGCTTCGCTTTCGTCACGTGACCTGCCTTCTCTCTGCGCGTAAGTCTGGGGCCAGGAGCGTGATCACGTGGTGAAATTATGTACGTATGACTTGTTCAACGTGCACGCGGAGCTTCCACTGCACACTCAACTTAGAGGTGAACGAAGAACAGAACACCAGAGAGAGACGGTCGTATAAATCTGCGTCGCGTACGGGCATGTACGGACGCGAGGGGGGAAAGGAACCTCCATAATAGAATCGCTCGCCGAGTAACTCCACTTCAGGTGCGCTGGCACGCCGTCCCGGTTTAGTCCGCACACGGTCGTTCGCAGGAATGCTCCCTCGAGGCATCTGCATTATGAAGTGCATCTGCTCTCTTTTCATTCACTGCGGGCTTCGCTTCTTTCGACTAAGCCTTTCGGGCCGGCCGTTGAGTGAATTCGTTTTGCGGCCGCAATGCGGAGGCTTGCGTGTAGGGCGTGGAAGAGGATAACGCAGCAGGTGGGTTTTTATGCCTGTTGCGGTGAAACTCGGATTTGTTGTTCAGACGGAGACGCTCAACGTCGAACGCTAAACACTAAACAAAAAATGTAGCGGCGGGATGTTTTTTCTTTCATTTCAGACATTTTTGGCTGCGTCTTTGATGGTTTTCGAGCTCTCGCCAGGCGACTGAAGACCAGCGGCCTGTTTCATAAAAAGCTTTCAGTGGAAGACGCGGACGCCGTGAAATGTTAGACACTGTCTACACAAGGAAGCCAAATAGTGAAGGTTAAAAGCTGAATGGCAAATATGGCGGAAGGATGCGGCATATCTGCTGATTCCAGTCAAAAGTTTGACCACTTTCAGGAACTCACTAACCAATGCGGGACGCAAGTTGGTCTGCTTCTTACAGAGGGGTTGCGATGAGGTAAGAATGCCAAACTCTTTTTGGCTGACTAAAGAATTAGTGGGTAGACCTCAAGGCATTTAGCACTGAGGTCTACCCACTATCCTTTCAATCAAGGCCAATCAGATCTCGCTGTGGTTTTGACGTCACTGAAACTCCTACGCAAAAGCAGATAACTTACTCTTCACATAGTCCGGTGATTTTCGACATGAGCAGCGTCTAGGATCTGACATACACTCACCAGGATCTCAGACGCTGTCCACGTAGAGACGCTACGCGTTGAACATTAAAGGTTGAATGGCAAACATGGCGCCTCGTTTCAGCTTAAGTCCAGACGCATCCGACATAACGTGGTAATGGGACACCAATCAAGCAGCGTCCAAAGCGCAAGTCATTAGGCCTTTTTTTTTTATGACTGCTTCGGCGATCATAGAACACGTACTGAAACATGACGAACACCATGATGGTGCGCTTTTGAGGCGGTTCCATTGGTCCCATTAGCTCGTAGTTTCGGCTGCGTCTGGCCTTAAGCTGGAAGAAAGTATGCAGAGCGCAAGCGAGGGACAAAGGGTGGCGAGTGACATATATGTTTGTCCAGTGAAATAAAGTCTGTAGCTGCGTTTGAGACTTCGTCCGTGTCGTTCTGTGTTTGTCCCTTGTCCGTATCCCCAGTCTCGGGTTTACAACTATGCTCGTCTGCTTCTTTTGCAGGAGTTGTTGTGACGTCATAACGCCGAGCTCTGATTGGCTCTGATTAAAGGATAGTGGGTAGACCTCAAAGGCAAGCTGCCTCGAGGTCCACCCACAATTCTTCAATCAGAGCAATCAGAGCTCGGCGTTCTGACGTCACAACAACTCCTGCAAAAGAAGCAGACGAAATAACTCTCCGCATAGATGACAATCATAAGATATCAATAAGCTGTAATTAAACACTTGGACGCGTAAAGTTTTTAATCCACGGCTCTACAGAGCTTTTCGCATTGCATCCTATAGGCCGCATTAATAAAATTAGAAGTTTCTGCTTTTTTTGTGACAAAAGATTGTAATGTTCCCAAGGACCCTAATTGCATGGGTATTATAGAACGCAAATCCATTTGCATTTTGATATTTTCCTTGAAAAAAGTTTATTCCACGGAATGTCCCAGAAAGTCGGCCATGTGTAAGTTGCCGTGTACGCAGAGACGCTAAGCATTAAAAGTTAAATGTTTAACGGATGATTTGGCGACAGTGTGGGACGTTTAAGCCACTTCCGGACGCGCTCCCTGAAGAGCCTTAAAAGTTTCCGAAAATTTCCGGAAGAGGTTAAAACATCATATCCGGTCGCCAAATCTGACTTTCAATAATCATGCAACCCTTCTCGTGTTGATAAGATTGCGGCATTGTGACTTCGTTGCGACATTCTGAGGATGTTCGCAACTAGCAATAGGCTGTCCTGCAGCGTGCGTTTTCAGTGTTTACTATTTTGGTACAGCCCGAGGCGTTATGAGTCTGTTCCAAAAGGTCCTTATTTCACCTCTACTCCTATAAACCATCCATTGTCAAAAAAAAAAAATTGTGTTTTGGTTCCAGCTTCCTTAATGTTGCTGATTCGGTTGTGTAAAGATGACCCTGTCACGATTGTGGAGGAGAAAGAAGAAGAATCAAGGGAAGGGCGAGCTGTCTACAGTCTAGCCGAGGAAAAGGAAGAGGAATAGATAGAAAAGCGAAGAGTGTACTTTTTTTTAATTTGTTTTGCGGAGTTGTTTGCGCAAAGAAGGCAGAGATAAAGGCAGAATGCCTGACATAACCTCTGCAACCCCCCCCCCCCCCCCCCTACCCCATCGTACAGTTCAACATTGGAGCAACAAAAGTTACAATCAAACAAAAAAAAAAAATAACCGCTGTAACCAAATAAAACAAAGCTTTGCTACAGATAACATAATTGATGATATCATTAATAAATGACATTTATTAATGATATCCTAAAAATGTAATTAATAAATAACATCTTTGTAAAAGCGTTTTGTGTAGATGATGATTGCTCCCACCCTGTGTACCCTAATTATAACTTTTTGCCCATGGATCCTTTTGCGATTGACTATGACGGAATTTCAAATTTGATTGATAACTTAAAAACATCTTCGTCTTTTGGAGTAGGCAATGTCGCCTCCACACTCCTTAAGAATACTAAGAATTACATCGCAATTTACCTTTTCAAGATTTTTGAGCAATCTCTTGCATCTGGTGCATTGCCTGAGGAGTGGAAAATAGGAAAGGTGACTCCACTCCCTAAACAGGGCGATACACAGAGTTCTCCTAACTATCGCCCCATTTCCTTAATCAGCGCACCTTGTAAAATTTTAGAGCACATAATACTCACTCATTTGGTTAACTACCTGGACTCTAATTCCTTCTTTTCTCCATCCCAACACGGCTTTCGTAAATCCCTTTCATGTGAGACTCAACGACTGACCTTCACTAATGATGTACTTTCCATACTTGACCGTGGATCCCAGATTGACTGTGTTTTTTTAGATTCCTGGAAAGCTTTCGACAAAGTTCCTCATTAACGTTTACTCTTTATACTCAGTCAACTCAATCTCGATCCTAACGCGCTGTCTTAAATTACGTGTTTTTTAACTAATCGTTCTCAGTTCGTTTAAGGCCCGTTCACACTCTTGCAACCGAGTGCGACCGAGAGAGACCAAACCGGTTTTTAAGCCTCTTGCGATCTCTTAGGACCAGCTCCGCTCAGTGCATCCGGTCCCAAGAAGTCTTTCTCGGTCGTACTCGGTTGCAAGAGTGTGAACGCGCCTTTATGCTAACAATGTAAATTCTTCTATCAAACCTGTTACTTCTGGTGTACCGCAAGGGTCTGTTTTAGGGCCCCTGTTGTTTTTAATTTATGTAAATGACTTACCACTGTGTGTATCATCATCTATTAGCCTCTTTGCTGATGATTGTGTAATTTATCGAGAAGTCACTAATACTACTGACATCGAATTTCTTCAAAATGACTTACAAGCTGTGGCTGATTGGTGTGATTTGTGGCAAATGTCCCTTAATACTAACAAATGTAAAGCGATGAATATCTCCCGTCGAATTGCTATATCTTCTACTTACTCAGTCTTTGAAATTCCTCTTGAAACTGTACCATGCTACAAGTACCTTGGGGTGCACATCACTTCTAACATGTCATGGAAAACTCATACTGACCACATTATCGCCAACGCTAACTCCCTGCTTGGTTACCTAAAGAGAAACTTTAGGTTAGCCCCCAGTGTCCGTAAAACTACTAATGTATAAAAGAATGTAACCCAGGGGCAGAATTTTACGGCGCTCCATGAAAACGATCCTTTTGGACGCGTTTCTATGTTTTGGCTTCTTATCGGAGCGCATTTCTGCGCCAGCGGTCCTACTCCCTAGTGGCTGAGACGCGTAATACAGGTGCGCCCTACCGTGCGCCCTACTTCTCTCCATCCTGCGAGGGGGTAGCTTCGCGCTGCGACCACCGGGGGAGCAGTCCCGCGGGCGCAAAGATGCGCTCCGATAAGGAACCGAAGCCTAGAAACCGTCCAAACTGAGCGTTTTTTTTTTTTTTTTAGAACACCGTAAAATGCTGCACTTGCGTTATACCCTTGTCGAAATGGCTGATTTAACGGTTTTCGATGAAGTTCAGCACGCTTCTAATTAGAACCAGATGTCTTTTTTTAATATTTAAAATGTTCATTAGCAAATTTTGGTTAATTAGCCGACTCACCGTGACGGTTAGACCCCTGTGCTATGGTAACCTGGCTGTATAACTCACCTGCGCAAACCGCGTAAGTGTAGCTTTCAGGGATATCTTAAAGAAGCCACTAAGCTTAAAAAAAAATATATATATATATATATAATTTCACCCCTTCCCCCCCCCCCCCCCAAAAAAAAATAACGTAAAAAAATGAAAGCCGCTTACAACTCCCTGTAACGCCGAATTATTGCGCAGCTCTTGAGGAGGAGGAGGGAAGGGCACTGGGGGGGGGGTTAAACTAACCAGGGGGGGGTCACGTTACCTTGGGGGTCACGTGACCCCCAATGCCGATGATGTCATCACTGACGTCACTGATGACGTCATCAGTGACGATGACGATGCGGGTACCGATGACGCCATTAGTGACGTCACTGATGACTTCACCAGTGATGTAGACGATGACGATGCGAATGTCGGTGACGTCATCAGTGACGTCGCTGATGACGTCATCAGTGATGATGACGATGACGATGCGGATGCCGGTGACGACATCAGTGACGTCACTGATGACGTTATCAGTGATGATGACGATGACGATGTGGATGCCGGTGACGTCATCAGTGATGATGACGATGACGATGCGGATGCCGGTGACGTCATCAGTGATGATGAAGATGACGATGTGGATGCCGGTGACGTCATCAGTGATGATGACGATGACGATGTGGATGCCAGTGACGTCATCAGTGATGATGACGATGACGATGCGGATGCCGGTGACGTCATCAGTGATGATGACGATGACGATGTGGATGCCGGTGACGTCATCAGTGATGATGACGATGACGATGTGGATGCCGGTGACGTCATCAGTGATGATGACGATGACGATGCGGATGCCGGTGACGTCATCAGTGATGACAATGACGATGTGGATGCCGGTGACGTCATCAGTGATGATGACGATGACGATGTGGATGCCGGTGACGTCATCAGTGATGATGACGATGACGATGTGGATGCCGGTGACGTCATCAGTGACGATGACGTCATCGGGGGGTCACGCGACATCGGCGGGGGTCACGTGACCTCGAGGAGGGGGCCACGTGACCTCAGGGGAGTCACGTGACTTCGGGGGGTCACGTGACCCCCACGAGGTCACGTGACCTTGGTGGGGGGCTCGCGCGGTGCATTATGGGACATTTCCCATGATGCACCGCGCGGTTACGCCGACGCCGACGCCGACGGCGACGCCGCTCAAGCCGGAAACGGGCCCCTAAGAGCTGCGCTCTAAAAAAAACACCTAATAACATCGTTGCTTTTATAAGCGTTGTTGTGTCCAAGAGTAGATACACGGAACGACGACGAAGAAGCGAGCTCGAGCTGACCAACGCGAGCCAGCGAGCCAGCCGAGCGCTGCCGTCTGCCGATACCGGAATCACCCTGATTGTAAGTAGTTGTTCTATGTGTACTAAAGGTTTATTCGTAACAAGTACGATTACTCCATGGCCTTTGAAATACAACAAGCGTAATGAGTTTATTCTAAACTATGGTGTCGGTAAAAAAATCACTTGTTAAGGCACGAAAATGTTTATAATTTTAAAAAGAAACCTCTTTCATATTGTTTAAAATTTGGCATCCTTTAATCAGAAGAAATCTTTTTGAGGGTTTCTAAAATTGACATTCCTTATCGGATAAAAAAATGCTTGACATTGAAATGACCGTGAAATTTTGTGAAACTCATCACGGCAGTGAAATTTAGTTAATTGGAGCGCTACGAGTTTGTGGTAGCGCGCCTCGTAGCGCTACCCACAAAAAACAATTCGACAAAGAGTAAGAGAAAGAAGAGGCGTTTGCTAGACGACCGGGATACTTCCGATGCCCCTAAAGGCGAAACATTAATGGCAATAGATTTTAATAGAAATTACACCATGCTTTAAATATGAGTATGTCTACAGAATATCTCATAAAACTTTCAGCCTTTCCATTCTGGTGAAGAAGGAAGACCGGCGAAGCTTTACTATGGTGGGAATGAAGTAACTGCCGGCCGCAAGTCGGCAAGCCAGGGTGGAAAGGCTGGAGAGGTTGCCGCCATCTATACGCGACGGCGGCAACCAGACAACCGGCAAGCCGGTTGTCTGGTTGCCGTCGTCTTTCATAGGTGGTGCTAGGTGTCCAGAGTGTTGTGACGACATATGTTTGCTGGCGGACACGATCCTGGGGAAACTAGCCCTTAACAGCTCCGCTGTAAAAACATTATTTTCCTATTGAGAAAATCGATTTTTAAAATCTATGCGTATACCCTCCGAAGTTGTTGGGTGCGTTCAACTGGCAACAACGAGCAGGGGCTCTCGTGACGTCATATGTTGTATCGGACGACGTTCCTTACTCCACGACGTTGTGAGTTGATGATGGTGAGCTTCTGTGCTTTGGCGGATTGTGTTCTGGTTTAGGCTATTTGTGGCATGCGATGGAGGGTGGGGAGGTTCGGTGATGTGCCGTGGGGTCCAATATCACCACGAAGAAATCCAGTAGGGTGACATCTCACCGGCTTCTGACCGAGAAGTCTCTGCGACGGAAGTGGGTCAATAGAAAGTTAAGGTCAACGAGCAACGTGAGGAAACTGTAGTGGATCCGAGTGGTTCGAAGCGAAAGCTAGCTCCTAATGTTCGCGTTGTGCTAGAAAACAGTTCACACAGTGCTAACAGTACTTTCTATATGCATTCTGCGTATGAATTGGCATCTGGGTTCACATGGCGGCGGATCGCGAATGCAGACGCCAGGGATGGTCCCCGCGGAGGTGAAGCCGGCGGATCGAACGCGAACGGCGAATCGTCGGAAATCTCGTACTAAAAATCTTAAAACATTTGCTGGTCATTGCTTGACTTGACAAGCTTGATAAGGTTGATGGATTGTAGACCATTAATTCCCACGGACGATCGCGACGATCTTTTGACTGATTCTGACGCGGGGTGAGGCAGGCTCGAGAACCCATCTGCTGATGCTTATGCAACAACTGCCGACACAACAACATGGAGGACCAGTAAAGTTTCAGCTTAGTGTCGGTATCGCTTTTATGGCTTCTGCACGATTGGAAATATTTGTAAAATTTCGAGATAATTTACTTGTGGCTTAAGGCTCAGTTTATTGCAACCTTTCAGAAAATATGGTTTGTTTAAAACGTTCAAATGGACGAATTTGCGATCCCTTACATTTAATGGATAGCCATATATGCTGAAGGTCAACCAATATGTCTGACCTTCAGTCGACATTCACGCGTCACAGTGGTGTCGTTAGAGAAACCATTGACAAGAGAAAGAATGTAGGGAGTTATCGAAATAAATATCATTGAGCTTGTCTAAAATATGACGGCCGTTAATCGACAGAAATCTCTCGAGTTCTTCTTAAAACTAACACCTCTTCTTGGGTAAAAAAATTCTTGACATTCAAATGACATTGGAGCTTCAAGATTCAAGACAGAACTGAAATTCGGCCAACTGGTGCTCTACGGGTATGACACGGATCCGTGGAAACACACACACACACACTCGCACACACACAGTCACCCACGCAGGCACACACACACAGACACACGTACATACGCACAAACGTGCACACACGCGCACACACAAAAACAAAACATATAAAGACAAACAGTGAAAAATAAAAGACAGGTGCGTTTGCTAGATGACCGGGATTGATTCGATCTTGTTAAAGTTTGTAGCGCCGCACATAGCCAATATGGCTGGCCTTGAGCCGACCTTGACGCGTCACTCCTCGAACCGTGGCTGGGAAACAGAGGCGCCCAAAGCAAGCAAACGCCGACGCGGAGCGCGAGTCCTTGGCGAAGACGGCGCTCCGAGCGGCCCGGGCTCCCCGCGGAGCAATTCATCATTCTCGATCAGACACGGGCGACCGCGTCAGGCGTGGCCAGGCGATGCGCCGACTACGCCGGATCAAATAGTGCCACGAGAACAAAAGAGAAAGTACTCGGAACATAAAAGACCCAACCCATGAAACCAGTCATGCGAGCTTGGAAACTACCAAACGTGTATTTACTTTGTGCGGGTTTCTGTTCGGGAGAGTTCTTTTTTTTTTTCTTCTTTTGTCGAAAGTTGCAGACATGAGCGAAGGGAAAACGCAGACCGAAAAGCAGGACGAGTTGCGACGCAATTTTTTTTTTATTCTCGTGTTAAAATGCTGTGCGCAAAATTTTAGTAAAAAATATACGTACTTTAAAAAAAAAGTCTGGAATAACCGATGACACGGGTTGCACGAACCGATGTTGAAGAATGGTGGAAGTCACAGCTTCAGTATTGTCCAAGGGTTGGCAGGGGCCAATTATGTTGAAGCAAGCACAGCTCGCGGTATCCGAATTGTCTAAGCATCGATCACCGAGCACACCAGTACAAAGTAAGTGTTTAATCCGAACCGTAGTGCAATGGGCCGGCATCCAGAACTCCTCCAAGAAAAAGGTGAGGAAAAGAGGGATGAGTGTGATTGATATATATATATATTTTTTTTGTGGACACAGTAGTTGCTGTTTCATAGAGGCGCGGTAGAGCCTATCTACGCGTTTTAAAGGTCTACCGCAGAACGATTTGGAAAAGCCAATCTTTGCTTGCCCGTTTGACTGTTCTAACCACGCTGGGCGGAAAGAGAACTGACGGATAACTTCTTATACTTCGTTTCAGCTTAGATCCCGACGCAGCCGACGCTACGAGTGTATGGAACAAATCAAACAGCGTCAAAAGCACACCATCATGGTGTTCGTCCTGCTTCTGTACGCGTTCTATCATCGCTGAACCAATCATAAGCAGAAAAGGCACAGTGACTTGTACTTCTGCCGTTGCTTGATTGATCCCATTAGTTCATAGCGTCGACAGTGTCTGCACTTGAACTGAAACAAGGTATAGACTATATATAGTGTAAATGACAAAGAGAGAAAAGGGGAAGGAGGAGGGGGAGGGTCGCGAAAGTGCGATATGCCTAGAATTATGCTTAGTCAAATAAACCTCCACCAAATCAGGTGCCTTACAAGCAACGACATTTCTTGCGGTGGATTAGAACGGAGCAGGGAGTGCTTCACTATGCGGCATAACGTGGACGCTCTCACGGGGAAAGTTTAACCGGCTGCAATGGCGTCTTTCAGCTCGGAGGGCGTTCCCCAGTTAGCGCTTCCAACGAATGACTTGCCCAAAGTTCTAGTACTGCATGACATTGCACACTTACCCCGATTATCATTTTTAGTAGCAAACTTTCGAACCATCATTTCAAAAGAAGTAGAATTTGAAAACATCACCGTAGGCTGTCAACCAGATATCATATTTGGAACGGAGACTTGGTTATGCCCCGATATCAACAGTGCCGAACTTCTCTAATACTTATAACATTTATAGAAAAGACCGAACGACACAAAGAGGAGGCGGCGTTCTTATCGCTGCTAAAAAGGATATTACTTGCTCGGTCATTGAAAACATTTTTATACGCTTGCAACTGGACTTCCGAATTCTGCTCCTCGGTGTTTGTTATCGTCCTACGAATTCCCAGAATTATGAATTCAATTAATGTTTCTATAATTCCGTAGACACCATAACTAAATAATTTCCTAATCACCCACTTGTCGTCGTTGGGGATTTTTATTTTCCCGGTACCAATTGGTCGAGTCTTCAACTCCATGATAACTGTCTTAAGCCACTTCAGTCCAGTGCTTTTTTTCAAACTCTACGTATCAACGGTCTTCACCAGATGGTTTCTGAACCCACTAGAAATAACGCCATCTTAGACCTCTTTCTAACTACACATCCTCAGTGCGTGCTGGGCGTCAATATTATTGACTAGATTAGTGACCACAAGATTATTTCTGTCAATGCAGCCTTCCCTGTTCAACGCGCCACCAAGGCTCGGAAAAAAAATCACTATTCACGTGCAAACACTGTAGACATAAACACAACTATGGCTCAATTCGCTATAGACTACACGCGTAACCACGCATCACGCTCTGTCGATGAAAACTGGATCTTGATCCGAAGTAAACTTCAAGAAGTGTTGTCCCGTCACATTCCTACTTTTTCAATAGCATCGAATCCGGCCTCTCTATGGTTCACCCGATCTATAAAGACTCCCCTGAATAAAAAGAAACGGCTCTTTCAGAATGCTACGAGGTTTAATACATCTATCTCTACATTGGACAACTTACCACACTGTTTCAAATACGTGCAAGCATGAAGTAAAAAACGCCAAGAGGAAATTTTATGGCCAGACACTACCAGATACTTTGCGATCCGACCCCAAAACGTTTTGGCGTGTCGTTAATCGGAAGGAAAGGGATGCCCACCCAGATCTAACTGATGAGAACGGTGTCCCACTATTGGACGGTGACACAGCCAACACGTTCAATAACGTTTTTTCCAGCGTTTTTACAGATGAACGTTTTCCGTTGCCTTCTTTCGTTTTGCTTTCAGACAGCATTGAGCCTATGCTCCCTTCAATGTTTACACCTCAAGGTATTTTCCAACTCATTGAAAACCTTCGAGTCGATATCTGTCCTGGTGAAGATAAAATTTCTTTAAAACTCTTAAAAGTAACAAGGGACTTGATATCGCCCGTTCTTTCACTATTTTTTTCAGCAAAGCCTCGACTTTATCATTGTTCCTGCCGATTGGAGTCATGCTCAAATAACACTTATCCTTAGAGCTGGTTCATCATGAAATCTTACCAACTATAGACCAATATGTGTGCCTTGTAAACTCATGGAACACGTCATACACAAGCACCTTTTCGCTCACCTCGATCGATTCAACGTTTTGTTTACAAAACAACATGGCTTTAGGAAAGATCACTCATGTGTCACCCAGCTATTCGAGTTCATTACTGACCTTCATGTCAACACTCATGACAATCACCAGACCGATATCATCTTCATCGACTTTGCCAAAGCATTTGGTACTGTCCCACATAGTCGCCTCCTCCTAAAGCTATCACGACTCCGCATCGAACCGTGCATTCTTAACTGGATCGCTTCCTTCCTTTCTAATAGAACCCAGTCCGTAAAAATAAACGCTTCTCTTTCTTATGAATGTTCAGTATCGTCTGGTGTACCGCAGAGGAGCGTGCTCGGGCCTCTTTTGATTTTAATATATGTAAATGATCTTCCTTCTTCATTAACGTCCACCATTAGGCTTTTCGCTGATGATTGTGTCAAATACAAAAAGATATCCGATACATTCGATCATTTAATATTACAAAATGACCTTGACATGATTGGAACTTGGTGCACCGACCGGCTCATGAATATTAATGTCTCAAAAAGTAAACACGTGAACATTTCCACATTGCCAAGGAGATCGTCTACCCAGTATTCCCTCCAAGGATGCAACATTGACAGGGTGTCCGTTTACAAGCACCTTGGTGTCCACTTTTAAGAAACGTTAAACTGGTCTCATCAGGTAGATTGCATAGTAGCAAGTGTTCATAAAACCGTCGACTTCTTGAAAAGAAATATATCTCTCGCACCTCCGCCCACTAAATTGCTTGCTTACAATTCGCTGATACTTCCAAAACTAGAATACGCTAACGCTGTCCGGAGTCTTCATCAGGCACACCTTCTTGATAGATAGATTCCGTCCAGAATAAGGCAGCCCGATTTATTACCTCTGACTATTCTTCATTCAGTAGCGTCACGTCACTAAAAACAATCTCGGTCTACATTCTCTTGAGAAACGTCGACGGCTGTCACCGACTATGTCTGTTTCATACCATTTTAAGTAGCGCATGAACTTTTAGGCAAATATTCTGCAAACTGCCCTCTTATATATCACCCAGAACGGATCACCATCCCAAGATTCAGCCGCCCAAATCACGCACACTATTATTTTCCTCATCGCTCGTTGTCACGTGCATTAGAGGTTGGAACGATATTCCATACGAAGCAGTATCGGATACTAACCTAGCAGCATATAAATTAAAATGTGAACAGTGCCTTGGAATGAGCAGTTAGTAACCGGTCTCTACCTTGACATTTATTTGTCTTGTGCGCTGTTGTATATTTGTGCATTTTCATGTACATCCTTTTTGCGTGAACGTTAGTTTACACCCCTTCAATTATGTCGCAATATATGAAATTGCAATGTTATATCATGTATGTGTTCTTTTTCCTGCTTTTTTGTTTGCACGCTTTCCCCAGTGCATTATTGTGCGTGTTATTTTAAGATGTAAATAGTATATACGCGAAAATACTGTTTTGAAGTTCTAATTGTACATTATTAATTTTCGCCCCTCATGTAATGCGCTCGCAAGTCGTGTGCCTTTGAGGCAGTCTTGTACACGTTACTAAAAAAAAGTAATCGATTACAATTACTATTACTCTTGGCTAAAAAGTATTCGATTAGATTACTTGATTACTCAACGGCAAAAGTAATTGGACATTACTTAAAGAAGTAATCGTTACTTTTCCGATTACTTTATTGTGTGAAGACACATCTTTAGCGCTCATAACAATGAACTACTTCCAACCTATATTTCACATTTTCACAAGTATTGAAGAAGAAAAACTGGCTCCCTCTTCGTGGTAGTTGCACCTTCACAATGCGGACACAAGCATAGAATTCGTTTGAAGACGTTTGATGATTTGGGCGTTCGCCAGTATGTGCGTGTGTGTGTGTGGGGGGGGGGGGGGGGGGAGCGGAGGGGGTTCTAGATCTTGTTAAGCTTGAGCAAATGTTGTCGCTCAAAGTTTGCGTCGCTCATTTTATTATTCACATGTGGATGAGCGCGCATGTTATACAAAGAGCAGCAGCTCCAGGATTTGAAGCGGATCATGTGTAGTATCATTAGCGGAAGAGATCGCCCCGACCACTTCTCAACTCGAAACATTGCTTGTCACAAAGACCACGTAGGAGAAATGGGGAAATATTTAAACTGCCTTTGTTATATTTTGCATCCGCTTTAGGCATTCTTCGGTTCTGGTTCTCCTACGGGCCGCGAGTAGGTACCCTAAGCAGGATTTTTTATTTATTTTTTTATTTCTGTGTGTGTGCGTGAGGGGGCTAGTTTGAACGAAGGACTCACAAAGCTACGTTCTGCTTCCTCAAACTTTGCCCTGAATGGCCTTTGTCACTCACTGGCGCTTCCCACTCCCAGTCGCCCAGCTAAAAAAAAAAAAAAAAGACGGATATTCCACAGAAAATGTACATAGAAAGAGATTGACCTCGTTTCCTACAGCTTGGCAAAAATCTTTCGTCTTTCCGTTCAAAAAAAAAAAGAAAAAAAAGGAAATTTTATTTTTGTCGTTTTATTAAAAAAAAAAAAACAAAACGTGTGCCCGGGGGGGGGGGGGGGGGGGGGGGCGTGGACAAATTGTAACGGTTACAAGTAATTTTATTACTTCAAAAAGTAATCAAATTACTCTTCTGATTACTGCCTAATAAAAGTAATCAACTGATTACAAAATTACTGCAAAAAGTAATCGATTACAAGTAATTTGATTACTTGTAATGCGTACGGTACAAGTCTGCTTTGAGGTGATAAAATGAAATGAAATGGCGGAGCGGCGCGCACCCTATGTTGAGCGCAAGTTCTTCTTCTTGCCCAGGGGTTGCGATCATGCCAGAGCGCCAAGCGCTAATTGATCGATATAAAATCGATATAAACTAGTGAGTAGGTCTAGAGGCATCCAGCATGACGTCTAGCCGCTATGATATCAATCAACACCAATAAGAGCTCGATGTCTTTCTGACGTCACTGCAGCTTCTGCGCGAAAAGCAGACGACTCTCTCCGCATTTGTTTCGCACGCTCCCAATACTCGTATTCGCTCCAAGAACCGTCGTAGAAAGGTCCGGCTCCTCGCACAATATTACTAATTGCCCCCTTGATGCGTTCAACTAAGATATATGGACAGCTGCATCTTAGATTAAATTTACATTAGTTTATGGAGGCATGGGGGCACGCTTTAAAGGGGCAGTCAAGTGGTTTTTGAGTTCGTGTTTTGATAATGACAGCTGAATTTAGACGCCTTAAGTATCCCTAAGAACCAAAAAGTATAGTCATACGGTGATTATTTCTTTAATAAAAATGTAATTGAAGGCCGCCAAACCTCGGATCCATCCGAAAACGAAACCACTCTCATTGGTCGTCGCACGCTTATCAAAAGGATCTCGGGCCAATGGCGTTAGACGACGTTCCGTCGCGCAGTGATCCCGAGGTAGCCGCATCGGCCGAACCTCTTTGTCATTCGAGCTTCGATCATGGCGGAGTTCTATACGCTCGAGGACCTGACGCCGTTAGAGGTTGAAGTTCTTCGGCGGACAGCCGACCTGGGGATGATTTCCTATGACGCCACTCCGACGTGCGATGTGGACGATAGCAGCGCTTCGGAGTCATGTTCGGGTTCCGAGGACGACGAAACGCAGACCTTTTCGGGCGTTCTTCGATTTGCGGTTGGGGCAAGTCGTAACCAAACCAACATTTGACATCGCAGCGTTACCTCTGGTACGTGATGTCAAACGATGTCGCCACGTTGACTTTCGCCTCGGGAGAACGGGGGGAAGGCTGGTTCAGACATGTGCAACGAGCGCGTACCTACGACTGCGTCCGTTGCAACCGGAACGACCGCACTCCGCCGCGCGTACACACACCTGCAACCCCTACAACAAGCGCAGCGGGTCGTCAGCACGGCGACCGCTTCTGTACGCCGCCGTCAGCAGTGTCAGCGGCCCCTCTAAAAAAGGGGACGCACTGCTACTCAATGCCGTAACAGAATATAGACAGACAGTTTTCTAGTCTAAAGCTTTATTATTTTTTCTTGATAGGCTTGCAGGGTACAGCGAATGAAAAAAATAAAATAAAAAGATGCAGCGCCGTCTTGGACGATCACGACTCTAATACACGACATTGCAATAGAACAAATATCGCCACACGCCTTTTCTACGATTATAAAAGACAATGTAATCTTAGCAGCGATATAGCAACGTAGAAATATGATTTCGTGATCAGATAGACGTTGCGAGCGTTCAGGATTGCCAACCCTAATCATTTTTCTCCGGTGATGAAAACGCGTGAAAATTCGTATCCTTTATACGGTACGCGCCAGTAATACCTTGAACTTGAGCACACGCATGAAATGCGCCAAATCAGAAATCCGGGCGATGTTCGAGGACAGAAATGCTTAGAAAGCACCACTGTAGTCGAAGTAAACAAACACGACGGCACGGGCGTTTCTGCTATCTTGAGAGTGCCGCCACGACATCGCCGCACGAGTAGGTGGATGCTCCCTTCTAGTACGTGCTGGGTTATCATAGCCAAACACGACGAAAATTCACAGTCAAGGATAGCGCTTTTACGCGGAACGATGAGCTTTCACCAGGCCGTCCATTCCGACGATCACCACCGACGCCACGTTTGCGGATAGAAGGAGCCGGCCGGCCTGCAACGCGCGGAGATACGTGCGCTTCCGCGCATCCCTGGGGAACGGGAAATTCACCTCCCGCGGAGGAAGGCAAATAGAAAACGTAGTCCCTTGTTTGTGAAACGATAATTGCGCTATCGCGTATTCTAAACTAGAAATATTTTACGTCTTGTGAAATTATCATGCACAACATATTTAAATGAACTGAAAATTGTTTTTTTAGCGAAACTTTAAAAAGACCGCCAAAATTTTCAAACATACGATAATTTCATTGGTCCTCGCAAGTACAGAAAAGAGTCCGCACGTATTTTATTCCTGCGTGATTAATAGGCGTTTCTGCCTTCTAAAACGATACTCATTCACTGACACTTCCTTAACACCATCGCACCAAAAAGTAGCTTCTCCAAAAACCGCTTGAGTGTCCCTTTAAGCGCCAAAGTCATCGCTTCTTCCTTCGATTACCAAATCACATAAGAACTATACTTTGCACAGCGTACGAATATTGTGCCAAAACTTCCGTGTTTCTTGACGTGAAAACGAGTAGAGAGCCTCTCAATAAGCTCCGCTTCGGAGTAACAACGCTCTAGCCATCTGGATGGATGGTTGAATAATGGATGAATAATGAATTACGGCTGCACCCCTAAAAACGTACGGTAGCTTGCGCCGCCTAGCTTGGTGTTTAAACCGATTGTTGTAAATTATCCGAAGCTGTTTCTAAAAAGCTAGGAAACGGCTTTCCGTCCTCCAGGATTGTTAAAACAGGCCGGAACACGTAACAAAACGATATATCATCCGATCTTCCTGGTGGGTTTCTCAGACTTGTACGGCACTAATTACAAGCAATCCGATTACTTGTAATCGATTACTTTTTCGTATAATTGTGTAAACATTTGATTACATTTATTAAAGAGTAATCACAATATTAATCTTATTACCTTTGGAAGTACTTTCTAATGGCGTTCTTTGTTTCCACTAATTTCTTACCAAAAAATCCTCGAGCCATAAGTTTCCGGCAGGAGAGTGGTCTATCAAAATTAGTGAACCGAGAAGATAATTGTAGTCTTTAATTCCACAATTATGATACAACAATGGACTGTACAAAAGGCCTCTTTTCAAACGGGCATAAAAATCTGTCGCTGCGGATATCTTAAATAATCGGAAAAGGAATGGTTACTTTTTTTAGTAACCGTCAATTATTACTTTATTTCTCAAGCAATCGAGTAATCTACGTGAAAACTTTATAACCTAAAGTAATTTTAACTGTACTTTTCATCAAACTTGCGACGTTCTCAAGAAGGTCGGGGAAATGGAATGCCGATACAGTAAGCGTAACTTAGCAGCTCTGGTACACACAGACAACCAAAGCAACCAAGAAGCACATTTTCCAAAAATAATCGTACATCATACAAAAGACAGTCTGAAAACACGAGTCACCGCAATAACCGTGGTTCGAATGCCGCGTGACAAGTTTCCTCCTGGAAATCATTGTCACGCGGCATTCAAAACATTGATCTCCCGGTGTCCTACTAATGTGTTAATCGCGTCCAAAAAAAAAAAAAAAAAAAAGCGATCTCCCGGTTTTCGCCGTATGACGTCATAAAAGTGTCATGCTGTTGCCGGTCGCGATGCTGGCGGTGTCACAACAGTGGTGGTGGATATGGCAGAAGCCTGTTCTGCTGCAGGTCACTCTCCACCATGACAGTCCACAGATGCTGCGGCAGTCGGTAGTTGAGATGCTGCGGCGACAGTGACATCTCTTGTTCGGTCGTGCTTTTTACCGGGACTTCTGCGCCAACCGCCAGGTTCGCGACATCTACAGCATAACACGTACCCCGGCTTCTGTGACATCATGTGGTGCACTTCGGGACCACCTTCAATGTATAAGTATAGTAAAATGAAAAGAAGAGAAAATTAACTGTTTTTTAGAAGTTCTAAATGTATTCTTCATCGAGGAACTTCGCTTCGTCCTCGATGCGAGCGCCGTGGCTTGGTGGACGAAAGTAAGTACGTGTGGGGGACAGGTCCGCAGCAAAGGTGATCAGCATTACCGACGATTCTTATCCGCGTACGTTTTATCCTGGGCCGTTGCGTACAGTTGAGCTCATCTGCTTTCGCCCAGGGACGAGAGCTCATTGTGAGTCAGTGCACCTTTCGGCGGAACACGGGTGGCCGCCGGTGCACCACATCGCGCTGCTCCTCGGCCAAACACAATCAGCATATCGACGCGACTGAGACCAATAGAACGATAACAAAACCAATTCCCGGTTCTTCGCCGTGTTCTGGAAATGAACGGTGTTAATAACCGAGACTCCGCGCACTCGTGCACGCGGTTACACTTCCGAGTTTTAAGTTGGCGTATATCTTTCCCGCTAAAAGGCTACAACATCACGTAACACCCTGGCGTCATGCGGCCTCACTAAAATCCTGCTAGATTTAGCGGGAGAAGGTTTCCCGCTGAACAGCGAAGAAATATTTCTCGATGGATTTAGCGGAGTTCTACAATTAGCGGGACAATTGTGATGTCATCTAACATGGTGCCACGTAACACTATGACGTTACGGTATTAGCATCGCACTGAACTTGGGCGGCGCGAGGCCCCAAGCTACGCCGAAAACCGAAGGCCCCTTGTTTTAAAAATATCTGATTTGAAAACAGTGCAATTTTCTGCTAAATTTAGCTGAGGGACCTTTCCGCTAGATTTAGCGTAAAAAACATTTTAGATGAATTTGCGTCACGTGACGTCATGGTGACGCATACGTCGCAGTGTGACGAGATGTCGTGGCGTCACATGACGTCACAGTGTGTGTGCCATCGTCGTCTGCTAAACTTAGCGGGACATTAGCCCGTTATATTCAAACACGACAGTGTAACTCTCTGTAACAATGTGCGGCGTCTCGGTTGTCACCGGAGTGGATTTGCAAGGCAAAAAGCCGGTATGTCTTTTCCTTGCACAGACGCCAGTTCCAACTTTTTCTAAATGCGGAAGAGCAGCCGAAAATTGAAGACAGCTGCTGGAACAAACGGGATCGATGGAGATCTGTGGGCGTGAGACACGTACCTCCCTCCTTTTCCGGCCCCTTCGTCCCCTTGTTTCTCTGTTTCGGTGGTTTCGGCCTCAAAAATTGATCAATGGCTGCGCTGCTGTGCGTCCGACGGACAATGGTGGCTTTCGAAACGGTTGCGCTCCACGTTAACCATAGTAACATCGTCCTTTGAGTGTTTTCTAAATGGCTTTCTGTACTATTGTGCAACATCAGGGAGCGTCCATACCTTGATCATTACGTGTAATGCACTACTTCCAACATTCGCTGCACGCCGCACTGCGCGCGTTGCATCATGGAACCTGGTAGGTCATGGAGAGGAGTGATACGGTTTCCATTCCGATCACCACGTTGACGAAGTACTGCACTTCATCACATGCATTAAAATAAAGCCAGCACTCACTTGTATCGCACCCATTTACTTTCGTGAGAGGCCTTGTTAAAACGCGGAACCTCAGCGGCCTCACGGGCCTGCCTAGGGTTAGCGAGGAGTAGGACCACGGCAGCCTGACGCGTCCTATGCCTTTCTGGCAGCTTGGCTACAACGCCAGAGTCCTCCAAAATTATCCTTGGGTGTATTGTGGGCCTACCCACGGTAGATTCTAAAATTATTCGTGGGTCTACCGGCCCACAAATAATTTAAGAAGTTTTGGACATTGTGCAGACGATGGCGCAGGATGATCGACCGACCCAGTTTATACTTCTTACATGTGTCATAGTCGTCCTGTGTTTATCTGCCCACAAACTCCGGCACGCCGGTGGCACAACAAAACGTGCCCCAGCATTCTTATCCGTATCGGCAGGCAGCCCCTACAGTACTATACAGTCAAGGAAAGTCGCATATTAGAAGATACGAGCACTGTATTTGGTCGTGACAGGATGTCGCGAGGTGAGGTTGTCCAATCGAAACCGAAACTTAGTTGCCAAACAGTTCCCTAAGATACTCTCCGCGGCGTTACGCAGCTAGGATCGCTTCGCTTCTGCGAGAGATCTTTTAGGGCTCATTCACACTGGAAGCGGATCCGCGTTCGCAAAGCGGTTGCGAACGCGGTTGTATAAGGATTCAGTACAATTGCACGCGCACACGATGACATCAAATGCGCGTGCAATTGCACTGGATCTTTATACAACCGCTTTCGCAACCGCTTCGCGAACGCGGATCCGCTTCCGGTGTGAATGGGGGATTAGAGTCTGACGTTGGCTAGCTTCGCAGAGACACGCTCGCGCTAAGCGCGATGCTCGCCTTAGTTTTCATTCGCCCCACTGTGTTGTCGTGTACTCAATCGTTCACGTACAATAGACCCTTTCCGAAATTCAACCTGACCACTTCGATAATTATCAACATCTAAGTGTACATTATCTGTACATGCTAATGGCGGCCTTTGATGGCTAGTGAAGCAAGAACTTAAAGATGGATGCCTGAACGTTCTAAACGTTGGTTCGCTGTATTGTTGTTCGATGTCACCGTGACAAGTCTTATAAACTTCGATGCGCTAAGCTTTTGAGGATGTCATGTAAATACTTCACATGACGAGCTTCGGCACGCCCCAGACAGCTCATGACATAAAAATGTAATTAATTTTATCGAGAGTTTTACTCAGCTAAGCGCCTCGAACAGAGTGGTAGTTTCTTGACATTACCGAAAGTGAAACAAATATAGAAATAACTGCAGAGCGAAGAGCACCGTTAAGTAATTCGTACGTCTGTCGTTGAGTACAGTTTAACAGACGTTAGCATCCAAAAATTTAGACTGATAATGGAGCCACTAGATGGCATTGTATTTGTGAAGGGGTCTATTGTGCAGAATTGTGTAGAACGTAACATTTGAACAAATGCCTGTCCTTGTGAAATAAAATAATGATAATGAAATAAAATAAAAACATAGCAAAATCAAAAGTCAAATTTGTCGTTAGTTGTTTACACAGCAAGAGGTTAGTCTGGCAGAAGATGGCGACTCCCCCATTGTTACCCACTCCAGAGAAAAAAAATTTGCCAGTGCAGTACGACTGTTAGCCTTGGGTTTTAACGTGCACCACGCAGTAGTGATACACGACCGCACGCCGTTACGATGCTCATCCACATCGAAACGGGCCGGGGTGGGAATTGAACCCAGGATCCATGGGTTCTGCAGCGCGAGCTTTCGCTCCACGTGCCCCGAGCTGGTGCGCGCTAGCCCACGCGGCCACCGATCCCCCCATGACAAAGAGATAAATGCAGAATAGACCCTTTCCGAAATTCAGTGCCATCTGGTGGTTCGCAAAGCAGTTTAGGTTTTGCCATATCAATGGCGGAAATGAACTTGTATTGGCACCGTCGCTTTCACAGGTCAACGGCACGCAAGGAATTGTTCAGTGTGAGTTCTTTCTCGATCACTTTCAGTTCGATGGTGACCAAGAACCTCCATTCAGAACAAAGCTCAAACCCACTCAGATGCCTCGAGAAAATTCCATACACCAAAGTGCTTTAAAGCCGATTGTGTGCCTCCCACAGATGGACTGAATCTAAGTTATTAGAAAGAAACGCTCACGTAGCTCTTGTGTTCCATTCTACGCCGCGTCGTACTGCCTGCCCCCCCCCCCCCCCCCCCCCCGAATGTACAGGCCTCGCATCATCCGCTTAGGAGCATCTTCAAAGGCCGCCATTGGTATGGCACAGATGCCGTTCCACAGATGATAATAGTGATCAAAGTGGCCAGACTGAATTTCGGAAAGGGTCTGTAACTAACAAGATAACGAAGCTTCGCCGACGTGACCAGTCAGCTCCAGCCTCTGAGACTACCATATCTCAGGGCCACTGCGTGGTCTACACGGACGTAGCAGTTATGCCTGGGGAAGACAAGTCGCCTTTGTGAGGTCATCACACCCTGGGATTCAAGCTACCTGCAACTAGAAGACGGACGCATCAGACTCCCTGTCACTAGAGCTACAAGCCATACATGACGCGATCAAAGCTTTCATCAGACTTCTTGACATCAAGGAAGTTCACATATGCGCTGACTCGCTGAATGCAATTAAGCATTTGCACAAGTAACCCGGACGCTACAAATAGGTCAGCAAATACACACACAACAAAATAATTCAACTACCAACGTAAAAGTCTGCTGCGTAAAGGGGCATAGCCAAAACCACTCCATCATTTTGGGTGCCCACTGTGCCCACCGCACTCAACCCTCCCTTAACTTCCCATCCGCTCCCCTCCCTTCTGATCCTCGGTCCGACCTCATAGCCCAGAAATCCATCCTCCGACCGGACACACGCGCTTTAAACCGGCCCGTGTGTCTTCTCTTTTCCCAGTAACTTTTCCCGGGTGGAGGAAGCTTCTCTCCGGAGGCTTCGGGTTGGGGCGGCCCTAACAACTCCCGTCACCTTGTCCCGAGGACACACACCGGCCGACCAGGGAACCTGCCCGAAGTGTCCGGCCCCTGTGGCCACTGCAGATGCTCGTCATCTACTGTGGCTCGACTCTGGGACCAAGACCACACGTGAGAAGATACTGAGCGAGGCAGGACTAGAGGGTTATCGACAAGATAACTGCACCCAAACGGTGAATGATGGCAAATACTACAAGTTGCTCCTGCAGTTCCAGCACGACGCTGGACTGCTCTCCTTTCTTACGTCGTACGAATTAAAAAAAAGTGCAGGATGTGCTGTATCTAGATCTTACTGCAGTCTGTTGCAGGACAGGAAAAACAAGACGCGCTCCCTCCGCCAAACCCGTGCTCCTCTCTTTTTCCTTTGGCAGAGTGATCGCAAGAGAGGAGGAAAGTGGAGAGAAGTAAACCAGTATTGGCGAGCAGAGATCTTGGTGGTACGGGCTTGTCCTGCTTTTCTTAACCTGTAAAGTCTATATATTTGGTTTTACATTAGCTCACACTGCAACTGGCGGTACGAGCCGATGGGACCAATCAAACAGGGTAAAAAGCGCGACGTCACAGTTTTTGTCATCTTTCTGTACTTTGTGTCTGCGCTGACTGGAACGCGCCTCCCACCAATGCAACCTCAAAGACAAAGCCTGCGCGTTTCCTCCTCTAAACGTCATAACTAGTAGATCCCCTCAGCGCTCCCAAGGCAGCCCTAATGAGCACCATCGTCTGCTACATTGTCTGCGACATCGTCTGCTCCATCGCCTGCTTCAGTGGTCGTGCTCAGAACGAGCTCACATTATTAGGCTGCTAAGACCGTCAACCTTGATGGTGTCGAATCAACTCCGAGTTGTGTGTTCATCCCGTCCAATAAAGTAGTCCCTCGATTTCCGCCTGATGACGTCATAAAGTGTCATGCCGTCGCCGGTGGCGATCCTGGCGGCGTCACAGTAGCGGTGTCGGTTGTAGCAGACGCTTGTTTTGTTCCTCTCCATCGTGGCACATCACGGGAGCTTCAAGAGCCAGTGGTTGGGACGCCGGGATAACAGCGACAGTTGCACTCGCTCGAACTTTTTGCCAGAACTTCTACGCACATTAGATCCTGCAGGAAGGTAACGCCATTGCCTTCCCTGCCTGCTAGCCGAACAAAAAAAAAAAATACTTACGTACAGACGACCAAAACCTCGCGAGCCAATTGGTTAATCGGTCTCTGTTGCTACGGTAATCGCCATTTTGGCCCCTTCAAATCTTCGAAGTTTCGAGAGGGTCGTTCTAATCCAGTCGCACCAAAATCACTATGGAGCATCATCGTACTGAAGGCGCTCCTCGCCAATATAGGCGCCTTTGGCACTCTGTATGCAATCAACTTGCCAATCATGCCCATGTACACGGATCCCTTACAATTATATTGCTCTTCTTGCAGATTTCAAAACAGGAAAATGATTTGTCAATGCCTCCAAGCACCGACACCAGATGTGGGGGTGGTACGAGGATGTACGCGATTTTCGCTAGGAGTGTGGATAGCAAGACCTCGTTATACAAGAAACGTCTCTCTTCCCGTCATCAGCGGATTTCATATCTAATCACCAAGAATGGAATGGTCAAGGAGAAAATTCTCATTTTATGAGCCGAAATGGCGACTATACGAAGAGCTTGGCGCTACTTTCCTACGATCCAGTTACTCTACATCCCACCGCCACGATCGCGATATCCGACAGCACGACACTTCGGTATTAGTGATGCCATTACTTCAGTACCACTTTCGATTCATGGGCGGAATCCAGCATGCAAGCTCGTCTGCTTCTTTTGCAGGTCTTCAAGGCAGCATGCTTTGAGGTCTACCCGCTATCCTTCAAGCTGAGCCAATCAGAGCTTGGCGTTCTGACGTCATCACAACCCCTGCTCACGAAGCAGACAAAGTTGCGCTCCGCTTACGACGCTAAACACACCAGCCGAAGACGCGTTTCAGGCACCGTACTTGCGCCATCGATTAAACCGATCAAGCGTATAGTAAGTGTCCCGTAACTTAAACTTTTAGAATGCGTGTATACGGGCATACCTGCTGGAACTCGAGCGATGTTCATGTTCATTTGTTTCCCTCCGATGCGTAAAAAGTGGGAATGGGCTATTTACCAATTGGCTCGCAAATTAATCAATTAATTATTTAATCGTGATTAATTTGCTTAGCTTGTTAATCCGTTAAGCTTGACACCGAGTAAACAGAAAATAACACACATACACTTTCCTTTCACTTTTTTTTACCGCCATGTCTCCTAATTTTAAAACGCCAACGTTTTCCTTTTTGTTCGCAGAAAAATATAAAATAACGAAACGATTAATCATTGTTAAGGTCAGGCCGAAAGCCATGTCCAATTTACGAGAAGCCCATCAGGTTTTTCTTGGCGTCCGCGACTCACAGGAGCGTGGCGTTCAGCGCAGAGAGGGCGCTCCTCAAGGACAGCATGGTTGCGGGAAGGCGCAGATTCCCCGAGGGGAATTAAGCCCATCAGTCGCTAACCTGCCTGCGCACCTGGTTTAGGGCTTTTCTCCTTCCTCGCTCGTCCGGCGTCGACGTGCCGCTACTCGGAGGCGCTCAAGGCGACAATTGGAAATACATTTTTTTTTCGTAATCCGTCGTTGAGTTTGGTCTAGGGACGTTGTCAACACTCTCAAAGGAGCCGATTTTCACAATCGGCCTTGCCGCGCGTCGAGCCACTCAGTGGCGACGAGCGACGGTGTCGACTGGCCAACGATAAAGCCTGGGTGTGTCGTACTATCGCTCCACAGCGGACGTGACAAGTGGCCAACTGCAGTAGCGATCGCGGGGCTTCCTCAGTACGGATCAGACTTGTACGTTGTTTAACTACTCTACTCAAGTTACTGAAGTTTCACAATTTTTCTAAGTAGTTTAGTAACTTTCAATTACATTTTTTGTTTCAGTAATCAGTAGTTTACTTGAATTACTTTTTCCGAGTAACTTGTCCTCAAATTACAAATTACTTTCCAATTTTCGTGGCAGGTTTGCTTATAAACAATTATTCCTGCACGAAAAGATATGAGATCTTGGAAGATCAACTGATATTTGCAAGGGGGAAGCATGCGGCGTAGGCAAGGGGGGGGGGGGGGAGGATGGTTTGGAGGGTCCGAAACCCCCTAAAAATTTTACAAGCCCCCCCCCCCCCCCCCCCCCCTTTTCTAACAACAACCCTGCTACGAGGCGCGGGGAGCGGACACACATGTCGCAAGCGAGGCTGAGTATCTGCAGGATTAACGCCGAAGGCTGTCGTTTCTTTGTGTCCCGAAGCTGACGGAGACTTGACGCATCTAAAGAAAGGGCTTGTCCCCGCTTCTCCCCAACGTAGGGAACTCTCGCCTACTAAAAGAAGTGTACACATGCATCCTCTTTCAGAGGAGGCAACAAAATGCTGCACCCGCTCTGAAGCTCACATGGTGCTCCCGTAGTTTGTGCTGTACTTAAAGAATCACGTGCTAAAAGGCAACGTAAAGGTAACCTCCTTGCGTTGCCTTTCCTCCGAAAACTCAAAATATGCAGGTTTTCGAAGATTCGAAGTTCGTTCGAGAAATCTTAATAATTCCCCCGCCGTTTTTTAGAAACAAACAAACAAACAAACAAACAAACAAGTAGTGCTGGAAAATATTATAAGTACATGGTACTTAGGGCATTTCTTCAAGTAGGTTTACAAAACTTGTATTTTCCTTGAAGTACATTCTCTGAGCATGTACTTGCACTTTACTAAAGTATTTTTGGTACTTTCAGGGGACAGTTCAACTTTTGACTCAACAGTACATTCCCCAGATCTGAAAAAGAAAAATGGCGTACTATTATGTAAAAACGCGCTATCGTCATACGAGACTTCATCTGGTCAGTTCGCTGAGTTAAGTAATGGCGGCTGTAAGACCGATAGAAATAAGTGCCTTATAAGTTGATTCTGTTAAATAATTCGTCAGCGAGAGTAAAACAACTACTCTGTGGCAACTTAACTTCATCCAATATTTGCCGCTATTTTCGAAAAAAACAAAACTGATGCACCTCCGATTACCCCTAAAACAATGCATACCAGAAAAAAACGAAAAAAAACTGCACAGAGGATGAAAGGGCATCATGAAAGATTGTGTTACAATGTACATGTACTTTTCATTGAAATTTAATTTAATTTTTAGAGCTTTACTTTAAGTACTTTGCACAAGGGGCACTTACTACTTTGCATGAAATAGATAACCTTTAATCTAATTCGTACTTTACTTCAAGTACTTGTTAGTGTTTGCTTGTTTAAGGGTTGCGTAAAGTACATCTATCTGCGAAATCAAGCTCATGCAGTGCTAAACGTCATACTAGAAATGATACATCCGCAGCACATCCTTGACCAAGAAACAAAACAAAAAGTGCTAAACAATTACGCACAAAAAAGTAGAACCAACTACTAAAGCATATCTGGAAAAACACAAGCTGCTTTATATTTGGCTAGTAGAATTTCGCTAACAGATCAAAACCTATATACAGAAATTTAAAAGTAGCTTCAACAGTAATTCGCTACTTTTTAACGGTAGTTTGTAATTTATTAAATTTCTACTCTACAAATTACTTTTGAGGTCAATACTCACTAACTTAACTTGATTACTTTTTTGGAGTAGCTTGTACATATCTGGTACGAATGTAATGCCGGTCGAAAAAAAAAGGTCTCTTAATTAGTTTAACGTCCTTCGAGCGCCTGCCTGGTGCTGTAAGGATGATTGTGAAGAAACAGGAAATTAGCTAATATCAAATAATAAAAATAATAAAAAAAGAACTTCTGCTATGTTTTCGTCGGTGCAATAATAAATAATATGGGAGTGCATTGCAGATGCACTAGCTTCACAGGCTTATCCTCAGCTGAAAATGGGTCTTGCGGCGTTTATCATAGGAGAAAAAGCACGAAAACATTTGCTGTTACCCTTTTGGCGCTATTATGCCTGAAAATTAGCGTGACCGAATAATCGTTTAATTAGTAGATTAAAGGGTTCCCATTAATTAGGTTAAAACTTTTAATCTACGCTCAGCACTAGCAATACTTGTCCGGTGTGTATTTATAGTTGCTTACTTTTTTTACTACAATAATTAAACGCAGCAGTCAAAGGCTATGGAAAACGCACAAGCACGGACGCGCATACAAAAAGCGCAGGTCATGGCGCATTTACTGCGCTTAGTTCGTTTAAAGTCGATTAAAGCATATTACTGACTGCAAAGCACACAAATGTTACACATACACTAACTGGTATTATAGGACAAGCGCACAACAAACACACCGCTCTGAACTCAAAACTTTATTTTGTATTTCAACTTCGCTTTCTTTTTCGCTTCTTAAACTAATACACAAAACTGTCCGCAATTATCTCTTTTTGGCCAATGCGGAAAAACCATCGCACAAACTTTTCGCAATTATTTCCTTGCGGCCAGGTAAACTGTCTCTTTCTGACAAGTTAAGAGGTGGAGTACTGACACAATTATCGTCAAGCCTAGCAATATGTTCGGCCTCAGTGATTTCCCTGGTCATTTGATTACCATGCCTGCTTAGGATGGTGCTACTATGTAGACGTACCTGTCTCGAGTTTGCATTGACAATATTGTTGTTCTGTTCACGGAGTCGATCTTTGAGACGCCGTCCAGTCTTCCCGATGTATCTTTTTCCACGGGAAAGGGGAAAGGGGTACAGCCCTTTTTACTATGCACTGGACAAAGCTGGTTCTGCCGTTTTTTTTTTCTTGTGCAGTTCACAGATGTGGGCGGAGGAGTGTTAAATTTTTGCGTAAGCTGGAGAGCTTGTTCGGAATGGTGAAGATCACTTCAACGTTGACCCTACGCGAATTGCGACTTCGTCTGCTTCATGGGCAGGGGTTGCGATGATGTCACACCGCCGAGCTCTTATTGGCTGATCGAAAAAATAGTGGGTAGACCTCAAAGCATCTAGAACTGAGGTCTACCCACTATCCTTTCAATCAAAGCCAATCAGAGCTCGGCGTCGTTCTGACGTCACCGCAAATACTGCGCCAGAAGCAGACGACTTGCTCTCCGCGTTCGCTACTTTTTTAGACCATGGAGCACTTCTGGGTGTAGGCTACAACTACAGGTCTAGTTGTCTTGCCTTTGGGTTTTGTTTTAACAGGTTTTCCTTTTTTCATTGCTTTGAGAAGGCTCTCGGCGATCGATGTTAGTAAGAGACTAGGGCATCCTGCTGATGTTAATCGAGAGGTTTGCGCATGGAAGCTTTCTTGGATAGAATATGTTTGCATGATTTGATAAGTGAGTTGTTGAGGTGCAAGTTTTATGTTGCCCCTCTTGACCAGCTTGAAATGCGCATAGTTGAACGGTAGGAGCGGCTTTTTTTTTCCCGTGGCTTATATGACAAGTATACGTGGTGGGTTAAGAAAAATAGTCGTGGATCCGAGAATCTGAGGAATCCCTCCTGTGGAAGCTCGTGTGTTAGATCCAACAGATTCAAATAGTCTTTAAAACTGAATAGAACGCTGTCCATTGTAGCTGGGAACTATTAGAATGTTGGTGTGGGCATCATTTTCACTTGCCTATTTTATAATAACTATCCTGAATTGCGGGCTACTGGAAAGGCTAAAATACCGGTGATACCGCAAACATAGTTGGTTGGGGTGGCTAAAAAATCGCCGGAATACCTTTTTAGGAAACGCAGGACGTGATGAATTTCGAGAATCCTATTTTCGCTTCGCAGACAATAAGGTTGCGACATTCATCCAATAAAAATGCAGAAGAACGCTACACGGAGCAAGAGGCATCAATATAAAAGCCACTTCAGTAATCGCCTTCTACGTGTCGCTATCTTTATCTCTTGAGCAGTGGAACTTTTCTGAGCATGCGCCATAACTCTTGAAAATATGAGACGCTGATTAAGGCAGACACTATAAAACGCAGATGATAAAGCTAATACGAGAAACCGATTGAGCAGGATATTATGAGACGCAGATTCAGGAAGATGATATGCGACGCCGATTTAGGAAGATGTGAAACGCCGATTCATGAAGGTAACAGGGACCTTAAGCAAACCGTTACCGTGTTCCGCGGATCGCAATACCGGATCCCTTGAAGCATGCTTTTATTAAGCGCGCGCCCCAGTTATACCGTGACCGCGAGGCGCGCGCCTGAAAGCATGCTCCGTAGGTTCCGGTATAGTGCGGTACGAAGAACACTGTAATATTTTGCTAAAAGTCCTTAACACGACACACAGACTTAGGACGATGAAGAGCCCGTTCTACGAAAAAATATGAGACGTCGATTCAAGAAGATCTGAAACACCGATTGAAGAAGATAACACCCGACGTAAAATAACGAGAACTTTCTCCTCCTCGATGATTCCCAAAGGGGATCGGTGGCCGAGTGTGCTAGCGCACATCAGCTCTTAGCACCTGGAACGCGGAAAATCGCTCTGCAGAACCCAGGAATTATGGGTCCAATCTCCACCCCTGCCCGTTTCGATCTGGATGAGCTTCGTACCGGAACAGGTTCGCATGTAATCACTGCTAAGTGGTGCACATTCAAGACCCCAAGCTGGCAGCTGTACACTACACTGGCTAAATTTCTCATCTACAACTAAGACACCAGGCGACCACTGATGCTAACTCTTGGCTGTATAAACGCGCACACAACAAAATTACAATTTATGATTCCCTGAACACGTGTCGCGTTTTTTTGTTTTTTTTTCATTTCTACGAAGTGACTGAAATGTGATGACGCAAACAAAAAAACAAAAAACAAAAAAAAAACAGCTGATGCCGAATATATATTTCGTTTCTTCTCTCGAGTACCCGTTCGAGCGACCACTGGAAACAGAATCTCGATTCCCGAGCTACGAGTTTAGATTCGCGGGGAGACGGGAACGCGGAAACGGCGCACGTGAAATTCAATTTCAAACCCTGCCAAGTTTATGGGGGTCTCCGCGGGCTGCCTCAAAATCAAATCGCCATCAACAAGCGGTGAGCGTAAAGTGCATCGGTAGGCTGGGAGTCTACATACCGTCGTCACCACTTCACCGCATTGCGGCGACGTGCAACGACGCATCAAAGTCGCATCAGCGGGCACGTGCCTTAAAGCGTCACTTAGTGGATAACGAAGCGAAGAGGCTCGCATATTAGGCAGTTCTAGAATAACGTGCGCAATTTTAGCGCACGCTAGCACTTACGTTAACGCACGCTACGCAAGTAAGTTTTAGAATAGCGTTTCTTCGCCGCGATGTAAACATTCAAGCATCTCGCGCTTGCAACGTCACCAAGATAGTCACAATTTTCATTCCACTCACGAAATGCTGTAACTTTAGAAAAAAGAATTTTTTTGTTCAAAGTAACATTTAAGATGTGTTTAAACATGAGAATCTGACCCCAGCGGTCGTTTGGTCGTGTCCGCTTAGGTCGCCTCGGCAAGAGGAGTCGATCGTGTGCTTGCCTTCGCACATTGTATACCTCTGCTGAGAAATGTTCGCGCTTCGCAAGCATCAAGTTGCGGGTGATCGTTGTCCACCTTACTGGGGTTTCCATACCGAATGCAATGTCGTCCCGTAATGAAAAGCTCAGTTGCGAGGATGCCGGCGACGTCGCCTTCAGGACGCCGCGCCGCCAGAGAGGCCGCAGCCGCGTGGCGATGGCTGGGGGTATAGACCCTTTCAGGCAGAATTTCATGGGCGCCGCCATCTGGACGTCACGTGACCCTGCCGCCATAGCCGACCTTCAGTTTCTCGCCGCTGCTCCGCGTTGTGTGCTGCACTGGCCACCACCGGAGATTTGTTTTCGTGTTCTTTACGTTCCGCGTTGAAATCTTGTGTTTTCTTTAGGTCTTTTCGATATTTCGGGCTTTTAGTTAATTGTTTGATATGTACGTTTCAACATTAGCTCTTGTATTTTCTTATTTATAGAATGGAATCGGACAGCGAATGGATCGACGATACAAGATTGTGGCCTAGGCTTCAGAGACAACGTAAGTTCATCAAATTCTTACGTTTTTGTCACTAATAAAGGGCAGTCAACACCATTGCGACCTGTGCAAATTTCAACTGACGCAGTAAGGCTCTCGCAGTCGTGCATTTCGCTGCATGTGCGCGCTCGTTTTCGTAAAGCCGAACCGCATGTAAGCGATTTAGCGTGCGACGAGTCGAACGACGGCGACAACGACGGGAATCCTCGACGAGCAACGGAGATTTCTCACTATCGCCCGTCGCATCGCTGGGTTTTCGGATTTCTAGAGAACGTAGCGCTCACCGTCTTCGTCGCTCGCTCCCGTCGCTTCCATGCGGTTTGCCATCGTCGCGCGACTGACTGAGTGACAGCGAAGCGGGTCACCGTCGCTTGTCTCATTGCTCACCAAATCGCTTGCATGCGCTTTATACTTAATATCGAGGCGCTAATGGTTCAGTGCTGTGTGCATCGAAATTAATTAAGTATAAAGCGCATACAAGCGATTTGGCGAGCAACGAGACAAGCGACGGCGACCCGCTTCGCTGTCGGTCGGTCAGTCGCGCGACGAGGCAAACCGCATGGCAGCGACGTGAGCAAGCGGCGAAGACGGTGAGCGCTAAGTTCTCTAGAAATCCGAAAACCGAGCGATGCGACGGGCGACAGTGAGAAATCTCCGTTGCTCGTCGATAACTCCAGTCGTTGTCGCCGTCGCTCAACTCGTCGCACGCTAAATCGCTTAAGCGCGATCCAAACCAACGCTTCTTTTTGCGCCTGTACGTCGTGCGGCTGCGGATGTGACGCATTTCGTGGCGTTTCTGCTGTTTCCGGGCGCGCTTTCTGAGTCAGAACCGTGCGCTTTGGTTTGGACGCGCGATACTTCGGCACGAGCGCACAAGCAAAGTGCAACTGCGACAGACTGGCCGGCCAGACGGCGAGAGAAAGAGAGAGATCGCGTTGTCATGTTGGAAGAGAATAAAAGAAGGGGAGGAGAGGGCAGCCAGACGGCGAGAAACGCGGAGCCGGAACTAGCTTGCCCTCCACCGATTGGCCGGGACACAGGAGCGCCCTATACGTCACCGCGCGTTTTTGTGCGCGTTGAGAAGAAGTTGAAATTATCCAACTTTCTTGTGCGCGCCCGGAAGGAGCGAAGAAGCGGTGCGACGTCACGAAAATACGTCACATCCGCAGCCGCACGACCTACAGGCGCAAAAAGAAGCGTTGGTTTGGATCGCGCTTTACATGCGGTTCGGCTTTACGGAAACGAGCGCGCACATGCATCGAGAAGCACGACTGCGAGAGCCTAATTACGGCGTCAGTTGAAAATTGCATTGGTCGCAGTGGTCAACATTCAGCCAACTATTGGGGAGGAGGACAGACCGTTACGCCCCAAGCGGTTAACTTATCAACTACACGGATGGGGACAACAAACACGATGACGCAGCGCTCGGCCGACATAACCGAACGCGGCGTCAGCGTTCGACTGGAGTTCGTGTTCTCCGGCGAGGGGGAGGAGGGGCTCTTTTGTTTCCACGACGGCCTGCATGAACAATGCAGCATGCACGATCCCAGCTTAGCACAAAAGCCGAAGTGGGTCAAGCTCGCATTCTCAGAAGATAGATCCGGCACTTAACGTCGCTTCGTCGATTGTTAGTATTTTTTACATTAAACTGTGCCCCGCGCTCTATTGTAGAAGATGACATAGCCATGCCGATAAGGCCTGTTGGCATGTGTACAGGCCTTGTGTTGAGTAAACACCGAGCGTGGGGAAAACAAAAGGGTCAGAGCGCCCCCTATAGTTCGATCTCCTGCCCAATACCAGGACCGCGACATGCGCTACAGCATGACAGTCTGGCTCTTGTGACGTCAGTTGTTCCCCTTTGGGAGCTCTTTCGTTGCATGGATGGAATAGGGCGCTAGACATACCAGTCCGGGAAGCGCTCCCCAGGCACCGTAATTAGAGATGACAGTAATGACATTACTGTAATAAAATTACAGTACTTTAGTTACGGCTCGTTGTAATAAGTAATGTAACAAATTACTCCTCTAGACTGCTAATTTAGTAATGTAATGAATTACTTTCAGGCAGTAATTTTGAGGAAATTACTCACTACTTTCAAAATTACTTTTGGCCCGAATTAGAAAGTTCCTTTGCAAGCTTTAAAAACAAGAAAAAATTATTTTGCATGGCGAAACGTTGTGCCTCGCAAATAAAACCAACAGCGGAAAACAAGAAAGAAACGTTAAGAACGAAGACAGGAACAAAGAAGAGTTCGTTGAATTGTACTCCGCTCTTTGAAACGCAGGTCGCAAGGACAATTTGCCAGCGATTGTAGAACTGTACCAATGTTTTTCTAGGTTTTTATTTCCCCGAAAGAAAATAAAATTAATAAAACATCATTAAAAGGGTACACATGTCTTCGGTTTCGCGTCAGAACAATTTCGTCAGACATGTGCTTCAAAACAATTTATATTTCTCATTTTCTTTATTGCAGCCTCAAATGTCGTACCTTCTGCGATTGTAACCCTCGATGTCATAATCGGATTTCCCAGACGTCAAACGCGGGGAACTAAACGCTTGCTCCCACTTTCAATTCCGTTATAAAACGCTGCACGAAAAACATCTTAGGTAAGTCCGCTGCGCACGTTTTGTTTTGGACCATAGTTTTGTTAAAACGGGCAACGTTTTTTTTAGGGACGCTTCCGGCCCGTCCCCCTTTCCTTTTCACCCCTGAAAATAAGAAAGAAAGCAGTTTTCAACAGCTGATAGTGCTAGACAGCGTGCGAAAATACTTTATATATACTTAATTTTTCTTCATGGTGTCCGATTTTTCAGAAAATTTCACAAAAAGACCAACACACATCGCTGAAACAGTATTCCCAATATTAGGGTAACGTATTTGTTTTTCTTGCAAAGTCATCGAATTTACAATTTTGGTCCTCATCGTGTTTTTCAATCTGAAATCCTACCGGTAACAACGAAAAAGTGTCGCCAGCGGAAGTCAGGGTTCGAGTCTTGGGAGGTCACGTGTCCTGGGGGTCACGTGACCTTGGGGTGACCTTGGTTACGCCGACGGCGACAGCGACGGCGACGCCGCTTAAGCCGGAAACGGGCGCCTAAGAGCTCTAAAACAAATCGCCAGAGTACGTTTCTAAAGAGTGGTTTAGTACCCCTTTAAGTTCAGACGCAGACGCGGGAAATACACCAGTCCCAGACGCGTTCCTGGCACCATGGATACCCCAAGAGCGGCTTACCTATAGAGTCTCTATAGAACAACTCGAGTCTATGACGTCACGGCACCGCGGCGGCGCTGCTGTTGGCACTGCGCCTGCGCACAAGTCTGAGGCCAGATTCACGAAACGATCTTACGCCGAAAACGTGCGTAATACAAAACTTAAGAACAAATTCGTATTCACGAAACGAAATTTTTGTAAGTTTTGCGCAGGTTCCGACGGAATCCTACGACAGCTTTGAAGCTGTCTTACGCACTTCTTACGATCAAATCAGCATGGCCGACAGCGTTGCTCAGTTACGTGGTCGCGACGACCAACAGACGTTTATTTTTCTAAGTGCGCTTTTCACGCGTCCCGACTTCAAGCAGCAAGAAAAAAGTAAAAAGTACTTGAAACAGACCACGACGAACAAGAACGCTGGATCCACAAACACCCGGGAAAAGCCACAACGGCCACGATTCCACCGACCCCGACCAAGTGAGCTCGGGAGATAGGCCTAGCAGGCACTCCGACTCGGCGCAGCGGTGCTCCGACGATCCTTGGCCAAAACCGTCCGCCCACGCCCGGCTGGCGTGCTGAATGGAATATGCCCGCGCGACCCTTGTGAACCCTTCCCGTATTATAGTTTAATCGCTGACCTCAATTTTAGATTAAGAGGTCAATCTCTTCCTCTTGTTATCTCCTTGTTTTCCAAGTCAACGGTGACGAATGCTGTCGTCGAAGAGGAGCTCTCATCGATTCTATCTTTTTGTTTTGTGTGATATAGAGCTCAAATAAACACCGTATAGCTTACCTTCGCAAAACGGTATGTACACTTTCTTATTTCTATGCCATTTGTATTCTGACACGACTGCACCTCACTGTCGATCGCTACAACAGTTCGTAGGTCGCGATGCCGGTCCAACCTTTCTTTGCCGGGTGTCACGCCAGCACCGAGTTGCAATCGTAAAGGATCGGTCCCGAAGCGCTTACCGATTCGCGGTCCAACACCGCGAATCCATCTCGATCAAACGCGCGTGTCCGCTCCTCATGTGAACAGGTATTTTCTGGCTCTTGCTGACACTCTCGTAGTTCAAACGTATCTTTTTTAATGTCGGCTCGCTCCTGCATCTCCGAGGCCGCGAAAAACGCCGCGGCAATTTGTTTCCATTTACATCGCTTTGAAAACGACTGACACGGGCCATCTTTTATCAACGATGACAGTTGTGTTGACTTCTTAGCGATCGAGTTCGTAGCAGTCAACCGTGGCGGTTACGCATCCCGGCCTTGGCATTCGGGCGTCTTTAAATCGTGTTAGCGTCGACATAATACTGCACGGACACCAACCTCAGACAAGCGGTGGCAGAAAGGCCGCCTGTGTTTGTTATTAAATATCCACGTGCTCCGAACGGCTCCGAACCATGCCGAGCTCTCCGATTGGTTGTTCGTGCTGCCGAAGACGCCGTCGCCATAGCAACAGCACCGGTAAGTTCTAGTTTTTCCGTACGAGAACGTCGCTTTCCTCCTCTCACTTAAGAACGCGTTCGTGAATACCGATTTCTCCTCTTCTTACGATGTTCTTAACTTACGAACTTCTTAGCTAAGTTGTCGTAAACTAAGAAGCTCTTCGCGAATCTGGCCTCTGGTTTTTGGAAACTCGAAGTGCCCGCGCCTGGTGTGGGCTAGCGCTGGTACAGCAGAAGGCAAGAACCAGTGTCGCAGCTCATTTCATTGGGGGGAGGGGGGGGGGGAGGGGGGGGGGATAGGAGTGGTACCATTGACGAATAGGCATTGTCAACACAAAACCTCGAAATTTGCTTAAAGGAGTCACGAAATGCTTTTCCAACTTTTTCCCATTTCAAGACGACGGAAAGGGGGGAGTCCCCCTTGCTCGGAATGTCGGTCGTGTAGCCAGACACAGCCACTGTGCCCCTAGAGGAGTATCCCGTCGCTCAAAATTCAGAGCAAAGTTGCTTTCCCCATCCCGTTCACCACGAAGCTGACAGTGCTGTGGAAGCTACGTGCTCGTTGGGCCAGCCGCGCTTTTACCACGTGATCACGCTCTCGCGCGCATACCGACGCGCAGAGAATGAGGTCAGGTGATGAGAGGAAGGTGGCTGATTGGTCCGGCAAGCGCATAGTTTCCGCCACAATGTCAGCTCAGGGGTGAAGGGAATAAGTTAGCTCCGGTGTCCTGTGACTTTCGTTTGGACCCGATAACGCGCTGCGGGGTCCGCGGATGTATCACAGTGAAAAGGCAGAGAACTTACGAAGGGGAAGGAGGTACGAAATAGTCCGCTGTGTTTTCAAAATTTTCGTACCGAAAGTCAGACTTTTGACTTCCTACATTTTTTCTTCGGCCCACTGGACGATGTGCTATTAGTAAAATCCCACTATAAATTGATTTACTCCAGCCCCAAATTTGTTTCATGGGCCCTTTAAGCGTGCTCGGAACTGTATATATCTATGTTTCTCGTGCTGGGCTAAGAAATAAAACGCACGTGTAGAGCTTTATGTCGGTGCACATTATGCACGCTCTCAGGACTTTGCCGGCCGCTTTTAGGCTCAGGAAGAAAATCTGCGTTTATGGAAGGAGTTTTACTGACGTTTGCGCCGAAAAGCGGAAAGAAAATAAGCCGCCCTATTGATTTTCGAGCGGGGTTATCGCGCCCCACTTTGGAGGCGGAACGGCACGAAGCGGTGGGTGTTTCTTGTTTTGTTTGTTTCTTTTCGTTCTCAGTAAAAGCGTCGTCGTGTCGTTTCTTGCTTGCTGTTTAGAAAATGTGAAAACATGATACTGAAAAAAAAAAAAAAGAAAGTCGCATTTCGAAGTCGGGACGTCGACCGATGCAATAAGACGTTCGAAATTCCGGGAAACACCGCTGTGGGTGCTTTCTCCTCGCGTGCAGGATGTGGAAAAACAAAATAACTTGCTGAATATATCTATACATATTTAGCGTGATTTATTTTCCAAGAAACATTCCATACATTCATTCATTGTGCATATTTGCTGAGCGGTTCACGCGTGCCGTATAGGATTTTTTTAAAATTTCAATTACGCTTCTTAAAGTTATAGCTTTTGTGTCTCAACCAACGTTATTAGATTAGCTCAGTTACGGAACTGCTCATACACGCCGCATGCTCAAACAGCACCCCCCCTCACTCACCACGACCCCCGTGTTTCCCGCTTTGCTAAGCCCTCCGCTACCCGGAACTCTACAGTCAAGGCCATCGGCGCGCAGGCGCAGTGGCGGTTTCTTCGTAGCGGAGGGCTAGCGGAGCGGGATACAGGGTCTACTAAAACTCCATATTGACTCGAAGAAACCGTATCGTTCACTCTTTGCCAAGTTTCGGTGAAAGGTAGTTGGGAGGGCGGGGCAAGAAGAACTGATTAACACGCTGTTTACAAACAAGTCCGCGTTTCCCCCCACCAGGTGGCGCGTACGCAAAAATAGCGTTCGCACGAAGTGAACACACTGTTTGTGACTCAGGGTCGCGCGCTGAAGAATACAGGAAGCACTCAGATCGTTGTCAGCACAAACAAGTTAAGGCCCGCTCACATACTTGCGACTCCTCCAGTGGCGTCGGAAGTATTTCTGAGGTGGGGGGGCAACGGAATTGGGGTGGGGGGGGGGGGGGGGATGAAGCATTTAGAACAATATGGATATATAAAATCGAAACGCTCACAAACGTTTATTTAGAACGAATATATGTCCTTCCTCTTTTGGAATGTGGTGATCTTGTTTTTCTCCCATGTTGACGTCTTCAAACAGCATGAAATAAGAAAGAGCTCACTGGTGCCCGAAAACGGTTCGTCGTTCAGCCGTCCTCGACACGAACTCTCTGATGATACAGTTCAGATCAAGTTTTGCTGCTCGCTCACTATTTACGTGCAGCAGCATCACCTGAGTCAGTCGCTTTTGTGACATGGTAGCTCTGAGGTAATTCTTGATACGCCGAAGTGCGCTGAAACTTCCTTCAGCTGATGCCGCTGACGCTGGCACTGTCATTATAAGTGCCGCAAGGCGCATCACCTCGGTCATCATCCTCTTGACCTCTTGGACTTGTCTGCCCAGAGCACGGCACAACTCGGGTACGGAGCCAATCTGACCGCTTGAGAGCGAGTGAACCATGTTCAGCTGCCTTAATAGGCTTTCCAGGTGAAAATCAGTAGCGTGGGATCCTAACTTCCTTTCAAGTTCTTCTGCAGTTTGTGGCTTCTCTTGAATAGCGCACAAATTTATGTGCTGTAGTTGTGCGAGACTTTGCATGCCTGGTTGCTTGAATCGTCTTGCAAGCTCGGCGCGAACACAATCTAACGCTTCGCAGAACTGCTTCTGAAGGCCTGTCTCCGCGTCTAGAAACGCTGGTTGACAGGGCTCGCTGCTGTGTTGGAACCTTCTTGGAGGACCGCATCGCGTGGTCTTGCGAAGGCGCGTATCGACTGCTTTGTTTGGCTTCAGAAATGGAGAAGCTCCTGCTTATTTCTGGTTTTAAAATAACCGCAAATAATTGAGCCCTCGAATAACTAATCCCATGATGATGAATATCATGATGCCACTCGTAATGTGAGAAATTCATGCCCGCGAAATATTTTAAAAATCGCACTCTGAGAAATTTGCGAAATATCGAGCTCGCGAGCCGCCATTACTAAAAAATCTCTGGGGGGGCGGTCGCCCCCCCTGCCCCCCCTGTTCCGACGCCACTGGACTCCTCCCTAGAACCGGGTGCCTTGAAACCTCTTAAAATCTCTTAGGACAAAATAACACCCTGGCACGCTGGCGCCATCTATACGGTGACCCTGAAACTGCATTTCACTAGAGCGAAGGTTTCGCTGGATTTCCGAGGTCAAATCTAAGTACTACCTATGAGAAATAATTGCTTATACCGTTGACAAAAGTTTTTCGAGCCAAGAAAAAAAGGATGATGTGCGGGAGAAATAGAAAATATACGGGACCGCCAAGTTTCCACAGCTACACGATAGATGGCGCCAGCAGGTCCTCTCGCCTAAAGTCCCTTGATACTTCTTTTACAAGTAACGACAACCGATGCAAATTACAAAGCATGTTGCGCTGGAACAAAATGGCGCCACTCAGTTCAAACCTACGCTGTGCGCCGTCATTCGCTTCCTAAAGCCTGCACCGTCATGCAGTCGGCGCTTCAAAGAATGTTTTGTTGCTACTTGTAGGAAGCATATCTAGGGACTTTACTCTCGTCGTAAGAGATTCTAAGAGGTTCTAAGGGCACTCGGTCTTAAAGGCCCGTTTACACACTTGCGACCTCTTAGAAACGAGTGCCTTGGAACCTCTTAATTTTCTTTTAACAAGAGGACACACTGGCGCCATCTATTGGGTAGCAGTGTAAACTTGGCGGTCCGGCATATTTTCTATTTCTCTCGCGCATTATCCTTTCTCCTCCAAAAACTTTTGTAAACGTTATAAACGCGCCTTTCTCATAGGTATAAGGCACATTTGACCTTGAAAATCCCGCAACTCCTTCGCTCTTGTGAAATGCAGTTCCAGGGTCACCGCATAGATGGCGCCAGCGTGCAGTGTGTTCTCTCGTCCTAAGAAATGTTAAGAGGTTTCACGTCTGCCTCGGTCGTACTCGGTTGCAAGTCTGTGAACGGGCTTTAAGTCACAAATGTGTAAACGGGCCTTTATACTTCGTCGCAACGTAGCTTCGCAAAGAACGAACACTACTGCCTACTCAAGCTAAACCGAGTGACGGGGCAGAAGGCCCGTCACTCGGTTTAACGTGACAGCCCTTACCAGAAGTGTAGGGGCCAGAGGGTAACCGAAGCGGTTGGAGAAAAGGGGGAGGAGGAAACGCTCCTCTTACCCGGACCTTCTTCTTTGTGTCCAAGACACCAATTTACTCCCCCTAGGATATAAGCCCGTCACTCGAAATTACTAAAAATGGTACTTTTCTCTGTCTCCCGCGCGTGGCGTCGAGAGCGATGAGCGCCACTAGTGGTAGTGAGTATAGTCACGTGTCTTCCCTCGACCCGCTGATTGGCTCATCTGGGGCCGTACGCTTCGCCGTTGGCCAAGTTAGGCCGAGGGGAGTCTACACGAGGACAAGCGTATGACGCGTTAAAGCGCACCCCAATGAACAACATGGCACCGCCCTAAAGCGGCACGAAGAAACGAGTATACTTGCGGCGTCGTTCTCGGAGGCGCTCTCTACCGAAAAAATCTCGCATGGCAAGTACGATGTTTTTTTTCTTCTTTTAAATAAAGATGTCTCGTTTCTTGGTGGCAAAAATATCTAAAATGATATACGAAAAAAAAAAAAAAGACGCGGCGCAATTAGGATCAACCTTGAGTAAGGTCCCGTCTTTCGTGCGAACTCCCGTACCTTAAAAAAAGAAGGAAAAAAAAAACAGAAGTAAAACGGAATGTGAACAGACAAGGAAGTACCAGTCGCCATTAAAATCCGCTCCGGCACGTACTTCTCTCGAAAGACCTGGATCGCTGCCGCGCCGTCGTTTGCAATCGCCCACGCTTGGAGTCGTCTACTTTCCACCCTACGCTGGACCGCAACGGACACTACAAGCCGTCAGAGCCAATCCGTGGATGGATGGATGGATGGATGCTAATCAGAGCCGTATGTGTAGAGAGTTTGGTCAATGGGAGGCGCGGGCAGAGCCAGGGCGTGCGTCAGACTCGGAAAGAGGGCGTGGCATGCTCTCTTGACCAACCAGAAGCCGAAAAGAATCCCCTACCGGTGGTAGCGAGAAACAGTTCTGATCGAAAGTCTATGTTCGTATATGGTTTTAATAAATGCGTAAGAGTGAAGTGTAGTAACTCTTTGTGGTTGAAAATAGAGTCACGTGTTGTTTTGATCATAATCATCCAGAAAGGTGTAAGAAACGAATGCGCCGCTCAACTCTGTTTTGCGCGGACAGTGTGTGACCGCTCAAACGGCAGATTCCCGGCCCTCGGCGTTTGGCGTACGGATTATGTCGATCGTTCCGCTAGCCGCACTCTTCCACCATCATTTTTGATGAGCGTGATTGGTACATCACGTGTACCATATTTTCAGCCATCGAGAGCTACTCCAATGCAGTTATCAGGTTTGTTTCTCGCGACCACCGCCAGGGTATTATTTCCGGCTTCTGGTTGGTGACATTCGAATTTCTGAAGACGCCCTGGAACACGTCCAGCCCGCTTTCGGCCAATGGCGTTTCCTCATTTGTCTCCTATACTTCCCAACGAATGGCCAAACTCTCTACATATACGGCTCTGATGCTAATACCTCTACCATTTATAACGGGCGGTAGCTTGCGCCACCTGGCCCTAAAAACTAGAACTATCACTCCTCAGCTAATTTGACGCTTTCTGATTTGTCCCGTCTGCTCGAAGCGTCGACTGCGTCTGGACTTAAGGTAAAACGAAGTGTATAAGTCACGTGGTACGCTCATGCGCTGCTGGATTGGCTGGGATGACTCGTATCGTTCGCCGCAGTCCACCGCGATGCAAGACGGAGTATTGAGAACGGGGCGAGGCGAGGAGAGAAGGAGGCGAGGGGACTCTGGTCGAGGTAAACATTCGGTCTGGATCGATGGCGACACGGGGCGCTTTGCGCCATTTGGTGTATTTTTTTTTTTCCTTCCACGCCGCCGAGTGTATATGTTATAGTTGACGCGGGTTGCGATCTGAATTCATATAGATTGATTGCTGCAACGTGCGTTTCTCAAGAACGTTCTAGTCCCTCGGAAGTTTCTGGGGGAAGGGAGAAGTGTCCTTGTGGAAAAGGTCATACGTGTAAGAAGAGGCAAGGATCGCGTATATGGTACTCGCAACTCCAACTGACGATAGGTGGCACCACTCCTTTTCCAATATGGCGAGAATAGTGAGGGTCGGAGATGCGCGGTGGTGTACCGGTTGCTGTGCCTGTCTAGTGTGCCATGGCTTCGCTGAGCGTCACAACTTTTGCACGCTCATACGAGGAGGATTGGGTGTTAGGAGCGCAGGTCACACCTCTTTATCCTGAAAGCAAAAACGGTGTTTAGCGTGATATTTACGACAGGAGGCACGTTTTAATCCTGGAACAAAACCGTAACTAACCTATATTTCCGATTTCATTTCTCGGTATTGCCGTTAATTTCGGATGCTTTCATAACTCGAGGTGTTTCTTACAGCGTAATTGTTGAGCTAACGAGATTGTTCGCGCAAACTTTATTTTGTGAGATACGTGTCTGATCCAGGCACTTCTAGCTATTTCGGGAAGTTCAGTGTCCCTTTAAAGTCAGTCTTTCACACACCTTAGAGGTAGCATAGAATATTGTATTTGTATAAAACATCAGTGCCGATATTTATGTGCTCTTGCTGCCTTTTCTCGCTCAGATATTTTTCACGTGAAATAACCAACTGCGGGCCTTTTAATGGGTTTTTGGGTACTTGGATTATTAATTGCTTGAACATTATTCCCAATACAAAAATAACAGAATCTATTCAAAATTTATAAAATATAATCAGGGGTTATGAGTTTATAATATGTTCACAAAACGTATAAATCTTAAAACGCTGATCTCAGTTCAAACAACTAAAAAATGAACTCCAAGTCAAAAGACAAAAATCTGTTTTTTAAAGCGACGCGTGACGCACTGGACTTGTATCATTGAATGTTTGACTGTCTATCTTAATAAACTGATGCGAGAGTTTTTCCTACGTTAAAAAGAAAACAAAATGAGACCTTTCTGGAAACACTATTGTGGTTAAATGGCGTATTTTTGTTATCGCGTGGAGTCTTTTGGGGGCCTGCATTGCCCCAATTCGTAGTAATAATATTAATATAAATAAGATAGTTTAATACTTAGTTTATCTCTAATATAATGTTTCCCTCGTGAACTGATTTCAAACACGCGAACAAGTATGCAATGCTGCCAACGGCAGTATTTTTAATTAAAAAGTTATCAAATAAAATTAGTCTAAAATCAATGAAAATATTGTATATAATCTGAGAAAGACATGTAAAATTATAAGAATTGAGAGTAAAGCACATGGTGCTAGCAAAGTCGCGACGTTTGACAATCGGCAAAACTTTCAAAGTCACCGCATTTCCTCCCGGACCAAATACACCCACCTCCTTCCCCCCCCCCCCCCCCCCCCCCCCCCCCCCACACACACACACACAAGCACAATATTTTTTGGAATAGAGAGCGTGCTGGTAAGGATAATATAAATTATGAGAAAAAAAAAAAAAACAGAACACGATTTTTAGAGCGCAGCTATATATGCAACGTGTTCGCGGGCGTTTTGGCGGGCGTAATCCCGACGTACAGCGGGCGTCGGGACGAGCGCTTCCGAGGTCGGCGTAAATACGCGCGTATTCGGCGATCCGACCGAGACAGATCTCGGCGCTTCGGCGTATTTCGGCGTGGCGTATTCGGAAGCGTATGGCGCGGTGCCGCACAATCAGCCCCCGAATGGAGAGCCGGAAATTGCTCGAGAATCGGCTTGCCTAGCTATGCGGCCGGCTGGCTGGCTTGATTCAGCCGTCGAAAAGGAAGCCCGCTTGTCGCGTTCGCCGGCTTATCGGCGAACTGTACGAAATCGCTATATCTATTTGGAAGGAGAGATGAACAACTGGCACTGAAGAAAATATCATCGATGTTGCGGGCGATGCGAAAAGAGTTACAAAAGGAAGGGTTTTGAGCAGAGATCGTGGCCGTCCTCCTGCCGGGAGTTTTTGGCAACTTGACGGTTGCAACGAACATTTAGGAAACAGTTGTTAGCAAATTAGGCTTTGGTTGCTTATTAACATTCAGTTATTTCTGTCCCCTTGCGGAACGTAGCCTATCTACATTTTGCTTCCTTTCATGAAAGGCGCGAGTAGGGCTACACTGCACCAAACGCCGAGGAGACGTCGACAAAAAGCGTCGTGTGGGGTTCGGTGACCTTCCCATCTTCCCTTCTGCGAAAAAGCGCCCGCCAAATCTCGTGATTACGCCCGCTGACACGCGCGTAAATTCGTCGATAATACGCCCTATGTGGGTCGGCCTTTAGGCGCCCGTTTCCCGCTTGAGCGGCGTCGGCGTCGCTGTCGCCGTCGGCGTCACCGCGCGGTGCATTATGGGAAATGTCCCACATTCCACCGCGCGGGGGGAAGGAGGAGGGGAGGAGAAGAGAGAGGGGGAGAAATAGGGGAGGGGAGGACGAGGGGTTGGGGAGGAGCAAGAGGGGAGGAGGTGGAGGGGGAGGAAGAGGAGGGGAAGGGGATAGAAGGAGGGGGAGGGGAAGGAGGAGGAAGAGAAGCGGAGGAGTAGCCGGGAAGATGAGGAGGTGAGGAGGAGGGGGAGGGGTATACCCTCCCCTCAGTACCGCTCCCTCCTGCTCCTCAAGAGCTGCGCTCCAATTCAGCGTTACAGGCTGTTGTAAACGTCTCATTTTTTTTATTGCAACATTTTCCACAACATTTAGTTTCTTTCATTTTTAAGCGTCATCGTCTTGACAATCTCAACCTTAGCAGTTCGAAGGAGCGCCTCCCCGCTTGCACGTCTGCTCATCGCTGCAGGTTACGTTGGCGTTGGAAGCCGGTGAAACACTAGACAGTTTTAGTATATATCGTTGCTGGATCTTACGTACGCAATAGTATAGCGTACGCTAAAAATGACCTGCTCGGACCAAATTTAGTTGTGCGTTACGTTTTCGAGCGAACAACACCGCGCATGATCTTGGTTAAATTTGCTAGAGCCGTAGAATTTCGCGTGCTTATAGCGCAACCATGCTCCTGGAAAGAAATATTAAAAAAGAAAAAGTGTCCAATCGTTTCATTTCAGATTAAACCAAGCCACAGCTGCCTCGTCAAGCGCGCTTTTCTGCGGGGTACAGAGGCTACGAGTACGAGTGCGTAGCCAAATTCGATCACGGAGCCTCCGTCAGTCGTCCCGTGGAAACGGCACCTTTTATCAATGCTATCGCGGAATGAAATTCATGACCCTGATGTCCAGTGCATAGCGAGAACTTCGGCGATTTCTTTTAGAGTCGTTCGTCCGTCGGCGAAAAACTGTGTAAATAGGCTTAGCGTTGAGCAGATCGCAGCGTCGACGCACACTGCGAGCGGCGAACATTTCCACTGTGCACTCCTTCAGCTGCAGGGCGATCTGATTCGACCGCGGTAGGTCCCAGAAAGAATCGCCGAGCTGAACACCACGCAATTTCACGCAACACAGAACTTCGAAAACACCACGTCGCCCTTGCTGCGCCAGTCCAGACAACCGCCATCTTGAAACTGGCGCTCTCGTATGGTCCGAGATCTCTCGAGAGCGTCCCGCAAGGCCCGCTAGCCAGCAACGCAAAATCCCCAGCGTTGCGTGCGCATGCAATACGCTAGCCCTTCTATAGCGTTCTGCGCATGCGCACTCACGACCCGCAATCTCCTTGCGTACGCAAAGCTATAGCGTACGGTACACTAAAACTGTCTACTTGTGAGCTCTAGTATTGCGTATACGAGCGACCGCAAACACCCTGTGTTTGCATTAGTTTTGCGTGTTCCACACTGCGCGTGCGCAGAGCCCGACATTGCGGTCTCGGAATGGAGCTTGGCGACGACGCGCATGCGCAGCGCAGAGCACACAACTCTAACGCACAGCGCTTCCGTTTGTTTCTATAGGCAATACTAAAATTATATAGTAAGGTAAAATTCCATACCGGCTGCAGCGCACTACCTTGGTGTATTCAAGAGTGCTCTTTGCATTCGGAAATGTCATTTTGCGAGCCATGATCGCGAGCAGTTCCGCCGTGCCCGCTGAACAGGAGATCCGGGGGACCCTCACTACACTTGGAGGAAAAAGGTAGCAACGGCGCGTTTTCCTCCCTTCTACTGACCCGCCCCCGAGCGGACGCGAGAAGAAGGGAGGAACGAGACGTTTTTTTTTTCCCCTCCTGGCAAACGGGAGAAAGGTACCGCACTCCCGCCTTATCTTGTTTCGTTTTCGCTTTTTGTGCACGCGTGCGCGTTGTATAATAAATGCTGTTGAGTTGATTCAGCTTCAACGGCAGCGAAGGCCGCCTGCACTTCCGTCTCCCGGTCCAAAGATACAGAACATATCGGTTGCATTGACGTTTTTACCACTAATTTTGTGAAACGAGCAAACGAGGCCGCTAGAAACGGCGAAGTTCCGGAGCAGGGCCAGCAGCGCTACGTACACTGGGCTAAGATGGCAGTCTTGGGGTTGCGAAACCCACGGGGAACAATGTGTTGAATGTGTCAACGTTGACGGCGTTATGGAAATTGCGGAAACTGCGACCAAGAATTGCAGTTCGGTTCTGTTTTCCGTGCTGAGCTCGGTTCTGTTTTTCCGATGCTGAGCGCCAACCGACAATCAAAGTGGTTCTGTATTACTGCGTGTCAGCATCATAGCAGCAACATCGCGATGGCAGTGTTGTGCGTTGTGAACAGAAGACCGAAATCATCGCCGATGTGACCGTGTGATCGCCTATTAGCGGTGTCACAACAAGATGCGATGACGTAAGCTATCGGGCATTGATGCCGCCGGTCGGGCCGTGACCGGAGGGGGCGGGTGGCGCAGATTGACATCCCGCTTTACATTGAAGAGTTTAAGACCACTTGAGGGATTACAGTGCAATCGATCGACCTGCTGATAGTAATGTTGCAACTCTGGTCTGAACCGTAGCTCTTGTCATACAGTGGCCAATGTGACTGTCGTCTGCGATGTCCTGTTGTCTCCACCCCGAGAGCGATTGCGCCCTGGGGCAAGAATGTATGGAAATGTGACGGAAAATACGTACATCTACAGTATGGAATTTCGGCATCAAGGAAGGATGGTAGGTAAAATGGACAAAAGAAGCTATCCTTTATTTTTCTGTTTATATATGGCACGGTTCCAGGAGAAACTGCCCTCTTAGTGGCGCGCTAGGATGAGCGCTTGAAGTTTTCGAGCTCACCACGGCGTAGCTCCGTATGCTTATACACCTGCCGCAAGTCGCGGCTTTGAATGCATTTAAGTTGATAGAAAAGTGATTTGCATCGCTTCCAGCTGAGTGAATATTCGCTCTACAGAGATTAATTAAAGACTACAATTGCAGCCGTGCTCGAACAGCACAAATAGAAAAACAAATACGAAAATAGAAAAACTGGCTACGACCTACCGTGCGGGAAAGCAAACGCATGGCTTGGAACCGCAGAAAAGCGTATTGTATTGGCTTTCAAAGAATTACGGGATCAGCGGTTACTTTTTACGAAGAGGTTCATCGCCTGAGCCGTTTCAGATACTCTCAGAAATATAGTATTATTGAAAAAAAAAAAAAGTTCAACATGCTGGAAATAATATTTATGTCCTAGGGGTCGCCCAGAAAATCCCTATCTTCAATACAGCGATTATAAAACGCGGAAACGCAGAGCTCAGAAGTAGTGATCGGGTTAGTGTGCGGTTGTATTGATGTTTGGATGTGCTGTGTATGTGTTTGCGCTCAATTTATATGTTCAGCTGATGCTTAAAGGGCCCATGAAACAATTTTTGGGTTGGGATAAATAATTTTAGATTGGGATTTTACTAATAGCACATCGTTCAGTGAACCAAAAGAAAAAAGGTAGAAAGTCAAAAGCCTGACTTTCAGTTCGAAAATTTAAAAACAGAGCGGACTATTTCGTACCTCCTCCCCTTCGCAACCTCTCTGCCTTTTCACTGTGATACATCCGCGGTCCCAAAAGCGCGTCATCGGGTCCAAACTGACGTCACACGCAACCGGACCTCATTTATTCCCTTCACCCCTAAGCTGACATTGTGCTGGAAGCTACGCGCTTGCCGGACCAATCAGCCGCCTCCCTTTCATCACCTGACTTCATTCTTTGCAGCCACATTTACCACGCTCACGTAGCAAGTGTGGCTGGCCCAACGAGCACGTAGCTTCAACCGCACTGTCAGCTTCGGAATGAACGAGGTGGGGAAAGTACTTTTGTCTGAATTTTGAGCGACACTGTAAAAAATTTCCGTAATTTTACAAACAATTTGTCGTAATTCTGACGGACAGTGTGTCCGTTTCTTACTTAACGGACATAAAACCCGTTTTTCGTTAGGTTGAATAAAATAGTACAGTTGTGTGCCAAAGAGTACCATAGTAGAGGATAAAAGCGTTAGAAGTGCTTTTATCGTCTAATCCTGCTAAGAGCAATTCGTTATGGTAAAGAGGCCAAAGACTATACCAAGAAACCCGAGTACCCTGCAAAAGGAACAAATAAAAGTGGGGGGAAACACAAAATAGAAATCAAGTAAAAGTCTGCAATTCACGTTAAAGCACATAGGCACTGCTCTACCTCAGTGGGAGTGAAGGTAGCGAGTTTCCTGTCTACAGATGTTTTCGAGCTTGTGATGATTGTTAGGGGGGTTCTGCGTGAGTGCAAATAAAGGGATTGCCAGAACAGTGAAGACCACACCAAGAAGGAAGGCTGTTGCTCTACAGTACGAAACGGTTGAAAGGCACCAGCCCAATTCTTGCAAACAACTCCCTTCAGTGCTGTCTCATGAACTTGCAGTTCCACAACGCTGTTTAGGAGGCATAATAAGACAACCCGCTGGAGGGCCACACTTGAGATCAACTGGTCGTCCATTGAAGGGCCAGAATTCTAGCCAATGTCAAAGCAGTGAGTGATCCGGAGTGAGCTTGGCTGCCGAAGAATAGTGTATAGTTGCCCTTCGATGAACACTTTCAACTGATCTTACAAGATCAACCTCACAGGAGTCTCATATGGAGCTGCAATACTTTAGGTGTGGCAGGACCAGGGCTGTGAAAGGCATGGGCGTACCAACCGGGTGGTCAAGGGGGGCGCTTGTCCCCCAGTTCTTAGAGTGGGGGGGGGCAAGTCATGTGTTTTGTCCCCCCCCCCTAAAACAGCCACCACTGGGCAGGGCAAACACTGGCTGGCAGCGCCCAAGGGATACCAAGGGCACCGCTCCTCGGTCCCGGGGGGGGGGGGGGGGGAGGAAGGGAGGGGAAGGGGGTTTAGTTTGCCCCCTCCTCCCCCCCCCCCCCCCCCACTCAAAACCAAGTTGGTACGCCACTGGTGAAAGGCACGTAAGTCTGTTATGGCCTGGTCTACTGGACACGCTAAGTACAAAACCCAGTGTTCCGCACGTTTTGAACAAAACTGTCGTCAGGCTGTGCGAAGAAGCATAGCTGGCTGTTTATAGTAGACCCTGTCGATGTTGTTCTGCAAACCCTGGTGGTTTCTTGGGCCACCTGATAAGCGGCACCAGTATCAGGTCGTCCGTAACAGCAGTGGAGTTGATTGCAGGGATCACGATTAATAAACATGTTGAGAACAAGTGGACTGAGCACACTGTACCGTCGAACTGTCGAGTATTTGGGGCCACAGGAAATGGTTCCATGGTATACACTGCATTCCGAGCGACTCAACTTGAAGACGTCTAGTATGCACACATTTTATTAAATCGTGTTAATGAGCACCAGTGGCTCGCTGGGCAGGTCATAGGACTCAGCTTTCACGGAAGCCAGGTAGCATGCACAGTATAGCAGCACCTTGCCATGCTTGTGAGAGGTTCCAGCTCCAGGTCGTGGCGTCGCCAAAAGGGTAGTAGAAAAGGTACCACGACCAGCACACCCCTACAGTTCTTAGCACGATCCTTTCTGTAAGCAGTGTGCTCCACTGTAGCAATTGTCAAGGTGACTGCCATAAACCGAATCCTGCATCCACGCTTTACATGCCGCTAGAACTGTTCAGCGATGCATCTCATGGAGTGAGTGAAGGTGCGGCAGCTTATTCGGGATTAAGTGCCCTGCTTGAGAACCACACTGCGAGTTGAGGCAACGCAAACCAGGGAGTACAGGGATGGGGTTCGTCTGGGCGGGCCAGGGTGGTGGAACACGGGGGGCAGCGTCGCTGGTTGCCCGGGCAGGCCAGAGTGCGGTGTCCGTACTTGACACAGCTGTTGCAATGATGGGCTCGAGGTTTGTGGGGACGGCAGCGAAATTCAAGGCGGCGGTAGTACACTGTGTAAGGGACATGGGTTCCGATGAAGGTGATGATGGCTGAACCTGTTGTGCCTACTCGCCTTGCTTGAAGGATGTCACCTTGATAAGACTCCAGATCATTGATGATCTCGTCGGGGGTAGGTAGGAGTTGACGGGAGGGGAAATGTTTTGTAAGGTGATATTGGTGATGCAAAGTAGCCAGTTGACGATCGCTTCGTGATGGGTGCGGAGGACGGTTATTTTGCCGGAGGTGGAGCGACACGTCGGTACATGTATGAGCAAGGAGCTGTGCGGCTTGCAAGAACGCCGGCAAACTGTCAAGAGGCAGCGCAGCTGCGCCAGCAGGACGGACTGGGAGATGCACTATAACTACGTGAAGTTCGGGGTCAAAGTCGGCCGGAAGACGAGATTTGCGGGGCTTTCCAGGGGTGATCCATTTCCCACCTTGGTCGTCTCGCTCTAGAGAGATTTTCATGTCCTGTCTCAGGATGGACGCAGAGATATTGGTGAGCTGCGAAGCGGCGATGTCGGCTGTAGCCATATTAGAAGCAGAAACGGGCGTGCCGCTCGCAGAACGAGACTCGAGCGAACCGATCTCTCGGCGGACGTGCTGCGGCGGGCCGACGGAGCGCGGCGATGTTTATACCAGGATCACGTACAGTCGCGTACAGTTCTCTGGGCTTTGCGGAGCCCGGAGAAGACGTCCGCTCTCGTCGGAGGTTTGCAGCAGTCTCCGGACACTGAAGGTAAGGGCGTTCACATCGCAGAGTTCACTATTGAAGGGGGGCTACTGAGGTTTTAAGAGCCACTGATCGTAGCAATCGCATTCCAAAGACACCGCGTTGTCGTAGATTGTTTTTCACCGGCTACGTCCTGTAGGGCTGAGGCCAGGGCTGGGGGATCCATCGCCGGAAACGCGCAGGAACCAAGCAACGACGTGAGGCTTGCCGAGTCGGTTCGTGGGTGCCGACGACATTCGAGCAACGCTTCCAAGAAGACTGGATATTCTTTCCGGCGAGAACACAATACTTAGACAGCATGCTTGGGGCTGATGAGGATCGCAAGAGGTGGATAACAGGACAACCAATGCACAGCAAATAGGTCGAGCACGGTACACGGCACAATAGTGGTCGCCGCCATGTCAAATTGAAACGAAGCTGACAAAGCCAAGCTCCAGTTTAGTACACATTGCGCTTCGACATGCTTTATTACAAATAATTTTATAAATCTTAAAACAATTTTTTTATATCTTAAAGTTTTAATTTAAGTCGAATAAAACAAGCAAATTCACGTTGCGTCAAATAAACTTGGTCGGAACTCGGAACCAACGAGCATCGCCGCATCGCCATCGCCATCGTAACAAAACGCAAAAACTTTCAAAAACGAAGCGAGTTTCAAAACTTTCGCAGCTTTCGGGCGCTTTCAGACTTTAGGAACAAACATCGAAGAACGTACTTGGAAAAAGGAAGTGTCCTAGGTGCCGGCGTGCCCATAAAACCAGCTGTGGATATGAGTCTAATTAATGAGTGCTCGCTCACTCGTTTTACTTTTTGATTCCTTTCTGTTTGGAGCGTTTATAACGTGATCCTTTTGTGTGCAGTCGGCGTGAAAGCGAACGTGTGCGGTTCCTTGTCGCACAGGTGCTTTCCGCATTGGATGACCCTCGAGCTTTTGCCAAAGAAGCCACGGAACCGACCTGTCACTGCACGGGCACTCAGATTGCGGGAACACAACCAAAGGCAAAGGTCCCACCGGAGGCAAGGGGGGCCAAGCGAGACACTTGGTGAGTGTATCAGGAAGCTTGATTTCTGCAAATCGGGTGGCGGCTTGGTACCAAACAGCTAGGCGGTGTGTTTTGCGGAACCCATGACTGCTAAAGGTACCCGTTAGTGTGATGGCGCTTGTATTCGCTTCCACTGTGCGAGGTTAGATTCAAGTTCGATTTTCGTCCTCGGAAACTACTCGAAACATTGCGTGACGTGCGCCTTTAGAAGTAAGGTCTGTATTGATGATGTTGCTTGCAAAGAGTATAAACGAGTTCTCTCTCGACTGGGGCACTGACTTCTTGTAAAAAAAATTGTGTGTATGGTGCACTTATTTACTAACCCTCTGGCAGTACTTCACTGTAAAGGTTAGGAGAGAAAAAAAAAAAAAAAACGCGCATTGACTAGTGTCAGAAGAAACAGAAAAAAAAAGTGTTTTAAACTACTTCCTCCTCAGCTCATAAGAAAAGGGAGAAATCACGTTGTCGTATTTCACTGGAACCCAAAGTTATCCCAGCAGTCTGAGAGTCAGCAAGGGCAAGGCCCTGAATAAAATGCATGCTTCACATTTTGGCAAGTGCCAACAACTATAAAGTATAAAACGCATATAAGCAATTTAGCGAGCAACAAGAAAAGTGATGGCGACCCTTTTTGCTATCGCTCGATCAGCTGCACGACGAGGCAAGCCACATGAAAGCGACGGGAGCAAGCGACCGAGGCGATGAGCAAAGCTTTCTAGAGATCCAAAAACCGAGCAATGAGAGCTCTCCGTCGCTCATTGCCGTCGCTCGCTAAGTCGCATACATACGGTTCAGCTTGAATTGTATGAACGCGAGAGACACATGCAACTCACTTCCAAATGCCTTTCATTTCAGGGCTACACTGCCATTTGCGTCCAAGTGCTGCACGGGCCTCGTGCACTGGCACTTTGACATCACTTAAGAAACTAACACAAACATATCCAGGGGTTTTAGGTTGGGTTAGCCATCCTACAGAAAGGTGCTGCTCAGTTAATAGACAATTCGCTATTTTCCCGAGCGCCCCGGCCCGCCCGCGAGGAATTGTGGGAGAGATTGTCCTCGCCTGGCCGCTCTGCCTTGAGATCGCATTGCCTTGTCGCTTGCCTTCTCTTAATCCTGTTTTTCGATTCCATTACATATTTTTATCTATTCCAGTGTATTTTTTATCGCTTCTAAGGGTTTCTATTCTCTTCTGTGCACAATATTTCTTGTATATATATAGTATTTGTGTCTCTATTTTGCCTTTTTCGATGGGAGTGCCGACGGACAACACGCCGCTTCGTGCGTCGTTTCCCGGTATGAGTACTACCATTGCTGCAGATTCCTATCGCACTGTTAGCTGTTTGTGTTGGTTCAATTAGACCCGCGTACAGTCGAGAGGAGCCGTTTATGAACAGCCGCGCACATGTCATAGGGATAGGCACAGCTCTGAATCAACTATAGTGATGCGAGAGCCGAGCGCGCTGTGATTTGGCCACCCAGGCTCGCTCCATTTACTCGCACTGTAGCGTATGCCTTCGACTGCCGCTTACTTAACTAAGATACAGCACACCACTGTATCTTAGGGGGGCAGGGCAGGGCCCGAGGGTAGGGCCCTGCCCTGCCCCCCTCTCCCCCCCCCGCGGATCTCACCAGGGGGGGCACGAGCCTCGATGCCCTTCCGAAGTCTACGCCTATGCTTAGAAGCAATAAAATATACATTGGAATAGATAAGGACAGGTAATGGAATCGAAAAACAGAGGATTAAGAGGAGGCAAGCGACAAGGCAATGCAATCTGAAGGCAGAGCGGCTAGGCGAGGGACAGTCTCGCACAAATCTTCGTGCTTGGGGGATTTTGCAAAAGGGCTATTTATATCAAGTTCAAAATGAACAGCACTTTTCATTGATGGCTGATTCACACGACGAACTGATCCACAGACGGATTGATCATGTCCGCGGTTCGTCCGTCTCCCAAGCGCATCCACACGAAGGAGCAGACACGCAAATGACAGCCAGGACGAGCCGAACATGTTTGTGACCACACTGTGGCACTGTTGTCCAAGATCGAAATCGACATTTGCTGCTTTGAACAAGAACTGTGCGCCACTGTTACGTGCGGAGTGAGACATAACACCATGATAGGCTTAGTGCGAATTGCCACTAGCCTTACTAAACCAAACCATGCAGAGACACAAGCATGGTCCTGCTCGAGGAGACTTTGGCGTGGAGGCGGTGAAGTCCTGGGCCCGCTAAGTGGCATTTGGGGATGCCTCCACTCACTTTGCACTTGTGCCTTCAGTACACCACAGCCACAAGAAAGGTCTTGCTGGGTGAAAGATTGATTGGAGATTCAAAGTGATTGCGGCGTGGTAGACGCGTCTTTACAGAAGCTTTTCGACGCAGATGAGTACCAGATTCTGCGTCGTGTCAGTTGGGCAAAGTTCCTCATGCCAACCTTTTTGGTATGAGAAATGAAATGAAAGAATATTTTGTTGCAATAGTTTGGGTCATTTTTCTTACTGAAAGTTGCAAGTCTTACTTGCAACTTTCAGGAAAGCACAAGCATTACAGACCAGTTGCCCTCACAATCATGACCCCCCCCCCCCCCTTTCTCTTCCTGGTAGTTGCTGTCGGTGAGTAACCTGATAGCCTTGGGCTTTTCCGCTTTTCTAATAGAAATTAGCGGTTCTTGTTCATGTGCAAAAGTGAAAAGTATGCTACTGCCATGTTTGTCAGTTTTGTAACTCTTTATTCCCTCAGACCGCAAATTTGCCTTCAGCTTGGTTCACATGCACAGCACATTCATGGCATCTTGTATCCAAAAATATCTATTGTGGGTTGGATGTGTGTTGGGGGGGGGGGGGGCATTACTTTGCTGGTTGAATTGGTAGGCAGGAGATTGCGAGAAACAAAAGGGTAGATAAAATACAACCGTCACTTTTACTATGAAAACCTTTTAATACAGGACTGGCGAAAAAATGAGAACATGAAAAGGTGTGACGTCCCGTCCTCCTCTTACTCTTTACTTTCTGTAACCTAGTCTGGTAATTTAGGATCATATACTACTACATAAGATTCAACAACGTGGAAGGTGTTGGTGCACCTTAACCCATTTTGGACGAGCCTCGCTCGTCCACCTAGGGTTGTTCCTAAACCGTTTAGGATGGGTGTAACTCATCCGCGCACTATACGTCGCCCCTTGGCTCTTTTTGGCAGAGCTGGCCAAATTACTCATATTTTGTAATTAAATTACATTACTAATTACTTTACTGAAAATTGCTGAAATGTAATTAAATTACATTACAAATTACCACAGCCAGCAAGTAATTAATTACCATTACAAATTACTTTTAAAAGTAATGACATTACTTTCGCATTACTTTTGTATACTTTTAAATATAAAGGAGCTATTGATAACTTCCTTTTACAGATAACTTTATTTACATTATTTACACAGTTCATGGCACACAGCTAGAACTCTCTGTTGCATGTTTACCGATGGACAGAGGAACGCACGCGACTGATCCGTTTCCCACCCCCACCCGGACAACTATTTTTGGAAATGACTGAGGACCCTACGCGGATTATCTCTGGGAGGGGGGAGAAGAATTGTCGTTGTTCGCAAAATCGCGTCGAGGGCCGTTCCACCAGGGGCCTTAGTTCGACCTACTTCCCCTCCTTCGTTTCTCGAGAATGTCGAGCAGAAAAGCTCGAATGGAAGGCACTTACCAGCCCTATTTCTCACAGTGGAAGATAGCATAGAGAGGGTATGCAGTATGCATCAGAAAAATTAAGCGGAAACTTTCAAGAGGGGCCAGAAAACGTCGAATGCAAAACCGCAAAATATAGGTAGAGCATCGCGCTGAGCTGGTTTTCACAGTTCAAGAGCGTGGCAGAAAATGTCTAGCTGATAGCGGGCGCGAGAGGCGCACCAGCCGCATTAGCATTAGCAACATAGCGGCGGCCAAAGAGCGTTTTTTGGAAAGGTTTAGAGGAAAAAGAAAAAGTAAAATAAAAAGAAAAGCGCTCTTGTGTATTGTGGACACAAAAAATATGCCTGGTGCGAAAAAGTAATTAGGTAATTTAATTACAATTACCGTCGCTAGAGTAATTTAATACATTACTAAATTACCTGCTACAAAAAGTAATGAATTACATTACTAATTACTGGAACAAGTAATTAAATTACTGTAATTTCATTACTGTAATTACATTACTGCCAGCTCTGCTTTTTGGACATCCCAGGCTTGTTCCGAGCATAGTTTGCGGTGCTGCTCAGAGATGGCAGCATGTATTTTTTTTATTGTACACATTTTTAAGGATGGCGACTGATTGTGGAGACATGTGCAGCTTGGGCTGTTCGTGCAATAAATATAGAAAAAACAACTTAGGATCAAAAACTGAAGAAAAAAGAAACGGTTAAGGTAAACAGTGTGCGACATTATTATGCAGTTTCCTCGTTCCTTCGACAATGTCTAATTGGATACGAGACACACTTTTATGACGTGCAGGCAACGTCAACAAAAATGTTTGGCGTGAAATGACACGCCAAAAATACAATATAAGATAGCTATACTGCTAGGACCCATTGTATGTTCCTGTAACCCTGCTAGATTTGTTTTGAGAATGGCGCAATAGTTTCGTGGATAAATCCACTTAAATGTGAATTCCTCGGAGGGGCGGATCCAAGCAAAACTGGAGGCTGGCTTTGTAGCCAGCCTCCAGCGCGATGTCTCCTTGCACGCACTCACAGATTTGGCTATCTTGGCGTCTCGAGCTTCAGTTTTCTCGTTTACCTTCCACGTTTCGAGCATGCGGTTTGTGATGATTACGTCTACGACATCGCTCGCCTTGTCAGAGTGTTCGACATTGATTGCAGCAGCGATGAGTATGATTGCTATCAAGAGATGTTGAAATCTGTTCATTTTGACTGCGACCCGCTGGCGACAAACTCCAGTGACGGCGAGTTACGGACGAACTCGTTGTGGTCACTGTCGCCCGGGAATATCTCGCAGGCGCATGCAGGGTGGAAGGTCAACGGGCCGGCGGCGAGAGCGAGAAAAGCATTTGGGTTACCGAGTTGCGCGAGCGGTTTTGATCGTACCGCGGCGAGGAGAGCTTGGGCGATCATGGGGGCCCCTAGAATGAAAGAGCGTTCATGGTCACATGCTTTATGGGCACCATGATGTGACTAACTTGGGCAGTGTTGCCTGGTCGCCAGATGAAAATGATACAAATTCGTAAATTGAATAGTGCAATTACCAGAGCTCTAAAATTGCGTAACTTGGTGTATATGCTACGTAGTCTATGAGCAATCCATTTCAAGAATAATAGATCCGTTTAATTTTCGTGTTATAACCCCTTTAAGTCACCGCAGACTCCGCTGTCCACTTATTGCCGATTCACATGAACTTATCCGCAGATAAATTGATCAAGTGACGAGACGTCCACGGAACATCAGTCCTCCAAGCACATCCATACGGAGGAGATGAGCAGATGACAGCGAAGACAAACTGAACCTATTCCCGGCCCTGCATTTCCGCAAAATGCCAACATCGCACTGTGGCACAGTTTTCCAAGGTCAGAAGTGATGTTTGCGACTACGATCACTGTGCTATTATGAAAAAGTATTGTGTGCTGCTGTTATATACCGAGCAAGACAAAGCATCATGACAGGCTTAGCGTGAAGCGCTACTAGCTCTACTAACCATATGACACAAGTATCGTCCTGCTCTAGGAGGCTTCAGCGTCTAAGTGATGAAGTCCTGGTGTTGCGGAGGGGCATTTGGAAATACCTTCACGCACTGCTTGCTTGTGCACCACTCTTCAGCACACTACAGCCGTAAGAAAGGTCTTGGCTGGGTTGAAAACTGGGTGGACATGCAGGGAAGCTTGCAGCTTGCTAGGCAAGTTTTCACTGAAGCTTCTTGACACCAACCCGGAGGAGTACCAGAACTTGCGGCTTGTCGGCTGGGCAAAGTTCTTGCAGCTTCTTTCACGAGTGGAAAATAAGAATGGTTCGACGAAATGAAACAGCGAATGGACAAAGTACAGTGCACTATCTTTGTTTGGCTCATTCGAAAACCAAAAATATTGCTCTGCTGTTGGTGCTCTACCGTAAACGCTTTTACTGTTAAGGCCCGTTCACACTCTTGCGACTGACTTCGACCGAGAGAGACCAGACCGGTTTTTAAGCCTTTTGCGACTTCTTAGGACCAGATGCGATGCAGCGGAGTTGGACCTAAGAAGTCGCAAGAGGCTTAAAAACCGGTCTGGTCTCTCTAGGTCTAACTCGGTCGCAAGAGTGTGAACGGGCCTTTACTCACCCGCTAAAAATCTGGGCATGGAAGGGCACTTTGCCCTTAAGTCTGGGCGTCTGCTGACGAGGTGCAAATCGGAGGAATAGCCGACATGATGGTAACGTGACAAACGGTCCACGGATGAAAATTGCGATTCAATCCATCGCGTGAATCTGCCATTATTTGACAATTGTCCTAATATGATTAATTGATCCCTATTAAAAAAAGAACAATTGTTCTCTGAAACAATGTAATGAAGCGAAGTTTTTATGAACAATGCCTGCGCCTTTGACAACGGAATAGTACGAGCCTTGGTATAACAGGAACTTTCCGTAGATCAGACATACATTTATTCCATGCTCAAAGTAAAGACATGAGTTTGTCTTGGCAATGCCAACCTCCTGTGTATGATCTGTAAAAAGTCGTTAATGACCGTGGTCAAGGGAGAGGATTTTCTGCTTTCAAGAACAGGATGGGGTGAAAGAAAAAGTGTCAATGAACAATGAACGCTCCAGCTTATCCACTCAGCCAAGTTTCTGCAACATGAACTAGGCTCTAAGAGAAAGACGTAGGATAAGCACTTCGAAATCTTTAGGATTTGCCAAGGGATGAAATTAATTAGATGCACAAAAAAGTAGACGGAGGAGGATGGCAAGAAAAGTTTGGGGCTTGTGTTCTTACACTTGAATTGTTTGTGCAGGAACCATTACTGAAGCAGCACTTCATTCCTGAGGCAATAATTTATTGCTAGTCAAAGCCTGTTTCCAGAAATGCACATCAGGTGAGCGGCTTTTTTTTTTTCTCTTAAACATGAGGTGCTCTTTAACATTGCCCTCCAATCCCAAACCACGGCTAGGAGATTCTTTTCGGCTTCTGGTTGGCCAAGACATCTTGTCAAGCCCTCTATTTGCGTCCCGGTGTTAGGCATCTGCATTGCCCTAACTTCGTTTGCGCTTTCTTCTCTGTTCTAAACTCCCAAACTTAATTCAAGCAACAAGCATCGATGGCGACAGTCCCTCGGGCATCAAGAAACCATTGCTCGGTTTTAGGGTACACGAATAACGACAGAAAGCGTTGAATACAGTCTGAGGACCTATGTATCTTGCACGGAATCCGGCAAGGTGAGTGCGGCTGTTTCTACATGACCCCAATCTCCGGTGGCAGTGGTTTGCTTTTGTAAACTGAAAAGACTTTTCTCCAACGCTATCCTCTCGACCGTGCTCGTAACATTTTGTGAATGGAGCGCACACCGAACTTAACGCTGTACCGTCGATGAGCATGGGGTACGCTCGCAAGGTGCGTGCAAGTTTTCTCGAGATAATGGCTGTTTCAGGTTGCAACATTTTCTAACTGAATTTATCTTAATATTGATATTTCAAAGTGTTGACAACGACTCAATTTTATCAACAACGCTGAGTTGAAGGCTCATTTCTGCCGCCGGGTGTGGCTGAAAATTGTCGAAAAGCTTGTTCTATTGGTCTTCCTGAATCACGATCACCTGAGCAATACCAGTGAGCCATGAACCTATGTTGACCGTCACAATGCGACTAGATACTTATTTTAAAAATTAGTGCATAATGTAGCCGGGAAGAAGCCCTCAATTTCTGTTGCTGAAAGTTGAAATATGCTCATGCATCAATTTCGAATCGTTGAATCATTGACCGACTCGCTCCGGCAAAAGGCCCATCTCGACTTTGCTGTTTTCAGTTCTCGACAAAAGACACACTCGTTGGCACGGGATCCTCAAATAAAACGTTTATAAACACCGATCCATGAGCATGTTTCTATGTTTATAAACAGTGATGCATGAGCATGTTTCTATGTTTATAAACAGTGATGCATGAGCATGTTTCAACTTTAAGCAACAAAAATTTAAGGTTTCTTTCCAGCTACATTATGTACTAATTTTGAAAATAAGAAGAATCTAGTCGCATTGTGACGGTCAGCATGGGCTCATGGCTCTCTGGTATTGCGCAGGAGATTGGGATTCAGGCAAAGCAATAGAACTAACTTTTTTGACAATCGCCAGCCACACCTGGCGACGAAAATCAGCCTTCAAGTAAGTGCTGTAGATAATAAAATTGAGTCAATGTCACCACTTCGAAATATCTATATTAAAATAAATTCAGTTCCAAAATGTTACAAGCTGAAAGCAAATATCAGGAGAAAACTTGCACACACCTTGCGAGCGCACCCTGTGTTCATCGACGGTACAGCGTTAAATGTCATGCCCACTCCATTCACAAAATGTTCCGAGCACAGTCGAGAGGATCGCGTTGGGGAAAAGTATTTTCGATTTAGGGACGCAAGCCACTACTGCCGGAAATCGGGGTCATGTGGAAAGCGATGGAGCTTAAAGACACTGCAGTCGCACTCGCTTTGCCGGATTTCGTGCAAGCTACACAGGCTCTCGGACAGTATTCGACGCTTTCTGTCGTTATTCGTGCACCGTATAACTGAGCAATGGTGACTTGATAACTGGGGGACTGTTGCCATCCAAGCCCGTGGCTCTAATTAAGTTTGGGAGTTTAAAACAGAGAACAAAACACGAACGAAGTTCGGGCAATGCTTAAACCGAACACTGGCAAAGCCTCTCATCTGGGGCTTTCACTGTCTTTAACGCTCCAGCAAGGGGGAAAGCGCCGATAGCCCTTTCCCCTTTTATCTCTCGCACACTTTTAGTAAGACAGTTTATACACGGTTCTGCTCTGCTTTAACCCTGTTAAACAAACTTCTTACCAAGCACCGGTGCACTGCGGAAAAGCAACACCAGCGGAAGCAAGCTCCACGGGTGTTGCTTCTCCGCAGTTCACCGGTGCTTCGAAAGAAGTGCGCTCAATGGTGCTGCGTGAACAAAAAGTACGAATTACACGAAAACATCGTTCGAGTTAAGCGGCTTATGAATACATTGAAAACGTAGCGGGTCAACCAAAGTTTTGAAATTTGTTTGACTTAACCAGAAGTATTAAATATCCGAGTTTGAATTATCGCGAGCCTAGTACTGTATATACTAAGGGAGATCTGGCTCAATCCAATGTGCTTATATCGGGAGCCTACTGTATATACTAAGGGAGATCTGGCTCAATCCAATATGCTTAACATCACTGAATAGTTGTGCAATTTTAATTGGCTAGTTTTATTTCTCAAGCACTTGATATGTTCGGTATTCAAATCAATGCAAATTTTTACTTTGGTTCAATTTATGGGGGGTTTATTTTATATGTCATGTTTAGTAGGAGCTAGGCTAGTTTGTAAGCACGTTGCTCACTTACTTTAACCATACATGTCATATACAATTTGTTGCGATTGTGTTTGAATGCAAATCCTCTTCTGCTCTTTATTTCAAGCTGCCCTTACATGCACCATGAAGATACCGAGGAGGTCTTCAATTGAATGACAACTTCAAGCGCAAGCATGGAGGGGCATCTAAATGGCCAGCACAAGGACAACTATAATGCAAATTTTCTCCAAAGTTAAAGCAAGGCATGCCTTCTTCCAATAAAGGTATTGTGGCGAAACTTCTTAATTGGTTCGTTTGTTGAGCTGTCATCTATAGGAACAGCTGAGCTCACACAAACAAAATCCTGGCAGTGAGAAGTACCGGTTGTGTGCTCTTTCTCTTTTGCAAAACATGAACTTTTTGGCTGAGGATGAAAGATTATTCAAGTTCATATCTACAATGACGGAGCTATGAACTCTCCATACCAATCTACCCCAAAAGCTTCATGTGACTTAGGCTTGCTTGAATATGGAAGCTTTTCGCACTAAATAATGAAACACTTGACATTTACGTCTTTTTGAACTGGACTCTCCGTAAAAACAAGGCATATAATTTTGTAGAATGGCGAAATTTCTGTAGCCCACATTACGGACAGCTATCCGTAGGAAATGTGAAAGCTGTCCGCACTAAATACCGAAGGACTATACCTTTCCGAATTATATAAGGCCAAAGCTACGAGTCATCCGCACCAGTCCTGCACCTCTGATAAGTCAGGTGACACCCCTGGCAGATCTAGAGCTCTGCCAGGTGAGTCGCCTGATGTATCGGAGGTGCAGGTGGTACGGATGGCTTGAGGCTTTGGCCTTATATAATTTGGAAAGGTATAGTCCTTCGGTATTTAGTGCGGACAGCTTTCACATTTCCTACGGATAGCTGTCCGTAATGTGGGCTACAGACGTTCCGTCATTCTACGAAATTATATGCCTTGTTTTTACGGACGGTCCCGTTTCTAGATTACGGCAAACCATACCGGAAATATTGAACCGGCAACTTTTACCTGTAAAATGGAAAACGGATAACTGTCAGTAAAGTGAACTACGGACGTTTCGTCATTTTACGGAATTATGTGCCTTGGTTTTACAGACAGTCCCGTTTCTAGATTACGGCGAACCATACCGGCAATATTGAACCGGCAACTTTTGCCCGTAAAATGGGGTGAAAATTTTTTACAGTGTAATCTTCTAGGGGTACAATGGCTCTGTCCGGTTACACAAACCAGATTCCGAGCGAGAGGGGCCTCTCTTCTTTTCGTCTTCTTTAACTGTTTGGTGGAATGCGCGATTTATGAGTTGAGGAGGAAAGCTAAACAGGAAAAAGTTGGAAAAGCGTTTCATGACCCCTTTAAAGTATGCGTAATGTACGTACTTGTGTGTACAATGCAGGTGCCCGAAGGACCCGAAGCGCAATGATGACGTGAGCAAATAAAATATTCTTTGTAGAAAATTAAATGGACAGTACCTAGCACCACTTAGCTTAGCAGCTTGCAATTACTCTGCTTGACGCCGCCACCGGGTGACAAGCGGTTGAGCCTTCTTTCACGCGTCGCGATAACTTCTGGTTACCGTGGAGCCGCTGCTTCGAAGTTGCTTTTTTGAGAGCGGCTTTTGGTTTCGCTAATGGTTTACCATTCCTCTGTGATGTGCGGCTGACGAAGGAATTGTGACTCGTGGAATAGCAAAGGTAGGACGTAAAGTGCGCGAAGTAACTGGGAATCGGTTGGCTCCGTTTAACATCGCAGTGCTGAAGACGAAAAGACTGAGTAACCGCTTTTGAAACGCAAGTTTCTTTACCTGCGGGTGGAAGCTGGCTTCGGGAATAAATACAGTTCGCGGAAAGTTCGTTTTACGCTTTTATATGCCGCTCCTCATGCCCCGTATAATAGACGTAGCGTCCTCGTGAAGCCTTATTGAGCTCGATTTGCTCGATTCTGGGCCGCATTAATGAGATGCAGGCAATGGAGGAACTTTGGTATCCTGCTTTCAGGACGAAAGTTACTTCCTTTCTAAAGGAACGTAGGTTACAGGAGCGTTCCTTCCTTTAGGGAGGACTATCGAGACCCTTTTTTTCTAAGACTGTGGGGCGCTTCCCGTTTCCGCCGCGAGAGGGCGACCAACGAGCTGGAGACGCTAAAAGAACTGGACATATTTGACTGTAGTCATAAGATGAGAACGACAGAGAGGAAAGCTTCAGTTGTCCCGCCTACAGTGTGAGCTTCCTTCTTTCGATAATGTTTTGGCTACTCGCGCACCTCGATCGCGCGCACGCAAGCAGTCAACGCTGGACGGAAGGCATGCTGCGCGCGCTGGAGGCCGGGCATTCTAAAGACACCCGGTGCTGTTCTCATTCTTGATCATTGAAGTGGGTAGAAATTGAGAGAGGGGAGGAGATGATATCGCTCGGAGGACGTCGGACCAGCAAACTCTGGTTGGAATTAGGGTCACCGAATATTCCCAGAGTACCGAATTCCATTCAGCCCGCTTACCGGAAATCGATTCCACAAAATTCAGTACTGATTGGCTGGTCTAGCCCGCGGCGGAAGTTGCCAGTCAGCCATTATGGTGACGGGCCCAAAACAATAACAAAACGTGCAGAAAACATCCCCGCGTTGCCCGGACTACGGCGGATACGCACGGGTGGTATAGTCGGATGCAACCTAAGAACAATCTTTTAGCTCCACCCACAAGCGCATTGCGCCCATCTGAAGTGCGTCCGCCGTCGAGAAAGTAGTTCGCTAGCAACGTTGCTTTTTCTTCCTCCAGGAAACGTGTCTTAAACTACTACAATATTTATTTAATTCATTCAGGACATTTAAATAATTTAGAATACGTTTTTGTCAACGAAATAGCTGTTTAGTAAAGAAAGAAAGTCATGTTCAATGTACCGTCTTCCCAATTCATTTTCTGTCCAAGATACTGTCTAACATACCGTCTAACATACCTCTCAGCAGTGCTAAGCCTCGCGCCCGCTTCGAAATTTTCGTTGGCGATAGCGTCGCTGGATTCTCACGTTGTCGCGCAAGAACTGCTGCAAACGCAAGCCGATACCATTAAGATTTCGTGGCGTAACCTCGGGCACGTAAAACACGGTGCAAAAAAGCAGAATAATTGTCACGAGAAACTAGCGTCGCGTTGCTAAGGCCAGCAGCCATGTTGGGCTTTTCTTTTTTTTTTCAAAAGGATCGCGATTGGTCCACGGAATCGTGACGTCATGAAAACGATTGGCTGGCGTTTTTCGGCGTAGGATTACATTTTCCTCTGAGAGGCATTTCCGGTTTTTTCTTAGCTTGCAACTGACTATAGCTCTGAACATTGAAGAGTTAGGACCGAATAGAAGGTGGGTCGATCTTCTCTAGATTTTTTATTGCGAAAGCATTAACTGTCCCATGTTACGAGCCGACGTCATCAGCCGCGCCAGACGGCACCTAAATTCCCCTGTCCCAAAGGAGCGAAGCGAAGACGCCAGCTGAGTCATCCGAGGTCTGAAGCCGCCCAAAAAGCTACGCAAAACGGCGGATAAATTCACCTCTTGGAAAGGAGCGAAGTGATGGATTATGTTGTGATTGCCTGAAGCTGAGCAGGTTGGTTATTCATATTTGTAGGATATGCCAGCTGAACGAAAGAAGAAATATGCAGGACAGAGAGAGTCACAACGAACAAACACACACACTCCGCTGGACTAACAACCATTTACTGAATACCATCTTCTTCTTCGTCAACTTTCATTTAATGGAAGACTTCTTTTCCTTCGTCGATTTTAATTATTGCCTAGATGAAATATTTGTCCCTTGTCTTCATCACAACAGTTTGAAAAACCTTGCACCCTGAGAGACAGCGTGTCTTGTGGGCTCATGCCGGCTATTTTACCCCGGGGGTGTTTCCTGCAAATACTTCTTTTCTTTTGCATGTACCACATTGGAGGCAGTGTTTACGCAATCTTCCTTCTTCTCTTCAATGGCTAGGGACTCCATAATTTCCTTTGCGATTTCTTTTTTTGTGTCTAGCCATGATGGTGATGTTTGAGAAACATGGAGCACATTGGCATCCGCGACAATGCGTGGAAGATGACCCGCTGTTGCAATTGCGTGCATGGAGGCAGCTTGTTCTCTGGTGCGGTCATTGACACAGCGCCCAGTTTGTCCAATGTAACATTTCCCACATGAGAGCGGAATGTTGTAAACAACAGCGCTTTCACATGGGGCGTATTGAGTCCTGTGTGCGTGCCGCACGTGTTCTTTTCGTTGTTGTCGGCCTCCCGTTAACCTTGCGGCACTTGGCATATGCCTTGTTGGGAGCTGAGAAAACGACTTGTATTCCATGTTGGCCAGCGATCTTTTTCAGGCGATGTGTAACTCCGTGGACATATGGCAACACAACCAGATGTCTTGGAGGCTTCTTTTTTGGTGGTTGTGCAGTCTCCCTTGGTTTGCGTCGTACTTGCTTGCAAATGCTTTCACAAACAGGTACAAGGAGTGTGCTCGTGTATCCGGAGTCTTGAAGCCTAGAGATCTGTGTTTGGAAACTGCGCTCGAGCCTATGGGGGCAAGATTTCTGTAGTGCCGCGACAAGAGCTGTAGTATACACTCCGTGCTTTAGTCGGAGTGTATAGGCAGTGAGAACCCCAGAGAAAACGAAACCGAAACCACGCCACGTACGTTGGTACGCATTGAAGTCGGAGTGGTGCGATCGCGCTGGGTTCACAGCATGAAGTGCTGCCTGTGCTGCGTCATTAAGTGCTTCAATAGTTATGCGTCGCATCTCGTGGAGCCAAAGTTTCACAGTTTTTCACCTCGCCGATGTTTTGTGGGACAGCGACAACGATGGAGCCGTGCCGTACGACGCGAGAAATTTGGTCTCCCGATCATGTCTGCCACTGTGTCGGCACGGCTGACATATTCTACACTGCCGCTTTGCGCTCTGCGTTTGTTTTCGTACCAGTAACGCCTACATGTGTCAGCGCCGATGGGACGAACTGAAATGCCATCCCACACTAGCGGGTATGCAGTGCCAATTTCTTTGGAGGAATGCCCTCCAAAGAAGTTTCGTCCCCATCGTACGTGTCGATGATATTTCCGGACAAGTATGGCACGCAATCTGTACTTCATGAAGAAAGATTCGAACGGTAAAAAAAGTGACAAATATAAATCTAAAGCAAACAACAATGAAACTCGGAATCACTGGAGAACCGACGTTTGAGTATGGAAGTTTATGTGGTGTGCTTTCTTTCTTGATCAGCCTCCTTTTGGATGTGGAAACGCTACACCGCGAGTTCTGTAGACAACCATTTTTTTTTCTCGGCTTTAGAGCTTCCTATTGCAAAGTGGTTCGGACTGGAAGTACTGTCCCACTGGTCCCTTCCTACCTGTAAAGTGTGCACCTCCCACGATGAGTGGTATTATCTGACAGGCCTTTGACGGTCAAAGCCAGTTCCCTTTTAGTTACGCCGCCCAAACTAAATTTCCTCCTGGTTTCGCTATGCCAACTCTTTTTGTTATAATAGGTGTTGTGTCAAGTGACGGTCATGTCAAAGTACCTGTGCGCCGAAAATCAGCACCTCGGACAACAGGTTATCACACAACAGCTGACCGCAAAAGCCCTTGGCGGCCAAACCGTGTTTTGGCCGACAACTTTGTTTTCTCGACTTTGGAACCACCTTTCGTAAAGTTGTTTCAATTGAAAGTACAGTCCACTAGTCCCTTCCTACCTCTAAAGTCTCCACCTCCCCCGACCAGTGGTGTTTTCTTGACAGCCTTTTCATGGTCAAAACCGGTTCCCATTGAGTTACGCCGCCCAAACCAAATTTTCACCTGGTTTCCCTATGCCACCTTTTTTTTTTGTATAATAAGTGCTGTGTCGTGTTACTGTCACGTCCAAGCACCTGTGTGCCCAAATCTGCACTTTGCACTGCCCGCTATAACACAACATTTTGGGTCCAATATTGAATATCCCGTACTGCTTTATTTCTTTATTCGTTAGAAACCTAACTTTCACACCTGCTGTCTTAAAGAAACTTGGCACTCTTCGTGCACAAACTTAGTGAACGTCTCACTCGCCTCCAAATATCATCGTTCAGCAGTCCTAAGTTTACAGAGACGAGCGAAATAAATTTCCCACTCAGAGCAATTAAGGTTGCGGCCGTCTTGTTTTTCGGAAAATTGCTCCAACTCCTTTTTCGGCCGCAACTAGAGAAATTACCCCTAATAACGACTCAAACTCAATATATAAAAAATGGAGAACAGCTAAATGCCCTTCTGCCCCAGCACTCATGCAACGTCACCCTCAACTTATCGGCTCAAAAAGCAAAATTTTCGTCCGTGCGCGCTTCCGCCGCCGCAGCTTGGCATGCGAAAAGGCGCCGCAGGCTGCTGAACGCCCCTCACAGTCGAACGCCAGCTCCTCCGCTAGCGGCGCTGCGCGCGTTTTTCAAAGCGCCCCCTATAGTTCCCGCACGGAGTGTATAGCCAATCCTCGTTTAACAGTTTTTGAATGTTCGGAATCACTCGGACGAAATCCTTTACAGGATCTAGCTTGGTACATCCAGCATACATGTGTGCTTGTGAACCCTTTGCTTGGAGAGGGGCTCTTTTACTTCCTCTTCTTTCAATGCCAAAGGAAAAACAACAAAGGAATCGCCGTGCACGCGCTGTTCCACAGCAGCATGCAAGCACGGCACAAGGAGCGTGAGAGCGCTAACAAAGCGCTTCTGTAGCGCTGACAGAGCGCTAACAAAGCGCTTCTGAATCGCTAACAGAGCGCTACTGAAGCGCTAACCGAGCGCTACTTCACGCGCTAGGAAGCGCCACATGAGCGCTTCTTCGAGCGCTCACGTAGCGCTAACTTAGCGCTCCGCTGTATGTGTGAACCGGCCTTAAGAGTAGCGCCGAAATGCCATCGGCGAAACGACGACAGAACTCTTGCTGCGCACCTGGTTGCCAAACAGGCTGCATCCGAGTGAAAGGCATGAAAACGGCGTCCCTTTTCGGCGTTCCAAAGGACAGTCCACGAGAGATCTTTGGTAAAGAAATCTGTAACGATCGGACAAGCGTCTTGAAAAAACAAGCGCTGTGTGCGAGCTGCACTTCGAGCCCCGCATCATCCTTCGAGACGACATCCACTAAATCGGTGGAAAGGAAGCAATACCGACTCTGCTGCCAAGTGTACTATACCTCAGGTCCCAGAACCGGAGTGGTGACCCTCCCGCAGGACGAGAGGAAAGAAAGCGGAAGGCAGGTCCACCAGAGCCCATCGTTGCAAAGCGTTCTGGGCTCGCTCGGAAAGCTAACCCGTTGTCACCAGTGGTTAACAGCGAAGCTCCTGCCGTGATCCTTCAAGGCATCGATCGCGACGCACTATTCTCCCTGAACATGCCAACTCCCTACTGGGCTGTTCACAAGTTCAGCAACTTCGACGGTGTTGCTTATTTGGAGAGTGCCCTTGAGCCGAAGTCTAACAAGATCAGCATCGAAAGGGCGGTGTACCTTTGTTTTGACAACTTGCCTGATGTGGTAAGCAAAGTATACCTTCAGGGCTCTGTATGCGCTGAACATTGAAACCATGTATTTCGATGCCGTGCTGTTAAACTATTACAACTTTTATCTTGCCTTATTTACGTGTGCGGTTGTTTCCTCGTCTAAATGACATGAAAAATTTGCTTGTATTCTTCTTTGAATCTTATAAAGCATTACTTTTTCAGCCCACGTTGTCTAAGATTTTGGACTTAAGTTCAATGTTAAAACGCGTGATAGAAATTGTCACGGCTAATGAGCCAATTTTTAGAAATGAACGTCGGGTGGTCCTTGGATGGTCGTGGCAGCCATAAAGAAACTAAGATTATCATCTCTTTGCGACCGTCGCTTGGGTGGTTTGTCGCATAAATTAACACAAGAATGAGTGACAAGTGAAGCGAGCTGATGAAGGTCAAGAAGAAGAAGACGGGCAGAAAAGAAGAGAGAGAAGTTAACCTGGTTTACTTAAAAACATACTAAAACCATTTCGGGCCGTAAGTGCCTTTTCGTCCCACCACAAAATAAAATAGCAAAAAGCAACTACAAAAAAAAAAAAAACAAAAAAAAAACTGCTTTTGAGTTTTAGATATCCCCGCCAAATATCCATGTTTGACCTTTTGCAACCGAGGAAAAGGCATTTCATTTAAAATGCTCACCATCCGACGAACCGTAAGTCGCAGCCAAATCAGTCTAAAAAAAAGATACATACGTTTATTTTCCTGCACAACACTCGGAGAGCTAATGACTGCAACTTACCGAGGCAGCTCAGCGAATGGCGATCGCGAAACGGATGTTTAGACCAAAAATCGCAGGCTGGTGACATTAAGCAATGCAAGCGTGACGTTTTGCATTGCTTAATGACACAACTCAGACTGCGTTTTTTGGTCTAATCATATGTTTCGGCATCGTCATTCGCTGAGCTGCCTTCGTAAGTTTGAATGATTGGCTCTACGAGTGTTGTGCAGAAAAGTAGACACACTCACTTTTTTTAGAGTGTACGCTGAAACAGCTTGCAAGCCGCTCTTTTAAAGTCGCAAAATTGTGTTTATGTGGAGGCAGAGTTATGTAGCTTGTACAGTCCAATACATTGAAGCATCATGTTGCCAACGGTCGTGCCGCCGCGTAATTGATGCCGCGGTACAACCGCTGGCAGGTCGTAGCTGTATCAGAAATCCTATGCGCACTCTAGCAAAGCGGCACAAAAAATTCATATTTTCGCGCCTGCAGCCGCGCATGCGCGCACCTTCTGGGTAAGGCGCCGATGTCGACACCTGTCGCGATCAATGCCACGCGCCTCAGGCGAGCCGCTCCGGTCCCAACACTACCCAAGTATTCTACTACACTGGAGTTGTACAGCCGAGCTTGGCGCGGCTCACGAGAGGGTGCGCTCGACCGTCGGCCGCTACCTCGGCAGTTCTGAAACGTGGCCGTCCACGCCACTATGCCGCAGACGAACCAAGGGAGCGGAAGAACGACATTTATGTTTTCGAATTCACAACTGATGAGAAGTGCTTCGGTGTCCTCGGACTTTTTTTTTTTATACCAAGTAGCCGCTAATCTGCTTCACCAAAAAAGATTGCCGCCTCGTTTGCTCGCTCCGGTTGCTCTGGGGGGCTATGTTGCACGTTTTGGACTCCCAGGAGACAAGGAAGAAGGAAGTGACGTAGCTGTGAATAAACGTATCTTAGCAGCACCACGCAACGCGTCATCAGCGGCTCCACCAATCAACATCCAAAGAGTGTTGTTGACGTCACTTCCTTCTCCCTAGACTCCTGGGGGTCCAAAACGTGCAACATAGCCCCCCTGGTGCCGCGTTTCAATCTCTACGCCTCAGGCAGTGAGCCTAACACTCGACTTCGATGCGTTTTGAGGCGAGAGGAGACGAGAAAGTAAGGAGGAAGTCCCATACCGCCTCGGAACGAAGACAATAACTAATAAAAACAAACCAGTGGCGCCGCGGACCAGGGAAGTCGATTGAAGAGCTTGCTGAGAACGAACGCCACACTGCATGCGCCTCGCTTCGACCCTACAAGGCAGCGCCATTTTGGAGCTTGGTTGGAGCTCGACCGCCGCGACGCCACTCGGTTCTAAAATGAAGCTTGGGAGCTCCGGTACCCTGGGAACATTCAGTGACTATAGTTGCAATGATTGGCGGGTGGACGCAAAGCTATGCGGTGCGCAAATAACGTCTGCTACTTTCACATGGGTTGCTGTGACGTCAAAATGCCGAGCTCTGATTGGTTCTGATTGAAAAATAGTGGGTAGACCTTTAGGCAGCTTGCTTTGAGGTCTACCTACTATCCTTCAATCGAAGCCAATCAGAGCTCGGTGTTCTGACGTCACAGCAACCACTGGAAAAGTAGCAGACGAATTACTTGCGCTCCGTAGAGCAGCCATCGTACTACACTCAATCTTCGAACGCGTTCGAACGCCGGCGTTAAGCGTTCGGCGTTCGCGTTCGAACAGCGAGTAGGGACAGAGACAGGTATCTTTGCGCCTACCCCCTAACCAATCCAACCAGAGCTTTGTGTGCCGACGTCCTCGCGCTCTCCCTACAACGAAATGCATATATATATTTTTTGTTCTTTTGACAGGATATTCTGCTCAGGATAAACATTTCACTTTCGTAAAGCGTCAAGAGGAATACTCTTTTACAGCGAAGCTGTCTTGCCTAGGGTTGCATAGATTTTTCGTGTGCGTCAACAAAAACTTAATTTTTCCCACTAAATTTAGCGGGAAAATACTTTCGCTATGTTTCGCGGGGAAATTAACGTCACGTGACCTCAACACCAATCCAGTTTCCTCGCTAAACTGAGTGTGGAAAATGACGTCACGACTCGGTGTCCCCACATTTCCCCGTCAAATTTAGCGGAAAAATTTCCCCGCTAAATTTAGCGGAAAAATTCAGCGGCAGCAGGCGAGGAGGAGGAAAAGAGAAGGAGGAGGAGGGAAGCGCACCACCCTCTCCTTGTTGTCGTTCCAAGCGCTTGCGTGCCTAGTTTCCTTTTCTTCCTCCGGTGGCGCTTCCGTCGCGCGTGTCTAGTTTCCTCGGGCTCCTCGGGGCGGCGATAGTCCTCAACATGTGTGTGCGTACCTTCCGTCACAATGACCAGTGATCAAGACAATAAATGTGTTCGTACCTTTGCTCAAAATTCTGTCATCGACCTCCACAGAGTGGAATGGCTCATGATATTTGTTGTTTCGTAGGTTTTTTTTTAAGGTGTGTTTATACAGGGGGCTTTAGTTATTGTCCTCATTAGCAATCTACTCATTCACCGCACTCAATGGTCCCACGTCGTAAAAAGAATTTAGAACATGTATTTTTTTAATTTAGCTACAGTTTATAATATACTAAAAGTTCGGTAGACGCTCAACCTTCAACGCGCGCTTTTTATCGCGCTATAATTGCGCGTACGACAGGAGTGTTATCAAAGTCAGAAAGCTCGTGCTTGAGGTTGAGCATCTACTGAATTCTTGACCAGTCACCCACTATAGACAATTGCAAGCATGGCGCCACAAGTGGTGCCCCATGCGTGCAAGCGCGTGCAACGCGCGGGTGAACGTAGCTTTGGCAAGCTCGTAATCGCACGGACGTGCCTGCTCGAGCAGAGACATGGCGGCGGCCAGTCGCCCAGCTTGCAATCGTCTATAGTTAGCAGGGTAAAACCCGACACTCATAAAGCATGCAGCAAACGCAGCCAATCGCCACTACGGAACTTGACGTGTCATGGGAAGATTTCGGTGACATCATAACACGCGGGAGAAAAGGGTCAAACGGTGTCTCGTTACGCAGTTTCCGTTTAATGGTTTCGTGTGAATCTAAACCAAGTTTTGTGAAATTAGAGATTTCGACGTACCGCGAAATACGCATGGACCCTACAGGAGGAGATTTGAGGCTTTTGAACTTTGCGACTAATTATTGAATAAGTTTAGATTTTTAAAAACCTGCTTTGACCAGGACGGCAACCGACAAACATTTTCGGTAGACACGTCAAAAAACAACTTGTTAGCAACCTGCCTTTCACGCTTGAGCGTCAGATACTGGACACAGATAAACCTGTTTGTTTGTGGACAAGCCTTACTGTAAGACCCGTGCAGTTAAAAAAAATTAAACAAAAAAACTAAATCTGTGGCGTGCCGAAAAAGAAAAAAAAAAGTGTTTAGTTGTGAAACTGAGGCACGACCGTTAAGACTTTCGGAAAACCAGCATGAACGTGACTACGGAGAAAGCAGAAAAACTTATAATTTATTTAAAAAAAAATAGCTTTCATAATAGTGTTTTCATAATGACTGCAACACGTGTTCATTCTGTATACGTTAAAGAATAGTGAGGGCCCGAGCTATGAGAACAATAAACTGGAGCTGAAGGTCAAGAATCGCACACTTATAGAAACCATGATGGAACTTAACCCGAGACTGGGGTAGAATCAGAAACTTAAAAGTAGAAGGGACAGAGAGAAGTGAAGAAGAGAAGAAGAGACGTTCTCTTCTTCACTTGTCTCTGTCCCTTCTAATTTTAAGTTTCTGTTTCTACCCCAGTCTCGGGTTAAGTTCCATGATGGTAAATATCCACCAGCTCGCCTGTACTTTAACCGTTTTTTCATTAATTTTACTTATAGAAAACAAGATACACATGTGCGTGCTGTGCTGTTGGGGTCGGGTTTTCACTATCTATGCTTGTTTTTCCTTATGCGTACTATTCCGTGTTCTCGGAGCTAATTTTTTTTTTTTTTTTTGAAATTCGGAGGTGTATTTTTTTTTAGTTTATGTTTTCCCGGAAATTTGGCATTTATCAGTTCTTTTTAGATTCTCAATTCTCAAACGTTTAATTTTAGTTTTACTCTGTTCTTATTTTTCTTTAAAAATAAAAATATATTACGTCCTTTCATAAACGTACAGTAAGTTCAAAAACACACACAACATATCACCGGTATCGATATATATATAGTTTTGCACCTGCATGTGGCATTGGCGCCCTGCAATAGCGCTACTAACTGTGCCACGACAAATCTTGAAACAGAGTCATTCAATAAACGCCGGTACTTTGAAATAGCCAAACCCCTGTTTGCATATATCCCTCAGTTTCCCTCCCCATCCTATGAACCTGAGATATCTACGGGTTCACATCTTTTAATGTAAAAAAAACAACACAAACACACACAGCCACTCCTTCCTCAAAGAAATACGAATATTATGGTTCAAACTGGGAACCGAAACAATGACTTTTGTCGTGGTCCAGCAGAACAACTGGCTCAATGTACTGAAGAAACCTTACCGAGATGTACGAAAATGCCCCTTTGTGAATAGAAAAAAAAAAATAGAAACTGCGTTGGTCCTTTTTTAGGTGTGGTAACCCTGTCTTATGACAAATTTCATTCACAAAATAGAGTCCTTTTTGCTATTTTTTTTTGCCATCATGACGTCGAAATTCGTAGTTTTTTGGACAAATCGGAACTGCCAAAAAGATTACCGACGAGTATTTACCGGTGTTTATCGGGTTTATCCGGAAACACGGAACCCTACTTATGGACTATCCTTACTAGCTAATTTGAAGCCGCACGTTTTTTCAATAAGGTCCCAATGCAATCAATGAGACACTACGTTATAGTAGTATTCTCGCTTGAACCATATATTGCGCCAAAGCCAGAACAGTGACTTTGTTCACATTTAGTTCTAAGAACTTTACCACCTCCCCCCCTTCCCCCCTCTCCCCGCCATTTCCCAGATATTTTTTAATCATTGCCAATCTAGTGCTACGCAAACTCCTGCAAGCTCTGCAGAGCACCTAATTGAATTCCGACACTTTTTTTCTCTATAGAAACAGAAAATAATAAGAAACAGGATGCGAAAATTGAGACAAACGCCCGATGCTGACGTTAGCAAAAAAAAAAAAAAAATCTTAAAATCTTACAGCTTAAAAAAAAACATAAAAAAAAACAACACCGAAAAGCTCCGCAGATTCAAAAGCGCTGACACTCGTTAGCAAATAGCCCCGTCAGCGTATATCGCATTCGAAACGTGAAAAGGTATGTATGAGTACTGCATAGGAGGACATCTGTATACTCCCTTTCACCTTACAATAGACCACGGCGAACTCTGCGAGATATCCCAGCCTATTCAGCGCTGTGAACCAGTCACGTGACTACACGCGTGCCGCTGTGCCTTCCTTCCAAAGGTCACGTGACGCTCGCGTGGCCTTGGATTGGCTCCAATGCCTCACAGCGTCCGTTGCGGTCCATCGCAAGTTGAAACGAGATATGGACGACACCGGTCGACTAATTGGAGAGACGACGCATTCCGATCCCCATTCCTCGTTCTCTGAATTTGTTTGATAAATTTTCCAAGCTCTCGTTAGCGTTTTTATACGTGCCCGATTCGAGGCGACCATTAGCGATCCGTGGTTACTGAGGAAACTAAGAATACTTCACGCTCCCTTTTTCTTTTCCCCTCCCTATAGTCTCGGCTCGGCTTTGTATTCTACTTTTATTTTGACTTACGAGCTATTTTTAATGCGAAAGCATTAACTGCCCTATGGAGCGAACCAGCGTTGTCAGCTTTTGAGGCCGCGAAAAACGACACCTAAATTCGGCTCTCCCATGTCTGTAGCAGCGAAACAAGGACGAAATTCCCATTGGCTCCGACGCGTTATAGTTCCAAGAAACGCCACCCCACAGAAAAGTCATGTCCATGGCGCTGCGGCCCGTGCCTCCCTAAAAGGAAAAGGGTGGCGCGCGCGCGGCCGCCCCTCTCCCCCCGTTTGGGTGAAGTCTCAGGCGTGGCTCTCTGATACTCTGAGCTACCAGATCCTCGCTCTCCAAGTCTGCGACCGGGCACTCTATGGCTCCGTCGTCAAACTGACAGGCTTTGTATTAGCAACGTGCGCGATCGAAAGCGTCGCTGTGGTCTGCCTTCTTCGATTGGCCGAATCCTAACTATGACGTCAGCAAAGGATTTCTGATCAACGGAAATAAGAGGAATTTAAGAACTTCAATTTTCACGGTGTTGGCGGCGTTGGTTTCAGAGCGCAATGATTTCAAGCTTCTAGCATGCTCATTACAAAGACCCTTTAACTTGTTGTTCGCAAGGTAATGACCTCACGAGAGGGAACCATACGAGGGCGCCACCAAAACATCTCGCAGCTAATAGAGGAGGCTATGGTTCTACATAGTGCCACTACATAAGCTACGCTTCAGAGTAATGACGGTTGCCCATATTTTGGCTTAAAATCATGGTTGCCAGTTATCTGAAGCTTTATCTGAAATCACAAGAAACGTTTTTCCGACCTCCACAAATGTTTAAACAGTTCACGAGAGAGCAAAGCAACATTACGTGGGCTTCCCAACACCGAATCGAGTGCTGAGGAAGTCGCACTTTTGAATCATGACGATCGGCAGTTGCGTCTGCTCTGCATATGAACCGATATTGCGGCGATCACAACGATTTCGGGAAACAGAGTGCCGAAACTCAAAACGCAGCTCATTTAGTGGCTCTAGTTCTACAGAACGGAGCTTTTATACGGCGAGCAAGGTTTCAAGAAGGCGTCTTTGGAGCATGGGAACGCAAAGGTGGACACGCCGATCAAAAGGCAACACACAGCATCCACAGGAAAGGCGCGATGACGACGCAGCCAAGTGTGCGACGTCGTTAGTTGAGATCGGGGAAAAACACAAGCACATGGGCGCGTTTAGGGGGTAAACGAACGCACGGGGTGAACAAAGAGCAGACGAACTGGCACGCCGTATAGCAGGAATCAAAGTCCGATTCACACGAGTGTTTTATTGGTTGTTATAGAAACGGCTCTTCAGGTCGTAACTGGGATGCCTACGCTATCTTTGCAGGTACTTGCAGCTCGGTCGGCTTCCTCATTACCGCCCATTCCAGAGCGGCTGTGAACATAACAGAAATAAAAACTGATTTCGCTATTTAAAGCAAATCTTCTGACGTATACTTGAGTGACGAGGGGATTATTCTGCAAGGTCGCAAAGTAAAATGCAACAAGGGAACTGAGCGAAGCGTAGAAATCACACATTTTTCGTAGTTGCGTTTGATTATGTGGTTTACAGTTTGTACGGGGGGGGGGGGGGGGGGGGGGGGGAGAGGGGGGGGCTGGAGCAGTTCAGTTGTAATAAAAATGCACTTTGTTTTTTTCTCACTCATCTGAAAATTTACCCTCTCGCAGCACAGCCAATATAGCCAGTATCTTCAACTCAATGTTTGAAGAAATATTTGTGGGTTTGATGAAGTATATCAAGCTCCACGAATTTCTGCTTTTAATGCTGAAAGAAACAACGCTGTTGTTATTTTTTGAAAATACCAGAGTGCCTGCGACGTGTACATCTTGACAGAGAGTCTACTTCGGGAACCGATTTCTGTTCTGAATGGCAAAATGAAATTGTATAGAGGAAGCCTACGAAGTCCTAAAAAATTCTATGCACTAAGAAAAAAGAAAAAAAAAGCACCGTTTTTCAAGCAACCATTAATTTTATTCGGATCACAGAATAGGCAGGGGGATATTCAAAATGCTCTGGTCAGTTAGCTGTCCATGTAAAATGACTTTGAGGGTTTTCAGCGTACTATGACACCTCAGTCTTTGCGCTTATATATGTGAGCGAAAGGCGAGGTTGCCGTCAAATACTAAGACAAACTTATGTCCAGATCTCAAAGATTGGTGTACATCTGATATACAACAGTGGATCAAAGAATGCTCCGCCGCAGTCTGGAGTTTCTGTGCAGGCATTGCGACAGAAATATCTGCGGACACGGTACAAGCGCGTTCGAATTAAGCGGGTTTGCTTCACGCATATATGTATGCTTCAAACATGTCTGGAGTCAGGTTTTGCATGACCAATGTAACAGGGCCGTCATACAAGCAAGACACGCACGAGGCAGCGTCTATTGACTGGTCCGTTTTACGATGTATGAGCAGTGTGGCCGCAGCTTGATAGTAGTGTTTTGAATAATGCCAATGTCTATTGAGATGAACCCGCGTTCGATGGTACCTAATTGAACACTCGCCCATGCCTGCTACACCGAAAAGAAGCGATTTCATTCTAGGGAATCGTGCGAAGGTTAGCGACTGTGGCTAATATATACAAAAACCGCCGGAATTCCTACACCAGGTGCCAAGTGTGGGAAATGAAACATCGATAAGTGGGTTTTATGGACGCCTTTAGGCAGCTGTGCATGGGAGTGGCGGTAACCGACCTTCAATTTTTGTTTCCTTTCATTCCGTTTCCTTCACTTCGTGATTGCCGCAGCCGGACAGTTCCTTACCATATTAGATTATACTGGGTCCTTCTCCCCAACATTTGACCTTTTTGGAGGCTCGTAAACACACCTTTGAGTGGCTGGGTTTCTTGGTAAGATAAGATCAGTAGTAGCGGCTGTAACCTGGCGCGTTTGTAAAGCATCTGTATACGAACCAGCGGAATCGTTCAACACAGGACCTTCGGCCGGTACCTTTGCGAGAATTTATTTTCGAAACTTCTTTGTTTATGGAAGGAAATAGACCCCTTTCGGAATTCAGTATGGAAAATGTGATCACTACAATCACCTAAGTGTATGGCAGCTGTGATCTGTGCCAAACTAAAGGCGGTCTTCTTGAGGCTGATGAAAAAGGGAATTGATTATACTGCCAAGCGGGAGATATATTTACGACGCCTGTAAGTTCAAAAAGTCAGAACAATACTAATTAGATTCCTGGAGAAGGGGAACAAGAGGGACAAAGGACAAACACAAATCTCCAAACACAGCTAGGTGACTGGTGAGCGACCGAAATAATCTGCCTGGTCCGGTTTTCGGTCGCGAACCAGTCACCTAGCTGTGTTTGGAGATTTCTGTTTGTCCTTTGTCCCTCTTGTTCCCTTTCTCTAGGGATTAATTTCGTCATTCTTGTCCAGCACGCTTGCACCTTTGCATATAGTTGCATTATAAAGAAAAAGTAATTAGATACGACGGATGCGCAAGCGTTATGTATTTCGGGGTGTGGTCGAATCAACTTCTTGACACTAGTTTGTATCTGAAGTGTTTTGATGGGAGAAATGTAATGAGGGGGTATATGGGGTCGTCGCTTTGTAATGGTCAGTGGTTATGTTCACACCATTGAAACTGAAACAAGTCAAGACCGAATTATGAGGGTATCGTATAACCATTTATCCTCTGCCATTGACGTGCGAAAGTGGGGATGTTTGTTGAAATAGTTTGATGACTGCCATTAGTTCGACGATTGTGAAAGTGCTGGCTAAACCACCAGATGGCGCTGAACTACAAAAAAAAAAAGAAATTCTAAAGTAAAAAAAAAAAAAAGATCAGCGCAAAAAAAAAAGAAGACACGGAATGTAGAAGACATACACTATACTTGTTCTTGTGTCATTGTGTTGCACTTTTTTTCACTGTGTTGTTTATTTTGATCACGCACCGACTTGCCCAATTACGCAATTTTAAAGCGATGGTGTCGAGAATGTGGCTTTGTTTTATAAAAAGTTGATGCCGCTATAGTGACGTCATCTTACGATGGTTCTTGGTTGTGGAAGATCGATCTTCCTTTAAAATAATATGGATAATTTAGTTCTCTTCCACCAGCTTCCGGTTTATAGGTCGATGTGATCGTCTCCTTGTCGACATCAAGAGAAAAAAAAGAAGTGCCCATAGAAGAAAAATGGCGACTTCCTCCATAAAAAAGTGGACCCCCGGAACTGCCCACTTTGTGTCGCGTCCTTCTTTCCGAAACTCCTAAACAGACCCTAAAACCCTGGTCGGATCGGGGAGGGGGAGTGAAGGGTTCTAAACTCCGGTCCCAACTTCCATCCCGTAACGTGAACGTCTTTATCTCTTCCGACCGCCCGGGCTAGGGTCTATCATTAGCCGAGCCAACAATTTCCGTCCGGTTCCGGGCTACACCCTCTCGTGCCCACATCTCCCTTCCTTTCTCCCCAACGATCCCCGACTATACTCCGTTCATCCCTAAGCTGACAGTGCGGTGGAGGCTACGCCCTCGCCCCAACAAGAGAACCGCCTCCCTTCCATCCCTTGACCCCGGTCATTTTCGTGCGTGGGTATGGCACGGAGCAGTGATCAGTTGGTGGGAGATAGACGTGTGTCTGGTTCAAGGAGCACGTAGCGTCCAGCGCGCTCTCAGCCTAGGAATAAAGGGAACTATGTCCCTAATCTATCTCCCCAATCACCATATCCTCCCCATACCCTCTTTTCACCTGTACTCCTCTCATCTCCAAGCTGACGGTAGGCTGTAAGTTACGGTGCTCAATCCCTAGCATCTCTGAAACAAAGCTAGAACTCGGTTGGAAACTCCTACAGCAAAAGCGAAATTGCCTCCTTTTTAAATTGTTTTATGTTTTCTTCATTACGGTAACATTAGTTTGGATATATCAAAATATATGATGGCACCAAATTATGTTTCTCGTAGAATAAAAAGAAAAAAGAAGAAAAGTGCGGAAATTCTCCGCAAAAACTAGCGTCTTAAAAAATATTTTTTTTCTTCAAAACAATTAATGATTGGAACGTGCTACCCAAGCCAAATGTAGATCTTCATACCGTTAATTAATTTGTTTGAAGAATTTGTTGTAGTGGATTTGGAATGTTCCATTTTGAGTGTTTATTTTGTTTCAGTCTCATCTTTTATTTTTTGCTGTTTCAGTGCTTTTATTAACAGTTTCTGTGTATTCCCATACTGTGATGCCCACTGGGGGATGTAGGTACGAATAAAGTAAAATAAAGACCAGACCGCCCTCTATCTTTCGTCACGCGATCAACTCCTCACATCCCCAAGCGCACAAGAGAGCGGGGTCAGGTGATCAAAGGGAGGCGTCTGATTGGTCCGTGCAAGCGTGTAGCTTCCACCTCACTGTCAGAGTAGGGGCGTGCCGAGTATAACGGCCTCTCTCTCTCTCTAATCTTCACCAGCGAAGAGCCTTGATCTTCCCTCTCGGTCGTAGTCGCGGGGCTCGATTCCGAGGAGACGCGAATGCATCTTCCCATTGCGGACAGTCCGTCGGTAATAAATGACGTCGGCGCGCCTCTCCCCTCCTCGGTTCCCTGACCTCGGAACACAATGGACGTCCGTCCGAAGGCGACTGGAACAAACTTCCCTCGTCTCGCTACTTTGGATCTCGCTGCTTTTCGTCGCATTACTTTTAGTCGCGCTACTTTGGACTCGCCGTTGTTCTTGTTATTCTTTTTGTCGTCTCGCTATTTTCGTCGCTCTTTACTAAAGGTCTCCCCTCTCCCTTTTTCGTCACTGCTTTTATGGTCGGTTAACGCGCGGCGCCACCGAAATTAAAGGAGGGGAGTCAGCGACGTTATATTTAACAACTGGGTTCGTAACGATGAGCAGTGTTCACTTTTTTTTTTTAGATATTTCTTTGACGTTTTTTAAGCTCCCGTTTTAGGGATCGAAGAGGCGCTGTCTTGGAAGCTGGGGCTTTCGGGACGCCGCACATTGATACTAGGGTAGAAAGGCATGGTGCGACTGATTGATACCGTAGCCCTTCGCTACTCTCTTGCTTTTCTTCTTGCTTCTTTTTCCCCCTACACTTTTCAGAAATCCAGGCTTTTTGCGATGTCCTGCAAATGAACTGCGGCGGCAGCCGGGACGCTGCACATTGATGCACATGGTTACACTGCCGTGTTTGAATTTAGCGGGCTTCCGTCCCGATAAATTTGGCGGACGTTGTTCACGCGACGCCACGACATGACGCGACACTACAACGTAGCAAGGCACCATGACGTCACTTGACGCTAACTTCCCGCTAAGGGGATAACTTTTCCCGCCAAACTTAGCCGAGAAGATTCTGACGTCAGTTGACAAGATGTCACGTGACACCGTGGCTTCACAGTAGCACGACACTGCGATTTCCTGTTAAACTTAGACGAGAGAATCAATCCCCCCCCCCCCCCCCCCCCCGGTAAATTTCGAAATGTGGTGTGCCCAGTACACAGAGTGTTTCCAACATATCGATTCGGGTCTAGTGGTCTGTAGGCCGCGCTCGCCACACGAGCTGCCAGGCGGACGCGACAGATCCGTTGCTCGTCTGCAAACATCTCGACCTCTCCGCCAAACTTGCATCCTCAACAGGCGACGTCAGAACGCGTGCGCCGGGGCCGTCCGCCATTAAATTGCAAACGCTTTCTCGTGTGAATTGCTTCTTCTCTTAAATCTAGGCTCTCCTTGAAAATGCTGCGCGTCTACTTTCCCGAAGAGCGCATGCGGTGCAATCGCCAAATGTAAGTCAGAAGACGAGTCTCGCACATTAGGTGATCGCTAAGACCTGGTCACATTGCCAAAACATCATACAAAAAACAGCGTGTTGTCTGAGGGGTGTGCTTCCTTATATGACGGCCCTTTAACATTGGTAAAAACAAACGGTCTTTAGTCACGTTCGAAGAATGCGGATGTATCAAACAGACACGTTTTAAATATGCGTAAAGGGGTTTTGAGCCGAGGTGAAAAAAAATCCCTCCCTTTGTTCTCCAGTATACACGGATCACACGGTAACTTTACGCTTTTGCGCGGAGGCGCGCTGGACCTAGACACCCCAGGGGGATGGAGGAGCTTTTGCTCGGGCTGCGCAAACGCTAATTTAGGAGCTAATTTTAAAAACGCCTGTGAATCATTTAGCAGCGACGATGAATTCTAACTTGGTACCTGAAAACTTGCGAAACAAAACACAAAGGCAATCAATCGATCATGAATATTTCTCATGATTTACGCGGAACACGAGCGTCTTCGTCGCCGGAGCTGCGAACGAAAGGCAAGAAAAACACATGATCCTGAAGATATTCGTTTAGTAACACGCCAACAAAAGCGCATGAAACGCCACCTAGATAAACTAGCTGAACGTCATTGGAGGGACTAGTGCGCAACCTTATGTCCTTGCAAGCCTCTTTCTAAAATCTACAGTCTTGTGCGTGGTCCAAGGACGACTCCGCAACAGCGTCCCCCTTTTCGCGGACTAGACGTTCGACAAGATCTTTCGAAACTAACTGTGGCTGAAAAGTACTCTAAGAAGCTCGCGGAAAACGTCGGATATTCGACCATTTCACTTGTTAAATTCTACGGCATTTCGAGCGTCTCCCTGCATGAACGCACCGATTGATTTACGCGAACTAGGCGAAGCCCTTTCTTGACTACGTTGCTCATCCTCTCCCGGTCCCGACGGTATACCTTACGCAGCCTAAGCTCACCTGGGTACCAAGGGAAAAGTGAGGCTCTCGAAACTGTACAACACATCGTGGGAAACGTGCCAGGTGCCCCGACAATGGAAAACATCCCGCATCTAACCCATCCCCCAGCAAGAAAAATGTCCCCTAGACCTCTCCTCATTCCGTTCGATTGCTTCGTCCTTTTTTGTGTCAGAAAAATCGTTTAAAGGATGATACATACACGATTTGAGTGGTACCTAGAGCAATATAAATTATACTCTGAGGCTCTGGCAGGTTTCCGACGCGGGCACAACTTTCTAGATAATGTCATTGACATCAGAACTAGCATAAAAAAACAAAATAAATTCCGAAGAATTACCACAGAAGTGTTCCACTATACCAAGGTCGCTTTTGACTCAGTAATCCACAAGGCTATGCGCGACACACTCTGCTGCTCCGGGATAGGAGGACGTCTTTATGCATGAATTTTAAGCTATTTAGAGAACAGTAATGGAAAAGAGCGGAGTATATCGTTGCGTGTGGCGTGCAATAAGGTGGATTTTTCAGTCCCACACTTTCCAATATCACCTTCATAGGACTTCTAAGCAAATTTCCTCGAAATGTCAGAATAACTCAGTATGCGGATAATATCTGCATATGGACGTCATTAATCACGCAGCGCTTTAATATAATCCGCTTAAAGAGAGCACTGGAGATAATTTCAAATTACTTAAGATGCCGTGGATTATCGCTGTGCCTATCAAAGTCTGCGCCTAAGGATTTTACACGAAAAACGTCAGGGTTTTAATCCACGCTGTTAACGTGGTTGGCCAGCGAAGCTGTGGTATCACTTGCAACGATTGCCCACTGCACTATATACCCTTTTCAAACGCCACCACGCGGAGCTCCAGTTTTGGAGGGCCCAGAGAACGTCCGGTGCATACAAAAAATGAGCAAAGTCTATCCTAACACCACTGCTTGAAATGTCGATAAAGCATTTAACCACCAAATCTTCAGGTGAACGCCAAAAGAACGAAGAAGCGGGAGATCTGTTAAACTTTTTCGAATATTCTTGTAAACCAATTTGCATCCTCCAAGACGTTAAATTGTCCAGCCGAATGCCCTCATTAAATCTCCAACTTTGTTGTCCGTGTAGCATTTATGCTTTCTAGCACTGGTGACATGAGCAAGCTCGACAGGCTTGCAAAGACGGCGCGACCGGAACTCATTTGGGACGCAGGAGGCAGTTCAGGCTTGGAAAGATCAAAATGGTCTATAACAAATGATTGACGAAAAAAAAGTACATGAACTGTTCAAAACGTTTTATATATGAAAGGCTAGTGACGCCACTCCCTACGTCGCCAGCTGCCGTCGCCGCAGCAGCTGGCGCAACAGTAATTTTTACCGCGAAACGTATGCGGTGAGCGCTACGTGCTTCTTATCAGGAGCACATATAATCACCAATTATGTGGTTCGGATGCTTGTTTTGTGATTGTTTTTAAAACAAACGCTGGTGTTGCAGGTTTTATGCGTGCTATTCACTTTTAGCCTCAATCGCCGAAGCTTTCTTTTTTTTTTTTTCCCCAGTGAGGATGGCGAAACGAAGAAATTCCAGAAATCCGATCTGCGAGTCATATGAAGCTTCACTGCAATACCCTTAAGTATCGGCACATTATTGATGCTAATCATATCTTCTCACGGATGAAGGCGACGAGATGATGAATAAGGAACTGGAAATAGGTTTAATCGGTGAAGTTGAGTAAGAAACAAAAGAAATAACAGGCGTCGAGAAAGCAGCAGCGAGCGTCGACGGCACCAGCAGCGAGCGACAGTGCGGCGGCAAGAGAGCTGACTAGCGCGGGAGTGAATGAATCGGCAAGACCGCGCTTGGCTACCTATCTACTATACTAGGTTTTTCGAATATTTAACATAGAAAGTTTTGAAGTAAGCTAGGGCGAGACTGACTGGGCAAGGTCACTCTGGCCTCCTTATTTTTTACACTAAGGGTAAGAGTAAACACAAATCTTCTACAAGTACGGAGTAACGTTCCCTCTCGATCAGGCACGCGACAACATTATATCTCCAAACTGACCGATTTCTTGGTCTTATCCTAAGCAAAGATTCAACGTGGACACCACATGTTAAGCAACTGAAAGGAAAACGTATTAGTATTTTGTAGGTTCCTACGATTCATAAATAGAACTACGTGTGGTGCATCTGTAGCTTAACTTATCCAACTATACAGGGTATACCACGTAATTTGAGCCAAGTTCATTTTAGGAAGACAAAATTAAACAAATAAGGTTGTTCATTGTTTGGAGCTAAGCAGGCTATTTTTGTATTATGCCCAATTTACTAATTAATTAGGAATAATTAAGTAACTTTTGAAATATTTAACTTAAAGCAAGATTTCCGGAGTCAATGTTGTAGAGCATCCATAGAAATATCCAATTCAGTGGTTTTTATCAAGAAACCTCTAACACGGTTTCTTTTTCGGGCTGCAAAGAAATGCCCAAATCATATTTAAAAAAAAAAAAGAGAAAAAACGCGAAATTGCGAACAGCGTTCTTTCAAGTGTGCTCTATTCAGCATGCAGGACTAGTTTATTCCAGCCGCGAATGAGAGCGCTGCAATAGAAGGCGCACATGCGGAAAGTCACACGTTTTTTTTCTTTGTTTTTCTTTTATGTTTCGGGCATTTTTTCTGAAACCCACAAAAGAAGAGGTGTTAATGTTTCTTAATAAAAAACACTAATTGGATGTTTTTGAGGACGCTCTACAACTTTGTCGTTGGAAGTTTTGCTCTGAATAAGATATTTCAGTTAATTATTTAATCTTAATTGTTTATTAATTGGGCAAGATACAAAAATAGCCTGACTTGCTGCAAACAATGAACAAACTTATTTGTTTAGTTTCGTCCTCCTTAAAAACACTATAAAATATTTAAACCTGTGCTCAAGTTACGTGGAATACCCTGCATAACGCTCTTTTTGTCGGCTTTATTCGATGTAGTCCGCCTGTACTCCATGAGATGTGGTGCACAAATATAAGGAGATAAGATAATCCGTCAACCAAAAATTGAAATAGTAGCGACCCTACGTTTCGAAACCGTTCGTTTCTTCTTCAGGAGCAGAGGTCTCAAAATGTACTTCCGATTTCGGAACTGTAGCTGAAGCTGCCTGATTTTCATCGGTGTCCTTAGTCCACAAGAGACCCTTCGAACACATATTCGTCATTTTACCAGGTATAGAGATCTTGCAGATATAGCAAATAACAGAAGTGGGTCTGGATTTCTTCATATTATTAACTCTGGCAGCTTGGACACTCCACAAGATTTTGAACCAGCAGAGTTCTCTTCATAATCCCCGTGGGCCCATACAATAATTAATAAAAACACAAATATTCCAAGGCGACATTAAAAAAATATATATATACTGTTGATCGTAGTGGGAGGCAATACTTTTTAGAAATAATTCCTGTTCATCAGTGTTCGCGAACGCATGTCTATACCGACGGGTCCTGAGCTGATGAAAGCTCCAGTTACAGTTTCGTAATACCATCGATCAGTAAGAGAGTTTATGGAAAACTAGTTCACACGACAACATCAACAACAGCAGAACTCATTTCTGCAAGTGATTCACATAACTCATGATTTTTTACTGATTCTACAGGGCGGCTCTTCAGAGCCTCAAATCCACCAAGAGGTAGAACGTCAATGCACAGCTTGCTCATCGGATTCTGAAACTTCAGCACGAATATATTGAAAATTGGCATACTGTTATATTACAATGAATCCCAAGCCATTGTGGTATCCAAGGCAATGGAAGTTCTGATTTAGCAGCCAAAACGCTCACCGACGTAATTCTGGTTTAAAATTCCCATTCACACGAACAGATGCAAGGGCAAGAATCAACCGTGTTGTTTGGGCTATGATAAGTTCCCTCTGGGCGAATCCGCATTATTACTACAGACACCTGTATAACATTGGCCCTTTCCTTGTCTGTAGTTCGCAGCTCTGTCTTAAACGCCGGTCTGCAATTAACTTTAACCGAATTCGACTCAACGTAGCCTCAATGGGATTCTATCTCAACCTCATCGGCCAACTGGACTCTACCTCTGTGAGAACTGTGCAGTCACAGACACACTCGACCATGTTCCGTGACAGCGTAGCATTCACACGCAAGTCAACGAAATGAACTAGCAAATTCTCTGCGTCTCCCCAATGGAGAAGCTCTTTCCCTGACTCGCCTGTTCCGACCGTAAAATTCAGCATCGGATTGGTCAAATAAACGACCTTCTTCATCCGCGTTCTTCAGAAAACAAGTATATATTGAATACTCTAAATCCAGCACGTATTATATCTATATATACTTTTTTTTTCTCGAATCTTTATATTCTCTTACCCTCTCCCCCAATTGTGTAGTAGCCCTCCTGCCAAACCCCGCGGGATAACCTCTTCACCTTTCCAATAAACATATTTTTTTATTCCTGCTACAGAGGGATGGCAACACTGAGCAAACATGATGTAGGTGCGTTGATAGCAGAAGCCCCCAATGTGATGTGAGAGTTTGGGTGGCGCATGCGCGGTTGAGTGTGCCTTTTTTATATTTTCCTGTTTCTTCTTTTGTTTTCACATTAAGAGTTTAGTTGCGAGTCAGTGCTGGTCTTGTGTTGTGTGTTCCTTTTCTTAGTCCTCGTTGTTACGCGTTGTTACACCTACACCATGTTTAACTTTTAAAAACTAGCCTAGCTCTGCACTTTGTTTGAACCCGGATCATCAGCTATACGGCCGCGACGTGACGTCACGGAGGTGCTGCGGTACGCGTCACCCAGTGTTGCTTGACTATAAACTAACCCGTTTGCCACCTGCTCAAGATCAGCTGGTCGCATCTTTAAAATCGGTTTTAGTGAAGCACTCGGCTTCACATCAACGTAATATTCCGGCTGTGATGATATTTCGTGCCACTAAAACGATACCAGTCCGTTTTCGGGTTTTCGTTTGTTCCGTTTTCGACCGCCAGAGTTGTCGTTTGATAAGGTAAAACAAAATATAGTAGTGAGCCACAAAAGTTATTTTGTTAATGTGAAACTTGAGATAATAATAAAAAAAAAAACTTTTTTTAGCCACGTGAAAACATGTTTATGTGGGTCGTGGGTGGCGTTTGACGGAGCACACCTTTTTATTTTTTATTTTCTTCGAAAGCTAATATTGTGTTCTACAGGTGTGCGGCTATTTTGAATTGTGCGCCGCTCGCTCCCGACCCCGACTTCTAAATACGGCGCCGCGCACGCCAGAATGAAGCAGCTCAGAAGCAGGCTGTTGGGGAGGTCTCAGGTGGGAGGAAACGGCACTTGCCTTCGCGTCTCGGTTCGCGCGTGTAGTTGTTCTAAGCGATTCTAAATCCAGCTCGCCGGTATGACGGAGCCCCGCTCCACCCGCTCCCGAAGCCCGCGTCTCCGTCTGGCGGCTGTAGCCAGCACCACCTAGACGAGAAGGCCCGCTCATGACGTCATCATTAAGGAATCCCCGACCCGCCCCAAAGCGGCTTATAAAGTCGACGCTTGACGAGGAACACCGCCAAGCCGCAGACGAGTCCATCTTGTGTTTCCTCAAGTGCTAGCGTCGCGCCCGTTGTCAGGCGCTGCAAACCGCTCTGGCGGTGACGCTGATCGGGACGAACCAGGTAGTACGTTTGTGTGGGAAAAGGCAAGGCCATTTTCTTCTACGTGGTATCGCATTTTCAATACCCCTGGAAGACAAGGCCACAAACCTTTCGCCTCCGAGCATCATATCGTTTAGTGGTTCCACGACGTGCGGCCTACCTGCGGCAAGGGCCTGTACAGGCCACGTCTTCTAGCTGGCTTAGTGTCCTTCATGGCCCCATACCTGCACGGTATACTCACTACAATTAATCAAATTACTAGTCATCGATGACTTTTTAACGTCTTTTTTGTAATCGCTTGATTACATTTATTAGGGAGCGTCCACTGCAGTAATCTGGTGTCTGTTAGAAGTACTAAAATTACGAAATGTAACCGTTACTTTTTTGTCCCCGATTCTAGTGGCGCCGTTTGTTCGGACAAACTTTCTTCCAAGGAATCCTCCAATCAAATCTTCTACAGGAGAATCGTTTACCGAAATTGGAGGAATATAAGAAGATGCGTAGTTCATAATTGGGTGGCTCTAATACAAAAATAGAAAGTACGATAGAAACCCGTTTCCAAACCGGCAAAAAACAAAAACAGAAAAAAAGAAACTCTGCCATTTTCAAAGTTTGAAGTAATCGGAAAACTAACAGTTAAATCTTCAAGTAATTACAAATTACTTTCCGTTCTGGGCAATCAAGTAATAAAATTGAATACATTTAAGCACGAGAAAGTGCAGTTTTACTCAATTACTTTTTTTATACTAACGTGTAGAAAACTGCATGGCCCGTATATGTGGATCACTGCAGTGTTCCAGAAATTCCAACTGATTACATCATATGACTCATCACGTCATCACTGGATGAGGCCGAAACCTTTGAGTGGGGCGGCGGCTTGCGCCACCTAGCCAGTGTATCTTTTTATTTTTTACTAACATTTATTTAACATAGGGTTTATAGTGCATAGACGCAGCCCCTCCTTGCTTGCGTCATCATCGTTGCCAGCTCGTCGTAAAGAGTCCACACTATGCTTGCGACGCTAGCACACGGAAAACGCAAAGACAGACAGGTCTGCCATCTTCGCAGCGTCTATCCTCGAGCTTCAGCGTGTTTTCCACTTGGGGGGAGCGTCGGGGAATATACCACCAGTGACGTCATGCACAGGAATTGTTTTCTACACTCTGTTTCACGATAACCTGCCGAACTGTGGAGGCGGCGGCCCCCGACCCAACAAGAGCGTCGGAGCAAGGCAGGTGACGACACCCCATGGTCGAGGCCGCAGAGACTTCGCTGCCGCCACAGTAAAAGCGCCGTCCGCGGCAAAAAATAGTTCTAGCCTTCTTTTTCTTTTAGTCGTGTTACGGTCAGACCCTTCTGACCGCAAAACTACACAACACGGAAGAATGATGAAGACATGTTACCTTTCAACGATACTTAATACGGGCGAACCCTTTCCTGAGAACAACACGGCTTTTGAACGATGTTTGAACAACGGCGGCTGTGTGATTGACCGCTCCCGCTCAAAACATTGCCCTGGCATAAGAAGTCGCCACAGATTCCAGCGTAAATTGAGCGTATGGTTGTCTCATGTTTTAATGTCCGTGAAGCTCTCGGCTCTTGTCCCCAGCTACTTTGTGCCCGGAACGCCTCTCCAACTGATGTATTGTTTACCATGCATTTTTTAAAATTATTATTTAACTCACAGAAATTCGCCTGGTACCGTCGTAACTGAGGGATACGTTGAATTGTCGTGAGCCTGGTGCACGGTGACGCAGCAGCGAAAGTGGATTCAGCAGACGCCTGTTCTGCTGTATACCCTATAAAGCAGGAGTCACCCTGCTTACACATCATATACAAAAGAAAGTCCCTATACAGGTTCGAACGCGAGTCATCGCGAGATCTGTGCTTCGGTATGCCACACGACAATGGGTTCAAAGAAGCAGACGCGCACATTCGAACCACGGATATGGCGGTGACTGGTGTTTGCAGACTGCCTTTTGTATGATGTATGGGGAGTGTGACCCCGGCTGAAAGTCGCACTCCCACTGCTCGGACATCATACATAAAACACGAAGTTTCTCTCCAGACATCATGACGAAATTATCTGCGGGCACACCTCAGACATGTTCGAGTTAGGCGGGTTTGCTTCGTACATACGTATGCTTTGAACAAGTGTGCAGATGGCCTCTCTATGACCAATATGACGGGGCCGTCGTACAAGGAAGAAGCGCGCCTCTGGCAGCGTCTGCAGACTGTCTATTGTATGATGGACGAGCAATGTGACGTCCGCCTATGAAACCTGAAGCGTTTACTTTAACGTAAAGCCCTTAAGAGAACCAGTGGATGCAATCTACGGAGGGGCGAATTACAAGGTTCAAAATAAGCCTACGTAGAAGAGGAAAAGGAGAACTATACCCTAAGGTTTTGCTTCCGTTGGTGTAATTGAAAGGGACAGCCTGTATGACACTTGCTTCATTGTCGTCCTGCGTCTGCGTCTTTCGCACCTCATCTTTGGTTTTGGGCTCGGAGTGAAATACAGTGGTTGGCTAACACCACTTGAAAGACAGGCCTGTGCATTTTGTTTCCTCAAACGTCATCCCCACTGTATACCCCGCATCGACGTCATACTCAGTAAACGTCGTCACCAATCTATACTGCGGAGTATACAGTCATGATTACGTCACTGTGTAGTTACTGACTGTGTAGTTAAGAAATGCTGAGCGTGGCTAATTATTACGTTGCCGCTTCTTGCTTCGTGAGTTGTGCTTCGACCTTCTTTGTCGGCCAATGCCACATGCACATTGGCAATGGGGCGATGATAAGGTTGTCAAAACGCGCCACGCCCGCGTTATTTTTTAAAGTTGCGTTTGAAAACTTAAGAAACATTTCTTAAGTTGTCGGTTCATGCCCATTGCCCAGAAGCGTATATAAACGAGAGTGGAGCGCTTCAAATAGTATGCGTTGCTACTGGCCGACTAGAACGAACAAACGATGAAAGAAAGCGCAAAAAAAAAAAAACTATAAAAAGACAGCAGACGAAAAGTTTGGCGCGTTCCTTTCTGCCGCGCGACCCGTTGGCGGTATCAAATTCCCCGCCAACTTCAGCGTTTTTTTGGTTTTTTTTTCATCTTCTTACACATTGCGCGACGCTGGCTTTTCTTGCAAAAAAAAACAAAAACAAATAAAGAAAAAGTATAGATGTCGTTCTTGCATGTGATATGCTGCGTTTGATTTATTTATTAAAGCCACTCCAGCATTCGGGGCCCACCGGGACTGCCGATGTCTGTCTCCCACCATTTCGGTGCGGCCGAAGCGTATCAGGAAAATGGCGGACCTATTCCCGCAGATTTACGATTTGGACTTTATGGAATCTTCGCGAGCGCATCTATGACGCATGTGCAGCGTCTCACAAGGTACCGGGCGTTCGTGAGAAGAGCGAACCGTGTTTTTTGACCCGCGTAAATAAAATATATGTGCCGCGAAAAGCTCCAACTTGGTGATAATGTGACGCTAGCGGTTATGGTTGAACACGAAAGTTTGAGAACATGACGTTATTTCGATCAAGACACAAAAAGAAAGACGAAATTCCTTTTTTTTTTTTTTGGGGGGGGGGGGGGGGGGCCGACGTCCCCCTAAGCCTAATATCGAAAAAACCAGAAATGTCACTGCGGGCGCCTGTAGTATTTATTTCGGTAAATAAAAGCAACAGCAAAAAAAAAAAAAAATCTAATGTTATATGTTTTTGCGATGTCAATTCTGGCTTTCACGAAATTGGACTTGGGTGGACGTCGGCTTATTATGGAGAAGTTTCGTCTTTCTCTTTTATGTTTTAACCCGAGTAATGTCATGATCTCAAACGTTCGCGTTCTATTCCAACGGTTAGCCGCGCTTGCGTCACATTGTCACAAAGTTTGACCTTTCTACGGTGCGTAGTTTGTTTATCCGGCCACAAAAAAGCACGGTTATTTTTTTCCCACGAAGGCCCGGTATACAATAAGCGCCATATCCAGCGCACGGAATGTTTTTTCCTTTGGGGCAGATCGGGGATCCAATGCTCATACGTTACTGTGCTCATCGATCACACAAAAGGCACGTTGTTCGCAGCAGACACGACGACAAAAGAATCTTCGGACACGCCTTAAGGGGTATTCACACGGGGGATGGTTTTCAGGGAGGAACGTGCGTGACGTCCGTGGTAGACGGATCCAGCGGAACTCCCTTCCCGGCTCTAGCATTCACACGAACGGCGGGAAGCCAAGAAGAATGTCAGTGTTGTCAGACGCATTTAGCGGTCGCACTCTCGACAACAGGGTTTGGTGCACCCTGACGAGAGTACAAAAATGGAGGCGGCATGAGGACGGCATCGATGATTAGCGAAGACTCCTTCGTGTGCCTCGTACGACAAGCGCAACAGCGCAAGCCACGACAAGTCAGGCGATGCCGATGCCACCGTCTCGTAAGACTGCCACCGAGATGGCGGCAGTCTGCCATTCTGCGATACACTCCGCGGAATGGGGGAGGGTGTCCCTTTCTCCCGAATGGAAAAAAGCAATTGAAGGAGAGTTTCCTCCTTCCTGCTTGTTGGTCGGCCTTTAAGCAAAACTATTGGGTAGCAGAGCTCGTTGGGAAAGCATGCATCACTTCAGCGACACACAAAAAAAGAAAGAAATTATAAGAAAAACAGTTAATATCAGACGTTTAGCACAAAATAGCCAGCGGACGCCCATTCTTTGGCTACGTGCTCAAAGTTTATTCACTAAACTACTCGCAACTAAAAAACGTAATGGCTAAATTTTCTTCAGAACAAGTCGACTCATAATTTATCTCTAGATCTATTTCCTTTGTGCTTGTGCCTTTTGATGCGCTGAGGTGCCTTCTTATGTTCAAAGATGGTCGGCAGAACGTCGGGTTCGGACGAGCCTTTTTTAGAACCAAACCCACACGTTGCTTTCGTATATGCGCCGTCTGAAACACGTTCCGAACCGAAAGCAGTGCTGCTTGTTCTGCCCAAACTTGTCTGTACGCATAGCGGGAACCCTTCTCTTTGACATCTCGGTGTCGGCGTGAAAAGGGCGGTAAGCGGAAGGAGCAACGACGCCGAACTCGGTTTGTACAACCGATGGCTAAGCGGGAGTAGGAGTCAACCTCTTCAGAGCCACGAAAATTCCGCAACCCCGTGGAAAAGCAAGAAAACGACAAACATGTCGGGCGATCAAATCGATAGCCCCAGTGGTCATCGGATCAAAGCAAGCGTTATGCAGCGGCAGGACGACGATGTCTCTGGACGTCAGCAGCCTACGATGGAAGCGCGGCCAGTTTCGTCGGGGTCCCCCAGCCGGCCCTTCAGTGACGTCGACCGACTGGCTTCCTTCCCTCTCCCCTTTCTCTCTGCTTCGGAGGGGCGTAGCTTCAGCACCACTCTGCATGCGTTTTTCTTCTCGCTAATCCACGCATAAAATCATCAAACGGATACGACAGTATTCGTAGTGACTAAGGGCTAGTTAGCGAGGTGCGTGTATTTTTTTCCCTCGTATTTAAAACTGCTTAAGCTCCCCTTTAAAGTAAAGATGAATATGAGGTTCTTTTTTATTTTTTATTATATACTAATAAACTGCAAAAAATACCCGTCGAGCTGATGTTTTCAAACTCGGAGTACACGGAAAAACTCAACTTAAAAATGTCCGTTAACAATAATAAAAAAAGAGTTTAACGGAAAAACATTTGTAGCAATATCTTCAGTTCGTGTAGGTGGATGATACGAACAAAAACTGTAGTTACAAATCTACGCATCCCGCAATGAACTGTAAGTGGGGCTGCTTATTATTTAGGAATTACGCTGCTTAGCTTGTGTTTCTCGCCCTTATCGCTACCGGGACGATTTCTAAGCATTTGGATCGCGCCCATCTCCCCTGGAGCTGAAGGAATCCATATTTGTACGGAACTCATTAGAAGGAATCAATTACTCATAATAATTTATTTTGAAAGTAATTGATTATTTATAGCAGCCGCGGTGGACGGGGAATGCAAGAGGCAGAGCGACTAACGCAACTTGTTTACTCGGCAAGTGCGGCCGTATCAAGAGCAACTAGCTCAGCGTTCCCAGCGCTTTTGTATACACAAGGGCTTGCAACGCAAGTGACGTCATACGCAGGTGACGTCATACGCGTAGGCATGACACCACAGTCATCATTTGAATGCATTTTAATGAGGTAATCGCAACATTAGACTTATTATTTGTGGAAGTACTACGACTACTTCTAGCCACTACTATTTGCACCTGCCTCTTTTAACAGCGCCCAGTTGTTTCTATCAAGGAATCTTCGAAACTAGTTTCCAAATGGACTAAGGTTTACCAAAAATAGCGGATTAAGATGGTATGTTATAATTCGGTGGTCCTAATAAAATATTAGACAGTACAAAATAACCTTTTACAAACCACCAGAAAAAATCGGTCTGTGTGAAAATCTGAAGTAGTCGTGAAAGTATACAGTCACTTCTTCAAGTAACGGCCAATTTCTTTTTTTAACTAATCGAGTAATCTAATTGAATATTTTAAGGAAGAATAATTGTAATTGTAATTGTAATCGATTAGTAGTTTTTTTGCAAGTACCGTGTCCAAGACTGGACGAATACAATACCCTTGTCATGTATCCTTCGACATAAGCGGGTTAAGTACCGATTTTTGTTTGTTCGACAAATAAAAACTGGCGGTGAAAAGCATGAAATTTCCGGGAATATTAAACTCCGAAAACCCACCACCTAATTCTGAGAAAACTAAGCGTTGAAAACAAGCGCAAGTGGGATCGTGTCAAGAAAATGCGGAATAGGGGAAAGTAATTTCTCATATTAGTTTTATATTGAAATTGCTCTAAAAAATTGTGAGGCATAAAAAAAAAAAAGAAACAACAATATACCCAGTTAAGCTTCCCAGGGGCAAGAAGAAACCTTGAGTTTTAGGTTGACATGAAATTGCTCCTGTTCCCTGAAGTTAAAATTCAAAAAGCGAATTTTGTGCTCTACTAGCTGCGAGCCCGTCCTTCGAACGTTGTTCAGCGAAAGAGATATTGGCAGATAAACCGATACTGTCGCTTTATCCAATCGAAAGCGTTACGTTCGATATTAGGAAGAAATTAAGTAACGATTAGGTTACGGTTCTGATCGATGGTTTAAACGACGAAGGAACGGAACAAGAAAGAGGCGCCTGTTTCCATTATTAAATAATAATTAAATTGATATGTGAACCAATCATGCGGTGTTTACATTACTAGAGAATAGGTGCAGTCACTAGGGCGGCGTAATTATTTAATCATAGAGTAGCTACCTTTACGCTTTCCGAAGTGCGCTTAGTATCCGCCAGAACTGATCATAATTAGATGTATTTTATTGTTCCCTTATCATGAGTCTTCGGATAGCACGACGAGAGACTCATTTTGAAATGGCACGCACGCGCGTGTACTTAAACACATCTTCACACATTCACCACAGCGCCACCTCAGCGCTATGAGCAAGAGCTGAAGATAGGCCTGAGCTTGATGATTTCGCGCTCTATTAGTGATACAGCGCTGCATCAGTACCGCACCAGAGCTGCAGCACCAGTACTGCTTTAGTGCTGCACCAGTGCTGCACCATGTGGGGACCAGTTTGGAGGTCAGACTATTAGCATCGATATAAATACCCACTGTTTTAATTACCGTTCGCAATAATAGAGTTCTTTCAGTCGCACCCCCGCTAAACACTCGCAGTGTGATTTATAAATGCATAGCTAACGGAGAGACATACTGGTAAATATGGGGTGCTAGTCGTTGTTCGCTGATCGTGCTCAGAACTAGCTCCCACTTATCCTCTGCCAAGGACAACGATCTTGATTGAGTGGAAGGGACGTTGAACATGTTCGATCGTGCATCCATTCCAATCGAAATATTTATTTTTGCCAGACGACAAATGGGACTTCGCTCTGGGAATGCACAGTGAGAAACGATTAACGATATGGCGTCTCCATAAAAAAACAAAACAAAACAACTACAAGGAAAGACGTGCTGCAATCTCCCACATCTACCACTACGCGGTAAAGGGCTCCGAGGACAGTAGGTCAATTTCTGCCAGCACAGTGATGAATCATGAATGCTATGCCCAATGTTGCCCGACGCAATGATTGCGCCCACGTGCAGCGATGATGTCGTACTCGGGTCAAATTCTTGAATCACACATACGGCGTCATTATTTGGTGGTTACAGATAAACACACAAATTTGTTCTCGTCATCGGTTTGGCACGCACACACACACAGACCACGACCAAGTCAGCGAATATATATATATATATATATAACGGGCATGGTGGCGGGAGGCCGAAGGCGTGGGTATAAAACTGAGGAGAAAACAACCCTTAGTGAAAAACAGCAACAACGGACGATTTAATCTTCGATGTTTCGGCCGGAGTCCGGCCTTCGTCAGGAAGCTGACGAAGGCCGGACTCCGGCCGAAACGTCGAAGATTAAATCGTCCGTTGTTGCTGTTTTTCACTAAGGGTTGTTTTCTTCTCAGTTTTTTATATATATATATATATATATATATATATATATATATATATATATATATATATATATATATATATATATATATATATATATATATATATATACACACCAACTCATGTTTACAAACAAACCGGAGCGCCCGAAGCGCCCCTCGCGGACGCCACCGGCGCCGCGCATGCGCGATGGGGGTGTGGGCAAGAAGCTCGCCGTCGCCCAAAAACTACCATTGAAATGCGATGTTGTCGGCGTCGGTGTGAGTCCCCGCGCTCTTTTTCGCGTTGGAATTGTTGATTCTACGTCCTCCTAACGATGTCTGACTACTTGAGCGGCGTCAGCGAAATTAACGAGGCTCGTTACACCGCAAAACTTCGCGTGAATAATCTGACATGCGGCGATTCATTCCGCGTGGACGCCGCAGAATGTACGCTAAAGCCTGATTCACATGATGAGATGTCGCTCGCAATTTTAACTAGCCACGTCGCTCAGACTGCAAAAGCGTGAACCGTAGCTGAGATGGCCGACGTCGATACTGAAAATCGCAAGCAGAATCTAACCAAGTCAATCAGGCATAACAAGTCGGTGATGGCCACTGGTAACAATGATCAACACATGTATCTAACGTTTACGTCGAGCCTGCTTACCAACCTTCAAACTTAAGTCTTTTGAGGCCTGCACTTACTTCTTATCACGAGTACCGGGCCCACGTTTGGTCTACGGGCCGGTGTCCTCTAAGAAAGCAGACGAAAAGCAGAAACGTTTGAAAGAGCAGACGACAGTTCGAACGATAAGGCGACCGTTTGAACTTGAAGACGCACTGAACGTAGTCCGCAGGTGGTCCGTACAACTTGACGGTTTTCTGGCGTTCATTTTGGAACAAAACAAATAAATCTGATGGCCAGAAGTGTCCGTGAATTCAACCCAAAATGCTTCCCGCCCAAGCAATCGTGGTCCGACGGCGTCTGGTTCCCCCTTTTCACGGCACATATCCACGTTCTCGGACGAACCGAGCGCATGAAAACTGACCTTCATACCTTTCTCGACCCTTTTGGTACAGCCCCAGTCGCAGCATTTTGACAAGAAGGCGGGTTTTTTGTCTGGTTCCTTTCAAAACAACGCAGGAATACACGTCTCAGATGGGCACTTCCGCCCACAGCCCCGGACCGGAAGTGCGTCCGACGCGCCACCACCGCGCCGTGACGTAACAGAGATGAGTTCGTGTATATATATATATATATATATATATATATATATATATATATATATGGTGGTTCAAGTCACCAGGCTCGATCTAAAATAGACCGTGAAAATCGACGCCTGCACGTGGCCATCCAAACTTTTCGGCAAAGGTGTATTTCACAGGTTGGTTTTTTCTTGTAAAATTACAAAGCGTAGTTCTCTTTCTGTAAAAAAATAGGGCTAAGAAACTTGCCAGAATCTACGGCGGGCGGCGACCCAGGCGACCAAGTCCAGTAGCGGTGTATGTTTGGCGTCCGTATTGATAGATGGCGCCGGGAGCAGCATTTGAAGGTACAGCCGACCAGCGAAAGAAAGCGGACGACACGCAGACGAAATCCGTTGGCAGCAAAAGCGCCGCCGTTATGCAGACGCGTTTTTTTTACTTTAAGTTTTGCTTCTATTGTTCGCATTTATTTTTTAACCCAAGGTACATTTCAAAAATATTATATTCATTTTAATAAACCACGGTGGTCGCGAGCCGTCGAAAAAAGGAGGTAGCGCCATCTATCATTACGAACGCCAAACATACCCTGCTACAGGACCCCTGTCGTCTGCGCTGCCGCCCGTCATAGCCCTGGCAAGTTTCTTGGCCTTATTTTTTACAGAAAGAGAGCTACGCTTTGTAATTTTACAAGAATAAACCGACCTGTGAAATACATCTTTGACGAAAAGTTTAGAATGCTACGTGCAGGCGTCGATTTTTACGGTTCATTTTAGATCGAGCCTGGTGTCTTGAACCACCCTATATATATAAAGAAGGCGTGAAGACACAAAAATACGTGAACGTCTGGTTTATATACGAGGGGCGTTCTTAAAGTTCGTATTATTGGCACAAAAAATTGAAATAAAAACGGAACAAAACACGCATCGAAATGAACGCGCGTCCCTCTAGTTTCCGCACAGTATAAACATCGCATGCTATAGTTGCTCGGAACACCGCTAGGGAGTCGAAACAAAAATGGCACCGCCCGTCGGTGCCAACCATATGCAGTGATAAGCTTTTTTTTAATTTGAAGGGAAGCAATATGCGAAGGATATCCATTCCAATTTGGGAGCGTTGTTCGGGGACAACGCCCCGGTTAATGACATTTTGGTTAATTGGCGCAGACGCTTCCAGTGTGGCCAAATAAGAGGAAAGCATTTCAAAGACGGCGACCAAGTGGTTGCTGAAGTGGAGCGATTCCTGAACACTCAAAACGAGTAGTTCTATAACAATGGCCTCCGGCATGTGGTGCATTGCTGGAAAAAGTGGGTAACTTTTGGTGACAAACATGTAGAGAAAGTCTCAACTCCTATACTCGAGTTTGATTGCTGAATCTCTATTCCTTCGTGACAATTACACGAACTTTATGAACGCCCTCGTAGAGCAATTGAAGGACCGATCACACCAATCTACAAAACGTGGTCGTCGAATAACTAGCACATACTGAGGATGGTTTTTTCCATATTCACGGCTCGCTCAGTGTCACACCGTCACTGCTTAATGCAGGATGCATTTTAACCGAAGTCACGTAGCCGCACCATGCAATCGCCACCGGAATTTCCCCCTATTCGGAAATTGCTGAGTCGGTAACCTTTTCCTGAACGAATATTTTCTTCATTTCAGATGCCCATTTTTTAAGGACTATTAGCCGTCGTTCCTATAAGGTAAGAATGGGCACCAAGCAAAGTCACCGTTCTTATCTTTCAGCCGTCAAGACTTCGAAAGGTAATAGGTGACGATTTGAAAAAAAAGTAAAGCAGAAGCCCGTCTTACAAACTCGTTTTTAAATAAACAAAACACATAATTTATTACTACAACTTTCTCTGTATGAATAGGGTTCTCGAAACTTGTAAGTATCTAGAGGTTCTGAAAACTCAGACTGGAAATAACATGCTCAACAAACCCTTAAATGAACTCCCACCATAAGAAATCACAGTGGATTATCAACTGATCATAATGTGATGTCTTTTTTTGTTCCCTTCTTATGAGTCTTCGAATTGCACGACGAGAATAATTTTATTATGCCTCACACGCGCGGGTACTTAAACGCATGTTCGCACATGGACCACAGCGCCACCTCAGCGTTATTATTAAGAGCTGAAAATAGACTTGATCTTGATGATTTCGCGCTATATTAGTGATACAGCGCTGATACAGCGCTGCACCAGTGCTGCACCAGTACTGCACCAGTGCTGCACCACCAGTGCTGCACCACCAACACTGCAGCGTGTGCGGATCAGTTTGGAGGTCAACATATTAGTATCGATATAAATACCCAATGTTTTAATTACCGTTCAGAATATTAGACTTCCTTCAGTCGTACCCCCCTAAACGCTCGCCAGTGCGATATATAAATGCATAACTAACGGAGAGACATAATGGTAAATATGGGGTGTTCATGATATGTCATATTGCTAGTCTTTGTGCGCAGATCGTGCACAGAAGTAGCTCGCACTTAACCTCTGCCAAGGACAGCGATCTTGATTGAGTGGAAGGGACGTTGATCGTGTTCGATCGTGCATCCATTCCAATCGAAATATTAATTTTTTCCAGCCTACAAATGCGACCTTGTTCTGGGAATGCACTTTGAGAAACGATTAACGATTTAGCGTCTCCATAAAACAAAGAAGGAAACAGAACCACCAGAAGGATAGACACGCTGCGATCTCCCACATGTGCCGCCACGCGGTCGAGGAGCGAAGGAGTTAGGGTGCTGGCAGGGCTCCGAGGACAGTAGGCCAATTTCTGCCAGCACAGTGATGAATCATGAATGCTATGCCCAATGTTGCCCGACGCAATAATTACGTCCACGTGCAGCGATGATGTTGTACTTAGGTCAAATTCTTGAACCGCACATACGGCGTTATTATTTTGGGGTTACAGATAAACGCACAAATTTGTTCTCGTTCATCGGTTTGGCACACTCACACACACACACAACGATCTAGTCAGCAAATATTAAAAACAAAGATTATATATATATATATATATATATATATATATATATATATATATATATGGGTGGTTTCATCTCAAATCGTGCAGGCAAAAAGGGTCGAATTTTTAATTTCGATGAAAAAAATATATGTTATGGCGCCGTTTCTAAAAACGCAGTCGCAACAAGCCGCAATTTTGTCGGATTTTTCGTTCTCGACGTATGAATTTTTAAAGAGGCCACGGCGAAAAGCGGTGTTTTTCACAACCGTCGTGGGTCGGATGTTTCGCTTGATCTCCCGCCGTGGATTTTCAGTCCCCATTATATTAACTTTTTTCAAGCACTCTGTGGACACATTTAAAAGGCCCCAATACCATAAAATAATTTTAGGCGTTTTTCTTTTTTCCTGTAAAAATGTCAAAAACGCCCCCTCGGTCAATTGTTGACGAATTTGACAATTAATTACTGCCGATCTACTTGGGTTACATCGATATTTTTTATGTCGACGGAGAGCCCAAACCACGCTCTTTATATGCATTATAAAATGACTCGGGCTGTACGAAATATTCTTTGCGGTACCTTTACGTTAATGTTATGTGAATACCAAAAAGTACAATTTTTTTAAATTGATTTTCTCAAAAAACCCATTTTTTATTTTTTTATTTTTTGTTAAAATGTAGATGTGATAGTTTTATACATGAAAATTGAGTCCAAAAAGTGTATATTTTGTTTGTATGTTCTATATTGAAGCATCAATATCGTACAAAAACGTGTTTTTTACGGCTCGAGATGAACTTGCGAATTGCGCGTCTTCACAAACTTGGAAATATTTTTGCCTTTTCCAACCTTCCCACATAACAATCAAATATAGTAGTTCCGTGCGGAAATTTGAAACCAGCCATCCGTGCATTCGTAAAACGATACCGCCTGTTTGCCCTAGCTTCGAGCGCCCTTGAAACGGCCGTGCTCTATCTCTCTCCGGGGAGACCCGATAGCACCGAGGGTTATCTATTAAATTTGAGGAAGAAAAGGAAAAGGGACTGTTTATTTATCCCCACCAACCCGCTCGTTCTATTCTTATAAAGGGTTATCTTTTTTGGAAACAGCAAAGCCCGGAGACTGACATTAAAACGAGCGTGTTGGTAAATATACTTGTGTTTGTATTCTGCCCGGAGACTAGTTTGGTCGAAGTCAGCCTCCTTGTCAACTATAACCGTTTGTGAGGAGTGGGCTTCTCTCGAGATCAAAAAAGATAGCGCCGGCTGACGTGTTCTTTCGAAAAAGAGAAGCGGAAAGAAAAAGTTTGAGTAACTGCAGAAACTACCTTGAAAGCTCCTCTCCCGATATGAAGCTTGAGGCATACCTCGGTTACCTTCTCGCGCATCGCTACTCGAATCTATTCTTCACTTTGTTTCGCACAGCCACTGTTCCGCACAGCCGTCGTGGATGTGCGTAATAGAGGGAGGAACAGATTCGAGCATCATCTAGACGCCGTCATCCTGCCAGACTTCAGTGTCGTGGGACCGACTCGTGTATGTTTCTTCGCCCCGCTAAACTTTGTTTCTCGGGTGCGTTTTTTTCTGAACGTTTTTTTTTTATGTTTTCTTACTATACTTTGTCTCACCCTACGATGGACTAAAGGCAAAAGCTACGGACCGCCAGATCCAATCACGAGCTACAGGGGACGGGTGAACAGTGGTTCGAATCGAAGAGCACTTAGTGACTCAACAACTTTACATCGCAAAGAAAGCCACGACATAGAGGCTCTTTGCAGCGTTGAAGCTATAGAAATAATGCGGCGCTTTTGGATTCGAGCATTGTACGTTCACTTCTAATCAATGTTAAGCGTGTCATAGTATAGCGTGTAACGTGATTGGACCTGGCGGCCTGTGGCCTTGGCCTTTAGTCCATCGTAGGATGAGACTAAGTGTAACTGTTTGTTTGCACTGTTCAGCTGTTGGGTTTATTTCGTCACGGCCTAGCGGCCTGGCGGTGATGTAGAGAACGTGTTCGCACGCATTTGGTTGCGTCCCGGTTAGAGAATGGCCGGAGGAGTTGGTCGGTTTTTGTTCTTGCCATGTGCGGCTGAGTTTTCCCGTCTTTATTAAATTATTGTTTTTTTGTTTGTTTTACCTTTACGTGTTTGTCGACTTCTTTGTCCAACTCTCTATCAGGCGTGGACCTATCGCTTTGCCACCGCTCGAACCTAAATACTTTATTTTTTTCAATTTTCGTTAAGAAAGTAGTTGGGCAATTTAATTCCTATTTATTTATTTTTATTTCCTACCCCTCTCCGTGACACACTCTCTGTGTGTTTCAGACCGTCTCTGTGTCATCACTTTTGTGTATTACGGAAGTGAAATGACATTCCCTGGTGACCTGTGCGATGTGCGGTGAACAAACCTCAGTGCTTGCTTTCGGAAAGAATTGTATGTAATATATCGACGATGTGGTGACTTTCTCTGTCTTAGTAATATGACAGCTAATAGCTACTCGTGCTAGTTTACTGTGAAAGGTTTATAAATCGAAACAATACAACGTCTGTGCCTTTTTGGTTATTGAAATTCTACTAGGCCTGCTGATTTGGTTAGATGTGTATCTCGTGGTTCCCACTCTTATCAAAACATAAATAAATATTAATACCACAAAATCCATTTATAATTGATTACAAAATGCAGAAGAAAATTCAAGAAAACTTTTTCACAATTCATAGAGGCGAATGGGTCGCTATGTCTGACTTAGGTCTTCCAAAACAAAGACTATTTTTCCGATATTGAGGCCTAAATATAAAACATACAAACAAAATATACACTTTCTCGGCTTGATTTTCGCGTAGAAAACTATCACATCTACATTTTAACAAAAAATAAAAAAATAAAAAAAAATTGTTTTTTTTTTTTAGAAAATTAATTTCAAACATGGTGCTTTTTGGTTTTCGCATAATATTACCGTAAACGTACCGCAATGTATAGTTTATACAGCCGAGTCATTTTATACTACATATAGAGAGAGTGTATTGGGCTCTCCGTGGACATAAACAATATCAATGTAACCCAAGTAGATCGCCAGTAATTAATTGTCAAAGTTCGTCAACACTTGACCAAGGGGGCGTTTTTGATATTTTTACAGAAAAAAAAACGCTTATAATTGTTTTATGGTATTGGAGCCTTTTAAATGTGTCCACAGAGTGCTTGAAAAAAGTTAATATAATGGGGACTGAAAATCCACGGCGGGAGATCAAGCAAAACATCCGACCCACGACGGGTGTGAAAAACACTGCTTTTCGCCGTGGCCTCTTTAAAAATTCATAAGTGGAGAACAAAAAATCCGACGAACTTGCGGTTTGTGGCGACTGCGGTTTCAGAAACGGCGCCATAACATAGGTTTTTTTCATCGAAATTAAAAATTCGACCTTTTTTGCCTGCACGATTTGAGATGAAACCACCCAAATATATATACAACGGGCATGGTGGCGGGAGGCCGAAGGTGTGGGTATATATATATGTCAAAGATCAAAGATGCGTACTGTCGGAGCTACTAATTCGAAGTTTATTACGACATTTCGAGCGGGGACCGCTCTTCATCAGGTAGCGAGTGTACAGCCCGTGCATGTTTATATAGCCCTAAAAAAGTAGGAAATGGAAATAACGATACCTACCTTACTTCAGCTATATATACATACATATATATATATATATATGGGTAGGCGTGCAGGCACAAACATACGTTATATAGTTCACTTGAAGGATCAGTCACACCAATGTACCAAACGTGCTCAGCGAATAATTAGCACATACTGTTGATGCTGTTCAACATATTCGCGGCTCGCTCGGTGTCACGCCCAACCGCTTAATGCAGGATGCATTTTAATCGCAGTCAAGTAGGGAGTTGCCTTACACGTAGCCGCACCATGCTATCGCCACCGGCAGTTCCCCATTTTCGGAAATTGCTGAGTCGATAACCTTTTCCTGCACGAATATTTTCTTTATTTCAGACGCCCATTTTTTAGGACTAATATCCGTCGTTGCTAAAAGGTAAGGATGGACACCCAGCAAAGTAACCGTTCTTATCTTTCACCCGTCAAGACTTGGAGAGGTAATAGGTGACTATTTGGGAATAAGCAAAGCAGGAACCCGTCTTACACACTTGTTTTTAAATAAACAAAACACATTTTATGTCCGAACCTTCTGTATCTGAATAGGGTTTCCGAAACTGGTATGTATATAAAGGTTCTGAAAATTCAGGCTGGAAACAACATGCCCAACAAAACCTTATTGAACTTCCGCCATCAGAAATCAGACTGGATTTTTGAATCGGTTCTGTACGATAGTTACCTATTACAAGAAATATCAAAACCCGCAAAAACAACAGCAACAGCAACTGCAATAGCAAGGAAATGTTGATGAAACAGAATGTAAACGAACAAACCATAATTCAAAACATCATCATAAATTTGTCCCAGAACGACCAAAATGTCACCAAAAATATTCGAAAATCGCAAACTCAGATTTTCACCTTTTCCGAGCATAGTAATCAGCCTGGATATCTAACTAAGCTGTGTACTTTCCGGTTTTAACCGAAAAACACCGATAAACATCCGAGGTGTCGAAAATACAAAATCGGTTAAAACTGAAAAACACCGTCTTTTTGTTTTCATCTTCTCGAGGAAACGCTGTTTTCGTTTTTTTTTCACCGAAAAAGTTCTGTAAAAAATACCGATAAACATTCGCCAATGACGGAAATAAAACTCGTTAAAAAAACACCAATTACCAAATATTTTGTTTTCTAGCAATGCTTTTTTTACTGAAAGGTATCTTACACAAACTTCTGTCAAGCACATTACCTTACACAAAATCATGCACTTTGCTGTCTTTCTTTTCTGAGCTAAGTGGTCGTCTTGCACTCATGGGACCTTAAACTCGTCAGACACAAAGTGGGAGCCGAAGTTTCGCGGAGCGTGCCTTCGTGCTGAAGCGCGAAGTCATCATTGTTATGGTCCAATCGTTGCGCTCCCTGAACTTTGGCTCCAACTTTGTGCTTGACGAGTTTCGAGCCCTTGGAGGACAGTAGCTTTGTTCCACAGTTGTCCAAGGTCAGCGGTCCTCCTAAGCCACAGACCTTGACGATCCCTATCAGTGGCCCGAGAGGCCAGACACAGCTGGCCAGTACTGTCCCAAGCATCGTTGGACGTTTTGGGGCTTCCTGTGTCCAAATGTTGAGCGGGCATTCTCGAAATTGCGCGTCGTCAACAGGAAAGAGTGACAGACATGATCCTACGAATGTATGCTTGCATATACTACAATAATGAAGTGTGAAAGAGATTGTGTAAAAGATGTAAATACAGTTTGAACTGTTTTTCGTCTTCAGTGGTTGTTTACATTCGCAATTTTGCCCCCCGATAATCACAGTTTTTTGCGTCTTCACTAGACTATTCACCGAAAAGTACCGGTATTTTAGAAATAAATAAAGACTGATAAACATCCGCCGATTTTTGTCATAAATAAACACCGGAAAGTATACACCACATATACAAGCAAAGCTATCTAACCTCCCATTCTTTACTGCAGTTCACTAGTACTCAGGGCATGTCCTATATACAGATACCCATATAAACTAATTGACTACAATTACAACTACGTCTAGATAAATGATACAATTAGATTTCTTTATTACTTGAAAAAAGAAGTACCAGAACGTTACCAAAAAGAAGGAACCACTACTTTTACGATCATTAAGTTTGGTAGCTTCATGTAGTTAAAACTTAGAACATCGAAAAATAAAAATTGAACAAAGTTTGGAAAACTAACAACACAAAACGTATTTCTTTTTTTTTTCATTTCTGTCTGAGTACGGGTCGTTCGTGCTGTTAGTTTGTGAATTAGGTCAACTGGATTACAAACTACTCATCTGCATTCCCGTGCAGCGCCGATAGCTCATCTTGCATTTGACAAAAAAAAAATCATTTTTTATCACCTCTTATGATTGACATTATCTGGGTTTGCTCTTCTTGCGGGCACCAGAGTGAATTAAGGACTCCGATTTTCAAAACGACTGACTCTTCTGCCGGTTTTAAAACGGGTTTTGGTACTGTCCATCATTGGATTAGAATAATTTAATTAGGAACTATACTTCTCGTCTTAATCCACCAATTTTGGTAAACAATCCTTCTGCTGCAGAATTAATTCGGGAATTCCTTGGTAGAAAACTTGTAGAAACAAAAAGATAGTAACGCTTACAAGGAATGTTTAGTGCTTCCAAAAGTAATTTGATTTCTCTTGTAATAACTTCCTAATAATTGTGTTCAACTTATTACAGGATGACTCTAGAAAAAGTAATCGATTACAAGTAATTTGGCTACTTGTGATGAGTACCGTGGAAGTCTGTGCTACACTAACCATCAGACTTCGCATTGAAAGGCCTTTTGCAGAGAACTCAGCTTTCCCAGTCCCAGCTCGAAGCCCAGGAAACCACTAGGTAAAACCTCCAGACAAAGAGTTTTACCCCCTTTCGTACAGCTCGGTAATAATCGTATTATATTTTGTTCCCCCATTTCAGAAGCTCATAAAGTGGACTGGTCGCAGCATTCCCAACCTGAAATGTGACGACTGAGTAGTCGTAAACCCGGAAGCCGAGGGGGAGAGGTTTGGCAAAATAGCAAACGTTCCAAGTAAATTTTGAACCTAAAAGTAATGCGATTACTCTTGTAGTTACTACCTAATAAAATTAATCAAACAATTACAAAATGACTCCAAAAATAATAACAGGTAATTTTATGAAGTTAAATGGCTACTGTAGAAGTCTGCTCAGGGTTAACTTGAGAGTTGGAAAAATATATATTGAAGTGAGAAAACAAGGTACACAAAGTAAAAGTCACTAATTATTCTCAATAAACATATCACGACTTAATAGAAGACTATTTATAGGTTTCTTATAGTCTGCCTCTGATGATTTTTAATGTAAGTATCAAGTATCAATTCATTCAGAAAACGAAAGCCACATATCAACACATGGTCGAAGTTTTTATATTCAACGCTAGATAGCTTTTTTGTAGTTGACGATCGATAGTACCTCTATAGTTTGTCGAGATCCAACTATCAAAATTCAAGTACCGATTGTACTATCGATAGTCGACTATCAATAGTTGTTTCACACTATGGCTAGACAGAAAAAGAGAGGTTTAAGGAAGGACAGAGAGGTTAACCTGAACGTAGGTGCCGGCTTGCTACTGTATACTGAGAAGAAGGGGAGGGGGAAGGAATGATATAGTGATGGAGAAGAAAGATATGAAATTTACAATGAGGTGGATATGGTAATGTGAAGATTGTTTATAGACGCAAATCTGTATGCGTAAACACCTGCAAAGTGGCCCACAATTCCGTATTCGTGAGGAACTTTGTAGAAACTTTTCCAGGAACTTTGCAGGAGAAAATATAAATAATATCGAGAGTCAATTTATTGATAGTTTCGCATCACCACCTTTTTCCCCAAGACGCCAATGCGTTATTTTACAAATCGTGCCGTAGAATAAATTACCCTTCGCAAGTGTAACGGCATTATATCGCGTCGCGCCCAAAATTTGCGCGTATATCGCGCATGCATCATGAATACCGGGTATTTTAAGCGAAATATCAAAGGAACGCCTTGAATATTTTCATCCAGGACGAAACGTTTTACGGCAGCGTTTCGCAGCGGAACCTGGGTGGTTGTGTTTCTGAGTAGGGTTACGGCCTTCTAAATGTTGTAAGAACATTCATACTCTAAATTTAGCGAGAAGTCAGTGTCACGCCACCCCCGTAATTCCCCGCCAAACCCAGTATAATAATTTCCGATATATGTATGAAGGGATCCTATTGTCACGTAACATGAAATCATTGTGCTACGTGAAGTCATGTTAAGGAACATTCCGTGGCGTAACACGCTCCCCTCTCAATTTATCAGGAAATTTTATCCGCTAAATGTAGCGAAAATTTAATGTGATGTAACCACGACATGTGACGTGATGATGTTACGTTACGTCACAGTAAGACGTGACGTCATGGTGTTCCATGTTGTCAGTGTCACATGAGCAAAATCTGCTGAATTCACCTAAAATTGAAGGTTGGGCGAGTTGGCACGACCATACTTGGGAATTACAACAGCGCAAGGGACGAGGGACCGGATATGGAAAGACAGAGGCAGCGCTGCAGCTGCTTTAAAAAGACACAGAGGGGGCTGCGTTTGTATCTTTCGATCTCTCGTCTTTGCGATGTTTTGATTCTGAAGAATTTACCTGAACTCTAAGGGGTGTCCAAACAGCACCCTTCAGAACGCGCGAGGCGGCTCTTCGCCGCCATATGAAGTGAAAGTTGGTGCCCGGCAGTTCGTCCTCTGTTTGAACTCGTACACCAGGCCAACATCACGGCTTCCCTCCTCGCCTCCTTTGATTTTTTGTGATTTCGGTCCTCGTCAGACTTAACGTCACTCGCGACCTGCCAATGGTGTGCCTGCGGCCCTCCCATCTGTTCTGCCACGCCCTCGTATCCTTCCCTTTCACGTTTTCGGGATGTGAACAGCAGCGGAGGCCTCGAGCAATTGACTGACAGCCAGCAGAGCCTGTGATTGGCTGTCTGGCTCCACAGGATGAGCATACTCCAGGCCTCCATGAAGGATACAAGCAGACGTGGCGGAGGGAAGCATTCCCCTTGGCAATAAGGACCGACGGAAGTGGATCGCCGCACTTCATATGACGGAGAAGTTTTGCTCTACACGTGCTTGAAGTGTCTTGTTTGGGGTATCCGTGCCAAAAACGGAGAGCTGGAAGCGTGCCCTTTTAGGGGAGAGTGTTCCCGACTCGCTCCGCTTCGTCCCGCTTTTCGACGGGGGGCACACGGGAGGGGCCATGGATTGAGCGCGTGACGAAACCACCGGGCGTAACCAATCACAGGGACCAGGGAAGTAGAGAGGAGGTAAAAACGGAGGAACAGGAGGACAGATACATTCTCGTCAGTCTGCCAGGATTCAGGAATGACATCTTTCGGACGACTGACTCGACGTCACGCGTACCCTCTCTCCCCAATGCCTCCCTTTTGCGCCGACAAAGTTCATATCCAAACCGAAAAATGGAAACAAACATTCCCGCTTCCTGCAGGCTTCGCGCTTTCTGTTTCTGTTGTGGAGACTTTTTTAGTCTGCTAAATTTCAACACGGCAGAGTGCGGCGTCTCGGCAATCGCCGCAGTTCATTGGCAGCACACCAAAAGGTACCGCTAATGCTTTTTTTACGTCATCATTTGTCGCTTTCCTTATATGCAGACCAGTGATCGGCGTTCAGTGTGCTTGTGTCGCACCCCTTTTAGATACCGAGACACGAACCCAAACAGCAGGGAGGTACCACCACACCGAATAAATACCCCCCCCCAAGATCCAGAAGCCGCTCTTTCGACGGCACTCAGTTGTTCCGAGCGTACGTGTTCACGAGGTCGCAGCAAACAAAGCGAGCTTGGTCGTCTACTTTCAAAAAAGGAAAGCGATTCTCATCGATTTGTTTCAGCGCTGTTTCCTGATCGTAACGTTCGTTGTAGCATTCATGTGTTTGGCTACAAAGCTCCGTTTTGCGAGGCTAATGGCGATATACATTAGGCATGGTCATGTCAACATTACGACCTGACAAATGCGAGCGAGAGCAATTCTTACGGCCATGCCGAGACCCTGGCCGTTTGTCATCGAAGTACTTTTATGTTTTGCATAAAACAACAATGAATGTCTACGCGAAGATCGAATGCGTGATGCATTACAACCATTGCGAGGAAATATTTCTATTTAAGGCTTACTGGGTCGGATGTTGCAAAAGCAAATTGTTGTGTGTATGTTTATAAAGCCGGAAGTTAGTCTGCCTCAGAGGGCGTCTGGTGTCTCAGCTGTAGATATGAACAATTTAGCCAGAGCGGTGCAACCGCTAACCTGGGGTATTTAACGCGCACCACGCAGTAGTGGGTCGGATGTTGGGATCCTGACCTTTTGACGGTCGCCAGGAGAGAATTCCCTAGGTTTTATTTTTTAAGTTCGTGTAAGTCAGTGAGCTAAATAAACGCAGAACTTGGCTTGTCATCTTCCTGCCTTTTGCCTCGTTATCCGTTGTGGCATTTGTTAACCTCTTCCAGCGACTCTTACTGGGTTAGTCCTGATTTTGACACAAACAAAGATTGTTATACGTCGCTGAAACTAAATAGAAACTATTTTGGGTGAATAAAAAAAAATGTTTCGTTGTACCCCTGGTTTAAAAACACTCTTTTGCGCTGCTTATTGGGGGGACGCCCACGAGCAAAAAATTACTTATACCAAGAAGCATTTTACCTCTCTGTGAGCGATATTCGTTGCTTGCCGCTTTTGCTGACCTTGTACCGTATTTGCTCGAGTACTAGCCGCACTATTTACGAACAAAGCCCTTGTGTCTACTTTCCCGCAAAACACATATACAGCGTTGCGCATACATAACATATCGAATAACTAGATCAAGTACACGATTATAAATACAAATGCATCTTCACAGATGGTATCTTCGCGCAAAGACGTTATCTCTGTCCTGAAATCTGTCCTGAAAAAACAGCTGAAATCATGCTGTCGATCGTGTTGATTGACAATCCGCGTGCTCCGCGGAAAAGCGAATTCTTAAGTTTTCTTCACAAACAGCGCCATATGACTCGAGTAAATACTCGAGTAATATGGTATCATGCTAAAAAGTCATTTTTGTATGCTAACGTACGGTGTCATGTGAATAAAGGGAAACCGAGTAAGACTAATAGGCCGACAAAGTAGGTAACAATGCAGGAATGTACATAATGTTTTATCGGCACTTCGAGTGGGCACCTGTCTACTTAAGTTTTATCTGAAATTTAGTGCTGGGACCACGCTCCACTAAAAGAGATGCGCGCCACCAGAATTACCAATGAACGCTTGGGTAACGTTTCGAGTGGGAGACCGCCCTTTATCAGAAAGATTAAGTGCCGTTTCGCGTGGGAACATTTTTCATCTCGTTGAATCGACGTTTCCACTGGCAACCTATTCTCAGAGAAAGCGCGCTGACCAGCATTAGTAATAAATAATTGGTCGACGTATTGAGCGGAGGACCGAAAGGGTTGATTGAAGTTTCGTGCGGGAACCCGCGCGTGGCATCAGTCACAATCGACGTTTCGAGCAAAAACCCCTGCTTTTTTTTTCTGACAAAAAAGTCGGTTGCGCCCGGAAAACGACTTGGTCGTCTGCATTGCCGCCCGCCGTTGACCCTGGCAAGTTTCTCGGCCCTATTTTGTACAGAAAGTGAGCTACGCTTTCTAATTTTACAAGAAAAAACCGACCTGCGAAATACACATTTGACGAAAAGTTCAGATTGCTACGTGCAGGTGTCGATTTTTACGGTCCATTTTAGATCAAGCCTTGTGACTAATTGGGACACCCTATATATACCCAGATACCGGCGCAGAAAGGTGGCTACGCCCAGGGGGCCTTACCTGGAAACGTTTGTATAAACTCTGTTTTACTTCAACCCCGACACCTCAGCCGACACCACCCTATGGACCCAGTCATGCCGCTCCAAAAGTGTCTCGTCATGATAAGCGTCATCTTTTCGCGTTTGCTATATCGCCGGCTAGACTGATCACGCGCAGCGATTGGTTTTATACGACTGATTGGTTTGAAGCGACGAGTCGGGTGAAAGCGCGGCTCTTCATCGGGTCCATCGGTGACCGACAGCTAAAGAACCCCAGGGCGTGGCTTCGTAAGCTCACACTCCTTGCCTCGTGATTGGTACTTGGGCGTTTTGACCTGCGAATGCCGCATTCTGATTGGCTGCTGGGGCCATAATGAGATGCATGCTACTCACCAGACCCTGCGTGCGCTTCTCAGTGACGATGCGGAGCGCATGTTCGTCTGCTTCTTTTGCAGGGGTTGTGGTGACGTCAGAAAGACACCGAGCTCTGATTGGCTCTCATTGAAGGGTAGTGGATAGATCTCAAAGCAAGCTGCCCTGACGTCTACTCACTATCCTTCAATCGGAGTCAATCAGTGCTAGGCTTTCTGACGTCACCACAACCCCTGCAAAAGTAGCAGACGAACTTGCGATTCCCATATATTGTTAACGCTTTAAGCCTTACAAAAAAATATATATATATATCTATATATATATATCTATATATATATATTTGCAGTCTATTAAAATCACATCTGAATTTTAAAGGATGTTTCAATTTCCTCACCAGTAAGGTCGCGGATCGACAATTTTCTATAGGTTTTCTATAGACAGTATTGCAACTAAAGTCTAAAGCGTACGTGCAATAGAAATGCTATGAAATGTTTCTCGCCACGTCTCGATAGACTTCCTTTCACGATATTTTTGTAGAATTCCTGCAGACACGATGGAATGATAAGAAGCTGTGCGGAGAAGCGACGTTGCACCCAGTTGGATCTTCCTTGCGGAGGCTGGTTTTCTCGACTGTCTAGAACAACTATCGCCTCTTCTGGTGCTTTATAGTTGGCGATAGTGTTCAGCAACCCTTGGAAATCACATTTACTATAAATTATTGGCAAGAAAAACAGCAACCTACTTGTAATCTTGAAAAGCAATAATATGATTGCCTTTCAAGTGTGGGTGTACCGTACAGGGGCCCTAAACTCGTCAAACACAAAGTTGGAGCCGAAAGTTCGCGGAGCGCGCCGATTGGACGTCGGCGAAAAAAGCGCCAAGTCATCGTCATGATAGGCCAATCGGTGCGCTCCGTCAACTTCGGCCCGAACTTCGTGCTCGACGAGTTTACAGCCCCTGAACTCAACACCACTGAATTACTAGTGTTATGAATGCTTCGTGGCGTGAGTTTTTGTGATGCCCGCGTATGTGGACACGGAAATCGGTGAATGCGTGTTTATGTGGATGTATTGTGATGTTCTTAAAATTAATTATCCGGATTTATTTTGTTCTTTGCAAAAAAAAAATGGTTCATAGTTGAAAGAAAGAGCAGAGAAACACCGTTAGAATCTATATCTCTGTACTGTAAAATTTCAATTCAATACTTATAGATAAGCTCTACAGAAAATCTACAAAAAAGTGGCCGAGAAGCTATAGACAGTGCATAGAAAAGTGGATAATTTTTTAGAACATCTAAAACCTTTATACGCCATTTCCTATGAAATTCTGTAGAGAGTATACACATAATATTTTAAAGGGAGACTACCCTAGTTGTTTTAATAGGTGTGTCGAGAGGTAAGTACTAATGCTCATTCGGATAAATCCCAATTACCAGAATTTCTGCAGAATGTCCAATACAATTTTTGGATGTTTACCACTATTCCTTAGAAGGATTAGGCAATCTTTCATGCTCAGACAATTCTTCATCAGGATGTCAAGGGTAGATATCCTCTCGAAATGTGGGTTGAACATTCCACTTTTGCTCTGCTAGATTGGGTTCCCTATTTGAAACTCCAGCGCTCCGCTCGCCCCCTCGCGGACGAACCAAGAACCAGAGGAGTGGGGAGGGCGGCGGAGGCGGTGACAGGGACTGTCGGCCTTGGTGCTGCTGTTTACCGCGTGGTTCTGGTCGGCGTGTTCGTGCACCATTCCGTTTTAGCGAAAAATAAAAAAAGAGTGCGTTAAAATAGGAATTCGCTTGTTTGGCTTCAAAACTTAAAAAAAAAAAATAATCATGCTCATTTTATTGACGCACGTCAACATCTCCGTCACTTGTGATCAGAGTGTCGAACCGAAATTTTTATCGGTTCGGTTCCGGTTCGGGTTCACGGTTTTCGGTTCGGTTCCGGTTCAGTTCCAGAGAGCAAAAAACGCGGTTCAAACCGGTTCGAACCGGTTTGAACCGCTAAATTGAGAATATATTTTTCGCGTTGTTCTGGCAATATACACTATTTACGCCGTGAAACGATTAACTATATAGTTTCTTCGATCGTCCGTGCAATTTACTTTTGTTTTTAGGTACCAAAAATATTAGATTCAGTTATTTAATTTCGACCGAAAGAGTAGAAAAAAATCTACATTGACATACATAACGTCGTGTTCATACGACTTCACATCCCTTTGTTTACCAGTAACACATATTTTACCTGAATCAAAATGTTTAAGTACAAGAGTAAGGAGTTGAGCTGGTTGGTACATACCTGTAAATAGATCAGCTTCAAATTTTGAACTATACTGTATTTTATTGTGCTTTCTTCGTGTTTAAGTAAAATTCTAAAGTTCAAGCTGATCTATTTACACGGTATAAAATGTTGTCGCAAAGTGTGGTAGGTCGCCTTAAATACCCGTGATTGGTACAACTTTGTGTCGCAGTGTTAAAAATGAAATTGTGATTGTGTCCTTGAACTAAGGAATTAATTGCATCACATAATATTATGAAATGAGCACCTCGTGCTCATGCTAATTATAAAATAAGGTTTACGAAATACACTTCACAATATATATGTATATGATGACGACACAACTGAGCTAAAAGGAATGAAATTTTCAGAATGTAACAAATGTTTTAGGATAATTCCTTTTAGTCTATTTTTTATAGAAACACCGAGCGGCAATCCAAATGCTTGTTATTCTAACCAAAGATTGTTCACACTCAGCACCGCATGCATGCCACCAGGGATAAGCAGTATTTCAAATAATCTGTGCATTTTGCATTTGTATTTAATTACAAATTGGGTAATGTATTTAAATACTAAAACGTGGGTATTTCAAATACAATCGTAATTAAATACAATTTTGTGAGCGAAAATACATCTTGTTTTTATGCATGTGATTGTAAGATATAGTCTCCATCATTTATTCGGCCATGGGGCTTTTTTTCTTTTTCTCCTCCGGCTTTATTTTAAAGACACTGTCCAGATCAGGAAGAAAACTACGTTCTTCCCCGAATGCAGTGTCTCTCAATCAAGCATAAGCGTTTAGTGACTTTGTGATAACGGTGCTAGTCCGGGGCAAGAATAGTGACGAAATCGACGTTCACAGGCAGACTGGCTAAATAAGTGCCTGTGACAACTTGTGATGTTTTCCGGCCTGATTTCCATCCATATATTTTTGACTGGAACATTCTAAATGCGCGGGTCGTCTAGATTTTTGTAACTGGTGCGAGTTGCAACAATAAAAAATACATTTTTTATTGTTGTTTATTTTATCGCTGCGCGTCTTGGTCGTCTCGGTTCTTTGTTGGTCTATACCAAAATGTAATCTACAAAAAAATCTGCTTGAAGCTCTGTACTTTTTTCACCTATTAGGTCCAAGCTGATTACATTTTTTTTGTGATTATATTTCTATTACGTTACTAGAGCCTCGCACACTAACTCCCGAGTGTGCGATGCAAAAATAAAATGAGATACCCAGAAACCCGTTGCAGGTGCCCTGAAGTCGCTGACGCAAATTTTGAGGATTGTATTTGGAAAAGTATTTGGAGGAGACCAAATATATTAGGTTGTATTTGTATCTTGTACTTAAATGCTTTTTCGGAAAATGTAATTAGATTTGCAATTAAATACATTTTTGACGAAGTATTTTGTATTTGTATTTCGATACATATTTGCATGTATTTTGCCCATCCCTGCATGCCACTAATCATGCAGTAAGAAGTAATCGCAATTGTTCACTCTAATCTATACGCACCTTCGCACTCAGATCGAATCTGGCCCAAAATAGCGCTTGCCCAAGTGAACATTTTCTTATGCAGAATAAGCTGGCATAGCCTGGCTGTTGAGGTTTGTTCTTGACAAAATGCCGGTGAATTTAATTTGCAAATGAGCATCACCTTTGCTAACTGATGATTTTAACTCGATAGCGTTAAGGAGCTCATGTCGCAGAAAAGCCGATGTCGGTGGCGTGACTGGAAAATCCGGATTGGTCGGTAGGTTCACGACGTCAGAGCTACATACCCTCGCGCAAGAATTTGAAGCAACTCACAATGCTCACGTGAAACGTGACATCACGCGTGGAATGACAGTGATTAAAACATGACATGTAATGCGAATTAACGGTCGCCGTATGTCTCAAATGATTTCACTTTTGAAAGTATTTATTTTGCCTTAAATAAAAAAAAAAAAATGAAGAATTTTAGGCGGGGTTCGAACCCACGACCCTTTAGTTGCGAGTCAGACGCTTTTCACTAGGAACAGCGCGAGCGTCTGGCACAACAAAAACGTGCTTTTTGGTCAGAGCGTTTTTGCAAGCAAAGTTGTTTCCGGAGTCACGCTTTTTGGTCTGCGCCAAAGATGCACGGAAGAGGAGCCTTTACAACACAGCATGTTTTTTTAAAAATTACCGCGGCAACCAGACAACCGGCTGTCGGGTTGCCGCCGTAACTTATAGATGGCGTCAACCTCTCCAGCCTTTCCACTCTGGCTTGCCCGACTTGCGGCCGCCCATTACTTCATTTACACCATATATAGTACAGCTTCGCTGGTTTTCCTTCTTCACCAGAGTGGAAGGGCTGAAAGTATTCCTGAGGAATTGCCTCCTCCGTTGGTGTGTGTTCATTCGACAATTTTATTTGACATTCGTAAACCGAAACACTTCATTGCTTTTATTTTTCACCCCGTGAAGCTTAGATGGGTCATAAAACGACATCGGGTTGGAATGTTCATAACTTTTCCGAGGCGTACTGGTCTTCTGGCCCAAGTATACTCGCACAGGCCGCCACTAATTCAGAAGCTTCTTTGTCGCGGTGAAATTGCGAGGATTCAATGAGACTATTTCTTTTAGTTTTGCCTTCCCAAAGATTGATGTCGCAATTGTAGGATCAAAACCACCCGCCTGAACACAGTCGAGCGCGGCTCACGGATTGAACAGGAGGACTGCGTGAGCACCGTACATCGGCTCGTAACAATCAATGTCTTGGCAGAAACTTGGGTAGTGGCTCGTGTCCAACCACTGCGGTGATGAGAATAGCCGAACTCTAACAATGCCTGGAGCTCAGCACGCGTTTTCTTCCTTTAAAATCCCAGCGCAGGGGTATGATCAACGTTGGCGGCATAAGATAGGCACCAGGCAACATGGCCGCTTCTGGCTCCGAGTTGAGGGGATGAACGATGCTCATATTTCTCGAATTTTTTGGCGACTGCTATTGCCTAGAAAAAATATCAAAGCCAAGTTCAAGCAGTTATTAACGTTAGAGAGTGATCCTGAGTAGTATTTAGTGATGTATAGAAATATTTTTATAGCTCCTTTAAGCAAAGTGCAGAGGGAGTCGAAACTTGGGCAATAACTTGAGAACGACGCTCGTGTGAGAGACTTAGAGCGACTGCCAACGTTTGGCGGTCTCTCTGGGGTCACTAAAATATCTTTTTTTTTTAGTATCCCTTCCGTACACACGTGTAGTTCTATGTAACGTCATATTAATAAGTCGCATTTAGTAATTTCAGTACTTCTATTCTCAGGGACATCTTTCGGATGCAGTTCAGGAACAACGAAAACATATTTGGGTGCCTCAATAATGTAAAATGGGTCTTTCAACATTTTTTCTTGTACTTTCAATAAATAGTGTAAAGAAATAACCCCAACCGTTGATAGCTTCTGGAAACGTCCATTAGTTTTCCCCTAATAGCAGATGCAGAAAAAATAAAGGAAAGAGACAGCTGTCGATATTTCCTCAACTCGCAATTTAAACAAATGGCCACGTGATCTAATACCGCCAGTGTTCATCACAGTCATGCTCTAGGCGGCTAGGGTTTCGAAAGCAAAAGCTTGGGCTGAGCTTCAGATATTGTTACAGTTGGGCTATTATCATAAGTAATTGACATGAGCCGTTGGCCGAATGTTTAGCGGTGCTGATTGTCATGAACCCGAGCACTCGACTAGGGGTTATGAAAATTGCTTACGTCACAGTGTCACGTGACTCTCGGTGCGAAATCGTGATGTCATGTTACGTCATGCTGTTAACAATGCTAATACATCTAATGACTTCCTCAAATTAAATCGAGCTGACGCAGTGAGTCACGTGACGTCACGAGGTCACGTGACAACATGTATTGACACCATGACGTCACGCGACAACGTGACACATGGTTAATCATAGTGCCATAAAAACCCACAACTTACAATACTTTTCAATTCTGTATATGGCGATTTGATCCATAGATAGAAATACAGCCGCCAATTTTTTATTCCCATAAGTTGGTTTTGTGATAAACAAAAAAGAAAAACAAGAAATATTACCTTGAACCGTTTTGAACCGGTTACCGTTATATTTTTTTTCGGTTCGGTTCCGGTTCAGTTCCAAGATGGCGGCAAAGATTTCGGTTCGGTTCAGTTCCGGTTCGGCTAAAAATAACGGTTATGTTCCGGTTTTCGGTTCGGTTCCGGTTCGACACCTTGCTTGTGATACGCTCATGCCCTGATCGCTTAGTATTTATAGTCAAACAAATATTTCTAACACGCTGACCGGCGTCAACGACCAGGCGCACGGGAAATCCCCGTCTCTTCCTTCATCTTGGAACTACCGCCCCTCTATCTACAGGGCGTTGAAATTGCGAATACATGGTGCGAATACACGAGACGGTCATTGTACCATACTGGTTTGCGAAATGCATTCCCGCAGAAGTTCCACGCTCTGCAACAAGGCCAACACAATGGTCCCTGACGCGATGCCGAGGAAAGCTTTGTGACATATAGATGGAAACATACATGCACAAAAAACTCACCGTTGTCGTCGATTGTCCAGGCATCTGCGGCGCCCCGCTGAAGCGCCAATAGCGTCCACAAGATGGCGCTCACATACACAATCTTGCCGAAGGGATTCATGAAGGAGGGGCGCACTTGGCCATGGCACCTCGCAGGGTCAGTCCGGGAGCAGCGATGCCATCTGTCGTCGAAGACCTGGGACCAAGAACGATCATGTCTCCTCACACGGCTCACTAAAAGGTGTCTTCTGGCCTGTCGAGACAGTCACGGCATCGAACTTATGGAATATCTCTTTCGAAGAAGGATTCGATGCAATGTACCCTTCTAAAGCGGCTGTCTTTACACAATGACCAAAACCTCGGATGTTATTGATACTCCCCTCTGACCACGTCTTTAGTTCGGTAAATCCTAAGACAAGGTTAGGATGTACCAGCTTACCGACGTCCTGCTCAAGTAGATCTTGATGTACCACGGGCTGTCTGCTATTGATATAGTGCGAGAAGAACGACTCCAAAGACGTCAACGCTCATAAAATTGTACTGGGGCGCCATCCCTGTAGTTTTGCCAGTTTATTTTACTTTGTTCTTCTGGAGGACTAGATGATTTTCTCAGTACCTTGATGGCATCCTGGACTAAGGATGTTTCGAGTTTCATTAAAGGGTATTGATTCACTCACTCACCCACTTAGTGTCTGAGCGCGAGTTATCTTTGAAGTAATGGACGCCAGGATTCTGCCCTGACCTCTGGCCAAAAAAGTTTCTCGATAACAAAAGTTACACTGAGAAAGACGTGCGGCAATCAAGGAAAAAAAATACAAGTGCCTTCCGCCTATCGGTTATTTGTAACGTATCTCCCTGCTATCCCTCTTTTCTATCTAGTCAATAATTACAGAAAACAAAAGTACTCGGAACGAGGGAAGCAACTCTGGTTGTAGGACCACGCAAACCAGACACGCACCGTATTCCAGCGAAGGCGTCTTGTTGTCTCACTCAAGAACACACACACAGACACAGACACGGGCCCAGACACACACAAGCGCCAGCACGAGCGCGAACACTGAAGTCACGGGACAGTTGGAAGAAAGTGTGTCCCGACAGCAAAACTGCCACGAAACGGATATCCAAACGGCGTAGTCCCAGTTTCTGGAGCCGTCTTTTTGAGTTGCGCACCGGGAGGTGTTGCCGCTGTCGCGACGAGAGAGCGGGAAAGAGAGAGAGACGCGAAGTCCAAGAAGATGCGAAGTATTCCTCTGGGAGGGACGCGAAGCCGGCACTGCGCCCCGCGCTGCGGATGCAGTCTCCGTTCTGATTGGGGACAAGCGCAGACGGGGAGACCGGGGGGCGACCGAGAGAGCGACGCTGGCGGCGGCTGCCGGTCGCTTCGAGTACTGGGCCGGGCCCAAGCTCGTGCATCGAGCTCCCTTGTTTCTCGGTTCTCGCGAGGGACCGTAAGACACGGCGCGGCTTGCTCGCCTGTAGGCCGACAGCGACTGATACGTGACGCGTTCACTGTAAAACTTTATTTCATTTGGTAGAGAAACAACAACTTTCTATATATGATGGCAGTGGCGTAACCGGAAATGGCAGTGGTCGGAACCGGAAAGGGTGGGCATGGAGAAAAGAGCTCCCCTCCCCCCTCAAACACCCAGATATTCCCAAATTTTATGCAAGCAATGCTTGGGAGGGCGGGGGGAGAGAACTTTCATCCCCCCTTTCACTCCCACTATCATTGGTTGGATAGGACGCAAAACACACCCACCGGTCGAAGACACGTTTCAGGCACCTCACCTGTACAGAGCACTCAGTCCAACAATTAACGTCCAATCACCGGTAGTTTCGCCCGTGTCTAAGTCTTTTCTAGCGTGACCTCGTCTGGACGGCCCGCCCTTGGAGCACATCCACGCGATGCACTCGATCGTTCCTCGCCAATTGCACTGCTCGCTTGAGAACAAACAACATAAGCGATGTGTGTTCAGTTGAGCATTTGGAAATTCGTCTCGCTCTTTTTTACCGACCGTGCATTGCCTAGCATAGTGTCGACTACACGTTTTGAGAAGCAATGAGAAAAACAATGGATGGCCCTGGTACGGTTTAGACGTACCAGGGCCATCCGGTAGACGTATTTCATACGGAGATAAACTGAGAGGGATCCGGACATTTCGGTGTAGGACGTTTCGGTGTAGGGCGTTTCGGTGCGGTCTTTTCGGTGCATGGACTTTTTGGTGCACGGGCTTTTCGGTGCACGGACTTTTCGGTGCACGGGCTTTTCGGTGTGGGACTTTTCGGTGCGCGGACATTTCGGTGCACGGACGTTTCGGTGCACGGTCAATCAAAATCGCGAGGTCTTTTTTTTTTCTCTTTAAAAGTAATAAGTATTATTTCAGCCAAAAAAAAAAAAATTTTTTTTGCACTTTATAAATTTCTGGACTTGGTCATCCATTTACGGTCACTTTCTAATATACGACCTAAGAGTCTTTGTTAGGCGCAGCACCATCGTGCGGGAGGACTGGAGACATTGGACGTTATGTTTCCTTTGCCGGTGTCTCTTTTCCAACGTACGCATTAGGCATATCACATCGTGTTTACGCGTCGGATTGATACAGGCGTTCTCGGCGTCTTCCGTGACGGTATTGGCTTTATAATTGGTAATCTGTGTTGGAAAGACCCCAACAGCAAGAAGCTTGAGAATGTCAAAAATAACCCGAGACTGTGGTAAAAGATGGGAAACTTCGTGGAACTTTGAGACGACTTTCTTCCAGTGTCCTTTTTCTTCCACGACGTTTCCCATCTTTTACCACAGTCTCGGATAATTTTAATGTGTTTTATGCCCTCATTTATATTACAAATCTTGTGACACTTGCCGGATAGAAAGAATATTAATTTGTCCCGTGAGGTGTGCTCAGAGATCAGTGGGTGTGTTAAACAACCGATGCTATACGGCTGCGGTTGACGCATATTTGAAGATATTCTAAATTGTTCTGAGCTATATCACACATAAACAACTTCTTAAGCTTTACGAAAAATCGGTGAGTGTGCAGGCGAGCTGGTGGATGTAGATCATGTTGAAAATAACCCGAGACTGTGGTAAAATATGGGCAACTTCGTGGAAGGAAAAGGACGCAGGAAAAAGACCGTCTCAAAGTTCCGCAAAAATTTCGTAACTTTTGCTCGGGTAATTTTCAATATTCTCAAGCTTCTTGCAGCTGTGGCCTTTCCTAGACGGATCACCAACCTTTACAGAAGAGGCCAAGAACGCCTCTATCGAACCAACACGATAACACGACGTGATGCCTGTAGTGCATACGATGGAAAAGATACAATGGCAAATGAACCATGTTGGATTGAAGACTTCCAACGACCCCAATCCTCACGCGGATAGTGCTGTGCTTAACGAAGACACTTGGAACGTCTATCACTAAGTGAGCGTAAATGACCAAGTCTACAAAATTATATAGTGTCAAAAAATGAATTTCTAACTAAACTAGTGCTTTTTACTTTTAGAAAAAAAAAAAATCTCGCGATTTTGATTTACCATGCACTGAAATGTCCGTACATTGAAAAGTCTGTACACCGAAAAGTCCGTACACCGAAATGTCCGTGCACCGAAGCGTCCGTACACCGAAAAGTCATAGACCCGAACTAAGAGAGGGTAGTTGTATGCCTTAAAGGTGAAAAAAAAAAGGGGGGAGGGGGAAGGAGAGAGTCAATCTTGTATGCTCACGAGGCGCTTTTGTCACTGACTCTGAGAAAGAGGAGGAAATGATAGGGTGCGGTTACGACAGTGCGCCGTGCTTTGATTGGAAGGATAGCGAGTAGTCGCAAAGGCTACCTACCTTTGTCGATTACCAGAGTCTCCCTCCAATCAGAACGAGCGAGCACTTTGACGTCACCAAATGCTTTCATCTCCTCCTAATCACTCTCAATTTCTCTCGGTATTTATTTTTTAATTTGGTCTTTGCCTTAGATTGTTACTCTTAAAAATAACAAGGTCGTTTGATATCAATTTATCCGTGGTATCATCAATTGAAGAAAAAACACATTTAGTCTCCTAGTTTTTTTTTCCTCTTCATAATAGTATCTTTTTGTAGTAAATAGCTTAGCTATAATATTTGACTGTAAAGTGGGCCTTTTTGTTTTTTGCGAGACGACAGGTTTTTTTTGGTTTTTTTTTGCTGTAGAAATTTATTTTATTTATTTACAAATACTGTTGATCCCTATCAGGGATTGTAGCAGGGTGGAAAGTAACATAAAACGAAGCGATAAAGTACCAAGGAGTTACTCATTCAGAACATAAAGTGGACACAAATGCACTTACAGAGTCTTGGTTAATAATTTCGTAAGGAAGCCCATTCCATTCTACAATCGATCGAGGAAAAAAGGAGAATTTGAAACTGTTGATGCGCGGTTGGTATGGTGTAATGGTAAGGGAGGTTCTTCCTCGGGTGGCGTAACCAGTCAAGAAAGTGATGTATTCCTCAACGTTAATTTTATATTGTCCCTTAATTAATTGAAGTAAAAAACGAAGTGTGCATACACGGTTTCGTTTTTTGAACTGGGACAAATCCAAGCTGTTTGCTAAGCTCGAAAATGAACGCTTTCCTGTAGGCGTTAAAAATGAATCTGACAGCTTTGTTTTGTATTCATTGTATGCGATTCATTCCTACCTGTGTAAATGAGTCCCAAATAATGTTTGCATATTCTAGGGGTGGTCGGATAAGAATCTTGCACGCCAGGAGTCGAGTATCTGAAGTGGCTGATTGTAGTGTTCGTCTGAGAAAAAATAATGTACTGAGGGCGTTAGAGGAAATTAATTTGATCTGTTTATCCCATCTAAGAACGGAACTGATCCAGAGACCCAGATATTTGAATTTAGTAACTTCTTTTAGGATATGTTTGTTCATGTGATAGGAGAATGAAGTGGCTTCTTTTTATTAGTGACGGACATATTTACACATTTGCCATGTGTCACACCATTTTAAAATCTTGTTCAAATCATCATTAAGCTTAATTTTGTCAATAACACTCTTGACTTCGTTATACATCACAGAATCGTCGACATAAAGACGTATTTTGACAGACATCTCATCGAGAATATTGTTGATAAATAGCAAGAACAACAAAGGCGCATGTACCGATCCCTAGGAAACGCCACAGTCCACTGAAAGTAGGGAAGTACATATTTGTAGCGGTTTGGTAGGCAAGCTTGGATCCAACCAATAACTTTATTATTTTTTAAGTAGTTATTCAATTTTTTTACGTGCTTTGCATGCGACACTTTATCGAACGCTTTCGCGAAATCGATAAAGATGATATCTACCTGACTCTTCTAGCTCAGGGCGGAGGTAAGGACATGAACTGTCTCAAGCAATTGAGTCGTTGTGGAAAATCCTCGTCCAAAGCCATGTTGGCTGCTCGACAGTACGTTATGTGTATTAAGAAATTCAAAAATTTGTTTATTAATAATGTGTTCAAGGAGTTTACAAACAGAACATGTTAAGAAGATAGGTCTATAATTAGTAATCAGCTCTTTGTTTCCGCTTTTATGTAGCGGTTTAACTCTGGCCATCCTCCAATCAATCGGCACGTCGCCTTCATTTAGTAACCTGTTGAATATAATGACTAGATATTTCGACACAAACTCTGCATATCGTTTTAGAAACGTGTTTGGCAAGCCATCAGGCCCACTAAACTTCCGTGGGTCTATGTCTAAGAGTAACTTAAAAATTCCCTGTTCAGTCACACGCCCATTCTCAAGGGTTGGTAAGTGGTCAAACTTGGTAAAAGGGGTCACGATGCCATCATCACGTGTGAAAACAGATTTAAACTGTGTGTTGAAATGATCAGCTACTTTTTGGAGTCTGTTTCGAGAACGCCATCAATTGTAGACGTATTTGTGTTTGTAGTGCTTGGTAAGATATGATTTTAAAACGTTCTAGGCGACGATTTTATAAAGTTGGGAAGAGAGATGTTAAAAAGACTTGTGTTTATCTGCCCTCATTTGTTCTTTTGACTTGTCGGAAAGATCGTTAATGTTGTCTTTTAGGGACTGATTTATATGGGTTTTATATTTCGCTTTTAAACGTCGCAGTCGACGGTTTAAATGAATGGATTCACGTTAGATGCATGGATTGCTACGGCTTCACTTTATAGTTCGTACTGGCACATACATTTTAATACAATGGTTTACAATATTCTTAAACCTAAGCCACAATTGGTTAACATTAAAAGAGGAATCGGATAAAAGTAAGAAAAACTCGTCAAACTGTAAATGAAGCGTGTCTAAGATTGATGTATAATCAGCGAGAGTGAAGTTCAGCACATTGGTGACCTTAGTGTTATCTTCGACAACCTCGTTTGAGAGCGATAGCAGTACAGCATTGTGGTCAAAAAAATCCCTCAACCCCTTCATAAGATGATAACTTTGCTACGGAATTTCTAATAAAAACAAGATTTAAAATAGGCTGCGAGTTCCCGTACACTCTTGTGAAAGATGTTACTTCTTGAGATAAGTCAAATGTAAAAGCTAGGTCCAGCAATTCTTCGCTATGTTCAAAGTCAACACTGCCTGGAAAATATTTAAGCCAATCTATATTAGGTAAATTGAAGTCTCCGCAAAAGATAACTCTGGTTTTACTCGTTGTATACTGCGCGAGATAAGCTTTTAGATTTTGAGGAACAGAAATGGGCGAATTCGGAGGCCTATAGACGACTCCAAGGAGATACGCTGTCCCATTTATCCTCGCTTTACAGAATATGCCCTCGACACCGGAGATATCGTCCAGTTTCACGATAATGTTTTCCTATACAGTATGGCCACCCCACCTCCTGTAGTGTCTGGGTCTTTTCTAATTACAATGAAATCATTAGGAACAAATTCACATTCAAAAATGTTATTATTAAGCCAAGCTTCAGTTAAGCAAACAACGTCCGGCGAGTTGACAGCGATAATATATTCGAGTTCAAGAGATTTGTTGACCACACTACGGCAATTTACGTTAAGCAACCTAAACTCGCTGACGTCCAATGCTTTTGGTAATTGTTTCTTAACTGCTTTGATGTCAAGTCTTTCGCCCTTTTTTTCGTCTTAAATGTAAGTCGTGCCGTCAATAATCATCTTATCGTAACGAAGCCTTACTTTTTGATTTTGGTCACGTTCATTAGCCGCACTATTCCACAGGTTTCTCCTGGCCTCACAAACTTTAAGCTAGAAATCTTCTGTAATGTACAGATTTGAGCCTTTCAGCTTCGCGCAGTTGTTCAAGGCCATATTTTTTCACGATAATCAAGAAATCTGACAATGTCAGGCCGTATTTTTCGTTCCGAAAGTTTGCCTATTTTATGACAGCGTTCAATTCCAGTCACAGTCGTACCGAGGCGGGTTTTGAATATATCGTTTGGCGTCTATTTGGAGTTTTTCAAAATAATGTCGTTTTATGACCATCTTCGTGAACTTGAAGTTTCATATGACGAACGGATATTTATGTACCCGAGTAATAAGAAATATTGGTATACGTAAAAATAAAATTATTCGCGAAATATTAAATTTGCAACATTTATCTTCTTCGTTATTAACGTATAAATATAGCATCGAGGGATCATATAAAAACAAGGATTTCATGTGAGTTTATGTTTAAAAAGCATACATCGGACGCTACTCTAAAAATATGATAATAAATGCTTGCATATGGCACAGAAAATATGATGCTATTGCCGCTCCATAGTCTGTAGATTTCATTTATTAGTTAAACTGGAATTATTAGGTTCGAAAGCTAAATACACGAAAACATAGAACACGTTCTTATTAATGGCCATTTTAGTGTGACTCAAGATCTAAAATGTGCGCATATTCGTTAAAGCGTGGTATATTGGTGTAGAGAGAAAACAAAAACCCTTTGAAACTCTGAACTTTCTGTCAGGAGTAAGATTTAGTTTAATGTGGTTTTTGAAATAAGATAATTAGATTGACCGTTTACGTATGACGCAGCTTTAACTGCAATACATTTAATATGTTATTACATAAACTCTTATATGTAACGCGAAAGCTGCATTTTATTTTTCTACTTCTGATAATTTTTCTATTTTAGTTTGCAGTGTTGTTGGAATTTATGAGTGGTTCCAGAATCTAGCTTCTTGCACTACTTAACGTAGTTCTCAATTGTTTATAGGCTTTCTAAATATAATCTGCTTTATTGACTCCGCCGACAAATGCCTTTTTATCTGGTTGACCAAGTATCATGTCTGTTATCTGCGAACTATTTAAAGGGGCCCTGCAATCATATTTAGGCGTCTATCTTTTTTGCGGTTTCCACGTCTCTTGGGGTTCGAGCAAGCCACCGGGCACGGAGAGAGTAACTAAATATCAGTGCGTCATATTTTAAGCGGACGACGCGGAAACCTCCTCCGCGTACGGTCGCGACCCGTGGTGCCGAATGCGCGCGATATGTGACGTCTTGGGTCCTGGGCTTACTACTGGTCACCGCAGCTAAAAACTTTTGTTTTAGTCTAAATAAAAAAATGTAAGTGACGCGAACCGTTTCAATTATTTATAAAAGTAGTTTTGGTTCAGTATTTTAGATTAGAAAAGAAACAAATGCAGTTTATAAAGTACGGAAACAAGAAATGACCCGTCGACATACCCGCCACCAAGCGGCTAGAAAAACGGCGCATACTAGAAAGGAGCAGTGGGATAAGGCACTGACGAGCAGTGAGAGCAGAAAGGTTCCGGATGTACACGGCGGCGCTGCGGACGTATGCCGACTCGAGGATCCGACCGGTTCCGAGCGTTCCGAAGGCCTTCGGCGCAGGTTCTGCTGGCGATTTGGCCTTTTGGAGGTGTGGCAGCTCGAAGTGCTCTTGTTCTTAACTGATCTTTACCCCGTGTTCGCTGTTGTTTGTGGCCAATGGAGTGTCATGCCAAATTAGTGTTTAATCTCGCAGCAAATTCAATGCGAGCCGCCCTGGCCGCCCGCTTCATTAAACCTATCCAACAGATATTTTTGTGGCGCCCTCTCGAGCCGTCGACACGAAGTGCGGCAGCCGTGAGCGCTCGCTGAGCTCACTACCCCTCCTCTAGTTCACGGCCACTCAAGCCAAAACCAACGAAGTCATGAAGAAGATTATTTTTTGTTTGTTTTTGTAATTTTAATTTGCCTATAACTTTTAAAATAAAGCGAAATTCAAGAAAATAGAAGTTTCATGCAGTTACTACGTTCAGTGCGCTCAGGTTCGGTGCAAACTAAAAAGCAGTCAAAAAGGTGTTGCACGGCCCCTTTAAGGTTTTGCCTACCTTCATGCGATAAATGAATTTTTATTGGTCCCTGTACAATTTCTGCAGAGAAAAAGTTCGTTTTGAATCGCCGCTGTGTATTTATGATGTTCGTCTTTTGTTTATCTGAGGGAGGTGCCAAAATCTATACGCTTCAATAATTGTTTTCAATAAGGCGCTTTTCCTCAAAATAGCTAAACTGTTGAGTTATTAGAAATACTCAGCTTTGATATGAGGAGGTGGGAATAACTTGATATCTTACGCAAGAGATAAAGTCCCAAAAGAGTGTAAGAAGGAATAATTCTGAACATTCAAGTTCATTCCCATCATTACGAGAAATTTCTTAAGTGACAGTATAATCTTAGTGCTCTTTAGGTGAATACGGGCACATTTTCAATTTTACGAAGAAATATACTGAGCCACGTTATTTCTAGGTATGTCGGTTTTTTCGCAATTTAACTTCTTTTTATTGATAATGTTCCAGTTATTTGAAAATTGCTCAAGTGCACTGATTCGAAGATGCGTCTGAGATATGGCGGATTTTAGTTTCTATTGCTGTAATTAACTCCATTGATAGCAGTATTGTAATGTTAACCGATAACCTCAACCTTACAACGGTGTAATTTTGTGCTTGAATATTTTCACGGGATAAATATGTGCACAAACCAACCTGCGCCTTACAAAGAAAAAAAAGAAAAAAAAGAAAAAAAGAAGAGTTAGGAAGAAGCGTTGTAGTTTTTAACTTTTTTTTTGTACAATATTATATCACTCAAAACGTGCTCGCTTAATAAATAAAGCCGTTTGAAAGAAAAACAAGAGGTTGGACAAACGCCTCAAGAAGCGAGTCTCCTTCAGAGGAGCGTTTACGTTTACCATTTGAAGCACGGTAATACAACTTTTTTAAGAAGGAAACAAAACAAAACAAAACTAAACACAGTTTGTGTTTAGCTATTTACAGCACTTTCATGTAAATGTGGTGAAAGCGACTACAGTGATACCCGCGACATCACCGGCGAAAAAGGTACATCTAAATTATGGCTGGCCGTCGATTAAAAGTTTTAACCCGAATAATCGGTACATTTTAATTCATTAAATAATCGATTAATCGGTCACACTGACTTTTATGAGTCACACCTAAAAAAAGTACACGCTTTCATTTCTACCAAGTTCTTTTATCCTGAGAAAGAGCGCGATGACACACATCTTGAACTGAAGTTACAATTGGATGTGCAGTTCAGTACAGTCCAGAGATACAGATTGTTATGCCACCTGCGGAGGCAAAGAAGTTTGTTTGCATTTTCAGACAGGAGGGAGGTTCTTTGCTTGTTGACGATCAGCCCCGCTGCGCTGAACAGGCATTCACATGGCGTTGAGGTGGCCGCGACACACATCACCTTCTTTACGATGGGCACTATACTCGGCGAGAAATTTTCTTGGCATAGCAGTGGAGAGGAGGAGAGCCCGCGCACAGCTTTATTCAGCGTTCGAAATGGGAGAGGGAACGCGTGCATGTACCTTCCACTGCACTGCCAAGGAAAGTTGACGCCGAGTATAGTCCAGGAAGAAGGAAGCCCTGCGCTCGCCACCACAAAAGCAGGTCAAGTTTATCGTCCGTCGCTTCTGACATTGGACGGTACAGCGATATTTGATTGGAGACGGCGTCCTCCTCACTGTCCTCCGTGAAAGAGTACGTTACTTTTTTTTTTTTTTTGGAGTACTTTTATTTGGATTCGACGACGACATACGTGTGAGCTGAGAAATCCTTGCCCATATGTGTTCTCGGCGATCTTTCTCGATGCATACGAGGCTCTTGAACCGAGGGTCGATACACGTCGCCATCTCGTAGTCATTGTAGGGCTGCCACACGCGAAGTCCCTCAAGGATGGAGTCTACCAGCATGGCCTTAAAGCGGCAGATGAAGGCGGGGTTGCAGTCGTTCGTCTTCATTTTGTTTTTAATTAACTTTAGGCCTGGGATGAGTACGAAGCGAGTCACACTTTTGTCTCCTCCAGGGAGCTCTGTGATGTCGATAAGGGGCTTTAAAGCCTCCCTTAGCTGTTCCAGCATGTCCCAGTCAACATCTGTGAGGCGAGGAACAGACGTCTTGCTGGCGCTGTCGTTCTCCATGACGCGTCGCAAAGGCCCTTTTAGTTCGAGCAGGTTGTTTATGATTATGAAAGTGCTGTTCCACCTTGTGGCGACGTCCTGCTGAAGCTTCTTTCTAGGCGCTCCAAGGCCAGCAGCATACTTCGAAAGCAAAGTCTGGTGGTTGGAATTGTGCTTGAAGTGACCTACAGTACGTCGACATGCGGCTACCAGCCGTCCCACGACTGTCACGTCGAGAATTTCGTCAATGCACAACTGCAGACTATTGGCTGCGCACTTTAAGATCTAGAACTTGGCTTTCTTCACCCCGAGACAGATTCTTCGCGCGTGATCCGTGCAAACAGCTTCCACTTTCTCGTCAATTACCCAATCCTTAGCGGTCTCCAAGACCTCACGGGCACACTGCTCTGTTATGTGGCGCGTTCAGGCACGTGTTTCACCTGGAGTGCGGCTGATCGGAGATTTTGGTCGTCATCGATCCCGTCCGCCGTTACGCCGAGGTAACAGAAGTCAACCGTTAAGCTGATAAACATGCCAGCCGAAAGTGTTGCCTGAAGGCTGTCCTTTTGATGGTGTAGAGAGCATCCACCCTGACGCTCACTGCACGACGCGACAGCAGTTAATGGGGCGGGGAGTTTAAGGCTATCGAAGCACGGTCGCTAGGCCGTCGTCGTCAACGATGTTCAGAGGCCGGCTTGCAGAAACGAGCCAAAAGGTAGGGGCTTGTGCGAACTTTTTTTCTTTCTTCAGAGGAGGGGCCTTGAAAAGAAGGCGTCGATAGTCATCTGTTTCATCGCCGATGATTTATGTTGCACGGCATGCTTGGATGCTTCGCTCGAAGGTGATACTGAAGTGAGCTCATCCTTCCACTGTACGTAAACACCTTTTTACAGATGCGGCAGTGAACTTTCTCTGAGTTACGAACTTTGCCCCTGGAATTGACTTCAAATTAAAATTTTTCTCGAGAGATTACTTTTCATTTTGGTGTACTCGTCCATGTCTGCCGAGTGACAAATACAGGAACAAGTAACGCTGGCGCAGGATGCGCTGGACTCTTTATTTTCACTCTTGCGAAAGACCTAACCAGTTTATACTTAGCGTTGATCACTTGACTTAGACCCTGCCAATTGTAGGCGGAGGAATTTCGGAACACATTGAAAGACATGTGAATGGCGACTTTCTCGTAATTTGCGAGTGGAGCAAAACACAATCATCATGAAAACTTATTTTATGCATCCGATTTCCTTGGTCTAATCCGCCGTCGTCGCTTAACGGAAAGGGCAAACTACCCCACTCCTACCACAGACACGAGCAGTTTAGCTGTCGTAGTTTCGACGGGGACGTCTTGCGCCATTCTTTTAAGTCAGTGCCGCCGGGGGATGTTTCTGGGTCTGCGTTTTTTAGAAAGACCCATTTCATCCCAACGGCGTGCATACCTTGTCCTATTGTGAACGGCAAGGTCGCTGGCTAAGTTAAAGGCCGACGCACACTTCGCGCTTTTCAGTCTTCCCGCCTCCTCCTTTCCTATGTCCTCACCACGTTTTACCTTGCTCCAAATTGGCTTCCCTGGCTACTTAGGAGAAGAGAGCGCTAAGAGGATTATCTTCCCTGCAGAAGGCCGAGGTTGTACGTCGGCCTTTAAGCCAACAAAGACGATAATCAGAAAGATGACTCAGGCGAGACATACCTTTTTATGGACTCGAACGGCGACATTGGAGTCCGGCGCCTAGCGGCGGCTTGAGAAAGCCTAGCCTTTTCCTGGAAAGCTTAAAGACCGACGACCAGTTCGTTCGCTTAAATTGTAATTAAATGCAAAGCTGCAGGAGAGCTGGACAAGAATAACGAAAATAATCCATGGAGAAGGGGAACAAGATGGACAAAGACCAAACACAAATCTCCAAACACAGGTAAGGTGACTGGTGCGCGACCGAAAAAAATCCGCCTAGTCCCGGTTTTGAACCCGGACCAGGCGGATCGTTTCGGTCGTGCACCAGTCACCAAGCTGTGTTTGGAGATTTGTGTTTGTCCTTTGCCCCTCTTGTTCCACTCCTCCAGGGATGATTTTCACCAGTTCGTGCTTTCCAAATTTCTCTCACTTCCTCTTCTCCCCCTCTTACCTTGTCCACCGTAGCCCGTTTCCTTCTCCCCATGGTGAGGATGATCCTCTGCCTTGCAGAATCTCAAGTGCGGTCGTCGGCCTTTAAGCGACGGCGTGGCAGTGCCTCGCGGGTTAGCCTCCCTCCAATACACCTCCATATAGTCCTGCCCGAAGCGTTTGGAAGTTTGAAATGCAAAAGGACGTTCAGGCTATACTCCGTTCACCCCTAAGCTGAGACTGCAGTGGCAGTTACGTCCACGTTGGACCAGTCATAAGTGCCTCTTTCGCCACGTCATCACGCTCCCGGCTATACCCACGCGCACAAAGCCGGGTCAGGTGACAAGAGGGAGGCGGCTGATTGGTCCGGCGGGCGGTCTCAGCTTAAGGGTGAACGGAGTATAGACTTCGACGCCAGGACGACTCATTGTAGGAATCTGCCGCCTACTGTGGAACATCTCGCGTCTAACAATCTGTGTCCAAGGCCCGGCGACTTCGGTCAAAAGTTGGCGCCTCCTTTGAGATTTTGGAGCCAAAGCCAAGCCAGAAGGAAGCAGTCGTCTGTTATCTGTTTTCTTTACGTGTTGTTCCCGGCACTTTTTTTTATTTTTGCAGTGGCTGGGGTTTGTGTCAGAGATGGCAAAGCTACTTTCAAAAAGCAACTAAATTGCATTACTTAACTTTCTTAAAACGAAAAAAATGTAGTTAATTTACATTACAAATTACCGCAAACTAAAAGTAATAACATTACTTTTCAATACCTTGAGGCAGTAATTCGTGTTACACTTCATTTACCACAACCTACGTGCTGTACCACAACCTTGTTTTCAACTTACGTGCTGTGAATTCCATTTTATTTGTAATAGTGCGTAACAAATTCCGCAGGTTCCATTCCTTTTTTTTTTTGTACGAGTATTGGGTGCTTTTTCTCACTTGTTTTCCAGCCTTAACTGCAAGTGTGCACGTCCGTGATGTGTCGTGCAAGTCACGCACGCATTGCATGTAACCGCGTGGTAATCTCGCTTAACAAACGACGCGACACATGGCTTGACTTTTCCAAACCGACGCACGTGAGACACGTATAAAAATGACAAATGACCCAGCGTTTGGGAGAAATACAAACACACACACGCACAAACACTAATGATGCATATTAGGAAAATTCAAATCAAAATTCCGTTAGACTACGCTGGAGCGTCTAGATTTGAGAGATGAGAAGTAACAAAAAACCTTATAGAGAGCTCATGCAATTTAATGTCACGTGCGCATACACGGCTTGTCGAGTGGAGAGGGTTATAGCGGGAGGAGGGACCGACCAAGGCGGAGACGCTTTTCGACGATCGATTCTTTCGCCCTCGCAGCTTGTATGACAGAACGGGGCCCACGGTTTCCGTGAGCCTGATGGAGCAGTTGGCAACACTCTGAAATCTAGGCGCACTAGACTTCGTGCACCAGGGCAGGGTGTAAGATAGACAGGTGGGCAAACGAGAGCCAAATGAGCGACCGGATTGTGTCCCCCTCGGTTTTCTCTTTTTCAGTGGCGCCATCTATGTGGAGCACCGGGAACTCTCACTCCGAGTGGGCGACAGGTGGCGACCGGCTAAACTGACGGAGATGATTTCTCGTGGATTTTCAATGAAAGAATGTCGTGCTCTAGGTTTGCTTTGCGCACTCTCCCATAAAGTTCCATGCAAATTCGATTTCAATATTTTTCCTCTCGCCGAAGCGCCATCTGTCGCAAGTCGGGAGTACCCACAAGCAGACGAGTACACAATCCGGTCACGGCGCTGCGGTACACTCTAAAACCGGTCTCTCGTAAAAAACGCTGTCCCTCTGATTTTAGAGGGGACAACAATGCTTTCAAGGGGACAGCTCTTTTTAAGAGGGAAATTGAAAAATAAAATAGCAACATCTAGAGGGACACCAACATATTAAGAGAGACCAAGGAAACCGTTTCGTTGGTCCCTCTGAACAGGAAAGACCGACAGAAAGATTCACGCGTGTCCCTTGATATTAAGAGGGGACCGGTCCCTCTTAACTGGACCAATGTAGTTCGGTCAGGAGGAGAGGGGCAGGCGCACTAATCCACGGCAAAGAGTTCGGACGGTGCTAAGGCTTCGCGCCAATTCACGGAGAGCTGGAAACGGTCGTTGCCGGAGGGTCGCAAGCGTCATGCTGCTCGTTTGACTTCCTTCGGGTGAGTAATCCTGTCATATTGGCGCTTTTGTTTTGGGTGCATTGCGGGTGGGAATAACGAGGCATCAATATCTTCACGCTGGCTGTGAGATGTACGAGCTCTGCATGTAGAGTAAGAGTGTTCAGCTGTAGTCTGCGGACGCGGTCGCTTCCTGGATCTGCTCGTTCAGCTAAGGACAAAGCGTCGATAATCGTTTGCCCTGCCGTGAGCCGCAGGGCTGTCTTTCGCACAAAACACTTTTAGCGGGTTAGGGTGCCCCAATGTGTACGCGTCTGTCTTAGGCTGGTGATATCAGACCATTTTCTGCCCGACGCTTTTGTCTACTTTTTAATTTCGGACGCGCGTTCGTTCTTCTCCCAGCTCGAGCTGCTAGCTTTGGCACTGCTACGCCGGCATTTCATTACCGGCAATTTCCTTGTATTTTATCCGTGAGCGTACACTGTCGGCATCGAGTACTACAAAGGATGGCATCATCCTCCCTAAGGCAGAGCCAGCATAAAGGCACCCTAGCTGGGGCAGTCAGTGTTTGTAAGCTTGGCTCGCCGATTTCTTTCTCGGTGTGCACTCTAAATGCTTGAGGTTGACCGCCCGAGAGCGTTGATTGACGGAAACAATGTTGGCGATTTTGCGTTTGTTTGCCTTCAGAGTTCATTACAGCAATTTACACTGCAACGTTATGTTGTAGACATCGTTAGCGTTACAGTGATTATGAACTTCTTTCTCAAGTGGGAGGCGAGCAAAAACCCATAATGTATGTGAAAAAGGGGGGGGGGGGGGGGGGGGGGGGGGGGAGGTGGACAAGCTTCTAATTCAAACCCCACAAAAAAAAAAGTTTTTTTTTTTTTTTCTTTTGCGCGTTGTGTCGGCGTCGCGGCGTTTGCGGAAAGAGGGGAAGGGTGCCGCGATGGCCCTGGAGTACATTTTTTTTTTTATATATTTTCTTGGCGTACTTTTTTGTTTGTTATATTTTGACGGTCGCGCCAGCAAAACTACAGGCTTTTTTTTTTTTTTTTTTTTTTTTTTTCGGCTCCGATTATGTTTTTGTTTTTGGAGATTTTATTTATGATGTTTAATTATGCTCTTTGTTTTCTGTAGCTGGTTGAATATCTTTTTTTCTGTGTCGTACATCTGCGAAAAATATATAAACAGAAGTTTGCTTTTTCTTCTTTTTTTTTCTTCTTCTTTTTATTTTTTCTTTGGCGCTTTAGCGCTAGGTTGAGTATGGGCGTTAAATGACTGACCGTTAAAAATAGTTTTCAGAGTGAGGCAGTGGCAACAAACGTCGACATGAAGGGAATCAGACGGGGGTTCTGCTCGGATTTCTCGTGTACAGAGCTCTACCGGGACCCTCTGCACGGTGGAACGCACCACCCTGAGTGATGAGTCTACTGCGGCCACTCGCACACGGCCCACAATGAACTCGGTAATTATGAACTTTTTGTATTCTGGTATGTAGGTAGGCTCTATTTACGTTCTGTTGGCATATGCGTTGCTTCTGAAAAAAAGAATAAATGAATGACTTGCGCCGAAATGTCTACAGAAATATATTTTTTTTATTTGATTATGTTGCTTTTTAAAACATGCATTAGATCTCTTCTGCAGCTTCGAGCCGCAAATGCAATCCCTGCTTTCCAAAGCACATGGGACTTCTAATGTTCATCTACTTCTAAATGCGTTTTCGTTTTGTCTTGGTAGTACAAAAACGATTCGCGTAAATTACTTAAAACAGCAGTCTATTCTCGTACCAAATATTAATAGTAGCAGAAGTTACGTCATAAGCTAATGTCACTCGCTATTTCATCGTATACAGATTGGGTTCCGAATCTTTGAACTGTTTGCACTTTAATTTCGCATTTGTTTCCTACCGCCTGCTTGAAAACAGGTGAAAGCGCTTCATTACCTTCATTCTAATTCCAACCCTCTGTACCTAAAGGAAAACAATATGGTCTTTCATTCAACTAAAGGTGGATGCACAGCTTCGGTTCCATAACACGATGCTGAAGAAACTGGAGGAGGTAAAAGGGGCCTTCTGCGGAGACAACCCAACAACATTCTTGAACAAGAAGACCATTCTCCGGTCTCGATTGGCCAGAAGTCCTCTCATCGCCTATGGTATGTGAAAAAGCGAATGCAAAAATAGAAATGTAAGTTTGACGCTGACGCGCTCTTTTCTTTTTCTTTATTTTTTTTTTTTTTTGCAGGACGATTTTATCCTTGACGAAAAAGTTCCAGGACCCAAGACTTTCTTCGGTTCGGAGAAACGGATCGTTTCTGGGAACTGGTTAGTGAAACTCTCCGCTAGCACGACTATGGAGGGGGCACCAGTCATGTGCTTATGGGTGTATTACATAACGGGACTCTCCTACCCTGTGGCATGTGGACAAACCCTTGGACTCCTCTAAATTCTGCTCGTTGAAAATAAAGTCTTTCGATTCAGTTTATGTCGGAGAAGCTCAGAAAATTGCTTATGGTCGTTCGAAAACAACAAGAATTCCGAGCTTCTGCTGATGACAAGAGACGCCGAATAATTCGTTTTTAATGCTATGAAGTAGGTAACTACGCTCCAGAAAAAAGCACAGGAATCTACTTTCCCGCACAGCACTTGGAAAGTCAATCACCGTAACTCACGGAAGCAGCTCAGCGAATCACGATGCCGAAACATAAGATTAGACAAAAAAATACCAGTCTGAGTTGTGACATTAAGCAATGCAAAACGTCACGCTTGTTGTGGTTAGTGTCGCAACTCATTTTTTTGGTATAATCATATGTTTCGGCATCTACATTCGCTGAGCTGCCTCCGAGAGTTATGGTTATTGTATTTTCAAGTGTTGTGCGGGAAAGTAGACGCACGGGCTTTTTTTAGAATGTACTTATTTTTTGTGTTATCCGCTAAAAAAAAAGTTGTTTTTTTCAGCACGATTGTATTGTTATTGTTTATGGTAGGCAAAAGGAGTCACTTTGCAGCACGAAATTTTTTGTGTGATTGTTTCCAAGAAACGCCAATTTCTGGCGTCGATCTAACGTCCTTTTTATCCGTAAAAGCTACCAGAACATCGTTATAAAATTACTATTTTTATACAGACATTTCAAAATATTTTCTTGTGTCATGGCAAATAAAACACGTGTTTACTCTTAAAGATTGTTACTGTTTTATTTAACACATTGATTCCGCTTATGAAACATAATATACAGATCAAATTTCAATTCTGTTACGCAGCACAGAATAACTTTGGTTAAACAATATCAGCGAAAGTGCGAGAACTATATCACTGCAGTGCAGCATGTCACCCGACAGTCCAAACACGGAGGAGCAGAAATTCTACGATACAATAAAAGAGATAACCTTAAGTCGGGGTCACGCTGCTTACACATCATACAAAATCCATTCTGCAGACATGTTCCAATACGAGTCACCGCGACATCCGTGCTTTGTATGACACGTGACAAAGCAACCTCTTGATTCGGTTGCCTCGTGGCGTACGAGACACGGATGTCGCGGCGACTCGTTCCGGAACATGTCTGCAGAATGTATTTTGTATGATGTATAAGCAGCGTGACCCCGACTTAAGGGGGACTATACCCCTGCATCTTAAGCGGGCCACCGTCCCTCCGAATTTAAGGGGGAAAATATCTAAAAAAGGTCTTTCTTACCAAAGGACTCTGACCTCAAATTTAAGGGAGACGCCGTATCGCCTACTTTAAGAGGGCTGGTGTCTCACTTAATTAAAAGGGAGAATCTCCATGTAATATTAAGAGGTCTGTCGCCCCCCTTAAAGTTAAGTGGGAAAAAATCGAAGAAATGTCCCTCTTACTAAGTGGGACAGGGCTTAGAGTGTAGGCTTCTATGGGCCGTTTCCCCACCTGTCTATCTTACACCCTGCACCAGGGCGAGCGTCAGTTTTGATTCCGGGCATTAAAATGCTCTGGATTCTCTTTCACTAATCCTTTGTAATACACCGCATACACCTTTGCAAGTGAGATCCCGGCTTAACCTCGAACCGCGAGCCAAGGGTGAGGCGGACCTACTCTCCAGCCACGACGTGCACTGCTTGTCGTACAATGTTGCCAAGCGACTCTTGCTTAAGCACACACCACTGAGCGCAGGAAGAGACTAAAAAAAATAATTATAAAACATACAGGTGTTCTCTTCGACCGCGAAAGCATCCACGTCCTACTGGTGTCCACGATGTGCAAGAAAAGACCCTCCCGTCGTTATGAAGTCAGCGGGACACTGACAGGGTATTTATACTCTCCAAGTTTTTTTAGTTGTACCTGAAATATCAGAGCCCAACTACCCAGAACAGAATTTGCGGCTCGAAATTCGGTTTATTTCCGACCAAACACCGCCGATCAAAAACTGGCTAGTTAAGTTGTGCTCGTTCTCTTTTCTGTGGTCACTGGCCGTTTTCTAAGGTTTAGACACAACCACCAAGTCTAATCAAAGTCGTGGGTCATTGAAGGCACAACACTTGATATCAAAAATAGAAAAAAAAAAATACCTCAAACCCATTTTTTGTGGCTTCAAAAAAGCTGCAAATAGTTTGATTAAAAAAAAAGGTGGCAAAGAGAGCCGGAAAGCATTCTGCGCGTTCACCGCGTACTTCTCAACATGGTGTCGTTTCGCGTATCGTGGGACTCGCGGGGTCGGCGAAGGCACCGGATGACGGGCGTCGAACCTCTACTTGAGAACTGTCGTTCGCAATACCGGCGAATTCTGTCTTCCTTTGAAAGAGCAATTTCGGACCGATCAAAAGAATTGGTATTCATCCCGTACGACACGCCCGACCACCAAGCCGATTTGCGGAAAGACGTCACCGAGCCGGTCGCCGCCATCTCGTAGCTGAAGACAACGCTCGCGCAAACGTGAAGCACGATGTACGTACTTTGAGTTGTATATGCACGCGTACAATTTTTTTACTTCGTGCGAATGTGGCCAATGCGTGGTGCCGCCCGACTTCGACCCGGGAGTGCTTTTGCTGGAGGACAATAGGCACCAAACCTTCCAACCTACAGTTGACCGGCTGCGTTATTACCAACAAAAGACTTTCCGCAGTAGCTCAGTGGAGAGCTGTCCGCCTCACGCGCGACGGGCACAAGTTCGATATCGCAAAATGCTTTACAAAAAAAAAATTTTTTTTTCGTTATGCATTTTGTGATATTTACAAACATATATATATATATATATATATATATATATATATATTTTTTTTTTTTACAAATATCACGAAAAATTACAACAAAACAACGAATGTTGCTGACGAAGCGTCACTAAACTGAATGGTATGGGATTTCCTTGACACCTCCGAACTCAATGTAGTCACTGTGCACAAAATGCAGGGAGCATATAAATCGGGTAGCGTCCGCTTTCCGAGGTGCCCGTAAATGCTCTACAGGAATTGCAGCCAGCCATTGGTCCCGATCCCTTTGATCTTTCGGAAACTTGTGCAGCCTATGCCGCACAGTGGCACTTTTTTCGGACGCAGGACATGTGAGGCAGCTCTTCACGCAACCTCTTGGGGGTATTCTTCTTGGAGCCTTTCGCGGAAGTTCACCACGGGCACTCACTACCCTTCTCCAACTCTTCAATGTGCAAAACAACTCATCTTGGAGTACAGAACAGCGAGCGGCACAAAAATAACTGCAAAGGAATCGCACGGCAAACGGTTCCCCGCCACACCGCCACCGCCACACACGTCATCTGCAGCACTCAGCAAAAAAAAAAAAAAAAAAAAGAACACAATCACGGTCGGGTGTCGTTACGTGACTTCCGCCACTCTCACTCTCCTCTCCCCTTCTCCGACCTCCGTGCGCGAGTTTCAATTTCGTTTTCGAGCAGTTGCGGTTTTTAGCTTTATGAGAAATATACGTGACTCTGTTGCAAAATATTAATTGGGTAGTCTTCCAACACCGTAATAAATCGCCTGGAAAGAAAGAAATTAGGGGGTGTCAGTGCCCCTTTAAAGATGCCCCGTCCTACAAGATTTGATCCTACGATTCTGTGTGGATATCTCCTCCTGCGTTCCGAAACAGTAAGTGTGTTGCCAACACTGGCCGTCGGCGAAACACCAGACGCCTCCATCTTGTCATCGCGCACCCCAGAATGGCAGAAACGTTACGCGGCGCCAGCATTGCTCAGAATGGCAGCGCACAGGAGCCTTTCATGCAAATGTGCAGGGGGAATATTCACTGGACGGCCACATTTCAGGGCGATATTTAGAGCGTATGCTCGGTACGAGCTTACATTAATATGTTGAATTAAGACTTTGGTTTCAGCTTGAGGGAGTGCCTGTTCGTGTCGTGTGTGTTTCCTTCTTACTCCTTGTTGTTTTGCGCTTTTAATCTTTTAAATCATTGCATTAATAGGCTTCTAAGCCGGCAATCTTCATGGCGCGTAACGCACGTTGAAAAAGTACTGCGGAAGCTCGCCGTCAGCACGCGATCAGCAGCCGTGCACAAAGATATGGCCGCCAAAAAATACTCCCAATATAAACAAAAATCAAATGCGAAAAAAAAAATCACTGTTCCTTTGCCACGTCTTGCCGAGGCGCTGCACGCTGTGCTGTCTACAGACTTCACACTGCTAAGGTACACACTAACCATGACGTCATGTGACGTGACAGTGTCACGTGGCTCATGGCGTCACCTGACGTAAACGTATTTGCGTGCCGTGTAATCACGATGTCACTTCGCAGTGTCGCGTACTAGTCATGGTGGCACGTAACGGGCCCATGTGACGGGACGTCGTGGTGTGACGTAACGTCATGGAGTTACGTGACGTCAAGGTTACGTGACGTCGCAGTGTCATTATATTATTGCTGACGGCATTTGCTCTTCACGGAAAACTGTTATATAAGGAGTACCGCAGAGAACTGTGCCCATTAACTCGCGCTACTGTTTTTAATGTACTTAAATGACTTCCCAGGTCTTCTTAACTCAACCATTAGGTTATGTGCGGGTGGGTGTGTGATTTATAGAAAAATAACGAGTGATTTCGACTGTAAATTTGTTTTGTGCTGATCGGGGTTTCGGGATTGACAGATGGAAATCAATGTTAACGGAACTAACTTCCTACAAAGAAAATCACAACCCAGTTTTATTATTCACTTTCTAGCGTACCGATTGAAGCCGTAAAAGAGCACAAGTATCTCGGCATCAACTTTGAAGATTACGTATAATGGTATCCTCATATCAGCCACATCTCTGCAAAAGTGAACCGGCGCTTAGGATTTTTACAGCGTTACCTTCATAAAGTCAAGCTGCAAACTAAGCTCATTGCATATAGTACCCTCATCCGTCCTCAGCTAGAATTAGTCTCACAAGTCTGGAACCCCTGCCAGTATTACCTAGAAGCCCGAGACCGTCTGGCACCCAGGTACATCCGCGTTGGACCCGAGCGTTCAAAAGGGACGGCACATAGATCCACCGACGGAGCTAGGCGCCGACTGGCGTTCAGCGTGCTCACGTTTGCTTCTGCTTCAAGTTTGTCCTTTACCAGAGAATACTGCGTGCCGTACTTCAGACACATTTTTTTGTTGTTGGTGTCTTGCCCCAACGGGGTGAACCGCCCATGTACTTCCGTTCTTGATGAAGCAATCCGTTGTGCTTGAACGCTGTCTATTATCAAACTGCTGCTCATTGCTTCGGGGGATGTCGAAAGAGACCCAGGTCCAACCTAGCTTAAAAAACAAATCACGAAAATAATGACGTCGATGTCGGTTCTGCCGAAAATTCACTTGGGACAGTCAATGCTCCTATAAGAGCTCAAAAGTGTACAAGCCAAAGAGTAGACGATGGATGAAAACCTAGAATCATTAGTGTCTGAAGTACAAGCTATGGAAGACGATTTAACGTTAACCGAAACGCTAAAGAAGTACCGGCGGGCTGTTGACGACGCCACAAAAGAATTATCGCAGCATGTGTCACACCTTGCCATACAGCAAGGTAGTCTCGAAAATCAGTCTTGACGATAAACTTAATTTTTCATGGTATCCCAGATTCCGATAATGAGTCATGATCTGTTTCTGAACAGAATGTTATAAAACTGTGTCGTGATAGCCTCCAGTGGTGGTCTCGAACCATCAGCTATTGAGCGTGCCCATAGGCTGGGCGCTTTCAGTGATGAACGGAAAAGACTAATAATTGTCAAATTTGTGTCTTTCAAGCTGGCATGTACAGGTTACTCAAAAAGGTAATTAAGTTAAGTTACTGAGTATTGACCGTAAAAGTAATATGAGTAGAATATAAGTTACTCAAATGGAAAGTAATTGAGAAAATTACTAATTACCGTAAAAAAGTAGCGAAATACTTTTGAAGTTACTTTTAACTGTTTTGTTAGGGTAAAAAGAAAGTACATAAATTTTGAACCGTTAGCGAAATTGTTCTAGCCAAATATGAATCGACTTGTTTTTTTCGCAGAAATGCTTTAAAAGCGGGTTCTGCTCCTGCGTGCCTAATTGTTTTGTACTCTTTTCTTTGCTTGATCAATGGAGTGCTGCGGATGCGTCATTTCTACTTTGAGGTTCAGCACTGCCTGTGCTTGACTCTTTTAGACAGTGTTTGCTTGTTTACAGTGTTGCGTAAAGTACATATAAAAAGTACTTGAAATAAATTATAAAGTAAATGCGAGGTTATGCTCTTCAAGTAAAGTTTAAGTACACCGGGTGCAATGTACTTAAAGTAACGTACTATAAACACACTATAGTTCAAGATAAATTACATGTACTTTTAACACAATCCTTCATGATGCCCTTTCATTTGCTAGACAGTGTTTTTTTTAACTGATATGCATTGCTCCTGGGGTAATTGGAGGTGCATTAGCTTTTTACTGAAATGGCAGCAAATATTGCATCAAGTCAAGTCACCACGGAGTAGTTAGTTGTTCTACTCTCGCTGACGAGCTATTTGACGCAAGCAACTTATACGGCACTTATTTGTGTCGGTCTTATAGCCGCCATTACTTCACTCAGCGAAATGGCCAGTACATTGAAGTCGAGAATTTTACTTCCCTCGGAAAGTAGGAGAAAATATATTTTAGTAAAGTACAAGTACAACCTCGGAGATTTTACTTCAAGTAAAGTACACGTTTTCTAAACAGTAGTACCTTAAGTACCATGTACATAGAGTACTTCCCAATACTGGTTGTTTATTATTTTTTATATAAAAACGTTGGATGAACTACTAAAGTTTCTCGAACGATCTTCGAATCTTTGAAGCTCTGCATATTAAGAGTTTTGGGAGGAAAGGCGCACAAAAAGGTCACCTTTGCATTGTCCTTTAGCACGCGAGTCTTCGAGTACAGCACAATCCACGGGAGCGCCAGATGAGCTTCAGTGCGGGTGCTGCATTTTGTTGCCTCCTTTGAGTCAGGATGCAGTGTGTACACCTCCTGTAATGGGCGATAGTTTCTATGTTGGGGAGAAGCGGAGACTAGCCCTTTCTTCAAATGGGTCAAGACTCTTTGACCTTCGGGACACAAAGAAACACAAGCCTTCGGTGCTAATCCAGCAGTTACTCGGTAACGGCCTTGGGTCTGGGAGCGACACGGGAGTGTGCCCCTCCGAAGCAACCAACTGGCAGAGAGAGGGGTGCGATTGCTTATATGGTGATCGCCCCCTCTCCCCCCTCCGACATGCCCCCAGCCAATCCCGAGAGGGAATGGGCGGAAAGGTAGTGCGGAAGGCGTGAGGGCACGTCGGCGGGGTTCTGCGCAGTCGGTAGCCACTTTGCCCTGAGGTCCTTCTTTATTGACAAGCAGGTCATTGCTACAGTGAGGGTCCAGGGCAGGGTGCGTAGGTGTCCATTCGTGATAGCACAACGAAGGGCCTGGTTGTCTGTGAAGATCAAGGACGCAGTGGGCGCGAGAAGAGCAGCCAGAGTCCAGGCCACGGCTTCTCTCAGGTAGATGTGGCGGTCAGGAGAGGTCAGGATGGCGAGCGCAGACGTGGGTGTGACGACACCAAGTCCGTGGTTGGACGCGTCGGCGTAAAGCACATTCACAGGGGGTTGGGGGACGAGCGGCAGGGTGTGTGGCAACGAATGCCAAAGTTTCTTGAACACAAGGAGCCACTGGAGGGGGGGAGGTTTAGAGGTAAGGGTGGACTCAAAGAGAGGCCGAAGGGCGCTGTAGCCAGAGCGGTACAATGAAAAATAAAAAGCCCAGAGGCCATCGAGGCGGCGGGTACTGGGTACGGGTGCATGGGGACCGCAAAAGAGGTAAGGTGTCCGCAAGGGACTGGATACGCTGGGGAGTATGCCCTATGGTGGAGGCTATTGTGTCTAGGCGGAAACCCAGAAACTTGATGGACTGGGAAGGTAGGAGGGCAGTGTCCTTGGGATTAATCCGGAAACCGCAAGTGGTGAGTTGGCGCACAAAAAGATTTGTTTGTGCTTGGAGGAACGAGGGATCTGGGTGTGCGAGTAGAAAGTTGTCTATATACGCCCACGCCCAGATCCCGCGTGAGCGGAGAGTACGTGCGAGTGCGGTCGCCAAGGACTGCATTAAAAACGGGGCCGGACGGAGGCCAAACGGCAACCGCGTAAAAGAAAAGTAGGCGCCGTCAAGGCGAAAGGTAGTGAGCTTTTGGGTAGAAGGATGGAGAGAAACATGATAAAAGGCCTCCGCCAGGTCCACCTTAGTAAAGTATGCATTAGAGGGAAGGGGGACCTGGAGGAGGACTTTAGGTAATGGGTCAAGACGGAAGGGTGGTGCATTGAGATGCGGTGTCAGATGGCTAGCATCCAAAATGAAACGTGACTCAGTGGTAGACTTGGGGGCCAACTGTACCGGGCTAAGGTATGGGCCGCGAGAAGTTCTTTTCAAAATGCCGGAAGCGGTCATGGAAGCGACTGCAGCACGAAGCACCGGCAACTGATCTGAGGGGGGAGGGCGGTTATTTACTACGGAGGTTGCCGCACAGCGTATCCTCAGAGTACCAGTCGGCTGGGGGAAAGAACCCAAAGGTTTCAGAAGTAAGGTTCCAGTCGACTGTGGGGGGGGGGGGGGGGGGGGGGGGGGGGAAGAGCACTGGCTCGAACAGGTTGCCACGTGGGGCTACCTGTTCGGAAGAATGGGAAGGCGGGAGTCTTCCTCGGGCGACTCGTCGTCCCCGTCTGAGGGCTCATCCGAGTGCTGGTCATGGAGCCAACGTAGGATGCGGTCGGCTGCCAAGACCCAAGTGTCCTCCTCCTCCGTCTCCGAGGAGGAGAGAGGGGAAGAGGACAAGGAAGGGGCCAAAGAGGAAGGTGAAGAGACTGGGACGTCTAAAGGGATGTTGGCGCAATTAAGGGCCTGGAGAAGTATGTCGGGTGGGTCAACAATGTCCTGGACAACGGCCACCATTTGTTGGCCGGCAACCGAAACTAACACTGGTTGCGGTTCATGCAGGACAAGGTGCAAAGGCTCTATGAGTTCTTGTACAAGATGGGAAGGTACATCAGGACTCACCACTGTTGGTGGCGGGGTGTCGGGGAGGGGTGCGTAGTCAAGGGAGTCCCACATGGGGAGGCGCTGGAGAAGAGTGTCTGGTAGGGTGGTGGCAGTCCGTCGTAGAGGGGGGAAGAGTTGACTCGACGGTGTCGGGAACGTCCCGGGGGCGGGTTGCTGCCTGTCGTCCACGGCCGCCACGGTTGGCGGCTCCTCGGCCACGGTCGGTCGGTCTGGAGGGCCGGTCGGATGAAGGAGGGGGGGGGGGGGGGGCTGTGGCACGGGGAGCGGGGCTCCCAGAAGGTAGGAGGCCGTCGGGTCGGCGTATCCTTGGAGTGCGGCTTGCCGCCCCGTAAGGGCGACGTGGTAGAGAAGTCTGACACGGTCAAACACTTTAAGCTTCGCTGAAGAACGGAGGGGGGGGGTCAGAGTCCCACACTTGGAGGAAGAGCTCCAAAGTTTGGAGCTCGACGACGTCGCGGGTTCCGAAGAACCGCGACTGGCGACTGGCGCGGTCAACGTACAGGAGGGCATTGCGGAAGTCCCGGCGGGTGGGAGGGTCATGGGTGGTGAAAAGCCGCTGCCCGCGGCTGCCAGTTGGGGCATGGGAGGGACGGATGTGCCTGGGGTACTGGCGGTCTCGACGTGGCGGGGTGTCGCCGCTGCTGCTGCTGCCTGTTTGCTCCCCTCGCTTCGTAGCAGTGATGTTGGAGGGGGGGGGGGGGCGCTATTAAAAAGTTTGGGTATTTTCGAACTCTCCAAACCACTTTCTCTCCCCCGCCCCCACCTTCCTTCGCCACATGCTTCTCCCTCTTTGCAAATATCAGCTGATCTTCCAACGACTTACCTCTTTTCTGCAGGAATGTTTGTTGATAGGCAAAACAGCCACTAAAATTCGAAAGTAATTTGTAATTTGAGTTAGTTATTCCAAAAAAGTAATTACAGTAATGTACTAATTAAAGATATAAAAATATGATTGAATCATTACTAAACAACTCAGAAATGTAGTTAAACTACAGAAACTTGAGTACGATAGTTGAACTATGCACAAGCCTGCTTTCAAAACAATGCAGGTGTTGTTTGTTTGGAGTCCTAAGTTTAAAAACACATCGCATAGTCTTAGTGAAGACTTCTCGCTTAAAGTTTAGATAGCGTAGGAAACTACTCGATTTTGCGGAATAAAAAAACAAAACAAAAGAACCTACCGTTCAAGCTTAGCTTTAATAAACTCTCAATTGGGCGAAACTCAAAGATCTATGATATGGGTTCCCAAACTATCGTCGAATGTGATTGATAGTAATTATAAACTGTTTTTGCGACATTGTCAGCGTCAGTCAATAACATTACATTTCTTATTGTAATCTGCCGAAGCGTTCGGAAGAAATCTGATGACCTAGCTAGTCTTTTCTCGGTCACCACTTCCGACGTTGTTACTGGAAGTGGGTCACTGCCTGACCCCTTCTGTTCTTAACACCGAGGTCTTCCCTCCGAAATTTGATGTCTACAGTAGCGATAAAGATAATCACAATGGCGGTGTATTTTTTCTTCTTCATCAGAGCCTGCATAGAATTCCTATAGATATTACCCGCGTGTCTTGTGAAATGGCATGGTCTAAGATTTCCCTCTGCCGAGGTGAACACTTAACTGTTGCTTCCTTTTATAGCCCCATAAAGCACTCCTCAACCACTTACCTTATTGTATAATGCACTTACTCTTATTGCGCCGGGTTATGTTGTTCTGGGTGGCAACTTTAATCTACCAGGTGTTTCTTGGAGAGATCACCGTCCCGTGATTCATAATTTATCGTGTCTCTATGCTACATTTTTCGGACATTAATAAAAAATATGATTTTTTGCCAGTTTGTGACTAAACCCGCAAGAGTTGGCGTTAGTCATTTAAGTGTTTGGATCTCCTTCTTTTGCAATAGATTCCCATAAATATCATCTGTTTCAGTAGTTCCAGGAATAACTGATCACGAGGCAGTTGTAGCGTTCCTTAAATGCTCAAAAGTTCCCAGATATAGAAGCCCGCCCATAATGACACAAATGTTCAATAAAGGGAATTAAGTTAGTATGGGGTTGGATCTGATGAATATTTTGTCTAATACTGAAGTGCGCAATGTGTCCACTGATGCAAATACCTTGTAGAATATATTTAAAAATAAAATGCTGGAATTGGTATATACTTACCGAAATATTTTTTTTCCTTGATAACAAAAGACTTTCCCTAAGAGCCCTGGAAGAACCGTAAAACCCTTTAAGGGGCCCTGCAATCCCATTTTAGCGTCTACCTTTTTTGCGGTTTTCACGTCTCTTGGGGTTCGGGCAAGCCAGCGGGCACGGAGAAAATAACTAAATATCAGTGCGCCATATTTTAATTAGACGACGCGGAAACCTCCTCCACCTACGGGGGCGACCCAAGGTGTTAAAAGTGCGCGATATGTGACGCCTTGGGGCCTGGGCTTCCTACTGGTCAGAGCCGCTAAAAGCTTCTTTTTAGTCGAAATACAAAATATAAGTGGCGCGAACCGTTTCAGTTATTTATAAATGTAGTTTTTGTTCACTATTTTAGATCACAAAAGAAACAAATGCAGTTTAGAAAGTACGGAAACAAGAAATGATCCGTCGATATGCCCGCCACCAAGTGGTGGAAAAGACGGCGCATACTAGAAAGGTGTAGTGGGGTCAGGCACCAACCAGCGGCGAGCGTAGAAAGATCCCGAATGTACGCGGCAGCGCTGCGGTCATATGGACTGGAGGATCTGCCCGGTTCCGAGCGTTCCCAAGGCCTTCGGCGAGCAGCTTTGGCTTACAGTTTGGCCTTTTGGCGGTATGGCAGGTGTCAAGTGGCTCCCGTTCAACACTTATCTTTACCCCGTGTTTCCTGTCGTTTGTGGCCAAAGAAATGTCATGCCCAATTAGTGTTTAATCGCGCAGCGAATGCAATGCGAGCCGCCCTGGCTGCCCGCTTCATACAGCCTAGTCAGAACATGCTTTAGTGGCGCCCTCTTGAGCCGTCGACACAGAGTGCGGCAGCCGTGACCGCTCGCTGAGCTCACTACCCCTCTAGTTCACGGCCACTCAAGCAACCAAGGACGTCATTAAGGAGGTTATTTTTTAATTTGTTTTTGTAATTTTAATTTTCCTAAAACTTTTAAAATAAAGCGAAATTCGAGAAAAGAAAAGTTTCATTAAAGGGCAACTCCGCTTCATTTATGATATTTAGAAAACTATGCAGTCCTCTTCAGTATCACATAGGAAGACCACATGTCAAATATTACGGTCTAATTGCCTCTATATATTTAATAAACTGGCCAGCAAACTTTCAAAGGAGCCAAGTCGCCGAAATCTGCCAACTCTAGCGTGCGACGCGAGCCGCAATCATCAGCGTAGTCAATGCCGCGGAGTTGGGGCAGCCAACATTGTGGCACTACGTCAGAGGCATGACTACGTCATTCTCACGTTTTGTGTCTTTACTTCTCAGAGCGAAATTAAACGATGACGTCATAAGTTTCTAGCCACCTCGGTGGCTCCGAGGCGAGAGCGCCGGCCTACGGATCCCCAGGGGGCGGGTTCGAATCCCGACCGAGGTGCCCGCAATATGACGGAGGCTTATTGCGGAGAAGGCGCCGTGTAACTGAGCTTTCGGTTGCACATCAAAAGATCCCCAGGTGGTCGAAATTAATCCTCAGTCCTCCGCTGGGGCGTGCCAGATGCCCGTCGTAGGTTCGGCACGTAAAACCCCCAAATTTGACTTTTTTTCATAACATTCTCCTCCCGGTGTTGGTTCAAAGGCGTCACGTGATCACCGTAACACGGATGCGCTAGTTTGCGCTGCCTTCTGCGCTTTTCGGAGCTGAGAGCTGGGAGCAGTCTGTTTTGTCTCGCCGCTGCTCTAGCTTGAGAAGGACGTTTTGTGTGATACGAGCGCTAGCCGCATCTCCGATGCCTAGCTGCGATGAATGTCGAAAGATCCTAGGCTCACGATGTTCTGTTGCTGCCTGCTCGAATTACCAGTAGACCAGCCCGGGAGGTGACTTTCACAAGTTTCCACACGATGTTGTAGCAAACTACATTGGCGAAAATTGAGGAGCAAACGACACTTGCGCTTTGTTCTACGTTCGCCCGCCGTCGCATGAAGGAGACTGTGACGACCCCCGTAGGGAGGGCACAGACGCGCTGTGGCGGGGCCACGCTGAGGTGAGGAGAGGCGAGGCAAAAACGATATTTACTGTTTAATAATAATAGGAGTCGGTGCTGATGCCGCCCGCAGTTCACCGACCGTCGCGGCGTCCTGATGGGCTGCTGTACCGGGCTGTCCATCAGTGTGCTGGTGCGTGGGCGAGTTGGCTCTGGGGCTCACAGGGTTCAGGGGCTTGGAGCGCTGACGCCAGCGGGTGGCCTTGCGATTGAGGCGATCCGGGCTTCACAGGGCTCGGAGGGTTCGGGGGTTTGGGGCGCTGACGCCAGCGGTAAGCCTTTCCGCTGTGCTTCTCTGGTGCGTTGTTTCCCGCGCTCTCTCCAGCGCGCTCCCTGGCACTTTTCTCGGCGCGTCTTCCCGCTCGGGCTCGCTTCCCTCGACCTGTCCCAACTTGTTCCCCATGTCCGGTTTCTCTGCTCCTCCTCTCCCCTTTCGTCTTCTTCCCTTCCCCTCTCCCCTGGGCCGTCACGTTTTGTGCTATCCGAAGCGGCCTGCCCGCGTCACGTGTCCTGTACCTTACCCCCCCCCCCCCCCGAACGTCACAAGACCACGTGGTTCGACGTGACGTGGACATGACTCTGACGACACGAGACCAATAATAGAATAACACGATAAGATGCTGTCGAGTTTTTTCCCGAAAGTGACGTGATACACTTATCAGCATTGAGACTGAATTCTCACGTCCGGCACCAACTGGATATTTGATCTAAATCAGATTCTAAGAGTGCAGAATCACGTAAATGTTCTACTCTACGATATAAAACGCAATCACCTGCGAACAGTCTCACAGGCGAGTCAATACGTACAGCTATGTCATTTATAAGAACAAAATAAAAGAGGCCCCGAGACTGACCCCTGCGCAACGCCTGATGACACAGCAACAAATTCAGATTTTGCACTGTTAATGACTATGCATTGCTTTCTTTCAAAAATATAATTTTCTATCCATCGGTAGACGCTGTTATCAAGCCCCAAAGAGCGCAGTTTATACAACAACAAAGGGTGGGACACAAAATCGAAAGCCTTCCGGAAGTCAAAGAAAAAAGCATGCGTTTCACTTTCACTCTCAGTTGTTGTAAAAAGATCATGGTAAAGCTCAATAAGCTAAGTCGCGCACGAAAGTCCCTTTCGAAAACCATGCTGAGCTGGAGAAAAGAAGTAGATAGTATCTAGATGCGTTACAATATTTCTATACACGACGTGTTCTAAAACCTTGCAACATACACAACTAAGAGAAATGGGGTGATAGTTTTCTACAATTTTGCTTGATCCATGCTTGTGGATTGGCGTAACAATTGTCTTTTTCCGTTCGCTTGGAACTAAAACTTCCTCCAGACACTTTGAAAAAAAAAAAAAAAAAAGAAACTATGTGAAGGTAGCGTGACACGGCGTACGGGCACGATTTCAGCACTTTCAGCACTCCTGGTTTGAGACGCCTTCCTGTCTATTTTATTTCTCTTCTACGTTTTGATGTTCCTTCTCAACCCCAGTCTCAGGTCGATCCTGACATGGTTAATATTCACCAGGTCTCCTGCACCCTTACGACATTTTCGTTGTCAAGCTGATTCTATTCTTCCGGATTTCAGGAAACCTTCTGATATATTTAATCGCTCCCTTTTACTGCGTAAACTACGCAGTCTAAACGTGGATGCAAATAATTTGCAGTGAATATCCAATTATTGCGACGTCAGGAAACAGCGTGTCATCATAAATGGAGTTCATTTATCAAATGTAGAATTAATTCTAGGTGTTACAAGAGGCGCCTGGTTTAGGCTCTTTCCTTTTTCTAGTTTTTAATAATGATATCACGCATATAATTACATCGAGTATCAAGTTGTATGCTGACGAATGCGTTTTATACAGAGACGTGTCCGGCGATGGCGACGTTCAAATCCTACAGAGTGAGTTAAATAAGATAACAGAGAGGTGTGGTAAATGAAAAATGTATCTTGAATGCATCCAAATGTATCCATGTTCGATTCACTAGGAAATGTGAAATGCTCTGTGCAGTTTTTAAACAAAACGATAAACCTTTGGGACTTAGTACTTAGAAAATATATCTCGGGGTTCGCTGAACCTCTGATTTAAGATGGAGTAATCACGTGAAGCAATTTTGCTCGAAGTCCAGCGGCATACTCCATTTTTTTTAGTCGCAATTTCAAAAAAAAATGTTAGCTCATTAAAAAAAAAAAAAAAAAAGCTACTTTTATTACGTTCTTTTAGTTCTGGACTATGGCTGTATTATTTGGGACCCATACACGCAAATATAAATAAACGAGATCTGTAGAATTCAGAATCAGGCTGCGAGATATGTTCTAAATAACTATAATTTTCACGATAGTATCTCTGAATTAAAGCTCAAGCTCGCATGGAAACCTTTACAACTACGACGAAAGTGCCTCTGTCTCAAGCTTATGCATAATCAATATTACGGTAAGATCGGGATAGATAAATCAAGATACCTCTTGGCACCTCATTCTGTTACTCTTCGAACTAGAAATAAAAAAAAAATTAAAAAAAAAAAAGATTAGAGAAATTTGCACAAGTACTGCCGTTCTAAAGTATTAATTTTCCTCAAATAATTAGTGACTGGATCGTGCTTCCCGCCTCACTGGTAGATCTTACCAAACTTCATTACTTTTTTGATGAAATCTTGTTATTGTAGCCTGTTTTGACGGTTTACTTTGTTCGGCCTGTGCTTGCCTGTGCTTGCTGTTGATAGTATTCTCATATTATTGTAGCAAATATTGGCATGTTTCTCCTGTGTGATCTGTCATTTTTTGCTCCTTGTTCCGCTGTATGTTCGCTGTTATGTAAATATTTCCGCCGCCCCCTTGCTGCAATGCACACCGGGCGATGTAAGTATCGAATAAATAGATAATAAATAAATAACTATAAACTAGAAGCTGCTCAGAAACAGGCCACTCGCTTTATCTTTCGCAATTATGTAGATTCTACCAGTATCACTGCATTGAAAGCTGAGCTGAACCCTCCTCTTATAAAAAAAACCGAATAAGTATATTCACGTCCTGCACACTTACACAAAATACATTACTACTTTCCTTCAAGAAAAAATGCATACTATCCGTCGACTGTCCATGTCTCCACTTGCACAGATCACCCACTCAAAGTTCAACTGGTTACACCTTGGACTAATGAATTTATGGTTTCTCTATTATAATTCACTATCTTTAACTGAAATAATCTATCCGAGCACATTGTTCGCATCCTAGACGTTGATAATTAACGATATTCCATTGCCACTCTCCACGGCATTTTACATCATGTTTGAATATGCAAAAAACGTAATCTGTTCAACATTTTATATTGCTTCATTTTATATTTAAACCTTGGCCCCCCGCCCTCCCTTTTAGGTAAAGCTCCTATGGTAATTTAAAGGTCAAATAAATAACAAACAATGATGCGACGTTGCAGTGCCATGTTACGTAATGGTGTCGCGGGATCACAGTGTCAGTGACGTCATAAACTCACATGAAGTTACGGTGTCACATGGCGTCATGCTGACATTCTGAACCATTCTGCTCTGAACTAGCGCAAACTAGCGTCATGCGCTAGTTTGCGCTGCCTTCTGCGCTTCTCGGAGCTGAGAGGTGGAGGCAGTCTGTTCTGTTTCGCCGCTGCTCTAGCTTGAGAAGGCCGTTTTGTTTGATACGGAGCGCGGGCCGCATCTCCGATGGCTGGCTGCGATGACTGTCGAAAGATCCTAGGCTCACGATGTTCTGTTGCTGCCTGCTCGAATTACCAGTAGACCAGCCCGGGAGGTGACTTTCACAAGTTTCCACACGATGTTGTAGCAAACTACATTGGCGAAAACTGATGAGCAGACAACACTTGCGCTTTGCTCTTCGTTCGCCCGCCGTCACATAAAGGAGACTGTGACGACCCCCGTAGGGAGGGCACAGACGCGCTGTGGCGGGCCCACGCTGAGGTGAGGAGAGGCGAGGCAAAAACGATATTTACTGTTTAATAATAATAGGAGTCGGTGCCGATGCCGCCCGCAGTTCACCGACCGTCGCGGCGTTCTGATGGGCTGGTGTACCGGCCTGTCCATCAGTGTGCTGGTGCGTGGGCGAGTTGGCTCTGGGGCTCACAGGGTTCAGGGGCTTGGAGCGCTGACGCCAGCGGGTGGCCTTGCGTTTGAGGCGATCCGGTCTTGACAGGGCTCGGAGGGTTCGGGGGTTTGGGGCGCTGACGCCAGCGGGAAGCCTTTCCGCTGTGCTTCTCTGGTGCGTTCTTTCCAACGCTCTCTCCAGTGCGCTCCCTGGCACTTTTCTCGGCGCGTCTTCCCGCTCGGACTCGCTTCCCCCGACCTGTCCCAACTAGAGTGCCTGTCCGAACTAGAGTACCCTAGTCCCAACTTGTTCCCCATGTCCGGTTTCTCTGCTCCTCCTCTCCCCTTTCGTTTTCTTCCCTTCCCCTCTCCCCTGGGCCGTCACGTTTTGTGCTATCCGAAGCGGCCTGCCCGCGTCACGTGTCCTGTACCTTACCCCCACGAACGTCACAAGACCACGTGGTTCGACGTGACGTGGACATGACTCTGACGACACGAGACCAATAGTAGAATAGCACGATAAGATGCTGTCGCGTTTTTTCCCGAAAGTGACGTGATACACTTGTCAGCATTGAGACTGAATTCTCACGTCCGGCACCAACTGGATATTTGATCTAAATCAGATTCTAAGAGTGCAGAATCACGTAAATGTTCTACTCTACGATATGAAGCGCAATCATCTGCGAACAGTCTCACAGGCGAGTCAATACCTACAGCTATGTCATTTATAAAAAAAACAAAGAATAAAAGAGACCCCAAGACTGACCCCCGCGGAACGCCTGATGACACAGCAACAAATTCAGATTTTGCACTGTTAATGACTACGCATTGCTTTCCTTCAAAAAGATAATTTTCTATCCATCGGTAGACGCTGTTATCAAGCCCCAAAGAGCGCAGTTTATACAACAACAAAGGGTGGGACACAAAATCGAAAGCCTTCTGGAAGTCAAAGAAAAAAGCATGCGTTTCACTTTCACTCTCAGTTGTTGTAAGAAGATCGTGGTAAAGCTCAATAAGCGAAGTCACGCACGAAGGGCCCTTTCGAAAACCATGCTGAGCTGGAGAAAAGAAGTAGTTAGTATCTAGATGCGTTACAATATTCCTATACACGACGTGTTCTAAAACCTTGAAACATACACAACTAAGAGAAATGGGGCGATAGTTTTCTACAATTTTCCTTGATCCATGCTTGTGGATTGGCGTAACAAATGTCTTTTTCCGTTCGCTTGGAACTAAAACTTCCTCTAGACACTTTGAAAAACAACAAAAAAACTATGTGAAGGTAGCGTGACACGGCGTACGGGCACGATTGCAGCACTTTCAGCACTCCTGGTTTGAGACGCCGTCCTGTCTATTTGATTTCTCTTCTACGTTTTGATGTTTCTTCTCAACCTAACTGTCGGGTTGATACAGACATGATTCAGCAGCTCTCCTGCACCCTTAGGACATTTTCGTTGTCAAACTGATTCTATTCTTCTGGATTTCACAAAAGCTTTTGATGTATTTAATCACTCCCTTTTACTGCGTAAACTACGTAGTCTAAACGTCGATGCAAATATTTTGCAGTGAATATCCAATTATTGCGACGTCAGGAAACAGCGTGTCATCATAAATGGAGTTCGTTTATCGAATGTAGAATTAATTTCAGGTGTTACAAATGGCTCTGGTTAGGGGCTTTCCTTTTTCTAGTTTTTTATTATTGATATCACGCATATAATTACATCGAGTATCAAGTTGTATGCTGACGACTGCGTTTTAAACAGAGACGTGTCCGACGATGACGACGGTCAAATCCTACAGAGTGAATTACACAAGATAACAGAGAGGTGTGGTAAATGAAAAATGTATCTTGATTGCATCCAATGTATCACCGTTCGATTCACTAGGAAACGTAAAATTGTCTGTACAGTTTTTAAACAAAACGATCATCCTTTGAGACTTAGTACTAAGAATATATACCTCGGGGTTCGCTTAACCTCTGATTTAAGATGGAGCATTCACGTGAAGCAATTTTGCTCGAATCCAGCGGCATACTGCATTTTTTTTGCGTCGCAATTTCAGAAAAGTTTCAGCTCACTTAAAAATAAAAAAAAGCTACTTTTATTACGTTTTCCTAATTCTGGACTACGGCTGTATTATTTGGGACCCGTAAACGCAAATATAAATAAACCAAATCTAAAGAATTCAGAATCAGGCTGCGAGATATGTTCTAAATAACTATAATTTTGACGATAGTATCTCTGAATTAAAGCTCCAGCTCGCATGGAAACCTTTAACAACTTAGACGAAAGTGCCTCCGTCTCGAGTTTATGCATAATCTACAGGGTGATTCAAGGAGAGGCCATGCTCTTTAAATCGACCGCAAAATTCGGTTTCTTAACCTATCGCCCTACGACTTTGTGCAGCATTGCCCACAGATGGTGCATTTATTTTAGTAAAATTTGCAAAGAGCGAACTTACCTGAGGAAAAAGTAAAGAAAGAAAAAGGCTTAGCTTCTACGGAAACGCAGCGACGCCACCGGTCTTTAAACAGCACGGCGCCGTCTCGCACGGGAGTCAAGAGATGGCGCAACGAACGCCGCCAACGAACGAGCATACGGCGCCGAGAGCCGGCGTCTTCAGCAGACAATCTTTTCGACTCAAAAGCGGCGCGCGTTCCGCAGGCGGCAACAGTCGCAGAAACAAAAACGGGCGCGGTAACAACAAGGAACTGCAGTTCCTTGTCTGCTAAATACGCCGGCTCTCGGCGTTGTACGCTCGTTCGTTGGCGGCAGTTGGCGTCGCAACCGCTTGCGCCATATCTTGTCTTCCGTGCGAAACGGCGCCGTGTTGTTTGAAGACCGGTGACTTCGCTGCGTTTCCATAGGAGCTAAGCCCTTTTCTTTCTTTACTTTTTCCTCAGGTAAGTTCGCTCTTTGCAAATTTTACCAAAAAAATTCACCATCTGTGGGCAGCGCTGCACAAAGTCGTAGCGCTATAGGTTAAAAAACCAAATTTTGCGGTCGATTTAAAGAGCCTGGCCTCTCCTTCAATCACCCTGTATATTACGGTAGCATCGGGATAGATAAATCAAGATACCTCTTGGCACCTCATTCTGTTACTCTTCGAACTAGAAAAAGAAAATGATCCGAGAAATTTACGCAAGCACTGACGCTCTAAAGTATTAGTTTCTCTGAAATAATTAGTGACTGGATCGTGCTTCCCGCCTCACTTTTCGATCTTACTAATCTTCATTACTTTTTTGATGAAATCATGTTACTGCAGTCTGTTCTGACGGTCTACTTTGTTCGGCCTGTACTTGCTGTTGATAGTGTTCTCATATTATTGTAGCAAATATTGGCATGTTTCTCCTGTGTGATCTCTTATTTTTTGCTCCTTGTTCCGCTATATGTTCGCCGTTGTATAATTATTTCCGCCGCCCCCCTTACTGTAATGTGCACCGGGCGATGTAGGTATGTAATAAGTACATAATAAATAAACAGCTAAAAAGAAGCAGCTTCTCAGAAACAGGCCACTCGCTTCATCTTTCGCAATTATGTAGATTCTACCAGTATCACTGCATTCAAAGCTGAGCTGAACCACCCTCTTATAAAAAACCAAATAAGTATATTCACGTCCTGCCACACTTACACAAAATACATTACTACTTTCCTTCAATAAAAAATGCGTACTATCCGTCGGCTGTCCATGTCTCCACTCGCACAGTTGACCCACTCAAAGTTCAACTGGTTACACCTTGGACTAATAAATTTATGGTTTCTCTATTATAATTGACTAGCTTTGACTGAAATAATTCATCCGAGCACATTGTTCGCATCCTAGACGTTGGTAATTGACAATATTCCATTGCCACTCTCCACGGCATTTTACATCATGTTTGTATATGCAAAAAATGTAATCTGTTCAACATTTTATATTGCTTCATTTTATAATTAAACCTTGCCCCCGCCCTCGCTTTTAGGTAAAGCCAATATGGTAATTTAAAGGTCAAATAAATAAAAGACAATGATGCGACTTTGCAGTGCCATGTTGCGTAATGGTGTCGCGGGATGCCACAGTGTCAGCGACGTCATAAACTCGCGTGAAGTCACGGTGTCACATGGCGTCATGGTGACATTCTGAACCACGACCCACACGGAGCAAACACAAGGATCCACTGAGCAAACTAACGCACTGCCAATGCTGCCGTAAAAAAGAAAAAAAAAAGGGTAAAACATTGTTTTGAGGTCCATTCGCTACATAGTTGCTCGGTGTATCGAGCGATGTCCTAACGTCGTGCTAGCATACGACCACTAACATTTGTGTTTGCTAAATCTCGTTAAAGATTGACATCGCCGAAGGTGATTGCCCAATAGAAATGAGGGGCCCCGTGAAATATTTGCATGATTTGTCCATCTAGATGGGGGAGATACCTGGGCTACGGGGTAACGCTCCCGCTGACTTACGATGTTTGTCGCCCGTAAATGTTACCTCCTTTCGGGTTGTCGGCTTAGCAAACAGTCGGTGTTTGAGCATTTTATTGACGCTCGGTCCGCTGGTTTTATGAATAGATATCATATGAGGGACCCGCGAGCATCGCACGCCTTATTCCATTCGCTTCTGTCGTACAGTTGCAGGCGATATGAAAAAGCCCAAGCGATCGTGTGGTTCCGAAAACTGCCACTGCTATCTAACGGATGAAAGCTGAATTTTCATCGAGGCTGTTGTACGAACGATCGGCATCTTAATGACTGTTAGATTTTTGCTTTCACTCCCCACTTTGTCGGCAGACGGCTGCTAAGTCAACACCGATAGCAGTAATGCTCGGTAAGGGGAAAAAAGTTGGGGCTCCAATCCACGTTGTGAACGTGGCTGAAGCGAACCTGGAACGATTGCCCACTCCACTATAGACCCTTTTTTATGGCAAACGCCCCCAGGTGGTGCTCCAGTCTTTAACGTCCCATAAAACTTTCAGTTTATAAAAAGAATGAACAACCGCCACCTTAACACCGCTGCTAGAAATGTAGATGAATAGTTTAACCACCAATTATCCAGGTGAACGCCAAATTAATGAAGGAGTGCGAGATATGTTAAAATGTTTCGAGTATTCTTGTAAACCAACTTGCCTCCTCCAAGATGCAATATTGTACCGCCGAACACCCTCCTTAAATCTCTTACTTTGTTGTCCGTGCAGTATTTCTGCTTTCTAGCACCGGTGACGCAAGCAAGCTTAGCATGCTTGCAAAAACGGTGTGACCAGAAGTCACTTAGGACGCAAGCGGCAGTTCATGTTCGTAAATAGCAAAATTGTCTATACCAAATGATTGACAAAAGAAAAGTAAGTGCACTGTTCGAAAGCGTTTTCATATATGAAAGACTTTATACGCTGCTATTGCCGCGGGAGCTTATGCAACCGGAATTTTTACCGAGACATGCATGCGGGGAGCGCTACGTGATTTGCATTGATAGTGGGACTAGTGACGTCACTCCCCACCTCGTACTCTCCCGCTGCCGCGGCAGCCTATGCATCTACAATATTTACCGAAAAACGCATGCGGGGAATGCTACGTGATTCGCATTGTTCGCGCACGCCTATCTACCTTGTAGTTTCGGCACTTGTTTTGTGGTTTTCTTATTAAAATAATATTCAAAACCACATGATAAAGGATAAGGCGCGCGCGAACGCTGATAAGGCGTCCGCGATGGTTTTTGTTTGACTATTCTGTCGACTACTGTTCTGTCGACGGGCACAAAAAAAAAAAAAGAACACCGACGAGTCATGTACAACTTCGCTGTAATTTAAAAAATGGGAAACGCCAAGCAATCGTGTTGCACACGTGAAAGGTTTTAGCATCAGAAACGTTTAGCGGTACTCTGACTTTCCAGACGCCAGACGCCTACGTTCACGGCGCTCTTCATCAGATAGTTTAGGGCGTACCATGTGTACACTTGATAGTTGTTCCTAGAACACGAAGCGATACTTTAGCTAATCGCCCCAATAAACCTAGCGCAAAGGGGGCCTCACTCCTCCTCGCCTGCCTCACTCCTCCTCGCCGAGCCCTCTTCTCACACACTAAACATTATAACACCCATAATCGTGTAAAAAGGGTGTAAGTTAGGAAAAACACCCTTCTTACACTTCATTTACACGATATTTGAATATCGGTGGGTGTAAAAAGGGTGTGCTTATGTTTTTCATCCCTTCCACACCCTTTTTACGACCTCGCTTATTGCGATGGCGTCTGAAATCGTGTAAAAAGGGTGTATGGGCGAATTATACGCCCTGTATTAACACGGTGTGAAAGGGGCGTTATGGTGATGCCAGTCTAATACACCCATGATTTCATATCCGTTAATGCTTATTGCTTTGCTGAAACTGTTGCTGATGTACGGCGGTATAAACATCCAGTATAATTAATCGCTACACGAAGTCGCGTATGGTTAGGAAGTGATGGAGTATAGTTTTTGCAACTCCGATCGAACTCTTCGTCCGAGAGGAGCCGAAAATTACGTGTCGCGTGTGCGTCAGTTTCATCAGTTCAACTTCGACTTAAAAACAAAACATCTCCACTCGCAAAAGATGAACGAAGACGTGTCAATATACAACCCAAACAGCACACAGCATTGCGCCGATATAGGATCAAATATGAAAAATTGCGCCGTTACCATTTTGGTCCAGCCAATATCCGTGAAAAAAAGGATGGGTCGCGGCGACGCCATCCTGACATACCGTAGGCGATGCCGTTTTTGGTTGAGCGTCAAGATTCCCGCATGAATGGCCTATGCCGGCGAGGTATGTCTATTTCTTAACCGCCTAAAATCCGACGTTAAAAAAGAAAAGAAAAACAAGATGAAGCAAAACGGAATCTGCTTACTTTTAACCAGAGAAAGACCTCCTGCGCTGAACCACTGAACAAACTATGGGCCGTGGCGCCCTCATTTCGTGTATTACAAACTCACCTGACTGGCCCTCGCACTACTTATTGCACCTTCACTGAGATTTTATTTTTGTGTGTAGTTCTAACGAAACAATTCCGCAAGACAATCGAAAGTGCCGAATTTATGACACCCCGGCTATAGTACGCGATCCTTAGTTGACACCAAAATATCTAGCCTCCCGACGCTTTTTTTTCCTTTTTTTTTTCTTTTTTCGTACGGATGAAATTGCATCTCTTGTTTCATGCGTTCGAATTTGTTTTGTGTTATTTATTTCGTGATTTCGCGGTCGGCATCCGAGCACGCACGCCACTGCGTGAAGCAAGTCCTGACGTGTCCCATTTTGCGACCCTCCTTGGGCAGCCCAGGTGGCTTATACAAAGCCGCAGAGGGAGATTAGCTGCTTTGTCCACCCCTCTTTGACCTCGTCTTCTGATAAGCCTCCACACCTTCTTTTGTGTCTTCGTGTGGCTGTGAGCGAGTGCGAAGGCCGCTTCTAGCAAATCAGAGGGCTGGTGTGTAACACGTGACCGTTCTCCGTGGGACAGGGACGCTTGGACTATAATATGTCACGTGACTCGCTCCGACGCGCTGATGGGCTCACTGGGGCCGAAGTCTTTGCCGTATTCCAAATTACGGTGAGTGTAGGGGCCACGTAGGTCCGGTTTCTAAAAAGCTTCCGTCAGGCGTCAGTGTTCTTCTGTTTTTCGTGCGTTGCAGTCGCAGCCGTGGTTTTTCGTCTTGAACGGCCGGAATACGTTCATACTAATTTTTTGGTAATATTTGTGAATTTCGTCGGAGTCCATAGAATTATTGTGCTGTGTTTGTTGGACGCGTTTCAACAAAGAACTAACTGCTCGTCGGCGCTCGTGAGACTTCCGCTGATTGTGATCGACCGCCTTCATCCTCGACATTGTGTTTGCGTAGTTTTGTGCTGCCCTAGTCGGATTGTGCATCTATCACGACAGAGAGCTGCTCATCGGCGACGGCGAGAGTTCCGTTGAATGTGAGCAACCGCCTTCATCCTGGACGTTGTGTTTGCGAATTTTTCTGTGGTGCCCGAACCGGATTATGCAACTATCACGGATTACATGAGATCGGTGTTTTATTTGTAAGTACTCTGCAAGCATGCTTCTGGTAGTAGTCCTGCTTCCGTCTCAATAGACCATCTTACTGTTTACAAGCATGAACTGCTGCTTACGCCTCAATCAACTCCCGGTCGTTCCGTCTCTGCCAGCCTGTCGAGTTTTGCCTACGTCAGCAGAGCTAGAAAGCTTTAAAGTAGGTTTAGGCGAAGGAAAGCCTTATTTAAAGTTTGAGTGCATTTATTTTAAGCCTCGAAGAATTTTGTAGCTTTGTCACAAAAACTTAACACTAGGTGACAAATGCCAGCATTTGAGGTTTGACATGGGTTTCTCGCGAATTCGCGAAAGAAGAAGATGAGGTCCATGCACGTTTTTTCTGGATTCAAAAAATAAAGTGTTCCACATGTTTCAATTTGTTAGCAATCATTTCTCCGTAAATACTTTTTGATGAAGTGCTGTGTTACACATTTAGTATAACTTCTTGTAGCTGAATGAAGTGAGAGTTGCTGCGCAGGCGAGCTGGTGAAGGATCATGGTGAAAAAAACCCAAGACTAGGACAAAAAATCGGGACAACACAACACGTCTCAAGACATTTTGAGGCAGTATTGTGTTTTCCCAATTTTTTTGTCACTAGTCTCGGGGTTTACCCACCATGCTCTTCTAGCTGCAGTACACGTTTTTGGTAGGGTGTACTGCTGCCATCACACCCTAATAAATAGGTGTAGAGCAGAATCACTCCTTTCTGTGTAGGGTGTAAGGGATTACACCGGTTTTTGAGGGTGTGAGAAATAACACCATTTTTATAGGGCGTTTTTGTACACCAATAAGGGGGTGAGTTGTGACCCATGCCATTTACACCAATAAGGGCGTGAAAATGTTTAGTGTGTGCAGATGACCTCCCCGTTAAACAATCAGCGTCGAGCACCTCGCATCTCTTCTCCCACACGTCAACCAATCAGCTTCGAGCCTCGCGGCCACGCTTTTATCAGGGCTTCACGAAATGCCAAACACCTAGCCAAAGAACGTTTCATGCTAATAAAAACCACTTGACGCCCTCTCTTCTGCAGACTTATTATCGGACGCCCGAAAACGGATTGCTGAACCTGATGACCGGGTGGACTCAGCCACGCCTGATTTTAAATTTAGTCACGGAACGCCCCTCTGTTCGGCGTAATCAGCATGAATTCAGACACAAATGCTCAAGCCGGGAGCAAGAACAAACGCTGAACAGCCGCTAAAGTAATGGTGGAGCTTTCTTCTGATAAATAGCCCGACATGCCTTGGAAGCCACGCGCTCGCCTGGGCTTTTTTATATCGTCTGTGAGTGCACGGCATTTGAATATTTTTGTACATTACCGTATTTTCAGATCAGACACTAACTCAGCCATGGTACGTTAAAACGCGGTGGTGGCGCTTCGGACGCACTTCCGGTCCGGGGGTGTGGGCGGAAGGCACCTAGCGAGACGGGCATTTCTTTGTTGTTTTGGAAGAAATCAGACAAAAGCCTGCCTTCTCGTCAAAAGTCGTTCAAAAGGTCGCCAGACTCGTTCAAGCAACAGCTGCAAGTAGACCAAACGTTGTGATAAGAAGTCAGTGCAAACCTCAAAAGACTTACGTTTGAAGGTTGTTTGCGGTAAGTAGGCTCGGTGTAAACAGTAGATAAAAGGTTACATTGATCATTGTTACCAATGGCTATCACTGACTTGTTATGCCAAATTCATATGATCCGATTGTGCTTGCGATTTTCAGTATCGACGTCGAGCATCGAAGTTCCCATCCAAGTTTTTTCAGCCCGAGCTACGTCGCGACTGAAGATACCGAGCAGAATGTCATAATGTGAATCAGGCTTTAGCGTCTATTTTGCGGCGTTCACGGGAAATGAATCACCGCACATGATATTATTTACACGAAGTTTTGCGGAGTAACGAGCATTGCGAATATCGTTCAAGCCACTAAAGTAGTGAGACAATCGAAGGAAAATATTGTATTAACTATTTAAACGCGAAAAAGAGTACGGAACGCACGCCGACGCCGACAATATCATTCTAATGGTTTGTTGATGCGAGTTGCGGAGCTTTTTGCCCACATCTAAACGCGCATGCGCGGCGCTCCAGTTTTGTTTGTTAATATGAGTTGGTGTATAGCCCGCAGAATATAGATGCTTGGCAGTTGAATTTTTACCCACTGGGGACCATCTACAAGGACCATCTACAGGTATTTTGCTTTTTCAACACCGTTCATTATATCGAGACCTGAATAATTTTGTGAATTTATAAGTAATTTTATGATCACTTATGCATGATACAAGCATTTTTTGTGAGCTAACCCTATTGACGAACGGTGTGTGGGGCCCACCAAATTTTTTGAAAGGTCTTGATGCACTCCTCCGAAAAAAAGTCCTGAGATGTCTGTCAAAGTTTCCCAAAGCGCCTGACGTACCCTTCAAGAATTTCCGTAGGGTGTAGGAGGGCCGTCATAGCTTTTAGATGCATTTGGTGTCTGTCGCAATCTTTACCCATCAAAATAGTCTTAACGAGTTTTTTGGAAAGATCGCGTGACTCTTGGGGATATTTTCGTCAAGAAAGCCGCTTGGCCATTTTGTTTTGGGCGCTCTCGAGAAAAACGGACGCTCAGTGTCGGCGTCCCGTCCCACGCGTGGGATCTATCTCATAGATCAGCGCAGTGAGCGAATAAAACAGATGGCCTCTTGGTGCCTTGTTTCCTGTGACTCTTGGTCGGTCCAGTTTCAGAAGGTCATTTAGTGAGCGCAAAAGACGCCGGAGGCGCCGGCGTGACGGCACCAGTGACGATACTGTGACCGTGCTCGCGATTTCGTCAACGGCGGGAGACGTTGGTTTCGCCTTCGTAGTTTACGCTAAACGTGCTACTGACAGCGTGTGTGTGTTTATGTGTGTGTGTGTGCGTGTGTGTGTGTTTGTGTTTGTGGTGCACAAGCTAGGTTTTAAGATTCGAATTACCGTACATCTCAAAAATGTCGGCCCGTGGCATTGTGAGTACCTCCGTATATATTTTTGCGACAAAAAACTAGGTTGGTCTATTTGGTCTTATCGGCTTCATCTACGGCTGCTTGCGCCCGGGTTTCAGTACATATTGGTTCATGTCGTATTCCTGAATTACAACAGACATGTAAAACTGAATGTCTAAAATAAACTTCCAATGATGTTTTAAACTGCAATTTTGGTTTATGGCTCACAGTCATTTAGGGGTCTAAAAGGTTGGAGGGCTGAAGAGACCTGAAATGCTAAAGCGTCTGAAGAGGTTCAAAAGGCTGAGGGGTCTGATGGGCTGAAATCGTTTGAAGGGTTGAGAGGGCCCCGTGACACATCAGGGATGAAGGGTTATTTTGAACACGTAAGAAAGCAGGCATTTGTTAATGTATGCTACGTATGTGAAGATTTTCGTATCGAGTATGCACCAGGTGCGGACTATGCACCGGGTATCTAATAACAAACTTTAATTTTTTACCCCCTATTTTTTTCTTGCGGGCTGCAGTCCGGCAAAAAAAAAACGGTACTTCGATACAGCATTTTTGGGAACAGCAATAAAAGCCGCACAGAAAAAGAACTTATTTTTCCCGCGATCTCTCAAAACTTAAGATGTTTGTAATGTTGTCGCCATGTTCATGCAGACTAAGCTCTGGCTGTACAAACAAATAGCGACTAATTCCTTTCTAATACTGCTCCGGAAGCAATCAAATCGCAGTATTAGCGAATAAGAACGGTGAAAACGAAATCACAAAGCAAGAAACGGTGAAATCCTGTCAGAACCTGAGTATCTTAAGCTCTAAATTACCATGGTTATATAATTTCGATGTTGTAAGCGTTATCGAAAAAAATTATTAGCGGCATTTTGTTACTCGTTACTTTAAAATAAAAAGAAGCGCGTTAGAGATACGTTACTTGAAGATAAAAATAACACTTTACCGTTACCAACAAAAGTAACGCATGCTGCTATAGCGTCTTCCTGGATGGCGTCGATTCACCCAGCATGACTGCCATTGACGGTGACAGGAATTTTTGACATTGGGAGAAAGGGTGTGCGAGTTGAGGATATCCTAAAGTGGGAGTTGTAGCGGGGGGAAAGAAATAACGTTTTGAAGGCATGTGGGATGAGCGCAAGAATTATCATGACTTGCTGCTTCAAACACGAAAAAATGGATGCGTCGTTTTGTGAAGTTTTGGGAAAAAGATGTAACGTGTGACGTGACTAGGTTACCGGATACTCGAAATAAGTAGTGTAAGTATGTTATGCGTTACAGTTTCGAAAATTTTACGAGTACGTTACTTCGTTAATGAGAAAGTAGCGCGCTAACGCCAACGCTGTATAAATGTTGGTTAGGTGGCGCAAGCTACCTCTCGTTATAAAAAGTAGAGCCATTAGCATCAATCAGAGCCGTTTGTACAATGAGTGTGGCCATTCATTGGGAAGTATGGAAGGAAAATGAGGAGACGCCATTGGCCAAAAGCGGGCTGGGCGTGTTCCAGGGCGTCTTCACAAATTCGAATGTTGCCAACCAGAAGCCGGAAATAACACCCTGGCGGTGGTCAGGAGAAACGAAATTAATAAGCGCGTCGGAGTAATTCTCGGTGACTGAAAATATGGTGAACGGGATGTTTCAATCACGGTCATCTAAAATCATGATAAAAGAGCGCGACTAGCGGAACGATCGACATAATCCGTACGCCAGGTGCCGAGGGCCGGGAATCTGCCGTCCGAGCGGCCACACTCTGTCCGAGCAAAACAAAGTTCGAGCGGCACGTTCGTTTCCTACATCTTTTTGCATTGTTATAATCGAAACATCGCGTGCATTTTCTTTTAAAACGATGAAGAGTTACTTCATTTAACCCTTCTTCTCTTATTAAAACTGTTTCTATCTTCTACCGTTAAGGGATTACTTTGGGCTTGTGGTCAGGCAAGAGAGCATGCCAAGCCCTCTCTATCTCTGTCTGGTGCACGTCCTGGCTCTGCCCGCTCCTCCCATTGACCGAACTCTCTCCATTCACAGCTCTGGCATCCATATACTCATCCATTCAAACAATATAGAAACATATCTGGAGTGTCTTCTTTCCCTCCAAGCACGTGGAAAAACCAATCGCCGCAGTCAACCGCGAAAGCTCGGCTTGGATCAAGCTAATATTCTATTTAACCAGAAAAAAATATCATTTTCTTTTGACAATGTGCATGGTAACACGCCATGTTGCAATGCCGAAGCAATTCTGTTCTTGAAGCAGTAAACGTATAGTTTCAGTCTCGTCGTTTGTCTCGAGTTTCGGATGTTGAAAACGCTCGGGCTTGTTTGTAAACTCCTTTGTTGGTGTATAGACTGCATTATGCATCTGTTTCTTTTTTTTTCTGTATTTTAGTGATGCCCCGTAGCAAAAAAAAAGAAAAGTTATTCAGTCAGAGTTGTAGGCTACTCACTACAGTAATCGAAATATATGTAATCGATTACTTTTGGGAGTAATTTTGTAATTGAGGAGTTTCAGAGACGGTGTCACCACTCTGGCGGCCGGTCGCCGAACGAAAACGAGGGGGATAGGTTCGCTGGGCGTTGGCCACGTTGGCTTTGTGTAAATGCGTTGGCCGCGAACGTAGGCTTATAAACTTCGGCAGCAAGAATATTACGCGGCTCTAGTGTTCCGGTACGAGCAACGGAGATCACACGAACTGCTACGACTAGCTACGACCACCCGCCGCAGCGATGCAGGCGTCGAAGGAGCGCAACCTGTGTACTACGCAGTCAGTCGCCGTCGCCCGACGCCGGTCACTTGGCATTCAGGGCTTTCCGCCCCGGGTTCTTCGCTTGTACTTGGAACCGAGTATTATTCCCTGTGCTTGTGTATGTGCTCAGTGGCTAGATATGGACCTCATAGAGCAGAGTTCTTCAGACTCGACAGCGACTCAAAGTTGACAGCGGAGGGGCTTGCAGCAACGCTTTCGGTTGGTGCACGGGTGCGACGACTATACACGGATAAATTTTAAGATTGCTGCTAGCAAGGTGGGCCATAGTCGCTTTATGTTGACACGATTTTGAGTGTAAGTACTCCGTGCAAAGGCGAATCTATCGCGTTTCTAACCCACCTTTGTTTTGTTGTTGTTTTTAGCGTACGACCGATTGAAAATGCTTCTGTACCGATCACGGAGTGAATGTCTTCGGCCTTACATTACGGAACGCCCAATAAAAAGTCATATTCGTTCAGCGAGAAAACTTTCCTTTCGAGTGACCTTCTTCGATTGATAATTTCGCTCGTACTTGAGTGCTTTAATCAACACGATCGATTAAGTTTGCTTCCCTAGTTAGGACATTTTTGTGCCACATGCGGCACTGATGTATGCTACTGGTGGTATTGTGAATTGGGTTACTTCCAAAGGTGGGACCATTCAATTTGCTAAAAATGTGATGATATGGAAATGTCGTTGCATAACTAGCGTTTTACGTTTAAGATTGATAAGAAACATGCTCATGTGATGATGCATGTCTACAGCATAAGCTTTGCAGATCCAGAATGGATGTGCTACAGGCTCAAGACTTTTAATGGACCAAATTGGTGATTACACGGCAATAAATATTGTGGTGGAAAACTGCCCATTGACTCGGTGAGTTTTGATCGTGACCATTGGTGTGCTGTTGGCAAATTAGGTAATGGCACACCTTTTCGCTGACCATCTGGCTTCAAGGGCCATTGCATCTAGATGTGCTTAAATATCTTTATTTCAAGGTTCAGTGGACCCCTCTGCATCATTACAGGAAGGCACTCTCAAGCCACAACAAACAGCAGTGAATATACAACGCATAATAACATGCACCAGTGTCCAGGCGTATAGCCCGCAGAAGCCAATTTGAGCCTAAGAATGTTTTTGTTTTGTTTAGATAGTTTTGCATTTGGTGTATAATTCGATGGGCCCGATTTCCGCGCCCAGTGCATAGACCGCCAAGCTGGTGCGTTGCGTCTTTGTGCTTTTTTTCCTGGGTGGCATTTTCTTCAGAAGTACTTCGGCGAACGCTATTGAGCCTGAAGAACTGCTCTTGAGGCCCATATCCAGCCACTGAGCACACACAAGTACAGAAAATAACACTTGGTGTAAGTACAAACGAAGCACTTGGGCGGAAAACCGTGAATGCCAAACGAGCAGCGTCGGGTGACGGCGACTGACTGTGTTGCGCCCCTTTGATGCCTGCATCGCTGCGGTGGGTGGTCGTAGCTAGTCGTAGCGAGATGATGTTCACTTCAAGCAAGAAATCTTGCCATACCATAGTCAAGATATGTGTGCAAATGTTCGACGACGTGGGCTCTCTCACGTTGGTGCAGTTGTCATCAAGAAAGGTACATATCAACAATGTTGCGTATTTGAGGCTGAAACTATGACGCATACTTGTCTAAACCTAAATTTATCGGTCTGCGGCAACAAACATTTTCGTTGACGTTGCTTAGATCATGTAACCATTCAGGCCTCGAATTAAATGGTGTTGCGAACTCTTCGGTTGTGTATGAAAACCTATTTGCCCTAATAAAAGACATTTTGAAAAGGACACATGTCTTCTGTTGATACACATCTTCCAATTTACAATGCAGAAGCAAACATAAAATCAACTGCATACATCTACCACTTAGCATAAGCACCTTTTGCAATTCATCCTTGAGCACACTCAAATATCAGCTTAGGTTGCTTTTGTTTTAGAAGCTTTGCCCTGTTCTGTAAAAAGAAAACAGTTAAAAAAGCTTTACCTTCGTTCTCCTCCTTGCATTTAATACAGACTTGTATGTCAGCAGATCACACACAGCAGATACCACCGAGGCACATACAACTCGAATGACCGATGAGACTATTGCTATTACAATAAAGCTTTCCACAAGAGCCAAAACGAGGCTTGTAGGGGTGCACAAGCACATCGAAATGAGATTGGCGCTTCCGGGGCTTGTTTACATTATGCGTAAAAACAGGACGATCGGCGACCAGCTGATCGCAATATAACACCAAGGATACCAATGTTTCGATACATAAAACGCAGGATAAAGACCTCAATCGTCCCTTATATGCTGTAGTTGTCATACCTTCCATCCAACCGCTTTTTAGCACAATTAACTAGAACAACCGAAGAGTTCCCAACACCTTTTAATGCGAGGCCTGAATGGTTACATCATCTAAGCAACGTCAACGAAAATGTTTGTAGCCGCAGACCGATAAGTTTAGTTTTAGATAAAGTACGCGTCATAGTTTCAACGCGCGAACATTGTTGATATGTACCTTTCTTTGGACCCGCGTATATTCGGTTCAACTTGATGACAGCTGCACCAGCGTGAGAGCTGACGTCGAACACTTGCACATATATCTTGACTATGGCAAGATTTCTTGCCTTCGACTGGCTTGAACACTTCATCTGTAGCATCACGGTAGGTCTTGGTTGAAATGATGATCGTCTCGCACACGGCAACAAACAGAGAACGACACGCTTTGTTCTATTTATACGCTGCCGGTCTACGGGCGTCACAAATCTATCCCCCTCTTGTCCGCCATGTTGGATCGATCGGAGCGCCCCCCATATCCGCTGAAACTCCTCAATTGGTCGAATACACTTATTGGGAAGTAATCGGAAGACTGATCAAAAAAACTTTCGGAAGTAACAATTTTGTTTGTAACCGCGAAAAGTTTCTACACTCCTTTGCCATGGCGCCAATTCGTTTGTACCAGTTTCCAACCAGGGAATCGTCGGGCCGAATCTCCGACAGGAGAAAAGTTTACGAAAATTGGTAGATTAAAAAGATAAGTAGTTCGTAATTTGGTGATTCTAACTCGATAATGGGCGGGAGCAGTCGGAAAAGCAACGGTTGGTTTTTTTCAAGTAACGGCCACTTACTTTTCTTCTCAAATAATCGAGTAATCTAATTGAATATTTTTTTAACCTGAAATTATTGTAAGTGCCATCGATAACCTTTTTTTTGAGTAACGTGTGCAAGGCTCCGTAGTCTACACAAAAACATGTTTTGTTTGTTCAGCTCAGAATTGAAAGACAGTTCCGCCCTCTGTAGAGTCTAACGACCCGACAGCAAAACGAAAAACAAAAAACAAAAAAAAAATAAAGAACGAAGTTACACTAAATGGACGTATGCTAAAATGAAAACACGAACGGCGATTGCGCGAAGATGGAGCTCAATCATAGTCCGCTGAGGTCAAGGGAGCTCAGGCTGATGAAATCGCTCGCGAAGTGTACTAAAAACGAAGCATATTTTTTAGCCTGCAAAAAAAAACAACAAGAAAACAAAAAAATGCTACACGAGCGATCATAATTTTGAATATATAACAGAGTACACAAGAGTTTCGCGCGAGTGAACTTTCGTGTCTCTGCGAACGAAGGAAATGTATCATAAAAATCGTCGAGAAAACCGTGATTGAGCGCGATAGATAACACGACGAGAAAATAACGGCGCCTCGTTGAAATAATAAAGAGTGTGAGCTATATATATATATTTTCCTTTAAAATCGACGCTAGATAAGGTCAGTAATAACAAGAGTACGATGAGAAAATAAAAGCGATACAATAAGAGGAGCAAGAAGACATAGGGAGGTTTCATATCTCGCAGTCGAACGGGGGCTCCCTGATTCCCGGATGAAATTGATGGCGCAGACGTCTGGCTCTTCGGGAACCAGAGTGCCCAGATTCCAGAGTGTCTCCAGCTTCTCGATCGGGTTAACATGGTTTACGAGCTGCGTTTGCCACACAAGCTGCGACGAGGAATCGGAGGCTTCGATCGCCTTCTCAAGTCACTCCACCCGCTGTCACCTCAAGAACTGAGCAAGATCTCAAGAACAGAGCATTGTTCTTACGCTGCGCGAAGTAGTTTTTTTTCACGCAATGTGTTTTCCGAAGGAAGAACCGATGATTTTGGGCATTTGGAACGTCTGCGTCTTGAGAAGAGAACACTTATCTAATTTACAATACAGATATCTCCACATAACAAGGAGAATTAGTTATGCTCCCCGAGGAGCCTGACTTTTTCTTTTTGTTTACTTTGGTTCTTAAGGTGAAAATCAGTATAGCTACGTCTACGTGGATGCGACAGCAGCGCACCGATTAGAGAAGGAACGAATCATACACGCCCAACGCCCCTGCTGCTTCCTCTTTCAGGCAATCAAAACCGTCAGATCTTGATTCGATGCTCTACGGTCGTATCCATGTATCCGTGGCTAATGACAGCTCAAGAATCGCAGGACGCGCGGCGAGTCCCAAACAAATTGTTATCGCTTCGCCACCAGTCAGATATCGTAATCAGCCGATACAAAGGGAATAGCCAAACCGTTCCAATCTAATCCAAAGCAGAATCCTCGAGTTCCAAACACCTTGTTATCATTTCCCAGCCAATAAGATATCGACATCAGCCGATACAAAGGGAATAACCAACGAGGGAATCCAAAGACGAATCAACGAGCCCCAACACCTTGATAACGCTTCGAAACCAATAACATCGACATCAGCCGATACAAAGGGAATAAAAAACGAGGTCCAATACAATCCAAAGCGGAATGGGCGAGTCACAAACACCGTGTTATCGCTTTGCACCGAATAATATGTCGAAATCAGCCGATGCAAAGGGAATAACCAATGAGGTCCAATCCAATCCATAGCCGAATCAGAGAGTCCCAAGCATCTTGCTATCGCTTCGCAGCCAATGGGGTATTAACATTAGCAGATACAAAGGGAATAGCCAACGGGGTTTACTCCAATACAATACAAAGCCGAAGCGGCCTGTCCCAAGCACCCTGTTTGTTGAATGACGAAAATAATCTCTGGAGAAGGGAACCAAGAGGGACAAAGGACAGACAATATCTCCAAACACAGCAAGGGGTGACTGGTGCGCGACCGAAAAAAAATTCGCCTGGTCCGGGTATGGAACCCGGGACCTCTCCATGACAGATGGAGCACTCTACCAACTGAGCTAACCAGAGATTAGATGTCAGTGGAGCAAACAGGTTTTATTAGCCGCCACCAGTCTAACATCAAGAAGGGTGAAGCTTGCAGTTTAATGTTATGATTATAATGCAATTAAATGCAAAGGTGCAAGCGAGCTGGACAAGAATGATGCAAATAATCAAAGGTAATAGCCAGCAAGATCCAATTCATATCAATCTATAGCCAAAACAAGGGTCCCAAAAGGGACTTGCTATCTGTACACCACCAACCGGGGTGTCACGTGACGCTCCAGTTACAACGACTCTCTACGCCACGAATCTCTGCCTGTGAGGGCCACGGGACCTTCCCTCTCCTCGTGTTTTGTCGGTCGGCGTTATTTGGGTTCCTCGATCGTTAAGCTGATCGTTTCGCGAACGGATAGGCTCGGCCGCCACGAAACGGCGGGGTCCAAGTGTGTTAAAAAGAAAAAAAATTGTAATGAGTCGCGACAGACTGCCGCCGCCAGGCGTCACAAACACAGGGGGGGGGGGGGGGGAGGTTAAGGGTTTAACAACGGGGCCCTGTTATAACCAACAGAAATGCGTGACGCAGAGAAACAAGGTCGCTGGAGCATCACGTCGCCCCCATGGTTGATGATGTGAAAATAGCAACTTCCGTCCCAAACATCATCTGATCGCTTCACAGTCAATGGGATATCTCCATCAGCTGATACAAAGGGAATTTACATCAAAGCCCAATCCAATGCAATTCAAAGCCGAAGCGCCGTGTCTCCAAACACCGCGTTATCACTTCGCAGCCAATGGGATATCAACATCAGCCGACACATCAGCCAATAAGATGCAATTTAATCCAAAGCCGAAGTTTAGGTCACAAAGCAAGACGCGTCTCTTTTAAGCCGCGGTAACGCTGCTAACACACCATACAAAATAAGACAGCCTGCAAACACTCTCTGAAGCGTGTTTATTCCTTGTATGATGCTACATTGGTCATACAAGTACTGTCCGCAGACATGCCCGAAGCCTACGTATTTATGAAGCGGACATGCTTCCAGTCATTGCTGGAACATGTCCGCAGATGACTCTGTCGTCATTTCTGCAGAGTAACTCCGTGCCTTTTGTATGACGTACGAGCAGTGTGACTAGCGCCTTCGAGGTTTGCTCAGCGTCTCCTCCCGCCATATCCTCGTCGTAAACGCGGCAAACCGCGCATGCGCAGAACATACCGCTCTGCTTAGGAAGCGTTCGCCGTTAAATTGCCAACGGACCACACGTGGTGCGAGTTGCGCCCTCTTTGAAATGTAGGCTCTCTCCTCGGGGTTGCAGCTGGTCGACACTGACCGCGAGATGAAATGAGTTCGCTCCGCGCGGTCATCATTCTATCGCTGCTTCCAGCGCACGCGCCCAAACTTTTGTTGGTATTATTTGGCACGAAGAAATTTCGCTTCCTTGGGTGCCGTACCGGACGACACCCCGGGTGGTAGACTCCCTTCCAAAAAGAGTTTCGCGGGCTTCTTATTTCAAAAGCGTTAGATGAAGTTTATTTTTCAAAGCTGCGATTGTTGTGTTTTGCATCTACAACCTATCGAAAGAAGAATTTCATATCTGATTTCTCCAATAAAGATGCCAAAAAGTACGTAAAGTAAAGCGGAAATTTGGGCCAGTTGGTTCATGATCAGAATATAAAGCGCCAAAAAACGACAGGACAAGGAGGAGAGTAAACAGGACAGGGCGCCTCGTCCTGTTTACTCTCCTCTTTGTCCTGTTGTTTTTTGGCGCTTTATATGTAAAGTATATGTATAAAGCGTATGCAAGCCCTTATCTGGTCTCGCATGTTTGCGTATACTTAGTGGACACATTAATTTGTTTTCTTGATTGCAGTGGGGGACATACATTATTTTTAAAAAAATTGTTTGTTCAGTAAAAAACATTAGAACTTATTTAAGAGATATTGCCGCGCGCTTGTACGTTGCAAGCACGACTATGCCACGCACCCATCGGAAAATAAGGCGAATTATATCGATATTATTCACTACTTGGAAGTAGCTCTATAAAGATTTCTTATGTTTCACCATGCGAAACCGTACTCAGTAGATAAGCTTTGACTCTTTTTTAAGCAAGTCGTCCTTACATGCGTTGATAAGCTTATCCCAGAGCGACCGGCAAAAAGAAAAAGGCACAATCCACGCGTGACGCGGGATATTTTACAATTAAAGCGAAAGAGAAGCAGAGAAGAAAGGTTCCAACCAAGTTTAAAATTTATGCTTCCTCCTCTTCCCCAAGAGCTACGCACCCTTTTGTGCACATCTCAATATCGTTACTTTAATGTCACGATGCACAACTTTCTAAAAAAAGAAAAAAAAATGGGCTCAATTGACAAGAAAAAAGTTTGATAATTAAAGAGCTTATTCATAGCGTGCAGTCATTTTCAGATGAAGCAAGCAGCGCTAGTGAGCTTAATTAATTTTTTAATTTTTTGTCTTCCCTGTTTATAACTCTATGATGCCCTCATTTAATCATGGCGGTTGTGGAATGAGTGACTTAGAGGTTTCGACAGAAGGTATTTTTAACAGTATTTAGCGATTAGACACTAGAACGTCGAGTGGCCCTGATGGAATTCCTAACGCTATCTTACGAAGGTACGCTGAATGGTGTTCCAAGTTTCTATACGCGATTTACTCTTGCAGTTTAAACACTTCTGACATGCTTCAACATTGGAAGGTACCCAAAGTTGTACCGATATATAAAATTGGAGAGAAAAAAAAGTGTTTGCAATTACAGACCAGTCTCATTATTGAGTACATGTAGCAAGGTTTTCCAACACTTCGTATTTAAGCACATTGTAAGATTCCTAGAATCTGAAACTTTCTTAGTAGATTATCAACGCGGGCTCCTACGAGGCTTTTGAACAGTGACACAGCGTGTTCATACAGTCCACACTTCTGGTTCAGTGATTGATAGCAATGGTCAAGGCGACACTTCTTAGATTTTGCGAAGGCGTTTGACAGCGTTTCGCATCGCAAGTTACTGCATAAATTAAGGCAAGTGTTAGGCAATGATCGATTATTGAGGTGGATAGACTCATACCTTACGAATTGTAAACAGTTTGTGTGGGCCGAATCAATAGAATTACCCGTTCTTTCTGGAGCGCCCCAGGGGTCGGTACTCGGACCGTTGCTCTTTTTTGGTTTTTATCAATGAAATGCGGGTTAATAAGCCCTCGAGACAGCGCCGCTCTTTTGCTGATGATTGTGTATTTTTTCTAAGATACGGTTTTGATGAATATATACAATGATTTAATTTACATTAGGTGAAGACTGAAAATGGCGGTTACACTCATCCAAAGTTCGGTGCCTCCACCTCTTCTTCCCTTGTCACCTTATGAAAAAGTCTCTTATTTTTCTTCTTAACATCACTCCCCATCGGGTGGAAACGGCGTCCCGCCGTTTGATTGGGGAATGTATGGTTTGAGACGGAGGGCGTGAAGTGTTTGTACTTGACGATGGCGGTTATTCTGTGGAGGTTTGACGGGCTCCACTATATAATTGACGTCACTTGTTTGGTTGAGAATCCTATGAGGACCGCGATATCGAGGTAGTAGCTTCTGAGCAAGGCCGACTTGCCGCTGTGGGGTCCAGATCAGAACCAGGTCACCTGGTGAATAGGCGACGAAACTGTGGGTTCTGTCATAACGGACACATTGCCGTTCCTGAGAATCGAAAGTTCGCTGGCGTGCAAGTTGTCGTGCCTCTTCAGCACGGCATATTGCGTCTGACGCATAGTCGGAAAGTGAGGCTTCGGGGTGTAGCGGAAGCAGTGTGTCCAACATGAGGAGGGGTTCATGACCAAAAAGAAGATAAAAGGGAGAGTAGCCGGTTGTGTTATGAGGAGAGGAATTATATGCGAAGGTTACGTAGGGAGTGTAACGTCTCAATTGTTGTGCTCGTGGGTAACGTACATGGGGAGCATGTCGGCAAGGGTCCGATTAAGGCGTTCCATTAGGCCGTTCGTCTGCGGATGGTAGGCTGTCGTTTTTTTGTGAAGAATGGGGCAGAGGTTCAAGATTTCACTTACGACGCGAGATGTGAAGGGCCGTCCACGGTCGGACAAAAGCTGTCGAGGTGCTCCGTGCTTGAGGATGACGTCTTCGAGCAGGAACTGGGCGACGTCAACTGCCGTCCCGGTCAGGAGGGGCCTTGTGATTGCGTAGCGTGTGGCGTGATCGATCGATCGCGACCGCTATCAAGCGATTACCGATAGAGGAAGTAGGGAAGGGACCAAGAAGGTCAACTCTCACGCAGTGAAATGGCTGTTCAGGAGGATTCAGAGGTTGTAGGAGTCCTGGAGGACAGGAGGAGGGTGTTTTTCGGCGCTGGCAGGAGTCACACGATGTGTCGTATCGCTTCACTGTTCTGTACATAGTTATCCGGTAAAATTGTTGCTTCGCTGGGGCGTAGGTTCTGACCACACCCAAGTGACCGGATGATGGTGCGTCATGCAGTTCGGCGAGAATAGGCATTTGTAAATGCTTGCGTTTGACCAGAGGCCAAGAACAACCGTCCGGCCGAACATTTTGTCGATAGAGAACGCCATTTTGGAGCGAGTAAACACTGGAAGAAGGCGTGTATTGGTGTTACCTCTCAAATCTGAAATGATAAAGTGCAGCAGTGGATCAAGGTTCTGTTCCTGGGCAATGTCCAGAAGGTTCGAAAAAGGAAGAACGGGAATATCGGTGTCTTCATTGATGTGGGTAGTAGAGTACACGGGGTAACGTGAAAGGCAGTCGGCGTCTTGATGGAGCTTCTCTGATTTATAGGATATGATGAAATCATACTCTTAGAGTCGAAGAGCCCATCGTCCAAGGCGGCCAACAGGATCTTTTATAGACGATAGCCAGCACAGGGCGTGATGGTCAGTGATTACAGAAAACTGGCGACCAAACAAGTACGGCCGAAATTTTGTTATTGCCCACACAACCGCTAGACACTTCCGCTCGGTGATCGTGTAGTTTTTTTCGGATGAAGAAAGCGTGCGGCTAGCGTAAGCAATTACTCGGTTGTGTCTGGATTGAATTTGAGCCAAAATAGCACCAATTCCATGGCCACTGGCATCTGTGCGTAACTCAGTGGGTGCGGAGTTATCAAAATATCCTAGAAGGGGGCTGGTTGTTAAAGCCGTGTTTAAGCATGTAAACGCTCGTTCTTCGTCCGATTGCCCGAAAAAAGGCGTGCTTTTTTCAGAAGAATGTTACGTGGGCTGGCAGTATGTGAAAAATCGTGTATAAAACGGCGGAAGTATGAAAACATTCCCAGAAAGCTGCGGAATTCCTTAGTGAAGCACGGGGCTGAACAGTCCTGAACAGCTTTTACTTTATCAGGGTCTGGTTGAGCGCCGGTTTTATCCACCCATTGGCCCAAAAGTTTTATTTGACGACTGCCGAAGCGGCACTTGGACGAGTTTACGGAAACGTTTAAGTACTTGGGCCAGGCCCGTGAGGTGAGAGGAAAATGTGCTTGAAAAAATAATTACATCGTCGAGATAACATAGGTAGGTTGTCCATTTTAAACATTTAAGCAGGCGATCCACCATCTTTTCGAATGTTGCGGGGGCATTGCAAAGGCCGAATGGCGTAACTTTAAATTCGTAGAGGCCATCGGGTGTAATAAATGCTGCTTTTCCTCGATCTGAATCGTCAACTGTAATTTGCCAATAGCCCGAGCGGAGGTCGATAGTGAAAAGTACTCGGCACCGTGCAAACAATCCAGCCTTTCATCAATACGAGGAAGTAGATAAGCGTCCTTTTTTTGTGTGATTTTGTTCAAGCAACGGTAGTCGCCGCAGACCCTCCATGATCCATCTTTTTTCTTGATCAATACAACGGGCTAGAGGCCCGTTGTATTGATCAGGGGCTAGAGGAAGGTAGAACAATGTCCTTCGAAATCATGCTGTCAACTTCTTTTTGAATGACTCGGCGTTCGCTGGCTAACATTTGTTAAGGTCTGTGGTGGACAGGAGTTGCGTGGCCGGTGTTGATGCTGCGTGTAGCAAGGGTCGTATGTCCAAGGGAACGGTTGTCAAAATCAAAGATGTCATGGAACTCCCATAGAAGACCTTGAAGGCGTTGTTGTTTAGCTGCCAACCTGGAGTCTACCCTGGTGAAAATATTCAAAAGGTCCAGGGGTGTTGGACGGGTTGAGTTTGAAGCGGGTGGGTGGTCTGCTGCAATAGTGGAGACGGTGGCCGTGTCTAACGATGAGCTTGTTGCTGAGGAAGCACCTTCTGGTAATACTTGTGTACTGGAACTAAAGTTAGCTACCCATACGCGGGTGCGGCCATTGGAAATGGGAACAATACAGTGCGGGAGGGCAAGCTGTTTCGCGAAAAATATGCCCGTGTTAGGTGTTAGAACGTAGTCTTCATTGGCAACAAAGTGCTTTGAGTGAACTTCGACGGTGATGGCGGCCAGCGGCAGAATCCGATGACTCGCGGTGGTGCATAATCTTGAAACGATTGGTTCAGACGTGTTGGCTGAGCTAGGAATGTCGAGGGCAATGGTTCCTGTGGCGCAATCAATGAGGGCGGCGTCCGTTGACAAAAAAAATTTCCCCCTAGAATCAAAATATGGGGGCAATTGGAAATCACGGTGAAGAGAACGCGAGTGGTTTCATTGTTTATGGTAATTCGAGCGCCGCAAATTCCAAGAGGTGAGATAGCGCGGCCGTCTGCACCTTGGAGGAGCTTAGAATCCGGGGGCGTCAAAACCTTGTGAAGCTGGCGTCTAAGATCTTCCCTCATAATGGAGATGGCGGCACCGGTATCTACAAGCGTCAATATAGGAACGTTATCGATTAAAATTAAAAGTTCGTTTTGTGTTTTGCTTATAGCGTCCTGAAGAGGATTAATGGACACGAATAGTGATGCAGCCCCACCTCCAGAGGCCGCGCGGTTTAGTTTCCCGAAATGCGGTGGTCGTGGGTGGAGGATATTGAACGACGGGGCATGGAAGAGGGTGAGCGGCGGGGATAGGGGGAGGGAAAACAGCCATATCGTTTGGGCCGCCTGGGCTCTTGAACTTTATGACGGTAGAGATTGGCTGATGGGGCTGCAGTGACGTTGAAAGGACCGACAGTAGGCAGTCGACAAGAAAATGTGTAGTTACAATCATCCAAAGCTCGGTGCCTCCACATCTTCTTATCCTGTCTCCTCACAAAAAAAAAAAATCTCTTCTCTTTCTTCTTAACAATATCTTGTGCATCTAACCAAAAATTTATAGAAGATAGTATTCAAATGATTTTATTGTGGTGTCAAAAATGGCAAATGGACCTGAATGTCAGGGAATGTGTAAAATGTCAGTCACACCAAAGAAGGTTCCTCTCTTTTTTCTTATACTATTCATTCACATGCCTTAGAAGTAGTTAATGAGTACAAGTACCTGGGTGTTACTATCACGTCCAACTTAACCTGGGCTATTGAGATTAAGCAGGTCATCATAAAAGCGTCAAGTAATCTGTGGTTGCTACACAGGAAAATGCGTCCCTACATCTGCGACAAACAGACGTCCTATGAATCGCTGATTCGTACTTTGTTGGAATGTGCTGACTGGCATTGTATGGGACCCACACTCGCAATCGCTCATTGATCAATTGGAAGGCCTTCAAAAAGAGCTCTTAGATTTATTTACAACCAATACGGCAAAGATTCACACGTGTCACCGTTGTACACCGCCTCCGGAGTGTCTATATTATCATGTTGGAGGAAAATAAAGCGTTTGAAATTTTTGCATAATATAACTCATATTAAGGCTGGTTTAAATTTTTGTGGTTATTTGCAGTATTACGCGAGTCGTAATACAAGTCAGAAGCATCAGAATTTGTTTTTTGAGTTCTGTTGTAGAATATATATATATATATACATATATATATATATATATATATATATATATATATATATATATATATATATATATATATATATATATATATATATATATATATATATATGTATATGTTTTTAATGTTCCGTTTTTCCTCGTTCCGCTTACGAGTGGAATGAGCTGCCCCCGAGTGTGACGGCGATTGTTTCTACCGCTTTAGTTGCAAGTGCAGCTGATGAAATTTTTTGTGTGTCACCAATAACTAAGCTATTTCTTAATTGTGTTTGTTGTGTCTATACGACTCACTGATTGTTTCTGATGTTGTCTTATCATGCCCTGGCCCTCAAAAGCTGGCTGGCAGTATCCTCAAATAAATAATATGATGATGGAGTAATTACAAAACTCTGGTGTAAGCTAAAAGGGTGACTACAAGAGACCGGTGCCCGATGATTCCAACACGTAGCCCAGCCGGTTCCTTCGGTCGCTCCACCTGCCAAGGACGTCGTTGTCCCGGAAGATGTAGAATGTTTTGTTCAGAGGCTTGTATTGAGAGAGTTTGGTCAATGGGAGGCGCGGGCAGAGTCAGGCCGTGCGGCAGAGTCGGAAAGAGGGCTTGGCATGCTCTCTTGACCAACCAGAAGCCGAAAAGAATCCCCTAGCGGTGGTAGCGGCAAACAGTTCTGATCAAAAGTCTATGTTCGTATATGGTTTTAATAAACGCGTAAGAGTGAAGTGTAGTAACTCTTCGTGGTTGAAAATAGGGTGCACGTGTTGTTTCGATCATGATCATGCAGAAAGATGTAAGAAACGAATGCGCCGCTCAACTCTGTTTTGCACGGACGTTCGGACGGCAGATTCCCGGCCCTCGGCGCTTGGCGTACGGATTATGTCGATCGCTCCGCTAGTCGCACTCTTTCACCATCATTTCGGATGAGCGTGATTGAAACATCACGTGTACCATATTTTCAGCAATCAAGAGTTACTCCGATGCAGTTATCAGGTTTGTTTCTCGCGACCACCGCCAGGGTATTATTTCCGGCTTCTGGTTGGTCACATTCGAATTTCTGAAGACGCCCTGGAACACGCCCAGCCCGCTTTCGGCCAATGGCGCCTCCTCATTTGTCTCCTATACTTCCCAACGAATGGCCAAACTCTCTACATTTACGGCTCTGGTTTTGTTGTCGATCTATACGCTGGTTCCCCCGTACTGCAGCAGCAGCACCTTGTTCCCCGCTTTAACGGCCGGTGGAATGGTCTGCCCCACCTCCGTGCGCGCCCCGGTGCCGATGGCGTCCACGGCGGCACTTTGAACCTTGGCTTGGGCCCTTCTCGGGGATCATAATGCCCCCTTTGATCACATCCTCCGGCACAAACCTCTCGACCAAAATGCGGTTTAGCAGCGGCACCAGCCTCTTGCCCAGTCCGCCCATGGATCCGTGAATTGGGGGTGAACGACGATGGACAAAGTTCGAAAAGCGGCAGAGGTAACGCTGACTGGCGCCGGCCTTTCCTGCTGTCTCGACGCTCGTTTTTTATATTATTTGGCACAAGCTCGCCGATTCAACCTTTATTTTCAGTTCGCTGTTCATCCTCTCCTCATCTTTATTTCTGACAATATAAGTCGGACAAAAAGTACATGTAAGACCTTATGTTGTTCTCGTTAGACATTGTTGCGAGGGTTGGGCTTTGTAAAAAGTGTTAATTAGACGCAACACAACGCAGCAATGAATTTTGAACATAACGGCTGAAATATTCGGTTCCACATTAATTAAGCACTGTACTGTAAATGTGCCAAAAGCACAACTCTAGGCAACCCATTTCAATCGTATAGAGGCCTCGGGGAAGAAAAACAGACGAACCATAATACACGAATAAGGTCGAATTTTGATTCTGGTGATGAGCTCTTACCGATAATAAATTAGTTTCTGTCACAAAACATGGTCCTATGTATAATAAGTTGATTGTTTTAAATGTTATCGAACAACAATGACCTAAAATGCTTTCGGCGTTCACTAAGTAATTCCCAATGTAGGTCCCTTTCATGCTGGTGACACTCGCTCCGAATTCGGAGTTATTTAACACAAATCTAGCACACTTGTTTTATCCTTTTTCAAGCTTGTTTTATAATAAATTATGGTCGCAGACGATTAACGCATACATAATGCCTTGGCGAATAAACGTAGCATACCAAGTTTATTTATTTTTATTGAAGTCTGTCTTAATATTAATACGTATAAAATTAAGCATATGCATTACATTGAGAGTTACCATCTCACCATGTTGCTGCCATTATACAGCCACAGACAATAGAGCCCCCAAGTACTTTACGGTTGAACTAACCTTAACGACGTCCTTATTTTTCATGTAAAAAGAATGAATGTGGCGCATTCTTTTACTTGATCTTGTGTGTAGGTGTGTTAAACCATTCAAGTTCATCCTTTTATTGTCCGACCACAAATAAATTTTGCTCTGATCGCTTTGCAGACGTTGAATATCGCTGTGATTATTATTCGTTCTATAAATAATAAGTCACCCGGAAAAAGTTTAATCGTAAATTGTGTTCCGTCAACTGTATTATTTATATAAACCTGAAAGAGCAAAGGTCCAAGAACAGAGCCCTGGAGCATACCAGAAGTGACTTTTACATATCCAGACTCCTCCCTATTTATTATAATCCACGTATCCACTGCGCAGCATAGATATAGCAGAAATGAAACGTCATTTAACTTGCCTCTATCTAAAAGAAACCATGAAACGTTTTTTTGTTTTTTTAGATTCTTTCTTTTTAGTTTTAATCCTCATATCAAAACCCCGATGAGAAATCGCGTGGTCGCGCTACGCTAGAGCACCGGATGCGATGATTCTAAGCTTCCACCGTGCTTCTTAAGCACACTATCGAACTTCTCACTCTCAAGTGACGATAAGTTCCGTCACGGCACTCATTGGCCACGAACGCGAATTCAAATATTCGTCGACAGATTAATTGTGGACGAGAGCATAGATCCAACTTTCGCAGTGCCCGTGTCCAAATCGTGAGCTGGGTTCGGCTGACCCGCTTAGGCTCTGCGGATGCATCACAGCGAAAAGCTTTCGAAGGAAAGTAGGTACAAAATAGTCCTCTTTATATTTATTTTCAATTTTCGTACTGAAAAGTAGGTTTTTGTGTTTCTTCTATCCCCGTATACTATTTTTTTTTTGCGCAACAAACGATATGCTATTAGTAAGACCCCAAATTATCCAAGATAAAAATTTATTTCCTGGTCCCATTAACGCCTCAAAACAAATTACTTGCATTAAAGAATACAACGATGCGTTTTGGAGTTGAGAGCGTTGTTACGAGCGTTGAAAACGTTTTTTTTTTTGCTTTTTTCCTAATACATGTATTACAAAAAAACATAGATAGTATTTTTTTTTTATGCGTGACGTGAGCACTTTTGCGTTATACGTTTGGTTGATTTTTGTTTTTATATTTCATGTTTGTATGTAATAAACACATAAAATATAAATAATCTAATTCACACAAAAAAAAAAAAAAAAATTAACGCGAAATTGCAACACTTGAAATTTAACTGATACACGCCCCGCTTAATTTAGGGTAAAATATCTATATATATATATATATTTAACGAATGCATTTAAACGCTGCATAATTATACCAATTAAATGTTCCCGATATATTGAAAGGGAAAACGCTTCCGGTTACATAGAGCGCGAAACATGGATTATCAAACTAAATGCTGGTATATTGTTAGCCTTTACTGTAGATACGAACTATGCAAATATAGTGAATCCTATGCTCTGAACTTTCATTGAGTTGTATTTCTATGCTCCTGATTTTTTTTGACCATGATTAATTTATTTTATCACACAATTGTCATGTTCTTATACGGGGCAAAGACCTGTCAAGCTACTCTGTGTAGCTGTTTTTTCTTCTCCCTCTCTCCATCTCTACAACGATTAAGTCATTATACTTGAACTGAATTAAATTGAAATTTAGCAGAATTTAGATCAACTCCCGATCTCAGAAAGTTAAAGAAACACCCAGCGGCGCTGTGAGTTAATCTATTCTTTTTTTTTCGTTTGATGACAGGGATTAGGAAAAGGAAGGTTAGTCTCCCTTAAAATGGCGTCAAGTCCCTACGCTGTTCATGGGCAGTTTGACCAAAGTAGTACGACTGCAAACCTGGGGATTATAACAGATACTCACTGCACCTTGTTATTACAGGAATGCACGCCTGTACGATGCTCCTGCATATATCGATGCAAGAAGGAATAGATATTGAAATCCTGACTTCTTAGTTTATTCTCGCGTAATCTGAAATATGGTGGAGAAATGGCTGACCAATGTCACGTGATTCTGAGGGAAATTCAACCTTGTTACGTGAATATTAAGCCATTCGAGCGATGAGGAAAGCTCACACAAAAAACGACTAATGAAAGCCGGACACAAACTGAGCCCAATCTGTGGTCCTTTCTTTCGCGGCCGTCTTTTTCGTGCGATGATCACACCGTTTTGAAAGCATGTCCACTGCTTCGGGGATTAGGCAACTGAAACTATATACGTGATAACGTTGCGTGTCACTAGTTGCCTTTTCAGTATTTTATTTGATAATCGGATGCAGAAGCCTTATTTTGGGAAACCGGGTTCGCACATTCGGTTTGACTAAGACGACCTCTATCGAAAACTTACCACGGAAGCTTAGCCTATACACATAAAGAACGTACTGATAAGCAGGACTCATATAGCGCACAAAATCACAAAACCGCAGTATTTTATCGGTAAACAGCGCCATCTTCATGCCGAAATGTCATGCGTCTCCCTTTTAAACTGAGACATTTCAAAAGCCGCACCACCGGTCTTGTCATTGGAATTTTTTAGGAATAATATATTTTTAATATTTTAGTCGCTATCATGGCGTTGACAGTATAATAAGGAACTTTCATCAAAATATAATTTAATGGTCGTATAAGCCGTTTTTATAACCCCAGTTCTGATGGCTCATATTACAACTCATTTTCAAAGGTGGAACATTTGTTGTCTCGTAAATGAAGTGACATTATTGAAAATATTGTGTTTTTGTATAATAATAGAAATCTGAGGAACTAAAAACATAAGTTCTTACAAAAGTCGCTTTTTAAGTTATGAGAGAAACAGCCTATTTAATTAAATAATCGCAAACAAACAAGAAAACACACATTTGATTAGGCTGACAGGGAGCGGGGAGCACACAACCCGGTTGGCACAACTACTAGCACCTCGCAGAAACATCTCGCGGAAATTGACGGCGCGTGACTTGAGGCGGCGTGACTCAAACACGTGATGTTAATTTCTCCGCTAGATTTAGCGGAACAGTCCACGTCTCGTGAAGGTAATTTTTGCAGCACAACTCCGTGGGAAAATTGAAGTGACGGTTCCCCGTGAGGGTTGCTCCGGACGGTTCTTGCAGACTGGCAGGGTACTCATTACAAGCAATCAAATTACACGTCACTGTTTACTTTTCGGGGTAATTTTGTAATCATTTGATTACATCAATTAGAAATTTATTGCGAGAGTAATCTTTTGCGATAACTTGGGAAATAGTGAAAATATTCGTAACCGTAGTTATTGTTTTCTCCTTTTTAACTTAGCCTTTGTTTCTACAAGTTTCGTACCAAAAGATCCTCAAATTGAGCCTCCGATAGGACAGTCTACAAAGTTTGGTGGATTTAGAAGATAAGTAGCTTAGAGTTCGGTGATTCTAATCCAATAATTGACAATACGAAACACCCATTTTCAAACCGCCAGAACAATTTGTTCTTCTGAAAATCCGAAGGAATCGGAAACGTCACGGGTAACTTTATCACGTAACGGCCAATTACTCTTCTTCTCAAGTAATGACTTAATCTAAGGTAATGCCGAGAGCGAGTCGTTTGCTAATTACGAAGGAGTTGCCGTGACGTCAGAAAGACACCAATCTCTGATTGGCTCCGATTGTAGGATAGTGGGTAGATCTCAAAGCAAGCTGCCTTGATGTCTACCCACTATCCTTTATTCAGAACCAATCGTACGTCGGCGTTCTGACGCCATCAGAACCCCGCAAAAGTAGCAGACGAACTTGCCCTCCGCATACGTTCTAACCGTCAGTAATTAAACATTTAATCGATTCCTTTTTATAGCGAAGTGTACACAAGACTGGCACTTGCTTGTTACGAATGTTCGTGACGGCTTTCTCATAAAGTTCGGGTGATGAAGCACTTTCAGCGTGAGAAAATAAAACAAAATATACAAAAAACATTGCGTTTGTATGCTGATATCTATTTAAAACCAGAGTGAAACAAAAAAGACCGAGGTCACCTAAGCCTTTAGTTGTGAATGCGAAAGCATGCCGCCTGCGGTATACTGCTTCCGTCTCGCGTTGTCGAAGGGCCTCCTCCTCTTGCCGCCTGAGACGCTTTGAATCGCGATCCGCTCGCACCTCACGCTTTCGAAAGGCTTTGTTCTGTCTCCTAGCACGTTGCGCCGCTGCTCGTTCTGCAACGCTAACGCGAACGAACAGTGCTTGCGTTTGCTCGCAAACGCAAGTCTAAAACTCACTAGTGTCTTTTTTTATACGTATAGCGTCCGCACTAAGCGTAATTCCGAGCGGGAGCTGTTCAAAAACGCTGTTGTATTTTAAACACTAAATAAAACGTCATCGGCTAAAAACGAAAAAAAAAAAAAAAAAGAAGTGAACGGTTATGAGACACTGTTTTTGCTCAAAAAATAAATAAAACAGAACATCTTACATTCCCTCCTGGTTCTTACTATAATTTCGATCGCTTGAAACTCGTTCAAATATTCAATTTAGTCGTGGAAACTAAAGTGGCTCCGACGGTTTTCCACGACGGAATTTAAAAGAACGTCCGTTCGAATGCGGTAGCGCGCTTGGGAAGGCGAATAAACAGACCCAAAGTATCTTGACACGGCGAGGAACAAAACGATGAATTATTCACGCCGAAGACTTTTTAAAACGTGTCATCTCTCTCTCGCCCCCCCCCCCCCCCCGCACGCACACACACACCTTCTCTCACACAACCCACTGGAGCGACGGATTTCGAAAAATAAATCAAGAACGTACGGTGCCGCAAAAGAAGCGGAGTCAGGAGGAAAGGCACTAATTCAATTAGGCTAAAGGGAGTAGGATGCCGCTCCGTTAATTTAACGCGGCAAAACCATTTTTCCCAATTTCGTCTCGAGAAAGCAAGACGCACACCAGTCTCTCTGCTGTGGGAACATAACACAATGCAGCGTGAGAAAGAAAACAAAATATATAAATAAAGTAGCCACGAAACGTGTTCGTGGTACATGACGTAACATTTATAAATTATCCATAAACAGCTGCGAGGAACAAGGAGGGGGTGGGGACCGAACGGTCATGCACCCAAATAGGTACTTAGGTGAACTTGACTGGCCTGCGGCGCGGGGTATATGTACTCTCGGTGAAAATAGCCAGGTTTCGGACCATCTATCGAAAGCCGAAAAGGATTGGGCAAGACCTTATACTTTTTTTTTTTGAGCGAACTGTTTGATGTGGTATAAGCCCGCACCCTCCGTGATTAGTTTTTAGGTCGTTCTCATTATTATGATACTAAAAAAATTGTTATTAGTGAAACAAGTCGCTTGTGACGGAGATGGAAATCAAACGATGTGTGCTCCTGGTAATGTGGTCTGTTTCTAGTGAAGCGTAAGCAGCAATAGGGAGTTTTAGTGAACCATTTCTTTAGTTGCACGTACACAGGCACATGCACATGCAGTCGAACGTGCATGAGATGTAGTGCGCCGATAATTCTGTCATGATGTCTGCAGTCAACAAAGTGTCTTTCTTTGTGCGATTTAGAGGCAAATGACTGCGTTTTAAAGGGCTGGACGACTTCTGTTGATTATAGAAGTGCCGCCAACATGATGTCCGATAGCTGCGCTGTTGAGGTAAAAATGGCGGAGTGCCGCCGTGAGAGCGCCGGGTTGCTGGCCGCGACTGCAGACGAATAGGCGTGCGCTTGGAAATGCATAGGAGAGTCGCCGACGGACAAAGCCAGTCCGAAAGGAGCGTGCACGTGCAGGTATTAGCCAAAATTGACGATTCACTGCTGGCATCCGATAGCAGCGTCTGCGGTACGAACGAAGAGCGGCGTGCTTTGCTGTCGCAATATTCGACGGCGTAGTTTCGATGATAGATTCTGACTTTCTTTGAGTTTCTTCATTGCAAAGTTTCCGTGGACCTGGTCGTGTAAATCGTGATGTTGACGAGGTTTCCGGGGTTACGGAGAATTATGTTGCGCGTTTCTTTAGACGCTGGAAGTTAGTCAGACCCCATGAGTGCCTGCATGGTGTCTCCGTTTTAGATGAGAAATTCAGCCGGTGCGGTGCGCCTCTCAGTCGGGTAACGTCTTTAACGTGCACCACGCAGTACTGATACACGACAGCAGGCCGGTACGGCGCCCGTCCAGATTCAAAAGGGCGAAAGTGGGGATTCAATCCGGTATCCCTGGGTACCTTCGGTTCTGCAGCGCGAACTTTGGCTCCGCGTGCTCGAAGTTCGTTAACAAACTCGGCCACCGATCTTTTATTTTCTTTATTGACATTTGGTCACCGATACCTTGTTGCGGTAAATCTTTCCAGAGTGACGACAGTACGTGCTACTCAAGGATTGTTCTGGAGCACTCCGTTAACACTCGGGTTCGGCTTGGTTGTGCAGTCAACGGGGAATTTTAGGAAACGGAGCCCTATCGCTTGGGGGCACCCTAACTGCTTGGGGAGTCACAACGCGCAAGCGCAGACTGTATGCGCACGCAAAGTGCTACGCCCCAAGCTGCTCAGGGTACCCGAAGCGTTGGAGACCTTAATTCTAAAGCTCTCTAATGCCTTGGTGGATATTCGAGATGGGGATTGTGTACCGTCAGTGCGGTGACGGGAATACATAGCTTGCAGGTGTCGCCATTGCAACAACTTCTGCGTTGCGAAACTAGCACAGCGAGCCGAACACTTGCGGCGCATGAAATACAGGAATGGCCATGAAGAACGTCTACAATGCCCGGAGCACAACGCTTTCACGCGCACTGGAAACTCATTTGCGTGAGTATTACGAATAGCGGCGGCGTATATTTGGCGTGGTTTTACGAGCTCAGTGAGCGAATCCAGCTAATTTTCGTTCGTATACATGGCTTTCACGCGAATTCATTATGGCACGTATAGAGCCACTATATGAGCTACACCTAGAGTATCCGCACTCTGTTCCCCAATATTGTCGTGGGAGCCGCCATCTTGGTGCTTGTGCAGAACAGACGCAAACTGCCGATGTCATGATTCAAAAGCGCGACTTCTTTAGCATCAAATTCGGTGTCAGGAAGCTCGCGCAATATTGCTCTGCTCTGTCGAGAACTGTTTAAAGATTTGTGAGGGATGTGCAATATTTTCCTGTGATTTCAGCTAAAGCTTCAGAGGCCAGATTCCCGAAACTTTCTTACGACAAAAAAGTTCGTACATTTATCTTACGACAACGTTACGAACTTTTGACTATTCCCGAAGAAAAATGTTCGTAAGTTTTGCGCAAGTTACGGATTTCGTTGCAACTTACGCAAAACTTACGAACATTTTGCTTCGGGAATTCTCAAAAGTTCGTAACGTTGTCGTAAGATAAATTTACGAACTTTTTTGTCGTAAGAAAGTTTCGGGAATCTGGCCTCAGATAATTTGCAACCATAATTTTACGCCACAAGATGTGTAAGTGTCGTTACTCTGAAGCGTAACTTATTTAGTGGCAGTAGTGGAACGCAGGTGGTCATTCGGTCTTGACTATGCTACGAAAGTCAAATTCAGTGATGCTAATGTGTATGCTGCAGAAGGTACTATGTGTTACAAAATGAGCACCCCCATCCCATTCGAATTCCATTCCGCGGAATTAGAGTTTCCGACAATTCCGTTCCTTCAACTCCTCGACATGGAGACCCTGGGCCCATTCCCACTCCTGGAATGGCTCAACTTCACCATGCCATTCCTTTAATTCCTAAACATAAAAAAATGGCCACTGACAGTCACTGTGTGTTACTGAAAAAAAACGTGTCAGAAAGGTGCTGACGTTATCAAACGCGGAGGCTACTGCAAAAGTATGCAAAATCCTCAAAGCACTTATTTTGAGAGTCGCTTTGTCGCGTCTCGCGGCACCAGAAATGAACCCTTGGCCGTCTACTGTTCGGTTTCTCCACCGAGGGCGCGCCATTTTCATCCTCGAAGGAGTATAAGCTAGTGAAACCATGAATTTGTCGGTCACCTCCAGTGCAATGATGCTGTTGCAAGAGCCACCTACCACGCGCTAGCGAATTGCGCCATCAACCCGTAGTTCCTAAATCGGGTAGCGGACATTTCATCGAACGCCGTTTCATCGAATGAACGGACATTTCATCGAACGCCGTTTCATCGAATCACTAAGGGCCGTTTCATCGAATTTCTCTCTACCGAGTTTTGGGGCATAGCAGTGCTTTATAGATGTTTCACTCTGCCTTTGTTAAGACTAATGTAGTCACTTGTGAAATTGTTTTGAAGGTGGTGTCAAATTACTAAAAATTAAAACAATTGGCATAAAATGAAATAAAAACACTTGGGTATGCGACTTACCTAAAAGCTTTACTCATGTACATGACTGAAACCTAGACACTGGAAATAAAGGACAGACACTTAAAGGGGCATTGAAATGAGTTTTTTTTACTAAGTTTTAATTTGCACTGAACCTGGGCGCACTGAACGTAGTAACTTAATGAAACTTTTATTTTCTCGAATTTCGCTTTATTTTAAAAGTTATAGGCAAATTAGAATGACAAAAACAAGCAGAAAATAACCTCCTTCATGACGTCCTTGGTTGCTTGAGTGGCCGTGAACTAGAGGAGTGGTTGTGAGCCCAGCGAGCGCTCACGGCTGCCGCTCTCCGTGTCGACAGCGCGAGAGGACGCCCCTAAAGCATATTCTGGATAGGCTGTGTGCAGCGGGCAGCCAGAGCGGCTCTCATTGCATTTGCTGCGCGATTAAACACTAATTCGGCATGGCACTTCATTGGTCACAAACGACAACAAACACGGTGCAAAGATCAGTTCAGAACGATAGCCACTTCGCGCTGCCATACTGCGAAATGGCCAAACCGCCAGACAAAGCTGCTCGCCGAAGGCCTTTGGAACGCTCGGAGCCGGTCGGATCCTCCAGTCCCTACGACCGCAGCGCCGCCGCGTACATCCGGGACCTTTCCGTGTTGGCGCCTGATCCCACTACTCGTTTCTAGTATGCGCCGCCTTTTCCACCGCTTGGAGGCGGGTACGTCGACGGGTCATTTCTTGTTTCCGTACTTTATAAACTGCATTTGCTTCTCTTCTGATCAAAAATACTGAGCCAAAACTACTTTTCTAAATAAGTGAAACGGTTCGCGCCACTTATATTTTGTATTTCGACTAAAAAGAAGCTTTTAGCGGCTCTGACCAGTAGTAAGCCCAGGACCAAAGACGTCACATATCGCGCGCTTTCGGTACCGCGGGTCGCCCCGTCGGTGGAGGTTTCCGCGTCGTCCGGTTAAAATATGACGCACTGATATTTAGTTACTCTCTCCGTGCCTGCTGGCTTGCCCGAACCCCAAGGGACGTGGGAACCGCAAAAAAGGTAGACGCTAAAATATGATTTCAGGGCCCCTTTAAAACACTTCTAAGTGCCTATGCTTTATATTTATTGCCTCATTTTTAATTGTTTCATGTGACATGGAGGGGGGTCATTGTTTTATGGAGGCTTTCTTCTCGAAGCACGATATGTTCACGATGGAACTTATCTCGTCACTGCACCCTGTAATATAAAAAAACAGAAACAAAAGAAAAAAACAGAGTATTATATTAAGATGTTTTAAAAAGTTAAAATAAATTCCAAAATATTACAGGCTGTAACGTTGTTCGATGAAAAGGCGTTCGATGAAACGGCTTCTATGAAACGGCATTCGATGAAACGGCGTTCGATAAATTGTCCGGACCCACCCTAAATCATAATCGACACAGCTCGCATAAAAACCAAGCCTAAATCTATTCCCAGTCCATTCTGGGCAAAAGGCATGTAGTTCCATCCTCTTGCTAGGAGGAAGTACTTTTGAGTGAAGTCCGACTTCTTAAAAGTGTGGCGCCACAAACCCCCAAAAGTTATTTTTTCTTTTGCTTCGATGCTTTTTAATGGTGTGAAATACTTCCCTCCTTAACAACCTTCTCCCCCTTCCCCCCCGGCCTATATATATATAGATATAGATATAGATATTCTAGCAGCACATTGTTTAGTACCTCTACATTTCGGCGAAGACTGCAGCCTTGATTTCGTTTAATCTTGAAAAAAAAAAAAAAAAACAATGACAACAACACGATTCTGTTGTTTTTTTTTTCAACACTCCTTGTAGTCTCTAGTTTCTTGACGAGACAGATAAAGCTTATACAAAAAGAAGGAAAGAAACCGGAATCGATAAGAAACGAAGTGACCGGACCCGGGATGGCACCCTTAAAATCTTACACTTCACTAATCTTCTCTCAAAGGGCTTCAAATTTCTAGTTCCGAAAAAGAGGCATCAGAAAAAATCAAACCTTCAATAAAATAAAGCACAAAAAAGCGAAAAAAAAAAAAAAAAAACGTGGGATACGGGAAGCAAAACCAATTCCCGAAGATTTACTCCAAAGAACGCAAGACCAACGGGAAAGCAAACACACGACAGGGCCTATATAGTCTCTCGGAAAATAAGCAAAGCAGTAAAGCGAAAAGTTTGGAACAACCCCAAGCTCCAAGGAGGAAAACAAAGCAAAAAAACAATTGTTTGCTTTTGATCTCGCATAAGGTTGAGAGGGCTTACCAACGTTGTATGCATTTCAAAATTGCCTACGTATGCTGCGTATTCTGTGCGAGCATCAGTTTTTTCGGAAAAATCATTTTTCTGAATTATTTATTCGTTGTGTTTGGTTTAGTGCATTTCTCAGTTTTAGTAGTTTGCAACTATCTCTCAAGCTGTAGTGGGGTGGCCGGGAAAACATTATATAGTTTTGTGTTTTTAGTTTGTTTGGAAAACTTCTGAACATTGTTTATTTCCTTCATGAAGGGTGCAAAGTAAAAAAAAAAAAAGAAACTGCTTTTATGGAATTCGACAGGCCTTGGAAACCCCTAGAAAGCAGATAGCAACAGAACAGTTAAAAATAAAAGCAGTCATACATACACAAGATACGCGCTTTGATACTATAATACAACAGGGCATTTTCGTTCAGCGAAGCAGCATCGATTTCTCAGGATGCAATGTGATTGAATACTTCAAGATGTGTGTGCTTAACCCTCCGACGACCAAGGTTAGTTCGTGATTGGGGAATATGGTAAGGATGCATCCGGTGACTTTGATAACCTGAAATGTGTAAATAAATTTCGGCGAGGTTTGGAAGTGTTGGGTGCACGCACTCCTTCGGAACCAGTGCTGAAGATTGTGCGAATGCCGAGTTTAAATGGTGCACTAAGGTGTACCTGCCGATCGTCTTTCTGTGACCTGTCCCAAGCATTCCAGAGAATCCCAAATTACATCCCTGGATGTTTTTTACGTATTAAAAACGTGACCAAACATCGCAAAACAAGCTTGTGCCACAAAAAAAAAAGCTGCCAAAAGCCATTTTTGGGCTTCCTTTATAGGTGGCGACAATTGTAAGCTTTAATAATACACACTTCACGCAAGCATACGGACGAAAGCCTAGCCAACACCATCTAGAAGAATTAAAGCGTGTAAGGATCCTTTTCTATACCTCCACTAACGTCATCGTACTCTGACGGCACAGACGAAGCAATGAGACTAATCTCGACGTCCTTCGACGCATCGATCGGATACGTGATCCAACCGAAAGCAGACGCGTAACTCCTGTTCATGTGATGACTGTGAGGACGTCGATGTCACTGCCACGCAGTCGAACTGCAAGTGCAGGGTCTTGAATTCTTCTATTCTCGTATTCACCACGAGAGCCGTTCTAAAAGAAGTCCGGCTCCTCGTGGACAATTACAATGTTCCCCCTTCCGGTGTTCATTTAAGATAGATGTATCCACATCTTAGATTAGTTTTATGTTACTTTATCAAGACGTACACGTTCCAAAAGCCAAAAATTATACTTTTTTTTGACAACCAAATCTTGTGAAAAGTTCGCGCAACGCCTGAATCGTGAGCAAAAGTCTTTTTTGGATGCCACAACCTGTACAGACCTATTTCACAGTATGGGCTAAAATATTATTTTGCCGTCGCCACGCCAATACAAGACATTTAGAAAATAAGCGTGACCATCACACATTCTTGTTTTGCCTCATCTCTATTTTTTTGCTATTTACAGTTTGAAATGTTTCATTACATTTTCGTTGCCCATACCGTCCCCATGCCTATTAGGTGGCATGGAGACAAGAGTAGGCAAAAAAAACAAAAAAAACTTTAGGTAGTGTTGGACATACCCTCGACAGCTAGCTATTTTCTGTGGATATAAAAAAGGAGATTAATATTATTAAAGAAAAAAAAAACCAAAAAGAGCAATAATTTGGACGTATTTCGGTACATGTTTACAAACATTGCACAGCCCCAAATAATCCATAGGATTTCAGTACAAGCTATGTTTTCATTAAACAATATAATCATTTTCTTTTTGTTATCCTATTACCCCCACATTGGTTAGCTCAATGAAAATGGGGATCGGTGGCCGAGTGCGTTAACCACTGATCTTTATGAATAGTAATAGGGATCAGTGGTGTTAGCGTACCGCGCAACTCGAGGCACCTGCAGGAGCAAGAGTTCGCGCTGCAGAACCCAGGGATTTTGGGCTAAATCGTCTCGCCCTGCCCGTTTCGATCTGGACAAGCATCTTATCGGTGTGCGATCGTGCATCACTCGGGAGTTTTCGTTGGTGGCATTCGCCGTCCCGCAACGCTCTCCACAACCCGCTACGATTCCCGGAACTCAACGGTCAAGGCCATCGGCGCCCAGGCGCAGTAGCGGCTTCTTCGTTATGGAGGGCTTAGCGGAGGGGGAAACGTGGTGTACGACAACTCACCATTACTGCGTGACGCACGTTAAGGTCCATACTTACATTCGCGTTTGATTGCGTTTGAGTTCGTCGCGGAGTCCTTGCGGCCAGGTGCGGTCGCTTGCGGAGCGACGCGCGCCTTTCCGCAACGCTCGGTAGTGCGACGCAAGCGAGTAGAGACTCGTTCAACTTTCCGAAGCGTTGCGGTGCGTTCGGGTGCGTTCGACCAATCAGGAGCCGAAAGAGGAGAGGGGGCGACGTGTTCGCGCGCCCCACCCGGCCGACTCGGCGAGACATATCCGGTTCGCCGGTCGCACCCTAGTGAAAAAAGTCATTTATATGAGAAATGTCTCGTGTCCAATAAACACATATGAATCAAACAAGATATATAAGACCATATAAGAACCATATAAGAACTATATTAGAACAATGTAAGATATATAAGAACCATATAAGAAATATATAAGAAACTTCTCACAAGTTTCTTATATGGTGCTTGTACGTTCTCATATATCTTATATAGTTCTTATGGTTCTCATATGGTTCCTGTATGTTCTTATATATCTTGTATGATTCATATGTGTTTATTGGACACAGAAATTTCTCATACAAATAAGCATTTTCAATAGGGCAGTGCTTGCTTTTTCGTTTTGGGGGGCGGTGGGGACTGTATTTTCCAAGGCTGCAATGGTTCAAGCTTGACAAAACGTCGGGGAAGCCGGCGAGATTGTCCCAAGATCGAATATTTCGACGCTGTCGCTGTGCGCTGCCATGTTGCCTTGGATTTCGCTTACTATTGGTGAGCCACTAGTGACGATAGCGCGTTCTTATTGGCTCTTGACTGCGGTTGACTGCGTGTCAACACAACTGTGCGTACAAGTTTGGCGCAAGCGGTCTTCGCAACGCAACGCGTCCGCTTGCCGCTACGGAACGCACCGCGCTCAAACGCAAATGTGCGTATGGGCCTTTAAGGAACCCCACGAAATAGCAGGCGCATTGCGCTGGCTTCATTTCTCATCTACAGCGGAAATACCAGGTATTCATTGGGGTTCACTAGCTTTCCGCTTACCGTCTAAACAGAGACCACCATTTTAATAAAAAAAAAAAGAAGTTTAAAGCAAATTGTCATAACCCAATTACGCTAAAAAAAATGGGGGAGGGGTTCACCTCCTGTCTGAATGGAAAAAAAATATTTCTGGTAAAATTCTGCGAATAAGGGCACCGCAGCAAGCAGAACCTTTCATGTTGGGCATCCGATCTTTGACCTCTCGTATTCTTCAACTGCCGAGATTTTTTTTTTTTTTTTATGGGGGCATCCTTTTTAGATTTTGTTTACACCGAGGAAAACATGTTCTGGTATGAAAGCGAATGTAATTTGGTATACCACATGCTTTTCTTTCAGCCGCAGTTTCTTGACGGTTCTTGGGGAGGAAGCGTGACTGCTCCACTTTCTACCCTTGCAGTCCCTGATTTGTGGTCTCGAGAAGCCTACCGGGAAACGAAGGTAATCTTTGGGGCAACTTCCGGACACCTTATAAAGCGAAGAATCGCTTACAGGAATGCAATCCAGAGGGAAAAAAGAGAACAAATGCTGATCCACCATTCTTATAAACTTCCGACTTACCGTGTTGACTGTGTCGTACTACAGTGGCCTAGAATAGGGTAGTGAGCTCACCGCGCCCTCTCAATGATGCTTCGAGGTGAGGCGGTCTATGTTAATGATGCCTCGGAGGCCGGTGAAGGAGCTGCTGTCGACTCCTCCTGTCACCGCCCAGTACAAAGGGAATATCCGTTACCCATCCATCTACCCATCCTTGCATCCACAAGGGGTGTGGGAACAAATGGTCCCGGAACTAATGGTCCCGGAATAAATGGTCCCGGTATAAATGGTCCCGGAACAAATGGTCCCGGAACTAATGGTCCCAAGTCCAAGGTAGGAAAAAATGGTCGCGTAAGAATATCGTTTGGAAACTAAGATGCACCATATGGTGCATCTTAGTTTCTAAACGATAAAGTTTCTTAGTTTCTAAACGATAATCACTGATTCCATAACGGATGAAGTATATTGTGTATACAATATTTTTCATCCGCCATGCAATCAGTGATTTCCTGGTGGAATGAAGGATCTCGTCTATATTTTGAGTCCGGTTGCTTCGAAGAAAGTGGTCGGGTATTGAACTTAATTTTCTTCAAAACCGTCAGAATATTTTCGAAATGAATACTGTCATACAGTTATCTCCTAACTGTTAATTTAGTGACCTTATGCGATACTATAGGAGTTATTACTATTCATATAAGAAGCTTTAGGATATTTATAGTATCCGTAGGCTTTTGAAACAAAAAAATGAGTACCCTTAGTCATTCTGTTGAAGCCTTGAAACTCGAATTACTTCCATCTCGCTATGACGCGTGATGGTATAGCACACCCCTAGTAAAAAAAATCATTTGTATGAGAAATTTCTTATGTCCAATAAACACATATGAATCATACAAGATATATAAGACCATATAAGAACGTATAAGAACCATATAAGAATTATATGAGGATTATATGAGAATTACATAAGATAAATAAGAACCCCATAAGAAACATATAAGAAACTTCCCACTAGTTTCTTATATGCTGCTTGTATGGTCTCATATATCTTATATAGTTCTTATATAGCTCTTATATGGTTCTTATAAGGTTCTTATATGTTCTTATATATCTTGTATGATTCATATGTGTTTATTGGACACAGAAATTTCTCATATAAATGAGAATTTTCAATAGGGACAGAACGAGCGGAGCTCGATGACTTTATAGGTGCATTAGGTTTCCATGCGCATTTGTTGTTCCTCCATGTCTCCTTAAGCAGATCAGCAACTGCACTAGCTAGGTTAAACTATATTTTACGACAAGATGTTCAAAAATTATACAATTTATTGATAACACACATACATGGACGTGCCTTAACATCTTACTCCTGGTGTTCAAAACCGAACAGTGCGACTGACACCTCGAAGGAATTCCTCCATCGTATTTGCTCCCTGTATACTGGGAGGAGAGTCTGCAGTCGGCGCTGCATCTGGACCAGCGCTCTTTTTCTTTTCTTCTCCGTAAAAACTCCTGAGCAGATTTTACGGAGACAGATAAAGCTTCCGCTTGTAGAGCGTCGATCGCCTTCCATACAGTTGGATGGCTATGCCCGACTATTCTTCTGAATCTCCGGTCACATGCCTCGCAGTTGTTTTTGAGCACTAGTTTTATATAGCAGTTTTTTTTACCAGTATATTTATATAAGCGAGCCCCATTCGATTATTGTCGTAGAGAAGCTACCTAACATTTCTTTTTTATACGGGCTGAAAATATATTTTATGACATTTGTAGCAAAAAAATTAAAAAAAAAAGAGAATCAGCGCAAAACATTTTTGAGCTTCCCAAAAAAATATAAAAACCGTATGAGTTCTTGCAACCGGCAGCATCGAAATTTGGAGCTTTCCGTATAAATTGGAAACCGTAAAATGTTTTACCGGCAAGTGTTATTGGATAATATCGGATTTATTCGAAAACGCGAAACCCATATTGGCAATATTTATCTGGGACCATTTTTTCATAGTTTGTACTTGGGACCATTAGTTCCGGGACCATTTGTTCTGGGGCCATTTATTCCAGGACCATTTATTCCGGGACCATTTGTTCCGTTTCCCATCCAGAAGCGTCCTGCATCCCCGCTACGCCCGGCCGCGTGTCTTTACGTTCGGCTTCGGTGTAGGCGTTGAATGATCGCAGTTCGCGTCTGCTCATCTGCGTGCCATTGCCGTAAGCGAACGGATCAAAAGAGCACGACAGGAACCGCTCACTTCGCCGCGGCTTCACGAAACCTGTGCAGTCGATTTCAAACCAGTCCAAACCAAACCAAGACAGTCCAAACGAAAGCCGGCTGCACGCAGCAGGGTAATAAATAATACGCATTTAATGATAAAAAAAAAGTGAGGTGTCGTGTTTCTATTTACGGCTGAGCAATACCTCTACAGAGTGGACTGAAATGGTCAGTATTTTTGCCTATTTTTGTTAGCATTAAATTGACTTCCTTTGTAGTCAAGGAATGCAACGTGGTGCTGCTTCCAGCACACCGATTATGCTGCGCTTTAAAGGTGCGAATCGCGAGACCGCTCTGCCCCGCGCGATAATCCCCTTGCATCCCACCGTAGCTCTGGCGATTAAAAGGGAATTATCAAACGCAGCGCGGGCACTTCAGTCTATAGGAAGAGTCCCAGGAAATCTCCCGACCAGGTATCCTATAGGGCCAAGCTTAGGGCCAGCACCACTTAGGTGAGAGAACTCCCGTTTGCAAATGCAAAAAGGGACATTTCGACAGAAAGGTAAAAAACACAGGCGAGCTGGTGAATGGTATCCATAATAAACCTGAGACGAAGGAAAAATAAAAAAAACGGACAGTACAACGAAGACTTCGTTGTACTGTCCGTTTTTTTTATTTTTCCTTCGTCTCAGGTTTATTATGGATAACATTTCGACAGGTTGTTCGCAACGGAACGGAAATCAGAATCGAGCAGCGGCCGGAGTCCTAGAATTTTCTGACGCGTGATGAAGAAAATTGTGCACACCAATGTTTTATAAACTCTGCTGCCCTGCGAGCAGTCTCGTACAATTTACTAGAAAAAAAAGTAATTGATTACAATTGCAATAACTCGGGCTTAAAAAATGATTTAATTGAATGACTTGAATATTTGAAAAGAAAAGTAATTGATCGGTGCTTAAAAAAAAGTAACCGTTACTTTCCACTGACTTCATATTAAAATAAAACACAAAAAAATGCAGATTTTTTGCCTGATTCTAAACGGGCCCCTCGTACTGTCAATTAGTGGGTTAGAATCACCTAATTATAAACTACTTATCCCCTTAAATCATGATTCGAGGATTCCCTGATAGGAAACTTGTAGGGATAAAGGGCACCATTAAAGAGCGAAAGGAAAAATAGTAACGACCACAAGTCATTTTAGTACTTTCAAAAGTAATTAGATTATTCTTGTGATTACTTCATGTGAAAGATAATAAAATATTTACAAAATTACAGAAAAAAATGATGGATTCGAACTAATATGATTAATCGTAAAGAGTTGCGTACAGCCTGCCTGCGATCCGTCAAAGATGTAAGATATCCCGTTGCTCCCCCCTCCCCCCCCCCCCCCCCTTGTCCCCCCGCCTTTTTTCTTTCAGGCATTTAGACGAAGCTTTAAGCTTTTTAATTGAAGTGCATAAATAGTAACAATAATGTATCACTAAAAGTTTTTTCGACAGTAAAATACTCAATATAAATTCATTAAAAAAAAAAAAAAGAAAACGGCTGCCAGCTGGAATGACTGCCCATAATTACTAAAGTAAGTTTGAGCACAGATTCTCAAAACAAGGGTGTGAAGTTCGGACGGCCCAACTGTCACTTCCGGCTTGATGTTGAGCTGCGACCTTTACATTTTTGTTCATCGCCTCCAAAGCAAAGAAGCTAAGTTTCTGGAGATTTGTTTTTTGCTTCTCGGGCCGCTTTGCGACCTTCTCAAATATGTCGCGACCTCCGTTGAAGTCGCGACGCGCAGTTTGGGAGCCACTGGTCTAAACTTTTTTTTCTATTATGTTAATTAAAAGCATCCTTTTGGCACAGGAAATAACCCTTCTTCAGAATTTCCTGGAAAAGCAATCTCGCTTTCTCACACAATGCACCCTTAATAATAAAACAGGTGAGTAATAAAAACAGAAAAAAAGTCGCACTGAAAATGCCTGGAGCGATCCTTTAATTGCTTCCATTTTTTCCCAATTTTCAATGTTGCCTCTATAGCGCGATTTTTGGGAGCATTCCAGACAAAATTGCGTAAGACATTCCTCATCAAACATAGTTAGATTCTCGTTTTCCCGGACCATATTCGGAAACGCCAGGAGTAAAGAGCACGGAAAAAACTCATCCTCCATATCTTCCACTAAAAACACAAACACACATATCCACATATAAAACCCAGGAATATACAGCAACCGGAATATAACGACGTAGAAGCAAGCACGTCCGAAATATGTGCCTATAAAAACAAAACCAAAACACTGGTCGGGCACTGCGGCATGTCTTTAAGAACCTCATTGTTCGGAGCACATCGATTAATCCACCATTTACATTTGCATTTTTCTTTTCTCGGTGCCTTCGATTGTCGTTTTCTTTTTTTCTTTTGCTTTTCTCTTGTTCGCATTTTTATTTGCGCGCAAGGAAGGCAAACCAAAGTTGGATAATCAAAGACACTTCTCTTGTTTTTATTTATATATATATATATTTTTTTTTTGTGTGTGTGTGTGCAGAATTGGGTTCTGGTGCTTGTCGATCGTCCCGGTTCTTTCTCAGCTCGTTTTGGGTGCGAAACTAAACCGCGCGGAGCTAATGCGGCGCGGCTGTGTTCAGTGACGTTTCCAATAAGGCGCTCGCCCGAGAACGTTGGGTTTGTTAAGCTAATTTGCCTAATGAGAACGAGCGGTGGGCTAATCTTCGTAATGGCGGTTCCAATAAAGATGTCTTGGTTCTCACTTTGCCTCCCTTGTTTTTTATTTGTTCTTACCTCTATTTTGATTAGTTCGTCGCTCGAAATTAGTCTCTCACGGTCTTTGGCAGTGCCGCTTCTTCGAGAAAAAAAAATTACATAATCGAAAAAAAAAAGGAACGCACCGGAGATTAGAATTAGTCGAGAGTCCAAAATCGGAAAGTATTCCTGGTCCAAAACTGCTAAAGATATCGAACGTTTTGTAGCAATTAACGAAAAAAAAGTGTGTATACAGTGATACTAGGACTACATCAATGTAAACCTCCCAGCTGCCTCTTGCGCGAAAAACAATCCAAGAGTACACCCAAAAACCCTTGGGAATACAAAAGTAAAAAAACATTAAGTTGGAAGTTTTTGTACAGCTTTCAAATAACGAACACAAAACCATCTAAAACCATCAAAACGGGTAAAAAAAAGAAAAACAAGCCTGGCGAGAAGCTATTTATAATTTACCATTCAAAAACTATTCATAGTGTCCCATAAAAATGCTATTCGTAGTGCACTGTCTAGAAGCGGTCCACATTGCATTATAAACTGTTATTTTCATATGGGTTTTGATAGTTCGCTTGATTCTTTAAATTATAACTATAAATAACTGTTTTTGCAATGTTTTTAATTCCGAAGACCTGCAAACGATGTAAACATTAGCAGCTAACCTGGTTTGGTATACACTTGTCAGGCGGTTATGTACACACTGTTGAATCTTCAACAGCGATAGCTAAGAAGACGAGAGCAATTAAGCGCGGTGCACGAGCCATTCAATCGGATCAGAAAGCAGTCACCAATAAAGAATCAGTAGAAACAGTCAGTCAGTCTTTTTTCTTCGTGGAGTGGCAAAGAACCCGGATTCTATTTACAGAAAGAGAATGGTGCCGAAACCTAGAACATCGACGCTCAAATGGCAGACCTTCATCAAGAATGAAGAAAGGACTATTAGTTTAGAGGAGAGAATCACCAGAACGACATGGAGCGACTTCTTGAATAACGAGAAACAGTACGTATCTAGGTGAGGCGATTTTTGCCGAACGCAGAGAAGATTGTCACAAGAAACGTCTCAGAAATTATTGAACGTTAATATTTGCTACGGTCTCTACTTTGGGATCTTGACTCAGCCATCGAACCCCATGTGAATGACGAAAAGTTCGAGCAGGAGTTATTAATTATGATGCTTGTTATAAATTTGTGAGTATCATGGATTCCACCTTCAGAATACGGACGAAATCGAAAGAAAGAGGATTAATCAAGGACAGGAAAATTCAGAACCCCAGGCAACACACTGTATTGCGCCGATATTAGCGTCAAATCGGAAAGATTCTGGCGATACAATTTTGATCCAGCCGATATCTGTGAAGTATCGCGTCCTGACATACCGTACCCGCCACCTTTCTTCGTTGAGTGTGGGGAGTGCCGATTGTGAATCCGCTATGCTTGCCAGGTATTCGAATTCCTCGATCAACTCAAAACCGACTATAAAAAGAAAAGAAGCGAAACGGAATCTGCTTGCTTTTAGCCCGAGAAGGACAGAGAAAGCACGCAGAGGGTGCTTAGCTGCATTGTCGAATACGCGAAACAGACGTACGACGAAGCCGTTCGATCCGAAGTCTGATCAGGCAATACGACGGTCGCTCGCGGCTTGTTTGGTCGTGTCGCGAGGTCGGAACGGCGTTGTGGCATGCGACCGACTGTCCAGAGGTGGTTGCGGTGGTCGGATGACCGCAGCCAATGACGACGCAGGTAGCGGGAACGTCATGAGGACGTCACGTTTTGGGGAGTGGGCTATTCAGGAGCAAGGATGCGGTTGGGAGACCCTCTTTCGCTTTTTTGGTGTTTCTGGGGAGAGGAGGAGAGTCGCGCACAGCTTTATTCAGCATTCAAAATGGGAGAGGGAACGCGTGCCTGTACCTTCGAGTGCATCGCTAAGGAAGTTAGGCAACACGCACTGGTCACGGAACTGGGAGGAGCCGATCGCAACCGTCGGAACGACGCGTCGCAAGCTTAATAATAATAATAATAATAATAGTAATAATAATAATAGTAATAATAATAATAATAATAATAATAATAATAGTAATAATAATAATAATAATAATCTTTACTTGAACTCCCTGAGTAGCACGGTGGAAGCATGCATGTGTCGTGGTTAATGGTTTGTGGCAAGTAGGAGCAGTGATTTGGACGTCGGATCGGACGTCGGATCGGACGGTTTCGTCGTATATGTCTTTCGCGATTAACCCCCTTCGACCTCGCCATTTGTTAAGGCTCCCCAGCTTCTTTCGTGTCTTCGTGTGGCTGTGAGCGAGCTCGACGGCTGCTTCACACAAATCAGAGGGTTGGCGCGAAACACGTGACAGCTCTGCGCAGAACAAAATCACTTGCACGAAAGTTTGTCACGTGACTCGCTTTAACGCGCTAATGGGATCACTGGGGCCGTAGTCTTTGCCGCTTGCTAAGTTATGGAGATCAGTTTAGGGGACACGTAGGTGCGGTTCCCGAAATGCGTTCTTCAGTGTTTCGTTGCTTTCGTGCGTTGCAGATTCGGCCCTGGTTTTTCGTCAAAAACGGCCGGAATACGCCGCTTGCCAACTTTTTGGGAATGGCCGCTTTCTTCGTCGGAGTCGTGGAATTCGTGTGCTGTGTTTGTTGGACGCGCTTCGACGAAAAACTGCTCATCGGCGACAGCGAGGTTTTCGCTGAATGTACGACACCTTTTTCTCGGCTTTGCGTTTGAGTTGCCGTGTACTGCCTCAGTCGAATTATGCATATATCACGGATTACATCATATCGCTGTTTATTCGCAAGTACTTCAAGCGGGCTACTGACAGTAGTCGTTCTTCCGTTTAAATATGTAGTTTTAGTAGCTCGTTTTGATACCTTTGAAACCCCTGATAACAATACACTATTTGCGCAAAAGCGGCGGCGGAGTATCGTGTATCGTTATCGGAGACATCGGAACGATCTAATAAAACTCTCCAAACCCCACGGTCCCTCGTGTTTGATTAATGAATTTTGCTTGGCATAAAAACAGTGTAATTCTATTTATTTAAGAACAAACTGTGTGTAATGGTAGTGGTTTAATAAACTTCTGTTAGAGATCGAAAACAGTTTCGCTTCTTCATGTATGCCCGCAAGGCACGCCCTATATCTGCAATTAACCAGCGAGCCGATACTGCCGATACTGCCGATACAAAGCGAGCGCGTAGGCGACTTCCGGCCGATATAGAGCATATGCGAATGCGACATCTGGCCGATACCTGGCCGACAGTCCGACCTTGGCAGTGCTCGCACGATATTCCGCCGATAGACCAGTAGAGGAACGGCCGTACTTCGATACTTGCCGGATGTCGGGACGGGGTGCAAAACCGCACATTCGGCCGATATTGTAGCCGGGTTTCGGCCGACATTGTAACAACACTGGCCATGTATAGTCGTGCTTCTCGGGACGCTATCGGTTATCCTGTCGCATTCGAGTTCATAAAAAAAAAAAAAAAAAATGGAGTCACATGTAGTCGCCAATGTTTGGAATCTTGAACCAGCCAAGACTGAAAACGAAGCAGACATAAATCTCATACTGTTGAAAACGAGTCGTCAAGCCATGATGACATAGAGGCTTATGAAAGGATGGATACAAGTTCTTTTGAAGGAAGCTCTTGTCGGACAAGTAACGGGCAGACCAAGACGCCCACTAAAACATGGAGCTGACTAGCAAATTAATTTTTTTTGTGTGCAAGAAATAACGGTCCACCGACGCTCAACTGTGTCCTTAACACAACAAAGCGAGAGACGTTGGACTAAAAAAGAAAGAACGAAACAGAGTTAACGAGGGTCAAAGAACGAGACAACCCCAGTGCGCAAAAATAAGCTAATTCAGCCCATAAACTACAAAATGCAACCTTCAAAAGTCTACCAAGAAAAAGACAACGTCGACAGGGGAGAATAAGCAGATCTATACGCCTCGCAAGTGGGCTCATTTTCGTCTTCTGCGCATGAGAAAGGAAGTAGCGGTGACGTCAGAACGCCGAGCCGTGATTGGCTGATCGCGACCCCCTATCTGAGCGTCGTCTGCTCCTTTGCAACGTCGTCTGCTCGCAACGTCGTCTGCGTCTGTCTTACCTTTCCTGCGACTTTAGGAAGTGCAGGTCTTTACGAGCGAACTCGGCTTCGCCTTTCAGAGAGGGCAGACGAAATAACTCGAGGAGTACGTTCTTTTTGTCTAACAACTAGGAGACGCGCATCAAGGAGGGAAGTCAAAGGACTCACTGGCGAGGTGTCCCGAGGCGCCGAGGTTTGTTTGCTAAGAACTGAGAGTGTGGGTGGTTAGTGTCCGGAAGTTCCCTCCCAAATACTTTTTCCCTCCTTTCGTGTGCGGCGAGACCCCTCATTCTTTAACGGCGTCGGCGGTTTGGCGCAGTTAACGTCGTCTGCTTTACGTCTGCTAGTCAAAGCGATGGCTGCTTTACCTTTCTTGCGTCTGTCGGAGATTCACCGCTTTTTCACCGGCGAGAGTCACCGTTGCCTCGGGAAGCAAGGAGATAACAAGAGGAAGAAATTGACCTCTTAATCTAAAATTGAGGTCAGCGATCAAAGTGTAATACGGGAAGGGTTCACAAGGGTCGCGCGGGCATATTCCATTCTGCACGCCAGCCTGTCGTGGGCAGACGGTCGCCGCGTCGCGGAGTGCCTGCTAGGCCTAACTGCCCAGCTCACTTGGTCGCGTTCGGTGGAATCGTGGCCCTTGGAGCTTCTCCCGGGTGTTTGTGGATCCAGCGTTCTCGTTCGTCGTGGTCTGTTTCAAGTGTTTTTTTACTTTTTTCTTGCTGCTTGAAGTCGGGACGCGTGAGAAGCGCACGTAGAAAAATAAACGTCCGTGGGTCGTCGCGACCGCGACGCTGTCGGCCGTGCTGATTTGATTGTAAGAAGTGCGTAAGACAGCTTCGGAGCTGTCGTAGTATTTCGTCGTAACCTGCGCAAAACTTACGAACATTTCGTTTCGTGAATACGAATTTGTTCTTAAGTTTTGTCTTACGCACATTTTTGGCGTAAGATCGTTTCGTGAATCTGGCCTCTGCACTTCCAAAAGTCGCAGGAAAGGTAAGACAGACGCAGACGACGTTGCGAGCAGACGACGTTGCAAAGGAGCAGACGACGCTCAGATAGGGGGTCGCGATCAGCCAATCAGGGCTCGGCGTTCTGACGTCACCGCTACCCCCTGCGCAAGAAGCAGACGAGCTTGCCCTCCGCATAGAAATAAACACAATGAAAAATTAAGAATGAAACAACTATCAAGGACAAGACAGAACAAAGAAGACAATATGGCAGTCCAGGAGCGGGGGAAAAACGGATCGGACAAAAAATAGCTTTGTTTTGTCTGTCCCGTTTTTCCCCCGCCCCGGATGGCCACGTTAGTATTGACCACGGTGTAAGATAATACTCTTCAGGTGATGACAGCGCGCTCAAATAGTTTACTAGGGGGAATACATTCCACTCTGCTCATTTGCATTAGACAGAATGCCTGCAGCGCCGAATGACGGAGGGGAGGTCCGCGTCAGTCCACGCGCAAGTGCACGTGGAGTTTCGCGGCGGCCGCGGGCGGTGCCGTCTCCGATTCCACCTAAAGCCCCTTCATGTTTCAAAAGTAGCGCAAGGTGCGTCGATGCACGAGGCACGTGCAACGTGCAACCCTTGGGAAGATTATTCTAAGGGCGCACGGCACGTGTCTCGCGGATTTCCACAACAACGAATTTGGTATGTAGAACAACCATTATCAATATCATCGTTTATCGCCCCATAGCCGAGACCTTCGTGACGATAGATGGCTCTCGCCAAGCCCAGAAAACCTGTCCGCGCCAAGGCTATTGTATTTGAGAGGAGTGGAATGTATTCCCCCTAGTAAAGTATTTGGCGCGCTCCTCGCGATGTACCCGATAAAGTTCGCTCTTCACACTCTCTCACTATGGTTTCAAGCAGCGCTGGCAGGTGACTCGTTGACCCGTGGGCACGTACAAGACGGCTCGTGCCGCCTCATGTACCACACGCGCGGAGCTCCAGCGAGGTTGTCGCACGTGCAGAAAGACCACGGTGTACCGGGGTTTCATGGCAAGGAGATAATGTTTTTCGCTCTCACAGTTTCGCCGTTTGGCCGCCGGCGACACTGTCAGCCGCGGGCACGGTGGCAGCGGAATGATACAGCCTTTCAGATGCCCGTCGAACGAACGCTGTCTGATTCCTCGCGCCGCGCGTTCTGCCCCGCCGTGTCCTCGCCTAAAGAGTGTATTCTACACCGTGGTATTGGAAACTCGCCTACAGGCTTTAGTGTATTCTACACCGTGGAAACTCGCCTACAGGCTTTAGTTTCAAAGGAGACGAAAAGCATTGCACGGAAACTGGAGCACCAATGAACGTACGGCTCCAACAATTCACGCACAACTCAACAAGTCCGCCTCCGTTTAACTGTAGTTTCACGCGCATATTAGCCACTTGTTCGGGAACGAAGAAAAGGAAACAGAAGACAGTAGAGAGAGTACCAAATATTATATATGCATGTTCCACGACAAGTGAGGGTACGATCGCCGGTGTTACATCGACAAACATGTGCGCAGTTTGGTTTACGTTCGCAGTCGTCTACAGTAGGCGCACTGCACCTTTCGGCGACAAAAATTGTAAGAGGCCACGAGGGTCGCGAGAAGCCCAGTTGCCATCATGGGATTAAGTTGCCAGGCTTGGATGCCTCACAGCTTAACGATGTTGTCGCAAATGGAAACAGTTCGACAAGCGTAAAACTGAAAAAAAGGATTAATCGGCCAACTTGCGACATAAACAAAAGAAAGAACGAGCGTCGAGAAAGCAGCCGCGTACTTCGAAAGCGGCAGCAGCGAGCTTCGCAGTGCCGGCGTTACAGCTGGCTAGCGCGAGAGTACGGGTCTGTCGTCGTCGGGAGAGTGAGTCGGCATGCAAGGTCACGCTGGGCTCCGTACCTACTACCCCCGGTATGTCAAACATTCCTCCTAGAATGTTAGTGCATTACGCTAAGGCGATACTGACTCGGTCAGGCCACGTTAGCCTCCTTTTTCAATTACACTCGGTATCCCGAATGTTCATTTGGGGTTAGAGTAAACGCGAATCTTTTAGAAGTATGCAGTAACTTTCTGGTCTTGGACGCGGAAATATTTTAATCTACTTTATACTCTGGTGGGGCAGCCTGTTGAATCTTTTATAGTGACAGCTAAGACGAGAGCGACGAAGCACAGAGGAAGTGTAATTGATTCCAATTACAAAGCAGCCACCAATAAACCATCAGTAGGAAGAGTTAGTCTATCCTATTAATCTCTGCCGTGGGAATGAACCCGAGTATCTTTCCACAAACCTTGATTAAATTTTCTAAATGATTATTCGTTGATTTATTTTAGAGGTATTCGTGTAATGTATTATGCTAGATAGTCTAATCTTTGGCAGTTAGGATTCATAGCAAGAGTACAATTCCTTCAAGCATCATACAAAACATCAAAAAAAAAAAAAAAAAAAAGCTCGTGACCGCAGACTATATTGCATGAAAGCGTCTGTCAAAACAAAAACCAACCTAAAATCAACATAACGTAGGCAAACTACCTAACTGTTATTTTGATCAACGTAGTTTTTTTTTTTTTTTTATGATGCTTCGTTACGGCAGGCATCAGGGGAAAAAATATAATCCTCTGAAACTTTCAAATTTTTGTACGTAAGTTATCAGGGATTTAGATGGTATACACACCGTGAAAACAATGCAAAAAAAAATTAACATAAACACGAGTTTCAAACGAACACACGTGATTGGTTTCTTGGCGTTCCTACGAGCGAAAGCAACAATATCATTGTTTGCGGAGAGATAAAGAGGTACTCGGGACAAACCCTATCCAGAAGTTTCTTAACACGTCTGTGACTACTGACCAACATACTGCTTACAAGAATAGAATATAATAGAATTTTAGTTCCATTCTATTCTATGCTATTATACTAAATGAGCCTTTGTTCACACCAGGTGGCGGCATTGCGCGTGCGCAGATGCTATATTTGCGTAAAGTAAAGCATCTCCGCCTGCGCCATTCCAATAGCAGTGCCCCTGCAGCGATGTGGCGTCACAACTTCACTTTGGTGGATATACGTAATAAAAACAACGAAGCAGGAACAATTTCTGAGCTGGGCAGGGTACGATGGCTTCCAAATCTAGTTTTTTTTTTTTTTTCACGTGATACGAAATTTTCTGCCCCTCATTAAACTTCCCGCTTTAAGAGGTCGTTCAGATTTTTTTTTTCAAAAAGCAACTGGACAGTTTTTCATTAATTTGAGAAGGAAGAAACGCAGAGCCAGAAAATGGCGACATATTGCGAGCCCATGTCAGGAACTTTGAGAGCAAAGCAAAAATGTGGCTGATGTTGCGAAATAAAGGGCACGTTTTTGCTGTGCGGAAGCCGCAAATAGCATTAATTATTTTTTTCAAGAAATTTTGGTATGCAGAGCTTTTGATGCTAATGCTATGTGGACGTGTTCCCTTTTCTGAGAATTTCGAACAATAACGAGGGGCCCTGCCACAAGGTTAGAAACGAACGCAACTTTGTTTCAGAAAGAGAACGTCGCATGTGAACGTTTACAATACTTAGTTTGTTCAAGGATAGCGTTAGGTTTCGAATGACTAAATAACGTATAATAAAACTTTCTTCGTAACTCTCGTAACTCTGGAGATTTCGGTTTGAAGAGAAACGGGAAAATGTGTAATGAACCCGTTAGCTCAACGTGCTAGGTATTTTTTTTCTTTAGGAAATGAGCCACGAAAAAGCATGCCAATGTAATGCCGAGGACGCAAGTTTTGATTACGGCTTTTGGTGAGTGCACTATAAAAAAAAATAAAAAACGTTCTGCAGACCTCAAAGATTCTTTCTCATGGTTATGAATAGAAGGATCCCAGTGAATAAGGCAGCTCTAAATGCGACAAGACGAAGCACAATTCGACGGACGCTGGAACATTGCGTTGGCACCTTATTTGAAGTGCACTGAAGGGGAGAGGTGCCCTGCATTGCAGCCGCCCAGTCTTGCACACGTTACTCGAAAACAAGAAAAGAAATCGATTGCAATTACAATTACTCTCAATTAAAAAATATTCAATTAGATTGCTTGACAAGAGAAGTAAATGGAAGTGATTTAAAAATATAACCGTTTCTTTTCCGTTCACTTCAAAATTTTAAAACAACGTATTTTTTGTCTGTTTGAAACAGTTCTTTTGTACTGTTCGTTCATTGATGGATAAAATCAACGAACCCTAAGATACTTCTCTTCTTCATTTACCAATTTAAGTAACCCATCCTGCTCTGGGAGACTTGGTTTGAGGATTCCTTGGTAGAAAACTTGTACGAATTGCCTTCATCAGAAATCGGAAAGAAAATAGTAGCGGTTACAAGCAATTTGAGTGCTTCCAAAAGTAATCAAATGACTCTCGCGATTACCTACCAATAAAGGTAATCAAATCATTACAAGGTTACTCCTAAATGTAATCAATTACTAGGAATTTGATTAGGCGTAGCGAGTATCGTGTAAGGCTGCAGTCGCCTCGCTTTGAAGAAACAGCCATTTTGTCGACGTCTCAATTGCGAGTGCATTGGTCGATTTTTTGTTCTTCAGAATGTTTGGCAATGAAAATGGGCGGCCGTGTTGAGCGAGGATTTCGGTAGGCACAGCCGTCAATATTAGCGGAAGTGATCGTAATGTATGGGTCCGTTGCAGAGCATATCTACAGTATATTCTAAAATTCCAGCGCGTCTACTTTCCTGCAAAGCATTTGGGCTGCAAAGCTCGGCTATCGATGAGGCTGGAAATATCTACGTGGGGAAGGTGTATACCTAGGTAGATTAAGCAATTGGTTCTCCGATGTTTGTTACGGGAAAGAATCGACGCTTCAGATTTCAAAGACTGTAGAAAAGAAAAACTGAATTTGGCACGAGGACGCAATATAATAGGGAAATTGAGCGGCTAGAGGGTGGACATGTGTTTGTGAAAATATCGACACAATTTTTCTCAGTGAAAATATAGATAATATATATGGATCAGTAAGGAGCAATGTATTTGTTTTTCACGGCGAAGTGAAGTATGCTGTTGTAAGGCACCGAAACATTTGATAAGAAGAAATGGTAAAGAAAACATAAATTTTTGATAAACGCCATTTTTTTTAATTGACATACAGAATAGACTGTATAAAACACCGAATCTTTTGGAAAAATGAAACCCAAAATATAGCCCTCAATTTGAAGCAAACTAGAGCCCAAAAACGTGGTACCCCGATTGGGAGAGTCCAGCGTCGCAGTGCGTCTTCTTAATTATGTAACAAGCTCTGCGTTGCAGTATCGCGGAACACACTTGTTAATTTATGAACACACTGGCGCAGAGTTTTCGCAGCGAGGCGCTTCCTCGATTCCTTTTATTCTTTTTAAGTAAATATAATTAAGGCAACAAAAAAACAGGAACAGTGAACATTGAAGGTCGATATTACGATCATATTAGACAAAAATAACAAGCGACTCGGTACGTGTTTGCCGAGATTCTAAAATAAGTCACGTTAATTCGTTTTAAGGAGAAAAAAAGACGATATTTCGTGTTGGAAACAAAAACATAAAAAACGAATTCACGGATAACGGGCATATATGAAACATTCAATGAAGACTAAAATACATTTTTTCGCGTTCATCGCTGGAAACTAAATCCCTGAATGGCGACCTGAATTTTTAATGAACCGCCGGCAGTGGGATATCATTATAAAACCATTATTATTTACGTACATTATGACGTTAAACTATGTCATACATTTTCGAGAAACGTACTAACGTATGCGCCGACTTCAAACTTTTACTCTGTATATAGTGTAAACCGGTTCAAAGGAAGTCGGCTGATTAAAAATGATATATATATATATATATATCCCCCTTTCCCTAAGACGACGTTGCAGGTTTTGAGTAATACGAGAGCCAGACAAAAATGTCCGCGTATTTGTTTCGTTTTGAATATGGCGATAAAAGTCGAGGCGGTATACTTCTGTCGAATTGCATTTTTTCCCCCTACACGACTCCAACAATTGAACGAAAAAGTGCGCCGTAGGCCTTTTTCGAGCTCTCGTGTCGGGGACGGTATAATTCTTATTTGTAGCGTGATTTTGGTTTTGCCTAGCCATAGATAGTCTTTATGGATGTCACATCGTCGAAGAAATGAAAAACACACAAAACATACATGAAAACACTGGCGTTTTAGAAAATCTGTTTTTTTTTTTTTTCGAAATCGTGCTGATAAGAATTTGAGATCGTTTATTGCCTTCAGTGTGTAGGCTTGCGTGTTTGTATGATTTTTCTTTACGATACGCAAAATGCGCCACTCTGGCCGGGAGCATATCTGCGATATAGAAACGTGACCGAAAAGATTAGTCGCATTTCGTTGCGAGTTTTTGTTTTACACGCGTGGGGGGAACTATCTGTTGGTGGTGTACGTACATTCTAAAAGACAAAAAAAAAAAGAAAAAAGAAACCACTATCACACACAAAAACACGGAATAATGCGCATGAGCATCAAAGTGTGATGACTCTACAAAATTATCACAGTCCTGGATCGTGCTTTAAAAAAAAACGGGATGTACCAAGAACAGGGGATTGGCAAGAAAGAAATAAAAAAAAAAGCAAACATTACACTAAGAGAGGGACTACATGCAAAATTTATAAAAATATACCGATCACAGTGCCCAAGTTGAAACCAATAAGTATCGACGTATGTGTTTCATATGTGTTTCGAATTCATAAAAACCTCAGACATTAAAAATATGTGAGGTTTCTATTTGGGCGTAAAATGCTTACGCGAGGTTTACTCTCATCCGTTATGGTAATGACACCTGCATAAATAAATCGAATAATGTTCTCAAAATAATAAATAAACCCTCACCGAGGGCTTTTTTTTTGGGGGGGGGGGGGGGGGGGAAGCATTGACAACACCAACACTGATTTTTTTTTTTTTTTACAATCGATTGAAAATTGTTTTTACGCATCATCATAAAGCTTTAATGTTTGGAAAACTCGTATTTGTAAAAAAAAACACACACACACAGAATCAGAATTTTCGTTCGAATTAATGGCCTAAATTGCGAAATGGTCCACTAATCGCCTTTCTGGATGACTTCAACAAATACGCCATTAGGAGAGTATATTCTACCCAGATTAACTTTATATGCATTAGACTAGAGAGCAGATGTTCCAGAGAGTGTCCCACAGCTCATTCGGGGTAACGTGGTTCATGGGCCGCATCTTCAATACCAGCAGCGAGGAGGCCCCAAAAGCGTTGATCCTTCGAAATCGTCTCCGGCTTCTCTCCTGCTTTTTTCCTCGCCACCCGAAAGCGCGGCGTACTTGCATCCAATCGCCACCCGAAAGCAATTTCCGCATGAGACGTCCGCCATTAAGTTGCAAACTCTCCCTGTCGTCTGAGATGGACCCAGTGATGTTCCACACCACGTCCAAAGGTTTTCTTTCTTAGGTGCGAAAATTTCCTACTTAAGGTACTTCTTCCCTGCGAAATGTTGAAATGTCCCCGCATACTAGCCCACGTTTTCTAACCTTTATTTTCGCAGCGGTATTAGTGGTTAGTCTATATTTTTATTAATTAAATGATATAAGCTTTAGACGCGGCCGCTTCCTTGCGCCCAGTAGCCGTCTCAGACACTTCTCTGTCTTACACCGTGACTTTCCCACTTCCTCTTCTGAAAACTTTTAGACCAGAAGACGTTATATTTTTTTGTTTAATATATAATTCTTTCTTAATTTTTTTCCGAATTACCTCGTCAATCCTTAAAATTCCCTTCAATCGCGTTAAAATTCCCATTTCCCCTTTTACCTAAATTGAGGTAAAATGTTCCCTGCGTGGAACACGGCTGGAAGGACCCTTTCTTCGATACGGGTTTCTTAGATTAGTCAACACGCCCGCAGCGCGCCCGTAACGGTGGGGGACACGGTCGGACACCCCACATCCGAAAGAACGCATGCTCTTCAAACTGCCCGAGCTGTCGACTTTTCGCACTGCTCCCAAAGAGAGAGAGAGAGGGCTTTCGACGACACACCGAGACACCGGATCCGCCAATACAGCAGAGATGTCCGTTTCCTCTGTCGCAAAGGGTGAGCGTCCACGACTATAGATGGCGGAATTCCGAGGTTGCGCACGTTCAGCCGTATATCAACTACGCAAATGGTGTTTGGCGCCGAGGTGACCAGAGTTTTGCGGAGTGATATGGTACGCGTCCTACTGTGCGATGTGTGATTTTGGCAGGAGTGGTTCGGCCCGCGTTTGGAAAACGCCGCGCTTATTGCGAGCTCTCATTCAACCCACAAAGCCTGAAATTGCAAAATTGTAATTCTTTGTTGTTATTGACTAAATTTCTAGCCACAAGTTCCGCGTCGTCCAAAAGATAATTGTTCCAGAAGTGTCATGTAACGAAACGCGTGAAGGGGCGTTTACACTTGCGGATTCGTGCAGGCGGATCCGCGCAGGCAGAAAGTGGATTTTTGGAGTCGTGGGTGGTTGAAATCGACTCCTTCTCTGGCGAAAAAAATTTGGATTCGGCTCGCGGACGGATCCAGATTTTCCGCCAGCGAAAAGTCGATTTCGCCACCCGGCTCCGAAATCCACTTTCCGCCTGCTCGAATCCGCCTGCGCAAATCCGCAAGTGTAAACTCGCCATAAAGCTGCAGTCCCACGGCTCGTACGTCACACAAACGTCACGGCGTCTCCTGCAGACATGATGACATGATTATCCGCTGGAAAAAACTCGAGCATGTTCGACAAACATGTTCCTCGAACATGTTTGCAGAGAAGTTTTTTTGTGTGACTAACGTGCCAGTGACCGCCATACTAGGAAAGAGTACGCATCAGACTTACAAAGGACCGTCTTCACACTCTGTACAGTGTGTGAAGCATACTTGGGTAGTAATTCAATTACAGTAATTAAATTACTGTAATTTAATTACTTTTCTTGGTAATTTGTAATTGTAATAATTACTTTTGGCTAAAGGGAATTGTAATTGTAATTTAATTACTTTCTAGCATCAGTAATTGCTAAATTTCTGGCACAATTACAATTACTTTTGCAAGATTTTGTGGCGGCGGCGCTTTTCCCACCTGGCCACGGAGGCGACAGCACAGCCAAAGCGACAGGAGAGAGAGCGTCTCCCAACCTGCTAAAAAAAATAGAAAAGAGGGATGGAAAAGAGAGGCTGGGATAGAACGGAATGAAGGATTTTGTAGACTGTAAAACGATTTAATGAAGAATTTGAAAAATAATTTGATAAATGAGGGCTACATTCGCGTCCGTTTTCGTTCCTGTCGTAGTTGAATCTGACTCTTCGTCTCGTTTGCTTCCTGTTGCTCCTGCTTCTAGGGGTCTTTCTTATTTCTCATTCCCACACGGGGGCATTGGAGGTCGAAGTCGAGCTGGTTGGCTCCGATCACATCATACGGTCGAGGCGGGGAGGTTCGAGGTTCTCCTTACGCGTCTTCGCCGCTAGCATATTCGCTTGCATATTTCAGTCAAGTTTGGAACTTTTTTGTTCATGAAATTATTCTCTTTTCTTTATGAGTTTTTCACGCCCTTCTCCTCTATCTCGTATGTTGATACCACTAACAGTAAGTCGTGCTACTCTAACATCGAGGCGAAGAAGCAAAGAAGCAGCAGGTCTCATTAACACGACTCACCCTGCCTTACTTACAACTGTTGTTGCTACACTGCTCTTCCTTCTCCCAATCCTCGTCTACCTTTTTGTATAAATCTTCATTATCAATCAGCGTTTATTTCAGCTTGAAATACAAACTGAGGGTGGCAAGAAAAAAGCAGTGTCATCCACTGCTTGACGGGCCTCGCCACCCTTACAAGTCAGCAGTGTAAACGCGGTAAAAAAAAATAATATATATATACAAAATGAACAATACAGACAAAATGAGAAGTACAGACAAATTATAGAAAAGCGTTCCTAAGGACAGAAGAAGACATACCATTCAAGTGATCACATAGAGGACATAGAGGATTATTTATTGTTCGCTCTACCTAACCCTTTCAACCGTTTGTCAGCCTGATTGAACGAGATTCCAAAAGTTACAAACCGCGGCTTTAGCTGTAGGGAGCTTGTTTTTGCATGTGTTGTTCGTTGAAGGCTTCTTTTTTTATAGAGGGCTTGGCTTGCACTTCGTTTTTACACCTCTATCGTGACCCTCCACGCGTTGTCCTCTCGTCTTGGCCTGTGGAACCGTCCCGAGGCGCGCAGTGCTGCTTTGCATTGAGAAGCTGCAACAGTCTTATCTACAATGGAAAAAGGAAAGGCTGCCGGGGCCTTGTTGCAAACAATTCTCTAAACAGATTAGCACCAATGTAAAAAACTATAATCGTGAGGAGCAAACTCTCCGCACCGTTTCTGAAAACAAATTCAATAAACCGAAAGGCGACCTCCAATTTGCGGAAACACTTGCAGGTAGGCAACTTTCCTGTTACTTTGAATAATACTTACAGTTATAAAAAAATAATAATAATAGCTCGTCTATATCTTCTAGCTGAAACACGCTCAAGTAACTCGTGAAATCGAGGCGTCCAAGAGGCCGCAGTTGTGGAATAATTCGCGGATTCTAATTTTCGCGACGCGGTGCGGTCGCGATATAGATTCCAATGTGTTTACATTTTTTTTGTGGCGAATTGTAGGCGATTCGCGAAATTCGCGAAAATAAAGTCGTTTGCAGTGTATCATTAATTTTTCGAGGTTGTTCTTGCCATGCTAAATTCAAATCGGTCTTCTTTATGAGACGCTTAACATCGATACAATCATTGCTATCCTAATGATTAGCTACATGACAATCCTAAATTTATTATTTATCTCAGGAGTTTTTTGGGTGTTACCGTGCACTGAATTAACCCAGAATCCCTGGCAATAGAGTTGCTGCTATTGTGACACTAATTTTGTGGAAGCGACCACAGTTCGTGTGCTACGGTTACCCACATCCGGCATGTTACAAGTCCACAGACAGGGAGAGGCAGCGAATCATCGTGGCTGAAATGTTTTCGTCAGTTGTCATATCCTTTAAATGTTTGACGCCGTTTACATGTTTCTCTTATTAGCCATTTTTACGTGAGTTTTATGATACCAGTACTGTCGCATATTTGTCTCCTTGTATTATTTTTAAGTTTATTTTTTCTTGGTTTGACTTGGATACCATTTGCATAAGCTCTAAGGAGATTCACCTCGCACCCGTGAATTTGTCGCCATTTTTTTATTTTGAGAATGTATGAGCGCAGGAGTTCATTACTCCAAACTATTAAGTTCTATAATCTATTTAACAAATTTCATAAAAGGAAAGTACAATGCGTGACATTTATACAGCGGCCATATAACTCGTTTACAGTTATATGGCCCAAGGTGGGTAACTCTCACAAATAAGTAGTTGTAAAGTAATTGCATTACTTTTAAAAAGTAATTTGTAATTGTAATGAACTACTTTCGCGCAGTAGTAATTGTAATTGTAGTTAAACTACTTTTGGAGCTAAGTAATTGTAATTGTAATTAAATTACATTTTGAAAGTAATTTACCCATGTATGGTGTGAAGACAGTCCTTTGTATGACGTAGAAGCAGTGAGACCGGGCTTTTACGTGCAGCGCCGCGGTGCCAAGCAAGCACGCCATTAACTAAACCTTTTTTTTTGGACGCCATTTGTTCAAGTACTCGGAAAAAGTGATGAACGAAGCGCCAAAATGACGCGACGCGTCAGTGTGTGTTTCATCTTGGTAAAAATTGTAAGCGCGGAGGACGACGAGGGGAGGGGGGGGGGATATGGAGGTGACGTGTCGACAGAAGCGGGTGCCACGACGCGGGGCTTGTTATCATAACGAGGCAGCGCAGTGCGCCTCGTCCCCCCCCCCCCCCCCCCCCACACACACACACGGATGAGGAACAAAAAAGGGGACGCACTACAGGAAAACTTACTCTGGTCTTAATTAGCGACCCAACCTTTCCGTTCAGGACGGCAGCCTCGTTTAGTATAAATGAGAGAGAGAGAGAGTAAGAGAGAAAGAGATAAAGAAAGAGAGAAAGGCATGCAGACAAGCGATGGGGTGACTATAGTTTGTGGTGTTTTTCATTTTTCCTCTTTTTGTCTCGTGAAATCGGGGTCATGCAACACCACCTGAAAGAAATTGGCAGCGACCTTTCCCCTCAGTCTCATTTTGCTTGAAAGTCAGTATTTAAAAAGTGATCGATTTTTTATTTGTTTCGAAGGATACATACACTATTGTGTAATATAAGTGACATGGCATCAATATACAGGGTGTTTTTTGTTTAAGCTTTACAGATTTATTTTAAAAAAAGGCGTGAAAGTTACACTCCTGCGCTTTGTGCAGGTGAGTTTTACAACCAAGAGGGCATTATGTAGGTGGCTAGGCTTTGCGATAAATCCGCTAATTAATTAAGAATAGTTAATTAACTTCTTAATTAGTAAAAATAGACACATGGTTCTAATTAGAAACTTACTGAGCGTCATCGAAACCCACTGAATCAACTCTTTTCAGAACGACTTGAAGCTCGTGGTAAACTCGGAACGCCAAATTTACCACTCGTGAAGCAGGCGCAAAGCTACCGATGGCGGAACGCGATAATGATCTAATCATCCGCATTCCACCACTGCTAGCTTTGCGCCTGCTTCACGAGTTGTAACTTTGGTGCTTGACCCCGAGCACCAAAGCTTCACGAGCCGAACGCTAATCAAAGCAGCCCTCACGTCGAATCTTCGTTTGCGCTCGATTTCGCTCCGATGACTTCGAAATGCCACGTGCACATACTTTGATTATTCTAGCCAATGTTGATTATGACTGATTAGATTTCATTCTTCAATGATCCGAGATTCGAAAGAAAACTGAGGTGTCATTTTCCATAGACCATTGAACCAATGCGCTGAGCAAACCTAGCTGTAAAATACCGTTTTTTTTTTTTCATTGTTACAGCGAAATTGAGAGTTTATCGGATTAAACCGAATTCGCGAACCCTTTTACCGGTGGGTGTTTTTCGGACTTATCCGAAAACATGGAACCCTAGTTGTGACCATGATTCCGTGTTTTCGGGATTTATTTTTCGTCAAATTCGGAGGGTATTTTTCTGATTTTATTTTTCGTCGGAGTTTTATGGGAGTTTATTTTTGTTTGATTTCCTATTCTCCGAACTTCTGAGTTTAATTTCGGAGTTTTTTTTGTTTTTTTTATTAAAAATAAATAAATATAATAAATAACATCTGGATGTAAACGTATGCTGAAAAAAAGTTAAAACGCGCTTGTACTGATTAATATTTTCAAATGGATTTGGCGTCAGTGCCATTACCTTTGGAAATACTAATTTGTCTCATGACAAACCTTGCACACGAGTGTTGCTTCGATAAACGTCAATATCTTAAAATAAATAAACTCCCGGGAGGTATTCGCTGAGAAGCTCGTATTCATATTATTTTATTCCATCCACCTTCCCCGAGGTCGCGCGAGGTGGAGTAGTAAAGGATGTAATAGAGAGGTTTCAACTGCCCTCCTCACTATTTGTGTTATTTCTATAGTCCATAGGTTTCCTGTAACAAAAGCATAACCTCTCTTTTCTCTAAAGCACAAATAGTATGGCCGAAACTTGAAACCAAAACGGTTAGTTTTGTCGTGACCCGAAAGTACAACGACCTGTTGCCCTGAAGGAACCCCGACGAGATAAGCGGTAAGACTCCTTTGAGATCGGTGCGTGATTTGAAATATAACTGTGGTGGCATTTTCCCAGGAACATTGATCATGTGCGCTGATCAAACTTAATTAAAAAAAAAACCTTTTATATAAATTTAGATTGGTGCTAATTTTATCGGTGGGAGTGTGTCGAAGACACAGAACCCTTGTTATGCTCGTCATACACTCTAACAAAAATCTGCTGTGTTTACGTTCCCCTCAATGCCCTTGGGAGAGTCAATGACTGCAATCTACCGAGGGTACTCAAAAATGGGAACGCTAAAAAATTGTCTAGACCCAAAAAAAAGTACAGTCTGTTTTGTGACATTGATAATGACCCTTTTATATAATTCTCAGTGATAGAGCTGGGTCAAACACTTGCGAAGGCTTACAACTATGGGTAACCTGACAAAAGCTCAATGGACAAAAGCTCACCGGACAGAAGCTCACTGGACAAAAGCTCACAGGCGCAAGCTCACCCGTTTTTTCACAGACCCGGACAAAACCTCACCTTATTTTTTTTTTTTGCTACCCGGGCGAGACACGGGCTGGGATAAAGTGCGGACGCGATGAACATTGCACCATTTTTAGGAGAACTGGCATTCCATCCTATGAAAAGGTGTCGACAAATAAGCCATAACAGGCAGAGAAGAAACGATTTGGGGCCAAAATTTAAGTCACTGAAACTAAGTGGAGCTGATAAGATAAAGCTTTCTTCACTCAATGCATGCGGGAGTACCCTTGTGCCAAGCCCAAAAAACTTCGTGAGCCAAAGGTTTTGAACTCGAAAAGTGACCGAAGATGCGAAGTCACCACCACGCATAAGTGCCAACTAGCCCAACTCGCAGTGGAAATATTTTGAAGTGAATGGCTAAAAAAGTTAAATTATTTCTCTCATTGAGCGTAGTAAATATATTTTAAATCAAGGATTATCTCAGAGTGATATGAAAGAGAAACTGAAGCAAAACTGTAATATGCAAACTATCGAGTTACGATTCTTTAAAAATATTTTGAAGGAACGGGAGTTGGGCCTTTTGAACAAGTACAAGAACGATGACCAATTAAGAAAGCGTTGCGGGATTTTGGATAGGCTGGCGTTCCTTCCACTATACATCAGGTAAAGGTCTACCGGTGACATCGGCGACCTGCTGGATTGCTTTGATTGCACGTCTGTCAGCGGCCCCTTCCGTTATGCTTCTGCTCCTTCTGCGGCGGCACCCAGAGCGACTTTTTCGCTTTGCCTGACTGTACGCCGACGACGACCGGAGTTTCCCGCGGAATGGTGGAATATGTACGACGCGACTCTTCAAGATAAAGACGGGACATACACCTGCGAAGTATGGAAAAGCGGGTTCCAGAAGTTTGTCGGCAACGCCTATCCAAGCCTCTGGAGGCTGATTGATTGCCTACAGGAATATCAGTTGCTCGTTGCCACGGCATTGACGCAAGCCCGGAGAGTCGAAACCCCAGAGAAGCGGGTGCGAAAAACCACTCTGCCCCTGCAAAACCGTTTGATATATTTTTTTTAGGGTTTACGGGTACACCCAGATCTACCAAGACTGCTGGAGCTAGTAAGGGACTGCATTCGCTTCTAACCAATCGATAAGTGTACTTGTTTTTACTCTAATCAACAAACTATTCGCCTGTCAGATTTAATTTATCGTTGCATTTTAGTGTCGCACGCATGCACCTAAATTGTCTGCACTCGTTTTAAGACCGACATAAAATTTTCTCCTGGTGAGCTTTTGTCCGGAACTGTGAAAAATGGGCAAGCTTTTGTCCGGTGAGGTTTTGTCCGGGATTCACGACCGTGTGCCTTAAAACTGGTGATGGACCGAATCTGCCGAACTTCAAATTCGGAAAAGTTCGGCACATCCCGAACTTTTGAAGTAAAGTTCGACAAACAGTCGGCCGAAATCCGGCAAATGTCTGCGCACGTGCGAGAACGCGACGTGGCCATATATAGCAAATGAATGCCGTGCGGTCGTGCGGTTTCAATCGTACAGTGTAGTAAAACCAGACTTGTGCACGTTACTGAAAAAAACAAAGCTAACCGGTTAGAATTACAATTACTTCACTGTAAAAAATAACCGATTACAATTACAATTACAACCTTAAAAAGTAATCGAAAAATTACTCTAATGTAATCGATTACTTCCCATGTTACTTTTCATACAAGTTTTTTTTTATTACGGCAGCATACATACACATTTAAATATGTGTTCCGCAATTATAGATTTCTTGTTTTTTGTCCTCTACACCTTGCTCAGTTTCAGTAGCAGTTGTATCCCGAAGTTTCCGTCGGTCGTCCGGCAACGAACCTTGGTGTCATGAACAGAGCTCCTATAGTTTCAATTGGAACAGTTCATGGAGGGATATTATTGGGGAAATAATATTAGGGTCTAAGACATAATTTTGACAAACCCAATGAAACGTACCGAATGCGAACTAAGAATATAGATGTTCGATAGTGATACGGCCTAAACCAGCCACACGCTCGTAGGAGCATGCTCATGAATTGGAATACAAACTGTATCCTGGTTAAAAGCTAAAAACAGTTCAAAGACACGGACAAGAACGAGAGGATAGACGAAGAAAAGCGCTGCTTGAAGTATGCCTGGAAAATAGAGTGGCCAGTAGAAAACTAGCGCTTGTCACTTAAAGGTGCCGAGCGGAACTTGCTAAGCATCCCATAACTTATGGGTGTGAACATTAAATATTTCAAAATTGCGCAGTAAAATGATCGACCTAACAAAAAGCACGTTACCTTTACGTGCGTCCGCAAGTTGGGGTTCGTTGCCCTTGAACAAGAAAGAATCTTGAGCAGTGGCCCACAGAGCAAACATTCTAACGTCGCGTTGATTTTATCTTTCACGTCTTTAAGTGTGAACATAGGTGCAAGCTGAGGCCATGGAGAATCGAGGCCTCGTTCCTCCATGATGCTATCGCTTCCAATTTATTTACGAACTGCCGAAATCAGGAGAATATTTCTCATTTTTATAACAATGAAGAGCACGTCACCTCCGCCGTGTTCAAAAAGGTATATATTGCTAATGGTATACGTCCCTTTCCTCCGAAGAGAGTTTGAAACCTTAAAAAGGGGGCACAGCGACGTGCGGAAAGCGTATCACGAACTTCTTCCATAGAGTGGAATTGAAGGACAGCTTGTAGCGTCCACTGCGCCCGGACGTAAGGTGAAGGGGAGCATAGAAGTCTTCTAGGTGGCAAATCTTCTATAAAAAAAAAAAGAGAAATCAATGACAGGTTAAGAAAAGTTGACGAGGTAGAGAGGAGAAATCAAACGCAAGCTTGGAGTGGAGAGGAGGTATCGCCTGTCTCTTTCGTTTTAGGTCACTTCGGCGAAGAGAACACGCAGACAACCTTTCGTGCCGGAATCAGGCTGAAGACTGACGTCTCGTTCATCATAAATAAAACGAAAGTAAAGAAAGGCGCCTCTGGGCTCTGGTATGGGGCGCTCAGGTTACGCGCGAAGCGGGGAATGGCTCCGCACGAACGGCGGTTCTCGTCCGCTCTAGGAACTTTGGAGCTCGCGAGCGTCCACGACTCCACCTCCCAAGCTCTCATCCACTGGAGCCTACTGTACATGTCGGACTTCTCAAAGTTCACTTGCTTGTGACATTAACGCAGCACGTTCATGGTTTACTTTGTTATTCATTATGCCCAGATTTCATAATTACAGAACATATCGTATCATACTTTACCCCATTACTAGCATTGAAGTAGCCGGCCCCAAATGATGGGGCTAAAATCTTCATCTCATTAAATAAACGTTGAATTGATTACAGCGAGAAAGAAATTGAATTCCAAGGATCGTTACTCGTTAAAGTAAGTAATTGAAGCGTTACAAAGTTAGAGTAAAATGTAATCGTTTACAAGTAATCCATTACATGTATGGGTTACATACAAGTATGAGTACAACCAACGGTTACGGTGAGATGTGGAGCTGGCAGCACGCTAATCGTGCATTTTTGGCCCTTTGCGAGTGTGGTTATTTTCACTATTTTCTGCCTCGAGAAGAGAAGTTTGACATGCAGTAATTTACTCAGTCCACTGCGGTAATTTGATTTTCCTTTGACTTTTCCAGTGATGGCGCGAGGTAGTTGAAATATTGATTGACAATTACTTTAAAGCACTCCTCGCCATTAAAACAATCCTGTTTCCGGCTCACAAGTAGTTTGCGCCAAAACAAAATAAGATTGCATTTTAATTAGCGTTATTTCGCGGTTTTCATGTGTCTGCCTAAAACTAAACATAGAACTATCATGCTCGACGTTGCACATCCAAATATTCCTGACTCTTCCTAAACGGCCATGTGCGTCCTCACACCAAAAACCGGAATTTTAAAGATTAAAAACGGAACTTTGCGAATATGGGACGCACACTTTAATGCAAGCTGACGCCAAGTGACTCAAATTGAAAAACATGAATATTTACAGTAATATCTCTTCTGGTGAAGGCTCAGCAAACCTTGCATTTGTTTTCGCGCGCCAGACGGTGACTCCCATAGAAAGTAAGAACGCAGTGTTATTGCCTTTATTTTAAAAATGAACACACTCGCAAACTTGCGCAGATGAGGCCTCAAGATCGAAACTCTCGTCGCGTGATTCGTGACTGTGCCAGCTACTACCAACCTCGTGGTCACGCCACTTCTGACGCAATCACTAAAATCGCCAGTAAACACACAAAAACGACACCGATAAAATGAAGTTGTAGAATATCACCTTATTTAGAAAAAACAGTGTTGATATGCATTAGATGTTGCATTTAAGTAAAAAAAAAAAATCCTAAAACCTTTTTTCGTCAGAAAAGTCTAAATATACACGTAAAGTCTGGTAACAACGTATTCCTGCCGAATCTTTGCCGAATCTCAAGAAAAGTTCGGAAAAAAATTCGGCTTCGGCGATTTCCAAGATTCGGCGCCGAATTTTTGATTCGGCAAAAGTTCGGCCCATGACTACTTAAAACCTCTTCAAAAATCTATGGCGATTGGTAACACAATAGCACTATTTGTCGAGTAGCCGTGAATCACTCAATTTATGTAAATGTCTGGTGTTCGGGCGGTAGCTTTTTAACATTATAGCGCTAAGAAGTTTCCGTCGCAGGAAAGCCGGCGTTGGTGGCGTGATGTGAAAATCCTGATTGGTAGATAGGGTCATCACGTCACAGCCACATGAGCTCGCACGAGAATTTGAAACCCGCAACCCTCACGTGAAACGTGACGTCACGCATAAATAAAAGTGATCAAAACATGAGATGCAATGCAAATGAAAGGTCGCCGCACGCCTCAAATGATTTCACTTAATAAAGTAGTTCCTTTGCCTTAAAGAACAATTCGAAACATATTAGGCGTCATTCGAACCCAGGATTCTTCGGTTGCGCGCGAACGTTCCGCTCTTAAAGGCGAAGCTTAAGCGCTCTCCAAGTTTTTCTTTTTTTTGCTCGAAATACTTTTAAAATGCTATAAACCAGGGCCTCCAATATTTTTGGCTAAAGGGTGGCATTAGGATTTTGTCGTAATCTCGAAAACCGAAAAAAAGTAATTAAGAAAAAAAAAAAAACATTAAATAAATACAACTACATAATCCCATAATCGCAGATCTAAATGTTAGACTAAGTACTAAAAGCCCTCCAAGATTTTTTAATACGGATACGTCAATTTGAAATTTAATATTTAGCGTATCATTATATTACACCTATATTGTCACCGAGGAGACACACCGGGCCAAAATAAAAGTGAATGAGAACTTGAGACCATTCGCGCAGCGGAAAATACTGATTTAAATGATAAAAGTAATGCTTATACTAGGCAATAGTTGTGGCTGAGCACGCCAAGCACAGTGTATAGGAGCATGCAAAAGTACTGCAATATAACTATACAGACATGAAGCGGGGGACTAAGAATAGTATAATGCTTGTGATCCATTCATTCATTCATTTATTCATTCATTTGCTTTATTTTCAGTGTCACACAAACAGCTATACGCCTTCTTACTGGTGAACTACGTCTAACTAAAAAGAATTTGCATCTCAAGAACACATGTTGACATGACAGAACGAAAGGAAGACATCGATGCACTTTCTAAATGTTCGTTCGCATCCAAAAATATCAATACAAAGTTCGTCTAAGTTGGATTTGAATTTGTTAAAAACCAGTTGCAGTCGGGTAATAGGGTCAGCGTTGTTTAAAATGGAAGGATAGAACAATGAGCGTATGCGAATAGACTGTTGAGGAACACGCAAATATACAGTGTTCAGTAACGCTGTGCAGTCAATAACGCCATTAACAACTTTATGCAAGAACATGAAATCACACGTCATTCGCCTATTACACAAGGAGCGTAAGCCAATTTGTTTACATATTCTCTCATAGTCATGAAATACCTTGGACTGCAAGTAACGATCATAAAAGACACGTATAAATTTTCTTTCCACTCGCTCAATACTAGATGAGTTAGATTCTCCAATGCTGTTCCATACAACTGAAGAAAACTCGAGGCGGCTTAGCGCAAGAGAGCGAAATAACATTAAAAAACACTGTGGATTTCTAAAATTCCTCTATATACGCGTTATGATACCAAAAATATTTAGAGACTAGTTTACAATATTCATAACCTGATGATGAAACGAAATTTCAGTGTCTAAATATACACCCAAATCTCTAATCAGAGACACACCGCTGATAATAGTTGTGTCTAAAGCATAGCAGGATTGCAAAACGTCACGTTTCCTGCTGAGAGATATAATTTTGTTTTCGATTCGTTTAATGCAAGGCCACTGGTCAAGAACCACAAAGAAATAGAGCATACGTCACGCTAAAGCAAAACACAGTCCTCCACAGTATTTGTCCGTCGATACCCCCCATTTTATGTCGACGGCAAATAACAACATTTTTGAGTATTTCACACAAGAAGTGAGGTCATTTACGAAAATTAAAAAAAAGAAGAGGCCCAAGCTGCTTCCTTGTGGGACGCCCGGCGTAGCCAAGAAAGGATTCGATAAGAAATGGACACACGTACCAAGTTCTTGCGTTTAGACAAGTAACCCTCAAAAAGCTTGCAATACTTGGGGCATAAACCATACATATCTAACTTGGCCAATAAATGCCGGTGATCGACTTTGTCAAATGCCTTCGTCATGTCAAAGTAGACTACATCAGCTTGCTCCCCGTTATGAACAATGGGCACAGCATCATGGAGAAAAGAAGACAAATTCGCCTCCACCGAACGACCTTTCAAAATCTGTGCTGTTTGGGTACAATTTTCTGACGAAAATACGCATATAGACGATTGTGTAGTATTTTCCGCACAGCCTTTCACTATAAAACTCGAGATCCCATCTATACCCACAGATAACGTCGGCTTTAGCTTTCGAACAGCCTCCATGACTTCGCACTCAGTTATCGGGTTGCAAGACAAAAAGTCGCCGCCTCTGATGTCCGGACTTGTCAAAAATATGTCAGCGGCAAAAAAAAAACAAGCACTAAAATGCTTCGCAAACACGTTTGCTACCAAAATTGGTTCCGAACATTAGTCATTAGTTGAACATGACAATGTTCAATTAATGATTTGGCGAGAGGACCCATGCTTCAATGCAGTTTGTCACGTCCTTTCTGGTGTCTTCCACTGCAGATATGGAACGAGACCCGTCACCGTTTCTTCACGCGCACTTGTTTCTGTGCCCGCAGTAGCGGGTCTGATAGAAGCGGGCCGCGCGTCGGGCTTCATTCATTTATTTATTTATTGATTTCAGATTACCAAACCTCAAATGGACAAGGCAGGAGTGGGTATAAATAAAGAGGAACACTTAATGATGTCAACGCAGACATTCAAAATGACATTATATTTGAGGCATGTTTTTCTTTAAACAAAGGTGTACTTGCCCTACTGACGACTGTTTAGGCAGGCTCTTCCAATAATCTATATCTATTAAAAAAAAAAGAAAAAAAACCTTGAAAATTTAAAGGCACCAGTGAAGTATGTCTAAGGATCAATCTGTTTGTTTTCTTCGATCATTTCTAATACTTCTGGGACCGAATATTTTATATATTTCTCATTGTTAATATTTTCTGAATCAGCAATAATTCAAAAGAATAATTTTAGCTGATTTATTATCATGTGCATTTATATTCTGAAAGAAAAAAAATCTCTATTTCGCAATTCAGTGATCGCTGTGGTTGATCTGCGGTCGTTATAGATAAATCGAAGTGACTATCGTATTCTTTGAAGTGTGTTATATTTTGTTACGAAGAGTGTGCCTAAACTCGAGTGGCATAATCCGTAACAGGTGGAATAAAGCGCGAAACACATGTACGACGAAACCGTCCGATCCGACGTGCGGACTGCCGGAATGACCTTGGGGGGAGAGGGTTTTCCTAGCGTCGGGGAGCGTTGAAAACCCTCGCCTCCGACCGTCGTATTGCGCGGTCGGACGTCGGATCGGACGGTTTCGTCGTACATGTGTTTCGCGCTTAAAGCCTCTAAGTTCAGGCATTTTCACCTGAGGTGATGCGTTTCTTTAGGTTCTTCGTATGCACAAAGGTCATGCAGCGCCTCTGGACACAGCGTCTAGAGGAGCTGCATGGTCCTTTTTTGCATACTTAATCAACATGAAGGTTCCACGAAAGATTCCGACAAAAAGTAATCCACGGAATGCTTAAATTCCGTTCCTTTTCAAGCAGATCATCTCCAATAACAGAGGGGGTAGCTTTTTAGTCATTGCGATGAAAGCGGTCTTATTAGTGTTCCATGTTGTTTGCCAAACATCACACCTTTTTTCTCTTTAAATATTTGCAAACGCTCATTTTGTTTAACATGGTCAAAGGTATGACTGATTTTGCCATAAATTACTGTGTCATTTGCAAAGTGCTTATTACGTACAGTCTCTTCGAAATTTTTACCATGTCCCTAATAAACCAGATAAAACAATATAGGCCCAAGCATTGAACCCTGAGAAACACCAGAAACCAGACAAAGGACCGCAGCCCGCTACGTGCTGAACCTCGCATGCGGGAAGGAGTTTGGACAGCCCCAAAATAAACGACTATTTCTCATTTATAGTACGTACGTTTGAGCACGCAAATTCCGGAAAACCTTTGCTCAAGTAAAATGCACCTCCAGGGTCGCCTCATAGATGGCGCCAGCGTTCCAGTGTATTCTCTTTGTCGTAAATCACGTTAGACAGGTCTTACACAAACACAAGTGTGTAAACGAACCATTACACCGAATCTCCCAATTGCTGGTCGGCCTTGCCCGACCGGCTATTCTAGTATCTAGAATCCCGGGATTTGAACTTTGTCTTTGAGAGACATTGAGTAATCGGAATTCGAATTCCAGCGCTGCCAATTATTGTTTTTCCTTTTGGCGGCTTCATATAAAACATTCCGTTCGACCAGTATACGGTTCCTTCGTCTCCGTGTTCTCCCATGGTTGTCACTTTGGGAACCGTGCAAGATAAGGCAAATGCTAAAAAAAATATATAATAAACACTTAAGTTTTCTTTAGTTTGCTTCCAGAACCCCCAATATAAATACGTATTTTTGTTTGCCAATCTGACAACCATTAAAACTGCCCCTTCGCGGAAACCTAACAACTAAAATATGCGAAGTGTCATATCTCCGAAAGTTCTAATGCGACATATCGAGACCGCTCCCTGCCAGCTCCTTGCAAGGCTGTGGTCAGGCAAGGTATCGGGAAATACAAATAACACAGAACCCCCCCAAAAACTGGAAAGGCTATAAAATGGCCTAAAAACAACCAAATATAGATGACAGGATGCAGAACGTAACCCAAAGCACACACCGACACGCACGCTTCCACGCGCACACACCCATCCAAGGGCCGTCCCACGCACAATACGCATAGAAACAGAGAAATGGCGGCATATATATAGATATAAGACAGACGCGAGCGAGACGGACATTCGAGAACAGCAGCGTGCACGAAACCGCAAAGTGCTCGGACAGCGTTCTGGCGTGCCGGGAACGCCGATTCAACGTCAGCTTCAGGCGAACGCGGGGCGCGCCTTTGAAAGTGAAAATCGAACCCGAATCTCTTCGCCAAACAAATACAAAAAAAAAAAGGGGGAGGAGACTCAGCGCAAACAATTCAAAATGAAAAAGAAAAAAAAGTAATGTCAAAAACGAAAATCATATATATATATTTTTTCTAAACTGACAACATTTCGCTTGACGCATGGATATTTGCTCCGTTTCACCTTCGGTGGAGAGCATCGAACGCTTCATGCAATCCCAGCCAGTCTGACACTGGAAAAGTATCACGTGATAGTTTGCCACGTCAGTTGCTGCGCCCCACCCTGAAGGTCACGTGACAAACACACACAGTTGGATTGGCTGGGATTGCTCGTGGCGTCTCCCGCGGTCCTTCGTAAGGAGAATTGAAGTTTAGTGGCTGGAGTCGAAACTTTTTCGACAGTGCGGCGGTGGTGGAAGGGGATTGGAGAAAAAAAGAAAGAAAAGAAGCGCCATGGGATACCCACGTTCGTGACTGGGGTTACAACCGTCTTTTGTTTGAGCTGCGGTTTTCTTTGAATTGAATTTCTGTTTTGTTTTTTTCTCGTCAATCCGTGGCCCTTCACGTAATTCCTCCCCGATCAGTTTTGATGCCCGTTTCATGTTGAGTTCGGCATGGCAGCTCTGATGAGAGCAAAGAGCAAAAAGATGCCAGAAGAAATCGCGGTATGTATTTAAGTAGACAAAAATGAAGAGACAGTGTAAGCCGATAGCCAGGCTGGGGACGACGATCTTAATAGAAGTGACACGTTGGAGGAGGGCCGGTGTCGGCTTTCGGTTTTGCTTCTCCTCGGAGCTTCCGACCATTGACCGACACGTTGTTTGTAAACAAGCTTTGCGCCTACTCTCGTCAAGCAAGCTTGACGAGAGTAGCCGCGAAGCGGCAGACGCCTGCGTCTTGACGCCGTCGCGCGCTAGCATACTGCTATGGTGCCTGGATCGCGTCTTTGACTGGTGTGTTTAGCGTCCTATCCCGCCCATACATCAAAAGTGCTCCCAAAGTGGCAACAAATGACGTCACCGAAGCCGCAGTGTCACGCTGTTGCCTGTCACGATCCTGACGGTTGGCCGTAGAAATGCTGGCGAAAAGCACGAGCAAACGCGAGTGTCGCTGTCGTCACGGCATCCCAGGCGTCCCAACTTCCGGCTGCTCTAGCTTCCGTAAACTGTCACAGTAAACAGCGACCTGCAGCAGGATAGGAGTCTGCCATATGTACCACAACTGTTGAGACGCCGCCAGGGTCGCGACCTGCGACAGCATGACACTTCTATGACGTCATCAGGCGGAAATCGAGGGACGACTTTTTTGGCCGCGGTAAAGACACCAGTCGGAGACGCGTTCCAGGCACCATAATACCGCTCGTTGAGAGACGCTGGAAGACGCGCTGACGGCAACGCTGACGCTGGCTAGCCGGCGCTGCGTGTAAACCCATGGATGGATGGATGATATTGGCTATGCCCTTTGAAACGGGCGGTAGCTTGCGCCACCTAGCCTGAAAAAAATGGTTTCCTCCCCCCCCCCCCCCCCCTTAAATACCGAAATTCTTTCCCTCTTCATCCCTACAACTATTACAGAGCCGGGGGAATGAACCACTAATTAGAGTGCGTCAATGTTGCTGGGCTGGCGGCCCTCCCAGAGAGGGCAGGCCTGTCGTGTGCTACTGCCACATCGCCATCTTCCATCGTATACATGCGCAGCTGTTTGTACGAGCTGTTTAGACAGTTCATTGAGCACTTACATTAATAAAATGACGGGGTAACTTTGAGACCATGTAACGCCACGTGTCGCGTCAACCATGCCTTTTGTTTTCGGCGCTGCCTATAACGATAGTGCGAAAACATTGTATTGTACGGATGGCCACATTTTGAAATGCTTCGTTGCATTACCGGGTCTCGACCCCAACGAGTACTTCACGATTCTGCAGTTTTACGTGCACTAGACGATCGAGTGGTCTAACGTATACGAGATCTACGCATCGCGGGAGGCAAAATGGTGGCCGCGGCCGAAAAGTGGACACTTTCCCTCCCAAAGGATGTAGGCACACTAGCAAGGCGCAGTCAGCAACCAACATTGAGGCACTCTGCCACTAAGTTTTGGTTTCTAGGCTAGGTGGCGCAACCTACAACCCCTTATAAAAAGTTCCGCCACTAGCGTTTATCCACTCAAAAATTACGTGTTCTATGGTTGTTTTTTTCTTTGTTGGCGTCGATGATGCAGGCAGAGCTTTATATCGAGAGAGTTTGGCCATTCATTGTGAAGTAGGAGGCAAATGAGGAGACGCCATTGGCCGAGAGCGGGCTGGGCGTGTACCAGGGCGGTCTTCGTAGATTGGAATGTGGTCAGCCGAATGAAGTAGGGGGTGTTGGAGCGATAAACATTTATCCTGTTCACCAGAAAAAAAGTGAAAGCCGCTTACAACTCCCTGTAACGCCGAATTAGAGCGCAGCTCTTGAGGAGGAGGAGGGAAGGGCGCTGAAGGGGGGGGGTTAGACTAACCAGGAGGGGGGGTCACGTGACCTTGGGGGGTCACGTGACCTTGGGGGTCACGTGACCCCCAATGCCGATGATGTCATCACTCACGTCACTGATGATGTCATCAGTGACGATGACGATGCGGGTACCGATGACGTCATTAGTGACGTCACTGAGGACTTCACCAGTGACGATGACGATGCGAATGTCGGTGACGTCATCAGTGACGTCGCTGACGACGTCATCAGTGATGATGACGATGACGATGCGGATGCCGGTGACGACATCAGTGACGTCACTGATGACGTCATCAGTGATGATGACGATGACAATGCGGATGTCGGTAACGTCACCGGCATCCACATCGTCATCGTCATCATCACTGATGACGTCACCGGCATCCACATCGTCATCGTCATCACTGATGACGTCACCGGCATCCATATCGTCATCGTCATCATCACTGATGACGTCACCGGCATCCGCATCGTCATCGTCATCATCACTGATGACGTCACCGGCATCCACATCGTCATCGTCATCATCACTGATGACGTCACCGGCATCCACATCGTCATCGTCACTGATGACGTCATCATCATTGATGACGTCATCATCACTGATGACGTCACCGGCATCCACATCGTCATCGTCATCATCACTGATGACGTCACCGGCATCCACATCGTCATCGTCATCATCACTGATGACGTCACCGGCATCCGCATCGTCATCGTCATCATCACTAATGATGACGTCATCAGTGATGATGACGATGACGATGTGGATGCCGGTGACGTCTTCAGTGTCGATGACGTCATCGGGGGTCACGCGACATCGGCGGAGGTCACGTGACCTCGGGGGGTCACGTGACCTCGAGGAGGGGGTCACGTGACCTCAGGGGAGTCACGTGACTTCAGGGGTTCACGTGACCTCGGGGGGGTCACGTGCCCCCCCGAAGTCACGTGACCCCGGTGGGGGGCTCGCGCGGTGCATTATGGGACATTTCCCATGATGCACCGCGCGGTTACGCCAACGCCGACGGCGACGCCAACGGCGACGGCGACGCCGACGCCGCTCAAGCCGGAAACGGGCCCCCAAGAGCTGCGCTCTAAAAAGTGAAAGCCGTTTACAACTCCCTGTAACACCGAATTAGAGCGCAGCTTTTGAGGAGGAGGAGGGAAGGGTGCTGGGGGGTGAAGTGACCTGGGGGGGGGGTCGATGATGACGATGACGATGCGGATGTCGGTGACGTCATCAGTGACGTCACTGATGACGTCATCTGTGATGATGACGATGACGATGCGGATGCCCCCAAAGTCACGTGACACCCCCAGGTCCCGTGACCCCCGCCGAGGTCACGTGACCTCCCCGATGACGTCATCGTCACTGATGACGTCACCGGCATCCGCATCGTCATCGCCATCATCACTGACGACGTCATCAGTGACGTCACTGATGACGTCACCGGCATCCGCATCGTCATCGTCATCATCACTGATGACGTCATCAGTGACGTCACCGGCATCCGCATCATCATCACTGATGACGTCATCAGTGACGTCACTGATGACGTCATCAGTGATGATGACGATGACGATGCGGATGCCAGTGACGTCATCAGTGACGATGACGTCATCGGGGAGGTCACGTGACCTCGGCGGGGGTCACGTGACCCTGGGGGTGGTCACGTGACCTGGGAGGTGTCACGTGACCGGGGGGGGGGTCACGTGACCTCGGGGGTCACGTGACTTAAGGGGGGGTCACGTGACTTTGGGTGTCACGTGACCTTGGGGTGACCTTGGGGGTCCGTGACCTTGAGATGACCTTGGGGGCCACGTGACCTTGGGATGACCTTGGTGACGGCGACGCCGACGCCGCTCAAGCCGGGAACGGGCCCCTAAGAGCTGCACTCTAAAAAGTTACCCCCACTTGGCCACCGCCATGTTGTACAATTTTGACCAGTAGACACGTGACCGTACCAAATCCTGAGGTTTTTACGCCAAACGGAGCGATATTTGTATTGCAATCGCTGTAAAAAACACGACAAACTATATTTTTTTCAGTGACTGGCAACAGAAAGAATCAAACAAATTGCGGACAAGGGACGGCGAGTTTGTTTTATTATTTCTGTTGCCAGTCATTGTTACCAACAGGCTCTTCAGTTAATGCTTATTTTTCAATGCTGTTAGCCCCAGAGATCAGTGTCTAGGTCCGAAAGGAACCCAAAATACAGCACCGCGCCTGACGGCATCTGGCGGAGGCAGTACGAAGCTTCCCGAGTTTTGCTGTAAAAGCACATTTTCGACTTAAAACAAACGAAACATAACTGATCTCGTTGGAACTGTTACTAAAGACCAATACGCAATCATTTGTGCGTGGTACTGCGTTAAAAGGGCTGCTCAAGGATTTTAACGTTGAATAAACTTGCATCTTCTACTTTTTGACATTATTTATCTTGTCACGAAGGACATAAAACACATCTCCTTCCTTCGAAATGTTGCGATTCCGCCGCGTAATCGCGAGGCAAATGTTAGAATATTTCCCGACCTGCAGCCACGAGCGGCGGCCATGAGAACCACGCAGCATGACGTCGATGGGGAATCTTGTAGAAAGATAGCAAGTTGTGCGAATACCTGCTCGATAAAAGGTAATTTTTTATAAATCTTTTCATTTTAACATTAATGTAAATGCGTAAAAAAACCTGGTATCATCGACAAAACTTGCATTATATGGAGTTTTAGTAACGCCATCTATCCGAGGTCAACAAAACCGTCAGCTCTATGTACTCTCGCGAACAGCCGCCAGAAGTCGGAGGGGGACGGAGGCAAAGCCAGGTGGGGATCGCCAAACCCTGACAGGACTTTCCTCCTTTCGCCATGTTGATCGCTCTGCGCAAGCACGTGGTCACGTGGTCGCGAGCGGGTGATTTCTCGCTGCTCACTGACGGTTCTAGAGAGAGAGCTTCACCGGAACCCCGTGCGTCCCCCATTCACGTCACAGCGTACGCGACTCGGAAGATGGTGAAGGAGATGAGAGGTTCCGAAAACCTCAATCTTTGTAAATTTTTAAAATAAAAACTAGGAGATGTAGGCAAAAGCGGTTTTTGTCCTTTACTTCAGAAAGGTCGAGACACCAACTCCCAAATAGTTTAAGTAAAGCACTGAAATTGTTGCTCAGCTCCTTTGAAATCTAGACGCAAAACTACAAGGTGACGTTTCTATACTCGGCGACAACTTTTCTTGGCAATGCAGTGGAAGGTACGTCCCGCGTACCTTCCACTGCATTGCCAAGAAAAGTTGTCGCCGAGTATAGTTGTCAAAAATGAAACGTCTACAATTCCCTGTAATTCCGAATCAGAGCGCAGTTCTTGAAAAGTAAAAGGGAAGGATACGGAGGGGAGGGTATGCCCCTCCTTCTCTTCTGTACCATCTTTTCCTCCCCTCATCCTCTGACACTTCTCCTCTCCTCCTTTCCTACTCCTCCTCCACCTCCTCCTTCTCTCTTGAGGTATTTCGATTTTGCGATATACCGTGCTAAGCATTCTGAGAAAGATATATATATATATATATATATATATATATATATATATATATATAGTGGGCATGGTGGCATAAGAGCCAAGTGGCCGAAGGCGTATATATAACGAAGTGAAAAACTCACGGTGAAAAACAACAAACAGCGGAAGTTTAATCGACAGTTTCGCCGAGAGACTCGGCTTCGTCAGGAGATGACATTCAAGTGAGGGCATATCGCTGCCGCAAAAAAGTTCAAAACTAGGAAAAAAAAAAAAAAGGAGAGAAATAAAGGGGGGGGGGGGGCGCGGTTTACGCGTTTTCACGTGGCAAACAACTTGACCTGAACCCGCTCCACCTGCCGGGCGGCGAAATACAAAGTGCTCTTGAGCGCTCAGGACGGTGGCTACAATAGGCCGTGAAGGGGCGACGTCTTGGCTGATGGCCCCTAACGAGCCAATGCATCCCCGCGACGGTCACCCCTGGGGCGCCGCGCGTTTCAAGGAAACCAAAAGCATGTTTGCCCCGTCTCACAAAAAAAAAAAAAAGGAGAGAGGATACGTGGTTGGGGAGGGGGAAGAGGGTACGTTTGGGAGATGTTGTTAATGAAACATGAAACACGCGTGTAAGACAAAAGCACGGGAACAGCACGGTTCCATAGAAGATAACATCCATAATATAGGAGTCGTAATAGAATAATCACGGTGGTCCAATTCCAGTCAAAAACACAGTACCACTACGAAACGGCAGTCTAGGTTAATGCTCTTATTGATGCAAGTGTTCCTGGACTCTCATTTATTCCTTTTTCTATAGTATTGAATTTGTATATGAGGTATGACTCTCGCTTCTATAGTTTTTAGTGTGATATATATAAAAGTAGGTAAAACGATGTTATAACTAATTTTTATTATTCGTCGCTCCAATCTTTGTACAAATCCCTAAACATGCCTCCACGAACAACTGTGACCTAAATTCCGGATTCCCGAAACGTCGAAGATTAAATCGTCCGTTGTTGCTGTTTTCACTAAGGGTTTTTTTTTCTTCTCAGTTTTATATATATATATATATATAAACATTTTAAATTTTTTTCTCGCGTCGTGTGCTTTTCGCATCCTTCTTTTACCCAGAATACATTCCGTTAGAGCTATTTGCACTGCTTTTTAGTGTTAAGCCTATAAATATGCTAAAGAAGAGCAAGTGCCGATGGCGGGTTTTGACGATTGTCGTGTCTGGCGTCTTTGAACCACTCTCAATCTCAAAGTATTCAAAGGAGAGCTTCTATATTTTTTCTTGTGATCTATATGCAAGTCGGTAAAACGACATTTCAAATAATATTTATTATTCGTCGACCAAATCTTTATAAAAAATCAGAAACATGCCTCCGCGAACAACGGTGACCTAAACTGCGGATTTTTGTCTTTAGTGCACTATGTTCAGTTTTGTTTTTAAAATAATACCACGTGTAGAGCCTTTCATTGCCTTCCACTTTCTGGAAAGTTTGTGTCTTAATCGCGTACGAGTACTGAGAAATAAATTATGAAACAGAGAAGATTTTACTTTTTGTTCTATTTCAGCACACTGTATAAAATAAAATAAAAAAAAATAATTTTAAAGGTTTTCCCGTGTCGCGTTTCTTTACGCTGTTCTTTTAGCCAGCATACATTCCGTTAGAGGTATATAGGCCAGTTTTGAGATTTAAGCCTCTAAATATGCTAAAAAAAGCAAATGCTGATGGTGGGTTTAGGGGTTATAGCTGCATATATTATTCTTCATTATAATAATTTAATTGACGTTTAATAAATAGTCATATAAAAGAGATTGATGTCGTTAGGCGTATAATAACCAGTTTGCAATTCGAAACGTCTAAACACTATAAAATCTCAACTGCCGAAAGCTGGTTTTCAGACAACTTCCGCCAGTGCCATGATTAGAGAGGCCTAAAGCCTAAACCCTATGTGCTACATAATCTATACTACGTTAGAAATATCAAAGTATAATATTGTAAAGCATTGGAGTAAAATTCATTTCTTATTAAAAACCTAGAGTTTTAAATTTCGAAATTTTATTATTTGACTGCGAAATTCATGTTGATAACAGAACAGAATCGTTTTTTAGCATACTTAGAGGCTTAAAACTCAAAACCAATGTATATACCTCTAACAAAATGTATTCTGGGCAAAAGAAGGGTGTGAAAAGAACGCGACGCAAAAAATAATTGAATAAAAATGTCTTTTTGTTATCAGTTACTGAAATTTAACGAAAAGTGAAAACCTATTCTGTTTTATAATGTATTTCTCAGCACTCGTGCATGCTAAATGCATACATTTTGCTTAATTTGGAGTACAATAAAAGGTCCTACACATGGTATTATTCCAAAGCGATGCTAAATATAGTCGACTCAAAAAAAAAAAAAATCCGCAGTTTAGGTGGCAGTTGTTTGCGGATTTGGGGATTTTTACAAAAATGGGATCGACAAATCATAAATAGTAGTTAGAATTTCGTTTTACCGATTTTCATATATATAAAAATTAAAAATATAGACGCTCTGTTTTGAATGCTTTGAGATTGAGAGTGGTTCAAAAACGGCACACTCGACAATCGTCAAAACCCACCATCGGCACGTGCTCTTTCTTAGTATATTTAGAGGCTTAAAACTCAAAACCAGTGCAAATACTTCTAACGCAATGTATTCTGGGTAAAAGAAGGGTGCGAAGAAGACGCGACGCGAGAAAAAGAAAAAAAATTAAAACAAATGTTTTTTTTATATATATATACAGCGTGCTGAAATTAAACGAAAAGTGCAAACCTTCTCTGTTTCATAATTTATTTCTCAGTACTGGTACATGAGAAAAGCACAAACTTTGCTTAATTTGGAAGGCAATAAAAGGTTCCACACGTGGTATTAGTTTAAAAGCGATACTAAACATAGTCAACTCAAAAACAAATCCGGAATTAAGGTCACATTTGTTCGCGAAGGCATGTTTGGGGATTTTTACAAAGATTGGAGCAACGAATAATAAATCGTAGTTATAATGTCGTTTTACCTACTTTCATATATATTACACCAAAAATATAGACGCTCTATTTTGAATACTTTCAGATAGAGAGTGATTAAAAAATGCCACTCACGACAATCGTCAAATCCTCGTCGTTCTTTCCCGCTTCATTGAAATTTGTTTTCTCAGAAGCTAAACATGTCAGGACATTAAAATAAAAAGGATTGTTGTTCTTGGAACATGCTCCACAAAATAAAAAGATTTGAAGCAAAATAAATTACGACTGCCACTCGTTGCCTGAATCCAAATGAAACCGCCCATATAGTATATACCAATATATATATATATATATATATATATATATATATATATATATATATATATATATATATCACTATAGAATACCAATATGGATATATTGGTATTCTCGCTCACCGCTTGCCCAGGGAATGGGTATATAGTTCTAACATCTGGAAGCTCCACTCTGTCTAAGTTTGCCGGTGCAAGGAAACAGGACAGCACGATCAAGGCGGGAGAAGAAGCCCGCGTTAAAGTCAACATTTTAACGAAGCACGTGATACTCTCGATGTTATCCTACTTGCTCTCGGCTCTGTCGAAGACTGCTCGGCGTTTTTGACTTCCTCAGAGTTAGTGTTGAGCGTGCTCCCCCGACATGGCACAGCAGAACACAAAGTGCACGTCCTTCAGGGCGATGGGATATTTTGCTGCATGACTGGTAGGAACTTTTTTGTCTTGCACGCACTACTTTATGAGGGCTGTAGGCGAGAGATACCACAAGCAAGCCGCTGTCGGCCTTGGCAGCACACGGTTTACCAACTTCGTCCGACGTGCCTCAGAGATCGATGGGTACAGCACAGACCCGTGCCTATGAAGATGACCACTTGGATAATGAGTGCACCACGTTTTCATACGTGCCTCCCTGCGATTTATGAATGGTGATATCTCTTGCCTGCACAACGGATAGCTGGCTTCTTCCCTGTTCCTCCTCCTCTCCCTCCTCCCCTCCATCCCTCCCAACCAAACTCCCTCATTCCTCTCTACTCCTCCTACTCGTCCCCTCCTCCTCCTCCCCCTTCCTCCTATTCCCTTTCCCCCCTTCCTTCCCCCTCCCTCCTTCCACTAATGGCGTCACACGTGACTTCTTTATTTGAAACGTCCCATAATGCAACGTGCGGTTACGCAGACGGCGACGGCGACGGCTCTCAAGCCAGAAACGGGCGCCTAAGAGCTGCGCTCTAAAATGTGCAACATGGCGGCGACCAATGGGGGGTCACTTTCGGCTTCTATTTTATCGCTCTAAAGGCACATTCACATCAGCGATGTAAGCAGTTGCGCGATGAGACTAGATTACATCGTAAACAAATTAGATGGTCACACTGGAGTGCCTGATGAGGGAGTCCAACGCCTTCGTTGGCGAGTCGTTTCTTGAAAAGTATCGCTCCAAACGCCGCTGATAGGCTTAGCCGCTCCGCGACTTGATCGCATCGCAAATTGTCGGGTCAGCAAGCGACTGCTCATATCGCGTCGCTTTTTGCCCGCGATGGTCACTTTTGCGATGAAAGTTACCTTCGACCAGTTCACATCGCCGGTGTGAACGCGCCTTAAGGCCCTTTACCTCGTTGGGCCAGCAAGAAGCCGTGAATAATACCCTGGCGGTGGTTGCGAGAATCAAAGTTAATAAAAAAGTCGGAGTAACTCTCGGTTACTGAAAATATGGTGCACGCGATTTTTCGATCACGGTCATGCAAAATCCAAACCTAGGAGAACGATCAACGTGATCCGTACGCCGGGTGCCGAGGGGCGGGAAAATGCCATCCGAGCGATCAGACTTCGACCGAGCAAAACAGAGTTCGAGCGGCACATTCGATTCTTTGATGTTTTTGCATGATCACAATCAAAACATCACCTGAACTACATTTTCAACCAGAAAGAGTTCCTCCATTTAACTCCAACGCAGTTATTAGTAGTGTTTCCCGCTACCATCGCGACGGGATTGTATTCGGCTTCTGGGCTGGTCAAGAGAGTATGTCAGGCCTTCTCTCTGCGTCTGGTGGACGCCCCGGCTCTGCGCGCTCCTCCCGTTGACCGAACTCTCTTTATACATGGCTCTGGATGCAGGTCTTCTGTTCCAACTGGTATTATAGTAATTTACATGGTGATATCTGCAGTGAGGTGCTTTGGTTGTTCTGCCTCCATCAGGAGCTTCTACCTTCGAGAACGCTTCAGCGTCATGCCAGCTTTAGCATGCCCGCGGGGTCAAACCACGCTGAAGGGCAATGAACGCGTACTATAGAGGCCGGGCATCGGAAGGAGACGCCCTTTCGTCCTCATTCTGTCAGTGGTCATAGACCATTCCAGGAGATTAAAGGGGCCGCGCAATGACATTAGATAAGAGTGTTTCTCACTGTACACATTCTTACTGGCGCTAGCGGGACCCAAGTCTAGTCGGACGCACGCCACTGAACGAGGCACTTTGTTTTCTTTGCGGTGTAGTGCCTAGGATGAAAGGGGAAGTTTTATTTCAGTCTCACCTTCGCCCAGTCTTGCACACGTTACTGGAACAAGGTGATCGATTAAAATTACTCTCGTTTAATAGTGTTCAATTAGGTTACTGGATTACTTGAAAAGTAAAATAGCTGACCATGACTAAAAAAAAGAAAAGAAAAAAAAAACTAACCGTTACATTTTCGATTATACATCGGGTTTTCAAAACGACAGATTTTTCTGCCGGTTTAAAGAAAAGGGTGTTTTCGTACTTTCCTTTATTGCGATAGGACCGCCAAATGAAAACTACTTTTTAATCCAACAATTTTGGTAAACCACCCACCTCTCGGAGACATGGTTCAAGGATTCCTTGGTCGAAAACTTGTACGAAAAAAGGGCGCCAATAAAAGGGGGAAGGGAAAAACGTAACGATTACAAGTCATTTTGTACTTCCAAAAGTAATTATATTAAAATTCTGATTATTCACTAATAAATCTATTTAAATGATTACAAATTTACGTCAAAGGTTAATTAATTACAAAAAAACTTGATTACTTGTAATGAGTACCGCACATGGACGGCCACTCGATTAGGATCAAGGGGGATCGAGTGGCCGTGGCACATGTCTGTCTTCGCCTAACTTGATGAAGACTCTGCGGGGACCGCGCATTGTAGGCGTTGTCAGCAATGTAATCCTCAGGATTGCGTCATCAATCTTTGCGATCACCGTGGTGGCGACATTTAAACGCGGTTCGTTCAGCGGACAAGAGCGCTGCCTCAACGTTAGATTTCGGCTCGTAACAATCGGTGTCTCGACATGCATGCCGGACGCTGAGAGGGTATTTATCCTTGCCAAGGTTTTTATTTGTACATGACATATGGGGAGCCCAACTATCCAGAAAACAATTCGCGGTTGGAAATTCGTTTTCTTTCAGCCCAAAAACCGTCGGTTTGAGTCGCGCTCACATTCTTCTGCGTGGTCACGGGTCGTTTTGTATGGTTTAGACACAACCAGCAAATAAAATCAAAGTCGGCGGTCACCGAAGGCACACACTCAACATTAAAAATAGAAAAGAAAAAGGATATCCAGATTTGTGGCTTCTAAAAAGCTGCAAACGCGTTGATGGGAGGAAAAGGTATCACAGCCACGTGACTTCCAATTTCGGTTTCGGTTAGTACCGCTTTTTGGAGTTTATTAAAAACTTACGCGACGATGTAGCAAAATATTGATTGGGTAGTCATTTGACATCATAAAAAAAAAAAAACCAAAAAACCGTACAACAACAAAAAAAAAATGGGGGAAAAAGGGTTTGTTAGAGTTTTTTTTTTTTTTTTTTTTTTGAGAAGAGGGGTCCCCCAGCGTTAAAGGGGTACGGAAACAAAAATTGAAATATTCAGATTTCGTTCGTAAATGAGTCAAGCATGACGGATAATAACCGTAAATGATAATCGCACGTTTGTATTTTGAACGACTGGCTATATTTTTCGTTCCAAACGGTGCACTCGAGCAAGCGCTCGAAGAGAAGCGAACGGAGAGCGCGAGGCGTCATGGGATATCCGGCGCAAACAAAAACAGAAAGAAAAGATTCCCCGCATTCGTGGAGTAGCAAGGCAGGCGTGGTTATGAGCTTTGCCCTTGGTGGCGCTGTCAGCGTTGTGGTGGTGTCAATAGCGTCAGCGCGTTACAACTGAACCGCTCGAAGTGCCCGTGGGGTGACGAGCGTGTGGCTGGCCCAAGGAGCACGTAGCTTCCACAACACTGTCAGTTTAGGGCTGAACGAGGTGGGGAAAGCAACTTTTGTTCGTGTTTTGAGCGACGTGCTAATCTTCTAGGGGGAGAATGGCTATGTCCGGTTGCACGAACGAGGGTCCGAGAAAGAGGGGAGTCCTTCCGTTCCGTCTTCTTGAACCGTTTGGTACAATGCGCGACTTGTGAGTTGAGGAGGAAAGCTAAGAAGGAAAATGTTGAAATACCAAAGAGCGGCGCTGCTCCGAAGGAAACTGCTACGTCACGACTACGTAGCGGTTTCCACAACGTTGCTAGACTTCCTCCCAAATAGGCTCCGCATGCATCCACCAGGTACACATTGAAGATCGTTTATTTAGCTTTAAAATTAGTTTTCTTGTGCTTTTCAACGAAAGACTGGTGTTTTTGAGGTTAGGGTGCAACATGCAACACATTAAAGCCAGAAAATGAGCGCTGAAATTTCGTTTCCCTATCCTTTTAAGGGGGCCCTAAGAAGGCTCACAACTGCGCATGAGCCGAACCCAAGACATGTCTTGGGTAAGGCCCGCCTAACACGGGGCAACATTCCCAGCAATTTCGGTGCTGCTGGCGAGTTATTCTCTAGCTTTAACTAGATCCTGGCGGTGCGGCAGAAATTGCTCGGATTGCGTCCGGCTGAAAACAGACGAGCAACTCGGACAATTCTGACACGTTTGAAGCGGCAGCAGCGAATCAGGCACGCGACATCTTCACAAAACACCCCTGTGGCGCTGACGATGACATCGAAAGACTTGCTTCTAATTTGAAATGGATCGCTTTTGCGAATAAGCTGTTTCAGAAATATGAGTTACTCTTTTCAACGTCATTTATATATATATATATATATGTAGGTGAAGTAAAGTAGATATAAACATAATGGACCGGGAAAAGTTAATAAGTCAAAGATGCGTGCTGTCGGAGTTACTAATTCGAAGTTTATTACGACGTTTCGGCGGGGACCGCTCTTCATCAGGTGATGAAGAGCGGTCCCCGCTCGAAACGTCGTAATAAACTTTGAATTAGTAACTCCGACAGCACGCGTCTTTGACTTATATATATATATATATATATATATATGTAAACACGTTTATGAGCTATTATCCCGCCCTGTTTTCTAGATCGTCTTCTGATTCTGGCAGTTCTTTAGCTTAAATAGAAGCAATGTGGACATGACAATGCCCCATGTATGATAATCACGAAAGCGATATTTATGTTTGAATCGTATCGATTTGGACTTGACTTCTAACTGTCAAACATTTAATGATTGAAAAAAAAATAGTTTAGATAGCGTCTTACCTTAGCCACCATTTTTTATACCAGCAACACAGGGTGCTCGTTAATCAATGGGATATTAGGTTTTTTTTATATTTTTCGCTTTGATCATTTAGTTTGTTAGCTGTATTAGCGCTACAAGCGCCGAACACCAGCCATGTCGCGCTACGAATTGAAAACTTTCTTCTCTAATAGTATAATAATAGTAATAATTATTATTATTATTATATTTTCATTTTGGCATGCGTACAAGTTACAGACACCGGAGGCATGGACAAAAAGTCAACTCATGTTTACTTGACGAGGCCCGGGCCCGTACACTTTGACAGACAGCTACGGGGATACTAAAGTAATTGCTGAGATTATAGCCTAAGGCAACGAGGAAAATACATACATAAAAGAGGTATATTTCACTGGTCTACATAAAAGTTCCATAGAAAAATTAAGTACAATGATTTAGGGTTACATTAAAAATAACCACGTCATCTACGTGATATTTGTTGAGCGATGAGGGTAGATTATATTTTACACACTGGTAACTGTAGTTCCTGGGAAACGAAAAAAAATATAAAAAAAACTTTCCATTCCTCGGTCTAGCGGGTGCGGATGGCGAACATGTTTTTGACCAATCTTAATGTTCGTTTTAGAAAAGTAATACATTCAGGGGAAGAAAAACGAAATGACCGAGTCAAAAGGTACTCACAAAATTGATGTATATATATATATATATATATATATATATATATATATATATATATAATTTTGTATCGTGAAAGTAGAGCTCCTGTGTGGGCTAAGAAATAAACGTTTCTGTCAAAGCGCAAAACTTTCTTTTGTCGCAATGATATTTTATTAGGATTTGTCCCTGTAGTCGTTCCACAATAGAGATGGCAATAAGCTACTTTAGATGCAAATAAGGCATGATGTATTTGCAGCTTCATTTTTTTCAGGGAAAATGGCTCTACAACGTGCAAGTACACCAACATTTCTGCATAATTTATTGACGACCAGGTTTATCCCTTTATCCAATTTTAAGTTTTCTGAAAATATAATTTTTTAATGTTTTACGTTGTTTCACTAATTCGATCGGTATGAATTGAAAATGAAATGTTTTATTCATATTTACTTGTTTACTGAACGATTTTAATAAAATCGCGTTTGTTTTTGTTTCATTAATATATCAGCCATTTGTTTGGGACCACAAAAAAAATAGACAATATAATATTTGCTTTTGTTATTAGGCTATCCGCATTCACGTCACTGTAAAAAGACTGTTGTCGTCCTCATACTAGACAAGAAGGACGTTTACGTAAATATTCACAAGATCATTGATATACTTGTTACAAAAAGAAAAAAACAAAAAGGACGGACAGGGACGGACATCTTTCTGTAGCAAGTCATCAAAACCAACGCGCTCACGTTCAACTATATCATTGATATAGATATCAAAAAGCAATCGACCCCAAATGCTACCTTGTGGCACGCCGTACTTAATCTGTAACAGTGGCGAGAAACGACCAGCGACTATTACAGATTGCCTAGGTTCATTTAAGTATGAGGATAAAAGTAAAGGTGATGTACTACGCGTGCCATATCTGCTTAATTTGTCCATAAGTATAATATGATTAAGACAATCAAAAGCTTTACTGAAATCAATGGAAATGCATAGTGTCAAGTATTTGCTTTCTATATTCTCTAATATAATCTCCTTCTGTAAAAGAAGTGTGGATTCGCTAGGTTTATTTTTCTAAAGCCAAACTGGGATTCTGTAATTACAGTGTTTCTGAAGAAACAAATATCAAGATGCCAAAAATTAACCTTTTCAAATACTTCTGAAAAAAGACAGGCAAAAGGAATAGTGGTCCATAATTTGACAGGACATTTCTGTCGCCACCCTTATATATCACAGACAGTATGGCAAGTTTAATTTTCCGCGGAATTTCTCCGCATGGAAAACACGAAATAAAAATATGTCAAGGCATAGTGTAATTATATCAAGCACAAAGTTAATTGGCTTGATTTAAAGGTCGTCAATATCACAAGCTTTGCTCTTTTTTAGGCCCATAAATGCGCGAAGCACTTCATGTTCGCTTGTTCGAATAAAAAAGCCGGCAGAGCTAGTAAAGTAGTTTCTCGTTCCCCCTATTTCTTATTGGTCCGTCCGGAGCTGTTTATACCGAAAAAAGATTTTGACAGTCTGGCAACCACAGCAGCGCAGTCTGACAACCGAGGGAATGACTACTTCCGTCCGCCATTTTGAGGCTCTGACCGAAACGAATTCAATGCGATTTCTCAGGAATAAAGAAGTGACGCCATTTCGTGTTATCGCGAAATCGGCCGGTTCAGTGGGCAGCTGGCTCCGCCCTTTGGCCAAACTCTCCCGGTATAAATGGCTCTGGGACCCCTAACTAACGTTGGGGCCCCCTATTCTAAAACTTCCTAACATGTGGAACTCAGCGCGGGACCTGTTGTTTGCCAACCACAGTGCGTGGCTATGACAAACCTTGGCGGAATATAATCTGCTCCCCATCGAGTGGCCGCTTGTTCTGGCTGCTAGTTGAGGGAGTGAATGCTGCTCGTTGCCCTCGATTTTTTTTTTCGAAAGCAATTGCGCGGAGAACTAAAAAGAACAACGTGTGTTACATAGGTTACGAATGAGAAGGAATACTTTCACGCGATATTTACTTAAGGTACCCACATTGTCTCATCGCCCCTTCAAGGGGTTTCTGCCGGTGTCATTTTCGGCGGAGTACGTGTGGCGCTTTTGTTTCCTCAAATTTAAAAGCGAGTGACACGCGCGTGATAGGCTGTGGGGATCGCACGGTGGGTTGTTGATTTGCAAACATTGGAATCTTGTATAGACGATTGCAAGCAGGGCATCTGGCGGCCACCATTCCTCTGCTTGCGCGGTCGACTACGTGCAATTGCAACCTGCCGAAGCTATACGTTCATGCGCACTCCGCACGTGCTTGCATGCACGGGGCACCAGTCGGGTGCCATGCTTGCAATTGTCCATAGATCATTCTAGGAAAGGGCTCCTGGGCGGCGCCGCTTCTAGCGTTGAAAGGCGGGCGATTTGCTCGTTTTCTGAAGCGTCGAACGCGTGTGTGCTGGTCCGTGAAAAACATCGCACGCTGGGCTGTACATTTCGAAACTTAGAAAGGTGCATTGAATAGACCTATTGCTAAATTACCCAAGCATCAACGAGAATGATGGAGATGTACACGTGCTAGCGTCTGCAGCAGTAACGCCTAAATCAATAGCCAAAAACAAATGCCATCTTGCACTCGCGTTTATCAACGCCTTACTTTGATTATCTACTTCAAATCTTTTATACAGGCAAGGGGCGCGCGTGCGGCGCGTAGACCTACTTTCCCAGCATTCTCTTTGATGCTCGGGTAATTTAGTGATAGCTTTGTTCAAAGGATTTGCATGCCGTCATTTTTTATGCATATTGTTTACCGAATTTATCCTTGCCCAAATAAACTAGGTCAGTTCAACTTGGCAACCGTCAAAGGGAAAAAACGATTTATGCATTATTCCACAAAAAAAAAAAAAGTGCTTAAAGCAGTCTCCATTCTTGGTGTAGGCGCCTTTGGGGCGTGCTTCCCATACTTGACGAGAAGGCAAAGCTCGCTCCGCTGAACTGTTTTCGTTGCGCACTGAAATGCTACACCTTTATTTATTTATTTGTAAACAGTTGCAATGTTTACGCACTATTTCGGTGTTTGCCTATTCGCTGCCAACCGTGAAATCTCCAAAACGCTTATTTTTTTCTTTATTTTCTGTTTAGAATAAACGGATAACCCGGAGAGGTGGGGGCTTCCATTACGTGACAAGTCGCGACCCGGCTGTTGTCACTGATAGCTTAAAAAAAGAAGAAACAAAAAGCGCAAGACGTGTTTTTTTATGTTTGCGCCTCCTAACTTGTGATTCGTTCTTGGGCGTCCTCGCTCGGAAATCGACATGCTCCACGTTTTGAAAGTTTCTGAGCCGCTGAGTCATACTGCACGTGCATCATGTAAGAGACGCGGAGCTTTCTCTGCGGACATGACGACAGGTTTCTCTGCGGACATGACGACAGGTTTCTCTGCGGACACGTTTCAGGCATGATCGAATTAAGCGGGTTTGCCTCGGGCATGTTCGAATTAAGCGGGTTTGCCTCGGGCATGTTCGAATTAAGCGGGTTTGCTTCACGCATATATGTATGCTTCGAACCTGTCTGGAGTCAGTGTTTGTACGGCCAATGTAAACGGAACGCCATACAAGGAAGGGACGCAGCTCAGACGGTGACTGCAGCCTGTCTTTTGCACGGTGTAAGCGCGGTTTTAGTGACTAGACCGGGAAACGGAGGATGGTTTAAAAAAGGAAAAAAAGATAGAACTGAACATTCCCGGAGTTTTGAGCTATTACTCTGGTAGAAAGTTTTGAGTGATATATTTAACTATGTACGATTGACTTGGCTCTTTGTTTTGGGCACGTATTTATCGCCTCTTTAAGAAAGCAAAGCAGGATGCCGTTTAGACCATTTCAATGCGGTGTACAAGTCCCTCCACCCATTGCGCATCTCGTGCGCTTGATTACCCTAAAACGCGCTCATAAAAAAAAAAAGAAAAAAAAAAAAAATCGACAGCCGTTTGTTTTTGCCGTTCCCGAGCCCACGGCTGTTTCATTGCGTGATATTGAAGTGCTTGACGAACTGTCTTCGTTCATTGACGACGGGTGTCGCAGAGGCCAACCCCTGCCCTAAACCACGGTCTGCCTTGTCACAGTCCGCCATAGAAAGGACTAGCCAGCCTATCGCCAGTATAGCAACAGCAGATAATACCGCAGGCGCGGTTGCATTGACTCAGACGCTGCAAAACATCGACATTGTGCGTATGACGGGGGAACTTCAGAAACCACCAGCTTAAATATCGACAGGAAATCAGAAGGTAAAATAATATACCAGTGAAATCCGAAATAGTAAACAAAACATTAAAACTGCGCTTACAAATATACGCAGCAGACTAACAGCTGTCGCGGAGAACGTGGAGGTTCTAGATGGCGTTGAAGATTTGCGAAATACTTCCTATATAAATGAAAGTCTTCGAAGACCAAACCAATTTTCGCAGACTCGTATTGACGAACTCGAGGATAGGTCTCGGCGGGATAATTTGGTTTTCCACAGAATACCAGATACCCAGAAAACATGGTCACAGGCAGAAGAACAATTATAACACCTACAGTCCAAATGGCTTGGTAGTGAGCTAGCCTCGGTTTATAACGAATGCGCCCGCCGTCTAGGAAAGTTCTGGAGCTCAATGTGCCGCCCTGTAAGAATAAATTTTTCTAGTTTTAAAACTTGAGAAAAAGTCCTTCAGGCTAAAGCTAAACTGAAAGAGCACAATGGGCGTGTAACCGAGGACTTTTCACCCGCAACGTGTGAAGTACAAAAAAATGTAGCTGAATTGGCCAAATCGGTGCCTGACTTCGTCGATGCCTAACATATCGATGCTTAACTTATCCTAAGGTACGTAAACCGTAACTTTCACTTGGCCCTACTTTTATTAAATTACTGTTCTACAACACAATTGTGCGGTCACAACTAGAATATGCTTCATGAATTTGGGATCCTGGTGCCATAATTGTTGTTAAAGGGAAGATGGGGCCCTTCTGCATTTGAGAAACAACACTTGAAATGCGTTCATTTGGCCTTTAGGATAACAGATATCACAATTATGGTTCAATGCGACGCGCCGGAGAGCAATCGGAGCAATTTCAAAATAGGGCTGAAGCCCCGCCCCCCTAGCCTTGGGCAGCCAAAAGGGCCGTCGATGACGTCACGGACAGCGACTGTCTTTCGCGTTTTCTCGCGTTGAACAATACCTGCGCAGCAAATGGTTTGGGTATTTGGGTTCACGGGGTAAAAATACACTAGAAATCACTTTTAACTCATTTTTTTTCAAGAAGCTCTGTAGCTTCCCTTTAATCAGTAAAAAATTAAAAAAAAAAAAACAACTCAGCTCGATTCTTGTACTCTGACTACCTACGAGTTGCTAGTGTGTCCTCCATGAATTCTAACCGTGGTCTTTCACCCCTTGAATCACGACGCAAAAATGCAGGACTTCGCTTATTCTATAAAAAATGTTTGTCACACCACTTTCAGCGAAGAACTGTTTGCGTCACCTTCATATAGATCGTCACGGTTGGATCACCTTCATAAAGCAGGGGTCATTTCCTGAAATACGAATCTCTTTTTTAATTATTTTATTCGACGCACCTCTAATGGCTGTATCCGCCTTCCCTCTCTAATAGCCACAATTAGTAATTTCAATTTGTTTCAATCTGCTTTGCTGAATATACATGAATGATTTTATGTAAAATTTTTAATTTAAGGAAAAAGATATATATATATATATAAATAGGGTGTATTAGCTGCACCAAAGTTTCAAAAAAAGAAGAGCTGCGTCAGGGCAGTTTTAGTTATGCCATTAGCACGCCCGACCTGGCGCCCACTAGGAACCGAGTATTCTGTGCAACTAGGTGACTAATTAACAAAAATTTCTTAATCACCTTTTTAATTATTGTTTTTAGAGGGCCTATTGCATTTACGAAATTGAAGCCCAACCTTAATATTGCCGCGCGCGCAGCTGGCCAAATAGGCAGCGCGCGCGTGGCCTGACGGTTATCGCGCTTGCTTTCCGCGGTGAAAGCCAGGGTTCGATTCCTGGCCGCGGAGGCACATTTTTGTTGACTCTGTAAATTAATGTTCTGGTAAATTCGAGAATCATCTTGCTGATTCGAGGTTAGAATGTTCTACGCGCCGAACCTTCTACGCCGAACGATCCAGAAACCCACGAGAGTACATAAGAGATTCCGCCAGGCGAGCGGAGTCAGTTTCGCCCCAGCGTTCGACTCTGCTGTCACGCCGACTTCGACGCCCGCGACGCTCTGTTATTATTTTCTATTCCCTTTTTGTTTTGGCACAAGTTCCCCACATTAAACGTTTATTTCTTCCTCTTTATTTCTTATTTATTGGTCACCACCCGTGACGTTTTGGTGGAGGTGCGGGGTACCGGATGTCCGTGCAGCGCAGCCCTCCGAGTTCCTGCAGTACAAGTCCGAACCCAAGCTCCCGAGGACCCAACGAAGACCAGATCGAGACTCGATCAAGTCGCCGCACCCCGGGCCTACACCCGGAATACGGACTTTTACCACCCAGGACCAGGCAGCCGACGATGGCCAACCAGTCGCAGACCGCCGCCGCTCCTGGCGTCGTCTACCTACCCGTCGCTCCTCGTACACCGGCTCCATTCCACGGCGAGCAGTACGAAGACGTCGAAGACTGGATTGACCAGTATGAACGCGTCGCCCGCCACAATTGCTGGACCGACGAGCAGCGCCTGCGCAATGTCTATTTTTCGCTCGAGGGGACCGCGAAGCACTGGTACGAGAATCATGAGTCCTCCCTGACGTCGTGGGACATTTTCAAGACCGTTCTCAAGGCTACCTTCATAAACCACCACCGCCGAGAGAGAGCCGAGGACCTACTGCGAACCGGAACCCAGGGCCCCAACGAGAGTGTCACCGGATTCGTAGAGGACGTCCTGCGCCTGAGCGCCCGCGCCGACCCTCGGGCTACAGAAGAGAAGAAGCTACGATTCCTCATGCGGGGCGTGAGAGAAAACATCTTTGGTGGCCTTGTCCGCAGCCCTCCGACAACTGTCGAAGATTTTGTCGCCGAGGCAACGAACATCGAGCGTGCCCTGCAAGCCCGAGCCAGCCACTACAACCGACTCCCCGACACGTCTGTTGCTTCGACGCTGGCATCTTCCCGAATCGACGAGGGCCGCATCCGCGCTGACAACCTTCGTGAAATTGTCCGGGACATCGTCCGGGAAGAGCTCCGGAAATTTCTACCCGACACTGATCACCCCGCCTCGATCTCCATCGCCGAGGTTGTGCGGGAAGAAGTGCAGAGAGCCATCCAACCAGAGGCTCCCATCAGCGGGGCAGTCTCCGAAGAACTCACGCTAACTTAAGGCCCGTTCACACTCTTGCGACTGCTTGCAACCTCTTAAACATGGGTTCCTTAAAACTTCTTAAACCAGAAAACACACTGGCGCCATCTATTGGGAAGCAGTGTAAACTCGGCGGTCCGGCATATTTTTTTTTATTTCTCGCGCAATATCCTTTCTTTTTTGGCTCGAAAAGCTTTTGTCAATGTTATAAACGAGCCTTTCTATGGGTATTACGCACATTTGACCTCGGAAATCCCGCAAAACCTTCGCTTTTGTGAAATGCAGTTCTAGGGTCACCGCATAGATGGCGCCACAATGTCAGTGTGTTCCCTCATTCTAAAAACATTTAAGAAGTTGTAAGAGATCTCGCCTCTCTCAGTCGTACTCGGTCGCAAGAGTGTGAACGGGCCTTTACGCCGCGGTGGCCCGACGGCCACCACCTCCTACTCGCGCCTATGTCGCGCCGCACCGACGTCACTCTCCTGCGCCGCAGCACAACCGACGCCACGACGATCAAGTCCAGTACGCCTGCACGGAGCCCCGCGTATCCCGGAAGACCGACGTGTGGCGAACGCCCGACCGACGCCCTCTGTGCTTCCACTGCGGGGAAGCAGACCACACCTACCGCCGATGCCCATACCGACGACTCGGGCTGCGCGGGTTCCACCCGAACGACCCGCGCCCTCGTTATGGTGAACGACCACGGGAGATCGACGAGTACCTGCGACGACCTCAGTCCCCCGAGCCCGCGTCCCGCCGAGAATTCCGGTCGCCGTCGCCACGACGTCCAGCTTCGCCAATGCACCGACCCCGACGTGAAAGCCTGTCACCCCTCGCTCCTCGCCGGGAAAACTAGGCGCGGCAATCCCTGGAGGTGGAGTTGCCGAAGACGACCGACGCCAAGATCCTCCACAAACGTCGGAGGGCCCCCACTCGAGCACTACCAGAGACCAAAACGACGCCCCTGCAACGGTGTCCAATAACCTAAACGTCGTCATCGACGGCCACACCGCATCAGCACTCGTGGACACCGGAGCAGACTACTCAGTCTTGAGTGGGAGGCTCTCCCGCCGCCTTCGCAAAGTCATGACGCCGTGGGATGGACCCCAAATACGAACCGCAGGAGGACATCTCATCACGCCCGTCGGAAGGTGCACTGCTCGCGTCGAGATTCACGGCGAGACGTGTCCGGTAAAGTTCATCGTTCTACAAGACTGTTCCAGAGATGCCATTCTTGGCATGGACTTTCTGTGTGAATACGGCGCCGTCATCGACCTGGGTGAGAACAGACTGACGCTGCGGAAGCCTGTTCCGCCTTCAGAGAAACCCCAAACAGGGTCAGCCGCCGTCCGAGTCGCCACCGACCACGTGAACCTGCCGCAGCGATCAAGTGTGGTCGTACCCGTCGTGGCCGATACAGCTACTTGCGGCGAAGTTGTCCTAGAAGGCAACCTTCAATTGCTCCTGGGAAGAGGAATATGCGTCGCAAGAGGAGTAGCTGAACTTCAGGATGGGCGGACTGTGGTCCTCGTGACGAACTTGCGAAATGAAATGCAACACCTCACGAAAGGTGCAGCCGTGGGCCACGTCGAGAAACTTCGAAACGCCGCCGAAATCGCCACGATTACTGACGAAACCTCGCCACCTCAGCAAGACAGTTCGTCACCAGCGCAGCTCGACATTGACAATAAGCTTCCGAGCCCGAAACGACGGCAGCTAAGTGACCTCCTCGCCGAATACAGTGACTGCTTCGCGACGTTGTCGAGGGTGCGCCAAACCGCCGTTGCGAAACACCGCATCGTTACCGAGGACGACGCGCGCCCTGTGCATCGATCGCCGTACAGAGTCTCCGTTAAAGAAAGGGAGGTAATCCAGGAGCAAGTGCAAGAGATGCTGAACAACGACATAATCCAACCTTCAAGCAGTCCGTGGGCCTCTCCAGTTGTACTGGTTAAGAAGGACGGAACGCTTAGGTTCTGCGTGGACTACCGGCAGCTGAACGCAGTGACAAAGAAAGACTTCTATCCACTCCCCCGCATCGACGACACGTTAGACCGGCTGCGCCACTCCCGATACTTTTCAGCCATGGACCTGAAGAGCGGCTACTGGCAGATCGAAGTCGACGAACGGGACCGAGAGAAGACAGCTTTCGTCACGCCAGATGGGCTGTACTAGTTCAAGGTGATGCCCTTCGGACTGTGCACGGCTCCAGCAACTTTCCAACGTGTCATGGACACTGTACTGGCAGGACTGAAGTGGCAGAGCTGTCTCGTCTACCTCGATGACGTCGTAGTGTTTTCCAGCGACTTCGACGAGCACTTGCGACGACTCCGAGCAGTTCTCCAAGCCATACGGACCGCCGGACTCACCCTGAAGCCGTCAAAGTGTCGGTTCGCCTATGACGAACTGAAGTTCCTAGGTCATGTGGTTAGTAACGAAGGCGTTCGCCCCGACCCAGAGAAGACTCGCGCCGTCGCAGCATTTCCAGCACCGACAGACAAGAAGGCCGTGCGAAGGTTTCTTGGACTATGTGCCTACTATCGGCGCTTCATCCGGAATTTCGCAAGGATTCCCGCACCGCTCACAAACCTCACAAAAGACGCCGAGAAGTTCGAATGGGCCGAGGAGCAGCAGCAGGCATTCGACGAGCTGAAGTGACGACTGCAGACTCCTCCTGTTCTAGGACATTTCGATCAAGATGCGGAAACCGAAATTCACACGGACGCGAGTAACGCTGGACTTGGCGCGGTACTGGTTCAAGTGCAAGAAGGCACCGAGCGAGTTATCGCCTACGCAAGTCGGACACTGTCCAAGGCGGAGAAAATTACTCCACGACTGAGAAAGAATGCCTTGCGGTCGTCTGGGCAATAACGAAGTTTCGTCCGTATTTGCACGGGAGCCCGTTCCGTGTAGTCACGGACCACCACTCGCTCTGCTGGCTTGCGAACCTCAAGGACCCGTCAGGACGCCTCGCACGATGGAGTCTACGACTACAAGAGTTCAACATGACTGTGGTCTATAAGTCAGGCCGGAAGCACAGCGACGCCGACTGCCTGTCCAGAGCCCCCCTCGAAACACCTTCTGGCAGCAGCAACGACGATGACGACGAGTGCTTCCTAGGTGCAGTGAACACCGACGACATGGCACGACGTCAAAGAGACGATCCTGAGTTGCACGCGTTAATCGAGCACCTCGAAGGACGAGGGGACACTGTCCCCCGTGTCTTCTTGAGAGCCCTGCCGACTTTCGTCCTCCGACAAGGTGAACTTTACAAGGAGAACTTCGGAGACAACAGCACACCATGGCTGCTGGTAATCCCTACCAACCTTAGAGCGGAGATCTTCCAAGCCTGCCACGACGACCCGACATCCGGACACCTTGGTTACAGCCGTACGCTGGCCCGAATTCGTGAAAGGTATTACTGGCCCAAGCTGCCGAAGACCGTTCACTACTACACACGGTCCTGCCACGAGTGCCAGCGACGCAAGAAACCACCGACGAAGCCGGCAGGTCTCCTGCATCCGATCGCTCCCCCGACCGTACCGTTCCAGCAGATCGGAATGGATCTACTTGGTCCTTTCCCACCATCGACGCAAGGAAACAGATGGATTATTGTCGCCACAGATTATCTCACACGGTACGCCGAAACGAAAGCCCTTCCTGCAGGGACGGCTGTGGAAGTCGCCAAGTTCTTTATCGAGTCCATCGTCCTCCGGCACGGCGCTCCCGAAGTTTTGATCTCAGACCGTGGATCATCATTCATGGCCCAGCTGACGCAAGAAATCCTTCGTCTCAGCCACACCAGCCATCGGCGCACAACGGCGTACCACCCGCAGACCAATGGGCTGACGGAGAGACTCAACAAGACTATCGCCGACATGATCTCCATGTACGTCGACGTGGAGCACAAGACATGGGACGAGGTGTTGCCCTACGTCACATTCGCCTACAACACGGCCGTTCAAGAGACCACCGGGGTGACACCTCTCCAACTGGTCCATGGTCGCAAAGTAACGACAATGCTGGACGCGATGTTACCCCACGAACCGGCTGTCGACGGAAGCGACGACGCCCAGGTGGTTGCCCAACGGGCAGAAGAAGTCCGCCAGCTCGCCAGACACCGTATTCAAGCCCAACAACGTGTCGACACTGGCCGCTACAACCTTCGTCGTCGGGACGTCCACTTCCAGCCCGGAGACAGGGTGTGGGTGTGGACACCGATCCGCCGCCGTGGTCTCAGTGAGAAACTCCTAAAGCGCTACTTCGGGCCCTACAAAGTACTTCGTCGACTCGGGGATCTTAACTACGAGGTAATGCCCGACGGAACACGGACTTCATCACGCCGCGCTCCACGACCGGAAGTCGTCCACGTCGTGCGCCTCAAGCCGTACTACGCGCGATAAGACTGCGAACTGTGATCTTGTGCATCGCTTGATAGAATTGTGTTTCGCGAGCCTCGGTATGTTCCCATTCTTTTGTTTGTTTCGCTCTGTTTTGTTGCCTTTTACGTAGCATCGAGACGATGCCTTTTTAAAAGGGGAATAATGCCGCGCGCGCAGCTGGCCAAGTAGGCAGCGCGCGCGTGGCCTAACGGTTATCGCGCTTGCTTTCCGCGGTGAAAGCCAGGGTTCGATTCCTGGCCGCGGAGGCACATTTTTGTTGACTCTGTAAAGTAATATTCTGGTAAATTCGAGAATCATCTTGCTGATTCGAGGTTAGAATGTTCTACGCGCCGAACCTTCTACGCCAAACGATCCAGAAACCCACGAGAGTACATAAGATATTCCGCCAGGCGAGCGGAGTCAGTTTCGTCCCAGCGTTCGACTCTGCTGTCACGCCGACTTCGACGTCCGCGACGCTCTGTTATTATTTTCTATTCCCTTTTTGTTTTGGCAGAAGTTCGCCATATTAAACGTTTATTTATTCCTGTTTATTTCTTATTTATTGGTCACCACCCGTGACAATAGGCTCCAACCCCACAGCGAAGTAAAGGCAAAAACAATTTCTGCGCGCATTTCTGGCTAAATTATTTCATTCCCACAGGCTCTTGTAAACCGAAACTGACCAGAACAAGAGCATCAATGGCGTCGATATCTTCGCCCTCGCTTGGCGTCACAGCAGTGACGTCACTTGTGATGCAGACACTGCCGTCAGCGCTTTTGTAATACGTTGCTCTCTCCTTGGTGTTTGCTTACCCCGGCAGGTGTAATTTAGGCGTCTGCGGTCGGCGTCAACTGTGCTGCGTCATATCCCTCTCTTGACCTGCGGGCGACGCGGCGCTTTCGTTGGTACAATAAATGCTGTTGCATGCATTACCAACGGCCGGCAACATTAGAGGAGCTTCCTGCGTTTCATTTAGGAAAAATATTTTTTCGATGCTGGAGGCTTCTGCTACCTATTATATTTGCCACCGCTGCTTTATTTCTAAGTTCTTGCTTTTTGATGCATTAAACTAGCCAGGTTTTTTTTGAAGAACAAAGTAATCATGCTTGTGTAATATCACTCGTTGACCCCTCTGGCAGTTAAACTATTGCAGCGTGTAACAAAATAATCTTTCTTTGATCTATGTCTCATGGGCTCTTAATGAATGAGGAAGGAGCCTTGCACCGGCGTCCTGGCTCACGTTACGGTAGTCATCTGCTGTGCGCGGCACAGTGTGAACACGGCATCGGCGCTTTTTCAAGTGTAGCTCAAACAGGGTACTGTTGAGAAGTAAGTTTTACTGCCTCACTTAGAGCCCCATATAATACTGAAAGATTAAACAGAGGGACGGACAGAACAACGCATCTTTCGTGCTTTCGTGCCTCTGTTTGTTCAGCTCTCCGTTTATTCCACTGTCCGTCCTTCTGCTTATTATTTCAGTATTATTTAGTTTACCAACACGCTGACGTCTAACTTAGAGCCCCAAATTAGCACTTTTCACAGCACCAGTGTTTTCTTCGGAAACCTTTTAGTTCGTCGAGAAAAGCAGGAAAAAATATGGCTTAGCGCATTTTGGTACTTATAAAAAAAATAAATAAAAGCTTGGCAGCCAAAGTGGTTTGGGCATGTGATAAGCCACCCAGCGTTTGCCGCTGCCTGGCCACTTTATGAAGTTGGAAACAGTTGCGTTCAAAACAAGTGCTCGAATGGGAGTCCATCTACAGAAACGCACATCATCAGTCGGCTCCGCTTGGAACACAACACGCGCTCGAGCATTTCAGGCTGAACTGCGGCACAGGCGGCGACGATTCTTTGTTTCAGGTTGTCCACGCTGGTGGGTTCCGTGGCGTAGACTTCATTCTTCACATAACCCTAAAGAAAAAAATCGAACAGGCTCAGATCTGGTGATGGTGCCGGCCACGGAACTGGACCACTGCGTCCAATCCACTGCTCTGGAAAAGTTCGGTGTAGAAATTGAACAGCAAGCGAAGAAAAATGCGCTGGACGCGAAGAATCGCCATTTCCGCGCTGCCATCTTAGTTAAAGAGGCAGCGCTCAAACACTCTCTCCCGCGGAATGTTAGACACCGCGCATGTAGCCCGGGTACATCGCATTTCTAAGCATGGTTGACAAGCACGAGAATGTTGTGTAAACTAACGACGAAAAAGGCATCGTTCCTCTTTAATAGCCAGTATTAAGGGTTCCATGAAATGTATTTTGGCTGGGATAAATGATTTAAGCTTCGGAATTTACGAATCACATATCGCTTAGTGGGTCAAAGAAAAGAGGAGGTAGAAAGCCAAAAAGCCCGATCAGTGCAGGATGTTGGCGAGTTGGTACTGGGTATTCGGTATTCGTACCAAAGGCCTGCTTTTCGGAACAAAAATTTGAAAAAATAACGGCCTCTTTTTATTCCTTCTTTGCTTCAAAAGCTTTCCACCTTTTTTATTGTGATACATTCGCGGTACTCAAAGCGCGTCAGCCGACCCCGGCTCACGCGTTGGGTACGAGCACCGTGTCACTCGGACGTTTGCGCTTGTCAAGAATTGATCCGTCGACTGATATTTCGAACAAAGAGAAGAATTGGTCTAGTTGGTTTATAGTTAAAAAGATGTAAAATTGCCGGAAACAACATGGACGAAGAAGAAGTAAGACAACACAAGGCGCTACTAGCGTTGGTTGTCAGTGATTGCCGCGACGACACAAGTTCCTTGGTGTGCTTAGGGCGGAAGCGTGGAGTCACCGCATTCCGGTGACATACTACGTCACGACCACGTAATTCCCCTTCTTTTTTTATTTTTCGAGTTCAGTAGAAAATAGTAGGAGGAAGAAGTTGAAAACTAATTTCTTGGCCCCTTTTATGAGACGAGAAATGAGTGGTAAGGAATAGAAAACGTACGCACTGGAAGATATAAAATCTGTCGCTCGTTGCTAGGCCTAGGCTGACGGCGAGATTCACAAAACGTTTGGGAATTTCATTCCGCAACATCAATACTGTAATACGTGGCAGACGGTAAGTAGGATCACCCTTTGAGCACACGCTGTAAGTAAAGGGGTGTCCACACGAAAAAGAAATCCGCGGCCGGATGTCTTGACGTCAGCGACCCGGGAAACTCTGTCCTCGGCTCTAGCATCCACACGGGCGGCAGGGAGCCGTGAGGGATATCAGTGTTACCAGCCGAATCTAGCGGTAGCACTCTCAACAACAACGCACGGAGCCCGTCAAGAGAGCGTGCCGTAGTCGAGAGTAGGAAAATGGAGGCGCAGATGAAGCGGCGGTATGCCGTCATGGCAGCATCGCTGCTTGAAACGGACGACGACGACATTCTACCCAGTAAGAAAAGGTTCTGGTTGAAAGGATGGATGGAGAAGAAAGAACTTGGTGTACAGAACGAGTTGCACTAAGCGACTCCGTGGAGTATAGAAGAGTCCTCCGGGTGCCCCATGAGGTCTTCGTTGAACTACTGGCCCGCGTCCGTCCGCGAATACAGAGACAACCGCAGTGCGCAATTATGCACTGAACCAAAGACGCCATTCACCCACTGTGTTTAGCGCAAATTGCGAAAACGGTGCTAACCTTTCTTCGCCAATCTTTTTTCCTATGGACGCCTTGAGGTTGGATCTCGAGTACAGTTCGCTGCTTATGTCCCACAGCGCAGCAAACTCCTCAACAAGAAAATAAAATTAAAAAGAAAAAAAAAACGTGCCATCGTTATTTATTCTTGCCATTCTACCACCGCGCTACTACAGCAGTAATTGCGCAGGCGATTCCGAAAGCGCCAAAAGAACGGGGTGGCGCCAGTGGCCAGACGAGGCAAAAAAAGTGTAGCTAAAAGCAGTTATATGCAAACTCCATCCGCGGAGCTTTCGTGCTGGCAAAACGAAGCTTCCGCGCCTCCACCAACGAGGAGGTCGGCGCCGCCAGGTGTCAAAAAGGGAGGACGTACTGTACGTCTCACGTAATGTGCGATCCGGGAAGGAAAGTAGCGGATTTTCCTTTCGTGTGGATACCCATAACGGGATACAACGCGTCGTCCATGAGTGCCACAGCGGTGTTTGTAGTCCAGCAGCGTTTCCCGTCGAAAAAGTACGGATTTCAATGCTTTTGTTTTTATTCGTAAAATCTGCCGCACAACGTAATATTTTATTTTTTTGGGGGGGAAAGGGGGGGGGGGGAGGGGGTTAAAAGAAAGGAGTGCAGTCCAGCGTCGTGCAGAAACTGCCGGAGTGACTTGTAGTAGGAAGTACGGATTGCCGCCGATGAAACAAAACCACATGGCTTCTTGATTGCCGACCAAATTACTCACTGAAAGGTTTTATACGTAATTTTGTGGATTTTCTGTACAAGTGCGAAAAAAAAACGAAAAACGTAAAACATTGAAAATATGTACAAAATAAATTCTCAGACTTCTTCTTAGAAAACGAAAAACACCAGGGTATTTGGGTTAGGAAAATCGCAAACATACTGTTTTTAAAATATAAAATCATAGTTGTGGTTTGCGTGCAATAGGTAAATACGCTAGTTTTGGGTTTCCATGAAACAACGAATACCCCCCGAAAATTGTATGATTTTCGGATGGTTCTTTACGCGTGCGTTTCAGCCTTCAAAGGTGCAAATATACGTGCGAGCAAAAAACAAAGACATACCAAAATTGCCCGAATTTGATCGCACACAGAAATAGCTTACAAAACTTGAAAGTATAAAACAGAGAGGACGAGGACGGGAACAGGACATCTTTCATTTAGCAACAACATAGAATGGCACAACGATAAAAAACCGCCCCCAAGGGTCTCAACGTTCTCAAAGAGGGAAAGGAAATACTAGTTATGAAGGAAAGGGAATACACTAAAAGAAAAGTTTGAAAAGCGCATCAGTAATCTAGTTATTTTCGATTAGTTAGAATTAACCTTGGTCAATGTCAGTGATAATGCAGAATTATTCTTGTTTGCAGTCCAAAAAGAGAATTGTACTATAAATATAAGAGTTTAAAAATCTGTAGCGTCACGACGAGGTGTCAATATTCTAGTCATCTCTGGTGTTAAGAATTCGACCTCTGTCTTTGTCAATGATAATGACGGTGCAGAAATGTTGTTGTTAACAGTCCCCATGGCAAATGACTCGATGATTTCTCTCCCAAATCTGTTGTTGTGCCCGCCCAGTATCTTAGTATTAGAAAAATGAGGAGTACAGTCATCGCATGTGCGGCTGTGAACGACAATGGGGTGATACGACTCAGTTGACGCCTTTGATGCTTCCAAGTTATGTTCTCTGAGTCGGTGGTTGACGCATCTCCCAGTCTGTCCAATGTACTGACTGCCACAACTTAGTGGAATCGAATACACCTTCCTTTCTTCGCATTCTACGAACTTTTTTGCATGTTTTACATTGCACCCTCGGGGACTGTCGCTCCCATTAACCTTTTTGCACATCTGTTTCAGGCGCATACGACAAGAAAAAACCACACTCGTGTCGAACTTGGACGCAATAGACCTTAGACGGTGCGCGGAATTGTGCATGTAGGGAATCACAGCGAAACGACCTTTCTTTTTTAAAACAACTTGCGGAAGTTGTGGTTTTGATAATGAACCTCTCAAGGGTGGAGCGAAGTAGGTCAGCAGGAAAGCCCGCTTTTTCTAACCTCTGCTGCTGCAACTTGAGGCTACTTTCGGAGAAATGCGTGCATGACTTGGAGAATGAGGACTTGAAAAGTGACCTTACTATTCCATGCTTAACGGACTTGGAGTGAGCACTGGTGAAAGGGAGGACTGGCTTCTCCGACCTCTGCTGGAAGGCCCAACAAACACCTGAGGAATGAGGATGCAATCGTAAATCCAGAAATTGTAATCCTTCCACTGAAGGATTTTCCCGGGTAAAAGTAAGCCCTGCCGCACAGTCTTTGAAAACTTCAAAGATGCTCTCAGCGGACGCAGCATCTGGATAAATGACCAAGTAATCGTCAACATACCTAAAAACTAGGCAACCCTGGAAGGACTTTTTCAACTGATCGTTGATAGCCCTGTCAACAAAAAGAAGAAATATTTCGCTAAGGACAGGTGCGAGGCAAGAGCCTATACAAACTCCTTTCTTTTGTCTGTAAATATTTCCTTCGTGTTCTACCAAAGTGGACTGTAAATAAGTATCTATCAGGTCGATGAAGCCCTCAACCGAAACACCGGAGGAATTTTGAAAGTCGCAAATTCCGTGTTCATGGATTGCATTTGTCACAGAATCTAAGATGAGTTTTGGTTCTAGGCTGTAATACATATCTTCAATGTCGAAGGACATAACTGAGTGCGGGATGGAACAAAAATGAAGCGAATCGAAGCGGGGGATTAATTCAAGGGAGTTTTGGACTCTGAAAGGCTGAGGGAGGATGATATTAGACAAATGTTTTTGTAGATAACGACCCAGGGGCTTTTGCCAACACCCAATTTCTGAAATTATGCTCCTGAAGGGAACTCCATACTTGTGAGTCTTTGCAGTAAAGAAAACAGACAAATACTGTTTGGCAGGACTTCCAATGACGTTCTTAAGAGAGGTCAAGTTCAAGGAGGAACAAAGTTCCTTTGCCTTCGAACGCAGTCTACCAGAAGGCCTAGTTTTTAAGCGCTCAAAATTCTTTGACAAGGCATCAAGAACCTTATCATTAAAAGCACTTTCTTCCAAAATTCCAAAAGTTCGTAGAATGCGAAGAAAGGAAGGTGTATTCGATTCCACTAAGTTGTGGCAGTCAGTACATTGGACAGACTGGGAGATGCGTCAACCACCGACTCAGAGAACATAACTTGGAAGCATCAAAGGCGTCAACTGAGTCGTATCACCCCATTGTCGTTCACAGCCGCACATGCGATGACTGTACTCCTCATTTTTCTAATACTAAGATACTGGGCGGGCACAACAACAGATTTGGGAGAGAAATCATCGAGTCATTTGCCATGGGGACTGTTAACAACAACATTTCTGCACCGTCATTATCATTGACAAAGACAGAGGTCGAATTCTTAACACCAGAGATGACTAGAATATTGACACCTCGTCGTGACGCTACAGATTTTTAAACTCTTATATTTATAGTACAATTCTCTTTTTGGACTGCAAACAAGAATAATTCTGCATTATCACTGACAATGACCAAGGTTAATTCTAACTAATCGAAAATAACTAGATTACTGATGCGCTTTTCAAACTTTTCTTTTAGTGTATTCCCTTTCCTTCATAACTAGTATTTCCTTTCCCTCTTTGAGAACGTTGAGACCCTTGGGGGCGGTTTTTTATCGTTGTGCCATTCTATGTTGTTGCTAAATGAAAGATGTCCTGTTCTCGTCCTCGTCCTCTCTGTTGTATACTTTCAAGTTTTGTATCTATTAACCAACACGCTCGTTTTTAATTGTAACTAGAAATAGCTTAAAGCCATAAAACACACACACACACGCACACTCACACAAACAAATAAACAAACAAAAAAACAAAACCGAACCTCACAAGTGTATTGGCGCTATAAAAATTGCGAATGTTCGCTTTTAACGAGAACATAACGAAAGTTTTAGGTGAAATAAATATGCTCGTTGCTCTAAAATAGCCTCAGACCAGTGGCGTACCAACTTGTTTCTGAGTAAGTGGTTTGAGTAAGTGGTAAGTTTTGAGTAAGAGTAAATGCCCCCGCCTCCTCCCCCCCCCCCCCCCCCCCCCCCCGGCCGGGGGCCATTGGTATCCCTTAAGCACCGCCGGACAGTGTTTGCCCTGCCCAGTGGCGGCTATTTCAGAGGGGAGGGGGAGGGGCAAAACACATCCCTTTGCCCCCCCCCCTCTGAGAACTGAAGGGGGCAGGCGCCCCCCTTCCCCCCCCCCCTCCCCCCCCGGTTGCTACGCCCGTGCCTCAGACAATTTCCCCATCTATTGAATTCCGTGTTATCTCCGCATGGCTTTTGGAACATCTATTTTCTCGCTAGGGTGCTATATATACAAAGAAACGAAACAAAAGTACCACGAAATTTGGAACCTAAATAAATAATTCCACACTAGGTAAAAGAAAAAAAAATGTTCATGTCGGTATATACTGTAAGGCAAATGCAGACGTGCTTTTAACGGAGCCATATTTTGACTTAAGTGCACCCTTTGGTTTTCGTAAATAGCACAAAACGGTGTTCGCACGTTCCGAATAACGTGCGATTTTCGTTCCCTGTTTTGCGCGTGTGTTTCTGAGTTTAAACTGCAAAAAAAATGTTTTAAAGTCACGTTCTTTTGATAAAGCGGCCGTTCCTAAATCGAATACGTCGTTCACTCTTTTCTTGAAGAGATAACAGCAGACTCTACTAGGGTTTCACCCTGAACGTGTTTTCGCGCCGAGTCTCCCAAATAAAAAAGCCTTTCCATAGTTGGCCCATATACACCCTTCGAGCTCGACTTTGAAACCTTAGGAACTTCGGCTGTTGACGAACACCGATGCGCGAAGCCTTACCCGACGAAAAGACGCGCCAAATTCTTAGAACACAGAACGTGCGTCGATGAATCGAACCTCCCTGCGGAAAAGTGGCGCCAAGAATGCCGAATCAGAAAAACAAGAACAACGTCACTCTACTCCGTTCACTCCGAAGCTGGCGGTGCGATGGACGCTACGTGTTCGCCGAACCAATCATCCGCCTTTTTTTTCGTCACGTGACCCTTCTCCTTCCCTCTGAGCGTGGTCACATGGGAGAGAACGCGATCACGGGGCGAAAGAAGGACAGATGACTAATCCTCGTTTGACAGAAGAGCCGCACTGACGCTGCTCCGATATCATGCAAAAGACACAGTGTTCGCAGCAGGCAAGATGACAGAATCAACTGTGGAATAGCCTTTTCTGTACTCACAAAGCCTGGCAGTTCGTCAACGGAGCCATATAGAGTGCCCGGTCGCAGATCTCGAGCGCGAGGATCTGGTAGCACAGAGCGTTTCTGAAGCCCCTCTATCCTGGGAAAAGTGGTGCCATTCTTTGTTGTGGAAAGGCTCGGCACACGTGCCACGCGCCACTTCTGGGAAGAACATGGCGTCCGAAATCTAGCTCAGTGCTGTGTTGTGTCGCCATGATCTTCCAAAGGGCTGCACGTTGCACGTGCCTCGTGCACCGACGCACTTTGCGCTACTTTTAATACATGAAGGGGCTTCAAGCATTTCTAGGATTCAGCGCACAGCTTCTGCAGCGGCGAGGACCTTAAAAATGGTTTTCAAACCCGACGAGAAACAAAGCGGTAGCGCGAAAAACACGAGAAGCCCAAGCGGACATTCCGTCGCTCGGGAAAATGTGTTTCGGCGTCCCGCCACAGCAGGACGCCAGTTACATGCCTCTCCCAAAGCCGCATATGGGGAGAGTTTGGCCAGTCTATGATCTCGCCGCCGTAACGCCCCCTCCCGAGTGAGCCAGTCAGCCCGCGGCGCAGAGCGAGAGGCGTGAGCGCATGCGCGTGAACTCCCGGCTGCTCCCAGCTGAGTGGGGAGAACCGCCATTTTCAATCATTCGCCCGGCGGAATGCATGAGATCAACATCCGAATTTCGGCTATTTCCTTTTATGTCGCAGGCTCTGGCAAGAAAATGATATATTGTTATTCCTCGGGGGCGCAAAGAGCTAACGAATAAAGTTTCTCCACGTTTGAACGCAAACTTTTATTCAGGCGAAAAAGAAATAAGCCCGTAGAAGACGACGCATAGCTTCAACAGTGCTCGGCGCGCCGACAGCGCTGCGTTAAAATGGCGGTCGTCTCCTCTTTGTTTCTGTCTTTCTCTCTCGCTTTCTCGGCGCTCTCCTCCCTTTCTTTCACTTTTCTTCTCTCCAGCGCCTTCGTCGCCACGCCAGGCTCACGCAGCCAGCAGCGTTAAAGGAAACCTCGGTAGAGGCCGCCAAGAGTCAGGATGACGTCACGATGACGTCAAATATGTTGATCACCCACTCCGGCCACTAGGACGGGTACGGCCGTTAACATCCGTGTTACTTTGGGGCGCGCTTTCTGCGCTTAAACGCGGAATTCTTGTCGCCACCGCCTCAAATTATCGCGTTACGATCGACATTGCCGCCGGGCCGGTGGTCATGGCAACGGCGCCACCGGTGCCGCCGGTGCAACGGTCGCCGACATCCGATGAGCGTGGTCGTCTGCACATAGTTATTATAATGTACACTAGAGGTTCAACTGGCGCTAGTGTCTATGCGACTTCAGTGACGCAAATTGAAGCAGACAGCAACCAGACTACTTTTGCAGTGCTCCTGTGCATCCCTATGGGAAAACGTGCGTGCATTTTGTCTCTTCGCCGGAAAATATCGTAGAACACTTTTCTTGGGTACATACTATAAAGGTACATACTATTGTATGTACCTTTATTAACATTGCAAAAGTGCAATTGCTTTAGTTAGCGCATTTTTCTGGTCAGTGACGGATACAACCCATCCTTAAAGCACTGGAGCTTGAAGTGCCGCGAGCAGATGACATGATGTGCAGCAGGAGTAAAGTTGTCCGGACATACTTTTAACCACCTCTACAAAAGGTTGTCATTTTTTTAGGGAACCTGGAATATGAAACAAAGTGCTCAGATACAGGCCATTATGTACAAGCGGTCGAGCGCTATTATTTGATTTTTAGTGATATGTAGTAACTAAATAAATGTGTGATTGCTACTTACGTGTGAAATGATAATCTTGAGGTTTTTCCCTCACGGTTCTTGCAATCCAGCGCTGCGCACAACCTCGGCATTCCCGTATTTTAGCGACGTGAAGCGCTTGCGCCTCGATCAAATTTAACCGCGCGAGCGGGAAAGCAGAAAGCAGACGACATATCATGCCTCATGTAATTTTTATCTGATCTGCTCTCCTTGGAAAAGTTTGCAATCAGTGGAAGAAACAAAAAAGGCAAAACAGAAAACGTATATGGGCTAACAGACGGTATTAATATTATTATTATTTCATAAGTTGCGGCCGCCTTTGACCACCCCCGCCGTGCCTTGCACCGGTAGCCACTGTGCCGGTAGCTATATACCGGGCCACCAGATAAGGTGTACAGTGAAGGTGCCTCCCGGTATTTTTGAATGTTTTGGACTATATGAACATATATTGAACGATGCCACAAGACGATCTTCGTATTCATGCATTCGAAGAAGAAAAAAAACAACCATATTCGCAGAGTTGATACGAGCCATTGGAGCTGTCCCCGTTGTTTGTCGTCTGCTCTTCTGACCATAGAGTTATTATAATGCTTCTGACGTGACACATTAGCGTCGCTTTCGCCTGGGGGGCTGAGAGCAGTTTATTTAACTGTATGCGATTTTTGGTTGCGTTTTTATGGGTAAATACCACGGTAAATACGCAGGCTGCGGCAGCGATCTCAACCATAATCGCGTAGTATACACGTATATTTAGCTACTTTAGCGCTCTGTTTTATGCCATGAAATCGACAGAAAAATCCTCTGTAAATTACATTTAATTGCATATATGATTGAGAAATGTTATAAACTATTTATCAGGCTTGGTTTCTTCTTAATAATTTCTCATATAATTGAGCGCAGAGAGGAAATGCGTGCGCCTTTTTCCATACAACTACATTACCGGAAGTCAGTTTTAGACTAGTTTCTGTCTGCATCAATTTGCCTCAGCACACTAGCGCCACTTGAACCTTCTAGCTGTACATTATAATAACTCTATGGTCTTCTGCTCCGAGTGTTTTGCGGAAAACGTGGTGTTCGTCGGTCCGCGCTAATTTTACTTCTAAAGTTCTGGTGCTCTCGGAAGAGGATACCTTGGCGCTACTACCCTGAGAAATGGTGCGGGAACTCCAGCAAGTTGAAAATCTTGTCGTTCTTTCTATTCCCAAAGGAGTTCCGAAGCGAGAGGTAAAGTTTCGGTTTTCGTCGCTTTCGTTTCAAGCCAATTTCATGTTGTGCGATCCTGGTTGCGATTTTCAGTCTCGTGCGGCAGAAACCCCGTGAACACAGCACTTCACACACGTTTGTTTTCGTTTTTTCATACGTATGAGCGACGTTACACCTGAAATTCTCAGGCAGATCGAACCGTACCAGGTGCTAAGCGCACAGGACGACACAGGCATTTTTGGTGCTCTCTTTTTGCCCACAGACCCTTGCCTTATTTTTGTGGGCAAGCTTGAGTGCTTTCTGGCGTGTATTCTCAGTCTGGCATACAAGGATAATGTGATGGAGAATCTTAGTTCTTTGGCAGAACAGTCGGAGCCCTTAAAATTCACAATTTTTGTCTACAAAACATTGAAATTTCTGCTGATCAAAACTGTGGCGGTGCGATATATTTTATAAATATATATTTCTTTCATTGTGCTCTTACGTGCTTCTCGTGCCATCTGTTCTATTGTTCCGTAAATTGTAATATCTGTATATATCTTCCATTTTATGTATGAGATCTGTGTAAATAATAAAGAATGTATGAAAAGTAAATGTGTGCTCCTTGCCTCCTACCCACTTGAGGAGCAGCTTCTCTGAAGTTGCGCTACAGTGGTTTATAAAAAAAGATATAAAATAAAAGCCCCAGAAGACGAGAATGAAATCGAGGAGAAATGAAATCAGGCAAGCAAACCGGGGGAAAGGGGGGGGGGGGGGGGGGGAACGAGCGGCAGCGTACCGGCCGCCTAAGACGCGACAGGACAACTTGCGCCATCTAGGGGCCAGTAGGGGTGGCCTGGCAGCAGGAGAGGCGGCGATTGTAACGCTATGTTTTGAGGTGGCGGAAATAAGAACCCTACGCTTGAGCGCAGAAAGAGCGTCTTGAGCGAACATGGATGTTAACCGCTGTACCCGTCCTAGTTGCCGGAGTGGGTGATCAACATATTTGACGTCGCCGTGACGTCATCCTACTTTTCTCGTTTTAGAGCGCAGCTCTAAAGGCTGGACTCCATGGAGCGAACTTTCACGACGAAATTCAAGCGGCAAAAATCTATAACGACGCGCCGCCGCGTTCACGCTCACCACTGAACTCCAAGCGACGAACAAGCGACGAACGCCGTCGGCGGCGACCAGCGCGACAGTCAGTGTTGCCAAGAGGGGACGTGATATCAACTAAAACCAAGCAATTATAAACCTTTGTTTAAACACGCCATATTTGTAGAAAGCGCGAAACAAATTCGATGAAACGAGAAAGTAACTTATAATAATGTACTCTTGAGTTTTAATATGCCTTTAAGTGTTTGTTTGGAAAAGGATTTTCCAGATGAGGCGGGGAGCATGATTGGTCTGTAACACTGTGCATCGAGTTTCTATGGTTTTCTTTTTCAGCATTGTGAAGACTTTTAAGCTTGTTTAGAGGTTCAGAGCAGAGTTTTTTCCTGAAAGCTTCGCGAGTATGAACCCTTTTAACCGCCGGCGACGGCTTCTTCTGCTGAAGAAGAAACTGTTACTCTTGAAACAACTCCAACAAGAAAAGAAGAGGAGACGGTTCTGGGTACACCCCATATGGCAGAAGAGAAAGTTAGAAGGCGAGTTCGACACAGCGGTAAGTAACCCAATGCAAGCGCCAAGAGACTGATGCATACGGGGCCAGCTTACGTGCCTATACCCGGCGTCAGCGTTGCTAATAAAGAATATGGAGGACTGGATTTCCTTGGAAAATTGAGCGAGTGAGCGGCACGGCAGTGCTAAGTCAAGACGCTCGAGACCTCGTCCAGCAAGAGGAAGAAAAATATCTTTCAATTTTATAAGCTCGTGCGCAGGCCTTTGATGTAGTACTCGGGGCTGCTTCACTCCTTCTCACTTTAATTGAGAACGCAAAACGAAAGGAGTAATGCTATGTGCACTACGTAGTGCAGCTCTATCGAAAGTTGCTATATATACTACGCGAAACTCGATTTGTCAAAACGAATTTTTCGAAGCTGCAGCTTACTGCAGCGGAAAGGTGTCTGCTTCATACGCAGCAGGTTACGGGTTCGAGCCACGGAGCAAAACTACTTTTTTTTTTTTTTTTTTTCACAGTGCATTTAGCAGAATTTACAACATTATTTTTTTTTACACATATCACTGAAAAAAAAAATAATTTCGACGAAACTTTGCTGAACTAAATGATACCATTTAGTTTAGCAAAGTTTCGTCGACATTCCCTTTCCGGAGATGCAGTGGTGGATAGCGGGTTGCCGGCTGCACGCCGCGAAGCGTTCTGTACGTGGAGCCAAGTGGGCTAATGCGGAGGGCAAGTTCGTCTGCTTCTTGCGCAGGGGGTAGCGGTGGCGTCAGAACGCCGAGCCCTGATTGGCTGATCGCGACCCCCTATCTGAGCGTCGTCTGCTCCTTTGCAACGTCGTCTGCTCGCAACGTCGTCTGCGTTTGTCTTACCTTTCCTGCGACTTTCGGAAGTGCAGAGGCCAGATTCACGAAACGATCTTACGCCAAAAATGTGTGTAAGACAAAACTTGAGAACAAATTTGTATTCACGAAACAAAATTTTCGTAAGTTTTGCGCAGGTTACGACGGAATCCTACGACAGCTCCGAAGCTGTCTTACGCACTTCTTACGATCAAATCGCATGGCCGACAGCGTCGCTGTCGCGACGACCCACTGACGTTTATTTTTCTACGTGCGCTTCTCACGCGTCCCGACTTCAAGCAGCAAGAAAAAAGTAAAAAGTACTTGAAACAGATTACGACGAACAAGAACGCAGAATCCACAAACACCCGGAAAAAGCTCAAACGGCCACGATTACACCGAACACGACCAAGCGAGTATGGCAGTTAGGCCTAGCAGGCACTCCGCGACTCGGCGACCGTCTGCCCACAACTGGCTGGCGTGCTGAATGGAATATGCCCGCGCGACCCTTGTGAACCCTTCCCGTATTATACTTTGATTGCTGACCTCAATTTTAGATTAAGAGGTCACTTTCTTCCTCTTGTTATCTCCTAATTTCCCGAGGCAACGGTGACTCTCGCCGGTGAAAAAGTGGTGAATCTCCGACAGACGCAGGAAAGGTAAAACAGCCATCGCTTTGACTAGCAGACGTAAAGCAGACGACGTTAACTGCGCCAACGCGCCGACGCCGTTAATGAATGAGGGGTCTCGCCACACACGAAAGGAGGGAAAAAGTATTTGGGAGGGAACTTGCGGGCACTAACACGCTTACTCTCGGTTCTTAGCAAACAAACCTCGGCGCCTCGGGACACCTCGCCAGTGAGTCCTTTGACTTCCCTCCTTGATACGCGTCTGCTAGTTAGACATAAACGACCTACCGCTCAGGTTATTTCGTCTGCCCTCTCTGAAAGGCGAACTTGAGCTCGCTCGTAAAGACCTGCACTTCCCAAAGTCGCAGGAAAGGTAAGACAGACGCAGACGATGTTGCGAGCAGACAACGTTGCAAAGGAGCAGACGACGCTGAGATAGGGGGTCGCAATCAGCCAATTAGGGCTCGGCGTTCTGACGTCACCACTACTTCCTTTCTCATGCGCAGAAGACGAAAATGAGCCCACTTGCGAGGCATATAAGACAGACGCAGACGACGTTGCGAGCGGACGACGTTGCAAAGGAGCAGACGACGCCGAGATAGGGGGTCGCGATCAGCCAATCAGGGCTCGGCGTTCTGACGTCACCGCTACTTCCTTTCTCATGCGCAGAAGACGAAAATGAGCCCACTTGCGAGGCGTATAGGTTTGTAATTAGCAGCCGCAGACCGACGGCGCGAAGCGGCGTGAACGCAGGTGCGGGGTGGGTTAACGAGCTGCTCAGTGACTCACGTGCCGTCTGAAAAGGGTGACCCAAATGGCATGAGCTCTCCGCCCTGTCGTGCATAAAGCAACTTCCGTGGGAGCTGCACTACGTAGTGGATATAGCATCGCTCAAACAAAAGTTATAAGAGCAAGAATGTCGCCCTCAACGACGCATGCATTGCACAAGCGCGCGCGTTCTTAGCAATTTAAAAGCTCTCTCTTTTAGCTACTTCTACGTTCGCGCTTTAAGTAGGTTGGTTCAATATTTTTGTATTCTATATATATTCGCTGAATCGTGTGCGGGCAGAGGCCAAGTTGCATACAAGATCACAAATGCTCGCGCTCCAGAACCGAGGCATCCGGGGTAGTCCTACCCGTACCGTACCAGCCTACTGTTGTGTGTCAGCACTGGGTAATGCGCGTTAAATGTAACATAATCGTTGCACATTGCTTTTAAACGAAATACATTTTCAGGCAAGAATAATCCAGCTATTACCTATAGAATGCCGATAATTACGTTCGTTATATGAATAATCTTGTGATTGGTTCATCTGATTGCTTTGTTTATCATGGTTTTGTGCTACTCTTCCAGATGCAAGTCATGAGAAATGATCCTCCTCTATTCTTCAAATTTTACCGTATGATGCCAGACAAATTCGATCAACTTCATGCTCTTGTTCGTGACGACTTGACGAAAGAGTTTCTCTGCCGTGAGCCACTATCTTCTGAACAGAGGCTTGCCATCACTCTTAGGTACAACCACAAATTAAAAGAAATCTTCAGATGTCTGTTAAGGTAAACAAAAACCTAAAATTTCAGATTATTCCCATGTCCAGGTACCTTTCCTCTGGCAGCGCCATCAAGGATGTGGCCCTGGCATTCAGGGTTGGTCCCCAGACTTGCCGGAAGGTCATCCACGAGACCTGCAGAGCTCTTTGGAGTAGGTTGAGGGCAACATACCTTCCGGTAAGTAGGATTGTTGTTTTTTCATTGATTTAAAGAACTAAGTAGAGGGAAAGTATGCAGACAAGCTGGTTAGGAAACATCATTGAAAGAAAACATGAGACTGGGACAAATAAAATAACTGGCAGCACGACACAGAATGTCTCAACAGATTCTGTGTCGTGCTGTTCGTTATTTTATTTGTCTCAGTCTCAGGTTTTCTTTCAATGATGTTACCAACTCAACTCTGTTTCCTCACGCCGCGGTGGTGGTGCTTCAGGCACACTTCTGGTCTGGTCTTGTGGGTGGAAGTCGCCTTGCTGGATGGGCATTCCCGTTTTGTTTTGGAAGAAACCAGACTAAAACTTGCCTTCTTGTCAAAATGCCGCGACTGGGGCTGTACTGAAAGAGCCAGGAAAAGTGTGAATATCCGTTTTCATGCGTTTTCTGCCTGCTCAGTTCGTCCGAAAACGTGAATAGGTGCCGTGAAAAGGGAAATCCAGACACTGTTGGACCACAATTGATTGTGCGGGCAGCTGCTTGGGTTGAATTCATGGATACTTGTGGTCGTCAAATTTGTTTGCTTTGTTCCAACATGAATGCGGGGAAAACCATAAAGTTTTCTAGTCCACCCGCAGACCACGATCAGTATGTCTTCACGTTCAAATGGCCGTCTGATCGTTCAAACTGTCGTCTGCTCCCTCAAACTTGCTCCCTCGACTTGTTTAAACTGTCGTCTGCTCCAAACGACAACGGCCAGTGTACCAAACATGCCAATACGAAAGGCGGGCCTCAAAATACCTACGTTTAAAGGTTTTTTGGATAAGTAGTCTAGGTGTAAACAGCAGATACAAGGAGGTGTTGAGCATTGTTACTATAGTGTTGATCACCGACGTGTTGTGCCCAATTCACTTGTTCAAATTCTGTTTGCAATTTTCACTAAAGACGTTGAGCATCGCAACTGCAGTCCGCACTTTGGCAGCTTGAGCGACATCACGATTGGAAATAGCAAGCAGAGTCTTATGTGAATCAGGCTTTAGCGTCCATTCTGCAACATTCACATGGAATGAATTGCAGAACGTCACATGATGTACCCACAGTTTTACATTGTGACCAGCCTTGTTAATTTTGCTAAGGCCATTAAAGTAATATAATATTTCTAGTAAGACGCAGAATAAAAAATTTCAACGCGAAAAAGGCACAGGGACTCACACCGACGCCGACAGCATCACATTCCAATGGTTTGTTGACACGGGTTGCAACGCTGGTGGCGTGCGGCTAAAGGCGCTCCACTTTGTTCGTAAACATGAGTTTGTGTATACGGCATGTAAGCATTCATATGTATTTGTAGTGTATGACTTGGCCAGTTTCCTTATTTTGCAGGGCTTTCCTGTTACCTGTTATCTATACAAGAGAACTGCATGGTTGGCCACAATTTGCTGTCGTGGCTCAAATTTACTTGTTTTGGGGTCCCACTTTACAAATATGTCACTGTTCTTAGGTGCCAACAAATGAACAGTGGTTGAACATCGCGGATGGCTTCAAAAGGAGGTGGAACTTCCCAAACTGCCTCGGGGCAGTAGATGGGAAACACGTCCACATAAAGGCACCGCCAAACTCGGGGAGCACCTATTTCAACTACAAGGTACAAGATGTGTTGTAATAAGGTTGATAGCTGGGCTAGTTGGTAATCGTTGTACATAATAGAATAAAACAGCGCAAAAGATACAAAGGAAGAGACAAACTGGACAGCACGGAGTGCTGAAAAGGAGAAAAAAAAACACGTTGATCCACGCAATCACACGCGCACCTTTCACCCATGGTAGCTGACTACGGCACGCGCTGGACCCTCCTTGTCAACTTCAGGAATTCCAGTTCATTGCCAGATAACGCCACTGATGCTGCGCTGATACAATTTTCTTCTCTACTCTAGATGTGGAAGGCCTCCAGCGTCTCGCGTGTCACTGTGTCCCTGTGTCGTCCCAAGATGGTGGTGGCACAAAAAAACGGCTCGCACAGGCTCTCTTTGCAGTGAACTGGTAGGTTTCCTCCCACTGTCGCTTCGAGAGAGTACCTGTGCACGCGGAGCCTATCATTCAAGCAATGTCCCATTTATCCCACATTGGTGCAGCCACACAAGAGGGGGATACTGTAGACTACTGCCGTAACTCATGAGACGAACGGCCTGACTTGCTTCTTACTACACTTGTTCCTTGCTATTCCCTCCACCTTTGCATTAACTCTGGGGTAGTAGGGAAAGGGAATAGCACGGAACAAGTGTAGTAAGAAGCACGTCAGGCCGTTCGTCTTATGAGTTACGGCAGTAGTCTATAGTATCCCCCTCTCGTGCGGCTGCACCTATGTGGGGTAAATGGGACATTGCTTGAATGATAGGCTCCGCGTGCACAGGTACTCCATCGGAGCGACAGTGGGAGGACACCTATCGGTTCACTGCCAAGAGTGCCTGTGCGAGCCGTTTTTTTTTGTGCCACCACCATCTTGGGACGACACAGGGACACAGTGACACGCGAGATGCTGGAGGCCTTCCACATCCAGAGTAGAGAAGAAAATTGTATCAGCGCAGCATCAGCGGCGTTATGTGGCAATGAGCTGGAATTCCTGAAGTTGACAATGATGGTCCAGCGCGTGCCGTAGTCAGCTACCATGGGTGAAAGGTGCGCGAGTGATTGCGTGGATCAACATGTGTTTTTCTTTCTCCTTTTCAGCACCCTGTGCTGTCCAGTTTGTCTCTTCCTTTGTATCTTTTGCACTGTTTTATTTCAGATGTGCGGTGTCTATTTGGGAATAGGTTATTAATTGTATGACTTGTGAGTTGGCTTTTTGCATTGAATACTGCATTTCGAAAAGAAAAAATGTAGCAACTATTTGTTATTGTTTCATTACACAATAATTATGTGTCTCATAATGTAGAAAAATCATTGTCGCCAGCATTGCACGACATTCTACTTGTGACACTGGTGCACCACATTGTGCCACCTGAAGGTACAGAGGGCAGGTTTGGTCCCAGAGGTTCCACAACTTGTACTCCATGCTGTCTGTAAAACACGATTTGATATCACTTTTGTTTGTTGACTTAATCTTCGTGGAATCATCATAAAGGCCCCTTTAATGGTTTGTTAAGTTGTAGTAGCGTAAAATATTGATAATATATCTATGCCATAATAAGCACCCACTTGGCAGGTTTCAAACGTTTGAAAAACTCGCTGAGGGCATATTGAATGCCCACGTCAGAAACATAAGCTTATTCAGCTAACTTAGGTGCTCCTGTGCGTTGGTTGCTTCTTCCAGTGCACTGGGGCAGTAGGAGAAGCCTCGTGTGTGCACTGGTGCGAGTCGGTAAAGCCTACTCTACCTTGTACATACCTGTATCACTACAGTTAAAATGGTTTCTGAAGGTGTTATGACTTTCTTGTCCCAGATTTTATCGAACAGAAATGTGCCAGATTACTTTGTTATAATTGATTGTGAAATAGAGCTTGGAATGGCCAATATTAAGCTGAAGTCCCCACTATGACATCTCGTAAGCGGTAGTTTCTTTGGAACATATGCTGACACTATAATTGATGCAATGCCATTTTTTTTTTCAGAAATCCTTTTCCATTGTACTCATGGCAGTGGTGGACGCAAATTACAAGTTTGTAATGGTTGACGTTGGTGCCCCAGGGAGACACAGCGATGGGGGTGTCTTTAAGGCCTCAGAGTTTGGGAGACGGCTGGAGAACGAAACATTGGAACTTCCAGGCCCAGCGAAGCTTCCGAAGAGCACAAAAGTGACACCGCACGTGTTTGTGGGCGATGAAGCTTTTCAGCTTCGCCATGACTTCATGCGCCCGTTTCCTGGAGCCGACCTCGAGCCAGACCATAATGTCTTCAACTATAGGCTGAGCCGAGCAAGGTACGAAAAGACAAGATGTGTCAGATTTAGAAACAAATATACTATGCTAGGAGAGACTGATAATCAAAAGTTAACTTCTGTTTACTTAAAGAATAACTCCACTTCATTTTTGTTTTTGAAAAAACAGTGCAGTCCTCTTCAGTATCACCTAGGAAGACCACACATAAAAAATTATGTCCTAGTTCTGTCTAAATGTTTCTTAAGCGCTCTGGCAAACTTTGCAACTCGCCAAGTTGTCAAAATTGGCTTACTCGAGAGGGCGAATTGAGGCGCAACCAACAGTGCAGTCAAGGCTATGGCATGGGCATAGGCAGCATTGAGCTAAAAGTCATCACCATGGCCCCCTTTTGCTTGTTTTTACTTCTCCGAGCAAGCGTAACGGGTGACGTCAGCAACGTTTCCTTTCGGCGCTCAGCAGTGTCCACATTATTGGCATAACAAGCCTGCGCAGCGCGCTTCTTAAGAGCTGTCCGGCCGCCCCACCGTGGTCCTGCCATTACCATTGTTTCCGCGTCACAACCGCCATCGTCGTCTCATTGTTTGTGATTATCGCCTCGGAGTTTCGTCCGCACTACGTATGCTACGTGTGCGGACTTCTGTCACAGATTTGCAGACGTCGTCGAACGTCGTAGACACCAAAATATGGTAAAGGGTGCGGTGCAGACGACGCTTACGCTTGGCACACGCCCGCCCCGATTCCGCCCGTCGTTGCCTAGAGGATCACGTGACATCTCGTACCACGTGATAGCCGTGTTCTTGGTGGCCCTAGGCCAATGTTGGCGGATGGAGCCGAAGTTTCGATTTCGAACTTTGTGCTCGCGTTTAAAATTATATTTAAAAATATAATCCCATTTTTCGTGAAGCAAATAACGTAGACAAGCATTTATTACTTTTATAGTTAATTTTGGGGGACAGCTTTTCTAGCTCATGTATGTACACACTACTGTTATGTTGTCACGAAGACAAAAATATTATGTTGCAGACGCATCGTGGAGAACGGCTTTGGAATTTTGGCAGCCAGGTGGAGGGTCCTTCTCGGTCGACTGAACCTCCTTCCACAAAATGCCGAGTTTGTCGTCCTGGCATGTTGCGTTCTTCATAACTTTTTGTGTGCAGGACGAGAACAAGCATACATGCCAGCAGAGTATGTAGACACTGAGGATAAACAGGGAAATGTCACTCTGGGTAGGTGGAGATCTGAAGTAGATAAAAGCCACTTAAGTGACTTGCAGCGTACTTCTGCAAAAAACTTTAAGAAAACTGCTGGTGGGACGCGGAGCACCTTCGTAGAGTACTTTATGAAGAAAGGCGCAGTTCGCTGGCAGTGGCACACACGGGTCTTCAGCCACCACCAATGCAATGAGGTCCAAGGCCAGTCTGGCTACTTACAAGGTGGTACAGGGTCTCTTAGCATAAAACAAATAAGCTTGAATTTTTTAATAAAATTGAATTTGTGTTATTACCACATTTTCCCGTCCATACATGTTTAAAAGTTGAAATTTCACCCGATTTGGACTAGCTATGGGCACAAACTATACAAAGATTTGTTTTTTTCTAGATCGTTCAGGTGTCTCAAGGTGGGAAGGGTTTTATTAATAACGGGGTACATTAATGTTGATTTATATGTGATACAAGCTTCTTTGTGAAGCTAATAGGGCTCTTGCTCGAGACGATGATGCAACACTACCACCGGTTCGTAAATCTCGGCCAAACCCCCCAGAATCTTGTCGCTGTTATACGTTTCATTTGTCAAGGTGTGCTGCATATGATAATTTTTACATTCAGACGAGGCACAGACTAAGCACGGCGTGCGGACTATCCAAGCAAAAACTTATTTTTGACCTTAATTTTGCCTTTGCAGACTATAGTTAGGAAAATACGGTATATATTTTCATTGCATGGAGACCTGAATGCCAACACAAACCGGTAGTGGTTGTATTGATCTGCACATAAGCAGAAAGTGTACCTATCAAACACATTAAAACATGTATTCCCTCTCACTTGTTTTAATTGCTATTACTGGCGTGATGGGACATGATCATACTATTTTGCAGTTTTAGCCTACTTACCGTATCTGGCTCTACAATGAACTAAGAGCCAGAGCTACTGGCCTCCAGGTCTAATCATTGGCCAGCTAGAAAGCAAGTGCTATATTTCTCACATGACACGCACACCGGAACAATAATACAACACGGTTTCTAGCTGGCTCATGGTTGGACCAGGCGGCTTGTAGCTTTGTCTCTTTGTCCACTATAGGACGAGACGGAACATAGTTGTGAATAACACCGTTTACTATTAGCATTTAACTGCAGTGTCAAGCTGCACATCAGACACAGTCTTAATCGAATGACACTTTTAGGCAGACTGCATCAGGCAAATGATTTGTGTGCACAAGTAGTTTATTGTTCCCCCTCAAACTTCTTGGCTGCCCCAAGCACACCTATCTGAAAATCAGTTCTCAGTCGCTGTGGGCACAGCCTCATCTTGTGGGCCATGATTTCACCGAAGAGGGCGCACTCGTCAACCTCTTCTACTTGATCGAGCTGCTCGTCGACCTTGTCTAGTTCAACATCAACTCTGCTTTTCTTTCGGTTTGACTTTACGCCACATCGCTTTTTGGGAGCAGTTGAAGTGCTGGCCTTTGGTGGTGCCTTTGGTGATGCAGCCTCACTTGACAGGCTGCAAGAGCTGTCTGAGCTCAGGATGTCTGGTGCATCACCGTGCTCCAGCGGGTCTAGAAGAAAAATGTGCCATAAAAGTCATAACAATAAATTAACACTGCCTGTATTCATAATTCATCAGGTAAGGAGATGTCTTGACAACTTATTGTCAAGCAGGCCAGGCTCTACAATAGAGCATTACTATAAGAGCTCTAAAAGTGTACAGTAGGTACAGTTGTCCCCAAGTTGGCTGGTGCATTGGTGTACCAATAATGTTCGTTCTCAGTCAATACGTTGTTTGTTACCTTTTCGCTCACTGTAAATCTCCATGAGGACGGCCTCTGCGCTCTCCTGAGTCTTTGTGCACCCCTGCACCATGCTGCTTGTGGTGCTAAAAAAGTAATGTAGAAAGGTAAGCAATAATTATTGTACTGCTTAATAAAGCATTTGCCACTGCCCTGTTTTACCATGTGATCGAAGCAAAAATTGTTTATTCCTTTTGATATCAAGAAGAGACAAACTTTCATGTAGGCAAGCAGATTTGTGTTACTTTTTACGCCGTGTTTTTTGTGTTGTGGATGCTTAAAATTCCCTATATATCGGGCATCTCGCCTAAAAAAAAGGTAGAAGGTAGCCTGACATGGGGGGGAGAACAAAATTTGGACTCAAAGAGAAAGAGAGTGCACACAGTGAAAAATTGGGCCCTGCAGTAATCAATCTGCAGATGTGCTTGGTGCGGATCAACTAAATCTGACCTAATTTCCGATATCTCTAAGACCTGCACACATGCCTTGGAACATCGACAAAGTCCTTTAGGAAGAACATCATTTTGAAGTAGCACCAGCGGACTTCCTTGGCACCATCTGCGCCGGAACCACTTGGTGCGCCTACCTTCCATTTCTTGAATTTCTTTGTGAATGTGTCACGAAGACTCTTCCATCGGAATTGCGGAGTGTTGCCTAGAAATCAATACAATTCATGTAAGCAAATTTCCTTGCAACATCACCCTACAGTAAAGTACCAGCCGGCTAATCGTACAAATGCGCAGTGGTAAGTCCATTAGGTAGAACAGCATCTTGGATTAGCACTAGAAGATTTTCTTGGCACCTGCGCCGGAGTCATCTGGTGTGCCTGCCTCCCATTTCTTAACGTGTCAGGCGGCCAACTTCCACAAAATGTTTTTGTTTTAGTAAAGGAAGACAAATATTGAATGCCATGAAAGGTACTGTATATCGCCTACTACACGCAAAGATGAGAAAAAGCCCTCTCCACCCTCCCGAATATAATTGCTGGCTACGCCACTGACTTTTTGTCAAAGAATCTTCCATCTGAATGGCGGAGTGTGACTATGCCCACAAATCGGTACATGCAACCAGCTTCCCTTGCAACAACCCTCTACAGTACAGTACCGGTCGGTTAATCTAACAACTGCGCAGTAGTAAGCTGCGCCATGATGCCACCAAAACAAAAGTACTCTTGCCTTCGGGCTCTTCGCCGACCTCCTCCAACACGTCGTCCCAGATCGAAAGCTTTTTCCTGTGATGTTTGTAGTCACCCAGGGTAAAGTTCCACAAAATCGGCCGCTTCTGTACCGCACAAATGAGCTTGTCATTATAAGCCAACCGCGCTGCTTTTAAGTCTTTTTTCGACTTCGGCACCGCGCACTGCGACTCCATAGTACACGCTGACAGAATCACGGAGGTGCGCCAAAAGAGCGCTCACCTTCGAAACTTCGGTGCCAGGCGGAAGTGGGATCGCGTACTACGTCCTCATTGGCCCGCGTCCTCCGCCGCGCATCGGCCGCTTCCGGTAGCGGCGTTCGCCGGGCGCACAATATCTAGCTCGGCTAGATACGCGACGAACAGCCAGTTTTTTGACGCCGCGGCAAGAGCGAACGCCGCCGCAAAAAGTTCGTCGGTTATTCGTCGCATATTCGCTCCATGGAGTTCAGCCTTTAGGGGCCCGTTCCCGGCTTGAGCGGCGTCGCCGTCGCCGTCGCCGCCGCCGTCGCCGTCGGCGTAACCAAGGTCATCCCAAGGTCACGTGACCCCCAAGGTCGTGACCCCCAAGGTCACGTGACCCCTCCAGGTCACGTGACCCCTCCCAAGGTCATCTCAAGGTCACGTGACCCCACGTGACTCCCAAGGTCACGTGACCCCTCGAGGTCACGTGACCCCTCCCAAGGTCATCTCAAGGTCACGTGACCCCAAGACCCCACGTGACCCTTTGAAGGTCACGTGACCCCAAGTCACGTGACCCCTCTGAGGTCACGTGACCCCCGAGGTCACGTGGTCTCCTCCCCAAGGTCACGTGACCTCAAGGTCACGTGACCCCCAAGGTCACGTGACCCCTCCCAAGGTCATCTCAAGGTCACGTGACCCCAAGGTGACCCCCACGTGACCCCCAGGTCACGTGATCCCTCTGAGGTCACGTGACCCCCCGAGGTCACGTGACCCCCTCCCCGAAGTCACGTGACACCCCCCCCCCCCCCCCCGAGGTCACGTGACCGCCCCCCCCGGAGCATATTAAAGAATGAGGGGAGGAGGAAGGGTCTACCCTCCCCTCAGTACCCTTCACTCCTCCTCCTCAAGAGCTGCGCTCCAATTCGGCGTTACAGGGATTTGTAAACGGCTTTCACTTTTTTTTTTTTGCTCATCGGTCGCTCTTTTTTGGCTTCTTCCCCTATTGAAAATTCCATCAAGATACGTAATTTAGGGCACTGACTGCCAGTCAGCAGCCTTGGTGGAACGTGATGGACCATCAGATGGCGTCTGACTGCCACTGCCAAGGGAATTTCATCGACAAGGGCAGCATTTATATAAACGTAAAGCTATACGCACTCATAAATATCGCCAAATGCCTCGATAAAACAAAATGTTCGAAAAAAAAAGAAAAAGAAAGCAGGAACACCGCGGAACGAACCCGCGACCACTTCCGTACAAGGCGGACGCCTTAACCCCTATGCTATGCCACCGCTTAGGAAACTCGATTTGACCATCCGTTTTATACGAGATGCTTCGGCTGCAAATGCAGTTAAGCCTTCAGCATTTTATGCAAAGCACTCGTACATCACTCGCCGTACTTCAGTTCTACTCACCTGCCATGTAGAGTACTTTAGCGCCGTAGGACGATCCTTTTATTCGCGCGTCTCCGGCCCAGTAGACCTGGTACACCTTGTCGTCTTCAACTACACCGCTAAAGTCCCTTACATCGTCGGAACTCACAACAGGCTGGGTCTTGTCGAGTAGAAATTCTACTAAAACATAAGACATTGTAGAGCCCGGGCAGGATCGACAGGTTGGAGCAAGCGAGCAAACAAAACGAGTCAAGAGCGATCTTCATGGAAGCTCGGCGAAGCCTCTATGGGCAAAGCGAAGTCAGCGAAGTGGCGTGTTCGGCGGGCTTCTGATCAAGGTTGCCGGTCGGCTGCGTGTCATATCTCTAACATCAGCGGTTTTATGGGCTCACGTCCCGAAATCGTTTTCTTGTACATAGATTATTTTTCGTATTCATAGATTTGACGAAATAGTGGTACCCGAACAACCTTACGTCCTTTGACCGTACGTCTGTCTGCACGTCAAAGCTTTTTGATGTACAGTCAGAGCCAATCGATGTACAATCAGAACCGCCATCAATACATCTTGATGGCATTTCGCGGCGGCCAACTGCCATTAGGAAACCATCAGAAAGCCGACAAGTGGAGTCTGACTGGAGTTTGACCGTCGGTCAGAGTAACTTGTTGGCCAATCAGACATGCTTGACGTACAGTCAGGCACAGTCAGCGGTCCACTAGAAAATATTGACTGCCAAACAGGGTTGCATTGATGGATTTTTCTTTCGGGTCGCTCGCTCGAACGCCCGGAGCGCGTTACAATAGCCAAGGCTACGGCTGCGCCGGCCTGGCCACACCCACTGGCCAGACTCTCCCCATATATGGGTCTGGCCTCTCCTCTCATCCGTTGTCTGCCGCTCTACCTTTTCACTTTCGGCGGCCGCGTCTCGTGGCCATCTGCCAGGCATTTTCAGTATACAGGAGGCTATGACTGAGGACACGCCGCAGGCTTTTTCGGATCAAGCGAGTTCGAATTAAGCGGGTTTGCTTCGTTCGCATGTATGCTTTGAACATTTTCAGTTTTTTTTTTTGTGCGACCAATGGGGCAGGACCATTATACTAGGAAGAAACAGACCCCAGACAGTGTTTGAATACTGTCTATTGTACGATGTATAAGCCGTGTGAACCGGGCCGTTTTGCCTCTTCGCAGATACACCGAGTCGATGCCTCAGCGCTTATAGTCTGCGCTGGAAATAGCGCTGATCTTGCTCAGGCAGCACCAACCTTGTGCTATATTAGTGGTGCAGCACTCATACCCCGCAGTGTTAAGCTACGTTCAAGGTCAGCGCTCCATTGGCGCTGCTCCTCGTGTTGAAATGCATATTTGAACCGGCTTTTATTACGTGCGAACCGGCCTTTTATGAAGAACCACGGAGGACACAATTCGAGTCGTCGCGAAGTCTATCACATACAGTGTGAGCGTCACATGTGACTTTCAGGATGGACGCGGGCAACGCACGGAGCACGTTATCGCATGGTACAGGGTGAGAGGTATCTGAACAAAGCCAGCCGGTCAAAGTTAGCTCGCGCTTCGCGCATATCCCTGCAGGAGTAACTGTCGGTTTGGGGCCTTCGCGGAGGTGCAGTCGCGCGCGCCATGCGGCCTTGCAGACGTGCGCGCGAATTAGGGCGGCTCTTCGATTAGCTCTTGTTGGCCCCTTACACACTGCGCCATCTCACGGCGCTTCTGAGAAATGCGAGCGATCCTTCGCCATGCTTTGTCTGTGTCGAGGTGGTGCGGTTCAGACACCTCTCTCTTTCATCGCGCTCGTAGCGTCCGCTGCGGCCATCGTAAGTTGAAAGGGAGCATTATAGTCCCACGGGCACGTAGCTTCTACTGCACTGTCAGTTTAACCCGCGGTGACACTGCTGGTACAAGGGCGGACGTAAGGACGAACGTATTTGCCACGTCTTGGAAAATTCAAATTCCAAACATACAGTCAGCCGTAAAAAAGATTAGCACAAAATGATCCGTGGCCGCTGCGGTGAAACCGCCACACGCGACGCTGTATTTTGCGATAACACGGGGAGCGAAGCGAGAGTGGCCGGGACGTTCCTATCTTTGAATCGCAGGAGTGCTTCGAGAGATTCAAGTGCGATTCACACAGTTGCGTGCAGTTCGACCGAGTGCGAGGGTTGCTATGGCAACAGCTGCGTTGGCTCTAACAAAACGTGGTAAAAACCAGTTTTGGTGGAGCCGACGCAGCTTGTTACCATAGAAATCCTCCCACTCAATCGGACTCAAGGCAAGTTGTGAATCTCTCTTTAGTCATCGTTTCTAGAAACTTTTTTTTTGCGCCTGCCTTTTTTTTTTTTTGAGGGGGATGGGTCACATGTGAGACGGCACTCTTTTTTTTGTTGTTGTAATCTTGTTACGTTATGAGCCATGAGCTGTGCGTCTACGGCACTTGAGATAGAGCACTACCTTAATAGAATGTGCATAGTGAGTGGGTGCTCGTAAGGTGGAAGCACTGCTCTAACGTAAAATCTCAAAATGTAGTCAATAAAAAACAACTGTCTTACAAACCAGTAGTTTGTGGCTCACATATAGGCGAGCTTTATAAGAGTTCTTGAAGGATAGCCATCCTGACTCGCGGGATTTAACCGCCGCTCTTCGGGCTTGGCTTTTAAAGCCTGCAAGTTAGCACTGCGTGGTAATATTGGCTATGAATGCGACTGTAACCTAAGAACTGCACCGGAAGAGGCAAAGATGCTGCGGGTTGATTAGGCGATCAGGGTGCGTATGCTGACCCTTGTGCAAAAGGGCGTAGGACGAGAAGGCGCATTGCCGCTGAAATAGGATGTGTCCTAAGAACTGTCACCCACATTGTTCGTACATTCAGAGTAAAGGGACAAGTATGGGACATGGAGCGTGAAGGACGGCCTAGAGAAACCACGGAAGAGAAAGGCCACTGGATTATAGCTGCTGTTCGCTGTGACCCGTCCACGATTGCAGCCGAAATTCGACGACAACTTGGCCAGCAGGTCTCTCTCTTCACCATTGTGAAGCTCCTTCACGCAGTGGGACTTCGTAGCTATGTGGCTTGTCAGAGGCCGTTTTTGACGCAGAGCCACAAGCTCCTCCAGCTAGAGTTCGTTGACCCATCTGGCCTAGACCGCGCAGCATTGGAAGATTGTGGAATTCTCAGAGAAGCTTCATTTTGTAGCAAGTGAGGTAACCAGCGTCGCGTCAGGGGGCCTGTCTGCGCCCGGTAGGAAATATTGCTGAATAACAAACACGGTAAAGAAGAGTATATAGGGATATTCAAATTTGTGTAATGTTAGTTCGTGCATGTTTTGTTCCGCATAGACAACAGATTGCTAGTCACGTCGATGGCAGCCGCTTCTTTATAGACCGACGAATCAGGTGAAGTATTGTTTGCACCCTGTGTCAGCAGAGTAATAAAAAAATTGACAGATATGATAAATATGATTATTTATTTAGTCGTTCGCCCGCATAATAGAACATCTTAAGTAGGTTTAAGTCATTCTGCATGAATTTTATCGAGAATGTTTTATATTGGGATTGGGGTCCTTTTGTTCAGCTATTTATTTTTATTATTAAAATCATCTAGCAAAAGAAGGGCTCTCCGTTTGGTTGAACTTTTGCTATGGCTTCGACAATTTTCAAAAAAATTATGAAAACTTTTATGTGATTTTTTTTAAATTCTTGGTAGGAGCGGTGGCTCCCGACAAGGCTCATAAATGCATGAAGGTGATCGAATAATGTCTGCTATCAGAAAGGGGCATCATTTAGCCATTGAAAATTTCAGAAATTTGCTATTAGCATTTGAACCGGATGCTGGTTTGTCCCGAAACTATGGCATTTGTTCCTGGCCCCTCCACTGCAGTTGGGTGGAGGGAGAGCCTTGGGAAATGCATGTTTAATAATTGGGTTAAAAAAAAAAAAACACTGTGCTTATTTTTCTTTTATTTTTTTTGTCGCGGACACGGTGTATGCTTTAAGACGCTCAATCAAAATCGCCAGTGCAGCATCCGAATATACTGATACTTAACGCCTCGAAATGAAGCGATCATCTAGATGGTGGTCAAGAGCGATAATAAAAATGCCGGCGGCACTCAAATGGGACAGCCCGTAAAAAAAAGAAAAAAAAAAAAAGAAACGAGGCGGCCACTATAGGGACCACGGACGTCAATAAACAGAGACCACGCTTTACGATCGGCGTCATCAAGGTAACGGCCGACCGTTATTCGTTGCTGAGTTTATTGCGAGACCGAACCGATCGAAAAAGGACACCACGCATCGTCAAGGATGTCCCGCACGCAACCTTGAAGTCCTAAGGAGTTCTTTTTCTGCGCTGTGAGCCATTTTGAATCGAACTCACATTTTTAAACCAACACAGATAAAAATTTATAGTTGGTAGTGGTAAAGATAAAGAGATAGGGGTAAAGTTGATCGAGTTATGTCTTGTTGAGGGGAGTTATCGAATAAAGGATGTCAACGTGTCGTGTCCCCTAAGCCCTGCTGGGGCCACCTATTCTAAACCTCACCTACATAAACATGAACCCCTTCCTTCTCACCCTTTCAGAAGTTTAGTGCCATTGAGTGGCTGAAATATCAGTCTAACTTTTATGTATGCTAATGGCGGTTTTTATGTCAACGGCAGACTTGCAAAGGTGACGCTGCTCTTCGCAGCAAAACTTTTTATCTATGCGTTTGAGTTTCGACGGAGACAAAAAGCTGCGACTTTGTACGATGCGTTTAGCTGAATAAATATCGATAGATTTTACCACATCAACGGGCTTGTGGTCCGAGTGTGTGCCAACAGATTTATTGGACGAGAGTCCAAAAGAATCGCTACTTTGCTCTTATGATCTGCTTGACCCGTTCTGAAGGCGACGAGTTCAAGGATTCACATTGCACCCTAAAACGCGCGGCCTTCACGTTGAAGGGGAATCAGTGGCCTAGAGGGTGAGCGCAAACCAGATCGGACCACGTGGAGGGAAAGCTCGCGCTACAGAACCCAGAGATCATGGGTTCAATCCCCACACCCGCTCGTTTCGATCTGGATGAGCATCGTACCGGTGTGCGGTCGTGTATCACTACTGCGTGATGCACGTTAAAGACCCCAGGCTAGCTGTTGTACTGCACTGGCTAAATTTCTCATCTACAATGAGTGACTCGTCGCAACTTTGAAATGGATGACCTGTCTAAATATCCACACAACGCCCATTATTATCCTCACGTTAACATTGTGCAACAAAATGGCGGACTTGCGTCTTCGCTGCCCAGGCTCCAGAGAGAGATCTGTTTTTAACTTTTTTCTTCATCAGTCATCAAGAGGACGCCTTTGTCATGGACAGACACCATACACTCGGATGATGATAGTTATCGACGTTTCCAGACTGCATTTCAGAAAAGTTATATAAAGAAATAGGAGGCACTTACGTGTTCTGTCATACAAACAGCTGGGGACATCGAACTGGGCATGCGCGGAAGTATTTCGTTTGGGAAAGGGGAGAGGCGGGGGGGGGGGGGGGGGGCGACGACAGCTTAGGATCGATCTGCCATTAACCAGTGTTTTGCGACACTGGTTTACGCTGTAGATGAGGAATTCAGCCAGTGCAGTGCGACTGGTCAACACCACCTAGACAGAAGGCCTCCGCATGGCTTCCTCTTCCTCTATGAAACGTCATCACAGTCGGATCGCGCTCGGTCGGCTATTGGACCCGAGTCCGACCTTCGACGCGCTGATTGGCCACGAGCCGCGGCCGAACACTGACGCAGCACTCGTGCCCAATCTCTCGCCTCGATCGATCTGACTATGATGACGCGTGTGGAGGCCTTCTGTTTACGTCGTGTTGGACTGGTACAAAAAAAAAATTGGGTTGTGTGTGTGTTTATACAGCCTAGAACTTGGTCTGCCTCACAGGGGCGACGAGTCTCCCAGCTGTAGATGAGAAATTTAGCCAGTGCGGTACAGCCGCTAGCCTGGGGTCTTTAACGTGCATCACGCAGTAGTGATACAAAACCGCACGCCGGTACGATGCTCATCCAGATCGAAACGGGCAGGGGTGGGGCTCGAACCCAGGATCCCTGGGTTCTGCAGCGCGAGCTTTCGCTCCACGTGCTCCGAGCTGGTGTGCGCTAGACCACTCGGCCACCGATCCCCTGGACAGGTACAGTGATGTGATTGCTGCGCCAATTGCGCCAAACTGCGCCAAGGGGCTAACCCTGCTACATCCTGCTACATTTTGCCAAGATATGGGCAATCTGCGCCAAGCTTGCGCCAAAGGACCAATTTTGGTCGCCTTTATAAACCGAAACTAAACTGAGTACCGCAATTGAGCACACGGGGAGCTAGGTGGCGCAAGCGGCCGCCCGACACAAAGTACCCTGCATCAATCGTTCGTCCGGTCTTGCACGATTTTCCCGTCATGTCTCGTTCCGCGTCCCCATCGTCTCGCGTTTTTAAAATTTTTTATTATTTTTTTTTAACGATAGACGCGGACGTGTGCGGCGCTCCGATGCTAACGTGCTAGTGTACCAGCCATGTCGTCATGCTATGAAACGAAACCACGTTTTTGCGCGGCGGGAGTTCCTTAGTGAGCTGAAGCACTCGCTCCTGAAAGCAACGGCCATGGGAAAACTATATTTGGTTCCTGCCTGCCAGTCACCGTGGTCGCGCGACGTCGGGTGTTGCCGTCCCCACGTCGCTGCAGATATGCCGCTTTCTAAAATGAAACTAAAGACCGCCGCATGTTCATCAACATTCCTGTTCTTATTTAATACGCTACTAAAAAAATCCCTCTTTAGCTTAAAGACTTCTGCGTCGAAATATTGATTACCTAGGTTTTTCTCGGCGGGTTTTCTTTCGGAAGGGACCCCGGTACGTGAAAAATCTGCCGCGAAAGAAAGTTGGTGAAGGGAAGTAAGCCAAAGAAAAGAATGCAATGTCTACAGGCTGAACCCGCTCAGTGCGCTTGTTTGTCTCAAGTTCAGTCGTTGCACGAAGCGCTCCAAGAACTTTTTCACCCTGGCTCGTGATGTCTTGCATCGATGTGCTCAGGTTATTTTCTTTTTTTTTCTGTGTGTTTTGCTTGTACTTTGCCTGTCGGCCTGGCAAGCACGTGCCGCTGGACTGTTTTTTGTCGTATGCTGGACAGTTACATTTTGCATGCAATTTTGGGAACCAGTTGGCGACGGAGCGGAGTGGCATGGTTTCGATCGAACAGGCCATCTCCGATCGTGCGACAATTTCGTATTGCACTGCAGTAGTTACGTCACGTGTTTCATCAGTTGGAGACTGCTTTAATTTATTTTATCACTAGTCAACCTAATGTTGTGCTATTCATACTGAGCTGGTCATTTTCAAATAAATGTTAATATGTGCAATTTGGTTCTTATTTACCTATAGCGGGTATATATATATATATATATATATATATATATATATATATATATATATATATATATATATATATATATATATATACGTGTAGGTACGCGGTACTTGACTCTTTAATACTCTATCTACAATATTTTACAATATTTACATTAGATGTGCGGAGTCCATGAACGGTAGCTGCGATCACAGAGAGCTTATAATGTCACGTCGGTCGTTCCGTCTCTCGAGCTCGTTCTGGTCCCGTGGCACGCGCTTGTCCTTCTTGTCTTCTATGCACACCGTGCAAACGGGTCCCTACATACGTATCATTTAATTGAAGCATTGCAGAATGTGTCATGTCATTGACATTTCAGTTATGTGTTTAGAGACTCCCAGGTGGGTCTAAATGGACTATAATTTGTTTATTGCGGCGAGCAAAGTGTCCTTGGTTTGTCCAGCACTTGAAACAATTATTATTTTTTTTTCTAAGAATACCTGCTCCAAAAGCCACTTTTGCTGCTCCGAAACACTGTTTTGGCTGCTCCAAAAGGTGCTTCAAAACGGCTTAGGCCAATTACATCACTACTGGTAGCATTCGGTCTTTAACTTGCATTAGAGTCACAGAATGTACCGAAACTCCCAGGCTCGAGGCTCCCAGATGGTGGTTCAATCTTTTTTTGTTCACTATGGTCACCATAAGCATTTAGAATGCATGTTTTTCAAACGAAAAAGTACATTAGAGCGCAGCTGTTAGGCGCCGTTTCCGGCTTGAGTGGTGTCGCCGTCGGCGTAACCGTAACGCGTCGACGTAACGCTTTTTCGTGACGCGTCGGCGTCGGCGTACGGAGGGGGAGGGGAAGGGGGATGGAAGAGAAGGGAGGAGGATGAGGAGAAAGGGGAAGAGGAAGAGGAAGGAGGAGTAGGGGAGGAGGTAGGGAGGAGTAAGAGAAGAGAAGGAGGAGGCAACGAGCAGGGAGGAATAGATAAGGAGGGAGGAGGAGAGGTATACCGTCCCCTCCGTATCCTCCCCCCCCTCCTCCTCCTCAAGAGCTGCGCTCTAGTTCGGCATTACAGGGAGTTGTAAACGTCTTTCATTTTTCATTTGTACGTCTACTGCTCAGTCCGAATGCTTGAAAATTCGTGGTCTTCCTGTACTGTACTTTTATTCGAATTATCTACAGCACAACAGTAAATCTCTTCCTGTTAGGGGGGTTATCCTTCACACCTTTCTGCCTGCACAGTGCCGCACAGCAATAAAAATGCATCTGGAGAGGCGCTATGTGGGCATTAGAGGCCCAGGGTACTGGCCTTTGCGACCATATACCACGTAATGGCAGGGGCGGCCCTACCGGTAGCAGCTCACTTGGCCCCTCCATTTTATATCTACATGATAATGTGTTTTCAGAATAAATATACATACAGTTTTTAACCGTCTTGTTTGGACGCTTTTCAATAAACCTCCCTCCTCCCTCCTCCTACTTCCTCCTCCGCCTCCTTCCTCCTCCCCTCCCCCTCATCCTCCTCCGTGCTCCACCCTCCTCCTCCTTCTCGCGCGTTGCATCATGGGAAATGTCCCATAATGCACCGCGCGAGACCCTTGTGACGTCACGCGTGACGGCACGAAGATATTTTTATGGAAAATTTATTGGAGATTAGTACAAAAGGGCAGGAGCGTGATGTTTTCCTTAAATTTTAGATTACAGGGCCTTGCGGCACAAAAAATGTTGTTTTATGAAGCAACGTCTTACTGGTGACTTCAGGGAGCGCCTCCCGACCTGGGTGTGACCTAACTTCGGCGATTATTTGCAGCGCGTCCGCTTGTGAAACGGGGGGTAGGCATTGGCTGTTCCCGAGCAAGTTTGCTATCGTGAATCGCATCCCTGTGGCCCACGTCCAACATCGTCGCGAGTGTCATCGGTACCCCCCCCCCTGCCGTCCTTCAAGATCACTCGTTCATCGTCGACGACGGAGTCCTTCCTGTTCTCGGCGCCGTCCGAGGTTCCAGTCGACCAGATCGTCGGCGCATTAATTGTACGCTCTTGTTGGAGAGGGCGGTTGGTCGCATATTCAGCACAACGGAGGAAGCAAATTGTTTGCCGCAGTTTTCTCCACCGAGGCGGCCGAGAAATCGGTTGCGTAGGGCATCCTGCTGCTTGGTAGCATCGTGGTCGCACTGGGTCCTGTGGGGTCATTTACCGTTTACGAGTCGGTTTTCCGACTTTTTCCGTACGTCCCGGACGACGCTCTTCAAGCAGCCCCCGGGGCGCACGGCAAGATCCCCGGGGTCTTGCACCCGACGTACAAGGTAAAACCTCACCTTATTAATTGGCACGAGGGTCGTCCGCATGAAAATGACGAAAGCGGTGCCCAACTTCACCAACGCCGCTGGGAACCGTGTCATGTGCGAGTACCGGGGCATGCGGCGAGTCTGTGACCGCTGCTGTCCAGAGGGCTACTTCGGAGCGGCGTGCAGCACGCCGCGATGTAACCGCTGCGGAATATTCGGCCACACCATCGAGGGCTGCACCGCTCCTTGCAAGCGCTGCGTCCTCAACCACGCCACCACAGACTGCAAGCGCGGCGAAGCTACTTGGCGGTAGCTCAAGCCGTCGGTCCTCCCGAGCTTGTGGTCTACGTGACAGCGGCGGGCAGACCGGCTCCCTCCGGAGCGGCGAGTGACGCCCCCAAGCTCGAGCCCTTGCGCGCTCCGATACAGCCCTCATCGAGGCGTCAGAGGAACCCCAGGCCGATCTCTGTGCCAATGTGGACCCCGTCGAGGACTCCTCGGACAGCGGGTCGTTAGACATTAACGAGCCTGCGCAAGAGAAGTCACCGGTGAGCCCAGAGTAAACAGCCAGAACGTCAACTTCGTCGGCAAGTGCATTGGTGTGACTCGGCGGATTTCCCTTGAGGTCTCCGTGGTACGAATGGACAGCTCTGAGTCCTCGACTTCGGGGGCCGACACTGACAAACCACTGCCTTGGACCGCCGGGACAAAAGATCTCACGTTAGCACGTCGGGCTCCGACACCTCTGGACGAGAGGCGGATCGTGCACCGGACTTGAACAAGGTGTGTCGATGGGAGGATCGTCTGATCCTCGGACATCTTGCCACGAAGTCTTAAAATTAGTTTTTCCATCATCGCCCGTTTTTCTAACGTCTTCGCCACTTTGTTGTTTTCTTTTGTATTGCCCTTCGTTTACTTTCTTTAAACGTTCAGGGCTTTAGAAACACCGGCGAACAGTGCGAAGTTTTTCATTTTGCCCGTAGTTTGGACAGTCATTTACTTTTTATTCAAGAAACACATTTTTCTTGTGCACGAGAGGTTGAAGCTTTTAAGTCTCAGTTTTCAGTTCTCTGTTTCTTTTCTTACAGTTCGACCTCTTTCACGGGCGTGGGGGATATAATTTTTTGTCATTCCATACTCAAGGGCAGTTTTTACAAGTTCGACCTTCATGGTCGCGTTATCATTTTTTTTTTTGTATCTTGGGAGCCAACGAGTTCGGGCTATCAACATTTATGCGCTCGCGCAGCCGGCGTTTTTGAACAGGTTTTTTCGGACGCTAAACACTTCGTTGCTTGACAAGTACGCTTTTTTTTTTTCCTTTTAGGTAATTTCATCTGTGTACTAGGTACATACGCGGGCATACAAGGGCCGGGATGGGGCCGATTTGCGTAAAACGTAAAGGAACTATGCTTCGTTTCAGCTTATGTTGTACCGCAGCGAAGGCTAGAAGCGCGAGCTCATAGCGTTGGCAGCTGCTCTTAACTCACGAGAGCTTGTGCCGCCGAGATGTGCCCCAGAGCAAGGAGCTCGCGCTTGTAGCCTTTCCTGCGGTACATCATAAGGTGAAACAAAATATAGTAAGTATAAAACAAAATTTTTAGCTGAGGACCCTTGGCGGGTTAGGCACCCTAAGGTATCCGAGTATACATGGGTCCGGGAGAGGCTCTCACAGCCTCTTGGACCGAGTCTTCCCCATACGCTTTCCCTTCGCGGTCACCCGCTGTGAGATCCTGCCTCTCCCCGTGGGCACGCGGTACTTTTCGGACCACCGCGCACTTACTGGGACACTCGCAGTTCCGGAGTTTCAGTCCGAACATAGCGCCTTGTGGAACATGAACGTGAGCCTTCTACAAGAAACCATGGCTACGGCCGAGTTGCGTGGCTGTATTGCTGAGACGCTGTCTCGGCAGCCCCTTGACGCCGTCCAGTGGGACGGCTTGAAGACCACCTGGCAGTCTCTGCTAGTGTCTGCTGGCAGGCGGCGCAGGGTGGCGCAGACTGCCCTTCTGAATGAGGTCATAATGCTCCGGGCCCGTTACAGCCGTCTGTTCCGGTACAGCTCGCGTACTGCCAGTGTCCAGTCTCTAAAGGGTAGGCCCGTGCCTGATCCGGAGGTATTGCGCTACCTCCGCGTGCCCGGGGGGTACAGAAGACCCTCCGACGAGTGTGTCCGGGCTTACCTTGTCGGACGTACACGAGTCCTTTAGGCAGGAAGATGTCGAGGATATCTTTAAGTGCTAAGTTTCTCACCTGTTCTCCTCCGAGCAAAACGGTGATCAGAGCTCTCTGCCTTCCGCCGTGCGGTAATTTTGTGCGCTGGTGTCCCAACTCGGCTGAAATAAACAAGGAGCTTTTGCGTCCGGCGGCTCGACTCGAGATCTGCAGACACATTGCGCTCCATGAAGACCGGCCCCGCCAGCGGTCCCTGACGGCTTGCCCATGGAATTTTACTCCAAGTTTTGGGACGTCCGGGGGACGCGCATGTTGATGTTATTAACACTTTTTTGAGTACACTCTAAGAACAAAATGGAGGAAAAAAGTAGCAACGACGCGTCTTCCTCCCTTCTACTGACGCGCCTCCAAGCGGACACGAGAAGAAGGGAAGAACGAGACGTTTTCCTCCTTCTCCAGGCAGACGGGAGAAAGCTTTTGCCCTCCCGACTAATCTTCCTTCGGTTTCGTTTTTCGAGCAGGTCGCGCACGTTGTTTAATAAATTAATGTTGAGTTGATTAAAATTCAGCGGCAGCGAAGGCCGCCTGTAATTCCGTCTTCTAGTCCAAACGCGCAGAACATTTCGGTTGCATTGACGTTTTTACCACTAATTTTATCAAACGAGCAAACGAAGCCGCTAGAAACAGCGAAGTTCCGGAGCAGTGCCAGCAGCGCCACGTGCACTGGGGGATGGCCGTCTCCGGATTGCGGGACTCGCGCGGCACGGAACTACAGTCATTACAGAAGCGAAACCACACGGAACTGTGTCGACATTTTCGAGGTTATGGAAACCGCGGGAACTGCGTCCAAGACAGGCGGGTTTTGCTGCCGGCTGCCTTGGTGCCTTCCCTCCTGAGTTCGGTTCTGTTTTCCGATGCCGAGTGCAACCGGCGTTCAACGTGGTTCTGTATTTGTGCGTGTCAGCAACATAGCTGCAACATCGTGATGGCAGTGTTGTGGGTTGTGAACAGAAGACGAATTATCGCCGATGTGACCGTGTGTTCGCGTATCAGTGGTGTAACAAGATGAGATCGTAAACTGTCGGGCATTGATGCTGTTGGTCGGGCCGTGATAGGAGGGGGCGGGGTGTCGCAGGTTGACATTCCGCTTTGCATTAAAAACTTTAATACCACTTGAGGGATTACGTGCAATCGATCAACGTGCGGATAGTCATGTTGGAACGCTGGTCTGAACAGTAGAAGCTCCTATCGCTATCGTACAGTGGCCAATGTGACTGTGGGAATTGTTTCGACCCCGAGAGCGATTGCGCTCTGGGGCAAGGACTGAACAGTACGAAATCGTGACGGAAAGTACGTGTATTTACAGTATGGAATTTCGGCATTAAAAAACAATAGTAGGTAAAACCGAAAAAAAAGCTACCCTTTATATTGCTGTTTAAATATACTACGGTTGCTGGAGAAACTGCCCTCCAAGTGGCGCGCTGGGATGAGCGCTAGAAGTTTTCGGGCTCGCCACGGCGTAGCTCCGTACTCTTAACACCTACCGCAAGTCGCGGCTTTGACTGCATTCAAGTTGACCGAAAAGCGATTTCTCAGCCCGTGAAGCATCACTTCCAGCTGAGTGAATATCCGCTCTACAGAGATTAATTCAAGACGGCAATTGCAGCTCTGCGCGAACATCGCAAATAGAAAAAACAATAGAAATACAGGCTACGGCGTGCCGTGTGGGGAAACAAACTCATGGCTTCCAACCGCATTGGAGCGTCTTGATTTATTGGCTTTCAAATAATTACGGCATGATCGAGCGTTTACGTTTTAATAAGAGATTAATCCCCTGAGCCATTCAAAATACTCTCAGAGGTATGAGATTGCTGGGAAAAAATCAACATGCTGGGAATATGTTTTATTGCTTAATGAGTCACCGAAAAGTTCCGTACGTTCAAAACGACCAGTATAAAAGACGGAAACGCAGAGCACGGGTGTAGTGTTCGCGTTAGTGTGGTGTTAGTGTGGTGTTACGTTGTATTGATAGTCGTGGTGTGCCGTGTATGTGCTCAATGTATGTTCACCTGATACTTGTAATCACCGTAATGTGTGTATACTGTGTATAGTAGAGGATCCTCAAGCGCAGTAGTGGCCTAAGAAGAGTAAACTATTTTTTGTAGAACATGAATTGGGCGGTACCTAGCGCCACCTAGCCTAGCTACCTGCAATTACTCTGCTTGACCCCGCCATCTGGTGGCTAGCGATTTAACTTTTCACGCCACGCGGTAAACAGCGGCTTCGAGTTTGTTCTTTCGAGAGCAGCTTTTGGTTTCGCGGATTGAGTTTGCCCTCCTCTGTGATATGCGGTTGACGAAGGAATTGTGACCCGAGGAACACCAAAGGTAAGACGCAAAGTGCGCGAAGTAACTGGGTATCGGCTGACTCCGTTTAACATCGCAGTGCTGTCGACGAGAAGACTGAGTAACTGCTTTCGAAAGGCAAGTTTCTATACCTGTGGGGGGAATCTGGCTTCGGAAATAAGCACAGTTTGCGGAAAGTTCGTGTTACGCTTTTATTTGCTGCTGCTCTCGTCCCGTACAAGAGACGAAGCGTCCTCGTCAAGCCTTGTTGGGCTCGATTTGCTCGATTCGGGGCCGCCATATTGGGATGAAAGCGACGTAGGAACTTTGCTCCCCTGCTTCAGGGACGAACGTTTCTCCCTTTCTAAAGGAACATAGGTTACAAGACCGTTCCTCCCCTAAGGGAGGACTATCTATACCCTTTTTTCTAAGAGTGTACTGGCTTTGTCACCACGTCCTTTAAGACGGACAGAGTAAATTTACTGCCCAAGGATTCTGATCAGTTGTCTGATCCTTGGGTTGGCGGCCTATCACTTTACTGAATGCAGATGATGAAATCCTCGCGACCTTCTTAAGTAAAGGTTTCGCAGTATTCTACCAGCAGACATTACTTGGTTTCATACGTGTAGCGTCCCAGGATGTAACATTGTTTTTATTTTCTCTTTTCTGTCGTAGACGCGGGACTTATTCGCGTATGCATTATCACGACAAATGAACGGAGCTTTTGTGTCTCTCGATCATTTAAAATCTTTTGATCGGATTGAGCATTCTTACCTCTACAACGTTCTAGCAGCCTTTGATTTTCGTGAGCACTTTATAGGGTTACTTGTAAGTTTTTATTGCGGCATGTCTAACGAGTTTGTTGTAAACGGTCGTCTCACTGATGCTTTTTCTGTTTTGCGGGGCGTGCGACAAGGTTGCCCCTTGTCGCACCTCCTTTTTGTCCTAATTCTGAACCCTTTGTTGCTAAGAATTCCCGACAGTGAGAAATATGATGGGATTTGCTCTTCGAGGCCTTGGCACAGTATCTGTTTGCGCCTACGCCGACAATGTGTCTGTTTTTACGTGATCCTAATACATTTTCTTTGTTTTCGGCGTTTAAGAATATTTTTTTTAAAGCTATGCCGTACTATCCGGGGATCAAATTAACCACGCCAAGAGTAAGGCATTGCGCTTTGGTTCTTCTCCCTTTGTCTCTTTGAATGCTATTTCCTTTGTTTCAATAGTACGGGATTTTGGGGGGCCTCTTGATCAAGGTGAGGTTGCGCCCCTTGCTAGAGAGGAGATAATCGACCACGCCAAGAGCTGTGTACGAGTCTCTTCGGGTTCTGAGCTTTCTTTCAATGCAAGCCATTTGTGATCAAATGGGTTATGTGCGCCAAGTTGTGGTACTTGGCTAGGGTGGCTCTCCCGCTTCCATTGTGGGGAGTAGGTTGACGTCCCTTGTGTTTCATTTCTTCCGGGGACGGAAAGAGGGAACTCTTAGCCAGACAGTCGCTGCGCCTGCCGCGTTCTGACGGTGGCTGTAATATGCCGTGTCTGGCTACTTTCTCGTGACTCCTAGCTCTAAAGTGTGTTTTAAACATTTTGAAAGACACTATGTAGGGCGCAGTCTTGTTTTGTATTGGTTGGGATACCCGCTCTGTACCCTCGTACCCCAGGGACTCGGAAATTTGCGTCCTGCAGCCGACAGCCCCATGCCGCACTACGCCTCAAGTGTCGCGATGCCAAGGCGGGTAACTCAAGAATTACCCGACGTCAGTGCCCTTGAGTCGCCCGTATTTAGGGTCTGTGAAGCACTCTATGTCGCTGAGGTGTCACCCCCTTACCTGGCACGGAGTGCGCAAGTACAGTGTGGAGATCTGGTGTCGCGACCGACGGGCCAGTGCGGGCGACCGACACTGGATGGAAGCACGGCTGGAACGTCCAACCGACCAGGGACAGGTTATTACGGTGGGTGGTCACCGCGAATGACACTTGTTTCAATTGTGCGTCCCCTAAAAGTAACGACAACGTTTTCGTGACCTGTGTTGTGGCGCGCACCTTTCTTGGCCTGGTTTCGCACGCGAAGAGGTGAGCGCCATCGCGTCACCAGACTTCTGCTGGCTCTAACGCGACAAGTCCTCTACGAACACAAAAATCATGCTATGGTAGAGCACCAGCGGTTTAGGCTGCTGAACCCAATGCTCAGAACGCTGCGGGAACGGCTAGCCGACCACATAGAGAACGAGGTGTGGGAACTCGGGGAGCAGGAGTTCCTGAGGCGACGGCATTCCCGTTTCTTTGTAGTACGCGGCGGTGGGGTTCTGCCGTCCCCAACCACTTTATTCTGGTTATTAGGAGTCGAAACTGTACTGCGCTCAAGTGAACCGTCTCGAATCAAAGCCCGTGTGGCCTGCGTGCCACGTGCCATTTTTTGAGTGTAAATTTGTTCACCGAATTATGTTGTAGTTGTTACATGGTATACATGCTGGCGTACGACTTATACAACCTGTGCATGTGAAAATAAAATGTTCTTTTGAAACCCCTTCCCCTGTATATGTTTCGGTGCCAAAAGGACCCATCAAAGACAAAATTGGACAGTAACAGCGGACGTGATCGGATGCGATACTCTGGCAACATTCAGTGACTCTAACTTGCATCATGCAGTAGTGACACACACCCACTCGGCGGTTCAATACGCATTTATAGACCATAGACCAGTGTCAGTAAGTTTTTTACGTATGCGTGAGGCCGCCATAACTGTAGATCACAAAAGTCAGGCGACAGTGCACGAGACAATCCGTGCCTTTTCGTGGTCTGCTCGTGCCGAGCCGCAGCAGGGTTGTCGCGCGTGCAGGACTACAGTTCCCACGATACACGCCGGCAGCGATGGCTTAACGAAACTGGCTGGTGAGATTTGTCTTTATATTGCAAAGATGGATCTTGACTGGTGCCCGAAATGTGCGTGCAAGCATGTGCAACGTGCGCTTCCAGTCCGGCCGTGCTTTGGCAAGCTTGCAATTGCACGTACTTGCCCGCACGGGCAGAAGCATGGCGCCGGCCAGTCGCCCTGCTAACCCGAGATTGTTGGGTCCTCCAGCTCGAGCTTTCGCTACACGTGCTCAGAGCTGTGATTTGCTGTGCGTCCGGGGCTCTTTCGGTGGCTATGCAACCAACGCTATGTTCCCACGGGCGCCCACGCAACTTTGAGCGCCGATTAAAGCTGCGCACACGCACTGTTCACTTCTGAGATGTCACAGAATGTTGTCCGGGAGTAGAACACTATACTCTGTTTCAAACTTAGCGTGCAACGCTGTCAAAGCTATTGGCACAGCCGTGGGGCTGAATCTCGTTGATCATTTGCACGTGTTCTCGCGCAAACAAACCCATAGATGAAGTCACGCGCTCGCGCCAGTAGCTGTGGCAGCCTTGCACACCGAGTATGAAACAGAGTATAGCCTCCACGGTTTCCCGCTCCACACCCCTCCTCGTTTCCCTCCCTTCTAGCTCACCACAATCCGGTGTTGCCCCCCCCCCCCCCTCCCTGTACATTTGTCTAGCTTGTCTCATTATTATTATCAACATCATCATCACCATCATTATCATAATTTTTATTGTCATCATCATCATCATTATTATTGGAAAGGCACAGAGCAGACGAGGACGAGAGATGGAAACTTTGGAGAGTTCCTCAATCCGTTCTCGCATTGCTTTTTTTTTTTTGCCTTTTTCCTGTTTATGTTGTTTGACTGTGCCAGCCTGGCTTCCCTATTCTCAGACATAGAAACCGCCGCGACGTGCGCCGTGGGATCAAACATTCACGAGTCCGGCTCCGAGTTTTTTTGCGTATCGAAAGGCTGCGCCGGGGGATTCTCCTCTCGTTCACCGCCGAGGACGCTGCGCTCGGCTTTTGCCGCCTTCACGATGTGGACTGCTGCCGAGGCTACGAGTCATTCCAGCCAATCTAGCGCTGCGAATATGTCACGTGACTTCGAGCCGCGCGCAAGCGTCGCTCCCGAATGTCATAGGTCACACTGAGGCTATATTTATTCATATATTGTCTCTCCTCAGGGCCGTAAAGCCGGGGTCATACTGCTCCAACATCATACAAAAGGGCACGGTGTACGCTCCGGACGTGACGACAGAATTATCCGGGGACAGGCCTCAGGCATGATCGAATTAAGTGGGTTTCCTTCACGCATATTTATGGTTCGAACATTTCTGTAGGTAGTTTCTTTGTGAGCAATCTGACGTCATACAAGAAAGGCGCCTCAGATAGTGCCTAGAAATAGTGTCCTCAGAAACTGTCCCTAGACAATCTCCCTAAACAATGTCCCTAGAAAATCTCGTTCTCGTTGTATATAAAACCGTCAGTTGTGAGTTAGCGCCTGTCCTCTCCACTTCTTCGTCTGTCCTTGTCCTAGCGCTATTTGTAATTTAGAACGTCTCTAGACACTGCGCCTGGTGTCCCAAGACACTGTCTAGGGTCAGTGTCTGCGGACTGTCCTTTGTGCGAGGCATTAGTAGCATTACCACGGCTTTGGGCGTTACAGCGAGGAGTGGACGAAACAAAACTTGAAACAACATATGTACAAACACCTGGTACGACCGATGCTTGGAAACTGCAGATTCGAAAGCAAAAGGGTTGGTGAGGGAGGCGACGGTGACGGGATAGACGTGGTTCCAGTGCAGACTTGTGTTTGGGAACGAAAGAGTCAAAGTTTGTTTTAGTATTTTGTACACCGACATTCAGTTGAAGGTGGGTACTCACGCGTAAAAACTGTAAGAAAGAGCTGGTTTTGATAGATATAGGTATATTATATTTTATGAAATACGCATACACTGTCGCGTTGAAAGATCAGGTGGATTTAATTTTTTTTTCTTGATCCGCGACGCTCTAGCTAAGCGGGTACAACAGTTAGACAAGATCAAACGAGAATAGTGGTTCTGAATGGATTCCAGAGACAGGACGAGCGAGTTATGCATGAGGATCCCATACAAATGAAGCATATAGTTGATCTTAGAGCGCGCGCGAAGATTGTACACTATCAGTTTTCATGAAATCGGAGCGAGGGTAAAAGTACGACAAAAAAAAACCAAGGATTCGACTCGCTCCTCCGCCTCGCTAGGCGTCCGTTGCGGTCCATCGTAATGTGAAACGCAGCGGAGGTCTGCCTGAATTGCGGGAAGAAAGTTTTGGACCCGAACCAAGAGCGCAGCGGCGATCCACGCCGCGCCGCCCCGAACCCTTACATAATGAATGGCAGCGGCTGCTGAGGCACGCTCGAATGCTCCTGTTCTCGCCTTTATATACTGTCTGGTTGGCCCGCGCATTGTAACATTCTTCGTGTTTAAAGAACATCCATATCACAGCGGGCTATGAACTATATGGAGTATTCTCTGGCGGCCATATAGCTGTGTGCAGCGCGGCTTCTGAGCGTGATCTGACGGCGAGCTGTTCCGCGGTTCTTTTGCAATGTGCATTCCGCACCATCAAGACTGTCGCTCTTAGCAGGCTATTAATTAAAGCACCTCTATCCTGGCAAAGACGGCGCCATTCATTGTTGTAGACATTCTCGAGGCACGTGCCGCGTGCCACTTCTGGGAAATTCATGGCGTCTGAAATCTAGCTCAGTGCTGCAACACTGTAGTGCTGCGCTGCGCCGCCATGGTCTTCCAAAGGGCTGCACGATTCGCGTGCCTCGTGCATCGACGAACATTGCGCTACTTTTGAAACATGAAGGGGCTTTAGCTATCAATGTGAGCTCATACTGAGCATGTGCTCTAAACATCGCCCTCTAATATTGCATCCAGCGAATATTCTCTGCACTTCGTTTCACCTTAATCCAGACGCAGCCGACGTCACAAGCTGATGGGACCAATCAGGCACTGTGCGGGATTGGTTTTTTTCGGCCACTCCGTTCCAGCAGATCGGAATGGAACTACTTGGTCCTTTTCCAACATCGACGCAAGGAAACAAATGGATTATTGTCACCACAGATTATCTCACACGGTACGCCGAAACGAGAGCCCTTCCTTTAGGGACTGCTGTGGAAGTCGCCAAGTTTTTTATCGAATCCATCGTCCTCCGCCACGGCGCTTCCGAAGTTCTGATCTCAGACCGTGGATCATCGTTCATGGCCCAGCTGACGCAAGAAATCCTTCGTTTCAGCCACACCAGCCGTTGGAGCACCACAGCGTACCACCCGCACACCAACGGGCTGACGGAGAGACTCAACAAGAAAATCGCCGACATGATCTCCATGCATGTTGACGTGGAGCACAAGACATGGGACGAAGTGTTGCCGTACGTCATATTTGCCTACAACACGGCCGTACAAGAGACCACCGTGGTGACACCCTTTAAACTGGTGCATGGTCGCAAGATAACAGCAGTGCTGGACGCGATGTTACCCCACGAACCGGCTGTAGACGGAAGCGACGACGCCCAGGTGGTTGCCCAACGGGCAGAAGAAGTCCATCAGCTCGCCAGACTTCGGATTAAAGCCCAACAACTTGTCGACACTGGCCGCTACAACCTTCGTCGTCGGGACGTCCACTTCCAGCCCGGAGAAAGGGTGTGGGTGTGGACACCGATCCGCCGCCGTGGTCTCAGCGAGAAACTCCTAAAGCGCTAGTTCAGACTCTACAAAGTGCATCGCCGACTCGGGGATCTCAATTACCAGGTGATGTTCGACGGAACAAGAACATCATCACGCCGCCCACCACGACCTGAAATCGTCCACGTCGTGCGCCTGAAGCCGTACTATGCGCGATAGGACTGTGGACCTTATGTGTTCTAAACAATTGTTTAGTTTGCGGTTCTTTTTATTTGCTTTGTTTCGCGTCGCATCGGGGCGATGTACTTTTTAAAGGGGGGAGTGATACCGCGGGCGTAGCTGGTCAAGCGGGCCGCGCGGCCGTGGCTCAACGGTTATCGTGCTTACCTTCCACGACAAGAGCCAGGGTTCGATTCCTGGGCGCGACGTCCTTTATTTATTCTTGCAATTTACTGTTCTCGTAAATTCGTGAGCTCTGATGCATGTTCGAGGTTAGAACGTTCTATGTGCGAACCTTCTACGCCGATTGTTCGAGAAGCCCACGCATGTACAAAAGGGGCTACGCGTGGCAAGCCGCAGTAAGTCTCGCCTCAGCGATCGATCCTGCTGTTACGGCGCTATCGACGCCCGCGACCGCTCAATTGTTTTCTTCTGTTTTATTCTGTTTTCTTCTTTTTTTTTGGGCACAAGTTTGCCTTATTAAACGTTCAGTTTGCTTCAGTTTTCGTCGCCTCATCACTTGTCATTCGGGACAATATAGCAAACGCACAAAGACGACGACAGCCGTGATGGTGCACTTTTGACGCTGCTTGATTAAGTGCGGTCATGTTTAAAATGAAACGGAGTAGCGCGAGTTTTTTGTTCTTCAATAAATTTGTTTTGATGAGGAGAGAATTGCATTCCAAAGCTGACAGTGGGGCGGAAGCTGCATGCTCGTTAATTCAACCAGCCATACGTGTTAACCGTTCGTCACGTGATCACGCTCCCATCCGTATACACTCTAAGAAGTCTGAAACTTCTATCCAAACCCGAAGCTTATTCCTGGACACTCGCACATCCTGGAGTTCCTGTGTGTAGGCCATCTCTGGCTGCCTACAGAAAACAGAGTTGCGCGTTGGGCTATCTTGAAATGCTAAGTCGTGCAGGAAGCTACGATATTCGCGCTTGTTGGAGCAGTGCTCTGTCGATTGTGGTCGTGAAATAGCGGCTCCGCGCGCCGCTATTTCGTCTATACGGGAAACGAGAAAAAGAGGACATATTGAACAGCACAGCGCACAAAAAGACAAGGGCAGAAAGAAGGAACATGTACATCACAGAAGCGCTGACTCGCAAATGAATTTATACACAGACGGAAGAAGAAGCGGACGTTCTGAAAGACTCGCAGTGCACGCAGTGCGTGTCACACGCGACATATCACTATTTAACTACAATGTCTTTGCCCCCACGGTTAAATCGTGTCGTGTCGCGTGTGACACGCACTTGCGTGGCTTTCAGAACGTCCTCTTCTTTCTTTAGTGTATAAATTCAGTTGTGAGTAAGCGCTTGCGTGTTGTCAGTTCCTCCTTTCTGTCCTTTTCGTTTTGTGCGCTGTTCTGTTCAATATGTCTGCATACCAACTCGCCCAGCTTACAACACTTCAAGAAAAGAGGAGGAGGCAGAAGCTGGGGAACATACGCCGGGGCGCGTGTAGAACGTCGGCGAAGCGAGACCGATCTCACTAAGCGTTCGGCGCATGCGTGACGCCGCCATAACTTTAGTTCTCAGGAGGCAGACGGCCTTGCAAGCGAGGGCTCGTGCCTTCTCGTGCTTTACACGCGCAGTGCTCCAGCGAGGTTGTCGCACGTGCAGAAAGACTAAAGTTCCCTCGATGCATCGCGGCAGCGGTGGCGTAGTCAAACTGGCTGGTGAGATCGGTCTATTCTCTGCGCCTCACGTGATCGATATCGGCGAATAGCGGCAATGCGGCACGTGGAAAACAGACGCGCAACTCGGGCTCCCCTGGGGAGCCTATACGGGAGCTCTAGCGCGTCCTAGAGTAACTGTATATGCTTTGCTTGCGGAGGACAGTATCGCAATGGTGCTCCCAGGGCGGCCATGTTGGATTCTAGGCCACACTGCGAAAACCGACCGTCGCCTTTCCAGGAGATCCGGAGGCGCGGATGGCGTGGCTGCGAGGCGACGTCCTCCGACGTGCGGAGCCGAGAAGATATAGTGCGGCGACATGCCGCCCGTGCGCCGTCGTCTAGTCATTTGTCTCCTATTTGTCTTTATGCCATCGGTAGAACCCAGTAGCCCACGGAAACGCCGTCCCTTTGAAAACCGTAGCTACGCATTGTTTTCTGTTCCAAAGTGCCCAAATGTGCAGGTCGCGTACCGCTCCGAGATCTCCGCAGACGCGAGCAACGCAATACTCCTCCGTGATGTCTGCTTCCCAGACATTGGAAACAGGTTTTGATACACCACTCGCGTTATAAATCAACGCGGGAATACTGTACGCAGTGGCTACATATAATGGTCAATGGTCAAGGAACCTTGAAATTCATTCGATTCTGGCGTAGGGTGTGTTTCTCTCAAACGCTAAGCGAGAAATATGCTCCGCCCAAAACTCGGCTCCCTCAAGGTCATTTTTCCTCATGAAGGTTGGATCCAGTTCAGCGCACGTGATCGCTTCTTCACCAATACAGGCTCTAGACTCTAGAGCGTCCCAGAGCCGCATATTGGGAGAGTTTGGCCAATGAGCGGAGCAAAGGCAGCCGTCAGCGCCGAATATTCTCCTCTAGGTTAGAGCGTAAACTAAAAATGTGAGACAACGTCGACCGATCAGCAGACCACGACGTCACAACATTTGAAACGACATTTAAAGCGTAAAAAAGAAGAGTTCAATCTCGGCGTCTTGGTGACAATGGCGTCAATAGCAAGTCAGCAGCAATGATCGAAACTAGTGCCACTAGATAAGCTACGCTTCAGAGTAACGACACTCGGGCCTATTGTGGCTTAAAATAATGGTTGCCAGTTATCTGAAGCTTTATCTGAAATCACAGGAAACGCTTACCGTCCTCCACAAATGTTTAAACAGTTCGCGACAAAGCAAAACAATATTACATCAGCTTTCTAACATTGAATCTAATGCTGAAGAAGTCGCACTTTTCAATCACGACGATCGGCAGTTGCGCCTGCTCTGCACAAGCACCAAAATGGCGGCACCCAAAACAATGTCGGGGAACGGAGTGCGGATCCTCTAAGCAGAGCTTATTTAGTGGCTCTAATCGCAACTGCGCAGTTTGCTCCGGATTGGACTGCATGTTCGTTCATTCTATCGTTGAACATGGACGTGACGAAAACCTCACTTGCGCCAAGCTTTCAGTTGCTAAGAGTTACACCTTTTTAATCTAGCCACGCTAAAACGGCTAAAATGAGTAGAGTCGCATTTTTTTTTTTTTTTTATAGCTCACTACCACAGCTGGGGGGGGATCGGTGGCCGAGTGGGCTAGCGCACACCAGCTCGGAGCACGTGGAGCGAAAGCTCGCGCTGCAGAACTCAGGGATCCTGGGTTCAATCCCCACCCCTGCCCGTTTCGATCTGGATGAGCATCGTACCGGCGTGCGGTCGTGTATCACTACTGCGTGGTGCACGTTAAAGACCCCAGGCTAGCGGTTGTACTGCACTGGCTAAATTGCTCATCTACAGCTGGGAGACTCGTCGCCCCTGTGAGGCAGGCCAAGTTCTAGGCTGTATAAACATACCACACAACCCAATTTTTTTTACCACAGCTGGGGGCTGTTTCGCGGCCTGTGGTTGGCCACGAGATGCTCGCCTATTCAAACCAATGAATGGCGAAACTCTCCCAATACATGCCTCTAGGGCGTCCCAACTACTTACGCCAACTATCGGCAGCAAAGAGTAGTCCCCCCCGTAATTTCGAGCAAAGCACTTGCTTGAGTCAGGCTCTATGATCTACGTCGGGAGCTGGTGACATGGGTCTATTATTGTTTTACGCCGGAAGCGAGCTAAGCGGTCTATCAGTAAAGACGTGCGACAACTGTTGTCTCGGATAACCTAAGAAAGGCAGGGTGTGGCGAGCTCCTTGCATCTCGTCATTGCTCCACAGCCAATGAGGGTGAGGCATTGACCGATACGAACGCTGGCGAACCAATCACGGAGCACCAAGCATTAACATAATCGGCCACGCCCTGCTGTAAAAAAAAAGAAACCCCTAAAATAAAAAAAGAGTTTATTTTTTTTTTTAAATTACTTGGGTTGGGACACGCGTGTCAAAAATTATGTTGCACGAAAAAAAAAAATGAGTGCAATATTTACGGGGCGAGACTTATTTTTAAATTTTGCGCGCCAAGTCTATTTATTTTTTATTTTATTTTATTACCTTAAGGCCCTCTTGAGGGAGGCATTACATAAGGGGAGTGTCGTATTAAAGGTTCAAAAACAAGACAACAAAAAACACTACAAGAAAAAAAAAAGACGAAAAGCTCAGGAAACATCATTATATAAACATTATTCAAACATTTTAGACATCAGCTGCGAATAGCATTTATGGCCACTGGAGGTTGCCAAGCTTGCGGGCAAGCTATTCCACTCTGATGTGCATAATGGATGAGGTGAGTATTTGAATGTGTTGGTCTTCGAAGAAATAGGCTCAAACTTTACAGGGTGGTCGAGACGAAAAGAAATATGATGGGGCGGAGAAATAGAGGTTTTTTGAGACCACGTGTTATAGTACAATCCCTGCATGAACGAGAGCCGGTCTATTTTTCTACGAGTGTCGAGAGTTTGTAGGAATATGGACTGTTTTAAAGAACAGATGCTATTCCTAGCGCAGTTACGAGTGATAAAACGAGTAGCACGATTTTGTACAACTTCCAGTTGATTAAATAAATAGTTTTGATCAGGGTTCCATATATCTGATGCATACTCCAGCTTAGTTCCAACAAGTGTAATATATGCTAAACATTTAACGAAGGAGTTTGCGAGAAAAAGATGCTTTCTGAAAAATCCTAATGTTTCGTTAGCTTTAGAACAAATGTAGTTGACGTGACTCTTCCATGATAAGTCTTCAGAGAGGCACACTCCTAAATATTTAAATCTGTTCACCCGCTCAATGACGCCAGATGAGTTAGATTATGACGTCGCAGAATGGTAATACACTCTCTCTACCTCAACGTGATGGCCATGGCGATGCACCTCTCCTCCACGCACCCGAAATGCCGAGAGAAAAAAAAAAAAAGGGGGGAAGGGAGGTGACAATCAACGAAATCGCGTCTCGCAACCAGACATAAAAAATGGTTTCTTTTCAGGTTTTTTTTAAAGCTGTGCGTGACTCAATAGCTATACTCTGGAATGACCTTAACCCAGGCAGCACAGGGCATTTATCAATAATGGGAGTACCTTGAAAAAAATCCGGGTCATCATCGGTCCATTACGTCCTCTCACTGTAACCAATATTGAAAATGACTTGGAAAAATACAGCAATGATCGGACCCCTTTATCCTCTCTATTACCAACTTTGGGAATCCATTGATATTGCCACCCGCAGAGCCGAGAAGGCAACGCTCGGTCACGGTCTTCTAGAAGATTCCCGGTCATTCTCGCAGCAGACGTAACTTTCGTTCTGCTTTGTTATTCTCGAAAGTGCCAGTTCATCCTCGCCCCGAGCGCGCGACGCTCGAACCTTCTTTGCCGAACTTTCGAGATAGTGACGCAGGGTAGATAAGCGGCTCCCGCGACCTTGTCGAGTCAGTCCCAGTTTCGCTAGCGCTCTGTAGTGCCGCCGAACCGCCGTCCGCTTTTCTGCTACCTCGACGCTCTTTTGTTATTTATTTTTGGTTGGCACAAGTTCGCCCATTAAATCTTTATTTTCAGTTCATTTTAAACTTCTCGTCGCCTTAATTCGTGACATTTCTGGTGGAGGTGCGGGGTACCAAAACCCGTGTAGTGTACCCCTACAAGAACTCGATCAGCAAGCCCCATTTCCCGACGACCTTCCGTTGAAGACTCGGAGCATCGAGCCAGCCGCCGTATTCAAGGGTTGCCCCGGAATTCGGTCTACTGCCGAAGAAGACCAACCAGTCGACGAAGCCGACAATGGACCCCCAGTCGTCACAGACTCTGACCGCCGCCCCCGTCGTCTACCTGCCCGTCGCCCCTCGTACACCGACGTCCTTCCACGGCGAGATCTACGAAGACGTCGAAGATTGGTTGCAGCAATACGAACGGGTGGCGCTGCACAACCAATGGACTCCGGAACAGCGTCTGCAAAACGTCTATTTTTCCCTCGAGGGAACGGCACGACACTGGTTCGAGAATCGTGAAACCTCGATTACGTCATGGGACCAGCTGAAAGGAGAGCTCCGAGGGACGTTCGCCAGTCAGCACCGCAGGGAGAGAGCCGAAGACCTCCTTCGGACGAGGACGCAAGGCCCCAACGAAAGCGTCACCAGCTTCGTTCAAGACGTCCTGCGACTGAGCGCGCGTGCCGACCCACAATCCACCGAAGACAAGAAGCTGCGTGTTCTTATGCGCGGGGTGAGGGACGACATCTTTGGGGGCCTCGTCCGCTACCCGCCGACCACCGTCGAAGCGTTTGTCACGGAGGCTACGAACATGGAGCGCGCCCTCCAAGCACGCGCCTCCTACTACCAACGACATCCCGGCGTCGTTGCCTCCACACTGCTTAATGACGACATCGGCGCCCGTACCCGCGACATACGTGACGCTATCCGAGACGTCGTCCGAGAGGAGCTCCGGAAGCTGCTACCCGCTGCTGAGCGTCCGGCGTCGCTGTCAGTCACCGAGATCGTGCGCGACGAGGTACAGCGGGCCTTGCAGCCTGAAACTCCCGTCAACGAGCAAGCCCCTGAGGAACCGCGGCTGACCTACGCCGCCATAGCCAGACGACCGCCGCAAGCTCCCCGCCAAGCTACGATGCCACCACGACGTCAACCTCCAGCGCCACAGTACTCCCAACGTCGCGAAGAACGGCAGTACGTGCGCCCGGAAAAACCAGCACCCAGGAAAACCGACGTGTGGCGAACGGCCGACCGACGCCCGCTTTGTTACCATTGCGGGGAAGCCGATCATGTCTATCGCCGTTGCCCGTACCGGCAGCTGGGGTTACGAGGCTTCCACCCCGACGACCCGCGACCACGTTACGGAGAGCGACCTAGGGACATCGACGAATACCTCCGCCGTTCGCCATCCCCAGGACCGTCTCCCCGCCGCGGTTACCGATCGCCATCACCGCAACGCCCTGCATCGCCTCATCGTAGGTCCCGCCGAGAGAGCCTGTCTCCCGTGTCCCGCCGGGAAAACTGAGTGCGGCAATACCGGGAGGTGGTATTGCCGATGACGAACGACGCCAATATCCTCCACAAACGTCGGAGGGCTCCCACACTAGCCGCGAGACGGATAGGAACGACGGTTCTTCGACGGTGTCGAATAACCTCGACGTTACCATCGACGGCCACGACGCGAAGGCGCTCATCGACACCGGAGCAGACTATTCGGTTTTAAGTGGGAAGCTCTCTCGCCGCCTTCGGAAGGTGATGATGCCGTGGGAAGGTCCGAAAATACGAACCGCCGGTGGACATCTCATCACACCAGTGGGAAGGTGTACTGCGCGCGTGGACATCCACGGAGAGACCTGCCCCGTGAAGTTCGTCGTCCTCAAAGACTGTTCGAGAGACGTCATCCTTGGCATGGACTTCCTCTGTGAGTACGGTGCAGTGATCGACCTTGGAGCAAACAGGTTGACGCTGCGAAAGCCCGTGCTACCTCCAGAGGGATCCAAGACGTCGCCAGCCGCCGTCCGAGTCATTGCGGACCACGTGAACCTGCGGCCACGGTCGAGTGTTCTTGTGCCCGTCGTTACCGACGCAGTTGCCAGCGGGAAAGTCCTTCTGGAAGGCAACGTCCAACTGCTTCTCGGAAGAGGAATAGGCGTCGCAAGGGGCGTAGCAGAGCTGCAGGATGGACGTTGTGTGGTCCTCGTGACGAACTTTCGACCGGAGACGCAGCATCTCACGAAAGGTGCCACTATAGGACACGTCGAGGAACTCCAGGCCGACGCCGAAATCGCCGCGATCTCCGACGAGCCCTCGCCATGTCAGCCGTCCAGTACAGTGCCGCCACAGCTAGACGTTAACCCCAAGCTCAGCGCCACGGAACGACGACAGCTCGGAGACCTCCTCGCCGAGTTCGGCGACTGCTTTGCGACGACGTCGAGGGTGCGCCAGACAACAGTTGCGAAACACCGCATCATTACCAACGAGGACGCGCTCCCTGTGCATCGGCCGCCGTACCGGGTCTCCCCAAAGGAACGAGAGGCCATTCACGAACAAGTACAGGAGATGCTCAACGACGACATCATTCAGCCTTCAAGCAGCCCGTGGGCCTCTCCAGTCGTGCTGGTAAAGAAGAAAGACGGCACGCTTCGATTCTGCGTTGACTACCGGCGGCTCAACGCGGTCACGAAGAAAGACGTGTATCCGCTCCCCCGCATTGACGACACGCTGGACCGGCTGCGCCACTCCCGATACTTTTCGTCGATGGACCTTAAGAGTGGCTACTGGCAGATCGAAGTCGACGAACGGGACCGAGAAAAGACTGCCTTCGTCACGCCCGATGGACTGTTTGAGTTCAAGGTGATGCCCTTCGGACTGTGCACGGCGCCGGCAACGTTCCAACGTGTCATGGACACCGTCCTGGCAGGCCTCAAGTGGCAGAGCTGTCTTGTTTACCTCGATGACGTCGTGGTATTCTCGGCCAACTTCGACGAGCATTTGCGACGCCTTCGGGCCGTTTTAGAGGCAATCAGGACCGCTGGACTCACACTCAAGCCGACGAAGTGCCGGTTTGCCTACGGCGAACTGAAGTTCTTGGGCCACGTTGTGAGCAACGAAGGTGTAAGTCCTGACCCTGAGAAAACTCGCGCCGTAGCGGCCTTTCCACCGCCCACCGACAAAAAGGCCGTCCGAAGATTCCTTGGACTTTGCGCATACTACCGGCGATTCGTTCAGGATTTCGCCAAGCTTTCTGCGCCGCTAACGCGCCTTACGAAAGACGCCGTGAACTTCGAATGGGGTGGAGAACAACAACAGGCATTCGACGAACTAAAGCGACGGCTGCAGTCACCACCGATTCTCGGCCACTTCGACCAATCAGCCGAAACGGAGGTCCACACGGACGCCAGTAATACAGGACTCGGAGCGGTACTGGTCCAACGACAAGACGGTGCGGAGCGCGTGATCGCATACGCTAGCCGGACGCTGTCGAACGCGGAACGCAATTACTCAACGACCGAGAAGGAATGTCTGGCCGTCGTCTGGGCCATTACGAAATTCCGCCCATACCTGTACGGAACTCCTTTTCGGGTGGTCACCGACCACCATTCGCTGTGTTGGTTAGCGAGCCTGAAGGACCCATCGGGACGCCTCGCTCGATGGAGCCTACGACTGCAGGAGTACGACGTAACCGTGGTCTACAAGTCAGGCCGAAAACACAGCGACGCCGACTCCCTGTCCAGAGCCCCTGTCGAGTCAGCTACCGGATGTGCCAAAGACGGCGACGACGACGACCACTTTCTTGGCGCGGTGAGCATTCACGGCATGGCAGCGCTCCAGCGGGACGATCCTGAGTTGCGTGCATTGATCGACCACTTGGAGGGACGAGGGGGTACGATTCCCCGAGCCTTCTCACGTGACCTGCCAAGATTCACCGTCCGGAGAGGTATCCTCTATAAAGAAAACTTCAGGGACAACAACTCGACGTGGCTGCTGGTGATTCCTGCCAGTCTTCGAGAAGAGATCTTCCAAGCCTGCCACGACGACCCAACATCTGGTCACCTTGGCTACAGTAGGACCCTTGCACGGATCCGAGAAAAATACTACTGGCCCAAGCTTCCGAAGACTGTCCACCTCTACGTCCGTTCGTGCCACGAATGCCAACGACGCAAGAAACCACCGATGAAGCCGGCAGGTCTCCTGCAACCGATCGCGCCCCCGATTGCACCATTCCAGCAGGTTGGAATGGATCTTCTCGGACCTTTCCCACCGTCGGCGCAGGGAAACCGGTGGATAATCGTGGCAACTGATTATCTCACCAGGTACGCCGAGACAAAAGCACTCCCGTCGGGGACCGCCGTGGAAGTAGCCAAATTCTTCGTGGAGTCTATCGTCCTCCGACACGGCGCTCCCCAAGTCCTGATTACGGACCGAGGATCCTCGTTCATGGCGCACCTGACACAAGAGATACTCCGCCTGAGCCACACCGACCACCGCCGGACCACGGCATACCACCCGCAGACCAATGGGCTGACGGAGCGACTAAACAAGACCATCGCCGACATGATTTCTGTGTACGTGGACGTGGAACACAAGACGTGGGATGAAGTGCTGCCCTACGTCACGTTTGCGTACAACACGGCGATTCAAGAAACTACCGGCGTTACACCCTTTCAGCTGGTGCACGGCAGAAAGGTGACGACGATGCTCGACGCCATGCTGCCCCACGATCCAACGGACGACGGCACCGACGACGCCCAGCTGGTCACCCAACGAGCAGAAGAAGTACGACAGCTAGCCCGTCTTCGAATAAAGAACCAGCAACGTGTCGACGCAGGCCGCTACAACCTCCGCCGCCGCGACGTGGAGTTCCAGCCCGGAGACAGGGTATGGGTGTGGACGCCCATTCGCCGCCGCGGCCTCAGCGAGAAACTGTTAAAACGCTACTTCGGACCCTACAAGGTCATCCGCCGCCTTGGGGACTTGAACTACGAGGTGCTCCCCGACGGAACTCGCCCATCAGGACGCCGCCAGCCACGACCCGAAGTCGTCCACGTAGTTCGACTCAAGCCGTTCTACGCGCGTTAGGATTGTGAAACTGCATGTTTGTTTTGTTTCGCCGTAATTGTTTTAGCCATTTCCGTTTTCCTTTCGTTTTGCATCGGGGCGATGCACTTTTAAAGGGGGGATAATGCCACCCGCAGAGCCGAGAAGGCAACGCTCGGTCACGGTCTTCTAGAAGATTCCCGGTCATTCTCGCAGCAGACGTAACTTTCGTTCTGCTTTGTTATTCTCGAAAGTGCCAGTTCATCCTCGCCCCGAGCGCGCGACGCTCGAACCTTCTTTGCCGAACTTTCGAGATAGTGACGCAGGGTAGATAAGCGGCTCCCGCGACCTTGTCGAGTCAGTCCCAGTTTCGCTAGCGCTCTGTAGTGCCGCCGAACCGCCGTCCGCTTTTCTGCTACCTCGACGCTCTTTTGTTATTTATTTTTGGTTGGCACAAGTTCGCCCATTAAATCTTTATTTTCAGTTCATTTTAAACTTCTCGTCGCCTTAATTCGTGACAATATCCCATTGGAGAATTTGGAGTCCACTTCCAACGAAGTGCCAGATTCCAATATTTTCCAATATTGTGCCGTCGTTGAAGTTCCTTTGGATACATTAGACAGTATTTCAATTAAAGCGACAATGGGCTTTTAATGTTTTGAAATATAGGGCAGTCACTGGCACCCCGTAGAATAAACTGGATACTACTTCCAGTGGATTGCTAACAAGCTTCCAAAGTTGTAAACAATTAGGTTGTCATTGGCACTTTATTGTATCAAATAAACACTACTTCCAATGAACTGGTAATGAGTTTGCCATATTGTTAAATATTGCGCAGTCATTGGCACCCCATCGGATAAAATGGATACCACGTCCCATGAAGCCCTAACGTTCTTCCAATGTTCTCCAGAAATGGGCAGTTATGGTACCACACTGGATAAATTGGATAGCAAGTTGTATTAGGGTTCCAATATTAACGATATTGCAGCGTCATTGGCATTCAATTTTAAAACAAAAATCGGATGCTACCTTCAGTAACGTTTGTGTTGGTTTATAACCTCACTCTCTATTGAATGAATTTGAGTCATTTACATTCATTTTAAAAACTAGATACTATAATCGGAAAGTTATTAGAGTTTTTCTTACAATTGCAAAAAAATATTGTTAATTCACCGTATGCACTGAGCCACTGATTGCCTTAATACGTTACACTATATTCGAATTTTTTTAAGTCACACTGGTGACTTATTGGAATATATTTCTAGGGTTCAACCATAATACGAATTCACAACATAACCCGGATCTCGGTGTCCTAGTTGCTTTTCAAAATTTACGACGTCAAAAACTGTTTTAAACACTCCCGTTTCTTACCGTGCCAATTTTGGACAAATCTCATATGCTGCATTGGCGTCTCCCCGAATCATCCTCGGACCTCTTGCTCATGCGTCAACCTCTTTGCTCTATGACAAAATTAGGTAAGACGTTCTGTACACCATCATATTCTCTCGCAGACTTGTGGCTTATACGTTAGATTATCTAAGCCGTTAAGTGAATCCGGAACCCCGTGCTTCACCGTGGCACTCCCGCCATTATGTCTCGTGAGTCGTAATTAATCTTACAAAAATTCCTACCCATAAGCGCAATAGTCCCAATCTTCACACGCCCATGGGCACGAGCTAATTCGTGTCTTGTTCTCGATTTTAGCTGCGACTGCGCGGTTTGTGAACCGTGGCAAGATTATCGATTTTTCGAGTGCTGCGACTGTGCGCCCTTCGCCGCGCTTTGGGTGCTTGTCATCAAAGGCAGAGACCTCGCGCTCCAGGGTATTTACTGCTTCATAACTTTTGGTGGCATTTCAGAAGTGAAGGGGGGGACGACGACGAAGCGCTCGTTCTAACGGACGTGGTTTTCCTAGCTCCGCCGACATATATTTATAACTCCGAGTTTAAAAGGCACTCGCGCCCCGGAGAGGGCCCCATGGATCAAGGGCAACCCTCCGCCACCCTCCGACCGTCGATTTTGGATCCGGGAGGGACCAGTTTGGTGAATATGGAACCCGATACTATGGACACCTCGCTAAACCTAACGTCTGGAATGCGAGACACGGAAACTCAGGCTGCCGCTACAGGGACAACCGCGACCACGGCGAGCCCATCGACGGAAGGCCTTCAAATCGTACTGGACCTGAACACCCTCGGCAAATTGAACGAATTTGGAGTTGCGAGAGAAGATATCGGAAGGCTCTTTGTAAGCTTCTTGACCTACCTCGCTACCGCACAGCAAGGAAAAGGCGCGCAACCAGCCGCAGCAGAAAAGGTGAGCTCAAGCCTTGGACAAGAATATCCCACGATAGCTCAAGCAACACAATTGACAAAGACCCCGCTAAAGAGTCAGAATGCTAAACCTAACGGGACAGAAGCCACCCCTTTGGCGGAAAATATCGAGGACAACTCCTGGACACTAGTCCAGAACAGGCGCCGCCGTAAACGCTCGCTGACATCAATCGAAGAACCCGAGAAGAAAGCCGCTGCTATGTCCATCGATGAGAGGCCAGGCAGTAAAACTACCAGGGCCATTGTCCTGAAGCCGGTATGTAAGGAGGCAGTAAATGGCTTCAGAGCCAGGGACATCAGGCAGGCCGCGGAAACGGCAGGAATCGAAAGCCAAGAGGATTTCAAAATCCAGTATCAGACTAAGACCAACACTATTACGCTCACTACGCAAGAAGAAGGCACGGCAGAAAAGCTGCTACGGCTTAAGGCAATAGAGAAGAACGGCAAGCAGTACACAGTTTGCCCCTACAGAGCAATGGAGAAGAACCAGATCCGCGGTGTCATATACCCGCCGGGAGACAACAGCGAAGAGACACCAGAGACGCTGCTCGCAGACATGAAATGCGACAAGGCAAGGATTATCGCTGCCCGACTTATGGGTAAAGGCACAAGTGCGGTGTTAGTTACCTTCGAAGGTAACAAACTGCCCAAGAGGGTCGTCTTCTGCCAACCAATCTTGAGCGTGAAAGAATACCGCCCGCGCCCGATCGTGTGCTTTAGCTGTCACGAGCTCGGGCATAAGGCTGATGTCTGCCCTCGCAAGGAACGAAGGTGCGGTCAGTGCGGGAACGTGCACGACGAAGGAATGGACGAGTGCGACCGAGAACCAAAATGTCGTAACTGCGACGGCCCACATCCGGCCACCAGTAACGACTGTCCAAAAAGAAGAATTCCCGACAAAAAGATGACACCCAAACCTCCGGCGCAAAATAAAGAGAGTTACGCTGCAGCTGCCAAGTCCATCACGGAGCGACCCAAGGCATCGGGGAAAAACGATGAAGACGAGCTTCCCACGTGGATACCGGAATGGGCGAAATCTACCCAACGACAACAGCCAAGCCTGCAGGCGTCAGACTTCGACGCCGAGAAAGAGATGAATAAACTCAAGAACGACGTACACATCGGCTTCAAGATGATCTTCGAGGCCATCGGAGAGATCAAGAAGGAGCTGGCGTTGCTGCGACATGGGAAGTAACTCCCATAGCAGTACAGGACAGGCCACCACGGAACAGACCCGCATTGTCCAATGGAATTGCTGCACATTTTCGACCAAAAGTGCAGAGCTGAGGTTGAGATTCGAGAGACAGCCGCCGCCGGATGTACTCCTTCTTCAAGAAACACGAATCCCGAACCTAACGTTCCCCTGCTATAGTTTCTACACAAACCCGACCATAGTAACTACCCCAAGGCCGAGCGAAAGGAACCCAGAGACGAAGAAAGGCTGGGCAGCAGTAGCAGTCCTGCGGCACATACCACATGCTCAGCTCGATACGGCGTCACTGTGCAATGGCAACAGAGAAGTGGTAGCCGTAAGGCTCAGTCACAAACGGAATAGGATGACTTTAGCCTCCGTCTATATAAGACCAGGAACGGCAACGGAAGATGACAAGGAAGCAACGGCATGGATAGGCGAACTTATCGGTCTAGCCGAAGAAGATCCGATTGTCATAGCCGGGGACTTCAACGCTCGACACAAAGATTGGGGGTACTCCAACAGCACGAGAAAAGGCCGGCAAATTAAACACGCAATGAAAACTGCGGGCCTTACACTTCGCAACGAGCCGGGAACCAAGACAAGGATTGGAATGCACAGTAGGCAAAAGGACTCCACCCCGGACCTCTCCTGGGCCACTGCAAGCCTAGTGCTCGACTGGTCAACGTGGAGAGACAACCTTGACAGTGACCACTTTCCGGTAGAAATGAAGATTCATCACGGACAACGCAACAGTGGCAAAGAACAAAGACCAGTAGTCAAATGGGATCGTTTTAGGGAACTGCTTGAGACAGAGGACAGCCGAGACATCGAGGTGTGCATTCGGACGGCTCTGAGCGAAGCGAAGACGAAAGTTCTAGTAAAGCCTGGAACCCCAACACCGGACAATCACCTACTAAACCTCTGGGCCAGCCGTCTACAAGCACTGCAGCGGTACCGAAAGAACAGGACGCTGCATCTAAAAATCAAGCTCAAACGAGCAGCAGCGAAAGCGAGGCAGTACTCTAAACAGCTCGGTCGCGAGAGGTGGAGGACCCATTGCGGGTCCTTTAACGCACGAAACGGGTTGGGAAGAGCTTGGAGAACTTACAAGGGACTGAACGGAGCAAAGCGCAAGACAAGAAACGCTGCGCAGAACCTGGCCCTCAAGCTCAATATCAGCGAGGCAAAGATGGCGATTAGGGCTGGAGAATTGTTCTTTCCCCAAGAAGAAGATAGCGCAAACCAGAAACCGGTTGCAATGAACACCCGCACGCCAGAAGAGGAAGGAATGGAAGACCCACTAAATATGGGAGAACTAATCGAGGCAATCTACACGGCGAAGACCGGTAGTGCTCCTGGCCCGGACGGGGTAACGTACCAAGCTCTCAGAAACCTACCGGAAGAATCGAAGCAGAAACTTCTCGACAAATACAACACAGTATGGGAAGAGGGTATGCTACCGAGAGCCTGGAAACTCTCGTGGGTCACGCCAATACCCAAGCCCGGTAAACTGCTTGATCGCATTGAAAATATGAGACCTGTATCTCTAACATCTAATATCTGCAAGACGATGGAGAAAATCGTGCTCAGAAGGATACAATGGTATTTGGAAAAGCACGAACGCCTGGATCCCCGGCAAACGGGCTTTCGCGAAGCAATGGGGACACAAGATAGCCTCAGGTTGCTCTATGAGGAGGTGCTGGCTGAAAAAGACAAACAAGACCCACGGCTCGTGGTCGCCCTGGACATACGCAAGGCGTTTGATTCAGTGCCGCACTGGGCAGTCGTCCGGGAGGCAAAAGCATGCGGCATCCGTGGAAGAACTTTGAACTTTATACGAGACTTTCTGCGCGACAGGAGGTTCCAGGTGAAGATCGGAGAGACCATGGGCCCAGAAACGCCGAGTAAAAGAGGAGTGCCCCAGGGGGCAGTTCTATCGCCGACGCTTTTCAATATGGTAATGGCGGGTCTCCCAGCTCGGCTTCGAGTCATCGAAGGGCTGGGATTCACCATCTATGCGGATGATGTGACGCTCTGGACCCGAGGGGGATCCCTGGGGGAACAAGAGAGCACGATGCAGCGGGGCATAGATGAAGTAGCCACCTACCTGGCAGAGGTGGGAATGGAAGCGTCACCAGAGAAAACGCAATATATGATGGTCGCTCGCCCTAGGGACCACAGGAAAGGAATAGCAGGCTCAGTACGGCTAGAACTCAATGGACAAGAAGTCGGCAAAACGCCACATATCAGAATCCTTGGAGTCACCTTCGAGCAAACGGCAAGAAGCACAAGATGGATCCCAGAGATGGAAAAGGCGTGGGCTCAGGGTCTCAAGCTCATAAAGAAAACAACAAGCAAGTCCTGGGGAGCAGATGAAAAGGCTCTGCGTATCCTCACAGAGGCCCTTCTCACATCACGAGCACTGTACAGTTGCAACTGGCTGAATCTCAACCAGACGCAGTGGAAGAAACTCGAGAGACTTAACAACCAATCCAGGCGAGTAGTCACGGGCCTTCCCCAATACACGCCACTCGAAATGCTAGAAAGGGAAGCACAAATGAACAACATAAAAGACAGGGCCGAAACCCAAGCAATCGCTCAGTTTCAAAGGCTAGAGCGCACTAAACATGGACGTAAATTCCTGCAAGACCTGGGATACGAGACAAGCAACAAGCCGCCATTGGAAGAGGCGCTACCTCCGTGGCAGGACGAGATGATAACGGATCATCGGCCTCTACCTCAAGTTCTTAACCAAAGGAAGAGGGCTAGAGGCGCTAAGATGCACGCGGCTTGGTGCGAAACACATGCGACAAACGAAGAAGTACGGTACACCGACGCCGCAAAGAACGGTGACAAAGTGACATCTGCATGGCACGACGCAAAGAGAGGCAGGACACAAACCGAATCACTACCGTCGGGCACGACGGTGAGGGAGGCCGAATTGAGGGCGATATTGGCGGCGGCCCAGGACATCGCAGGAAAGAGCGCGACGGCACCTCATGCCAGAATTTTTACAGACTCGCAAGCAGCGATTAACGCTACACGCAGCAGCAGACCAAAGGGCCGAACAATAAAAAAAATTAAGACAGTGTCGACGGAGCTTCGCATACGTGGCACCGACCTGCACATCACATGGCTTCCCGGGCACAGCAAAATCCCCGGGAATGAAAGGGCACACAGGGCCGCAGCGGAAGAAATATTTCACGGCTCCGCGACTGGCCCGACCTCTCATTCTGAAACGAATGACACGGTAGACCCTGAGGAACAGGCTGAACTTGCCAGGCAGGCGAGGAAGGCCTACCTCAGAGGGTTGCTACCGTCCCAAGAAGACAACATACCAACGAGTTATACCAGATGGGAAGCTGTCCGAGTCCGACGGATAAGGACCGGAACAGCATTCACACCGGCCAAACAAGCGAGCTTCGGGCTCGTCGACATCGAGGGCTCCAGATGCAAGGCCTGCGCCGAGAACAATACAGCCACACTACGCCACCTCCTCTGTGACTGTGCAGGCCTGGAACGGCTGAGGAAGAAAACGATCCAATCTCTTCGGGAAGAGGACAGACCGGCGACGCTCGAGGAATGGTCCCGACCCCAGGGAACACCGCAGCACAGAAAAGCAATCCTCGATTCCCTGATGAGCTACATCAGGGAGACGGGGACCCACCATCACATTTAATTTTTTTTTCACATCATTCATTCTTTTTTTTTCCTAAAACCCTATGCCCCCCCCCCCCCCTTCCTGTCTCAGGCCACCCCACCAAGACAGCCGAACCACTCATCTCATCAATAAACATAATTCAACAACAACAACAAGTGAAGGCTGCACGTGCACAACTTTGATGAGCGCTCAAGGTGTGCAAACGCATGTGTGCCCAAAGCTTTTACTACCTGGCAACGGAATTATGTCCGCAAGTAGGTGAAGTTACGCTGTAGCGTAGCTTCACGGTGCTGAAGCGCTGCCCTGCTGCAAAAGCACGTGGATTTTTCTTGCGTTTCATCTGGATGCTATGACACTCTTGACAACGTAGCACGTACATGAATTACATATACAGCGTGAGCCATAAAGGGCAACTCGACCTCACTGTGTAGACGCTCGCGCCTACTCTTCTTCCTTCTCGCAGTCCGCCGTTAGCTTCGTGTTTTCACATTGTGCGCCATTTTTAGCACGAACTCGGCATACCCGCGATTATTAATTTTACTTCGAAAGCGCATACGGGTGTTAAATTTTACAAATCAGGTCAGTCACCCAAAAGATCACTTTTCACCGCTCTAAACAAATTTATTGCAATCGTCCAATAAAAAAAAAAATTGACAATAGCTTTGTTTGCTTTAAGAGATCCGCGCCAGCTACTCGAGTCGAGTCACATCTGCGTAGCCTTCCTTTGAGCAAAACAGCGAAATCGCAAGACGGTTTCAAAACCGTGAGCGCTTACTAACTTATTGACCCCAAAATGGGAGCGGTGCACTAAAATGAACTATGTAGCAATTAATGTAATCTACTCCTGCGTGAGTGCTTGCTAAGTGGTCGTTATTCATGAAGGTTATGGTCACAAATGCTTATGGTAGGGTAACTCGAAATACTATTTTAACGTATTTGTTGCTAAATATTAAACTCGTTGGCACCGATAATTTTGCTAGCAAACCTGGATGAGCGTGTCACAGATTACCGCATTTCAGTGTTCGCGGATAATTTTTACGGCTCGGTTTTGCTCTGAAAATGTGGCGTGCTTGTGGGGCGTCTTATATTTCGTGATTTATTTTGCATAAATATAATGTTACTTGACGGGGTGGAGAAAAGAAGCGACGTTTTTGCAGGGCGCTTCTTAGTTCTTACTACACGGAAGCGATCTCCCCGTTGCTCGTTTCCGAGACGGCTCTCCAAGGTGACGCTAATCCCCTGCCCATGAACGAGGCCCATTGTTTTGCTTGGAAAGGTTTGCGAAGTCCCACCCAAAAAAAAAGGTTTAAGAGAGAAAGGAGGCAGATCGCAGAATGGGAAAAAGATAAATCGTCGGTTTCACCCTACGATGTAAGGCAACGCACGCTACAAGCCATCTTAGCCAATCCAGTACTCCTCCAGGGACACGTGAGTTCACACTCCGCGTTTCGCTCCGCACAACCGAAAGGGCACGTGGCACCTTTTGAGCTTTGGATTGGCTGTGGTGGGTGGTGCCGTCCGTTGCGGTCCGTCGTAAGATGAAACGGAGTATAGCACGGAGGCGAAGAACCTCCTCCATCCGATGCGACCGTAGCACATTAAATCGACTTCTGCGTTTCCATGGATTCCAATCGACCGGTGGCGACACCTCGCGTCAAATCATTACAGCGCACCCCGCGTGACCTGTCGGAGTGGGGGTGGGGAGATTAGTGTAGTCTATCAACGACGACGCGGTTTGGATGGTAGAACAAGGCGCCTGTTTGAAGGTCATTTTTGCCCTTCGCCCCTCCATCCTTGTGCCCCTTCCCTCGTCCTTTAGACACTCAATTCAACTCGCTAGGGGTTACATGGAGATTTTGATTGGGTTTGAGAATATCAAACCAACCTCTTTAAACGGATCGGATCGGAGTCGATGTGATGCGCTTGGCTAGCGAATCGAGGCGTTTAAATGGGACGATTCGATACGCTCATTGGATTCGATCCGTCACTAAAGTATCCATGGCTACGTTTACATGGATGCGACCGTAGCGCATTGAATTCACTATAACCACTGCATTCACATAGATTCGAATCGACGGGTGACGACAACTCGGGTCGAATGATTACGGCGCACCCCACGCGACCTGTCCGGGGGGGGGGGGGATTAGTGGAGCTCTCCCGTGACTACGCGGTCTGGACGGTGGCAAAAAACGGAAAGGGGTAGGTGAGCAAAGTTTGAAGGTCATCCTAGCCTTTCTCCCTTTCCTCCTTCTCCCCCTTCCCCCGTCCTTCAGACACCCGATTCGATTCGGTAGAGTTTACATGGAGGCCTCTATTAGGCTTGAAAATCTCAAACCAACCTCTTTAAACGGATCGGATCGGACTCGATGTGATGCGCTTGGCTAGCCAATCGAGGCGTTTATATGGGACGATTAGATACGTTAACTCAATTCGACGCTACTGTGGTATCTATGTAAACAATGCACATGTAATCGTAGCCATTGAGCGAGGAAGTTACACTGTAGAAGAGGTGTTTGAGGACGAGCCGCACATATCACGTGGAGCACCAGCGTTCGTCGAGACTACTGTATTGTGTGTCTATGGACTATTTTTCTAGCTGACTGTGCCTCCAGTGCTATAAATTTGCGCGCAAAAGAGAATTACAAACGTCGACGGATTCTTCAAGAATCGTGTCTGCGATACTCTTGTAAAGGCTGACGTTGGGTCGTGTCTCCCGTTTGTGAATTTATTTTGGTGATACAGTCCTTGACACGTTTAAGTATTCGGCTAAATTTTCCAATCAAAACTATATTCTTTATCAATTTTGTTATAATATCAATAAGATTCGCTAGCAATTTAAACTAGTGTGAAACGAATGAACATTTGTTGCGACATTTTAAGTTTTCTACAGGTGTCAATCGTTGACTTTACTGCTGTTAGATACGAGAATTGTTTCGTTTCATCTGGCACGAGTGTGCGCTCGTCAGCTGAAACCAAGCGCCCGCGCTCGCGACACACGCGATTGCAATTACTTTGCATGCAAAAACACATACATCGAAGGAGCATTCAAAAACTGATTAGAAGTGTTTGTTCTTAAACAAACAATAGAAGAGAAGGTGTGCATCATTTTTGTAGAAATGTGACTCGGGTTTTAGGTATGCAAAACTTGGACAGACTGGTTTCCTGGTGCTTATACTCCCTCTCACAAATCTCTACAATGCAGATAATGGCACAGACGCGTGATCGTGTCTTATATTGATTCCATTTGTTTGTACTGAAAGTTGCGCATTACACGCATCACTTTCTAAGGCCGCGAACGTACGCCTGAGCTCAATCTGGCGGAGGCTTGTTGTTGCGAAAACGCCCTCATACCGAGTTTTTGATTGGACGTCAAAATATTCCCAGGTAGTCGAAGTTCATAGCTGGTCCTCCGTTGGGGCGTGCCAGATGTCCTTCGTTGATTTCGAACGTAAATCATCTCAACTTTAATTTGACAGCTGCGCTCGTCATGTGCCATCAGTATCCTCTACGTATTAACACGGAACGCAAGTTCGTCTGCTTCTTTTGTGGTGATGTGATAACGGCGAGCTCTGACGGGCCCTGATTGAAGGATAGTGGGTAGACCTCAAAGCAAGCCGCCTTGAGCTCTGCCCACTATCCTTCAATCAGGGCCCGTCAGAGCTCGCCGTTATCACCCCTGCGAAAGAGGCAGACGAACTTGCCCTCCGCATGCCTTCTCAAAGGAACCCTTTTCAGATGTCGTGATAAAAGTATATTTGTTTATCTTGTCTTGTTTTCGTTTTTCACGACCGAACATCACGTGCCCCAGCACTTGTTTAGAAATTTGCTCGCTTTCAATTTTCGACGTCATTTGGGCTTTCTTCCAATCTCTATAACTAAGGATTGGCCGCATAAAATATGTTTTTGTTCAAATCACTGTTTAGTCTTTTTTTTTTCATCGTTAACAAAGAAAGAATAAAAGGAACCGGGAAATGATTTTCCAACTTCTTTGTCCTAGCTTGAATCCTCAACTCAAATGCAAAATGAGAAATCACGCGGTTGTGAAGTGTTTGGGCACCGGTACGATGGCTCGAAGCTTCCACCGTCCTTCAAGCGATGATTAGTGCCGTCACGGTAATCATTGGCCATCAACGCGGATTCAAATATTCGTTGACGGATTGATTGCTGACGAGCGCATTCGTCCGTGCGACGCACCGCTCTTGCCCAACACGGCTCCCTCGCTCGCCTGGGAGAACTTAGTTTCGGATAGAAAGGCATACGTTACGTCACGGCCGCGTAATTTCACAAGTTGGGACCAAGTCCTGTCAAATCAAAGTGAAAAGCAGACGTGATTTTACTTTTTGCGCAATAGCAAGCACTAAAACGAAAACGGATTTCTTTTCCGTGTTTTATGAACGTTGAAGATTCATAAACCAATCTCACCAAGCGTTCGGCGCATGCGTGAAGTCGCCATAGCTTTAGTTCACATGAGGCGGGTGGAAGTGCCCAAGAACGGCTCGTGACCTCTCGTGATCTGCATGCGCAGAGCTCCAACGAGGTTGTCGCTAAGGCAGAATGTCTTAAGTTCCCTAGATGCATTACGGGAATATTGGTGCGGTCAAACTGGCTGATGAAATCTCCCTATTCGTGTCTTCGTTTGAAAAAAGCCGGAAAATCACTTCACGGTCCCTTTAAGTACCGTCAAATCTGTAGTGTTCATTTATAACGAGAAACCGATAAAAAAAAAAAAAACAATAAACGTTGTGAGTCACGTTAATCGTTTTCTTAAAGATTAAATCCAGGTAAATTTCTAACGCAACTAAATCTGCGTTATTTGCACCATAGCTTGAAAGGAAAAAGATAATGGTGCGCTATTTCTGAGTATTAAGCTAAGCTTTTTTATTGGCCCAAGTAAACTAATCCAGTATGTGATGACGTGTTTGACTTTCATACGAATACGTATGATGGAGAAATATATATATCTGCCTTGATGAAATCGATATCGAATCCATACAACTCTCCCTGTCTCTTTCCCTGCAAAGGCTTGTTCTTATTATTTTCTCTTATTTGCGAATTTGAAGATGTTTAATAAACGGAAGCCGTTAAAATTTCTTAACGTATTTGATCTCTGTGATGTCCAAAATGTTCTTTAGCTCAATGTAAAGCAAAAATACTATAGCGTGAACCTATATTTTATATTGTCTGTTGTTTTGTTTGTTCAAAGGACATTACGTTCGCTGTGCGTTAACCACCTGCCCGTTCTGAATTGTACAAGAACAAAAAACGCCGTTGCTGTTCTATCACGTAATCACCTACTCATATGCTGTTGCTATTTTTCTGAATGTATAACACCTTTTGATATATTATTATACATGCTAATAGTTTCAATTGCTTTTTGTGATTCTTCTCAGTTTGCGACCTGGAAGGCATCATCGAGTGGGGAATCCTGCCGAAACACCTTACGTTTTGGAAACTAAGATATCCAAGGCAGCAATGTTTTTAAAAATCAGTTTTGATTTGTGACTAAGCTGGAGACTGATGCTTGAAAGGAACATGTTTTTTGCCGTACCTATTACTTTGGCTGATTTAGAATTGACGAAAAATTCGACATTCATTAGTTCCGCAATGAAGGGATATCACTGGTAAAATAAATGAGAATCATTAATCAATTATGTGTTTGTTGTTTTTTAAGCCGGAGTCAGACTCCTCACACACTATACAAGCAACAAAAAGAAAATTAATCTGCAAACATGACTGACCGAAATATCCGTGGTTAAAATGCCGCGTGCCAAATTTCTTCTCGAACTCATTGCCATGTAGCATTCGACCCACGGATCTCACGGTGACTCGCATTCGAACCTGTTTGGAGACTGTATTTTGTATGATCTAGTATGCCCGAGTCCCACCAGAGCGATAAACAGGAACAAACGACAGCGACAAGCCTCAAACACAAGCAGCATGGTCGCGATGGTATCTTTGGCAGGCGTTTAGTCGTTCGGTGCTCGTGAAGTAAGCACGATCATTTCAAGCCTGCCGAAGCACGGCGAAACTGGAAGTGCGCGCTCTCTTAGAGCGCGCGCTTCCAATGGCCGAAGATAGCCTCGCGTGCATGATGCTCGTGTTCGAGCATATATTCTTCTTCATTCAATAAAGCTTGTCAAATCGCGAAAGGATCTCGTTTAAAGTTTGTCACTGTCGTTTGTTTTTGTTTGTCGCTCTAGTGGGACGACTCGGGCATTATCAGTTTGACCCTTGATTTAGGGTAATGCAAACATAGATGCCATAACATTTATTTTAACCGATATCAACTGTACTAAAAACAAATACACGTGGTACAATAAATGTTCGTTTGTCGATATTCATATTAGCTATTATTAAAGGATTTATTTGTCAAACATTTGCCTAAACCTGGCTGAAAATGAGTCCGTTATTGGTGCAGTTTGAGCTTATCCTGCTTAACATATTTGAAAAAGCTGCGCCAATAATAAATTACAAAATTAGAAAACATGAATTAAAAAATGAAAAAAAATTAAAAATGGTCTATTATTGGTTTTCAATATTGAGGAAAACTTGTATGTAACTGGTTAAGTACATTGAACAAATTAGTTTGTGATTTAATTTCAGTATTAAAAACGCTGGAATATGATTGGTTAGCATGATCGCACCAAAAATGGCGTATCATTTGATACCAGTACCGGAAATCGTGGCATAATATTGATCAAAAATATCCAAAATCGTGTCCTAATATCGGATATCATTATGGGAAATCCTCGAGTATCGTTCGATACCAATACCCGAAATCTTGGCCTGTCATTGGACATCAGCATTAAAACTCCTGGAGTATTATTGGGATCCAATAATAGAAATTATGGCCTCATATTGGTTAGAAATATTGGTATTCGATTGGACAAACTGGAACGCCAATATTGGAAAAATAATGAGAGTAACCCTGGATAGTCATTGGCACCATATCGGAAATTTCGTGGGCCCAAGATTGAAGCGTGTTGATATTGGGGTTAATATTGAAATTCAATCAATCCACTATTTGGCCAACGTTGAACCTACACTAGTGAGCTGCCTGGAAAGCATTAAATATTGAGTATAGAATCCAGGAAGCCATACCACATTTTTATTTCTCAGTTAGCATGGCGCAGTAGCCAGTAGACGGGAGCAAACATTCAGCTAGAATTAGATATATCTTTTCTTTTTTTTTTTTTACTTCTGTATCGCTATAGAATGCAACTAAGATTGTAAAAGGAATAAACGATCCAATAAAATGCGAATAAAAAGAAAATAAAAATTCCTGAAAGTTTTTTTTCTTGCCGGTGGACGATCCGTTTTTAGCTCGGAGTTAACGCACGGGAGCGCTCTTTTCCAGGAGTTGCTCGTTAGCATATTATGCAAACGAGCTTCGCGCTCTTTCCGCATTTGCATTAGGAGCAAACGAGCATGCGTTCTCGTCGTCTGTCCCTTTTCGTTTCGCTCCAGTAACTCGAGAAACAAAAAACAAAAAAAAATATCAAATCGAAATAAAACCGAGAAAGTTCGGGGACAGAAAGAGAATGGCGGCGCTTTAAATACCTCGATCTCAAGAACCGTACCGAACGGTGATACTATCAGTGTAACTTAGAATGCGTCCGCGCAAAATTCAACGTTCGCTTCAAAAAAAAAAAAAAAAAAAAAAACCCCACAAACTGTGTGACTGCTATACAGGTTTTTTTTTTTTTTTTTTGCTTTGAGTTGTTTTTATTTCGTTCAAATCAGAAATTACGGAAACTTAATCCGTAATTCACGCAGCTCATATATCCCACAATGGACACAAAGCTTTCTCTCCAAACACGAGGACAGAATTACCTGCAGACACGCCTCAGGCACGTTCGAATTAAGCGGGTGTGTCCCAGGCTATGGCGCACCGTGAATTCACGAGGGCGCCCATCAAACCACTCGGCCAATCTTGGCCGCGACACGATCACATGGTCGTGTTGCCGTGGGGTCGATCGAGATCTCGAATTCGGCTCCCGACGCGCCGCTTTCTCTCCTAGCCACTGGAGGGCGCTGCAGGCGCCCCCGTGGCAGGCGAGGAGAAACCTCCTCGCCCATCGATGGTATATACTCGGTGGGGCAGGGGGCGAGAGGCCTCTAAGAACTCCGGACGAGACCGAGACGCAGGCAGGCAAGTGGGTGGCGACCGGATCTAGGATATCGCGGGACGCGAGGCCTAAGGCCTTCTTTGTGTTTAGCGTTGGGCTTAACGCGCGGTTGTAAATATTTGTATAATGTAACTTGTATTTGTATTTTAGATTGAGTGTTTTGTAGCGTTGTGTGTTTTTGTACCAATAAACTGGGAGCGGAATCCCGCTCCCGTGAAAGAACCAGGCTGGACCCGGGTTGTTGACGGACCACGTGGGAAACGGCGAATCGGCGGCGGTACGCGATTTCCTACAAATGGCGCATCAACGTTGGGGCAGGCGAGCCGTAATTACGGTCGCAACGTCCGTCGACGACACTGCGTGAAAGTTCACGCGGGGCGGTCCCCCTGGTTGGCGGGTCTATACCGCGGCACTTTGAAGTTGGAAAAGGCACGTCCAAACAAGTGTTCGGGATGGCCGCGGGTAATTTCGCGCTAACGGATTTAATGTTTTTGGCTGACGTCGCGACGACACAAGCGGAAAAAGAGCGACGGCTCTCGGGGTTGGCGGAGGGGAACGCCGCGGAGATGACCGTAGTGCGGAGTCCGGAAACGCCGGCGGTATCGCCAGTAGTGTCTATGCCGCAAAGCACGGAGATGTCCCGTGAATCCACGGCGTTGGTTGCGGCGTTCGCTCAGGCCTTACAGAGCATGCAGAGGCAAACGCCACCGCCGAAAACCCTCATCCGCATTCCGGTGCCGGAGTACAGCGGACACAGCGATCGAGCTCTGAGCGCGACCGACTTCTTGCTGGAAATCCAGCGATATCGGAAGGCTACCGGCCTGACCGAGACGGAGACGCTAGGCAGGGTTCTGCCGGTGGCTCTTGTAGACCCAGCAGCCAGGTGGCATCGCCTTGTGGGCGAGTCAGCCGGAACACTCAACGAGTTCACGGCCCTCTTCCGGCAAGAGTTCTTGCCGGCAGACTACCTGCCAAGAATGCGCAGGGAACTGGAGGAAAGAACGCAGGCTCCCGCTGAGCCCTTTGCTGAATACCTGCGGGCAATGCAGGAACTCCTGCAGATCGCCGATCCGAATGCTACGAACCAGGAGCAGGTCGAGCGGGTGGTGAGGCAGGCGCATCCCACCTTTTCGCGGTATCTGCGTGGGCGCCCATTCGGAAGTCTGAGTGAGCTCGCACAGGAGGCACGCAAGGTTCAGGCCGACATACTGGCGGAGCGCAGGTACCACCTTCCCCCAGCACCAATCGACACGCTCGAACCCCGATGCGCGTGGCACGGGCCGGTGCCACGTGGGTGTCGACGGGGGGAAGCCGCAATGGCGGCGGCCAGCGGGGAGCCGAGCGGGAATCCCTGGGAGCTCACAGATGACGCCTTGGAGCCAGGATCACGCCGAGGAGGGAGCGCGGCCGTCCACGCGGCGGAATTCCGGCCGACCGGCGCACCACGGATCGCCGCAGCCCAGGAGCAGTCTGCCGCCGACCCGCTGCCACAAAGGGGTGAGCGCATCGCACGTCCCACTGGGGAGAGTCCTATCCCAGGTTGGCGAGGCCGCTGCTTTCGGTGCCACGAAATCGGGCACTATAGGCGCGACTGCACAAGGGAGATACCGGGAAACGGAGGAGGCCGCCGATAAAGTTATCGGCGGCGAAACAGACCAACGAGCGGGTCCCCGACACCCCATCGACTGTATGCGTGCCGACGGCGTATCGAGTCGGAACAGTGACAAGCACCGCGGCCCCATTTATTTCCCTGACGGTGGCGGGAAAGGAGTTCGCAGCTCTTCTGGATAGCGGGGCTAGTGCGTCGCTAATTGGGGACGAGGTCCTCAGGCATCTCCAACAGAAGTCCGTTCGGGTGAGGCATGGGGAGACCACTTTCCAGTTGGCTTGTAGGTCGACGACCTCGAGGGGAGCAGTGCGTCTCGTGGTACGTTGGAATCAACGGGCGCAGAGACAGCGGTTCGTCCATTTGGCCGGGCTGACAGTACCCATCATTCTGGGACGGGATTTCCTGGCCCACACCGGCATCATCATTGACGTGGCAAGTGGCGGGTACCGAGAGGGGGCACATGCACCCCTTTCAAGTTTCCGAGAGCACTCTATGGGGGCCATGGCGGCAGCGCTGGGAAAAGCGACAGAACAGGAAAGAACCGACCGCGACGACGCCATGAGTCACCCAACTCCGAGCTCCGCTGAGCACTGCGACGGAATGGGCCACCCGTTGGCCAATGCCGATGGACTGTCTCGACCAGAGCGAGAGAGGTTGGCGGCTTTGCTGCACAACTTTGACGAAATGTTCACCGAACAGCCGGGCTGCACTAAGCAGGTGCAACATCGCATTGAAACTGGGGACGCACGCCCTTGGAAGTCCAATCCGCGTCCTGTGAGCCTGGCGAAGCGAAAAGCGATAGATGCCGCAGTCGATGAGCTCCTGAAGTCGGGAATCATTCGCCGGTCATCAGGACCCTGGGGATTCCCGGTGGTTTTGGTGCCCAAGAAGAACGGAACATCGAGACTCTGCGTCGATTATCGGCGCTTGAACGCGGTGACCGTCAAAGATGCGTATCCATTTCCGAGCATCGAAGAAATCATCTCGAATCTGGGGAAGGCGAAGTATTTCACTACCCTCGACGCAAGCAAAGGCTACCTCCAAGTGGAGATGAGCCCGGGCGACGAAAGCAAAACTGCATTCGTGTGTCACCGAAGCTTGTTCGAGTTCACTCGGATGCCGTTCGGATTAACAGGTGCACCGATGACATTTCAGCGGTTGATCGACGGGGTGCTCGGAGATGCCAAGTGGCAGCACGCGCTCGCGTACCTGGACGACATCATTGTGTACTCGGAAACTTTCGAGGACCACCTTCGTCACCTCGAGGACGTGTTGCGCAAACTGCGGATCGCCGGCCTCACACTTAACCCGACTAAAGCCCAAATTGGAGCTTCTGTGATCAGCTTGTTGGGATTCCGGATCGAGAGAGGAAAAGTTTCCTCCGACGCGGACAAGTTGCGGGCGATCTTGGAGTTCCCAGTCCCTACCGATGTCGGGGGAGTGCGCCGTTTTCTCGGCATGATAGGATACTACCGAGCCTACATCCCGAACTGCGCAGCCATGCAGGCACCCCTCACGCAATTGCTGAGGAAAGCGGCTCCCTGGAGCTGGGAGGCGGCGCAGGAGGAGGCGTTCCTCCAGCTGACCGAGGCCTTGGCGCGTACAGCATCCCTCAAACTGCCAGACCTGAATAGGCCCTTCACGATCCAGACGGACGCCAGCGACCAGGGACTCGGCGCGGTGCTCTTGCAGGAGACAGAGGGAGAGATCCGCCCGGTGGCATTTGCCAGCCGGGCGCTGAACCCGGCAGAGAAGAACTACACGGTGAGTGAGCGCGAATGCCTCGCCATCATTTTTGCTCTTAAGAAGTTCGATCATTATGTCGAGGGGACGGAATTCACGATCGAGACGGACCATATGGCCCTCGCATGGCTCTCCCGAATCAAGGAACCCGCCGGAAGACTGGCGCGCTGGGCCTTGACACTGCAGAAGTACGAGTACCGAATTCGGTACCGGAAGGGCACGACAAATGTGGTGGCCGACGCGCTCTCCCGCGCACCCGTGGATCCCCCACCGCGCGAGACAGCAGACTGCGGAGGCGGGGCCATCCCCCGGGAGACGGGAAATCCCGCCTCGAGCTCCGCTCGCCACTGTGGCGGCGTCGCGCAGCTGGCTGAGGCGATTACCTCACTGGGACCGGCGTTCAACCGAACGGAACTGTTCGAAGTGCAGCAGCGCGATTCTTTTTGTCGCGCTATCTTCGACCGGCTCAGGCAAGAGATGTATCCTGACCAGACAGGCGGAGAGACGCTGCGGCACTCCGGAACACCGAGAGGGCCAAGTGCCACCGCCCAGGAGTTAGACATTGAAGCAGGTGAGCTGGAGTCTTACCTGATCGATGGGGACGGCGTCCTGCTGCGCTACTTCCCGGAAGAGAGCGATTCAAGTGAGTCGTTCAAGACCGTGATTCCCCGCGATCTCAGAGTGGCAGCGCTGCGTCACTACCACGATGCGGACGGTCACGGCAGTGCACCGAAGTCGTGGCATAAGCTGCGCCGTTTCGCTACCTGGCCGGGCATGAAGGGGCAGCTGTGCCGTTATGTCCGTAGCTGCGCAGTGTGCCAAGAGCGCAAGCCCAGGGGCGGCAGACCACCCGGCCTGCTCGAGCCCATCGTGAGTACGCGGCCATGGGAGATCGCGGCCTGCGACTTGATGGGACCCCTGCCGCGGTCAAGCGGAGGCTATCAACATGTGTTGGTAGTCACTTGCCACTTCACCGGATTCGTCGAGATGTTTCCAATGCGGAAGGTGACAGCCAAGGGAGTCCTGAGCAGGCTGTCCGAAGTCTGGTGTCGCTACGGGTTCCCCGAGAGACTGGTGAGTGACAACGCCTCGATATTTTGCTCGAAAGTCTTCGCGGCAACCTGCCAGGCCCTCGGGATTAAGCATTGTAAGACTTCGTGTTACCATCCACAAGCAAATGTGACCGAGCGGCGGAACCGCGACATCAAGCCGCTGCTCGGGGCGTATGCTCGTAAGCAGCGGGACTGGGATCTGCACTTGGATTCGATTTCGTTTGCATTGCGGTCCAACCTCAACCGCAGCACTGGGTTCACGCCGGCGCTTTTGAACTTCGGCAGAGAACTCTCTACGCCGACCGATGCGGTTCTTCGCCCGCGACAGAGCGCGGCCAGAGCGGTGCCCTCGCACGAGGATTTCGCGACGCGCACAAGAGAGCGACTGTCGCGGGCGCTGGACGCCGCCCGCGGAAACAGGGCTCGCGCGCGGGCGGAGCAGAAGAACACCTATGACAAAGTGCACCGCGATGCGCAGTTCGAGGTGGGCGACACCGTTCTGCGGCGAAGTCACGTGCAGAGCGATGCGAGTAAGTTTTTCTCGGCGGCGTTGGCCCCCAAGTGGGTTGGCCCCTTTGTCATCGATTCCAAGAAGTCTCGACTGACATACACGCTGAGGGACCAGAATTCTGATCTCGTCCGCGGGACAGTTCACATCGGCGAACTGAAACCCTTTTTCTCCAAAGAAGGGGATGAGCCGGTCAAGCGGCCGCAAAGGGGCATTCGCGGGCACCAACGATCTCAGGAGTTCCTGGGACCACCGCGGCACAGCTACAACACGCGTAGCCGGAGGCAACCCGATGGGATCGGAACCTCGTAGAGTGCGTGGCCCCGGAAAGGGAAGAAGAGGGGGGAACGATCCGAAATCGGCGTTCCCGGCATTGTGTTTTTGTTTTTCTTTGTGGGTGGGGGAGGGGTGTCTCGGAACCCTCAGTGTTAGTTTTTGTTTCTTGTTTTTGCTGTGGAATGTTTTTCTTTTTTTTTTGTTTGTGCGGCGTTGCTGTTGGTGTTGGGGTACTGCTCCCTCGCTGGCCGCGCGCCTTGGACTTTTCCCAGCTTGTGCGTCATCGGCCCTGCGGCTGCTGCTTCGAGACGCAACGTACGTTGCGTCTCGAAGCAGCAGGCTTTCATCCTCTCTGGGAGAGGATGAAAGGAGGAGTCGCAGTTTGGACAAACACCAGCCTGGGCTGAACTCCTCGTCTTCGGGCAGCGTACTCCCCGGCCGGAACCACAGCTCGGGGAGCCTCGTTGGACGTCCGCGACGCCACACAGGACGCCGGGGTGCAGTTCTCAGTGACATTGGACTTCCAGCCCCACATCGCTCCGGGAGGGCTGTCGCAGCTGGGTCACAACCACAGTCCCTCTCCAGTGCACCACTTCCTGGGGGGGGGGGGGGGGGCAGTCTCATGGTGGCCAGGCACACTGCTCAAGGACCCCGTTGCCCCGGAGGTTGCCGCCAAGCCGAAGTCGACAAAGTCTACTGTGAGGTGTGCGGGGGCCGCGCACCCCAGGTCTCGGGCGAACTGATGGACCTCAGTGAGGACGACCCATGGGACCAGCGGTGTGTGTGTGCGTGTGGGGGGTCTCCAGGCCAAACCAAGCGACGGTGTTTTCAGCAGCCTAGCCGTACGTCTGAATTCCGGCGTACTTCGATTTTTAGGAGAGGGGAGTATGGCGCACCGTGAATTCACGAGGGCGCCCATCAAACCACTCGGCCAATCTTGGCCGCGACACGATCACATGGTCGTGTTGCCGCGGGGTCGATCGAGATCTCGAATTCGGCTCCCGACGCGCCGCTTTCTCTCCTAGCCACTGGAGGGCGCTGCAGGCGCCCCCGTGGCAGGCGAGGAGAAACCTCCTCGCCCATCGATGGTATATACTCGGTGGGGCAGGGGGCGAGAGGCCTCTAAGAACTCCGGACGAGACCGAGACGCAGGCAGGCAAGTGGGTGGCGACCGGATCTAGGACATCGCGGGACGCGAGGCCTAAGGCCTTCTTTGTGTTTAGCGTTGGGCTTAACGCGCGGTTGTAAATATTTGTATAATGTAACTTGTATTTGTATTTTAGATTGAGTGTTTTGTAGCGTTGTGTGTTTTTGTACCAATAAACTGGGAGCGGAATCCCGCTCCCGTGAAAGAACCAGGCTCGACCCGGGTTGTTGACGGACCACGTGGGAAAAGGGCGAATCGGCGGCGGTACGCGATTTCCTACAAGGCATGTTCGAAATAAGCGGGTTGACTTCACGCATGTATGCATGCTTGGAACATGTCTCCAGAGAGTTTTTGTTTATAGGACCAAGGTGTCATAGAACTAGAAGGAAGATGCACACCTCAGACAGTTTCTCGTATGATGTGTTAGAAGAGTGAGTGCGGTTTTAGTTCAATACCCGTTCGCTCATCCCCAACCCCCCAAAAAACGTCTGTAAGTTTATTTTTCTGCAAACACACAGACAGTCAATCAGAGCGAATAACAGAAGGGTCAAACCTCGCTATCCACTTCACCTCCTCCTGTCCCCGCCCCTGCTAGCCCAGAAAACACACGAAGTTCTATACACTTTTCGAAGAAAAGGCTCTTGTGCGCTGCCATTTTGGGCGATGCTGGCGCCGCGTAGCGTTACCGCCTTGCTGGGGGGCGCCAGGGACACGTCATTGGGGTGCGCGATGACAAGATGGCGGCGTCTGGTCTATCGCCGACGACCAGTGTTAGCGATACACTTACTGTTTTGGAACCCAGGAGGAGGTATCCACACAGAATCGTAGCATCAAATATTGCAGGACGGGGCATGTTTAAAGGGGTACTCCACCGATTTTTCGAGCTACCTCAACTAACTATATTTTCTGACTCCCCGGCCTTTACTCTCTCCGGTATGCTATTTAGAATCGCGATATTCATAATAGTTATTGCGAAATCGGCAAGTGAAAATGATGCAAAAACCAACATTCAAATATACGCGCGCTTTTCAGGGCCGTGACGTCAGTGGCAGGCAGGCTTGCCAGTCGAGCAAGCAGCCAAAAAATAGAATATGCCAATCATTTGTTCCGTGCTGGAGCGCGGGTACTGCAGCGAGCTTCCCAAGCATTCATTTGACACCATGAAACTGCTTCGAATCAGTTTAAAACAAAATCTACAGCCCAAAGAGTGAACCCCTGCCTTCCACTGACGTCACTTTTTCATTGTTGCCAGTAGAGACTTCGAGCTTGAAAAACACGGTGAGGACCAAAACTGTAAATTCAATAACTTCGCGAAAAAACAATATTTTGACCTAATATTTGGGATACTATTTCCGCGATGTTTGTTGGTTAGTTTAGCAAAATTTCAAGCAAATCGGAGACAATGAAAAAATCGGTGGAGTAGCCCTTAAGGGTTGGAGCTTACTTTATAGCGATCGCTGCCTCTGTTCCAGCACGTCGTGGAAGCCGGAGCTATCTCGAGCACAGCCATCGCTCAGGATCGCCATGGGGCCTCTGGCGCTTTCTGATGAGCGCCTTTGAGACTGGATACTCTTAAAAGTTTTCGATTTTTTACCGGTTTAGGTAATTGAGTTAATTGTCTGTCCTCTTTCGCGGACGAATACCACACCTGTATGTTTTATAATTATTTATTTTTGCGCTCAGTGGTGTATGCTTCAGCAAAAGACGCTTGGCAACGTTGTACGACAAGCAGCGAACGTCCTGGCTGGAGGGTAGGTCCGCCTCATTTCTGCGCGTTGTTCGAGGTTAAGCCGGGATCCCACTTGCAAAGGTGTATACACTAAAAGTATATCCGCAATGGGAAAATTAGGGGGTTCTGTCCACCCTAAAAAAACTTGTAGCCGCTACACCCCTTTTCACATATCAGACAGCCCAAAACTTGAGTTCGACGTACAGCTCACACTGACGTCGAAATGACCGCCCCAACTTTTACGAGAGGCTTGATGACGGTGGGCTACAACTAGAGCTCCGTGTTTTCGCATAAATCCGAAAAACTCCGAAAAACACCCGCCGGTAAAATTTTGATCAATTCGGATTTATCCAATAAACTTCGAATGTTTACGTGCCAATGCCACCCTCCCCCCCCCCCCCCCCCCGCAAAAAAAAAAAAAAAACAGAACAAAAAAAGTAAGATATAAATATTTTTACAATTTGATCAGCACAGAGTCAATGGTCCTGGGAAAATGGCACCATAATTATCTTTCAAATCTTAGACAGTTGTTAAAAGGGGTCTTGCCGCTTGTCTCGTTGAGGTTGATTCAGGGCAACAGGTAATTGTACATTCGGGTCACGACAAAAGCCAGTCTTTTGGTTTCCAGTTTGAACCATGCGATTTGTGATTTAGAAAAAGGAGAAATTATGTTTTTGGTAACAGTGAAAGCCATAGACCATAGAGGTTGTATTAAATAGAGAAAAGGGACAGTTGAAACTCTCTATTACATCCTTAACCCCTCCACCTCGCGCGGCCGCGGGATAGATTGATGGAATAGGATGGGATGGCTACGAGCATCGTAGCGACTGCCCCCAAGAGTTTACTGATTTTAAGGTATCGACGTTTATCGAAGCAACACTTGTGTGCGACTTTTGTCGTGTAACAGATTAATATTGCCAATGGCAATGGCACGGACGTCAAATTCAAATCAAGAAATTTTAATCGGTACAAGCGCGTTTTATTTCTTATCTGGCATACGTTTACATTCGGTTATTATTTACATATTTATTTTCAATAGAAAACACTGCGAAATTAAACTCCGAATTTCGGAGAATTGGGAATCAAAGAAATATAAACTCTGATAAACTCCGGATCTTCGGCAAAAAATAAACTCTGAAAAACACCCTCCGAATTTGACGAAAAATAAACTCCGAAAACACGGAGTTCAAGCTAGAACTAGGTCCCCGTGTTTTCAGATCTATCCGATAAACTCCAAATTGTTCTCTGCCCATGCCACTCCCCCCCCCCCCCCCCCCCCCGTCCCTAACAGCAAAAAAAATAAGTAAACTTTTTTTTTTTTATTTTACAATTTGTGCAGTGCAGGATCAATGGTTCTGGGAAAATGACACCATCATTATCTTTCAAGCCTCGGACAGTTCTCAAAAAGGGGTCTTACGGTTGGTCTGGTTAAGGTTGGTTCAGGGAAACAGCTAGGTCATTGTACCATTCGTGTCAAGACAAACGCCACTCTTTTGGTTTCCAGTTTGGGCCATGGGGTTTGGGATTTAGAGAAAGAAGAGGGTGTGTTTCTGGGGGTAACAGTGAAAGCTATGGACCATATAGATTGTATAAAATAGGGGAGAGAGCCAGTTGAAACTTCTCAATTACACCCTTAACCACTCCACCTCGCACGGCCGCGGGATAGATTGATGGGGTGACTACGAGCTTCCTTGCGGCTACCTCCGGCAGTTTATTCATTTTAAGGAATCGACGTTTATCGAAGCCACACTGGTGTGCGACTTTTGTCGTGGGACAAGTAAGTACTGCTAACGACACCCACGCCAAATTCAACTGAAGAAATCTTAATTGATACAAGCGCGTTTTACTTTTTATCTGGCATATGTTTGCATCCGGTTATTATTTATTATTTTTAATAGGAAACACTGCGAAATAAATCTCCGAATTTCGGAGAATCGGGGATTTACGAAAAATAAACTCCGATAAACACCGAATTTTTGCTAAAAAATAAACTCTGAAAAACATCCTCCGAATTTCACGAAAAATAAACTCGGAAAACACGGAGCCCTAGTATAACATAATAAATAACTAAACTACATATTAAAAAAATTAAAAAAATACTAAGGTTTTGCAACAGGGCCCCGAAAACCCCGATTACTCTTTTTGCTTTCAGTCGGAAGTACAGTCGATATTTTAATAAGCTGTACAACTTGTCTATCAAGCCGCTCGTCAAAGTTGGTACCGTCGGTCCAACTTCAGTGCACTGTATGCCGAACTGAAGTCTTGGGATGTATTATATGTGACAAGGGGTGTAAGAACCTACTTTTTTTTTTGTATTTGAGCGAAAACACCCAAATCGTCTTTGTTTGGCCTCCAAAATCCTGTATATCCAGATTATTTTTTTTTTTAATTTTTGTGCACGGTGAATGCAGCAAGTCATCTTCAAAGTACCTCTCAAGTCCCTTTCTTTGCGGAGCGTTACGTTGTAAAAGCAGTCTTCGGAATATCCGCTTCCGCGCAAATTCGGCGCCTGTCATAGCCATGCACTCGCGCTCTTCCTATTTTCACAAAGGTCGGAAAAAGACGTCACGACTGCTACCAGTGTGGGGGAATACAGCTGACGAGCTTGCAATTGCACGCGCTAGTCTGAGGATTTTTGAGTTTTCTTGCGTTTAGTTACATCTTCGGGAAACCGAATGTGATATTAAGATTCACGGGATAAAAATTCTCTAGAAGTCACCCCTAACTCGCTTCTTAAGAACCTCTTCAGCTTTCCTTTAAAGTACACTTAGTTAACTAGAAATACACCTTAAAGCTCACGCCCCACGGTGGCCTTCTTGAAATAAAGCTTCAAGTTGACTCCTAATTGACTACACCGATCCGTGTGACTGAAAGGAGGAACATCAGTGCAGTCAGTGCCGAGAGCCATCGTCAACTGTGGTATAGCTTAGTGCCTCTAAATAAGCTACGCTTCAGAATAACGGCACTTACTCATCTTGTGGTTTAAAATCATGGTTGCCAGTAACCTGAAGCTTTTCCTGAAATCACAGGAAACGTTCTTCCGTTCTCCACAAACGTCTGAACACTTCGCCACAGAGGAAAGCAGAACTACATGAGCTTTTTAGTACCGGATCTAATGCTGAGGAAGTCGCACTTTCAAATCATGACGATCGGCAGTTCCGTCTGCTCTGTACAAGCACCAAGATGGCGGCGCCCACAATAATATCGGGGAACAGAGTGCCCATACCAACGGCCCATACTCTAAGCGTAGCTTATTTATTGGCTCTAGTTTGGCTCATGTGACTGACTGCTCTAATGTCTTTACTCCGTTCTTAAGTTGCTCCTTTTTGAGGCTCTTCTGTGCACCTTGCACGTTCGCCACGTGCTATCGCCCGCGTCACGTGGTGCCAGCGCTGCCAGTATACACCTTTTCTACGTGGGCACCGCCATCTTCAATTCAGGAACTTCCGGTATGCGTGAAAACATCGCTTTCCTTTCGCCTCACCAGTAGAACATGTTAAAATTTTAATTGCAACCGTCATTCCTTCTTGTTATGTCCTTTCCATACGTTTCTTTCTTTTCCCGGGTTGAAATCGCTTGCTTTTTTTCGGAACGCATACCGGATATGGGGACAACGTAACTGGGTACGAGGCTAAACAAAAAAGGTGGAAAGACCTTCAGAAAGAAAAGGGGTCCTGGCCGGTTTCATGTATGGCGCGCGATTTGCTCGCTTTGCGAAGTAACGAACATGCGCGTGCCGGACTGAGAAGATCGCACGAGGGGCTGAGGCGCCGCCATGTCTCTGCTCGTGCTGGCAAGTGCGGGAAATCACATGCTCCACATGCTTGCACGCATAGGGAACCAGTGAGGCGCCATGCTTGAAATTGTCTATTCGCGGTCAAAAGCTCGCGATGGGCGGGTCTGTTTTCCTCACTATGGGTAGTGCGCGTGCTACCCACGCGGTTATGTTATAATTTTCATAGTGCATAGAAGCTTCACATTGCCTATGCTTGCACCGGCAGAGGAAGCTGAAGTATCCTTACTCTGGGTTGTGAAAAAATACATCCAGAAGGCGATACCCAGACTTCTCGCCGCCAGGGCCGAACATGTAGAGTTTTGCCATTTATTTGGACGTATTGGAGACAAATGAGGAGGTGTCATTGGCCGAAAGCGTGCTGGGCGTGCTCCAGGGCGTTTCACGAATTCGAATGTGGCCAATCAGAAGCCGGAAATAATACCCTGGCGGTGGTGGCGAGAGACGAAATTATTAAGTGCGTCTGAGTAACTCTCGGTGACTGAAAATATGGTGCACGTAAAGTTTTAATCATGGTCAATCAAAATCATGGTGGAAGAGCGCGACTACCGGAACGATCGACATAATCCGTACGCCAGGCACCGAGGGCCGGGAATTTGCCGTCCGAGCGGTCACACTTTGGTCGAGCAAAATAGAGTTCGAGCGGCTCATTCGTTTCTTACAACTTTCGGCATGATCATAATCGAAACATCACGTGCACCCGATTTTCATCCAAAAAGGGTTACTACATTTAACTCTTACGCGCTTATTAAAACCGTATAGGTATGACTACAACTGTTTGTCGCAACCACCGCTAGGGGATCCTTTTTGGATTTTGGTTGGTCAGGAGAGCATGCCAAGCCCTCTCTCGGAGTCTGGTGCACGCCCTGGCTCTGCCCCTCCCATTGACGAAACTTTCTCTATACACGGCTCTGCTCGCCGCCATATGGATGCCATATTTGAGGACGATTTTTAGAGTGCAGACTCAAAACGAGTTCACATTACAAGGCTGCGAAGACCGGTAATCTTGATGGTGCGGACCACACGGTGCAAAAGAACTCTGCAAGCTCGCCGTTTGCCCGCGCTCCGCAGTCGCGCACACAGCTTTGGACGCCAGGGAATACTCACGAAAGGGAGATCAGAGTCCGAGTGGTCTAGCGCCCACCAGCTCGGAGCACGTGGAGCGAAAGCTCGCGCTGCAGAACCCAGGGATCCATGATTCAATCCCCACCCCTGCCCGTTTCGATCCGGATGAGCATCGTACCGGCCTGCGGTCGTGTATCACTACTGCCTGGTGCACGTTAAAGACCCCAGGCTAGCGGTTGTACTTATCTGGCTAAATTGCTCATCTACAGCTGGGACTCGTCGCCCGTTGAGGCAGACCAAGTTCTAGGCTGTATAAACACACACACAACCGAATATTTGAATACTCCCGACACTTTTAGTGAGTTGCGAGTGTTTTCTTTCCTTAACTTCCCGTAAACTAGGTAAAAAAGCCAAGAGTAATCAAGAACCTTTCAATATACGCCAACATTCGATGAGCACTATCTAATTCTCCGCACAGTCACCGCAAGGACTTAGGCAGCAATCATGACGCAATTTTGCGTTCACTCTTTAAAAATGCTTCCCGTCTGGGTTATCATCCGTTCCAAGACGCCTTTAGGGACACCATCTGTCACCATAGACGTTGTTCCCCGACTCCCATCATCACAGACGTCTCTTTGCGCCCTTCCCATATGATGATCCACCTTCAGCTGCTCGAGGAGGGGCCTTTAGGGTTTTTAACGTGTCACAGGATATAAATGCTGTACATATATATATACAAAATCATTAATATTGTTTCTTCTTCAGCTAGCTCATCGGGAATTTGAAAAAAACAAAAAACAAAAAACAACATCATCATTCGTATTTTTGATTAAGGAATAAGTTACGGTTTTGCCTGAAAAAAAAAAAAAGTATTTCCAAATGGAACTGCCTTGGCTACAACTTACGCAAGGGAACACCCCATATATCCGTCTACGCGCCCACCGGTAATTCCCGACTCGGCCAACCGCGTACTAAAGACGCCCCGCCCTGTCGTTAAGGCTCCCATCTCAACGCCCGTGCGGCTCACCTCCCCAGCCCAATCATTCGGGCCCCTTAGCAACGGTACCTGGCTCCTTTCATTCCTGAGCTGACAGTGCGGTGAAAGCTACGCGATCGCCGGACCAATCAGCCGCTTGCCTTTCGTTACCTGACCACGCTCTCTTCTACGCGTGGGTATTGGATGGGAGCATGATGAAGAGGGACAGTTGGAGGTATGATTGAATCAACGAGCACGTATACCTTGTGCCGTGCTGTCAGCTTAGGGGTGAATGGAATATACATTTGGAACTCCGCGGCTGCTTTGGAATGAAGTCGGCGAGAGAGCCACCAAGACTTTCTCAATGACCGGTTCGTCGCAGCCTTTCGCAGCCCTTAAGAAAAGGGTCGATCGTTAGGAACGCGGGAAAGAACGGCTCTGATGTAGACGGCTTTCAGCATGGAGGATATCTCGTATACGTGGGGACGTTGGCTCATGTTCCTAAAACGACTATCTAACGGCAAATTAAAAAAAAAAAATGTTTTGTAAAAGTAATACTTTTTTTTTGTGGTTGTGTGAAGCACTGGGAAGGAGATGTACTTTTACTGGAATCTAAAGGTGAGGGTTATTTATATCGAGAAAGCTAATTTTAAATACCGTACAACAAAGAGAAAGAAAAGTTTTGCTTCGTTCTCTGCTTCCTCATTTGTTGATTGATTCTAGACAGTCATTACACATTGATAGGTAGAAGAAGAAGAAGAAGACGAAGAAACAAAAAGAAGAAGAAGAAGAAAAAGAAGGTTTTTTATTTCGCCAATTTTATATGTACAATTGCTGGGTATGGGGTCTGGATCTATAGCCACAAGGCTAGTTTTGGGTCCATACAAGAAATGTGCATTTTGTTTTTGAATCCGTCAGGAACGATGTGAGAAATACTCTAAAAAATGCAAGAGTGCTAAAATATATAATAAAAGCAACGATGCGAAACAAATCAAATGTATAAAACTTCGGACATATACAAGGAGTCCAAGGAGTCAAGAATCTACATGAATACATATTATGTTCGACAGAACCAACAAAAATTCAGCTAGGTGAACTATAAATGTCAGATATTATATAGGTTTTTATGGGTGGTTCATTTTGTGTCAGACATTTTATTGAGTGTGGTAGATTATTTAATATTTTTGCCCCAATAAAGGAAAGCCTTCGACGTCCATACGTGTTAGATATTGCCGCGCGCAGGACTGAGAAAGCAACGCTCGGTCACGGACCCCCAGAAAGTTATCGTCTATTCATGTACCGCACGTAACTTCTATCATTTATTCCTGCTTTTGTTTTCTAGAAAGTGCGTGTTCATTCTCGCCCCGATCACGCGACGCTCGAGCCGCTTTCGCCGAATCTTCGAGATAGTGACACACTCTAGATAAGAGGCCGCCCGCTACCTTGTCGAGTCAGTCTCGCCCCAGCGTTCGACTCTGCTGCCACGCCGACTTCGACGCCCGCGACGCTCTATTATTATCTTTTGTACTCTTTTATTTTTGGCACAAGTTCGCCACATTAAACATTTATTTCTTCCTGTTTATTTGTTATTTTTGGTCACCACCCGTGACATTTGGGTGGAGGTGCGGGGTACCGCATGCCCGTGCAGCGTTCCCCTCCAAGGGCCCGCAGTGCAAGTCCGATTCCAAGCCCAGTGAGGAGACCACTCTACGAGGAACCTACAACTCGGACCAGCCGCCGCACCAAGGGAGAGGATCCAGAGTACGGTTTGCTGCTGGACAAGCCCAAGCCGAACAAGACGACGATGGCCAACCAGCCGCAGACCCCCGCCGCTTCTGCCGTCGTCTACCTGCCTGTCGTTCCTCGGACTCCGGCTCCCTTCCACGGCGAAAGCCACGAAGACATCGATGACTGGGTCCAACAGTACGAACGAGTGGCCCGTCATAACGGGTGGACACCAGAACAGTGTCTTCAAAATGCTTACTTTGCCTTGGAAGCAACCGCCCGGAATTGGTTCGAGAACCACGAAGCATCGATCACTTCCTGGGAGCAACTCAAGGCTGAGTTGCGAAGAACATTCTCGAACCAACAACGAAGAGAACACGCGGAAGAACTTCTTCAAACGAGGATCCAAGGACCTAACGAGAGCGTCGTTAGCTTCGTGGAGGATGTCCTGCGACTCAGCAACCGCGCCGATCCTCAAGCCTCCGAAGCAAAGAAGCTGAGAATCCTGATGCGAGGCGTCAAGGAAAACATCTTCGGCGGCCTTGTGCGAGCCCCGCCTATCACAGTCGAAGGATTCATCACGGAGGCAACGAACATTGAACGTGCCCTTCAAGCACGGGCCTCCCATTACCAGCGACTTCCCGGCGTCGCTGCCCTCTCGACTTCCAGCTACAACAGCCCGGACCTCCGCGAGATTATCCGGGATGTCGTGCGAGAGGAAATCAGGAAACTACTACCTGCTGCCACAAGCCCGGCTACGCCCTCAGTCGCCGAGATTGTCCGGGAAGAACTGCAGCAGGCGCTACAGCCAGAAGTTCTCGCCAGCGCCGCTCCTGAACCACCGAAGCTGAGCTACGCCGCAGCTACCCGACGACCACCCCCTGCTCACCCGTATACGGCGCCACCTCGACGTGAACCTCCAGCGCCGCAGTATTCCCGACGCCACGAAGATCGGGCGTACGTCCGCCCAGAACAAGCTGCGCCACGAAAGACCGACGTGTGGAGGACGGCCGATCGACGCCCGTTGTGTTATCACTGCGGTGAAGCCGGCCACATTTACCGTCGATGCCCCTACCGACAACTGGGGCTGCGCGGGTTCCACCCGATTGACCCGCGCCCAAGGTACGACGAACGTCCTCGTGACATCGAGGAGTATCTCCGACGTTCGCCATCTTCAACGCCGCTCCGCCGTGAGTCCCGCTCACCGTCGCCCAGACGTTCAGCGTCTCCAGCGCCACGACCCCGCCGAGAGAGCCTGTCGCCCTTGCGTCGCCGGGAAAACTAAGTGCGGCAACGCCTGGAGGTGCCGTTGCCGAAGACGACCCGAGTAAAGAGCCTCCAAGAACGCCGGAGCGCTCCCACTCTCCCGACGCCACGCATCGCTACGACGCGCCTGCAACGGTGTCCAACAACCTAAACGTCGTCATCGACGGCCACGACGCATCGGCACTCGTGGACACCGGAGCAGACTACTCAGTCTTGAGTGGGAGGCTCTCCCGCCGCCTTCGAAAAGTCATGACGCCGTGGGAAGGACCCCAAATACGAACCGCCGGAGGACATCTCATCACACCAGTCGGGAGATGCACTGCTCGCGTCGAGATCCACGGAGAAACGTGCCCTGTCAAGTTTGTCGTTCTGCAAGACTGTTCGAGGGACGTTATCCTCGGAATGGACTTCCTCTGCGAGTATGGCGCCGTCATCGACCTCGGAGCAAACCGGTTGACGCTACGAAAACCTGTTTCACCACCGGAGGAACCCATAGCGACGTCGTCTGCGGTCCGAGTCCTCGCAAGCCACGTGAACTTACCGCCGCGGTCGAGTGTTTTCGTACCCGTCGGGATCACCGAAGCTTTCTGCGGCGAAGTTCTGCTCGAAGGAAGCCTCCAGTTGCTTCTTGGAAGAGGAATAGGCGTCGCAAGAGGAGTTTCTGAACTTCAGGATGGCCGCACTGTGGTCCTCGTGACGAACTTCCGAAATGAAGCGCAACACCTCACAAAAGGTCCAGCCGTGGGCCAGGTCGAGGAACTCCGAAACTCCGCCGCTATCGCCGCCATTACCCACGAATCCTCGCCACCCCAGCAAGACAGTACGTTGCCAGCGCAGCTCGACATTGACCCTAAGCTTCTGGGCCTGAAACGACGACAGCTCAGTGACCTCCTCACCGAATACCGCGACTGCTTTGCCACGTCGTCAAAGGTGCGCCAAACCACCGTTGGGAAGCACCGCATCGTTACCGAGGACGACGCGCGGCCTGTGCATCGGTCACCGTACAGAGTCTCCGCTAAAGAAAGGGAAGTGATCCAGGAGCAAGTTCAAGAGATGCTGAACGACGACATAATCCAACCTTCAAGCAGTCCCTGGGCCTCTCCAGTCGTACTGGTTAAGAAGAAGGACGGAACGCTTAGGTTCTGCGTGGACTACCAGCAGCTGAACGCGGTGACGAAGAAAGACGTCTATCCACTCCCCCGCATCGACGACACGTTAGACCGGCTGCGCCACTCCCGATACTTTTCATCGATGGACCTGAAGAGCGGCTACTGGCAGATCGAAGTCGACGAACGGGACCGAGAGAAGACAGCTTTCGTCACGCCGGATGGGCTGTACGAGTTCAAGGTGATGCCCTTCGGACTGTGCACGGCGCCAGCAACTTTCCAGCGTGTCATGGACACCGTACTGGCAGGACTGAAGTGGCAGAGCTGTCTCGTCTACCTCGACGACGTCGTAGTGTTTTCCAGCGACTTCGACGAGCACCTGCGACGACTACGAGCTGTTCTCCAAGCCATACGGACCGCCGGACTCACCCTGAAGCCGTCAAAGTGTCGGTTCGCCTATGACGAGCTGAAGTTCCTAGGTCACGTGGTCAGTAATGAAGGCGTTCGCCCCGACCCAGAGAAGACTCGCGCCGTCGCAGCATTTCCAGCGCCGACGGTCTAGAAGGCCGTGCGAAGGTTCGTTGGGCTATGTGCCTACTATCGGCGCTTCGTTCAAGATTTCGCAAGGATTTCCGCACCGCTCACAAACCTCACGAAGGACGCCGAGAAGTTCGAATGGGCCGAGGAGCAGCAGCAGGCATTTGACGAGCTGAAGCGACGACTGCAGGCGCCTCCTGTTCTGGGACATTTTGACCAGGATGCGGAAACCGAGATTCACACAGACGCAAGCAACGCAGGACTTGGCGCGGTACTGGTTCAAGTACAAGAGGGCACCGAGCGAGTCATCGCCTACGCAAGTCGGACATTGTCCAAGGCGGAGCGAAATTACTCCACGACTGAAAAAGAATGCCTTGCGGTCGTCTAGGCGATCACGAAGTTTCGTCCGTACTTATATGGAAGCCCGTTCCGCGTAGTCACGGACCACCTTTCGCTCTGCTGGCTTGCGAACATCAAGGACCCGTCAGGACGCCTTGCGCGATGGAGTCTCCGACTACAAGAGTTCAACTTGACAGTAGTCTACAAGTCAGGCCGCAGGCACAGCGACGCCGACTGCCTGTCCAGAGCTCCCGTAGAAACACCCTCCGACAGCAACGACGACGATGACGACGAGTGTTTCCTGGGCGCAGTGAACAGCGACGACATGGCCCGACGTCAACGAGACGATCCTGAGCTGCGCGCACTAATAGAGCACCTGGAAGGGCGTGGGAGTGCCACACCACGCGTTTTTTCACGAACCCTGCCGACCTTCGCCATTAGACAAGGAGTTCTCTACAAAGAGAACTTCGGCAACAACAACTCCACGTGGCTGCTGGTAATCCCGACCGACCTTCGAGAGGAGATCTTCCAAGCCTGCCACGACGACCCGACGTCCGGACACCTTGGTTACAGCCGGACACTGGCCCGTATCCGTGAAAAGTATTACTGGCCCAAGCTCCCCAAAACCGTCCACCTATACACACGATCATGCCATGAATGCCAGCGACGAAAGAAACCTCCAACGAGGCCGGCCGGACTCTTGCAGTCAATTCCTCCGCCAACGGCACCCTTCCAGCAGATCGGAATAAATCTACTTGGCCCTTTTCCGCCGTCGACGTCAGGAAATCGCTGGATCATCGTCGCCACAGATTATCTCACGCGATACGCCGAAACGAAAGCCCTTCCTTTCGGAACTGCTGTGGAAGTTGCCAAGTTTTTCATTGAATCCATTGTCCTCCGGCACGGCGTTCCCGAAGTCCTGATCTCAGACCGTGGATCCTCGTTCATGGCCCAGCTGACACAAGAAGTCCTTCGTCTCAGCCACACCAGCCATCGTCGCACCACGGCGTACCACCCTCAGACCAATGGGCTGACGGAAAGACTCAACAAGACCATCGCCGACATGATTTCCATGTACGTCGACGTGGAGCACAAGACATGGGACGAGGTGTTGCCGTATGTCACCTTTGCCTACAACACGGCCGTACAAGAGACCACCGGAGTGACACCCTTTCAACTGGTGCATGGGCGCAAGGTAACGACAATGCTGGACGCTATGTTACCCCACGAACCGACTGTCGACGCAAGCGACGACGCCCAGGTGGTTGCCCAAAGGGCAGAAGAAGTGCGTCAGCTCGCCAGACTCCGGATTCAAGCCCAACAACGTATCGACACTGGCCGCTACAACCTTCGTCGTCGGGACGTCCACTTCCAGCCCGGAGACAGGGTTTGGGTGTGGACGCCGATTCGTCGTCGCGGTCTCAGCGAAAAACTCCTGAAGCGCTACTTTGGGCCCTACAAGATCATCCGACGCCTCGGCGATCTGAACTACGAAGTTCTACCCGACGGAACGCGCCCATCTGCAAGACGTCAGCCGCGACCCGAGGTTGTGCATGTCGTCCGGCTGAAGCCGTATTACGAACGATAGGACTCTCCACTCTCGTCGACGAGTGAACTGTGGACTGTGAACTCCGGCTAGCAATTCTGCTGTCCTTTTGTTTTTTTTTTGTTTTCCGTTTTTGTGCTGCATCGGGACGATGCACTTTTAAAGGGGGGGGGGGGGGGGGATAATGCCGCGCGCAGGACTGAGAAAGCAACGCTCGGTCACGGACCCCCAGAAAGTTATCGTCTATTCATGTACCGCACGTAACTTCTATCATTTATTCCTGCTTTTGTTTTCTAGAAAGTGCGTGTTCATTCTCGCCCCGATCACGCGACGCTCGAGCCGCTTTCGCCGAATCTTCGAGATAGTGACACACTCTAGATAAGAGGCCGCCCGCTACCTTGTCGAGTCAGTCTCGCCCCAGCGTTCGACTCTGCTGCCACGCCGACTTCGACGCCCGCGATGCTCTATTATTATCTTTTGTAGTCTTTTATTTTTGGCACAAGTTCGCCACATTAAACATTTATTTCTTCCTGTTTATTTGTTATTTTTGGTCACCACCCGTGACAATATTTTAGGTAAGTTAAGGTTACTATTGTTCGCATGCCTTCTATTCCTATTAGGAAAACTCATAATAGATGAGTGGTACGGAGTGTTTGTATATATTACCCTTTTGACCAGTATTGCAAGTTTGTAATCTCTAGCTTGAATAAAGGTCACGATGTTAAGTTCTTTAAAAAATGGCGAAGACAGGGCAGTCCTCGGTAGTGAAGCTATTATGTGCATGGCCCTTTTCTGTAATACAATAATAGGTCTGTAGTACGATACATAACTGCACCCCCTGACTCCACTCAGTAGGTTATATGCGGGTGGAAAATGCTAAAGTAAATTAGGTGCAGTGTTGCTTTGTTAAAGTGTTTTTGTACTTGGATCAGTGTAAAGCACCCAAAAGATAGCTTCTTACAGACTGCTTCTATGTAATGTGCCCAATACATTGATGAGTCCAATATTACACATAAGTATTTATGTGTCAACCTGGCAGAGAGTTTTGTGACTCACCTGCAGGTTACACACGTTAGATACTTGTTTCTAACGTAAAGAAAAAAATAATAAATTTAGTTTTCTTAATGTTAGGACTAATTTGTTGGCGTTGAACCACCTTAACGTTCTCGCAAAATCTTCAATCGCAAGGGTTTCGACTTCCGCCACCGAGTTGCAGCTGATTAATAGTGCTATGTCATAAGCATACAGTATTGTTTTTGCATGGGTAATTAATTAGCTTCGTCATTCACATATAAAGAAAAGAAAACAGGACCCTGCACAGCGCCCTGGTGCACTCCAGCCTTCACGTCTTTCAGGGTTGACTTTTCGTTAAATATGTCTATCAATTGCTTCCGGTTCGCTAAATAACTAAGGAAGAACAAAATTGCCGGACGTCGGAACCCAGAACGCTCTACCTTATTCAGGGAAATGTGTTGGTCAACGCAATCAAAGGCTTTTTTAATGTCGAGAAATACGCCTATGGTAATTTGACCCTTATCGAGAGCTTGGTTTATTATCTTGCTTACAAACTTAAATGCGGTGTTAGTAGAATAATTTTTGCGAAAGCCATGCTGCTGTGATGCCAGTATTTGGTATTTTTCAATAAATTCTATTATTCTATTCGCCACCAATTTTTCAAACAAAATGTCAATGGCGGGTAAAATTGTAATTGGATGATAATTTTCCACAGAGTTGGGGTAATCACATTTAGAGATAGGTACAATTCTACCAAATTTTAATTCATCTGATAAAACACCACTCGAAAATGACTGATTGCATATTTTTTGTAATGGTTAACTCAAGACAACAATATTGGCCTTCAGTATATTAACCGATATCTCATCATGCCCTACAGCTTTGTTCCAGGACATTTCTTTAGTGATATGAACTATTTCTTCTATAGTTTTTTTTTCTTTAAAGACAGCTGTTATTCAAAGGTGTAGGCAAAAACAAAAAAAAACAAAAAAAAATATTGTTAGAGAATTTATGATGTTCCATATTTCTTTCGAATTTTCTACATTTGTAGTAATTATTAATTTGCGAACTCCTCTGTTAGGTCGCCAGGGCCATAATGAAGCATTTTTTCCAGTAAAGATTAACATAAAAAATGCAATACTTTATGAGAATTTCAGCCCTAGGACACACCAATGTTTTAAAAACTATAAAACCGCGGAAGTCTTTTTTTTTTCTCGAGCTATGCGGTGTACGCATTGTTGACTACGTGTAGTAAAGAGGAAATTCCTCTACAAACTACAATAGACCATTTGCAGTCCTCCCAAGCGCCCCGGCGCGCGCGCGAGGAATCTTGGGATCGGTGTTCTGTCGGCCCCCGTCGTCTGGCTGCTCTCCGTTGGAATCGCATCACCTCGCTCTAGACATACTTTTCATCTTCGTTGTTTATACTTAATAATCCTCTTTTTTATCTACTCCAGTGTATTTTTCTTGTTCATAAGTGTATCTATTTCGTTCAGCGCTTTGTATTTCTTCTGTATATTACGTGTTTTTGTGCATATTCCATCGTTTTCGACGCGGCCGTCGACGGACACCACGCCGCTTCGTTCGCCGCTCCCGGGGTGAGTACTGACTGTTGCCGTTACGCTCTATCCCGCTCCTAGGCCGTTCATTTAACTCGTGTGCGGTCGCGAGAGAGCAGTTTCGAACATCACTACAAATGTCACCGCTGTAAGCAGAGAAATAAAGTAGTCATCACGAAGCGAAGGCCGACATGCCTTCGCTTCGTGATGCGCTCGCCCTGTGAAATGTGAGCGTGGGATATCGAGTACTGCTTGCGTGCTCAACATTCGGGACGGTGCTTTGTCGTTGCGATCTTTTTGCCCTTCGGACGCTTGCGAAGCTGTACCAGCGGTCGGCGTGCCTCGGCAGCGCTCGTCAACAACCGTCCGCGCGGCGTCACTTTTCTCGCGTTCGCTGACCGTCCGCGAGCGCCGGTGATTCATCGTCGCGGCTGGTATGCGTATGTAGTACATCGCATAGCTTCACAATCGCTCTTAACAGCGGTTGTGAGTTGAGCGGGCCCTTAGCAAGCGAGTTATGTCAGCAACTGCAACTTTGAAACTGATGGTCACTTCACTTATTTATTTCACTATTCGAGATGTCAGCTGAATGTAGTATCTTCTTAGGTCACCCTCAGAAGCCACATGACGGGCGGTACAACCTGCTGTGTACCGGGCTGTGCCCACACCACTCTCACTGCCAAGCATGTGTCCTGGAATCGCTTTCCGAAGAACAGCCATCTACGCAACATTTGGGTACAGCGAATCAACAGGAAAGGTATTTACCATATTTTTTTACTTGTTATCTACACTTTCCTGACAATGATCAGGAAGGTACAGTGTGTGTACTGTCCGACGTGGCCCAAGTCATTTTACCCATATGTACAACATACCTGCGAAACACATTTTTTTTAAAAATAAAAATAGCATTCATTATTTTTGACCTATAAGTGCAACATACGACTGAAACAAAAAAGACAATCTCAAAGAATCCCAGATGTTGCATGTGCCCTTTTCACTCTCTTGGCCACTTCCACCTGCACCGACATACCAATATTTGATTGCATCGCAGGAATGTCGCTTCATCTCACTACCCTACAGCTAAAGCAAAGATACTCTCACAGTGCTTCTATCATTTTCAGCGTGCATCCACTCCAGGTTTGTTAGGCATAAACTATGTGCTTGTTCTTAGTGCCCGCTGCACAATGGTACTGGAAGTGTTTAGAAGGCGGTGGGGTGACGATGGGGGAGGAGGAGAACTGAATTCTACCCCCTTGCCCGGATAGTTTACTGACGCCCCTGTTCAGACGCCACGGCTGCTGCATCCATTCTTACCACTGAGATTGAGTTGCACTTGCTCCAAAGTTGAATGGGTGAATCTTAATATGGTGCTAACTGCTTCTTTTGCATGCAGGTACCACTGGACGGTTCTCTCTGTGGACGCCAACCTCTGACAGCAGAATATGCGGCGCTCATTTTAACGAAACTGGGAGAAAGAAGTACGAGGACAAAGCTCCCCGGTTTTTTCCAACCAGGACATTTCCGAAGTGTATGTTATTTGCCTATTTTTGTTTCTTTCTGCAATAGTTGTTTTTCCCTGCTTATATTCTTGCTTGTGATCACTGTATACATGGGTCGTTTCTCACGTGAGCTACGTCACTGCTGGTGGCGTCTGGTGATTTGTGGACAGCGGTGCTACCCAGTGAGCATGGCGAAATACGTGACCTACGGAAGCAATCATCGCTCTCATAGAAAAAGACGGAGCTTCAAGCAATCGTAATGTCAGATTTTGTAGAGCTGCAGACATAATAACAATGTTTTGTCTGAATACATGAGATCTCTCAACGGCTAGACGACGCAAATGGACTGCAATCGAAAAGAGGTTTTGCGACGTGCGGTTAAGTAGCATCAAGGATATCACTGAAACTGAAAAAGTATAACATTCTCGTCCGTCATTAAATTTGCAGTGGGAATAGGTGGCATATAAACCTACTGACTGCCTTTTTCAAGGATTTGGCTTGGCTTAGCTAGCTTGCTGCTCAAGGCACCAGGGGATGTCGCTCTGCTGCCTTCATCTCTGATGGCCCCAAATGACAGCTTTTAATCCAGCTCTCTCGTTGTGGAAAGTAGTGAAGGCTCTGCATGTTTCCTGTCGTACATTGAAGTGCCAGCTCATCTCGACTCTAAATAACAGCAGTGTGTTTGAACGGTACCAGACGATGCTTCTTTATATTTCCGACTGCTCTATCTGACACAGTCGGTCACAATGCAAGAGGACTTCAGCGAGCTGGAAAACACTCTCTTAGCACATAGAAAAACATAGGAGAAAATGTACCAACATGAATTCTAGAAATATTTTGAGCGAAAACTGACGTCAGGTGCAAGGACTCTATAATTACTGTCCACCGTGTTTGCTTGACTAGGCAGCTTCCTAGTGACCATTCAAGCAGATAGAGTTGGACATGCCTTGTCAGGAGTTTGCGGTCGTAATATGCTTGAGCCAACTGCTTTGTAAGAAGTTGCAGCTGTGCATATCGTTCGTGTCACAAATGGAAACACATATGAATGCGGAAATATAATTATGTTTAATAAAGGGCCCTTTAGGCAAGTATGGACAGCCTAAGATGGCACCGAATATAGTCGATTTCACAGTAACATGGCAGGTGGCAGACTCTATAACCCCTGTGAACTGATTGAAGTGTTGAAGTCAAATGTATGTGACAGCTCTTTACTAGAGAAGTGTACTCTGATTGGCTCGCTTGGGACAAACCTTTTGTTGTGTGCCAAACTATGTTGAATAAGGATATAAACTTTGTTCCCTTCTTTTATACGCCGGTGGCTGTTGAATGCACTTCGTCTCAGAAAGAACTGCAACAATCGCTATTTGGCTACAACATTCCAGACCAGCTACCAAAGGGTAGAAACAGTGACCGCTATTGATCCAGCTGAGCTCTTGGTTGTTTGACATGTTATGTGCTCCGTACAGTGTAAGCTGTGCCCTGTGCTAGACAGAATTCCAGCCGGTATGTAATGCTTATAAAATAATTGCGTGAACAATTGCCTTATCCTTGCCTGCAGATGTTGCGGCCTGCCCAAAGGTCCCAAACATGATCTGCGCAAGGAAGCGCCATGCGCTGCAGCCGCTGCCGGCCTACTTTCTGTCGGACCTTGACCTGGCACAGACCGTGACCCTGCCTGCTAGCCAGGAGCCAGCACAACCCGGCAGCCCCTTGGCCTCCGCTGGTGCCCCTGACACTGATGATGTAATAGCTAGCGGTAAGCTCCTAACATTGAGCATCAGTGTTGCTCGTCTGTTTATTTGGCATCCCTGTCAACTGTGCAGCAGTCCCGATAGGTGCATGGAACACTTACATGCAGTACGTCGAACTTTACAAACTGTACTAACTCAGTCACCGCTGGCTATAGCACGCAAGTTGTGGCCGTTCCATACTCGCAGCACCATATGGCACGGTGCACTCTAAGATACCGCACATGCAAGGTACCCGCGGAGTTGTTCTTTCAGATTGCGGTCACACCCTCACTTCATTGTCTGCCAGGTACAAAGGAGATGCTGCCACAGCCCTGCTTGCATGTTATTTGCCTCAAGATCCAGATTGAAAAGTGGGGACACATGCTTTTGTTTATCCATTGTTTCCTACAAGACAAGCGGCGATTCTCTGGCGTCCACAAAAAAACCATCCCCACTTTTGTTATGGAGCACGGGCAAGGCTATGCATGCTCTTAGAATTCGCAGTTGACTCCAATGCATGCGCACGAACGCTGCACCGGAGCCTCTCAGGGCTTCGAGTTAGCGTCCGCAGCATTCTCCGTGCTCCAAGTAAGTGTAGAACAAAGCTTAGTTCCGCATTTCCCCGCAGCACCCCTGACGATCGGATCTCAAGGCGAATAGCCAGCATTCCCATTATAGCTCCTTCGTGTGGAACAGAGCAGCATTAAAGAGGTCATAAACCGACTCAGTTACTTCTGCTAAATGCTGCTGTCGCACAATAAAGCTTGAGAACAAGCAATATTCTGCTCTTCCTCACAGCCAGGTAAAATAATCACATGATTACTGTTAGGGGTTAGCTGCTACTGTTGGCGCAGTGATTAGACACAAGCCCAAGCCCCAATAGTTACCATGGCATTGATTGTAACCAAATAGTCAGGTGCTCACTCAGTGCTTGGGTCCAGTTCATAAGCCGTCTGTATTCAAGTGTCGTCACCCTGGTGTGAACCCTAGGCTTTCTCAACATTGTGATTTCTGACTGTAAATTAGCCTTCTATTCCTCAGAATATAACCTTGGCAGGGGAGCCTCTGGTTTGTGGTATATAGATTATTATATAGATTATATTTGTGCTACAGACGTCAGTATGCTTGTATGAGGTGCAGAACATCCAAATGCATATCGTTTCTTGGCCCCTTTAACATGTGATGCTTTTTTTGTATGGCACATGATATGCTATTTGGCAGAGCCAAGGCAATTACAAGGAGAAAGCCTAGTTTTTTGTTTTGATATTTGACTGCAAAAATGATGTGATATTTATTTTGCTATCTCCCCATCTGGCAGACCACCAGTACAGCATCACAGGATGTATCGATCAAGCCCTGCGTGATCGCATCAGGCAGCTAGAGGAGCTCGCTTCTGCAAACGAGAAACTGCGCAAGGACAACGACCGTCTACAGAAAGAAAATGAAGCTCTGCGGAAGAAAGTAGCCCATCTTGAGGAGATGTATGACAAAGCAGAGGAGGTCATCGATGCTACAATCCCCTTTCAGAACTTCACGCTCACAGCCGTGCAACAGGACCCAAAGAAACTGGCCTTCTACACGGGATTCGACTCCCTGGAGAGATTTCTCGCCTTTTACAAGTTTGTTCAGGCAGGTTATGAAGCTCACAAGGAAAGTCAAGGTCCGCAGAGAAGGTCACCTTATCTATCCATGGATGATCAGCTGCTGCTCGTGTTGTCCCGCCTGAGGGTGGGACTTTTGGAGCAGGACCTTGCATACCGGTTTCGTATCCACATCAGCACAGTCAGCCGGGTGTGGACATTCTGGATTGGTTACCTAGCGGACTACCTTGCTCAACTCAACTACTGGCCGTCGCGACAGGTTGTGAACAAGCACATGCCGGAGTGCTTCATCGAGGCGTATCCATCGACGAGAGTCATTCTGGATTGCACGGAAATCTTCATCGAGACACCTAGCGACTTCAGGGTGCAGAGTGATACCTACTCAAGCTACAAGTGCCACAACACTGCCAAGGGACTGCTGGGCATCACCCCCAATGGGTTCGTGTCGTTCGTGAGCGACCTTGCCCCTGGCCGCGTCTCTGACAAAGCCCTGACCGCATGTTCCGGGCTATGCAACCTTCTTGAGCCCGGAGACTCTGTCATGGCGGACAGAGGCTTTTTGATCACTGAAGAGGTCGAAGCTGCAGGGGCTAACCTGAACATTCCACCTTTCCTTGGGGGAAGGCTACAGCTCTCCCTGGAGGACGAAGCGAAAACTAGGGCGATTGCGAAGGTCCGGATCCACGTGGAACGAGTGATTGGACAAATGAAGTGTTTTCGAATCTTGAGGGGTACTTTCCCAAACAGTATGAGCAAGAGCCTGGACTCTATCTGGAAGGTCTGTGCTTTGCTGTGCAATTTCACGAGAGAGCCACTGCTCAGTCGAAGCTAGAGCTGCAGTCTTGTGGCTTCGTAGATGGTCGTGGAGAAAAAAGAGGCCATATCTCTCTATCTAGCTCACTTCAGCTCCGGCAACTTTTTGTGCCCACACGCCCTCATGACCCATGACGACCATTAGCACCGACTACGGCCCTCGGGACTTTCCTCTACCCAACGAAATGGACTCACAACCCACCGAGGCCACGCTGGCTTCTCCCGCTGTCTGAAGCTTACCGCTCAATGCACCACCCACAGCCGGTGCAACCACTCCTGCCGTCACGTCGCTTCTTGATGCACCACTTGTTGCCGCGTGAATTCAACCTGCGGTCTTTACTCAGAATCCATTCTCCATCCTCGGCGACGATGATCCCGAAAGCAAGTTGTCGCCCCTCAACAACAGTTGCCACATCCGCACTGCCGCCAATGAAACGAAGCGTGCTCGTGGCATTTTTTTCTTCGGCGCCGCTGCGACTAAGCTTACCACCTCACCCCGGTGCATCCAACGTGACTCGAACCCTGACTCGTTCCCCCTGGAGGACGGATGGCATCCTGTCTCTCGCCGACGTAAGGCGGCCCCGCCCGCGGCGCCTCCAGCAGCATCGTTCTGCAGTGAGTTCTCCCACACTGTCATTCTACGGCCGGCCAAACCATGCCGCATCATGGACGGGGTCTTTCTTGCCATTGACTCTGCAGTTGCTGCACAGATAGACCTCAGGTCTCCTACACCATTGCAGCCCCCTACCAAGTGAGGTACCTCGACTGCAGTAATCAACTTGCAGTTGATGCTGCTTTGTCTCAAGTGTGCGATGCATTCCTCAATGTAACATACATCCCGATCGGCACTCTGCAGGTCTCCGTGCAAGGCTACGAGGCCATTCGCCGTGGCCAGGTTCGCGGATTCATAAAAAAAGTCTGGCGACCTGGATTCTGCGTCCTAAAAAACCTTCATTGCCGGAAATCTGCTATCCTCCAGGCCGGTCCTCTCACAAACTCTGGGTCGGCACTCATTACATTCGACGGCACCAGCCTCGCGTTGCCCAGTGCCCCAACAGCACCCAAGCCAACGGCACAACACAGCGTCGTCAGTTGCCTTCATCAACATCCAAAGAGAAGCCGGCGTCACCACCAGTGACGCCTGAAACTAGCTCCTGCTCAGCAAGCTGTGCTGTTATCTGCGCCCAAAGCCCTCATCGCAGCACCGAGGTCTGCGAAGCAGAAGACTGACTCCCGCCCGGTGCTCGCCACAAAACTCCTAACGCCGGCACACAACATCACCGCCGACCTCACACAAGTCCCAACATCAGAACCGCCTCGGACCACCTTCGCAGAATCAGCGAGAGCTGTCAACAGCACTAGTGAGACGCCTGCCCTACTTCCGTCAGGGTCAGACTTTACTGGCTTGCAACAACAAATCACCCTTTTCACAAAACAAATGCTGGCAGCCACGCAGCGAATTCCGACGATGCAAAACTCGCTGTTTACTCTCGTGGATACCTGCACCCGTGCAGTAATCGGGCGCCTCGCGATGCAGGGCATCATTCCGTTCGGCGGCCCCCCACTATCACCACGCAAACATGGTTAGCGCCCCCAGGATTGTTCAGTGGAACTGTTGCTCGCTTAAACAGAAGAAGGCAGACTTCATCGAAAAATTTTATCTTCACTCGTCATCCGACATGGCCGCTGCGTTTGCTCTACAAGAAATCAACGGCCCCCTCCCTTCTTTGCCACAGTACGATGGACTTGCTCCGAACATTGAGACTAGTGCCCCCTTGCCTTGGATTCGTTCCGCCCTGTACGTTCATCGATCAGTGTGCTTCACTCTTCTCGACACCTCACAGAGGTGCTCTGCAATGACCAGCGTTACGGGTTGCCGCCAATTCCTCAACGGCCCGTTTTTCTCTTCTCTGTCTATGTGGCTCCAGACACATCGCTAAACCGCTGGACAAGGCAGCCGCTAAACATCCCTTTTTTTAAGCACTTCGCCCGTCTTTATCCAAAAGACGACGTTCCCGTTTGCGGTGATCTTAATGCCAAACACACGCATGGGGCTACGACATTGACCTTCCCCACGGCACGCGGCTTCTTGCAGACCTCACAGGGCTGAAACTTTCGTTCCTCAACATCCCAGACACCCCCACACGTATCAAACAATCCTCCCAACAGCAGGACACCTGCCCCGACTTTACCTGTGCTCGTTACCCTCGACGCTGGAGATGGCATGTCGCCGGCGACCGCCTCGGCGGTGATCACCTCCCCATTATTTTACGCTACGACTTCCTATCCGCAACCCTATCTCACTGTCGCGCCTGCTGCGACACATTCTTCACTAAGTGGGACAACTTCCGAGCAGCTCTTTCTTCTGTCATGGAACTTGCTGGCTTTTCCGACATTATACAAGCTATCCAGTCCGCCCACAAGTCTGCCACAAAGCGGCTAACCGTACCGGACGATGCCGCTTTGACGAGCATTTACTTACTGGACCGCCGCATTCACCTGTTGGCCTGTTACCGCCGTTCTCGCAGACCACGACGACTCCTCAAACCTTCACATAAACTCCAAAAGACTATCTCGTGCTACACTTCGGAACTCGCTTCCAACTGCTGGACTTCCCTGTGCAGATCCATCTCCGGCAATAGCCATCTTTCGAAAGTTTGAAGGCTCCTCCGTTCTCTCCTCGGGGACCACAAACCTAGGCAATTTGCTGCCACTGTTGCCCTTCGCAAAGGTGTCTCTCCCGAGGAGCTAGCTGAACGGGCCTCGGACGTCTTTTTTCCGCAACCAGCGCAACATGACTCTGGATGCTACACTTGTGTTCACCCTGTCACCAAGCTCTTGGGATGGATTGCCCGTTCACCCTCCACTCGCAGTGCACCTGGCCCCCAACAACGTCACAGTCGGGCAACTTCAGAACCTCCCTACGGCACTCAAGGAAACCATACTCGCCGAGATCAACCAGGTGACTCCAGACTACTGAAGCCCCAGGAGTCCCTGATCGCTGCCACTTGTCTCATTCGCCCTGGAAGCTCCCGAGAAGATTAAAAGCTTTTCCTCTTTTTATGCCCAAACAGCAGGGCAGATATGGTGGCCACTTCTTTGGTCGTTAAATAAATGTTTCAAAGCAAAGGTAGATGGTCATGATGAAAGAAATCAAGGACGTTAGGATTCCTGTCAGAAGTACTCAACGCAATAAAATGTTGTCCAAACTTGCCAGGTTTTAATTTTAGATTGGTTGCACACTACACGACAGAGTAGCGAGCATTTGATTATTCTTAATTTTTAACTAGGACTGATTAAATTAATTTCAATACTTTTGGATGTTTTATTTTAATACACACATATCCTCTAAAAAGGGCGGAAATGTAGTGGTTAATAAAGAAAAATAGACGTAATGGTGGGGCCACAGTCGACTCCTAGCAGAACTGTTTGGTGGGGCAACAGGCAGACTGAGATTAAAGCCCCTCTATCCTGGGAAAAGTGGCGCCATTCATTGTTGTGGAAATTCTCGAGACACGTACCGTGTGCCACTTCTGGGAAGGACATGGCGTCTGAAATCTAGCTCAGTGCTGCGCTGTGTCGCCATGATCTTCCCAAGGGCTGCATGTTGCACGTGCCTCGTGCATCGACGCACTTTGCGCTACTTTTAAAACATGAAGGGGCTTTAACTGAGATGCCATTGCGTGTGCCACAGGCAAAAATTCAAGATGTTGAAAACAAGCTGTTGCATTGTAAATTGTGCGAATTACTAAAATTCTCCGTCAATATGCCCCAGCAAATGAAGATTAGAGGGTTTACAGATTAAACCAAAGGAAGATGTCTGTCACCCCAGAGGAAGAACATGTGGGGACCTTGACGTGCAACCAAAATTTCACCATCAATAGCGCTGAAATCAGTAACGACACTACCGTAAACCAATTTTGCTCCCAGGTGGGCCGCCGGAAGCGGCGTTGGTAGCCACAGCACATGGTCGTTGTTGGAACTTTCGCGCATAATGCAGAAGAGGATCATGCCCTCTTTAGGTGTCACACGCTCTCATACCATCTTTAGTGTTTGTGTGTATGGCGCGTGCTTTGGACGGTTTCACAACTGACGACCACGCGCATGCTAGGCTGTGAAGATTACACGCTGGGGCGTGGGTTTGTAAACAATGGAAAAGTGTATGAAATTTAGCATGCACAGTGCACAAACTCTATTTTCAGTACACAAATATTGCGACTACTATATCGGACAGAGGTACGCGCTACAGTTTGCAACAAATTCTTGTGCCGACATGAGCAGTCTGAGGCATTCCAACTACTTGTCATGACAGCCACTTTCAGTTCACAAAAGTTGGTTTATTATATGTTCTCCAAGTCTTTGGCATTAAAAATGAGGTTGATTCCTTTGTGACACTGCCGTGCCGGGCTGTGGCCGGCGGTGAAACTGCACAGCCCACCAGCGACGGCAAGCAACCAACTGAGCGTCCAGAGCTAGGAACCAAAAGGCACCTTTATCACACGAGGCAATGGCTTTTTACACAAGACGTGGGCACAGTGTTTGCAACCCGATTACCGAAAGTGTCCAAACTTGGCACTAGCACCGCCCGCAAAATCCCCCCTTTAGAATGTTCAAGGAGAGTATCGGACACCTTGGCTGTGAAAAAAAACAAAGTTTTACAGATTGAGTCTCTTGGGAGCGACCACTTGTCTTCCAGAATGGGTTGAGTAGTGTCGGCCCGTACCATCACCACGAACACGTGGTGGTGATGCTGGACGAGGCACATCACGATGACGCGAGTAGACAGGTCCACCTGAGGCCGAACCGTCGACGGAAGCTAGGGGTGACGCCGGCCTCGGAGAGACACAACAGCACCTGCCGCAGGCGTTGGTCATGTTCCTTTTTCGTTCTGCCGAAGACTAGGATGTCGTCGACCATGTTGACCAATCCGTCTAGGACTTCCAAGATCCACGCCACCTGTCGCTGGAAAAACTCAGGGGCCGACGTGATGCCAAATGGGAGTCGGCAAAAGCAATAACGCCCATACGGCGTAATGAACATCGTAAGCTCTTGAGAGTCCTTGGAAAGCTTGACCTGATGGAAGCTTGAGGTAACTTTGAGCTTCGAGAAGACTGCCGCATCGCCCAGAAGTCCCAGGACTTGATCGACGGTGGGGAGCACATGACGTTCTCTCGGGACAACTTGATTTAATTTTGTAAAGTCGATACAGACACGGTAACCTCCCGACGACTTTGGAACCATGAACAGTCCAGCGTCCCGAGGTGTGGGGTTGGTGACACGCCGAATGGCTCCGTCTTGCTCCAGTTTGGCCAGTTCTGTTTGCACCACCTCGCGCAGGGGTATCGGTATGCGGCATGGAACACTAAGTGAAAACGGAACCGCATCCGGGCGTAGCCGAATCTTGTACTCCTCCTTGAGCGTGCCGAGACCTCTGAAAAGTCCCTGCGGTGCCGGCACTTTCATGTCGTCCAAGAACTTTACCACACCCAGAGCCTGGATGGCTGGGAACCCGAGCAGGGGCATAGAGAGGGACTTGATCACGTACAGACGCTGATGACCGGTCTTGCCTCGCCACAGGAGGGTAGCCATGAAGTACCCAATGACTTTTAGCGACTGGTCTCCTGGTGCTGTCAGCAGGTCGTCGACCTTGTCCAGATGATGAGGTAAGTTCGGGAAGGCTTCCGAAACAGCAGACGCCTCCGCGCCGGAATCTACCTTGAATATCGCCGTGTAGTTGTCGACATTGACCTCAACGTACTTGGCCTTGGCCTTCTCAGTCTCGAGGATTGCGTGGAGCGGTAAGGAACGCCACCTTGCTCTGCTTTCGTTTCCGAGCGCAACAGACGTCCGCGAAGTGGCCCTTCTTCTTGCAATAATTGCACAGAGACTGCCGAGCAGGACAGTCTGAGCGTGTGTGGGGGGCCCGACTGCAGTAGCTGCAGGAACCTGGGTCGTTATCGCCAAGTGAAGACACTGCTGATGCGTCGTCTGACCGTTTTGTTGTCTTGCGTTGGTGCGTCGGACCATGACAAGACTTGGTGGCGTCAACGTTGACGGTGACCTGGACACTCTCGACTCCCGCGAGCAGTTTTTTTCTTTTTCGGCGTCTTCGATCTGCCTCACCTGCGTCCACGCGTCCTTGAGGCTGAGCTTGGCTTTCCAGCAGAGCTGGCCGGACAGGCGTTCGTCGCAAAGACCAACAACGAACCGGTCGCGAACCAGGCGTTCTTCGACTTTGGGGGACGGGTAGTTGCACCACTTGACAAGCTTGCAGAGCTCGGCGTAGTAACTGTCGACGCTCTCTCCCGGCTGCTGAACCCGCTCGTGGAACCTCGAGGACTCTTACACCTCGTTGACGGGGTACAGGAAGTGTTCCGAGAAGCGCTTGACCACCGTGTTGTAGTTGTTCAGGGAGGCGGCGTTCAAGCCGAACATGTCGAGAAGGACCCGAGCCTCGGGGCCCATGCAGTAGAGAAGTGTCCGCACCTGAATGTCCGGTGGTGCTTGGCGAAGTACGGAGGCATAAGCGTACTCCTCGAGTTGCGTAAACCGGGTAGGCCAAGAACCGGTGTTGTCGAAGTCGAAACCAGCAGGCTGACGTACGGAGCCGCCCACCCACGCGGGCAGTGTTTGCAACCCGATTACCAAAAGTGTCCAAACTTGGCACTAGAACCGCCCACAACAGACACTACAATTTTATGATCAACACTCAGTCTTTCCGATATTTAAAAAAAAAGTCTGTCAGGCGTGGCACCATAACGTTCACCCAGAGTGCCTCATCAAAGGGCACCCGTGTGACCCAGCAGTCTTTCGCCCAGTCAACAACAAGGTCACACCACTCCAGTCCTGTGAGCGCAAGTTGTCCTGTCACCTGGTAGTAGTGCTTGTGCTTTTTGTCGACACTCTTGTCCGCATGGATAAACTCCACAAACCCTCTGCTCATCACCTCCTCGAAGGTCGTCAGGTTCGCATCTATCGCCCGTGACACGGTCTTCACTTCGACTAGTCCGTACTCCTGTATATCTTCGTCCCAGACCAGCCCGTCTGGTGATGCCCCCAGCATGGGAAGGCCAGGGTTGATGCAAAGGCCAACACTGAAGACTTGGACCTTTTGCTTGGCCTTGTAGCGCTTCAGAGCAGCCGCCTCATTCTGAAGTCCCGCCCTCATGTGACGTGTCGTGCCATGTCCGCCCGAGAAAATCGTCCTGAGAAACTTTTCGTTCACGGGTGCTTGTCGTTTGACGATGTCTCCGAACTGTGATGCCGTGATCCTTTTCTCACGTTCCGTGTGCCACAGCATACTTCTGCTTTGGCCACGTGTCTGTTCCTCCAGGTGCTGAGCTTGTGTAAGAGTCAGGGTGCATGGATCGCTTGGTGGCATCTGGTGATTCCAGCACTCTTTTATGGGCAAGCTGATCCGTGCTGCAGAGGCCCCATCATCCGTGTTCGAGTGCTCCTGAACCTTCCTTGGCAAGGGTGTGAAGGCAGCTTCTTCCATCACGTCCGCAAACATTGGGAATATTCCCTTCTCAATGAAATCTGTATGCAGCCTCTTGACGGTTGCCTGCGCCACGTCCACATGCACTTCCGTGGTTTTTCTCGCACTCTTCGCCTTGTTGCTAGAGTCGTGCTTGACGAATTCTAGTTCGTTGAACGACACCGTACTTGCACCTCTCTTTGAAGATGGGCCCCACTGCCTTGCTCCCTCAGTGCAGGCCAGAGCATCCGGGATGTAGGACCTTCCCTCCCTTATCAGGTCTAGCATGTGCCAAAGCAGTGCTGCCACATGCTTGCACACACCGCCTTGTCCAGCCTTGCAGGAACAGGAAGCCTTGCTGACCTGCCCATCTTGGCAGAGCACAGCATGCACTGCGTATCGCTTCGTAAGGGTCATGGAAGCCTCCACGTTAGCCTTGACAATTGTCTCTGATGCACTTGTGGTGTGGAGGAAGATGTTCTGCACTTTGTGGGCCTTGAACATTTTGTAGCCAGAACTTGTGTGCTTCTGTGCTCCAGCTGCTTGGCCATGCCCTTGGATGTGGCTTTCCGAGAATGCGGAAGGAAAGTCCTTCAGCTGCTTGGTCCAAGGTCCTGCTGGAAGTGGTAGCTCTTGCGGCTCTGGTACATCCCGTGTCGCCATAGCCTTCCCTGAAAAAAAGGCAGCTCAGTCAGCGTTTTAAAAGGAGGACGGAAATTTGACCAACACAGTTTTTTAATGGGTTTGGTGTTGTTTTAACAGAATTAACCTAAACTTGCGAAGTAAGAGTTCATCTAGGGTAACAACCCCTCAAAAAAAGCCTGCTGTAAACTTTGTGCTAAAAAAAGAGCGTTTGCTATTAGGCAAACATGCCAGCTTTTGTAATCTACAACTTCTTGTGCACTTTCGAACATTACACAGTCGAAGGAGCATTCTGAAAGCAAGCCACGCACTGGCATTGGGGACAAGCATCTCCAGTGTCACTGAGCTGCTTGTTGCTGCTGCCCTGTCAGTGTCCATGATATAGTGCAGCTCTGAATACGAAGAACGCGTTTTGACCATAATCCGTTTCGTGCCAGCAGCATAAAGCTGCTGGCACGACCGTGAAGTGTTGTACAGGAGTGGCAAAGACACTCCAGCTTTCAATGCGTCAGTGTTCGTCCAAAAGAAGCAGTTCGCAGAGCCACTAAAAAGTGTCTAGCATTTCATATGCACGCGCTTGCGTGAAAACGGGATGATCAATAAAGATATGCACTCGCGGGACGCTGTGTTAGCGCGGTTCGCAGGGGCAATCTTGCCTCACCACAGTGAGCGCGCTAGCTGAACTGTAATTTCGATAAACAATGGAATCTCCCCCATACTATGCATAAAACGCAGTCAGAACCCCTTCTCCCGCCGCGACGAAGAACCGAACGCGAAGGATGTGATGCTGCGCGGACGGTTGTTGACGAGCGCTGCCGAGGCACGCCGACCGCTGGTACAGCTTCGCAAGCGTCCGAAGGGCAAAAAGATCGCAACGACAAAGCACCGTCCCGAATGTTGAGCACGCAAGCAGTACTCGATATCCCACGCTCACATTTCACAGGGCGAGCGCATCACGAAGCGAAGGCATGTCGGCCTTCGCTTCGTGATGACTACTTTATTTCTCTGCTTACAGCGGTGACATTTGTAGTGATGTTCGAAACTGCTCTCTCGCGACCGCACACGAGTTAAATGAACGGCCTAGGAGCGGGATAGAGCGTAACGGCAACAGTCAGTACTCACCCCGGGAGCGGCGAACGAAGCGGCGTGGTGTCCGTCGACGGCCGCGTCGAAAACGATGGAATATGCACAAAAACACGTAATATACAGAAGAAATACAAAGCGCTGAACGAAATAGATACACTTATGAACAAGAAAAATACACTGGAGTAGATAAAAAAGAGGATTATTAAGTATAAACAACGAAGATGAAAAGTATGTCTAGGGCGAGGTGATGCGATTCCAACGGAGAGCAGCCAGACGACGGGGGCCGACAGAACACCGATCCCAAGATTCCTCGCGCGCGCGCCGGGGCGCTTGGGAGAGACTGCAAATGGTCTATTGCTTCTTTGCTATTTGCTGAGAAATTCCTCCCTACTGACGTCACATTGTGTTTCGTTTTTTTTTTTTTAGTTTTTCATGTCGTTATGGAGTAGGCGGAAAGATAAATAAAAAGTCAATTAAGGTACTCCGTTGCTTTTTTTGTTAAGTTCACTGCTTTGTATTTGAATCAAATAAACATGTCAAGGTGAATACCAGGCCTTCAGATTACTTCAAAAGCACTTCCTAACGCTCATTGTGATATCGACCCACCGCCTTTTAATACATGCCAAAACATCAACCATTTAAATAAAATTACAGCCATAAAGTACGCTCTTCCATAGCTAAAGATAGTTTTGTTCCACCATCCAATAAATACGTTGACCAAATGTTTAATTATTTAATTATAATTTTGCCATACTTTGTAACAATTTTATTAGATACTAGACATATTATTCGATTACTTAGTGTAATAAATGTCACTCATTATTCTGGTAAAAATCGGCGTACATCTTCAAATATATTTCAAAATTAAGTTCCGTGAGAACAGGGGTGAACATGTTCGCCTTCTATCTCTTTCCTGCACGTTAAAAGAAATCGACGAGTTCACTTTCCGAAGGACAAAACGACATTTAATCGGGGCGAGAACCATCAAATGATCCGAACAAATGACAAAACTCAGAATACCATTAGATATAACTGATGCGATGTGCGTAGCAACAACGAGCAAGTGAAGTTCACGCAAAATATCCCTACGCGCATCGCAACACTTGTGGCCTGTTCGCATTCTCAGTTTCATCACTCGCTCAGATCCTTCCTTACTGTTCACCGCTACTGACCGTCTCCGTGTTTTTCAGGACAGTGAAATCACAGTTTTTTTTTTGTTTTTTTTAAGCGGCAGTTTTATAGGGCCAAGCGACCTCAGGAGTCGCGTAAGCACGATATGTGGAGGCCGGTCAGCCTGTAGCTGCTAAACAATCTTAATAAAAACGGCAACCGGTGTCAGGGATCGAACCCCAGTCACAGGCGTGGAAGCCGAGTCCGCTGCTGACTGAGCTGCGGATCCGGAACGCAAAAACGGGAGGAGCAGATGTAGGTGGTGCAAGAAAGGGCGCGGAGTGGAGAGGGGTAAAAAGGGCGAGAAGGAGAGGAGCGGAAAGGGGTAATGCAGAAGGAGCGCGCGGAACGACGAGAAGTGGAAAGGGCAGGAAAGCGCGCTTCCCTTCTCTTGGTGACCCAGGGAATTCAGCGCAAAGGCTGTACCCGGTTGGTGTTCAATGGAAGCGCGCACAGCGTCGCAAAGAGGCAGTGGTGTAATCTAATCTGTTTCCATACGAAACCCCGCCATAGGCACCACTTGAACTAAGATAACCACACAGTTTAGGCACTGAAAAACGAAAGGTCATCCTGCCCTAGTTTCCACACGAAGTACGCGTACCACCCGACCTGGGAAGCTACCGCATTTATAGGCGTATGACAAAACTTCCAAACATGCAGCCAATCTTTTTCTATAGTTTTGAATAGTAGCTAGAGACTATAGTACAGAATTGAGCTATGGCAGAGCGGGTGAAGCTGCTTCAGGGTAACGCTGATGGTAGTTAATCCTGGTGCAACGTTACTGCCTTTTTCATAAATCTCTAACGCAACGAGGAGGAATGACTACGATACCTATATTGCAGCAGCGGGTCCTTGAGCATGATCTTTATATATCCATCGCCCACTGCCAACTCTAAGTTCACTTCAGTATCATTTTTAAGGATATGCTGTGGAACTACTGGGCCTAACAAAGACACCACAGTACAAACACTCAAAAAGAAGAAAATACGCATGTTGCATTACGCAAGAGAAGACTAGCAGGCTTTACGTAAGCCTTTTTCTGTCCATTAAGAGGCGGCAAGGAAAAGAAAGATTAGACAGCAAGAATCGAGCAAGCGAGAACATGAACTCGGACAAAAAGAGGAAGTGACATCCCGGAACGCAAGAAGAAAACAAAATCGAGAGTCGACTTTCTCTTTGGTCTGGCAAGGCAATGTCCGAGACCTCGACCGGCCTTCGTTGGAAGCCGCGGTCCTAAGCTCCTCTGACAGTGCTGAAAGTCGAGAGTGCCGCCTCTCGGATGGGGGGACACGATCGGTCACGTCCGCTACATCCACGTATATCCACGTAAATATACACAAACACGGCGCTATATGGATGAGTGGATTAATGGATGCGGCCTAAGCTTTTAAGTTGGACGGCGGCCTGTGCCACCTAGTCAGCTCTGGATGAATAAGTAGAAGCGGACGTCTGCGTCTATAACAAATTTACTTAATTATTCAGAAATATCATGTGACACCCGATTGGACTTCGTTTTGGTTTCAACTGGTAACAAGATAGCTGGTCAGCGGAGTCTGATTTTGAAATAGCTCGTTAAGAAGCCATGAGTCTAATAATGATACCAAACAAACGTTATTACGAGGCAGTGAACTGTTATCCTGAAACGTCTGGTTTACAGAGTTAAAGAAAAAATTCAGTGCTTTAAATCAGCCGGTCAGATTAATCTCTAAAAAAAAGTATATTAGAAAATACTAAACTGGAATTTTTTTTTATTTTAAAATATGGTTTATACCCTCGTGTATGGTTGTAAATGAGTGCGCTAATACCAGATTTTAAACTTCATGTGACTGCTCACAACCAACACAATGGGGCACCAAAAAAAAAAAAAAACGAAAAACCGCTTGTGGTTTATTCGGTTGCAACCAAATACAAGCGTGTGAGCCAGCGCCGAATCCTGGCGCCACTGATCTCTATTGTAGTAGGCTGGATCGCGGACCCCGGCCTCGGCAGCTGGGGCCGAGTGTCGCCGCCGGCGGCCATTGATTGACACCAACCAATGCATGAGACTCTATGGGAAGAACGAGAAAAAGTGACGTTTTCCCCTGTTTCTAAGCTGTTGTCGGCACTGAAACTTTTTGGATGCTTTTCGATAAGCCCGTCAAATAGCTTCCATACAAACATCAAAACTGAGAGCCATCGCAGTTCTTATAAATAAATATTTTGTGATCGAGAGTGACTCCGCTGCAGTGCAGCACAATGAAGCGAGAGTTACCTAGAGTTACCGCGGAGTCGTGGCGGTTTCATTGAGTTGGATTTAGCAGACGACAAGCTCGAAGGCTTTGCTACGGGGAATTTGCTCACTCCCGGAAAGCCGATGTCGAGATGAAACTTCTTTGTCATTCATCAACTTCTTGGCTTCCCCGAGGACGGTCTCATTGACGGCAAGTTCCTTTGTTTACTCCACTACGAGACCTAGCTTGCCAGCTCAGCCGTAGGTGCTCCGGTACGTTTCATTTTTTAATTGGCGTTCGAACGTTTGACAAATACCGATTCGATCTCCAAACATCCGACATAAGGACCGCAGCACGCCATAAAATACTCGCCTAAGAGCTCAACGTACATGCTTCAATATTCTTACTTTTGTGCGTTTCTCCCATAGGCTTGCGTATATGACCTGGTGTCAAGCAATGGCCGCCGGTGGCGACACCGACGGGCTTCTAATCCGCGATCCAGCCTACTACAATAGAGATCAGTGCCTGGCGCTGTCAAAGCCAAGAAAATTCGCAGAAACGCATACACAGAATAAGAGTGCAAAGTCATGACGCACTCACTGAACTTGGTCGGTTGAGCCGGCGTGTAATCACGCACAGAAAGACGACAAACATGATGTTGCGCTTTTTGCGTGTTTGAATGGTCCCTTCGGCTCTTAACGTCGGCCGCGCTCGAACCTATGAGGAGCGCGAGTTCGTCAGTTTTTTGCACAGGGGTTGCGATGATATCAGAACGCCAAGCTCTTATTGGCTGATTGAAAAACAGAAAATAATGGGTAGACCTTAAGGCATCTAGTTTTGAGGTCTACCCACTATCCTCGCAAGCAAAGCCAATCAGAGCTCGGCGTCGTTCTGACGTCATCGCCACTACTGCGCGAGATGCAGACAACTTTCTCTCCGCATTGTCACCGTCACCGACAACGTAAGAGACAAGAGGAGTGGCTTATGCGGTTCCCGCTTCTCGCTTTCTGATTCGTTTTGCGACGTTCTTATCGGTATATGCTGCAACATTATTAATCGCTGAGCGATAAGATAGGCTCAATGCTTTCGATGGCTATAAGGTAATACGAAGTATAGTGAAGTAATGAAGCCAATGAGGTGACTTGCTGACGTCTTATATCTACAAATGGGAATGCATAGGAGCTATAAGTATAGAGAGGAGGGAAGAACAGACTTTTATACGGTTTTCCAAACAGACTTTTGATTGTAAAACGGGTCGTAAAAATGGGCGCCTGCACTGAGCAAGCTCGAACTTTCACGGAATGTGCATTGAGCAGGTCAGTTTTATCGAGTGAAATTTTCAGGCGTAGTTCCCTTCCTGAAAAAAATAAGAGCAAAATAAACTTGCCGAAGTCATGGTCGGGCGCATTCGCAGCAGAAGATCTATAGTTAGCGACGCTATCTACTTGTGGGGACATCTCCCGACAGGAGCTGCGAGCAGACGACACACTGTTTCCTTCGAAGACTTTCAGCAAGTTTCTCATAGTAACCATATGTTTATATTTATTAATTAAAATGTCCTTTGACTAAAATTTTGGGACGATTAGCCACTTATATTATATCACCCTGACCGTATCACTTACCTGCACAGAACGTATTAATGTAGCTTTCACTGCGTTTTTTTAACAGTCTGTAAATCCTAAACAGATCTGTCAACACCTTTTAAGGAAGGTGATAACTAAGCATGGCTTATTTGTGAGTATTTTGCTTCTCGTTTTTGTTTTTGGTTTCTTTTATGTTGCAGTAATGATCCACGGCGTGCAATTTGAAAAGGCACACTCATAAGCATTGATTCGTTTTTTTTCTTTGAGGAAGGCCCGAGCAAGGTAAGATTGTGTTTCTTCTTGCCATAGCATTTTCTTATTAATAAATCTTTATGATAAAAAGAAGCGTTTTTCTTCTAAGTATTCAATGACCGTGTTTCCAAATGTCAAGAAAAATGCTTTAGAAATATCAGATAGAAATTAAGCATCTCGTTATTTTTTTTTTTTTCTGTTCAATGAGCGTCGTTCTTTAAAAAAAAAACAGGAAACGGCACTTAATTACATTTTAATCTGACGTTTTACGGGGTTTTTTTGTGGCAAATGTTTAAGTTCAAACGCTCACATACATTCAGATTTCATAAAAAAAAAGGATGTCATATTAGATTTCGCAATTATTACAACCCATTGTGAGTTTAAACGGAAAAAGAAAATACTTCAAGAGCGATAGTAATGTAATACTAACTGCTAGTCAGAAGCAAACAAACCTAGCTGCCAGGACACCATGGGAGCACCAGCAAGACAGTGTGAAACGTAGTCATTTTTCTTTCTGCCTCCATCTCCCAGCGCCGAACAGAACGTCGCTTTGATGAAAAGTGGTTCCTATCAGTTTCCGTTCCGTTAGCAGAAGACAGCAGCAAGGCTAAAAAGAGTTTTGTTCGGCTATATGTCGCGCAGAAAGATAAAATCAGACAGAGAGGGATTGTTTGCCCAAACGTTGAGGTTATATAAAACGATAGAGGATAAGGACAGACTGACTGAAGAAAGAAAAGAAGAAAACCTCAGGAATCAAAAAGATTGGGGTGCCTAAAAAATAATCTTTCTGTTTCTTGGCTAACACGTAAAATATTCCATTTATCACGTTGTGTCAATAGACTCCGGCCTGTGAGACGTTCCGGTGATTCAGTGATGATTGCCCAGTTTAACGAAGCGAAGGAGGAACTTTGACTTAAGAGTTCTATTTTTTAGTTACAGTGCAAAATTTAATAAAAAGCAACCCAGGTAAATTTTCGCAATCCATTTTAACCGGTAGTTCTTCTTCAGGCTCTCTTACAATTCACGACGTATTCAGTGGCGATCCACTAACAATCGCCATTGCGTTCAATAATACTTCCAAGCGGTGTATAGCATGGACAATCTCAAAATCCTTTTTTAATTAATAATTCACATTCTACAATTTGTAATGCAACTGTGCGTGATGAGGGCGTACTAAACATGGTGTCGAATTTAGATTCTAGAAAAAACCCTAGCCCTGACCGCGTTCATAATTCCTTTCGTGTTCGGTATTCTCTTTAAACTAGTCGGTACCTCGCTATTTTTGTTTCTTTTTTCAGAAATCACTGTCAACCGCAGCAGTTCGCTTGTCTTGGAAACTTGCAAAAGTCCTTCCATTGTATAAATCCGGCGACATACGTCCGTTAACTAATTACAGGCCATTTCTTTAACAACTCATTTATGCGAAATATTGAAGCATTTAATCTACAAACACATCATGGCGTCCCTTGAAACTAACAACACTTTATGTGATCTTCAACACGGGTTTCGACGTGGTCACAGATTCACAACTAACTGAATTTACTCACAACATCACTCAGTCTCTTAACATTGGCAACCAAGTGGATGCAATATTCACAGACCTATCTAAAGATTTCGATACTGTTCCCCATTCGAAACGTTTGCACAAACTTTTAATGATACTAAACAACCCTTCCCTTGTTAACTGGATATCAAGTTTTGTTTCCCATCGCTCACAGTATGTATGATTCAACACCTCCAAGCCTTCTATTGCCGATGTGTCATCAGGTGTTCCAAAAGGCTCTGTTCTTGGTCCGCTTCTTTTCTTGCTCTACATCAACAATTTACCACGTAACATCGCAACTAGAATACGTCGTTACGCTGACGACTACGCCCTGTACCACACGATTAACTCCCTTAATTAAAGGCTATAACTTCCTTAACAGTTCGTTTGCAAGCTCCTGCGCCTGGTGTAACACTTGGCAAATGACCATAAACTTTCGCAAAACTGTCTTAATTCTGTGATCGCCTGAAGCTGAGCAGGTTGGTTATTTATGCTTGCGATATATTCCAGCTGAATGCAAGGAGAAAAATACAAAACAGAGAGAGACACAAGGAACATACGCGTGCACTCCGCTGGACTAAGAACCATTTACCAAATAACATATTTTCCTTCGTCGACTTTCATTTAATGGATAAAAACTGCTTTTCCTTTGTCGGCTTTAATTATTGCCTAGATGAAATAATTCTCCCTCTTCTTCATCCCTTCAGTTTAAAAAACCTTGCATCACCAGAGGTAACGTCTTTTGAGCTCATTCAGGCAATTTTGCACAGGCGCTATTTTACACATGTAGCACAATGAAGGCAGTGCTTACACACTCGTCCTTCTTTTCCTCCTCACTTTTTTATGCGTAAGTTTCTTTCTATGTTCACATATTAATTCAATGGTTACACAGTGAAAAGAGTTTCTGAATGCAAGTCCTTTGATTTTTCTTTTCTTGCAAGACATGACTTGGTGAAAGCACATCGAGTCCACCTGTAACAAAGCACATAAAAAAACTCGGTGATCTTCAACGTACCCTACGTGTTGCCCCGCAAAAAACCAACATTCTCAGATATAAGACACTAATTCGCCCTATCCTCGAGTACGTTTTGATGATTTGAAATCCCTGCAAACAATCTGATATTAACACAATCGCATCAGTTCAAAACAAACCAGTACGTTTTATTTTCTGTCGCTACGACATATATTTTACCCCATCCTCTAACCTTTCTGCTCTGAAGTTAAGTCTTCTATCTAATAGACGTCATACTGACAGCCTTAAAGTCCTATATGGTCCGGTTAACTCACCACGTCTCACCTCATTGGATACATAGATAAGGTTTCACATAGCGTCATCAACAAAGAGCCAGCATAGCCTAAACATTTCACCGTTTTATGCACGTACTGACATGTTTAAATGAAATTTTATCCCCTAGATCGATTGAACATTGGAATCTTCTACCCGGTAAAGCCCGTTCATTACCTCCAGACGAGTTTTTGTGTGCAAATGACACTGGTTGGTCTTATTTCATGATCTTTTATGTTTTAGAGCGCAGCTCTTAGGCGCCCGTTTCCGGCTTGAGCGGCGTCGCCGTCGGCGTAACCGCGCGGTGCATTATGGGTAAATTTCGACGCTAAATTGAGCGGAAAAATTTCCCCGCTAAATCTAGCAGAAAAATTTCCCCGCTAAATCTAGCGGAAAAATTTCCCCGCTAAGTCGAGCAGAAAAATTTCGCCTCTAAACCTAGCGGAAAAATTTCCCCGCTAAATCTAGCGGAAAAATTTCCCCGCTAAATCTATCAAAAAAATTTCGCCTCTAAATCTAGCGGAAAAAATTCCCGGCTAAGTCTAACGGGAACATTTCCCCGCTAAACCTAGCGAAAAAATTTCTCTGGGGGGTCACGTGACCCCCTTCCCCCGTGATCTCGGGGAGGGGGGTCACCCAGGTCACGTTACCACCCCCCACCCACCCCGAGAACACGTGACCCTCAGTACCCTTCTCTCCTCCTCAAGAGCTGCGCTCTAATTCGGCGTTACAGGGAGTTGTAAACGGCTTTCATTTTTTTTTTGCTGTCTTATCCAAAATTGAATTGTGATCCCAGCACCCCCCCCCCCCCACTTTACTGCAATAGCCCCTACGGGACTGCAGTACGTAAAAATAAATAAATAAATAAAGTTATCATTTCCCTCTACGTGGAAACTGACTTTTCTATTGACGTAAAGATAACAATGTCTGGAGATTATCCTGGGGATAATCTCGTGACTGGTTTCTCTAGAGGCGAGGGGAGTAAGGAATATGACGGATTGAGGACGAAAGATCAAAACGATTTCCCCTTACACGTTGCACGCGCAACAATACGCTAGACAAAGTCAAGTGCGCCAAAATAGATTGTCTTGTTAAGGACTCTTGTTTCGTTTTACGTTAACTCGAGACGTATAGTTGATGCCACGAGCAGAAGGGACCAACCAGACAACGTCAAAAGCGCACCATAATGATGTTCGTTATGTTTCTGTACGTGTTGTATAACCGCTAAACCAATCATAAAAAAACCCAGCGACTTGCGCTTTTGATTCTGCCTGATTGGTACCATTAGCTCGTAGCGTGGGCTACGTCGGGACTTAAGTCGAAACGAAGTTTAGCTATTAGGGAGTTTTAGCAGATCGCTCTGACACTTCCCATATTGATTGCCGATAATGATCGGCGGATTGTTGGGTATCGTTGTCGCAGTTATCAGAACGATCTACTAAAAGTCCCTCCTGGCTCCGTTTCATTTTACGATAGAACTGAGCGGACGTTACCAGCCATCAGAGTCAATTCAATGCCGGATGAGCGTCACGTGGCCTTTCAGAATGAAGCGGTGGCGCACAGGGCGCGTTGTCACGTGATGTGTTCGACAGATCTCGATTGGCGTCGGGAAGTTCGCAATGTCTGCTGCGGTCCAGGTGAAATGTAGTGTAAGGCAGCAACATTCTCTGGGTCAATTTTTTGTTTTGTTTTTTTGGTCTGGGAATTTTGTGTTTTAGAAAAGCCCGAAGAAGGTAAGGTACGGCCAAACGTGTCCTTTCTTCTGGCCACAGTCTGTGTAATTTTGGCGGCTACAGCGCCAGACAAGTGCCGGAGTTATGCTTTACTTTTGGTTGCTGCGGGGTTCGTGTGGCAACTTTGAAACCAAATTGACGAACAAATGCTATATTTAGGCGTCTCTGTTTTGTTCTTCGGTTTGCGCGTGGCATATTTGGCTCAAGTCTGGCTATTTTGAAGATATGTGGCGAACTAGAGAGAAGCCATAGAAAGTTAGAAACGTCCAAAAGTTGGGTCTCTGGAATGGCCAAGCTTGTGTCAAGTTAGGGTATGATGTATATGCAGTGTGACCCCGGCTTAAAGGTATGTTGAACCAAACATTTCGGTGTCCATAAGAACTGGCGCACGAACTTTCCACGGGCTAGCCGCCGCCGTTGTGGGTGAGCACACGCAACCGAATGGACGTCATTATCCTCCATTCATGCTTAAGATGACAGTAAGATGTGTGGGCTCCGGGCAAAAAGATAATAAAGAAAGTCTTTTGATCTTCACAGCGAGGTCTGGGGTAAAATGTAGGCGATTGAGTGGTCTAGTAAGCACGTAAACCTTTCACATGTGGAGATGAAAAGCCTGTTTTTGTTCCGCTTTTGCCCGGGGCCCGTACATTTCACTGTCATCTTAAGCCTGAATTAAGGACTATCACTTCAATTTCGTTGAGTGTGCTCGTGTACGTCGGCGGCTGCTGGCTCGTGGAAATTTCGTGCGCCACTTATTATGGACACTGAAATGTTTCGTTCAGTATCCCTTTAACTCCCAAGTGTAAACAAAAAATGTAAAAAACAAAAACAACCGTGGCCATTGCTATTAAATCGACTTTTTCAAGAGCAGAAATTGCATCCCCGCCGGCTGGCCCTCAGGATAAGTGCCTCTCAGCACGACGGGGCAGCGACGCCAGCCATCAAGCACCCGCAGCCGACAAGCGACGCCCGACGCCCAAGAACACCACTTACGTTGCAGTCGCGCCGATCGCTTGCGAGGGGACAGGGGAATGGAAGCAAATTCGAAGGGACCACTAAACGAAAAAAAGAGGGTAGCTCCGACTATACTCTGTGTACCCCTAAGGCTGACAGTGCAATGGGAGCTACGCGCAAGCCGGGCCAATCCATGGCGTCCCTTTCATCACCCGTCTCGGCTGTCTCGGAGCGCATGGTGAGAGAGCTCGCGCTTCAGAACTCGGGGATTCAATTCAGTTCGATTTGTGTAATTAGAAGGAAGGCAGGCACCTGTTACTGGAAAAAAAGCAGACGGACCCGTAACTAGTTAGCTAGTTTGGGTTCAAAACAGGGTACACGAATACACTGTTAAAGCAAAAGATATGTAAACAAGACATATACTCGTAGGACTCGTACTAACTTCGCTAAACCAAGAAATAATGAAGGTCTAGGTGATAAAAGTGAACAAAAGATAGCGCTTTGATACTTGCCTAAAGGTATGTGAACTTCAAAGCTCGCTAGGAAGGGAGTCCTGTACTTGTTTTGCCACTGAATTCTAGGTTCAAACACCGACCCTGGCCATTTTGATATGGATGGGCATATCGCCTGCGTGCGGTCGAGCATCGCCGTACTTTGTAACGCACGTTAAAGACCCCAGGCCAGAACTGGGTCTGCACTGGCTAAATGTCTTATTCACAGCGGAGGTACCATACGTTCACTTGTGCTGACCATCCTTCCGGTTGGTCAGCATACAACACAATTACCCTGTTCTCTGCGTGTGGCTATGGGCGGGAGCGTCATCACGTGTCCAAAGAGAAACGTGCGATTGAACCGACGAGCGCGAATAGCCTCCACCGTAGTGTCAACTTAATGGGGTACAGAGCTCAGACTGGGTTCGAAGAGGAAAGAAACATCAGCAGAAATTAGCTCCCGCGACTGGGACAATGCGGCCGGCTCAGCGTTCTTTGAGTCGGCTGCTTTCCGCGCCGAGCGAGAAAACTGGGCCCGGTCGACATTAACGCTGAGTAATGGACCGTGGGGTTCCGAAGCCGTTACAAAGAAACAGGGCGGTGTTTGCTTTTCCGCGGCATCGTTGTACTCGGACGACTCCCGCCGACAACGTCGTTTTGCTGAGCGGAAACGCGGACCCGAGCGGTTAGAGTCACGAGTGCCGAGAGAGTGCGGAAAATACTTAGGGGAAGAAAAAATGTGTGTTCTTCACTTTTCTTTGCTGTTCTTCTTATTGGATTTTCCTGACACTATTTGACCAGGCGTAGGAATGGTGTTTTTTGTGTATCGGTTAATCTTTGCCCAGCTGGCTCATCGGACACAATTTAAAAGCTCCCAAAAACATCAAAGTGACGTTTTTTTTAATACATTGGACGTCATATCACCAAAGGAGTGAATGTCTATCTACTTATTTTATTTTTTATTGCCAGTAGGGTATCATGACAGGAAGGCGGGAGAAGTATATATATACCGATATGCGAAAGATATTAACGTAAGTATACACAATTAAGAAAACAAGAACAATGCAAAATATCCAATAAAGTACGTACAAATTTACGCAAGTATACCACAAGCATTATTAAGTTCGATTATCGAGGACGGACAAACCATAATATAGAAAAGAAAGCATTATTCAAGTACATTTAACAAACATTAAACAAACAAGAAACAACAAAAAGTACTTTGAAATCATTAAAACAGTATTAGTTTGTAGCCCATTCCAGTCAACAAGTGTACGTGGTAATTGCAGTGACAATTGACAGTGTTGATTACACCAAAGCATTACCAGAACGTTTAACTGCTCTTCAAATGGCCCTGGGAGTAAAAAAAAAAACCATCATGAAAGCAGAGTTTTTTTTTTTCAACGATACCCGCATAAGGACACAAATGCTTCAGACAAGTTTCGGCTTTAAGTCTATTTGGTTTCTCTCAGTGCATTACGATTCTCGCATGATGCATTAAACTTTGGGGACATTTAATGAAGAAAAACGAATCTGGATCAAAAATATTATTCAGTTCTCAAACAAGACAACTATCTAATAGCCGTCTGGTTTTGGAATCCTCTCACAATGTAGTCGTTTTTTGTTACTTTTTCCAAATTTCGTTTAACATTAAACAGCACTTACTACAAAGCAGTGTCATGCGTTTAACATCCATAAACTTTAAATATTAAACTTTTCAACTACCATCATTGGATGGTTGGCCGATTATCTAAAGCAGGAAAAGCAATTCGTTTTAACCAAAAGCAAGCACTCAGCCCGCGTCCCAGTCACATCTGGAGTTTCCCAAGGGTCAGTGTTGAGACCGCTTTTTTGTTTTGATTTTTATGAATGGTATCACACACTCACTGATATAAAATATGAAAGCCGTTTACAACTCCCTGTAACGCCGAATTGGAGCGCAGCTCTTGAGGAGGAGGACGGAAGGGTACTGGGGGGATCAGTTGACCTCGGAGGGGGGGGGGGGGGGGGGTCCCAGGTCACGTGACCCCCAGGTCACGTGACCTCAGGGGGAGGGGTCACGTGACGATGACATCAGTGATGATGACGATGACGATGCGGATGCCGATTACGTCATTGGCATCCGCATCGCCATCGTCATCGTGACTGATGACGTCATCAGTGAAGTCACTGATGACGTCATTGGCATCGTCATCATCACTGATGACGTCCTCGTCACGTGACCCCCAGGTCACGTGACCCCCCCTAGGTCCTCCAGGAGGAACCCGAGGTCCTCCCGGGGTCCTCCCGAAGGAGCCCGAGGTCCTCCCGAGGTCCTCCCGAAGGAACCCAAGGTCCTTCTGAGGTCCTCCCGAAGGAACCCGAGGTCCTTCCGAGGTCCTCCCGAAGAAACCCGAGGTGCTTCCGAGGTCCTCCCGAAGGAACCCGAGGTCCTGGGGGGGGTCACGTGACGATGACATCATCAGTGATGATGACGATTACGATGCGGATGCCGATGAAGTCATTGGCATCCGCATCGCCATCGTCATCGTCACTGATGACGTCATCAGTGACGTCACTGATGACGTCATCGGCATCCGCATCGTCATCGTCATCGTCACAGATGACGTCATCGTCACGTGACCCCCCCCTAGGTCCTCCCGAAGGAACCCGAGGTCCTCCCGAAGGAGCCCGAGGTCCTTCCGAGGTCCTCCCGAAGAAGCCCGAGGTCCTCCCGAGGCCCTCTCGAAGGAACCCGAGGTCCTTCCGAGGTTCTCCCGAAGGAACCCGAGGTCCTTCCGAGGTCCTCTCGAAGGAACCCGAGGTCCTTCCGAGGTCCTCCCGAAGGAACCCGAGGTCCTCCCGAAGGACCTCGGGTTCCTTCGGGAGGACCTCGGGAGGACCTCGGGTTCCTTCGGGAAAATTTATTCATAATGCACCGCGCAGTTACGCCGACGGCGACGGCGACGCCGCTCAAGCCGGAAAAGGGCGCCTAAGAGCTGCGCTCTAAAATAAGGCTCTATGCGGGTGACTGTCTAGTCTATTCTGAAGTTCGAGGAATGGCCGACTGTTGGACATTACAAGGTGACATCCGTCGTATCTCGGCCTGGTGCTAGAGAGGGGGCATGAAGTTAAATATAGATAAATGTAATCACGGAAGTTTTACGCGCATACCTCTCCTATTTACATAAGACACCAGCGGGAATTATTCGGCAACAGTATCAGATGTAAAACACCTTGGTGCATATTTTTCAGAAAACCCTATTTGGATCAAACACGTGGACTAATGAACCGCAAAACTACTCGGATACATAACTTTATTAAATTAATCTTCAGAGATTGTCATATGAACATTAAAAGCGCGTTATATGTTACGTATATTAGACCTATCTTAGACAACGCAAATACTTCCTGAACCCCAGCCAGGCCTATCTTGCGCACCAACTGACTAGTGTTGATAGTAATGAGCGATTTTTGTGTTTAGCAACTGGAATGACTTTAAGTGGCTATAGTTGCCGAAAATCATCTATTTCTGTGCAGATTGGCTTCAAATGGTTAGCAATGGCTATTAGAGAGTATAATTAACATTTATGTGCTATTTCAGTGTTTATGAATGAAAATGGCCACAAGTGGCTATTACTGGCTATAAGCATTTATTTTATTGTAATGGCTTGATTTGGCTGCAAATGGCTACTAGTGACTAGTGTTGATAGTTATGAGCGATTTTTGTGTTTACTTACTGGAATCGCTTCAACTGGCTATTGTTGGCTGTTATCATGTATTTCTGCGCAGATTGGCTTCAAATGGCTAGCAATTGCTATTAGCAAGAGTAATTGTGAATATTCACGAATAGCCATTCATAGCCATTCAAAGCCAATATGGTAAAAATAGATGATAATAACCAAAAATAGTTACTTGAAGCCATTCCAGTTTGTAGACAAAGAAATAGCTGCTAATTATAAATACTGGTCCCTTACAGCCATTCAGCCAATTCAAGCCAAACATAACAGGAACAGGTGCTTATAGCCGAAAATAGCCAATCCAAGCCAACGAAGTCGAGAATAGATGCCTATATATCCAATAACATCAAGTTGAAGTCATTCAAATCTATACACACTCCAATTGCATAAATTTCCAATAATAGTCACTGATAGACATGTATAGTCACTGATAGTTACTGATAGACATGTATGCCTTGAGGTTATTTTAAATAAATAAATAAATAAATAGCCATCTCAAGCTGATTCGGCCAAGAATTGCCCATAGCCAATAATAGTAGGCACTTGAATCCATTCATATTCAAAACGTCATGAATATAATGTCACTAATTGTCACTAATGTTCATTCGGAAGCGATTTAAGGTGATATTGTGAAGATGAGATGCTATGGTTAACAATAGCCACTTGAAGCCATTTTCATTAAGAAGTATTGAATTGCAGAATATTGCGACCGATAAGCGCTAATAGACATTTTTTGGCAATTCGAGCGAACCAGGTCATTAACAGATGCCTGTAGCCAATAATAGCCATTGAAAGCCAACTCAGCCTGCATAAAATCAAATAAGTTGAAATAGTGACTGATCGTCCTTGATAGTCACTAGAAGTGATTTCGACCCCAAATCTGCCATATAATATATAAATATGATCTTATAGCCAATAATAGCCATATGAAGCCAAATCAGTCTGCACACAATCAGGTAAGTCGAATTAGCGACTAATAGCCATTGATAGTCACTAGAAGTCATTTGGACCCCGAATCTGCCATATAATTATAAATATGAATGTATAGCCAATAGTAGCCATTGAAAGCCAACTCAGCCAGCATAAAATCAAATAAGTCAAAAAAGTGACTGACATGAAAGATGTGTTGTCCCGTCCCCTGTTTTTACGTATATAACTCTTTCTAAACCTACAGTGACTGATAGTTATTGATAGTCACGGAAGTCATTTGGACCCCAAATCTGCCATATAATTTATAAGCATGATCATATAGCCAAAAATAGCCATATGAAGCTATATCAGGCTGCACACAATCAGGTAAGTCGAAATAGTAACCAATAGTCATTGATAGTCACTAGAAGTCATTTGAACCACGAATCTGCCATATAATTCAGAAATAGGATCAAATAGCCAATAATAATAATCTTTATTTTAGAGTAATCTTTACTTTGTTGTGTCCACAAACCGCACACAGCCTAAATAGTGGTACAGTTCGTCATTGGAAAGTAAATGCAGACAGCCACATAGATTCAACATTATACACAAATGATTGACTCCAGTGAACGTCGAAAAGTTGTCACGTCACTAAAATTAACTATAGCAGATTGGTCAAGCCTGTTAAATTCCAGCTGCATTCTTGTTAAGGGAGACGTATTATATAAAGTCCGGGGGTAGAACGGGCTCTGAAATCGACTTGACCGCAAGGGAATATGAAAACAAGCAGTACTTAACAAAAGCGATGAATCAAGACTTCCGTTCACAACCTTATGGAAAAACATAAAATTATGTAAACGCCTTGTATCGAGCAAGGTGCGCAACCCTAGTTTCTTAAGTAGTACATTATAGTTGTAGTAACAGTTGCGCCCGAAATGCCTGTCATAGATTATGGCCATGAAGTGTCTTTGAACACGCTCAATAGAGCATGATGCAGTATGGTTGATACAATTCCAAACAATTGAAGCAAACTCCAGTTTTGTACGCACTAAGCAGCCAAACAAACGCACGAGACAATCAGGAGAAGAAAATTGCCTCGTAAAACTAAATATCACCCCAAGATTCCTAAGAGAGGCATTACATATAGCTGAAACATGATTATTAAAACTAAAGATGAATCAACAAAAATTCCAAGATCACGAATGACGGACACTCGGGAAGATGACACTGCTGTCTATTGTGTAAGGAAACACAAGCGACTGACGCTTTCTAGACAGTGACATCATTTCTGTCTTTTGCTCATAAAGCCAAAGATGGTTCCTAGAACACCACCTTGAAATTGCCAACGCGTCATCTTGAAGGAGTTTGCACTCCGAGTACAAACGAACACAGCGAAAAAGTTTGATGTCGTCGGCAAATAGTAATACTTCAGAGTTTTTCACGCTATGAGAGATGTCGTTCACAAAAATCAAGCATAAAAGTGGACCTAGATTGCTTCCTGGGGGCACTCTGGAAGGCGACAAAAAATTACCAGATATGAGCCCTGACACACGAACATAATTTTCACGACATGAGAAATAACTTTTAAACCAATGGCACTACGTTGGATACAAACCATAACCATCAAGTTTGATAAGAAGCTTAAAAGGTTAAAAGGCGCGAACAAACAGGACGAAAAAGACAGACGTACGACACGGACAGGCGCCAACTTCTAACTGATTTATAGAAACACGACTCATCGTCAAACTCGATCCCAATCGCCTAAACACATGCAATTGATAACATTCTTATCGCTCATTACACACATCCTTCAAGAAACACAATTTTTTGGGCTAACAGATAAAGAGATGGCATGCTTACGCATCTGTCAGCCGCTTTGTATATACAGAAAGCTTCGATTAGTTCTCTTTCCATTTAATAGCTAATCGAAGCTTTCTGTATACATAAAGCGGCTGACAGATGCGTAAGCATGCCATCTCTTTATCTGTTAGCCCAAAACATTGTGTTTCTTGAAGGATGTGTGTAATGAGCGATAAGAATTTTTATCAGTGGTGCGTGTTTAGGCGATGGGGATCGAGTTTGACGATGATTCGTTTCAATAAATCAGTTGGAAGTTGGCGCGTCTCTGTGTCGTACGTGTGTCTTTTTTCGTCCTGTTTGTTCGCGCCTTTTAACCTTTTAATCGATATGAACCAACTAGCCCTAACCAGTTTTATTGATAAGATATATTATGATCAACCTTATCGAAGGCCTTCGTCATATCAAAATATATTGCATCGAATTGTGCATGGTCACGAACAAATGGAACAGTATAATCTAAAAAAGAGCACGGATTAGATTGAACTGACTTGCCCTTCAAAACTCCGTGTCGCTCGGGGTTTATTTTTAGGCTGAAGTAACTATAGACCAACACGCGGCTCTGACGTTACGCTCCGGCGGTGGCGCTGTTGTCGCCACGGCGCATGCGCAGAAACTTCACCTCATGCGAATCTGGTTTCTGCGCTTGCGCAGTGCCCACACCTGGTGTGGGCAAATGCGGGCTTGTTTGTAAACCGTGTCGGTCTATACAGACGTTTGTGTATTACCACCTGAAAAACCTTGGAAGAACTACACAGTAACGAAACAGGACGGTAGTTGTTTGCAATACTAGGATCACCTTATTTATGAATCGGAACAACCACGGCGCTTTTTCAGAGAGACGGAAATATTCCTGAACGAAGTGATAAATTACATATGTGTAATAAGACAGGAGACAGAAGCTCCGCACACCCTTTCACAATAAAACTGGGAATGCCATCTGTACCACAAGACAGCTTAGGTTTCATTTTAGAAATGCTTTCCTTAATTTCAAGTTCGTCAAATGGGGTAATAGAAAGAAAATTTAATGTGCCTTGGCTCGTCGTGCCGCCGTCAGGGACTGCCAGAGACGAAATATAGGATTTAAAATGGACTGCAAACTTATTGGCAATTTTACTTAGATCACATGTGCAACCCGAATCATCTCTTATGGGGACGACATTCTGGTTTCGCTTCTTTCTTGATGGTACATACTTCCAAGCGTTTTTTGGCTTCGTGTGCATATCGGTATCAAGTACAACCGTATGCATACTTTCGTCTTGTTTAAGAAGCCCTTTTGCCAAAGCACGACACTCACTAAATTTGACGTACCCCTTATGCAGCCCAGATTTTTTAAAAAGACGATGATAATGAAGCTTACGTCGCAAGCAACGCCTGAGCTCCCTTGAAAACCATGACGGGTACTTGTTTGCCCAAGAAAAACGCTTAGGCACGAATTTATTTATGGCGCTTGAAACTACTGCTGTAAGAGCCTCAGCAGCCGAATCCGCGCAATTATCTTCCAAGATTTGTTGCCAGTCATAGCTGTGCAAGAGCTTTTACTATTGGGGAAAAATGAAATGCGAACAGAGGAGCGCGTGGCCCGCGGTACAGGCTGCGCCTCCTGGAAGGGAACCTAGGGGCGAGGGTGCGTGGCCTACTCCGATGTGTTCACGCCCCTCGATTGGCGCTCCCCAAGCTTCGGCAGTGCGCCTCTCAGTGCGCTGAAAGCTGTCACCGCTATCTTTGCCTGCTCGGCGAGTGCGGCGAGCTTCTTTGCACCGCACGCGCTGAGCCAGCAAAGATAGCGGTGATAATTTTCAGCGCACTAAGCGGCGCACTGCAGAAGCTCGGGGAGCGCAGAGGGAGGGGCGTGAACACGCCGGAGTAGGCCAAGCACCCGCGCCCCTAGGCTCACTTCCAGGCGGCGCAGCCTGTACCGCGAGCCACGCGCTCCTCTGTTCGCATTTCATTTTTCCCCGATAGTACATATTAAGCTGATCTCCCTTACTGTACAAAAAATATTCCTGGCTGCACGAGCCTCGTTGAAGTAGCGGAAAGAGAAATGACACAACAAAAGGGGGATGGATATGATCAACACGTGCTAAGGAGTCCACAATTGGCAAGATACATACAATTGGCGAGAAACTAAAACAAGGTCCAGTATATTTCCCACTGAATTCTGGATAATATTGCTTTCTACAAATCCATTAAAATAAATAAAATCTAACAGGCTGTATACTTTCAGGCTGGTGACTTTGCTCGCCAACGAGTCATAACCTGCCGGCCAGTCAATTTCTGGTAAATTAAAATCGCAATATATCTGAACACGGAAGTTCGTCATATCAGGCTGTTGTTCAAGGTTTTGAAAATGACGTGCAAACAACTCTGAGTCAGATAGCCATTGGAAGCCAACTGAGCCCGCACACAATCAAATAACTCAAAATTGCGACCAATAGTCATTAATAGTCAGTAGAAGTCATCTGAACTCCGAACCTGCCATATAATTTATAAATATTGATACGAAGAGGAAAAAAAAAAGGCATCTCGAGATTGGGGACCAAGGAAGACAAAGACGCTAGAGCAGCTCGCTTGGTTTTCTACAAGAACCCTTATTTTTCCGATGTCCCCTTCAATGTAAATTAAATCATCTCATAATCACCGTAACATTTTGGCGGAGGTGCGGGGTACCGGTATTGGGCATTTCGCTCTGCAGTGGGCGGCGGCGGTTTCGAAGATCCAGGTTGGGCGAGGCGTAGAGGTAGGGGGAAAATATTCACCTCCACCAAAATATCCATTCGGCCGTGAACCATCCCTCATGCTTAATTCCCTGCTTCAATTGCAACATGACACTACGCTCACGGACCACCCGCTCGACGCCATGTGTCGTGCTCAGAAGGCAAGCCAATTAGCAGGCTTTCGGACTCTAGATTCGCAAGAGCGGCAATGTGTTCGCTCCGTTCACGGACGCAACGTCGCCGTTTACTCTCCCGGAGATTTGGTGTTGCTCTGGACACATCTGCGTCGCATCGGCCTCGCTCAAAAGCTCCTTCCACGTTATCGCGGTCCATAGAAAATAATTCACCAAACCTCTCACGTCAATTATGTTGTCGAGCCTTACGGACCCCGCCAAAATCAACGCTCTGAGCAACCACATACGGTTCATGTCCTACGACTGAAGCCAGACCACGCTCCTCAAAACGGCGAGACGCCGTTTCCCCCGGCAGGCGAGTAATTATACGAAGAGGAAAAAAAGGAATTTCGAGATTGGGGACCAAGGAAGACAAAGACGCTAGAGCAGCTCACTTGGTTCTCTACAAGAACCCTTATTTTTCCGATGTCCTCTTCAATGTAAATTAAATCATCTCATAATCACCGTAACAATATGATCATATAGTCAATAATAGCCATATGAAGCGAACTCAGTCTTCACACAATCAGATATCTCGAAATGGGGGCTGATAATCATGGACAGTCCCTAGAAGTCATTTGGACCCCGAAACTGCCATATAATTATAAATATGAATGTAGAGCCAATAGTAGCCATTGGAAGCCAACTCACCCTGCACAAAACAAATAAGTCGAAATAGTCACTGATAGTGATTGGTAGTCAGGGAAGTCATTTGGACCCCAAACCTGCAATATAATTTATAAACATGATTATATAGCCAATATTAGCCATAGGAAGCGAACTCAGTCTGCACATAATCAAATAAGTTGAAATAGTGACTAATAGCCATTGATAGCCACAAGAAGTCATTTGAACCCTGAGTCTGCGATATATTTCAGAAATAGGATCAAATAGCTAATAATAGCCATTGGAAGCCAACTCAGTCCACACGCACTAAAATTGACTAATGTCATGAATAGTCACCAAACGTTATTTGACTCCAAACATGCCATATAATCAAAAAATATTACATCCAGCCAATAATAGCCATTGGACGCCAACTAGTCCACACATAATCAAATAATGTGAAATACTGACTAATAGTCATTGATCATCACAAGAAGAAATTTGAAGCCTGAATCTGCCATATAATTTATGGATATGACTGTATAGCCATTCGAAGCCAACTCAGCCCCACACCATCAAATAGCTTAAAATAATAACTAAAAGTCATGCATAGTCACTAGAAGTTAATTGGACCCCAACCCTACCATATAATTCAGAAATATCAAGTAGCCAATATTAGCCATTGGAAGCCAACTTAGTCTTCACACCATCAAATAACTCGAAATAGTGACCAATAGTCATTAAAAGTAACTAGAAGGCATTTGAACTACATATCTGCCATATCAAATTTTGATAAAAAAGCCAAAATTAACCATTGAAAGCGAACTCAGTCCTCACGCAATCAAATAACTCAAAATAGTTACAAATAGTCATTGGTGGTCCTTAAAAGTCATTCGGAACCGAAATCTGCCATATAATTAGGAAATAAAATCAAATAGCCAATAATAGTCATTAAAATCCAATCTGAGACGTAACCTCACAAATATCAAGAAATGGACACTAATGGATATTAAAGTCTATTACAAGTGGAACTACCTAATAAAGAGCTGCTTAGTCTATATGCCCCGAAATAGGTTAGGATATTAGCCCAGAGCAGAGCTGGCAGTAATGCAATTACTGTAATGAAATTACAGTAATTTAATTACTTGTTCCAGTAATTAGTAATGTAATTCATTACTTTTTGTAGCAGGTAATTTAGTAATGTAATGAATTACTCCAGCGACGGTAATTGTAATTAAATTACCTAATTACTTTTTCGCACCAGGCATATTTTTTGTGTCCACAATGCACAAGAGCGCTTTTCTTTTTATTTTACTTTTTCTTTTTCCTCTACACCTTTCCTAAAAACGCTCTCTGGCCGCCACTATGTTGCTGATGCTGGGGGATCGGTGGCCGAGTGGGCTAACCGAGTGGGCTAAAGCGCACACCCAGCTCGACGCACGTGGAGCGAAAGCTCGCGCTGCAGAACCCAGAAATCCTGGGTTCGAGCCCCACCCCTGCCCGTTTCGATCTGGATGAGCATCGTACCGGCGTGCGGTCGTGTATCACTACTGCGTGGTGCACGTTAAAGACCCCAGGCTAGCGGTTGTACCGCACTGGCTAAATTGCTCATCTACAGTGGGTGACAATGTCGCCATGTTCTGGCAGACTAAACTCCTGCTGTATAAACAACTAACGACTAATTTGTTTTTTGCTGATGCTAATGCGGCTGGTGCGACTCTCGCGCCCGCTATCAGCTAGACATTTTCTGCCACTCTCTTGAACTGTGAAAACCCGCTCAGCGCGATTCTCTACCTATGTTTTGCGGTTTTGCATTCGACGTTTTCTGGCCCCTCTTGAAAGTTTCCGCTTACTTTTTCTGATGCATACTGCGTACCCTCTCTGTGTTATCTTCCACTGTGAGAAATAGGGCTGGTAAGTGCCTTCCATTTGAGCATTTCTGCTCGACATTCTCGGGAAACGAAGGAGGGGAGGTAGGTCGAACTAAGGCCCCTGGTGGAACGGCCCTCGACGCGATTTTGCGAACAATGACAATTGTTCTCCCCCCTCCCAGAGATAACCCGCGTAGGGTCCTCAGTCATCTCCAAAAATAGTTCTCCGGGTTGGGGTGGGAAACGGATCAGTCAACGGATCAACAGAGAGTTCTAGCTGTGTGCCATGAACTGTGTAAATAATGTAAATAAAGTTATCTGTAAAAGGAAGTTATCAATAGCTCCTTTATATTTAAAAGTATACAAAAGTAATGCGAAAGTAATGGCATTACTTTTAAAAGTAATTTGTAATGGTAATTAATTACTTTCTGGCTGTGGTAATTTGTAATGTAATTTAATTACATTTCAGCAATTTTCAGCAAAGTAATTAGTAATGTAATTTAATTACAAAATATGAGTAATTTGGCCAGCTCTGGCCCAGAGCCATTAATAGCCCCTGGAATGCAATCTAGTTCATACTCGTCCAAATAACTCAGAAGTGCAATCCAATTGTATTTGCAGTCATTAGAGGCTAACTAGGCACCCAAAACGACAGGTAATACTGAACCGGGCACTATTTCTACTTCCCTATAAATACTGGCTCTTCGTTAAACAGCCAGTGTAGCCTTTACTTGCTGTAATTACTACGTCGTGTAGCTTTTCCAGCCTCATTGGAAGTGAATCTCAAATAATTTAAAATAATGACGTATGGAACAATTAGATATTTGAATTGCTGTGCTTTATTTCTAACTGCAAAAAGCCAGCCACTACAGCTAGTAACAGCCATTGCCTATAGAAATGTCCATAAAGCGTCAACTTACTAGAAAGTGACTAATTGCCAGTAGGTCGTTTGTACTAGGTGTGCTACATAGATCCATATAATCTAAATAGTTACTCTTAATATGAAGCGCACCTCACTATTAGAAATACCGTGTATCAGCTTTTGCTCAATTGGAATCGGCACACCTATATGCCATATATTCACAATTCCTGATACTGTGAAGAGAAAAAATAGTGCAGTGAATGACTGTTATCCTTCCAATTTCGAGCTCATAGTTTATCATCCCATACCGAGAGATGGCAGCCCTTCTGTGTCTCCCTACAACCGCATGTATTTTGGCTCCAGTTTCCAGTATTGGTAGTCAATGGCATTTGCTAACAGCATGGAACTTATCTCCTTCATCGCCAAGAAAGCGAAATCGTCGCCGAAAGAGCTTTTTCTAAAACGGACGATGACTCTGAAAATCAGAGTGCAGGAATTCCAGGAGTGGTGTCAGAAGTCGACCACTACTTCTGATCAAGGGATTTAGGCTGGTCGAGACTTGACATCGGTTGTTGCTCAGCTGATACAGATGCAAGTATCTGAAATGGAACAGCAGAGGCAGTTCATGACCACCATGGTAGAAACTATGAGAGTGCAAGAACGTAGGTGTGAAGAGACAGTAAAGCCAGAAATGTTCGACGGCGAATCTTCGGCTGCTTCTACGTGGCTGAACTTCTACGAATACGCCTGTGAGAAAAACCGCTGGACAAAAGAGCAGCGAGCGGATTGAGAATTTAAGGCTCTTTCTCGCAGGAGTACGGTGGGAAAGAAGAAATCCCATCTTCCTGGCGACCCAGGAGCGAACTCTGAAATGCGGAGTCACCGAGTTAGCCGCATGGTACACGAACCCGTCGGCAAGCAATTCGGCGGTGGAGGCTATGGCCACTGCCACAGTCTGCGGCAGAGTACTTGTTCGTTGTGCGTTGTTTTAACACCTTGTTTTGCCCAGGATGGCTTCTTGGAAAGACGGCAGTAGACGGCGCAACCCAGGAAGCCCACCGGGAGGGAAGACGGGCCATTCGTTTTCCGAAGTGCTCAGGGTGGCTGACAGTTCGGCCTGACGAACGGTTCAGGCGGGCAGTTCTAAGCCCGCTGCGACCTCTAAGCGGAACGGGGCAGGTCCGTCCGTGTCGGGAAAACCAGGTTAGAGGAAGCCCCTGCTGCATCGCGGTGGGACAGCGAGCGACGGACAGCTCGGCATTTTCTGCCGGCTTCGCTAGCCACCACGACCTACGCCATTTTCGGACGCTGCAACGTGGCCACTCCGGCTACAGCAACAGCGGCCGCCCATGAAGCCCAGCGGCTTTCTGAGGCCCATGAAGTCCCTCAAAGTCCGGGCCTTGAGGGGGGGAGAGTGTGGGAGCCGAGGGTGAAAGACGAAGCAGGAGGCACGTGACAGGTGGTCGGAGAAGAAGACACGAGCTGGCGCGAGACAGTGCGTGCTGAGCGAGGCTGGAGCTGGGTAGGAACGACGGAGCCGGGCTGCCTGGCCCTGCCATGACGAACCCCGGAGCGGTCCACCAGCGATGTTTGGAGACGGACCGGTGGAAACGGCGAGCCTTTGCCATCCCATACAGAAATGCTCTATTACGACACACGGCAGTTAAGTGCAGTCCCAGAGATTCAACCCGGCGACATCATTTTAGTACGAAAAGGCCTACAAGACTCCAAGGCTGCCTTTTCCGGTCCGGTCCTTACATGGTTACAAAACCTGCAGTCAACAAGGCACCCTCAAGACGCTGTACTACATGGGACCCAACACCAACACCTAAATGGCATTTATTAGGAATATAGTTCCATATCACACCACGAGGGTTGAGGACAAAAGCCCCAGCGTGTGTAATGTTCAAAGAGGCAGACAAGAGGGAAGACGACGATAGGCTACGATATAGAGAAGAGGATGAAGTGGTGGATAGAATGAAAACGCCAGTTTTAATCTGGACGCGTATTACGAACCGTTAAATTTTATTTACACGTCTCCGTCCTGTGCTGTAAACTGTTATGATGCAGGGGGAACATGACAAAATCATCAGAAACACATTCACGTAAGCAAGCAAAAAATAAAAAAATGAGAGACGTTTAGAATTCCCTCTAATTCCGAATTAGAGCGCAGCTCTTGGAGCGGAGGAGAGGAGGTTACGGAAAGAGTGGTATGCCCCTCCTCATCCTCCGTACCCTCTCCTTTTCCCTTCCTCCTGCCCTCCCACCGTCCCCTCCTTTCTCCCTCGTAACATCACTGGTGAAGGTCGTGACCTTCACGATTGATAGTCACGCGAAGGTCGTGACTTTCGCGTGACCTTCCCTGTGAAGGTCGTGATCTTTGTCTTGACCTTCAAGTGCGACCTTTGAGACGTCCCTCGTGACCGTCGTGAAGTAACACGTAACGTCACGTGTGACGTCATTATGGGAAACGTCCCATAATGCAACGTGCGGTTACGCCGATGGCAACGGCGACGCGGCTCAAGCCGGAAACGGGCGCCTAAGAGCTGCGCTCTAAAAAAGAAGCATGGTTCACTATATTGCCACGCGCGTGGGCGTGCGAGCGCGTGCGTGCCCGACTTGTTACCGCGCTTGACTGTCGCGCGGAACGTGTAGGTTCGATTCCAGTCAGCGGACTGCCCTTTTATTTATTTTTTCAACTTGACGTTCTCGTAAGTTCGAGAACGTTCTCCTCTGATCGAGTTCCGAATGTTTTACGCACCTAATGTTCCAGAGACACACGCGGGTACAAAGGGTGCTCCGCGTGGCGAGCCGAAATCAGTTTCAATCCAGCGTTCGATCCAGCTGTTACGCCGACTTCGAAGCTCGCGACTCTCTGTAATCATCTGTTTCCTTTTTGTTTTGGGCGCAAGTGCGATAGATTAGACGTTTATTTCTTCCGGTTTATTATTATTATTTTGGTCACCACCCGTGGCAATATAAGGAATTTTCGCAATAGGTCGTAAACTTGGCGATTGATATCTTTAATGAGTAATTTTGCTTTTCTTTCCACCATTGGACTATTTTTAAGAAGAGTTCTGCGCATGCTGGCTGAGGCCCTCCTCACGCAGCGGCGAAAACGTGAAGTACTGTTGGTGATCAGAAGGGGATTTGCGCTCCCTTTCCTTCCAGTTCCCCTACCGAGATCAATCGCGGTGGAGGTTGGAGAGGAGCGCAACTCCTCTCCCGGACGCGAATCTCCCTTCGGGTTTTTGGCGCTTGGTATCGTCTTCATCTCTATTATCACCGTCATCACCATAGTTTACTTCTCTCGGTTCCCCGCAATGGTTATTTAATATGCAAGGGAGTGGGCGTACATATAAATATTGTGAATGTGAAAAAAAGGTTAACTGATTAACGTTAACTAAATTCTGCCATGCTTGCAAGGCGTTCGAGTCGTATGGCTCTCCCGGGAAACTCCATAAAACCTATCACCTCTTGATACTAACACAAAAGACGAAAAACCAGGCAGCTTTTTAACAAACTGAACGGGTTCGTTCCGAGGCGCACGAAGACCTTTCCTGAATGTGTCCATATGGGTCAACGGTTAAATGAACGGGTCACCGATTCGACGAATCCGCCGCTACACTTCATTCCACTCTACGATAAACAGCATACACGTGACACATTAATAGTGCTGGATTGGTTAGGATGGCTCAAATCTCTTACAGCTTAACCCTCTAGCTTAATTATTACTCGTATTATATATTTATTTCAAGTACCTTCAGGGCCACGAGGGTTCTGCAGAGGGGGGGGGGGGGGGGGGGGGTGACAGGTATATTAAACAAAAAAACGAAAATACAAAAAATTATAAGACTGCCAATATTAAGCTGTTAAGAAAATACTGAAATAGTGACATTGCTGAAGGACCCCTGAAAAGAGAAAAAATGCATTTTTTTTAAACAGGTTGGGTGGGGCACGTGTTTTAGACAAAAGTTACCACAGATGCTGGAAAGTGTTTTCAGGAACGCGTAATCCGGGGTATGAATGAAAGGTGAGATGTGATAGCTCAGCACGATCGTATATGCTTATATTGTATTGGTGATCGAGATGTGATGATCTGTAGAAGGAAAGTATAAGTAGCTTTTCACGTAATGAACTATTATGAAAGATTTTGTGAAACAAACACAAACGGATTCGAGGTTAGGTAGTTTGAAATCAGATTTCATTGATGTTACGCTAGCCAGTACGATGATACTAATTATAAAACGAACATATCTATTTTGAATTACTTCAACTGCGGATGTGAATATGTCAGTACCGAAGTCCCAAATGGACGAATTTCTTCATTTTTGTTTTGAATAAAAAGTGAAACAAATTTTATTGAAAAATTTTCAATTTGGACGAAAATTAACCAAAGCAATAATTTGGCCTCCAGATGTTGTTTTTGTCTCTCACTTCTAATTTACGGCCATCTTATGTGTCTATTAGGTAGTTTATTACTGTGTGGCAATGGTAAAATGGTAATGAAAGGGCAGCAATTCCGACACTCGTGATTAGTTAGCCAAGTTGTTAGGAAACAGGGGGGCGTGAACTTATGGCTTTGCAGCGAACCAGACTCCTGGATCAGCCAAGAAGAACGCCAAAGAACCCACACACGATACACAAGGCGTGACCCTAAACATGATCCTGACCGATCACGAACAAGAAGCATGAATCTGCGTTTCTTAAGGGTTTTAAAAACTCTAGTAGCGTCCGTTGTAGTGCATCATAAGGCGAAACAGAGAATAGCCCTATAAACCACTAAACGTTCCTCGCTCTCGTCCGGTATCCCTGATTTACAGGACGGAATCGGAGAGCCCGGACAGTAGCAATTCAAGAAAAAGAAGAATTGATGTATTTAATGCGAAGCGACGTTGCCATTGGGGCGACCTCCTTGCTCCGTGATATTTGCAGCTTAAACAGACCGGAAACGCGGGTTCAAACGACCGGAAGTAACGACTTGAATCCAACTTCTGTTCGCTAGTGCAGTGGCCGTTTACGGCCAGTGCAGTAGCGAGGCGTTCCTACGGTCAATTCTAAAACTTCCTTCTGGAGAAAATATTCCGTTTTAGGAGGTGTTGCAAGGACGGGCACTTGTTTGCGAACTCGGGAAAGGGGGGGAGTGGGGATTTATAACATAGTATAATAATAGCCAACGACGTTTCATCTGTACAGTTTTATTTATTGTTTTGCGTGTATCAGTGGAGCGCGTATATAACCGAGCCAACATAATGGATGTTTAATTGTATCTAAAACATGTTTAAAAAAGCCGTTAAACGCACACTAAAGTGGTCTTTACAGGAGAGATATACTATACGGTCAGGAGGATATAATGTCAGGGACTAATCATCGTGATAAGTCGGATAATTAACTGGGATGTGGTAATTAACTTTTTAATTAGTGAAAGTAAACATACGGCTTTTATTAGGAGCATGTTGGTCGACATATAGTACTATTAAATCAGACACACTTAGAAATATTTAGAGCACGAGGTAAGCGCAGCGGCACGCTATTCCACTCGTGCCATAGGCGCAGGGCAGGAGATCTGAAAACGAAAATGATAATCTCCGTCGTAAAGGAGCGCCCCTGGCATTTATTTAGATTTATGCATCTATTTCTAGAATGATAATTATCGATAAGACATTTCTGAAAGAGGAGTTTAGAATGAGGCCGTTCTGTAAGAAGGTAAGTTAATGGCGCCGTGAGGCAGCACCCCTGTGGATAAAAAAATATGATTCTTTCTCCAAAGAAGTCCTTAAAAAAAGAAAAAAAAACCTGTTGAGATTTTGTAGAATTCTTTTCTCTCCAAACGAACACTTGCCAGAAATGCTTCATATGATATAGAGACGCTTGTGATATAGCAGTAAGGACTGACCAAAAACTAGTTAAATGACTCTTTCAATGAGATATAAATAAAACTTAATATCATTAAACCCTCAAGATACATATAATTGTGAAGGTGTTCAAAAGGCTGGCAAAACCTTCAAAAAGAAAACTTTGTCAAGCCTCCAGTGCCAAGCGATATCGGACTCCATTATCTGTGTTGTGCACATAGCCGACTCTTCTCGATCAGCATTACCTTCGAGCTCTCAGAGAAAAACAAATGATGTTAAAAGCCTTTTTTTCTCAAGAGTTATACGAGGAAGCTAAGTTTCTTATCAAAACTTCAGATGCCGGTCTGAAGCATTCAGGAGTTTCTTATTCAAAGTTGTGAATGGTTAATTTTGCCTACATTGGACACATTTTGGCTAAAAAGTATTAATTAACCTCCAGTAGTACAACCTTTTTAAGTAACACTGATTAGAGTCAGCTAGGTAATAAATAAAATCATCGCAGTGACCGCTAGTCCGTACAACGTATTAATTTTGTGTTAGAAGTTAACATTTTGTTTTTTAAAAATTCGGCGATATAGTTTATTATGCTTTCCACACCAAATTAGCTACACGCATGTTTCATTTAGAATATCAACATCAGGCTGTATTTCTCAGTCTGTTTGTCTGTTTGCCGCCGTCAAGTCTGTTTGCCGCCGTACGCAAGCCGCGGGATCGGCAGAACAGCCGGTGAGTTTCGGCTCGTTGTGCTTCAATCCGGGTGTGCTACAACTCGCGTTACATATTATGCGCCATTATGGGCAAAAAAATGGGGGTTACAAGGAACAAGTGAGTACAACGTACCCATCGAGAAACCTGCGATTGGCGTCGACACCAGTCTAAGCCTCAGCCCACGTTTCTTCTCGCCACCCGTACGCACCTGATACCTTGAAATAGAAAACACTACTAGCGATCAATTCCTTTTTTAAAGTTCGCTTCGCGTGTCTGGCTTCTTCTTGTTTTGCCTTGCATTTTCGCTTTCTTGACCTCCCAAGCTGCGAGCCGAGGATCAGAAGAACTCTAGCGATACGGAGTCGGAGTTGGGCTCCGGTTCGTCCTTAGCTGAGATCCTGGCCCTCATGAGCCGCATGTCCAGCGTTCCCGGGTTGGTGACGGAGCGTTCAGCAGCCGTTACTGGCGGGACCGGCGGTTAGAGACAACGTGAGCCCCAGCTACAGGGCTCGACGACCGCAAGTCCGCCACCGACTTCTTGGCGGAGCTGGACGTCTACGCAACAGCGTCCAGTTCCTCGGAAGCCTACGTGCTGAAGCGGATCCTCCCGCTTGCCTTGCCGGTGAGTGCGAGACGATGGTATGTGTTGCAAACTTGCCATATCTCGAGGCGTCTCGCCGCAGCTTCTGAGAGGAGTTCCTTGCACCGGGATACGAGTCCTGTGCCGAGCGAGAAATCGAGCGTCGCACACGGCATCCGGAAGATGGCCTTGTAGAGTATATCCGGGTCATGCCGAAACTGTTGAACGAGAAGTGCAAGTAGCTCCCGAGTCAGAATGGGTTGCTCGTATTGTTGCTCATTCACCTCCGTTACAACATGTATCTTTAGGGGCCAACTATGACACCACTGAAGACCTGGTGCAGGGAACCAGCCTGGTTTGCGTGGACTACAGGCCCCCGCCTTCAGCTGCAGATGCCTCCGAGCCGTCCTGTGCGTGGGTAACCCTTACACGCGTCGACGAAGAACGAGCAACCCTGACTGGACGCCTTCCTGAAAGGGACTGTGCCAACCTCGCCTACTTGCCCCTCGCCATGGGATACCCTTGACTGCAGTCGGGATGGCGTCGGGAGGCCTAATGTTTTTACATCAAGCTGGGTCGTCAAGAGTCAAAAGTCCTAATTCAGGGCAGAGCCGTATATGTAGGGAGTTTGGCCATTCGTTGGCAAGTATAGGAGACAAATGAGGAGGCGCTATTGGCCGAAGCGGGATGGTCGTGTTCCAGGGCGTCTTCACAAATTCGAATGTGGCCGACCAGAAGTCGGAAATAATACCCTGGCGGTGGTTGCGAGAGTCAATCTTGATAAGTGCGTCGGAGTAACTCTCGGTGACTGAAAATAGGGTGCATGTGATGTTTCAATCCCGGACATACAAAATTATAGTGGAAGAGTGTGACTATCGGAACGATGGACATATTCTGTAAGCCAAGCGCCAAGGGCCGAGAATCTGTCGTCCGAGCTGTCACACTATGTCCGAACAAAACAGAGTTCGAGCGGCACATTCGTTTCTTGCATGTTTCTGCATAATCAGGATCAAAACATCACGTGCACCTTATTTTGAAACTTGAAGGGTTACTACACTTCACTCATACGCACTTATTAAAACCATATACCGACCAACACATACACTCTCAGAAAAAAAGGTGTATTATTACACCCCTTGTCCCATATAATACACCCCAAAACTTCAATTCGACGTACAGCTCCCCGTAATCGAACAGGCGGCCCCAAAGTTTTCGAGGGGCTTGATAGCCGTATGGTACAACTTATTAAGATAGCTGATGTCCATATTATTGACTACAAAAAAGATTATCGGAGTTTTCTTGGCCGTACTGCAAAAGCTCCGTGTTTTCTTTCTTTGGTCTTTGATACGTACTTTAGCAATTTAATAAATTATATCGCACCGTTATCAAGCCCCTGGTAAAATTTGGTGCCGTCTGTTCGACTATAGGGCGCTGTACGTCAAAATGAAGTTTTGGGGTGTATTATATGGGACAAAAGGGTGTATGGTGATACCCTTTTTTTTAGAGTGTACCTTTGATTAAAAGTGTCTCGCCATCACCGCTACAGGGATTCTTTTCGGCTGCTGCGTGGCCAAGAGAGCATGTCGAGCTCACTTTCTGCGTCTGGTGCACGCCCTGGCTCTCCCTGCGCCTCCCATTGACCAAACTCTTTCTATACACGGCTATGATTTAGGGAAGGCCCAGGCAGCTGCGGCTTCCCTGAATTCCCAGAAGCAACTGAAGGGCTTCTCTTCAGGTGCTTCTGGGTCACTTCCTATAGGCACTGGATGCTGTGGTTGTGGCTGCGACTGAAGCAGAGCAACAGGTGACCACTGCCCTCCTGTATGGAGGGTGGTGGTCGCCTTTGCTCTGCCAGGGTTTGGACAAATCCTTGCAGATTTGTGGAAAACCCGGTGTTTGGTGAAAAAAGTCATTTTTATATATAAAAAAAAAGAAGTGCCTGCTTATGTTTCCAGACACTTGCAGCGCCTCGAACTAATGCATTCGGGTATGATCTCACTATTTTGAGATCTTCTTGCAAGAAATTGTGCTTACGCACAAGCAGCCGTTCAGTACGCGAGCCACGCGCAGGAACCGGCACGACAAGCACAGTCATATCACAGGGCGTCTCGTTTGGATGACCGGTTTCCACATTCGCTCCTTCCACCGTGCTTTGGCTGCGCATACACGCTCCAACCTCGCGAGACGACGAAGTGTGTTCCAAGTTATGAAGCTCGAACTGGGAAGCCTGGACATAAAAAAGAATCCCTGCCAGTGACTTGCCAGATGTAGCGGCTATTTGAGAAATCGGAACCGTGCATTTTTGTCCAAGTGAAGGAACTGCATCACAGAGCATGACGAAAGTAAGTGTGCGGGCGAGCTGGTAGATGTTGATCTTGCACAAAATGACCCAGTCTGCCGTAAAAGATAGAAAACTTAGAAGAAAAAAAGAATGAAAGACGTCTATAATTTCCTGTAATGCCGAATTAGAGCGCAGCTCTTGAGGAGGACGAGGGGAACGTACGGCGAGCAGGGTATGCCCCTCCTCCTTCTCCGTACCCTCTTCTCCTCCCCTCATTTCATTCTCCTTCTACTGCCCCTCCCCCTTTCCCACCCTCCACCTCATCTCATTATCCTCCCAACCTCCTCCCTCGTGACGTCACTGGTGACCCTCGTGACATCACTCGTGAAGGCCTCGTGAAGGTCGTAACCTTCGTGACGTCACGTGTGACGTCATTATGAAAACATCTCATAATGCAACGCGCGGTTACGCCGACCACGACGCCGCTCAAGCCGGAAACGGGCGCCTAAGAGCTGCACTCTAAAAGATCGTGACGTTATTAGGCTTAGGTGGACATCGGCTCGTAGACACATTTAAACTTGCTTTGGTGTACACAAGCCATTCCGGTATCGACAGCGCTGCCTTTTGTGACCCAGTACGCGTGGATAATCCCCGTCACTGAGTACATATAATGTATTAGTATTTTTTAGAGCGCAGCTCCTAGGCACTTGTTCCCATGATTCTCGGCGTCGCCATCGGCGTATCACGGCGCGTTGCATTATGGGACTTCACGGACCTATACATCATTTGAATTTCCCGCTGAATTAGCAAAGCAACTGAATTAGTGTGTAGGTCCTTGACGTCTCATAATGCAACACTGCACATCCAGTTTCTTCGCTAAGTTTAGCGGTGAAACTGACTTCACGTGACCTCAACAACAATTTGCACGTTGCATCATGGGACGTCACGGACCATTACACCAATTCAATTCCCCCTAAATTTAGTGGAGAATCGAAGTGGTGTTGAGGTCACGTGACGTCAATTTTCCCGCTAAATCTAGCGGAGACACTGAATTTGTTCATGAACGACGTGACATGAACTCATGTGACGTCATTTTCCCCGCTAAATTTAGCGGGACACCTGAGTTGGTGTGGAGGTGACGTGACGTAAATGTTTCAGCTAAATTTAGCGGGGAAACTGTGGGAGGATGGGAGGTTATTGAGGGGAAGAAGACTAAGGGAGGAGGAGGAAGGTATAGTCCACCGTACCCTCCCCGCATCCTCCTCCGTACTTTCCTCTCCTCATTTTTCCTGCCCTCCCCTCCTCCTTCCTACTCTCCCTTCCTCCTCCCCTGTACCCTCGCCTCCTCCTCCTGCGTACCCTCCCGTCACAGTATTTCGCAAAATAAAAACACCTCAAGAGCTGCGCTCTCATTTCGTATTACAGAAATTTGGAAGCGTTTTTCATTTTTTTTATTCAGGTAACGTCATGCTCTCAAACTTTCGCATTGTCGCCACCACTAACGTCTCAGTGATATTCAGCTTTCTACGATATGTAGTTTATTTACGCGGGTCGAAGAACTCAGTTCTCTTTTGTGCCAGGCGCCCTCAGTTCCGAACACGAATGTGACGCAGACTGCTGCACAATGCGACGTTTTTACGAGGGTTCCTCGCCTGGTCTCGCCGGCAACGGGAAGCAGAAGCGTCGGTAGAGCAGTACACTCATGGCGTCCACAACTGCGGTCGCCGCTGGCGAATACCTATGACTCGAAGTTTTCCGCACCGAAACGAGGAATCTGGAGGAGGTCCTCGGTATCGTTTTCTTGCCCGGAGCAGCGGGAGCCATTCGCTTGTTCGCGTCTTCGTCAACCTTGCTTCAAAAGGGGATGAACGCGAAGAAACGATGAATGATGATGAATAAACCTTTATTTATCGAGCATCAGGTGCAGATGTTAGGGCACCCGCCCGGTGGAGGGTATCCTTAGTTCGGGATACCCTGGCTACGGCTGGCTATCCGGGCCCTTGTCACCAAGTCTTGCTGGATCCCAGGGTCCGGGCTGGTCAGACAGGCCATCCACTGCTCGTAGGATGGGGTGGGTTTAGGAGTGAGGTCCGGGGTTCGTTGGCACTCCCATACCTGATGGTAAAGGTTGCCGGGAGAAGGACAAAAATTACAAGTGGCGGGGTATTGAGCGGGATAGTTGGCGTGAAGAAGGGTGCTGTGGGGATATGTGTTGGTCTGCAGTCTACGGAGGGTGGTGGCTTCATCTCTTGATAATCTTGGGTGCGGTGCCGGGTATTTTCTTCGGTCGTGACGGTAGTGGGCTAGTATGTCGGCATAGTTGATGAGCAGGTCGGTCGTGGGGGCAACAAGTGAGGTTGTTCCCTCTCGGGTAATGGCCCGGTGTGTATGCGCGCGGGCAGCGGCATGTGCCGCCTCATTACCTTCGAGGTGTTCGTGTCCGGGTACCCAGACTAGGTGTACTTCGGGGAGCCGGGGGATGGTCTTGAGGATGCGAAGCGCTGTTTTCCTTACGGAGGAGGAGGGGGGCATACCCTGCTCGCCGTACCCTGCCTTCCTCCTCCTCAAGAGCTGCGCTTTAAAGGGATACTACAACGGAATTTCGGCGCTCATTTTTTGGTCTATATGAGTTCAAAGGAGCAGCATCACATCGAACATACCAATATCTTGTGAAAAAAGTCACGAAAAGGAATTTTAAAACGAATTAAACGATTAGCAAAGAGCACCTGGTTGATGTGGCTAACGCCTCGCTTGTAATGCCCGTCTAGGAACCTTGACAGCTAGTGACAGAGGTTGTCTCGCCTCCGGTCACGACGAGAGAAGGGGGGCAGGAGGAACTCCCCTCTTCCCAAGAATGCCTTTTGTGTGTCGCAGAAGTCGCTATTGTCCCCCTACAAGTTTACAGAAGATTAACCCGTCACTCAAAATTCGTAAAAAAGCGACCGCTTCGGTGGCTGGAACGACTAGGCCATCATCTCGACGTCAGCCTCACCGTAGCTTTGCTCGTCCTGAGACGAACTACGTCACGATTGCGTTAGATGTCACGTGGTCTCCGCTGGGCCTTCTCCGAGCGCTTGCCAGAGTGGGCCATTTATAACGAAAAATACAGCCACCAGGCTCAAAATACAAATGTGCGATTGTCATTTGCGAATATTGTGGATCATATTCAACCTATTTTCGAACACGACAGGAATATTTCAAATTTCGTTGAAGTATCCCTTTAATACGGCATTACAGAAATTTGTAGACATCTTCAATTTTTTTTTCTAGGTTTTCTATCTTTTGCCACAGATTGTGGTCACTTAGTGCATGATCAACATCCACCAGCTCGCCTGCACAATCACTGTCGTCATGTTCTGCGATGCAGTTTATTCACTTGGACCAAAATGTATGGTTCCGGTTTCTCAAACAGCTGCTACATCTGGCAAGGAACGAGAACAAAACCCGTTCCTTATTGTTCCCCCGGACAGATAAGCCGCTGGCAAGGCGCTTCCCACGACGAAGGTGCCGCGTCGCCGCGTGGGCACATCGCTTCCGTGTAACAAGGCGAGAAAAAAAAAAGCATAGTTCGCTCGTTTTCAAAAAAATAACTGCTATGTTACGTCTCCTAGAGCCTAAGATATTACGTTTTTGTGAAAATATAACGCAGAATGTGCCTAAAAGAAGTAACAATTTTAAGTTCCGGAATCTCCCCGCAATTAACTATCTTTATTGGTAAACATTTATGGAGGTGGCGGGGACTGAGGACGGCCCCCCAAGAGAAAATAGTCTCCGTGTATTTATTTTGCTGTGAGTCTACTAAGACGTCTTGGCATCTAGAACTCGCCATTTTTATTGACTAAACCCCATCAAAATTTCTGCCATCAAAACAAGCTTCTAGGAAAAGCCCTTGAGTGCCCTTTAAATGTCGAGAGGGCGAAACAAATTGGCGTTTTTGAGTAAGAAAAAAATATTGCAGCTTTGAAACGTGGGGATTAATTTCTTCAATGATTTCTTTGTATTTTGACAGAAGAAAAAGCAAGGACAGCAGATCATATTTTTGTATAAAGCCATCGAAGGATAATCCTTTTTAGAAAATAGTTGCATCTACTGGAATAACATTAAGACACCCAATAAACGATGTTTCCGAGAAAAAGCGAATGTCTTTTTTTTTTTTGAAGGAAACAAGGTTTCAAGGAATGGCGTATTATATATTTTTGGGATGTACGGAATAACCTGACGAAATCCCCCACGGAGTGCGTCTTGGAAGCCGGAAGCTAATAATCCTCCCTAGAGCTCTCGTTTTTTACTGCATATCTTGCATTCTGGTCAATATTATTCTTCACTTTATCTCACGATAGACCACAGCGAATGCATCGAGCTATCGGAACCAATCCAGTGCCGAGTTTGTGTCACGTGACTTCAGAGAGTTGAGCAGAGATGCGCAGAGCGTGCTGTCACGTTGTGCGTCCCCAGCACTGCATTAGTTTGGACTGCTTGTAGCGACCTCTACAGTCAGTCGTTAGATGAAACAGAGTTTTTAGGAAGCGGCAGAATTGTGTTCGACAGAAAAAGAAAAAAAGGCGATTTCATCGCAATTAAGCAAGCATCCAAAGCGGCAATAGAGACGGCGTTGCTCATTGAAAAGAATTAGGTTCAGTTGATAAAGACGGATTATTAAGGCTGTCTGGTTCTATCAATTTGTTAGGTTTTTGTTTTGTTTTGTTGGTTTTCTCGGCTCTCGATCTTCGTTGTCTAGGAGAGTGTTCAGACGTGGGTGTTTAGTCAGACCAAATTAAAACGTGTGTTTTACCAGTAAAAAACTGTAAAATTTTGAATCCCGCGAGTGGACCTCTAAAAAGAGTGAGAACTTCATTACGGCTAATTAAGCCTTTTGCTGAAAAAAAGACCCAACGAAGGGGGGAAAAAGGAAACCTAAAAGAAGCATAATTCAGAAAGACATTAAAATATAGTAAATTTTAATTCCACAGTATAAAAAATATATGAGTGCAGACGTGGGCCTGTACAGTGATGTCTCGTTAATATGGGCGCCTCCGTTCCCCCCAAAATTGTCCATAATGTGAGTAGTGAATATTAGCGAGACAAAATTGCATGTATTTTCCCAGTTTATGTAGAAAAATGGTGTCCATAGAGCAGGGTATCTATTTTAAGAGGCTCCATATTAACAATACATGACTGTACCACATGAATCCCAAGGGTCGAGTCGGGGAAGAACAATGTAGTAAGTGAAGAGATGATGTCTTGAACGCTGCCGAACGTCTCATGTACAAGAACACAATAATGCGTGTAAGTGGAGTTTGTGCTGTTTCTTTTGCTAATACACAGAGTTTGCATTAGGCACAAAATCCTCTTTGTTCACTATTTAGGCGGCCGATTTTAAGCACCCACCTTTCCCTCAAACTGAGCAACAATGCTCTAATATATTTAGTCGTCTTATAAATTTCACCCAAAGTATCGAGGCAGTATATTTGTTCAGCAAGACTTGTTGTTGGGCTGGTTAGTTCATGGTACTGCGCATACTTGTATGCGCAAACACAGACGACAAACACGAAGGAGTGGACAAGGACAAGCGCAACTTTCAGCTAGTTTTACTGGTGGCCAGGCGACTGCGAAAGTTTAACGAGGAGCTTGCGTAGCACGCTTCAAAGGAAGGAAAAATATAAGGAAACATACAAAACAATATTAAAACCCCGTCACGCCAAAAATCACTCTATCAACCCAGATAAGAATTGAAATTAGGTATTAAACAAGAAAACCGAAGTGTGGCTAACAAAACGCTTCTATCAGCTCTCTTGCTCAAAACATCTTTACTCCTGCCCGGGATCCTGATCTCGTGAAGTTGCGGCGTACACATACGCGCCCCACAATGCACGGGGAAGTGCTCATTTTCTTTATTTTTTTTTTATCGATAACCCACGCTCGGGTGCCCGGTCACTGACGCATCGCCCCGTTCGGCCAATGTAAGCTTTCCCACACGTGAGTTGAATCTCACACACCACTGCGGCGGAGCATTCCTCATACGGTCTGGCATGCTTTTTGTTACTGCCACATGTCTTTTTGTTTTCTTTTTCAGAGGCCATCTTCGAACAAAGGTTTACAAAGCTTGCGTGGCGCGGAAAACACTACAGGTACATCGTAACTGTTCGCTAGCTTCTTCAAGTTGGGAGAAACTTGATGTATATAGGGCACCACCTCTGGCTTGCACGCTGGGTGGAGCGCGTCGTCCCGCTTTTTGTGTGTCCCCTCGATTTTCTGGAGCAGCGTCTCGGCGGCAGTCGTCACGAGCGAACAGGGGGAACCGTCGGACTTCAGTCTGTCCACCTGATTATCAAAGTTACTCTACATTGTATATGAGCACGACTTCCTAAATGCCGATCCTAGGGAGAGGTTTTTTTTATAGGTCGCTTTATAGTTTTTGAATGAGCCGGGTCAAACGGCAACAGACCCTCTGCACCCGAGGGTTGTAACTCCAGCAAATATCATCATCTTTTAAAATCAGTTTGATATCTAAGAAACTGGAGTGAGTCATGGGACGGTAGCTATATGTGTAAACGACAAGCTCATCCCTTGACTCCGAAGTGCGTTTGAAATCTCAGTATTTTCTTTATTCCGACAAAAATCACCACTCTTTTCTTTATTGTTCTTTTAGAATGCCGAGTTTCGTGTTTCTAAAACCCTGCATGTTCCTTAATTAAGGCGAGTCAGCGATTTTGCTCAATTTATGAGGATATAATTTCTACCCAACTGCAACTTTTCAAACGCTCGCTTTTCCGCAGAACACAGAGACAGCTGATTGCTGTGGAGCATAGGAGGGTACCAGCCACCGACGATGCTTGGAGTTTTATTAGATGGCAAAAAACAAAAAACAAAAAAAAAAACGATATTCGCAGGGACAACGAACAGTGAAACCTCATGTGCAGTTTGTTTTTTGTTTTGTTTTTTTTCGCAAAGGGTTTCTTTTTTTTTTTTTGATATAACCCTATTGTGGGCTTAGTTATCCGCTGGGATCCTTCTATTCATCACCCTGACTGACTATTCCCGTGTGCTGTCGCAATTATTATCGCAATTACTAATAAAAAAGAACAATGTGAAGCTGTGTACACTTTCAGGACCGTCTTCGGGTTGATGTGATTTCTTGCTGCGCAAAGTTTCTACGCTGCTGGTTAGATGGATGGAGAGATAATAGAGGCGAAACGCTATGTATGGGGCCGAAGCTTGCGCCATTTAGGCTAGAATCATTTACGCCCTTCTCATTCGGGTTTTTCTCTAAACTTGATTTCTTTTAGGCTTTTATCAGATTATTGTTGCCACTTTGTAGAGATGTATATACGTGTACAAAATAAAGGAGGGCGGGCATTTAAAATTAAAAAAATAACAGTCGAACTTAACGTAAGTATTGATTGTTTGATTGACAGGGCCTTCATGGCCCAAGGGCTGCTAACGCCAAAATGTGCGAACCAACCTCAGTAGGTCGATTCGGTGAGGAACTCCGCTCCGAAGGAAGGAAGCTTCACGGGTTGCCGGCGAGAGGGTGCTGGCTCCGCATTAGGACACATTATCATCATCATCCACTCCCCCCCCACACACACACACACAAAACACACAAACCGCTGGGTATGGTAATTGTTAAGATTTTTTTTTATAAAACTTTTTGAATCGAATCACGTAGTACTACCTCAGTTGTGTTGAATCTGACTCCAGTTGGGGTGGCGGACGGCCTTTGACTGAAGAATAGTTGAATAATCATTTAACGAGTGTATAAGTTTCAAGGTGGTGCCTCATAAACGTTCCAATAAGAAGTCATTATTCATCCTTTAGTAGTGCTGTCAAATAAGGCTGAAAAAAAGGTCAGTGTGCGGAGCCAACCAGTCAAAATGACCTTATTCAAAATTATGCACACACAGCACGCTGGGACTGACGTAGCTCAAGTGTCTAGCCGCGACCAATATTGTCTGCCCATCGTGCTAGATAGGAGGGCGGGAAAAGCATAAGCGCACTGAGCTGTGCCACTTTGTCACGTTTTCGCTTCTATTGAATATTGACCTCTACAATATTTAGCCACGGCGAGCAAAATGAATACTGAAACCCAAGACTCCGATTTGATATTACAGCAGCCGAGGGTTACTGCATTTTTTCTTCTCCACCTAAAATATTATATTTTTACTTAATTTTTTGGTTGAACTAACAAATACATATTTTCATCGAAGACATTAAAGGACCCGCATATCAAATGCATATAAAAATGCTTTCGAGATATAGAATAGAATTCAATTATTTTGATTTGTTTCTTCGCACCTTGTTAAAAGAGAATTCGTCTCCAACATAAATGACGAACTGAAAAACGCCAACTCTGAAAAGTAATTTTAGGTTGAAGTGTGTTACAATATTGGTGGAAAAATGTTGGTTTAGAAATATGCACTCAATTTTTCAAAAGCGAATACGCTTTTGTGCGTAGATTCGGCAATGAAATTTGATTGAAAGGGAGAAAACCTATAAATTAAGTGAATTATCAAGAGGTTGAACAATGCACATACAAAATAAATTGACGACGATCTTTAACGAAGGAAAGGGAGAGTAAGAAGAAAAATGAAATCAGCGAGGTTCTTGAGTCAACACTCCTTTATTTGAACTTAAGAAAATGTATTTATACACTGTATAATTGTAATATTCAGATAGTGTAAATGTCACAATGCGATAGCATAAACTTGACCAAAAAATTGGGAGATGATCTATTGTGTGAAAAGTTTATGCCTCTGGTTACGTCAACATTGATTTATTCAAAATTAAGATCCAAATGTAATATTGAAATCATAAAAACCTAATGAAGGTAAACGAGGCAACTAATATGTGTGTATTTTATTTTATTTGTTACCGGCTTGAGGAATGTTTCGGGCACAATATATAAGTGTATACTATGAAAATTGTCGAACCCTGACTAAGATTTGTCACCATCCTTCCCACAAGCCACGTAGGCGATGTAGAAAATAAGTTTTTTGTGTGAGATCTGTGAAAAAATAAAATTATGAATATACTGAAAATAAGATAGAAGAAAATGTCTTAGACAGCGACGCGTAAGATATTAACCGCGAGTCAAAGAAGCAACAATCAACGGGAAGCCTCCGATTCAAGCAAGACAGTATGAAGCATACTCGTTCCCCTTCCTGTTCCCGCCTCCCTCCCTCTCAGGGAAAGATAACTGTTTTGATGAAAAGTGGCCCTTATCTGTTCCCTCTCCATATTACCATTAACGTTAACAAAGCTAAAAATGAAAAGCTTTGCCCCGGGCAAACAACACACTGACACAAAAATCAGGAACAATGTTTCGGTTGCCCAAACAGTGAAGAAAGTAAAGGTAAAACAATACACAAACTGAAACAAAGAAAAGAAAATAGGGTACAAAAGGGTTTCAGGGTGACCGAGTCCGAAATATGATTTCCCTCTCGACGGAAACCGAGGACAGCTCTGTTCTAGTCTTCATCTTTCACCGCTATCGGTGTCCCGAAAGAACGGTCGTAGTTACTGACACTGCCCCGAAATTAAATTAACTTCTAGCTCTCTTCGTGTTCTTTTTTTGTAGTTTGATTGTTAATCATTCTTCTATTTCTCTATTGTTTTCCATCGGAATTTGATTTAACCCCGTAATTACTCCAGGCTCCAGCAATAAATTGATACCTCGACGAAAACCAAGCATAATTAAAGGGGTTATGAATTCGCTATCTGCTATTTGATTAACTAGTGCACCGAGAAAAAACGCCCAGTTCGCAAAAAATAAACCGGAAATTAGTGTTTGTTTACAGGCGTTTTAGTTTCGCAACGAGAGAAGAATTTACTAGGTTTACATTTTATTTTTGCTCCCCAACTACCCGATTCTTTCTATAGGACAAATTTTTCCTTAGAAAAAAAGTAACCCACCCATCGAAAAAAAAACAAAAACATTATTGTACTGTAGAGTTAGAATACTTATGGGATAAAAGGAGCCATATATCCTCATTTATAAGAGTAAATGCCAAAACGTACGTATTACGCAATATATTTTTTCAATCAAAGTTGTATTTCTCTTTATATTTCTGATCAAGGCACTTTAGAATGTATTTTGGGTGTTCACTGTCCCTTTAACGAAACACACCAGGAAGGAATGTTCTCTTGACTAGAGATAATTCGCTTGGCTGGGCTTGCGGGAGCTTGAATACAAAACTGCATAAGAATCATAACTGTCGAAAGGCAAAACAAAACCCCCTGCAACCAATATCTGCTACGGACCACGACGCGTCATATAAAGAGCACGTCTGCGCCATAACAAGGTAACCATACGTGGGTGAAAAGACTCACCCGGGCACCCCGTTGTCAGCTTTCACTTAACTGTCTTTGTAATGGTTAAAGGAAAGCACTGTCCAAACGCAGGTGGTAATCTTTTGCAGTCACACGCACGATAAGCAATTATATCGCAATATGACTTCAACAAAACCATACTTGGGTATTCTCCTGTATGGTTCGTTTTTGTGAAAACATAACATGCCACTAGTTTCACATGTTGCGGTTTTTGTCCTATTTTCGATATGTTCGGTTTTTGACATTTGTTCCACTCATACCATTACACACTTCTGAAGATGTCTTTGAGGTCATTTTTCTGCAGTGTACTCGTCGAGTTAAAAAAAGAAAATCACTGCAATCTACGGCTCAAGACAGACGAAATATGTCGGAGACATAATGGCGACCTGAGACTGAGCATGAAGTGAACCTGTGAAGTGTCATTGAAAGCGGCACTTCTTCGATTACATTATTTGCAATTGAAGCTCTTCATCAATGACGTCATTCCATCAGCTCTCTTGATCCGCATCAGTTTGAAATCATGGACACATCGAATGCTCTGTTTGAACGTCAATATAGTAACACAGATTTTGAAAGTATCAGCGACGTTTTCCATCGGAAGAGAAACAAAAAATAATGAAGCCCTCAAAGCTAAATCGGCCCCCTGAAACACCGGATTCTTGAACAGGCTGCCCTATCGGCTAAGTGCCTCTTCTCAACACAAGGTGTTCTACACTCCTAATGCACCGAAAGGCAGCAAACGACACCCCCTACCCCTCTTCCTCTCTCTCCCGCCCCCGCCCCCTCCCCCCTTCGTACAACACCACTTTCGAGGAACAAGGAACACAAGTGAATTAGAAGAAAGAACACCACGAAGAGGAAGAGTGTCGTACGGACAGGGAGCGAAGAGGAAACATTAGGAGAAATTTGGTCGGGACAGCGGCAACGTGGTGGTTTAAGCGTCTTTTACTCTGTTGCCCTTTTTTCGCAAAATGTGAACTTGCGCTTGTCGACATTAACGCTGAGTAATGGACCGAAAACAGCTCCAACTTGGGGAAAGAAGCCGGCAGGAGTTTGCTATTACAAGACATTCTTGTAATAGCAACTGCCTCTGAAAACGGCGTTTTGCCGAGTGGAAACAGACGCTAGCCGTTGCAGTCATCAACGCCGTAGATGCGGGAAATAATATCCATGGCAGAGGGAACGTGCACACTAGTTTTCTCTATTGTTTGCCCGATTCGATCCCGAAGGAACGTTTTGGAATTTAATCGGAGCTTCACTGGTTGTTTCTTGATATTTGAGAGTCGCATACATTGCACAAGAAGCAGTGCCTGTTCACGAACAAAAAAATGGCTTTTAAGCCGGGGTCACTCTGTACATCGTACCAAAGACAGTCTGCAAAACAGATTCGAACGCGAGTCACCTCGAGGTCCATGCTTCGAATGCCGCATCGCAACGAGTTGAAAGAGAAACATGGCCCGCGGCATTCGAACCACGAATATTGCAGTGACTGATGTCTTCAGACTGCATGTTTGTACGAAGCATAAGCAGTGTGAACCCCGTCTTAAGTATGTGACTGAGCTAGAGGTTCTGTTTTAAAGACATTTTGGGCTCTTTAAAGCAGGAGTAAACCCAGAAAACATTATACAAATAACAGTTAGTTCACAAAACCTGAGATCTGTTTTTTTCTTGTTGTTGGATCGGTGACATTGGTCATACAAAAACTTACTCCAGACACCATCAAAACATACTTATGTACGAAGCAAAGTTATTTCGAGCAAGCTTGACGCACGCACGCAGACTGTACGGTCACCATGTCGGCCGCGAACATTGTGTCTTTTTATAATGTGTGGGCGATGTGACAGCGGCTAAAGTTACGCGCGATTTCTAGCACTCTTTAGTAAAGTGTTGCGACAATTACACATAAAAAACTTGCTATACGAAGGAATACTCGAGATTCACGAGCAGTGCACTAATCATTGAACATTATTTCTTGACAAGTAGGGTTATTAGATGGACGATCAGCATTAACAAGGAGGTGCCACCACTTTGTGAACAACAGCACTCTCCCCCACCACGTTTTTGCAATCTTGGGCGGCGGGGGGGGGGGGGGGGGGGGGGAGGGGGGGGGGGGGCAAACCTATCGCCTTGCGGTGCTACGAATATCATGCCCAGTACTGGGCCATACACCTTCGTTCATGTCATTCCAGTCAGGGGCATTCCTCGAGGTTTGTATGCGCTACTCGTGTGGTTACTAAATTTCCACAAGGCGGTGCAGCTTCTATCATGAAACTTAAGCTTTGCCGCTGGAAGCCCATAGAACCCGTTGTTTTCGACCAATGATCGGTTAGCCTTAACTACTGTATTTCCGACAATACATTTTAATTTTAGGCTATCTCTAGCAACAGCACGAAGCACATCTCCGCTTAATACCAAATCTGGACCTAACGAGAACTCTTTTTGTAGCCAATCGATAATTTCGACTAGGCGCGCAAAGTCCTTTCATCGACTCGTTTACGGCTCAGGAGTTGAACGACCCGCATTTTGCGGAACGCCGATTCGACGAAGCCCGGACTAGCCCCTTCGCTCCAGTAGCGAACTCCTCATTTGCAGGCCGAAATTGAACGCGTCTACTTTGTTTCACCCTTTCCGTGAACCGTTGCGGCCGCTTCGAGCAATTCCAGCCAATCCAGCACTGTGAACCGTGTACCACGTGACTTCGTGCCCCGCGCGTCGCTCTGCGGTTGCCGATGGGTCACGTGACATTAACACGGCGTCGGGTTGGGCTCCGATGGCTCGTGGCGTCAGTCGTGGTTTATCGCGAGGGGGAACGTAGTGGAGATAGTAGCGACCCAACAAAAATAAGTGCAAGAGTTTGAAGCGATGTAATCTCGTGGGGCGACCATATCCCCCCTTTCGTCGCAGCTCTTCGCGAAGGCCGAAAGTGGGTTCAAACAGCCGGAAGTAACGACGTGGATCGAACTTTGGGGCGCAGGCTTCTCTGGACCCGTGTGCGACGCATAGAGGAGCGCGTATGGTCAATGGGGAATTTTTAATTTCTTTTTTAGGTGAGGCGCATTTTGAGCGGCGTTGCAAGAACACACTTTTTCCGAGCATTCTTGTATGTGAGGAGTAGATTGTAGCCGAAAGGAACGTCGACGTCACAACGAGAACACAGTGAGCATGTCTGAAAAAGCAAAAACAGAAAAAGAAATTGTAAAACACTGAATGATAGAAAATATAGAACCCACTTACGTATATGTTGATTCCTCGGAGGTGCTTCCGTACTTTTAATTTGAATTATGCCGTAAAACAATAATCGTAGTTAACTATTATAAGTGTAGAAATACTGGACCTCTTTCACATAAAGACGAGACCAAGCGTCGAATGATCGAACTAGAATTGGCGAACGGAAGGGGAGTATCGCCCCCTGTCCTGCATCCTCTATGACGAAGGTCTGAGTCGCGGGAAAGGAGGGAGAGGTGGCAAAAATCTCTCTCTAAATGCAAACCGTAGATCGACCTCTTGGCCATGTGTTAAAAAGAAGAAATAAAGATAAGGCATGTTAACACTTTTTTAAAGTTCTTTTTTTTTTTCCTTTTTCACGTAAGAAGGGTTTGTGAAGCCGCGCCCTAATCATCATGGCAAAAAGAAAAAGCGTTCAGATTATCTGTCAATGAGAACGCATAACTGACGATTTGAACATAATAAATACTATTAGGTTATGGCCATTTTATTTCGCTATTCTTCTGCGACTTCAGTGGAGAGTTGCAAATTTTAATGCTTTTGAAGCAATACGAACTGCTTCAATGACTATTCTTTTTAGCTGAACTGGCAAGGAAGGCTAATGATTGCTATTCTTAGTAGATCGCGGTGAAGTATTTACTGGTTAACTCCTGCAAGTGTATCTCAAAGGGATATAATGTCGTTCAGACAGGCGGTGAAACTAAGCACAAAATAAAATCTAGACTTCCAAAAACAAAAGTTGCGCGGACGGTTATTTGTTTTGATGCAAATGAACAGCGTCAGCTGGTGTGACATTTTGATGCTATTGCGTCCTCATTGACAGGAAATTCCGGTGATGTTGCTTCGCTCAGTGTCTCGCGCAAACCACCACCGATCACACACAGAACAGTTAGCACGAAGCACGTTCTCACGGACGCGCTGCAGAAATTGCTTGGTCGCAGTAAAGCCGTTGCACAAGCGTGTCCATTCTTTCACTCGGTGTAGCTCCAACCACACGGGGCGTATTTTCGACGTATTTGTGGGCGTTTTGGCGGGCGTAATCCCGATGTACAGCGGGCGTTGGGACGAACGCTTCCTCGGTCGGCCTAAATACGCGCGAGTTCGGCCATCCGACCAAGACATATCTCGGCGCATCGGCGTATTTCGGCGTGGCGTATATACACCAACTCAACTCTCCTACGTCACGCCGCGGTGGTGGCGCGCCGGACGCACTTCCGGTCTGGGGCGGTGGGCAGAAGTCGCCGTGCCAGACATGCATTCCTGTGTTCCTTTGGAAGAAACGAGACAAAACACCTGCCTTCTCGTCAAAATGCTGCGATGGGGGCTGTACCAAGAGAGTCTGGGAAGGTTTGAAGATCAGTTTTCATGTGTTTTTGCCACCTCCGTTCGTCCGAGAACGTCGATAGCAGCCGTGAAAAGGGCAAACCTGACGCTGTCGAACTACGATTGCGTGTGCGGGCCACAATTTGTAGTCGCCAGATGTATTTGCTTTGTTCCAACATGACCGAGAGAAAACCCCCAAGTTGTCCGGACCACCCACGGATTCAGTGCGTCTTCAAATTCACACGGCCGCCTGATCGTTCGAACTTTCGTCTGCTCTTTCAAAGTTGTCTGCTTTTTGTCGTCTGCTCGTTCAAACAAAAGCGGCCCGTAGACCAAACTTTGACCCGGTGATTGCAATAAGAAGTAATTTCAGGCCTCAATAGACTTAAGTAGGCTCGGTGTAAGCAGTAGATACAAGATGTTGATCATTGGTACCGGTGGCCATCACCTACTTGTTACGCTTTGTCTGTTCCCGCTTCCGATTTTCAGTATCGACGTCGATCATCGCCGCTACCTTCTACACTTTTGCAGCACGAGGGTCGTCGCAACCGAAAATAGCTAGAAGAGTCTCATCATGGTTTTGTACGTCCATTCTGCGGCGGTCATGCAAATACATCGCCGCACGTCAAATTATTTATGCAAAGTTTAGCAGCGTAACGAGCCTTGATGATTTCGCTCAGGCGATTAAAGTGGTAAGACATTGCGATGAGGACGTAGAATCGACGACTCCAACTCGAAAAAGAGTATGCAGACTCACACAGACGCCGACAACGTGACATTCGAATGGTTTGTTGACGCGGGACGCGGTGCTTCTTGCCCGTACTCCATGCGCGTGCGTTCCAACTGTCGTCTGCTCTTTCAAACTTGGCTGCTTTTTGTCGTCAGTTCGTTCAAACGACAGCGGCTCGTAAACCAAACATTGACCCGGTAATTGCGATAAGAACTAAGTGCAGGCCTCAAAACACTTTTGAAGGTTGGTTGGGGTAAGTCGGCTAAGTGTAAACAGATACAAGAAGTTGTTGATCATTGTTACCAGTGGCCATCACCGACTTGTAATGCCCGATTCTACTTGAGGCTTTCAGTATCGATGTCCACCATCTCAGCTACGTTCCACGCTTTTGCAGTCCGAGCGACGTCGCGACTGAAAATAGCGAGCAGAATCTCGACGTGGGAGTCAGGCTTTAGCGCCCAATCTGCGGCGTCCACGTGAAATGAATCGCCGCAAGTCACATTATTCACGCAAGGTTTTGCCTCGATAGTTTTGCTGAAGCCGCTCAAGTATTCAGACATTGTTAGGAGGACGTAGAATCAACAATTCCAACGCGAAAAAGAGCACGGGGACTCCCACCGACGCCGACAACAACGCAATTCAATGGTTTGTTTATGGGCGACGGCGGGCTTCTTGCCCACCATCCACGGCGCATGCGCGGCGCCGGTGACGTCCGCTAGGGGCGCTCCGGTTTGTTTGTAAACATGAGTTGGTGTATACGGAAGCGTACGGCGCGGTGCCGGCCGATCAGCTCCCGGGTTGAGAGCCGGAAGTTGCTCGGGGATTGGCTTGCCTAGCTATGCGGCCGGCGGGCTGCAGCTTGACTTAGCCGTCGAAATGGAAGCTCACTTATCGCGTTCGCCGGTTTATCTGCGAACTGTACGAAATTGCTATATCGATTTGGAACGAGCGATGAACAACTGAGACAGAAGAAAATACCATCGATGTTGCGGGCGACGGGGAATAACTACGAAAGGAAGGGTTTTGAGCAGAGATTGCGGCCGTCCTCCTGCCGGGAGTTTTTGGCAACTTGACGTTTGCAACGAACAATTACGAAACAGTTGTTAGCAAATTAGGCTTTGGAAGCGCATTAACATTCAGTTATTTCTGTCCCCTTGCGGAACGTAATAATATAGCATCCGATCTCCATTTTGCTCCCCCTCTCAAGAAAGGCGCGAGTAGGGCTACACTGCACCAAACGCCGTGGAGACGTCGACGAAAAGCATCTTGTGTGGTTTGGCGACCTTCCCCTCTTCCCTTCTGTGAAAAAAAACAACAAAAACGCGCACCAAAACAACTGATTACGCCCGTTGAAACGCACGTAAATTGGTTGAGAATACGTCCTCTGTGGGTCGGCCTTATATAACGCTCTTTTCTACTTGCCGCCACACGTTCACGCACATCGTGATCGTAACGTCGGATGCTTTTCCTCCTAAACCCCCTGGTGAAACCGTCGGCGCCAGCACACTGACAACGTTGTCCCTTAGGGGCGCGTTCACACAGTCGACCAGCCTCTTCTTGCGCCAGCGCATGCTGCCTAACCGGCGTACCGGTTGGCAACCTATCACAGATGATTCGATAATTTCCTTCCCAAATCTGTTGTTGTTGTGGTTTTCTTTCGTTTCTTTGGGGTTAGGGTGACCACCCGTCCCGCGACTCGTAGGACAGTCCCGCATTGAGGGCTCGTGTCCAGCGTCCCACAAGAAATATTGAAATCTTGAAAATGTCCCGCATTTCAAACTGCTGTAAACTTAACTATGCAACGCATGGCGCTGCTAAACAACAGGACACGGGGAAATGCGGAGGTCGCTGGTAATCGTGTGAATCGCGATGGTACAGCATTTTGCATCCAAGCATTGCGGGAAGAGACCGATGTTCTCGCATTATAACTGACGCGCATGAGCCGTTGTTCCTCTCTTCGCTCGGTGGCAATATATTGGAGAGAAAATTGCTCGTCAAAAGTTGAAAATAAATTATTGTAATTATTTTCAAATCATGCTGTGTCATTTCAAAAAAGGTTCTGTCAATATTTTTTTTTTTTTGTGAAGACGGTTACACAGGACTGCAAGTCACAACGGTCAAAAAGAGAGACTCGAAATTTCACTTGGAGCATGTTGGTAAAAATAAGAATCATCGGGAAACAAGAAGCCATAACATATTTACTGTTTCTTCTTTCCTTCTGATGGATTGAGTTCTGCTGCAGTCGATTTCATGTTTTCAACTTAGGCACATTTTCTAAGATATGTGCCATTAAAACTCAATATATATCACTGGGAGCGAAAATTATTTGAGCTTAATTGCAGCAGTACAATTTGCATCTGTATAATATGTTTTGAGACAAGACAGGATGTTAAATGTACTACCAGAGCCGCATTTCGTGGCGTCTGTTGATAAATTTCCTCGAATATTTATTTTTTCTATTATTCTATTTCCCTCCTTGTGCCCCAGACTCAGGTAACGAAAACCCCCGAGACTAGGGCATAAGGAGGAAAAAATATGCTTCCTACTTCTACTCCAGTCTCCAGTTAAAAAGCATCATAATAAACTTCCCCCAGCTCGACTGCGCACTAAGTATTGCAGTTGCCACACTCTAAGTATAATACCCCCCTCCCCCCCCCCCCTTCCCCCGCCCACCGGGGGTCAGCGTGTCCCGCATTTTGCTAGCAGGGAGGTGGTTTGGGGTAGGGGGAGGGAGGGGAGAGGGAGGGGGAGGGGAGTTATAGTTATTTTCTTGAGGGTGCGATTTTCTACAATATGCCTCCTCCATCACTTTTATTGACGAAGACGGAAGTCGAATTCCCCTAAAAAAATCCTGAACTTTCCAGACTGCTTCACACGCCGTCATGGTACTGGGTTTTGGAGCTTTTTATCTAATTTTTCAAACAAAAATCGTGTATTTTAGTTTTATTCCTTTTTCGGTCTGACAGTTTTCTTTCTTTTTAACACTTTTTATCTTTATCCCTTTCCTTCCAAGGTTTGTTGGCGCCTTTAGGGGGTGCTTCTGTTTCATCCTTGATCGTTGCTACTTGAAAGATGTCATGTTTTCTTTTCGGTCATATCTGTTTATTCTTTCGTGGGTAAATTTCGCAATATGGTATGAAACATTGTTAAAAAGAAGATTGGATTTAGTGGATAAAACATTGATTAGCACAGATTTAATCTTCGAAGCAAGAGGGACTTATCTCGGGGCCCGGGTCAGACAAAATTAAAGTGCGCCGTTTTGAGTGAAATAATGGAAAGTAAAAATTCCGCGAATAAAGCTCTAAAGGGGGACAAATACTTTAGATTTAATGTTTCAATAAAAAAAAAAAAAAGAAAGGATCCGAACATGCCAAAATAAAATACATCGCGCCGCAATACAAATACAAAAAGAAAGAAGAAATGACCTTATAAGTGATATTCAGCCGGAGGCGGAAGTAATAAAACGGCGAAACATACATAAACAAAAAACAAGAAAAAAAAGGAAAGAAGCCACAATCGTCTCGAACGCTGCTATATCTTGTCGTACCTCAACGTGAATAACCTCAATAATTATACGAGCGGCAGCCGCCCTGTAGTTGCACCGTGTCTCGTCCGTATACGAGTGCTCGTACAGCGGGAAAACCAGTTGCTCTTAGTGCATGTTAAGGAGCGACGAAGTATAAATGCTTAACGACTCGAAAGCGCGCGCTTAATTACAGTTTGAGCTTCACCGTGCCGCAATATTTTCCAAGGGACACGCCACCATCTTTATGTCACTTATTGAGCCGTAGGCACTGTTGAATTGTTTTTGATCCTTGCAGCAACCTACCGATCTTCTAGTATTTGCTGCGGGTCCCCCCCCCCCCCCCCCCCCCCCCTTCCCCGCCACAATATTGGCAAAAAAAAAAAACATATCGTCGCCGCCGCTAGTGTTTGTATATACAGCCGACTGCCACTTCACTCAAGTCGCAGTCAAAAGACAAGGTGTTCACTGCACACATCAGAAGTACCTGCGGAGAGGCCTCCAGCACGTTTCGAAGCATGCTTGGTTCATTCATTTGTACGCTTCGAACATAAAGGTTGCTAAAGTTGAAGCTCGGGCGAGTTGGCACGACATACCAACTGGACCAAGCTGAAGATGAAAGCAGAAAAAAAAAACAAAAAAAACGACGGACCGGATGAAGGAAGACACGGACAAAGCGATCCGTCTCACTTATGGCGCTTTGACAATTGCAGATTCGCTGGCACATTCCGCGCGTGCAGGGAGTGGAACTTGGAGCCGGGTGGCGAAACCGACTCGTCGCCGGAGGAAAATCTGGATGCACAAAAGTGACGATTCACTTTTGGCGCTGCTTGAACTGTGCTCCGTCGAATCGAAGTGTCGGACTTCAGGTGAAACAGAAAGATAGACCTCCTCAACTCAACGCATCACTCCTCCCGAATTTGGTTTGCGCGCACGCCCAGTGCTCGCATCTGTTGTGGGCAGAGCGGGCTTCGTCTGAAAACTGTGTGTCGGTCTATGCCGAATATTTAACCTTTATAATTGCATTATAAAGGAAACTCGTCGTCAAATGAACGATGTAAAATTATTTTACCGTTATTGTTGACTGCGACGTCGCTCTTTTCCAAGCACGCCGCTTCATAGCCCCTTTTTTCAGCCGGCCTGTTGTAGTCTAGTCTCGTTGCACATCATCGTCCATGGAAAGTTCCTGAGGCGGGACCGCACCGAGGCAGCCTAGCTTTTGCGGGTGAGATTAGCCACCGTAATCTCATGCCAGCAGCAGAATCCATCGCGCCGTGAAGACAGCGGCCAGGATTATATTCCGGTTGGGCGAATCCCGCCGACTTAGGTTAATCCTTCGCGAAGAAGACTCCGGAATAGAAACCTCCTCTCCTCCACCGACGACTCAAACAGTGCATGCCACAGTTGAGATCCTTACTGCAATTAGGTCCCTCGAGGATGTGCACCGCAGCTTATATGTAGTGACGACTGACTGGCACTGGCACACATGACGAAGTACGTTTTGAGGAGAAGAAATGACTCATTCCTGTTCACATCTTCGCAACTTTGTACGGTAAAGATTACAAGTAATAAAATCACATGAAGTAGATTACTTTTTGGAGTAATTTTGTAATCATTTCAATCCATCCGCCGTAATTCTTTTTTGTCACGATTTGTCGTCTTTGCTTCTAAATATCCCTCGACGATTTTGCGAGTTGTTTATCGAAGTAGTCACCCTGAAGTGTCACTGATCGAAAACAACGGCGTTTCACTTCCCCAGTCAGTGGTCAGCTTCGTAACGAACCATTTTCATTGGTGTTTGCTTGTGAGGACACTACTTCATTTCTCACCTTAAGCAGGTTTAGTGATGTGCCTCTGTCTGAAATAGTCTTTGAAGAGGCCGGTGTTTTATGTCTACTAAGTGCTAAAGAATACTTATAGATACTTAAACACGAATATACTTACAAATACTGCGCAAGGCATTTCTGCGACCTTGACAGCCATTCTCACTCAGTCATTTTCTGTAGGTCAAATTCCTCAAGAATGGCGTATAGCTAAGGTAATGCCCATCTTCAAATCTGGGTATCGCGCTTTCTCATTAAACTATCGGCCTATCTTACTAACCTGCACTATTTGTAAACTTCTGGAGCACATCATACATTCTCAATTCATGTGATATATACCGGACCACTAAATTATTTTCAAGGGTCAGCACGGTTTTCGCAAAGGTTACTCATGCGACACTCAACTTGCCGGTTTTGTTTACGACCTACACACATCTCTTGATGCTGGTTTCTAAGTTGATGCGATTTTTCTCGACTTTTCAAAGGCTTTTCACCGCGTTCCCCACCACAGGCTTTTGCTAATCATTGCACAGCTTAAGATTAATCCTAATGCTCTTTCAGGGATAAAATACTTTCTCTCGAGTAGACTTTAGTTGACTTTCATTACCGATTCCAACTCCTCTTTCGCACAAGTGGCATGTTGAGTTCCCCAGGGAAGCGTGCTAGGTCTATCACCTTTCCTCGTATAGACCGTTCCATTAGGGTCATAGCAGAGAGGGTAAAAGAGAAAAAAAATGCACTCCCCCTCTCCCCCGCAAGCCGTCCGCTCCGCCGAGTGGGCTGTAGCTAGCGTCCGGCTGGCGTGCAGACTCTGTTTAAAATCGCGTCATTTTGGAACTTTCAAGCGCAGATGCGCATATTTTGGTATGCCAGTTATCGTGTAATACTATGCTAGGTAAAAAGACTCACAGGGTCCAATTGCACTGTTACCTGCGTGCAAATAAAAAACAAAAATAGGGAAAACTGTGTCAGATTGGCCGGTCTCTTTGGCGGAAAGAAAACCCGGTTGCTCTACCTATTTTACTATACAAAAGTTCGTACTGGTGTAGGCCTTTAGCGACCATGAGTGGAAGTCTGAAATAATAAATAAAAACTTGCTCTCCTGCCGCAATACACGCAGTAGTAGAGGGTAGTACTGCCGGCTGACTCAACTGCTATTTAAGTAACGGAAAAAAGATATGCTAGTTGATCATTTACCGAAATAGAACAACAGAGAGCTATAGGCTGATTTTGGAGTAGCCACAACTATTACAAGAACGCGAACCACTTCACAACGGCAGCCACGAGCGAGAGTTCGGTGTTCGGTAGAGCCCACCGATACAGCCCAAAGATGGAGAACGGCAACCTCCCGGTTTGCCGTCTGCTAGCGGAGTCGGCGGCGTGCCTCTCTCTCTCGTTTTACCCCGCCGAGCCCGCTGAACTTCCCGGATGTGTGGAGAGGGCGCTGCGGTCGAACAAAATGGTGCCGCCCAGAGAGCGCTAAATGGAATGGTCTATAAATTGATGACCTACCTACTTGCGTTTCATCTCATTTCCGCCTTTTTGCTGACGACTGTGTCATCTACCGTAATATCTCTTCTAACACGGACCTCCAAACTCTCCAACCAGGCCTGGACCAGTTAACCACGTGGTGTTCTTCATGGCTAATGACCCTCAACCATAACAAAACAAAACATATGTCATATACCAAACGCTTCCCTCAAATTCCAACCTATTACCTTCTGAATAACAATACTGTGCAACTCCCTTCTACCTTTAAGTACCTGGGTGCCCACTTTCAGTCTGAAATATCATTGCACTACCACATTGATCTCGCTCTTGCTTCCGTTAACCGTTCCCTTGTATTCATAAAGCACACTCTTCAACAAGCACCCGCTCGTTTATGAAAGCTTGCTTATAACACTCTAATTCGCCCCAAATTGGATAGGCTTCCGCCATATGTGAACCTGAGCAAGCCTACATTATAAGTAACATCGAGTCCCTGCAAAACCGTGCTGTTCGTTTCATTTGTTCTGACCAACCTCCATATTTATGTGTCACCGCATTAAAAAATCAAGATGAGTTGCAAGACTTAGATTGTGAAAACCAGCTGAACGTGCCCGTCTATCATTATTTCACAAGCTTTATCACCATGCATCGCTTCACGACGATTGTTTTTCAAACAATCCCCATTATCTGTCCACGTCGCCATCATTCGTCCAAAGTAACGCGCATCACCTGCCACTCATCTAGTTACGCACGATCATTCATACCACGAACCATAATCAACTCGAACAACCTACCGGCTCGCATTGCAACTGAACTAGATATGTCTAAATTCTGAGCACTCGTGCGCAGTTATAATAGTATTTATAATTCTTTTTTATCCCTTGTTCTCATATTGTCGTAGTATGCTTTTTGTGTTTTTCTGTGTGTAGTGTGATATGCCTGCTTGCCCCCCCCCCCCCCCCCCCCTCCCATGCAATACCCTCATACAGAGGGCCTTTAGAAGTATTTTAAATAAATAAATAAATAAATTGAATTTATAAGGGAAGCAATTGCAAGTGTAATCTGATAAATTTTAGGAGTACTAATATTTCTCGCAACCTTTACTAATTTGTGCTCCACTTCATAATGGCGTTCTTTGTTCATGCAAGTTTCCGGCCGAGGGATACACGAACCAAGTCTTTTACAGGAAGACGGCTTACCGAAATTGGTGAATTAAGAAGATTCATATTTTATAATTCGGTGATTCTAATCTAGCGGACATGTACGAAAAACTTGTATTTAAATTGGTAGATAACTCTGTAGTTTCAAAATTGTAAAGTAATAAAAAAAAGTAAGGTTTACTTTTTCGAGTAATGGGCAGTTACTTTTCTTTTTAAGTAATCAAACCATCTAATTGAATACTTTTTACCAAGAGTACACGTAATTGTAATCAAATGCATTTTTTTTCGAGTAACATGCTCAATATTGATGTTTCTTAAGATAGGCACAGTCAGCGCTGTTGTCGGCGCAGAAAACACCGCCTCTAGTCGCCATTCTTTACTTTTCTTAAGTTGTCGGTGCCCATAGCTGTAATTATCCCCTAAGCGTGACCATTACGTAATACACGTACTAGGAACGCGCAAAGAGTGGTTCGGATCGAATATTGTCGCGTCATTCGTCACCTTCTCAGTGCAAAAGCAAAGCCACGACAACCGGTCTTCGCGTAAGCGTGTCGAAGCTTGGGACGACAATGTGCTATTCGGTTTGAAGCTGTATACTTGCATATCCTTAGCATTTCTTTTTCATTAAGCTCGGGGCCTCTCCACAATTTAAGTAAAATATTATATAAAAAAGTGAAAGCCGTTTACAACTCCCTGTAACACCGAATTAGAGTGCAGCTCTTGAGGAGGAGGAGGAGGGAAGGGTACTGGGGGGGGGGGGGTGAAGTGACCTGGGGGGGGGGTCACGTGACCTTGGGGGTCACGTGACGATGCCGATGATGTCATCAGTGACGTCACTGATGACATCATCAGTGACGATGACGATGCGGACTCCGATGACGTCATCAACGACGATGACTATGACGATGCGGATGCCGGTGACGTCATCAGTGACGTCACTGATGACGTCATTTGTGATGATGACGATGACGATGCGGATGCCGGTGACGTCATCAGTGACGTCACTGATGACGTCATTCGTGATGATGACGATGACGATGCGGATGCCGGTGACGTCATCAGTGACGTCACTGATGACGTCATCAGCGATGATGACGATGCGGATGCCGGTGAGGCAATCAGTGACGTCACTGATGACGTCATCAGTGATGATGATGATGACGATGCGGATGCCGGTGACGTCATCAGTGACGTCACTGATGACGTCATCAGTGATGATGACGATGCGGATGCCGGTGACGTCATCAGTGACGTCACTGATGACATCATCAGCGATGATGACGATGACGATGCGGATGCCGGTGAGGTAATCAATGACGTCACTGATGACGTCATCAGTGATGATGACGATGACGATGCGGATGCCGGTGAGGTAATCAGTGACGTCACTGATGACGTCATCAGTGATGATGACGATGACAATGCGGATGCCGGTGACGTCATCAGTGACGTCATTGATGACGTCATCAGCGATGATGACGATGACGATGCGGATGCCGGTGAGGTAATCAGTGACGTCACTGATGACGTCATCAGTGATGATGACGATGCGGATGCCGGTGACGTCATCAGTGACGATAACGTCATCGGGGAGGTCACGTGACCTCGGCGGGGGGTCACGTGACCCTGGGGGTGGTCAGGTGACCCCGGGGGGCGTGTCACGTGACTTCAGGGGGGGTCACGTGACCCTGGGACGGTCACGTGACCTCTGGGGGTCACACCTTGGGGGTCACGTGACCTTGGGGGTCGCGTGACCTTGGGGTGACCTTGGTTACGCCGACGGCGACGGCGACGCCGCTCAAGCCGGGAACGGGCCCCTAAGAGCTGCGCTCTAAAAAAAAACAGGAGCGGGCAGCATTTTGAATACTAGTACTTGAAATACGTCGCTAAAAAACAGCAACACCACTTTGGGTATTTTGTAATCCACGTCTATTCAGGTGGATGCGTTGATTGTTTATATAAATACACTTCCTTAAATACTTAATATTTGGTATCTCAAATAGAATTGCAATGCTATGTAATTCTCCGGAACGACCAGAGTAGAGCGACACAGTTAAACCGTGTTCACACTGCTTCTCATGCAAGAGACATTCTGCATACAATGTCTGAGGCCAATTTCTTTCTTGTGTAACAATTCCGTCGCGTTGGTAATACAAAAGAAAAGAAAAGCTATTTGCACACATGTTTGGAGCACACATATATATGTATGAAGCAAACGTGTCTCCAACACCCCTGAGTCGTGTCCGCAAAGAACCTGTTATATTTTTTTCTTCACAGCGCATAAACGTGAAGTAGAAATTAAAGAAAACTAACTGGCCCAAGCTGCGGTGCTAACAACGCAGATAACCGCTTTTTTTGTATGATGTAGGGACGGTGTGGCTGGGGGCTTTGCGCGCCGTATAGGTGCGAAATTCGGCAAATGCTGTGGGACTTCTATAGCCTAGAATATCGAACGCGAAACCCTTCCGCAGTTTGTGCGCAATAAATATTGAGGAATAAAAAAATGTCAAAGGGTGGATAAACGAGAAGTGCATGGGTGATGTAGAATTATTTACTTTGTGGTTTTTGAGGTGCTTTTTGTGGGCCTGTGGCCTGTGTAAAAGGCGTCGCCTCAATAATACGCTGCTTCGTTGCTGTAATGGTTGAAAAAAAATATTTATCGAAGCCTTGTACTCGACGCTTTGCGGGGAATTTATGGTGTGCCCGAAAGTGTAGTCGGCTATGGTATAACCATACCCGACTCTCCGCCCGCACTTTTGCGTATGTATCGTATATCGTTATCAGGGTTATCGGGAGGCTCTACTAAAATTCCGTACTGTACCTGCCCACCTTAAGCCAATCGATTTTACTTCTACACCTTCTGTTTCCTAATGTTCCTAATTTCTTGTTGGGCCTAATTTAAAGCTTCTTTAAACTTTAAAATGAAATTTTGATTAGGTGGGACTTGAAATAGTCACTTTGCATATTAACGCCGAGCGCGTCATTAATACGCGAGCGGGTATGATGGCCCGAGGGGCAATATTGAAGAGTTTCATGGAATCGGTGCTAGTATCTTTTATTTAACTCCTTAGAGGTATATAGTCACCACAAAAGGACGCAAGTCACACCCGGGCACTTCTCATGCCTCGTAAAGTGCTAATAGATACATGCCTATTTGCATATTTATATGGAACAAAGAAAAAAGATAGACGCGTTGTCCTAGCTTTCTACGGTTTGTGCTTGTGTTCGAACCCATTGAATAAACTTTTTTGCCAAATTACCCTAGTATCAAAGAGAATGCCGGGAACTTGGGCAGACGCGCTACACGCGCTCGCTTTGGCTGCGTGAAATATTTGATGTAAAGAAGCGACATAAGACGTTGATGTACGCGTGTGAAAGGTGCCATTTGTTAGGGTTTTTTTGCTTTGGAACGGTTACAGACGCTGCGGACGCCAGCACGCGCAGCGCGTGTATACCTACACTGCGCACGCACGCTCCCTAGTGTTTGGGTAATCTAGCAAAAGGTCTACCCTTCTGCTTTCCGCAGGAGCGTGCTATAGCGAACGCGACCGACCTTATGCACGTCTGCATTTGTGCGTGTGAGTGAGCCATTATGCGCTTCTGCGCGCGCGTGCACGTGAGTTGGCGCACACGCCTTGCTATGGACACGCACGTGCATCAATCAAACCCCCTCGTTTCCGAGCTTTGGCCACATTCCGCGCAATCACGCAGCTCTATGTAACTGTCTCGCACTCACTTTTTGTTGTTTTCTGGTAATTCATTTCTTTCTTCCTCTATCCATCTATTTTCTTTTTGTGTGCATGTTTTGTTAACTAGGGATATTTGCCTAACTTTCTCATTTTTATTTTTATTGATTGTGGTTTGCCTTTCATTTATTGAAATGTGGTGCACTATTTCTATATTTTGCTCTGGACGCTAACACGCTACCACCCTCAAGCCCCGGAAAGCGATATGGAACATGCACTGCTTAATCACTAATTACGATATAATTATTGAACAAAACGAACTAGATTGCGCACGTGTTAAAAGCGCTTATTTCAGTGCAAGCTAAATAATAAGGATGTAAAAAAACACAATTTAAAGAGTAGCGTGTCTGTCTCCATCATGTCGAACCAGAGTGATCCTGCGTTTCACATGGTACGCTTAGTTGCTACTGCGTCCTAGGCCACTCCGGCTGTGTGTGTTTACACACTGTTCACACGGACACTGCGTACAGCATTTTAACAACACAACTTACTTAGGATTTCACCGTCTGACAACAGGAGCGTTTGCTTACTGGAGGTGCGCACGCGCAGACTGATACAACTTTGTCGAAGAGTAGGCGTTTGAGTTTTAATAACCGTTTTATTTCCATTTACCAATGGTGGGAGCTGGGAGAAAACAAGAGCTGCAAAGACAACTTGACAGGTCCCCAGCACCCTAGGAGTCGCAGCACTGGCGGAAATACATACACGCTTTATAAATACAACAAAATCTTGGTTGAACACAAGAAATTATACAAGAGGAGCCAAAAATGATCGCAAAAGCGTACAGGGGGTAAAATGCGCTCGCATAACTGTATCATTCGTAACTCAAAAAATAAGATTGCAATTCTTTTTTTATGAACAGAGTGTTATATATATATGTTGGAAAATGTCAGTCTGTTAGTAATTTTGGGAGAGATATTTTGATGACCTAAAGGCCATAATTCGAACAAGAAGTCCAAACTAACAAGGGTTCAGTGTCACGCGTTAGATATAGTCAAAGGTACTCTTTCAATGATACAAAGGAAATGAAGGCAGTTTCTGTGTGCTCTCTAGCGGTTGTACCGCACTGGCTAAATTTCTCATCTACAGCTGGGAGACTCGTCGCCCCTGTGAGGCACACCAAGTTCTAGGCTGTATAAACACACACACAACCCAATTATTCTTTTCTACCTCGTATTTTATACATAAGCTAAAGTTATAGAAAGCAAAAGATCATAACAGTGAGTTTGCAACAGAGGAATTCCGAGTGAAAGTCGTCAGCAACAGATGTGAAAGTAAACATATTCGGCAGAAATCTGCATAATACGGCAACAATTAAGGTAAAAAAGGAAACAAAAAACTGTGGTTGCAATTTAAATTTTGTTCGGTTGGAGATACATTGTACGCTAGAGTTGTTTCGACACCCCTGGGTAGGGCACCGACTATCTGCTCGTCGGAAACTGATAAAAAAAGAAGTATACCATAATTGCCGATCTAACGAAAAATAACTACTCTAGTAACTTCATTGAACGCATCGCCCGACGCCAAGGTCTCGCCAGACAAAACCTGATGCCAGTAGAAGGAAGACAGAACAATCGAGTCGCGCGCATCAGCGACCCCTACGTAGAGGAGACCAGCGAAGCGCTGGCGCGCGTACTTGGAAAAATAGGAATTCTGGTGGCCCACATTCCCCCGTACGCTCTGGAAAGGTTCATGCCAAGACCCAAAAATTGTCTACGAAAAGAAAGAGCACAGGGTGCGGTTCCCACCATTCTGTGCGCAGAGTGCCCCGCAACCTACACTGGCGAGACAAAGAATATTCCCGAGCGAATCCTTCAACGTAAGAAAGACGTGCGGAAGTTCGACAAAGAGCGCAGCGCCATCGCTTTACATTGCGATACCATCGACCATCGCAACGGACTTCGCGAACGCACACGTTAGGAATTTTTCGAACTTTCAAGTTGATGTTCGACTAAAGTTCGACTAAAGTTCGACTTTTGTATGCATGCGCGAAAATTAAAAAAAGAAAGACAGTTGACTCCACCTGACGGAGGAAAAATGCAATATTTGTTTGGTGTATTGGCATCACTGGCTCACATTACTAACTTAGGAAAGCATTAAAAGCGCATATTTTCCCTTTTATATGGTGTAAACATTAGTGACCATTTTTTAATATATAGAATGAACTACTTTCTAAATTATTTATTTCCCGAAATTCGAAATATTCGTGCTGAAGCCGGGCAACACTGTCCGTAAGTCGGACTTCTTCGAACTTTAGTGCAAGGTTAAGGTTCGGCGAACCAGTCGAACCTTAAGGTTCGAAGTCAAGATCGAGGTTCGACAAATGTTCGCGACACTCCTAGCGCACGTGGCTGCGGAAGGCGCGGGTTCGCGTTTCACCGCTCATGCTCGGCTACTGTGCAGGTTGTCTACGCATAACTTTCCGAAGCGTCGGACCCCGAGGGTTGCCGGGTACGCTGGAAACAAAAAAAAACAACAACTGACCTTCTTAAAAAAGAAGAAAAAAAAACGAGGCTGCATTGCCTTGTTTTATGGCGCAAATGCGCGCATTTTTTATGTCCTTTTTTACATTGAAGCCATACTGTGTTGCACTAATAATGTAATATGTTTTTTCCTGAAACGTTTACGAGCCGACTGTGCAAAATGCTTTCCAAGCCCTTGGAAAACAAACCTGTAGTTGGTCTATTGAATATAGGGGGTGGGGGGATTTACTCGACGCCATATTTAAGGGCGATGTTTAGAGCGCATGCTCAGAGCGAGCTCACAAAACTGAGCTGCTAAAGGGGTGTCTAAACAGGACACTACAAAACGCACGACTCCGACAAATCGTGAAAATTGAAGCGGGCGCGAAGCGGGCGCATCCGCTTCAATTTTCACGATTTGTCGGAGTCGTGCGTTTCGTGGTGTCCTGTTTGGACACCCCTTCAGACGGGAAATCTTGATGTTTAGGAATGCACGTTTCAAAAGAACCGTGACATGACTTTGTCAGTACGCGCTCAGCAGTCGTGCACAGCTATGGCCGCTAGTAAATTTAATAATAATAAGAATACGAGGAAAAGAAGAAGAAGAAGAATTTATTTAAATAACAAATTACAAAAAACACAGTACCGGCCTACAGAAGCAACGTCCTGCTTGGGCGTAGGGCCAGGCAACCAGCAAACATACATGTACAAATCAGCTCCGATGTAAACAAGAAAATACAACGTGTGCATGCTCCATGCAAACGAAGAAATAGAACGAATGTATGTTCGACATAAGAGAAGCAAATGCAACGAATATGAACACAGCAAAGAATTTCAGTGTGAAGGAAAATTAATTTTACAGCCAGAAAAAGGAGAACAATAACCGAGGAAGAGATGGATCAAGCAGACACTCGGGCACACAACACACTAGTCCAAAAACAACCATTAAAAAACACCGACACAAACCACCAAGTTCGCAATAAAATACTTTCACAATTTTAAGGAACATGGAAGTGGTGCCATTGCTCAAGTTCTTTTTTCAGCATCCTTAAGGAGTTTAGGTACGCTAAAAGACTCTGTTCATTGAATAAAGAGGGTATATTATACTTACTACATCTTTTTGTGTATTGCGTATAGACTCTAAATATCTTAAGCCTCTGTGTGCGCCGTAAGTTTTTTTATTTGCGAACTTCAAGTTCGAAAGAAGAATCATGATAATACTATATAAACGTAAGATATATATTAAAGTTTAAAAAACAAAACTTGGTTATTGTTTCGCTTTGTCTCCCAATCCCTGCTACTCCCCCATTACTCACATACAGTCCTAAACACACGAGGTAGTCCTGCAGGTGAAACTTAAAACCGATTCGTTTGAGTCATCGCTCGGAATTGTACGCTAACAGGTCCCTGACTTGGTGAGGACCAGACTAAAACAGCAGTTATGCAGATCCTAACATCATACATGAAAATGTGGGGCTCGCTGCAGACATGATGACAGAATCATGTGCGTGCACTCTCAAGCATGTTCGAAAGCATGTTTTCTTCGTACATACATGTGCTTGGAGCATGTCGGCGGACATTTCTTTTTGTATGGCCAATGTGACAACGACCGTCATACAAGGAGGCAACACACCTCAGCCGGTATCTGACGAACTGTCTTTTGTAAGTATCTACCTCTTTAAAAATAATCGTCCAAACAGATTATAATGCAATCAAATGCAAAGGTGCAAGCGAGCTGGACAAAATGACGAAAATAATTCCCGGAAAAGGGAAACAAGAGGGACAAAGGACAAACACAAACTCCAGACACAGCTAGGATACTGGTGGGCAACCGAAAAAATTCGCCTGGTCCGGGTATTCGTGTTGTTTTTTGTCCCTCTTGTTCCCCTTCTCTAGGGATTATTTTTGTCATTCTTGTCCTGCTTGCTTGCACCTTTGCATTTAATTGCATTATGATCAGAACCTTAAAATGCAAGCCTTTTACCCTTGTTTTTGTACTGGTGGTAGCTGATAAAACCTGTTTGCTCTACTGACGTCTAACCCCAGTTCAGCTCAGTTGGTAGAGCGCTCCTCTCAAAATGAAGAGGTCCCGGGTTCGATACCCGGACCAAGCGGATTCTTTTCTGTCGCGTACAAGATCATCTAGCTGCGTTTTGAGATTTCTGTTTGTCCTTTGTTCCTCTTGTTCCCCTTCTCCAGAAATTATTTTCGTCATTATCCAAACGGCGGTACTCATTCCGATAATTCTCAGTAGGCTCCGTTTGACGTCACAAACCACAGTTAAATGCAATTTGCAAGATAAAATATGCTATAGAGAGCAAAAGAAGACAAAATCGCAGGACAGTAAGGAATTTATGCAGGCGGCCGTTGCAGCATAGGTCCGCTAAGAAATTTGTTTGGGGGTGAGGCCTTATTACGCAGGCGCGAGCACCGCTTCCCGGGTGTACTTCCAAAATACTATTACGTTTTTTTTTTTTATGACGGTTTGCTTGTGAATGCAGGTATGCACCTTGGCGGCTAAAATTTCCGCCACAGGGATCATTTTGTGGGGTCATGACCGGCGTCATAAAAACAGATTACCTATAAAAAAGAACACACACACACAAGAGGAACAATTCTACATTAACCATTTTCTGCTGCGTTGTCAAAGGTAGCGTCAAGGCTAACCTGTCTCGTACGTCAGGGGGTAACACAACGTGACAGTGCGAGTGAAGGCTTCGCTACTCGATGTTGAAACGGCCTGAGTTTGTGCCTGGATTCTCTCTGGATTCGCTTCGCCTCAGGCTGTGGCTGACAGTAGTTAACGGCAAATAGCAGACGACCAAAATCACACCCTTAGATCGTCGACGTTGTCGAAAATCCGACCTTACTGCGGATAAAGTCGTAAATAAAGAATTTGAAGATAAACATCTCGGTAGAGGTCTGAGTGGTAGGGGAAGAAAAAAGCTCAGAAAATTGAGTTAGCGGTGTCTCCTCTCTGTAAATAGTCACCCTGGAGAAAAACACGAGTCGGTTTTGAAACGTCGAGGCCTCCTAATAAAATATTTTTGGTCACTAAATTTACTAACTAAACAATGTTTTTTTTTTAATGTGAGATTGATGATTCTTATGACCTGAAGTCACTAAAACATCTTGTAGGGAAGATTAGGAAGCAAAGTTGTGTAGCAAAATGTGACCTTAGCGTGTTTAATAAAATCTTGGCGTGTTTACTCGTTGGCGCATTTGCCCACACATTTCGAATGCGACTGTAGTACTGTATGAAAAGATTTTCTTCATTGGGGCGTATGATATGGCAATGACTTCACCTTACATTCTGCTTCCGCTGCACCGACGTTATTCAGCGGAGAAGCCTAACTAAGGTAAGGTACGTCGCCTGCTAGGAGCATCTTGATCCCATTTTAGAAGCTGAGGCGAAAACAAAAACAAGGAACCTTCATGATGTAGAATGCCCGAGACTATGGTAAAAGCTGGGAAACTTGGTCGAAAAAAACAGACAGAAAAAAAGAACGTCTCAAACTCAGCTACTGCGTTACAGCCTTACAGCGAGCTCAAGGAATTTATCTTTAAATACCTCAGTACACAGCATTTAATGGTACATACTGTTTTAACGATTACCTTTCCTTCGAACGATACGACTGCAGTCGTGTCTTCAAGCGATACGACTGCAGTCGCTTCATCGAACGATAATAATTACTGAATTATCCTCACAATATTTGGAAGGATAAAAAAAAGATGAACTGGAAACGGAAGTCAGGAACGTTACGTTGACGAATGATACCGGTTTTCACTCCGACCTCGCATGTTGTATGTGAGTTGTTTGCGTCACACTTTTCAAGCGTATTTATCCATGATACACAATCTGTAAACTCACGTAGACAAGCGCTTAGCAGTGCTGACTTCGCGGAAACCGATAGCGTCCTCGGCCCTTCCAGCATTGATCACACAGCAGTGGAAAAATGCGTTAGACGTCTGAAACCAAAGCTTTCGTCCGGTTTTGATACCATGCCATTGTAGCGAACAAGCGGGTGACACCATCTACACCGTCGAGCAACGTGCACCAGCCCACGCACAGCGAACGAGGCAGGAGCCTCGCATCACAAGCGGCACACACGCGACACAAGCCCCGATGGAGTACGCCTAGCTACAACCCAGGCTCTCATCTGACCTAGACATTATCTCAGAGCCCGCCCGTTCGTAAATATCTATCTGTAAAATATGTAAATAACAAGTGTGTCAGCAAAGAACGCCTCTCGGTATGTTGACCACACTATTATTTATTGTTAAAGGCTGTTCGAATGCTTTTGTACCTGTCTTGACTTACCTTTTTAATTTGTCACTTGAAAATTGCATTTTTTTTTCAGAAAAGTGAAAGTGAGCAGTTGTAGTGCCAATTTTCAAATCAGGGAACTCGTCAGATGTTGCAAACTAACGACTCGTGTCATTACTGTCGTCATTTTCAAAGCTCTTTGAGAGCGTTGTAGAAATTCATCTTTCTAGCCATTTTAAAGAAATTTTGAACGAATAACAACATGGCTTTATTAAGTCTCGGTCCGTGGAAACAAACTTGGCAAACTATTTAAGTTGCGTTGGTCCTGTCGTCGCCAACCGTGGTCAGGTCGACGCCATTTATTTTGACCTGAACAAGGCGTTTGACCTTGTGCATCGTGAACCATTACTTTACAAGCTGTCAGAATTCACCGTTATGTATCGTTATGTATGTGGTTCAAAACATACTTGACTGGGCGCATTAACAGAGTTCGTGTTGGCGGTGAGTTATCGAGATCATACATATGCCCTTCTGGTGTTCCCCCAGGGCTCAACTCTTGGACCTTTGCTGTTTAATATTTTTGTTAATAGCCTTTATCGTTACGTAAAACATTCCAAATTGCTCCAGTTCGCCGATGACTTTAGATATACAGACATATCAAATCAGATGCTGATTGCGAACTTCTGCAAAAAGACGTATCTGCAATCACGTTATGGTGTGAGATGCAGAAAATGTGTTAAAATAGAAAAGAAACGCTTGTCATTTCTTTATCACGCAAAAAATGTGTTCTCAATTTTTTTTTGTATAAGCTAAATAACGAACCATTACGTCAAGAGGATTGCGTGCGGGATTCGAGAGATTTACTCTGTAAAATTAAGATAAAAAACGCTTGACAACCTGACAAAAGAACTAAAGCGCACCAGAACGCGTTATCATTTTGATTTGTTCAAGGCCGCACAAGGACGCACTGACATCATGTGGAAGCAACTAAATTATCTTCTTTATCGTAATCGCCCCTTCAGCTCAATTGAAAAAAATTCTGTGCAATGGTACTGAACTTACTGGGTGTTCACTGGCAAATGCTTTTAACGAACATTTTGTAAATATTCTGGGTACTACTGAAACCGAAACTCCTTTGGTTTTAAATGATAAACGAAACAGTGATTCGATATTTCTAGATCCCGTCGTCGAACCAGAAATTATAAGCGTGCTTCTTCAGCTTAAAAATAGTTCTAGCTGTGACGTCGATGGCATCCAGATGAGACCGGTGAAACATGTTATTCATCTGTTAGCACCTGTAATAACTCATATATTTAATATCTGTTTAGCTACTGGAATTTGTCCTAAGTGAATGCAGATTGCCAAAGTTTCAGTATTGCATAAAAAAGGAAATGTAAATGAAATGGGAAACTACAGGCCAATTTCAATATTACCAGTGTTTTTCAAGGCGCTCGAAAAGGTTCTTCATACACGTTTGACTAATTTTTAAAATAAGTATAACATGATAACTCCATCACAGTATGGATTTATAAAACACAAGTCGACAGAATCTGCCTTACTTGTTTTAAAAGAATTTATTTTACAAAGCTTTGAAAACAAAAATATGGTTCTTGGAGTCTTTATAGATTTCACCAAGGCGTTTGACTGCCTCAATCATAAAAGTTTACTATCGAAATTAGATAATTATGGAATTCGAGGGCACGCTTTACAGCTGATAAGATCTCATCTGAAGCATCGAGCGCAATATGTTTATATCAATAGGAATTCTTCCACTATAAAACGTATTCCTTCTGGTGTACCAAAGGGTAGTATATTGGGCCCCTTCCTCTTTAACATGTACGTGAATGATATAGTCAATATTATTGTAAGCGCAAAATTTGTAAACTATGCTGATGGCACGAGCATGCTGTTTTCTGCAGATGATCCTGATCTATTATTCGATATGGCGAATCTGGCCCTGTCTAGGTTACAAACGTGGAGTCATTACAACGCATTACAAATACATGTAAATAAAACCAAAGCCGTGCTTTTTCGTCCTAAAAATAAACTCGTTACCATTACCAAGGAGACAGTTTTGAATTCAACCAAAATCGAGATTGTGAATTGTTTTAAACTCTTAGGTGTGATGTTTTCTGAAAATATGTCGTGGGAAAGTCATATAAACTCTCTTATTCCAAAGCTATCCCAAACTGTGGGCCTGTTAAATCGTCATCGTTATATTTTACCAACAAGCGTTAAATTATTAATATATAATTCTCTATCTTACTCTCACTTAAATTATTGCCATTTACTGTGGGGAACAACAACTTTAACAAACCTAGAAAAGTTACATGTATTGCAACAAAAAAAAAGCACTGAGGGCTATAGCAGCCGTCTCGTATGATTTTCACACAGCTGGCTTATTTCAGAAATTTCGCGTCGTAAACGCGCATACATTATATGATTATAGGTTTAGCACTAGCCTTAAAGTAGAGCAACTTAAAGACACAACTTTTTTAACAGATCTTGGAAATTTATAAAAAAATGTTCATAATTACCCTACCTGAGGTGCTGAATGTTGGGAGGTGGCTACACGAAGAACAAACTATGGCAAACAAATGCTTAAATACACTCTCCTCAATCTACTCAATTCGTATAAGACTAAAAGTATAGATCGGGATAAGTTATCCCTAAGAGAAGTAAAATCATCTTTTTTCTCTAGCAGCTGAAGGTAGTTGCCTTTCTTTCTTTGTAATCTTTGTGACTAGTTTTTGCATAATTTTTATCTCTGCTGTCTGTCCTGGCTCGATGTAAAAAAAGGGGAAAAAGATCTAAAAATTTGTTTTAAAATGTGTGATAGCGACAATTATTGTACAATTTTTTTTCTCCTCTTGAATATCGTTTTTTCCGGCTCTGTTGCTGCTTTTTGTAGGCGGTCAGGGACCCGTCAAGCTGTACCTGACAGCTTTTTTCCCTGATCACCACCATCTTATGGTAGAAAGTAAACATTATTATTATTATTATTATTATTATTATGTGGATTTCACCCTCAATTTCGATGCACATTTGTCAAATTTGATGTGTTCATGCTTCGGACTTTTAGGTTTGTTTTTGTGAATAACCCGCGATTTCAAGGAGCCCTCGTGTCTTGTCAGGCTTTACACCTCTATTGTGCGTTTAAAACTTGAGCTCGACTCCGTGGTTTGTAACAGTTTGAGTGTGGCAGGCTCTGAGACGTTAGAGCATGTTCAGAGAAAGCTGGCACGCATGGTGTAAGACCGTTATTACAGTCGCCGGATTTGTTTTAGCCACGAGTCAATGTTACACAGGATTAATTTGCACACATAGTGGCTCAGCGAAATTTTCGAGAATATTTATTGTTGCACAAAGTTGTGCATGGAGCATTAAGTTGTTTAGAACTTGTGTCTCTGTTCTCTTTATCTGTTCCACCTGTGAGCAGTCGCAACCCCAAGACCTTTGTCCACTTTCCCTCATGTTGCGTATTCAAAATTGTTTTAATACACTAAGCGCCGAAGTTGATGTCTTCGACAGTGAACGCTCGTTTGAAAATGCCCTAAGCTTTCAGCTTTATTAGGATCAATGTTTTTGTGTTTCCTTTTTGAACAAAGAGCGCATTTGTGTGTACCAGCATTCAGGCTTCGGCTGTTCCTGGACACAAGAAAGAAAAAATAAAGAGCAAGAATAAAGATAGTTTAGTGAATGGTCCCATTGTGACCCGATGTTTGTCGAGGACGGCCAGGACACGCTATACCTACCACAGACATTCAATGTAAATAAAAAAATAAAAAAAAACAGTAGACGGATTAATTTTTTCCGCCTTTCAATTTTTTTATATTTTGATTTTTATCGACAATTTAGCTGCACACAAAAACGATTAGGACGGCGCGCGTTTAATAAAGAAGACCAATTTGCGACTAGAATATCGGCTGTTAAGTAATCGCACGGAGGTACCACTTTACACATCCTGCCTGTTACACAATTAACGACGCCCCAAATATTTACGTTAGGATTATTTAGCTAAATCCAATGTTTGAAAAACAAGCACAAATTTACTTTTTTATTAATATTTTTAGTTTGAATACCCTCAGGGCCCATGGAGCATTAAAGAGGGGGTGGGCACATGGAGTAAATACTTTAACAGTGGTACAATATGCATTAAAAATACAAACATTAAACAAGTGCAGGATTAGAAAAGATATTCAGTTGTGAAAAAATTGTAAGGGTGCAGGCGAGCTGGTGGAAGTTAACCATAGTTTTGTTTAACCCGAGACTGGGGTATTTCGGAAATCCTTAGCTGTGTTTGAGACGTCGCCTCCTTGTGGCCTCTTTTCTTCTCGTCCCCTTTTCCGAAATACCCCAGTCTCGGGTTAAACAAAACTATGGTATTCAGTTGTGGCGGACTTAAATGATGACAGATCTTCAATGGAGGCAGTGGAAGGAGGAAGCCGTTTCCACTCTAAGCTTGTTATGGGGATGAGAGAATCGAGGAAGATATTTGTGCTGCAGTAAGGAATGGCAACTTTGAACTGGTGATCCATGCGGGATGAAATGTATGAAGGCTGCGAAATAAACTCCTGTTTCAAAGATGGGTTAGAAAAGAAAATATTATGAAAGAGAAAGAGACGCGAAATTATTCTTGGAATTAACAGGTCAGGAAGTCCACGATTAGATTTCGATAACAAAATGCTGGTAAGGCGGAAATAGTTAGATACAAAAAAGCTCGCTGATTGATTCTCGACAAGTTCAATTGCATCAATGAGAGCACGTTGAGCCGTGTTCCAAATATTTGACGGTATTCTAGCTTTGGGCGGATGAGTGTCGGATGTAAAAGTAGCTTGAGAGAGGAGGGGACTTGCGAAAAATTATGACGCAAGTAGCGGAGGGTGCGATTTGCATTGTTAATGCCGTAGTGAACGGGGGTATGCCATGAGAAGTTATTAGTTATGTGAACTCCTAAGTACTTGTACGATGTGACATGCTAGCTCTAATGAGGTACCATTAATTTTGTAGTCACAGTTTTGAGAGGAATTAGAAAGGAGTGAGATAGTCATGCTCTTGCATTTTTTGTTTAAGGACATCAGCCATAAGTTACACCAGTTAGGAATGTTTTCAAGGTCAGATTAAAGGAGATAATTATCAGATTGGTTGATTATTTCGCGGTAAAGAACACAGTCATAAGCAAACAACTTTATCGAATAGTGAATGCAGTCGGGAAGATCATTAATGTGCAATAAAAACATTAAGGGACCCGAAACAGAACCTTGAGGGACTCCAGATTTTACAACCGAAAAAGAAAAGTCACAGTTATTCGCCGTTACAAATTGGGTGCGGTTTGTTAAAACGCATTCAAACCATTTCAAGATATTAGGGTCAATATATAGGGTGCTGATTTTGAGAAGTAATAGAAGCTGGGGTAGTTTGTGAAAAGCTTTTGCGAATTCGAGGAAAACGCAGTCAAATGACGATTCATGATCGAGGCCTGGGGTTACATTATGGACAAAACATAGTCGTTGCGTTTCACAAGAGTAATGTTTACAAAAACCGTGCTGAAATGGGCTGAAGAATTAGTTCGATTCGGGAAATGACGCCTTGTTTGAATATATTACGTGCTCTAGAAGCTTACAAGGGATGCTCGTTAGCGAAATAGGTCTGTAATTAGGAGGCGGCCGTGCGTTACCATATTTATGCAGAGGAACCACCTTTTCCACCTTCCAATACTGCGGTAGCAGAGAACACTAAATGGACTGCCTAAATATTTGCGAGAAAAATATAGATGCCTTAACCCCCAGTGTGTTTAAAGAACTTCGAATAACCTCAATCAGCGCCACAAGAAGAGGAAAGTTTCAAATTCTGATTTAGACGCCTAATTTCCACAGAATAAATATTACTCGGGTTCACTGGAAAAAAATGGCGAGAAGATACTTGAGGCGCAATAATAGAAGGGAGGGGGATTAGAAAGTGACTTCGAAAAGACGTCGCTTTACACTGAGCAGCATTCTTCAGTACGAAAAACCTGAGAATTCGAATGTAGTACAAGAGATATAGCGTTTTTTTAGTGTAGGTTTTATAATCTTCCAAAACTGCGAAGGATTACAAGAAATAATCACGGGGAGTGTATTGTTAAGAAAAGCGTGCCTCGCCGCTTTGATGACGGTGCGATAAGTTCACAAACTGTCTTGATATGCGCACCAACAAATAGGATTGTCGGTGCGTTTCGCCAAACGAAATATCGTTTTCTTTTTTTGTTCAGCAACCCATTTAGGGCGGTGGTAAACATTGGTTAACTTTGTTCATCCGACATGATACAAAGTGGTTTATATTTGTCAATTAACGACATGACTTTTTTATGACTAATTTAAAAAAATGGGCTTGTGTGTATGTTTAAACATCCTAGTACTTGGTCTGCCTCTATGGGCTGTAGATGAGAAATTTAGCCAGTGCAGTACAACCGCTAGCCTGGGGTTTTTAACGTGCATCACGAGGTAGTGGTACACGACCTCACGCCGGTACGATGCTCATCAGATGGAAACGAGCAAGGCTCGAACCCAGGTTCCTGGTTTTTGCAGCGCGAGCTTTTGTTTTACGTGCTCCGAGCTGGTGTGCGCTAGCCCACTCGGCCTGCGCGGTGAAAGCCTGTAATTTTTACTTTGTGTGGTTGTTCAAAATTTTACCGATTAACTGGTCAACAAAACTAATCGATATTAAATCACTAATCGACTAATTGGGAGGTTAATATACTTGACCCCTCCTAGTAATAACTAAAAAGAATTGAGAGCCCTGTCTTGGACACTTCGTAGGCCGAATGGACAAAGCACAACGTATTCCTCCCAAAAGATTTTACGGAGTTTATTTCACCGGAAAAATAAACTATCCATCGCCGAATTATTTATTCTCCGGCTAAAGGTAGTGCAAAGCAAATACCGAAATTTCAAAACTAACCCTATCTCATTCAAAATTTGTAAGCGACTTTCTAGACATTTCAACAGGAAAATGTGTCCGTTTTTGCACGTTTCACATGACTGGCGCCATTCAGCTCCTCGTATTCGAAAGTTCCATCGGTCGCCGTTTTAGAGCGCAGCTCTTAGGCGCCCGTTTCCGGCTTGTGCGGCGTCGCCATCGGCGTCGCCATCGGCGTCGCCGTCGCCGTCGCCGCCGGCGTAACCGCGCGGTGCATTATGGGTAAATTTCCCCGCTAAATCTAGCCGAAAAATTTCCCCGCTAAATCTAGCGGAAAAATTTCCCCGCTAAATCTAGCGGAAAAATTTCTCCGCTAAATCCAGCGGAAAAAATTTCCCCGCTAAATCTAGCCGAAAAATTTCTCAGCTAGATCTAGCGGAAAAAATTCCCCGCTAAATCAAGCGGAAAAATTTCCCCGCTAAATCTAGCGGAAAAATTTCCCCGCTAAATCTAGCGGAAAATTTTTCCCACTAGATTTAGCGGAAAACTTTTCCCACTAAATCTAGCGGAAATATTTCTCTGGGGGGTCACGTTGTAGCGACAGAAATACGTTTGCCGGTTTAAAAAAAAACAAATCTTTATCACCGCAATTAATTAAAAAAAAGGAGCTGCTAAAAATCCATCCTGCTGCCGCCGTGATCCCAACCAGTCTCGACGTTCGGGCAGAGATCGTGATCTGTGTCTGGTACGCGCCACACGTGCGTTACGCGGCGTTGCACCACTGTCACGCATCTTGGTATGGCAGACATTCCTATAGTTATCGCTTGTCTGCTACAACGTGACCCCCGAGATCACGTGACACCCCCAGGTCATGTGACCCCCTTAGGTCACGTGACCCCCCCCCCCCCCGAGGTCACGTGACCCCACCAAGGTCGCGTGACATCAGGAGGGGGGGTCACGGGACCTTTGTGGCCTTGGCTCCTCCTCCTCAAGAGCTGCGCTCTAATTCGGCATTACAGGGAGTTGTCAACGGCTTTCATTTTTTTTCATTGAAAATCTTTGAAAATCACTCGTCACATTTTAATAATCTAACCCCATAGTTCTTAAACTTTGTGCATCTGGCTAGTACTGGCAGCACCACAGTTGGGTGGATAATGAAGTTCGGCAATGCGTAGTTCACTGTTGCGGCAAATGAAGCTCTGTAGAACTACGTTCCAGCCATACTGAGATGCATGGGACGGAATTATGGCCGTCATCCCGAGAGAACTAGCCGATGTAAAAAACGGCGCGTTGACACCCGACGCGGAATCGTGCGGCCTTGACCAGATACCATGATATGACCAAAACCAGCTAGAATACAAGGCCGGCTTATGTCGTCATTGGTTGTGGATCTTCGACTGGCTCCAAGCGAGGAACACGGAGAATCTGTGCGAGGGAAGCGGCAAGGTGGCAGACGCATCCGTCTTGGCGTCGCCGTGTGCTAGCGTCGCGCTTGTCGTCATGAGACGCCACATGACGCCGCGTCGGAGTTGCTGACGCAAGCTGTGCGAAGCCCAAGTTTGTCTCCTTCTTGAACAAGGGTGGCGGTGATGTCAGAACGCCGATATCTTATTGGCTGATTAAAATAAATTGCGGGTAGATGTCAATGTATCTTGCATTGAGGTCTACCCACTATCCCTCTAACCAAAGCCGATCAGTTCTCGGCGTCGTTCTCCTGCGGAAGAAGCAGACAACTTGCCCTCTGCATTGGCTTATTTTTAAAAAAAAAGAAAAAAGAGTGGGTAGACATTGATGGAATATCTAGCATTGAGGTATACATACTATCCTTTCATTTAAAACCGATCAGAGCTCGGCGTCAGTCTGACGTCACTAGAAATCCAGCGCAAAAAGCAGACGTACTTGCGCTCCGCTATCAATGCGGAGCACGAGGCCGTTTACTTTGTTTTGCAGGGGTTGTGGAGACGTCAGAACGTCGAGCTCTGATTGGCTCAGATTGGAAGGATAGTGGGTAGACTTCAATGCCAGATATGCATTGAGGTCTACCCACTATCCTTCAACCAGAGCCAATCATACCTCGGCGTTCCGACGTCTCCACAACCCCCGCAAAAGAAAGCAGACGAACTTGCGCTGCACATATGTAATGTTGTGAAGACGCACTTCTAAAAAAAAAAAAAACTGTCTTGTTGAAAACGCTTTTTAAAAGACACTTTTTTTTGACGCCGAACGGTGAAGCGACTATACAGTAAGAACGCATTTGACGCTTTTAAATAAAACGATGGTGCCTGCCAAGGGATCTCCCGGCTGTCACGGTGAGACGCATTAAGTAGTCGCAGTCGTATACCCGCTCGTGCATCATACAAAGAACGCGGTGTTCGCTGGAGAAATGATAGCAGATTTACCGGCGGACACGATTGAAACACGTTTGCTAGCATGTTTGATTTATACACACGTGTGCATTCAACCTGTCTACAGACAATTTAATAAGACAAATGTGTAACTTTCGTCATACAAGGAAGAAAGACGCCTTTAGACAGTCCATAGACGGTCTGTTGTATGACGTGTTACCGGTGGAACCGCGACTTTAGGAAGAAACAAAAAGGACAGTCAAGCAGACTACCAGGGAACTCTTGGATATAACCGAGGCGGCAATCGCCAAGAGGCAGAGGTGTCGTTAAGCCTACATCGTTAGCCGGGTATGCCGTCCTGAGACCGCGGGGTACGGTCCTTAATTAAAAGCGGTGCAAATACGGCGGCGAATGGGGAGGCCTTGTTTACATCCCGTTGCTATGGCAACGCATCAGCCCGCTCGCGTGCCCCGTTTCATCTCAAGACGCAGCGCTGCGAGCGCTATGAGTTAAACCAGAGCTCTAAGCGTATCACCTAAGTACGCTTTGCTGCGCTGCAACTCAAAGTCACGTGACACTCAGACGGAATGTCATTGGCTGAGATGCCTCTTAGCATCCTGTGCGTTCCATCGAGCGGGAAAGCCGAGTGCAGAAAGAGGGTAAAAGAGCGTACTTCTGCTTCTGCTTGGCTTCGGCTGCTTCGGCACTGCAGCTTCGTTAAGGGAAGCGAAAACGCTGATTGCGGCTAAGGTCTGGCGAGTATTTTCCAGCTGATGCACTCGCTTTCTTTTGTTTATTTTTGTTCTTTTTTGTACAAACTTATGCTGCTTTCGATGCGTGTTTCTCCTGGGAGATTCCTTGTTTAGAAAACCCTAAGAAGAAAAAAAAAAAGAAGGAAAAAAAAAGTACGCTAATTATTACGCAGTGAGTTCGGGAATGGGGTTGGGAATATATGCGTTTTTGTACAAATATTTGAAGTTGCCCCAGTGCAATACAGATATGAGTTATGGTGCTTCTGGAATGTGTGTATGGAAACGAATAAATGCAGGGGCATGACAAACGAGCGCTCTACATGTTGCTTCAAATTTTTTTCCACTTCCCTATGTGAAGGGATCCCTTCCTGTTAAGCTCATACTGCCGCAGATTTTCCAACAGATACTGAGAAAATGTAAAACAAAACATCGCGAAACGTCAACATATTTTTTTTTCTGAGAGAAAAATAAACTTTGTCTCATATATACCTACTGCTAAATTACCCAGGCATCAACGAGAATGCTGCGAATGTAGGTATACGCACCGCACGAGCTCTCTTTCCCCGAATAGGCCTCTTGCACCTGGGGTAACTTCCGGTTGGCCTCAAAATCGAAACCAAAATTTCGTCTGCCATCAGTGCCTTGGTGCCATGCCGGAGGCTTTCGGCGTCTCATTGCCACAACAGTAGAGCAGCGCACTCCCCTGGCGTTTGCCTCGCTCGCGTTTGATGATAAAACAAATAGGTGGCGGGCAGACGAAGGAACACAGGTCAGAATAAGCGTTACTTGTGTTTAACTTCCTCGGACGGTACTTGAATGCCCGGGTGGACTGTCGCAAGAGTGCAGTGGGACGGCAAAGTAAAAAAAGTAAAACATAATAATGTGTTTTCCGCGCATCATTTGCGTTGACTGGCGAGAAAATTAGTGCCATTCCCTATACGTACACACACAGCGAAAAAGTACACCCCTGGACGTGTAAACCGTTGTCCCAGGGCGGACTCCCCAAATGGTGTTCGTTTTGCACGCGAGGCTCGGTGTATTTCGTTTGCACCCGAGGTCTCGTGTAAAATGCACATTTTTGAACGTGTACTTCGTTCTGCGATCACACGTCCAGGGGTGTTTTTTTACAATGGCGGCCGTTTGACGCAAGACGGGTTCTACGAGCGAGGCCCAGCGCCTTACACGGCTTTTCGCCGCAGCGAAAGCGTAGTTTGCACGTGTTCGTTCGTAATCGTCCACACGTGCTGAACTACCGCAAGCATTCACCCCCAAGCGCCGACGCCGTATCCATTACGGCGATTACGCGACAGTGGGAGCGACCATCGACTGCATCCAGCAGCGTGTTTCCCCATCGAGCAGGTCTCGTTCGCGTGGCGGTTCAGCCGATCGCCGAGGCCTCAAGCCGGTTGCATTGTCACCGACGCCGGGTAATTTCCACAGCAGTTATCTTTTCGCGACCACAGATATGAACTTTAATGAAAAAACACGTTTGCCGTGAGCGACGACGAATAGCTCCGGCACCGACCCGACCCTACCCGACCCGACCGGCGTTACCGACGTCCCGCTCACCTCTTTACCGCGAGCAAAGTTGTACGCGACGTTTCGACGTGTCCACTCATATCTCGTGTGTACGCACGAGATATGAGTGGCTTTCCTGGTACAAATCGGCTACCGAAACGGCCAGCGAACGAAGACGAACTGAACGCCGGTGCTATGCGCCATTTAAACACGCGGTTACTTTTCTACTAGACTGTAGCTATGTGGTGTGGTTCCTTACACATAAATGGACTATGTACGAACAAAGCTAAAATAAAATTGGGCGGCTACTTGCGCCACCTAGTGAGTATGCGGAAAACTACAAAAATGAAGGGCATTTTGGAAGTGACACGCTCGAATACGGACGGCAGGATACCAACACATACATCACAGCACATACCACAAGATCAACATACAAGCATGTACATACACAAACAACGAACAGAGACACTAACAACCCGACACTCCTGCACTCCTACTCAATTACGATAGAAACCCCCTTGGTATATATAGCAGACTTTTTGTTTCAGACGAAGGTCCGGTGACCCCCCCCCCCCCCGTATTTTACATGAACGTAACGATATTACACAATTATTACTTATATAGCACGGCAACATAAATATAATTTGGGAAGGTACACATTTCTCTTAGTCTAGATTATGGCTAAAGGACACCCTATATTAAAAAAAAAAATGTTTCGAGCTAGCCAAAATGTAGCAAAATCTGGTTTCATTTTCGGAAGTTCGAGCGCTCAAGGCTGGTATGCGCTAGCGAAGTGTGTGCTTGCTTCTGTCAAACTATAATCCATTGTATGACGCTCTCAAAGCTGCTGGCTGCAGCCCCCGTCTTGGTTTACGGTTTATTTACACGCGCTCCCGTGGAAATGAAATTATGCGCGCTCGAGTTATTATTATTGACAGCGTGAAGTATAAACCGAATGTAAACGATTTTGCGAGCGACGAGAAAAGGGACGGCGACCCGCTTCGCTGACGCTCGGTCACTCGCGCGACGACGCAAGCCGCATGAAAGCGGAACGATGTTTTCTAGAAATCCAAAAACCGAGTGACGCGACGAGCGATAGTAAGAAATCTTCGTAATACGTCGCTGACTCGTCGCTGTCGCCGTCGCTCGCTAAATCGCTTTATGCAGTTCAGCCTTTATACTCACGCTAGTGCCGACCTGCATTACCCGCTGAGCCCAAGCAAGCGATAAGGATATTCATATATGTCACAACAGTGGCGTGCATTCGCTAAGAAAACATATATCTCAAATTCCTGCAGTTTGACGTCGGGATCCGTTACTTGTTCTGCTGTCACCTTGGCGAAACGGTCACTAAAGAGAAACTAGTCAGTTTGTTTTATCAGAAATTATAAAAACCTTATCTAGCCACTGTTATGCACAAAAGCACTCTGGAATTTCATATAAATAGTTTAGAATCAACTGAACACAATCGGTAACTTAATTTTCCAAGCATAATAATAAAAAAAATCTTAGAAAACAATGTATTTTTAAGGTGTTTCAAATAAAAAAAAAATGAAAAAGGAGCCTTAATTCAGCTGCACTATCACGTAAATACTTTGGGAAAAAAATATCTATTGAGAAGTAGGTTTTGCAATCTCTAATTTCCTTCTTTCACCTTTCCAGTTACTTTATGCGTACTTGCAGATTGTATCCTGACAAATCTAGACAAAATTGTATAAAAAGTAACAGTCTATATAAAATTTATAGCTTAATTAAATTCACATTTGTTTGATAATGTTTAATCTTAAATATGAGTTTTAAATTTCACATCTATTATTACAAATGATTGAATTACATGCTGCTTGATGCATGCTGTGCCGCCCCCCCCCCCTTTTAATATATATATCCTGTATATTTGCTGGTTAGTTGTTGTAAACCTCTTAATGTCGTGTTATTTGTTTGTTGTTGTAGGTGTGTGAATGCATAAGTTGTACCCCACTCCTACTTGGGCCTTCAATGGCCAGTAGTATCCTCTAAATAAAATTAAAAAAACAAGTGAGCAGTAAAAATCTGGAAGACAAAGGTAAACACAGAGCCGTGTAAAAAGGCATTCAGTATATGAAACAGACACAGATATGGGCCTCTGGCGGTCCATCGGTTCAGCCTCCACACCGCCTAAAGACGGCAGTGTTGCTATATTACGAACCAGCGCACAGGTAGACAGTTACCCAAAATCCAAACACAAAAAACTCACATCAGCGCTGTGCGAGTGTATATTTTTGTGTATTTGGATTTTGAGTAACTGTCTACCTGTGCGCTGGTTCGTAATTATGCCGTACCAACTCGGCCAATCTGCCGTATTAATAGTGTTGCAAAATACTTAGATCAACTATAATGCTAATGACTGCAGTGTATAAAAGCAAGCTACTCGTCGGAACAAGCTTGACGGTACGAGAATAAAGAGAATGTTTTCACAGTTAAACTCAGAGTCTGTTGCACCGTCTCTTCCGTCCTCAAGATCGAAAGTGCTACAGATTGGTGACCTGGACATGATGATTGACTCCGAGCACCTGCTATCCAGGGGAATGTTCTTCGTGGCCAAGGGCACGGCAACGGCTCTGCGCCTTTTCGGACGAAAATGCAGTAGGCACATATTCAACTTTCTCAGCCTCCACATCTGCAGCGCCTCCGCAACCGCCTCTGCTCTGTCGCATCTAGCGCCGGCATCTCCCAGCAATTATCCAGCGCCGGCATCTCCCAGCTTAGTTTTTCATTTTATTAAATCTAATCTTTTGTTTGCTTATCCTCCCTGTGTCATCGTCTTTCTCTACTGATTATACACCAGGCGTGGACCTAACGCTAGTCAATGGTCGAAATTAGCTCTTTTGTTCTTTTCCCGTAATTTCTCGTTTATCCTCAGAGTGGATCATTGAATTATTTTTATTAATTTGAACCCCACTCCGTGACACCGAAACAGATGGAAAGCACCACAAAGTATTAAACTCGTTGAACATTAAATGTTCTTGAATTACACCTCACCCATGCTTGCTACGTGATGAAGCCCAAAGCTTAGTTCAATGCCAATCAATATTAAATGTCTTTAGATGGGCACCCGCTGCCCGATCATGGCCTTTATTGCAAAGCACATTTCACACATTTGCGAGTCCTGCAGTGCCTTGTGGAATGGTGGGCGATACTTGCCGTTCCGCAAGGCACTGCAAGACAGATCAGGCTCAACTTTTGAATGTCGACGTGCTTACGGAATGCTGCAGCAAACCAATCATTCGTCGAGGGAAAAGGAAAGGAAGCTGCATGCCTCCGTGTGCTCATTGCCAGTGTTTTCTGCTCTGCTATATACCCTGCTTGTGTGCTGTGATTTGCAAGCCAGCGCGGGATATATTTCCTTGATTTGTTTGTGTGTTCATCTGTGCGAGGTTGTGATTGAAACAACCAAGAAGTATAGACCGCCATTCTTTTCATCAAGCTAAGGCTTCGCTTATCCGAACCGGGGACGATGACTGCTGTTGTTTAAACGATTTTTGACAGCTATATGGAGTGGCTTTGTGTTTAAAATTGCAATCCCAAGTGCAAAAAGAAGTTACCGCAGGCTATACTGTCAAAGGTTGCTGTTTAGAAATTTCAACTGGCAGGCTCTGGCTACAACCACCTTAATATTCATTCAACATTGTTTGCATTTCTACATACCCGTGATCGCTTCATTTGCCAAACACGTTAGTGGCCGGTCACCTTACCAATGAAACTAATGTGCTGGTGTTTCCGGCGAAGAATTCCCTCAGGGCTACATGCAATGCACAACACAGTTTGTAGCCCGTTGTGACTGAAAGCTTTCACACTGGGGAAACGTTGTTGTTGTCACAAACGCAGTCAAAGAATGCGATAGGATTGAGGGACAACAGGGGGATTGTCAAAGTTGACTGACTGACTGCATGAGCATATGTTTCTATCGCCACCGTGTTTCCTCCACGCAGGCGACGGAGAAAACGATATAGAGACTCCTCGCGCTTGCCAAGTTTCCCTACAACGTCGAAATACGAGACACCCAGCAGCGAAGTGTCGATATTGCCGGAGAGAGCGGCGGGACAACGATCAGTGCAGGATCGCGGCTTCGCCACTCATATGCGACGGTGTCTTCGGTTTCCGCTCTCTGCAGCTTCCACCGGGACGCTAGCCGTGCCTAATTGCGCTAGCTTTGAGCACCATAGTTCATAGGGTTCACAGCGCCCGAGCGAAAGCTCGCGCAAAAGAACCGGCGAGCAGTCGAGTCGTTTCCAATCGACGGGGTGGCTAAACGCCGGTTGTGTGAATCGGGCTTAACGCCTGAGCCGGCTTGCTCAAAGCAAATCTAACGTTCTTGAACGGCACGTAATAAAAATCTGAGACGTGCTACATTCTATAGAAACTTAATAAAAAAAAAAATCAAGCACTCACCTCCGACTGCTACGTCCGCCGTACCGCTTCGAAGCGACGTTTTGGGGTGTTGGGCTGGGGTGTTTTCAGTGTTGCTTACACGCCTAGTCGTGTAAACCGAAACCGAAACACCAATTTTTACTACCCCAAGTAATTTTTTGACGATTTATCACTAGCAGAGCGTGTAAGAATATGCTAACGAGTGAAAATGGGGTGTAAACAGGCGTAATATTACATTTTCGTTAACAGTGTAAGATCATTGGGGGATGTTGTGCAAAACTTGCGAGTACTATAGACGGTCCTGCAACTTTCTGACTGACTACGCTGATGAGTGTGAGTGAAACATGTCTTTAATATGGAGGGAGGATCTGCTGCCTTGGCGGAATCGGTCTTAAACAGGAGGGGCAGGGTTTTTTGCAGTGTTGTACACGTTCCTCAAAAAAAGGGACGAAAGCTCGTTCCCCGTTCCTTTTGATTTTTGGAACGCGTTCCCGTTACAAGTTCCATCTGTGAAAAAGGAACTCGTTCCCGTTACAGCGTAGAAAATGGAACGTATCGTTACATATACGTTACATTTGTATTTTGCTAATTACCATATTTAGTTAAATCAAGCAAAGATTGTCTTCTTTTTTATCTATCCCATCAATATGCAATATACGATACGTTGTTTACGATACGAGTTTGTACAATATACGATACGAGTTTGTATGCCTCGATGGAAGGGCACCAGAAGAAGAAAACAAGCGGAAGCAGGGTTTTATTTGTTGATATATTCAAATTAAAAATCTCAGCTTTTAACCGCATTCATTTTTGTAGAGGACAATTGAGACGAGCCAAATGTAACCAAATTGCACGAGCGTTATACAACAACCTCGAACGTTTCCATTTAACAAAGTCTCTTGTTAGAACTTAACAACAGTTGCTTCTCGATGTTGCTGTCCGCAAGACGAGCAAGTACAGGAGCGGGTAGGGATTTTTGAAGGTCAGTCTTGAAAACTACAAATACTTCTTTGTGAAGGTTGGATTTGTTGTTCAGTTTGAAGGTGGGGGACAAGAGAAGAAATAAAGGTTATTTTTTTTTGTATTTTTTAAGTGACCAATGTTCGGGATACAGGGTGCGTTACATGTCTGGCAACCTGTGATCTTGTAACTTTAGGTCTCGTTAAGGAAGTTCAGAAATGGCTGTAGTTGGCCTTAGATTTCTGTGTGTTGGTATATGAGGATTCGTGAAACCAAAAAAGTAGCCGAGATTGAAATGACCCCCTTTGTCTTTTCCTACGACTAAAAGTTTTGCTTTTTGAGTTGCAGTTTCGGGCACTCAAAAAAGAATCAATGTCCACCAGCTCTCCTGCACCCGAAACTATATGCAAGCGAGGACCACACAAAATTATCGATAAGATTAGCAGCCAAAACGTTAACGAGATCCTGCACTTCGTAAAGATATTGTTTCTGTACTGTCAAAATTTTCCTGTTTTAAATAAAATAAAAATTACCCCACTGGACGAAAAGAGGAACGCCGTTACTCTTCCCGTTCCAGTAAAAATGTAACGCGTTCCCGTTCCAGTTCCAGCGATGCAAAATGGAACGGCGGCGTTCCTTCGTTCCTCCTAAAAGGAACGCGTTCCAGGAACGCCGTTCCTTGGAACGCCGTTCCGTACAACACTGTTTTTTTGGTTTGGAGGGGGGGGGGGGGGGAAGGGGTTTGAAGATGATTATGGTGAGGTGATATGAGGTTATGTGTCCGCGATTTTCTGATGTAATTCATCAGGGAGTCGAGGAGCGCGTTGCGGTGTTGTGGCGAGCCTCTGGGTCTGGCCCATTAGTCTAACGTCCTCGGTCGGTCTTGCTCATGGAGGACTTCGAGGGCTTGTTGTCTGTGTCTACCTAGACCTTTGCAGTTCTAAAGAAGTTGTTGGAGTGTTTCTATGTTGTTCTCCGGGCAGATGAAGGCTGGAGCTGGAGCACAAGAAATTTTGTACGCTTTACTAGTCCTAGCCAATCGCGAAGTCCCCGAACCCTTAGTTGGTACGAAACGTTTCTGTCGAGATTATGCCGGACTATCCGTCGGAGTCATTCATGACGTTGGCGGACCGAATGCTCGCGCATCGCCTTCTCCTGGTTCCTAATGATTGCCAAAATTCTAGAAAAAAACAAGAAAAAAAAAATACTGCTGACCGTAGCTTCCTTTTGTCGCCGACGCTTACGGCCGGAACAATTAATTACGACGCCATTTATTGTGTTAAACCTCGAGTGAGCGGGCACACTACAGCGAGAACACGGCCTCAAAGCACACAATACAACAGCGACGAATGCCTCCAACATGGATCCAGATGGTTTCCAGCGATATTTCCAAACCGGAAGTATAGCGTTCCATCATGGTCTCGTACAAGAACCCCAGAAAAAGGTTCGAAGCGAAAAACCTAGATAAGGCGTTGACAAAATAAAGAGTAAGATGTCATTTTTTTAGCACTTTGTTTTAGAACAGATATTGCAGTAGGCGCCAGCACAATGCGGCGCTTAGACCTACAATTGCAGCATTCTCCTGGATGCAAATTGGGTAATTTAGCCACGGGTCTTTCGCACGGACTGATGTCAGGACTAAATGCCGGATATCTAAAATGCCGACTAGTGGAACTGCCTTCAGTTTGCTGCGGATCCTGAGCCGATGTCGTGCCGCTAATCATTCCTATTAGCGCCAAGATGTTTCGGTGGCGCCCTCTTATGGTTTCCGTCCGTGACGTCACGACTGGGATTTGCCTCGCCGTTACGTCACCAGTTGTTAGTCCGGCTATATACTTACCATCGGGTGCGACGACGAGTTCGATGGTGTGTTTAAAAAGCACAGTGGAAGCTAGGAGCCATAGCAAACCGAAAACTAGCACCGTCAAAGTTGACAATCTGACAGTGCTCATTTGCCCATGGTTTGGCCAATCGTGGAAAGCTTACCACAGCGACGCTTTTGGCCGCGCACATCGCTAATAAAAGACAATCTACAGACTTAGTCTCGGTCATGTTTCTTCCTCATAAGGGGGCCCTGTCACATTCATCCGAGAAATACATGAGAGTTTTTGGGAGCCGTTTTTTTGCAGATCCGATACGGTACAATGGGCCCTTCGGTACGAACTGCGCATGCGCGACCGCAGAAGATTCGCACATGCGGAGCGTGTACCGGAGGGCCCATCGTACAGTATTGGGTATGCAAAAACGGTCCCCTAAAACAATCCACTGTCTGCAGACTTGTACAATGGTGCGGAGCATCGCGTATGGAACGCACCTTGAGAACATGGTGTTTTGAAGAACAGCTGGCAGAACGTAACCTATTTTTCATTAATTGCGATTCATTTCGCCTGGTACCAGATTAACATGGAATTAAGATCTTTTTGCGTTCTTTAAACTTACTTAGTACTATACAGCATAATTACTTACGGATTATCGTGTGGCGATATTGATTAAACGTGTCAGTTTTTTTTATCGCTGTCATCTGTTATCCCTCGCGAGAGCTCGTACTCGTTTCTGTAGTTTGTGGGAATGGTGACTGCTCTTTCGTAGCGCGCGAGAATTTTAGTGCGTGGATCACTTGTACGATTTTCTTGTGCTAGACTTTGCACTTGCTGTTTGAGTTATAATGAACGTAGCTTCGTTTCTTTTTGTCCTAATACGGGAGAGATGATTGGAGAAAATATCTGTAGGATTATAAGTAATAAGCACCCACTTATAACTATAGTGTTCAAGATTGAATGGCGAGAAACACGGACTAAATACTACAGTATAAATTTCCTTCTTTCCTTTTTCTTTTGTATTACATACCTGCGTATGTGAATGGAATTTTCGTTGTCATAGACAAGCACGTAACTGCTTTTGGGAGGTGGATTTTTGTAGCTTGATGCGGATATGTGAATAAATAAATAATAATAGTAGTAATAATAATAATAATAATAATAATAATGAGAAGAAGAAGAAGAATAGTAATAAAAAAAGAATACATTTATTGCGCCTAGCTCAAAGCAAGGTTGCGTAAAGGGCGCATGAAAGCCAACGTGAGGCTTGTGCGATGCAATCCTAAAATAGCAGTTTGATGTAGCAACTTAGCAACCTGGAACCCGAATGCGAACTGGAGCTGAACTATAGATTGATGTCCTTAGGATGACACGGGTATCTTACGCTACAGTTAGACACACAAACACACACACATACACAGATATATGAATTCGTATGCAAATTAATCGTCATATAATATTAGTATAATAATAGCCATAATATTATTAAATAACACATAATAATGATAGTTTATTGTTACCAGCAAAGAAAAGTTTGGTAATGCGGATGCATCAAAGCCAACAGGTGGCTTGTGCGACGTCATCCTCCAATTAAAAAAAAAACACGATATCTAGCATCTGTAGTTACGAAAAATACAATTATATAAAACAGACAAAAAAGAGAAATGTAAACATAATTTTGTGAAGTTAGTCACTCTAGTTATAACGTCAAGATTTTACGCGACAAGATATTATGCACAGACTAAAACGGAAATCAAGAGCAATGTCAAAGCAAAATGAAATACCACAAGACTTGAAAATATGCGGGAAAAAAATTCACGGAAGGTGTGTTTTGTTAAAATGTTCTACAAACAGCAGAATATTCCTTAATGTTCCAGAAAGACAGGCGCTTAAAAGTGGCGCACATCACTAAGCAAAGTGAGTCTACAATATAAATAAACAGGATGGAGACCGAAACCAATAGTTCCCTATTAAAACGAAATACCTCTAAGCTTCTTTGTAACTTTGCCCAAGGATGTTTGGTCTAGAGTTCAGGTGGTAAGTGAGAAAAAAAATATATGGCACATAAAACGCACGCGTACTTTCGCCATAACGAGTGCGGGAAAGAGGCATGGTGAAAAGGGTGCGTATGTCGAAGATCACTTGAGATTTTTAAATCAGAATTCCCAAAGCGCCGCAATACCACCGAATGAACATAAAGTGTTTGGAAGTTAGGTAGTTGCAAATATTCGAAAAGATTAGCGTCGTCGGATATCTTAAGTTTATAAGAGACACTTTTCAGGATAGCTCTCAGGATGCAGTCCACTTTGGTTTTCCAATAGTCAGAAGAACGGCCAAAAACGGGGATGGAGTAGCGAAGGACGCTATATGCAAGCGAATGGGCAATCATTCTTCGAACAGATACAGGAAAGAATATTTTGTATTATATAATAGGCAACTTATGCTTCTCCGTTTTTTACAGATGTATGTAAAATTAACATTCCATTTCAGACTGCTATCAAAATATATGCCTGGATACTTCACGCTATCTGTATACTCAACCGGAATGCAGTTGCATTGATGGCAGAAAGAAGAGTGCAGAACTAATGGAATGTTGAAAGTGACTGTTTTGAGTGGATTATAGAAGCATACTAGTTTTGTCTTTTTAACATTTGTATCAAGAAGTTTTTTTTTAACCAGTCCATAATTGCTATCGCTTTGGATTGCAACTGGCTGATGGAATTGGCATAGTTGATGTGTTCGGTCATAAATACAGTGTCGTTCGCGTATTGATAGAGCTTACATCCCGGTACCATAGTGGCGATGTCATTAACGAAAATATTAAACAGAAAGGGTAACAACAGCAACAACAACAACGACGACGACGACAACAACAACAACAACAACAACAACAACAACAACAACAACAACAACTACAACAACTGCAACTACTACAACTACAACAACTACAACTACAACAACTACAACTACAACAACTACAACTACAACTACAACAACTACAACAACTACAACTACAACAACTACAACTACAACAACTACAACTACAACAACTACAACAACTACAACAACTACAACTACAACTACAACAACTACAACTACAACTACAACAATAACAATAACAATAACAATAACAACAACAATAACAATAACAATAATAATAATAATAATAATAATATATTTATTTGTGCGGATAATTTCTCAAGTTGAGGCACGGGTCTGTCAAAGCCAGTAAAGGCTTGTGGGACAGCACCCTACTGGTCATAATCACAATATCCCCCAAACACAAACAGTGTCAAGCTCACCATGCAGCATCTGCACAGTAATGCAAAAATATGATGAAAAATTCCACGCACATAGTATCAATAAATACGCTGTGATGCAATAAATAATCATGTAAAAAAACACACACACACTCACGCGCACACACTCACGCATAGTTATGTTGTTCCATTGAAGTCTTGGAGCACTTGTTTGAGTTTTTTTAGAGAGTCCACACCATATATGTTTTCCGGCAGGTCATTGAAGATTGAAGGTACATAGTAATTGCGAACTCTTTTTCCATAATTTGTGGTGATAGAAGGCACTTTGTAACGTTCGGTCCGGCGAAGTGATCTAGATACTATATTGGGTTCTTTATAGTCATCGTTCCAAAAATATTTCAGTACAACAGTCTTAACCAATAAGGCATTGAAGAGCGGCAAACCTAAAGCTTTTAGTTTTTCTTCTTCGGTTTCTGCCGATGGACCATAGGCAATACTCTTAAACATTCCTTTCAAAACTGAATCAACTTTTTGGCACCATATTACAGACCCATGTCCGAAAATTGTTATGCCATACCTTAAAACAGTGTAAGCTAAAGCGTGAGCTATCATCTTTTTGGTTGATTTAGGAATTAATGATCTTGTATTATAAAGTAAGCATGACACTTTTCTCAGTTTTTTACAGATATAAGACATATGAAAATTCCACGACAAAGCACTGTCAAACTCAATTCCTAAATACTTAACCTGATCTGCATAAGACACAGGGCAGCAGTTGCCGTCTGCACAGTCAGAAGTATGTATGTAAAGTGCTTGATCAAATGTTATATTTCTTAGCGGATTATGAAAGCAGACAAGTTTAGTTTTGGATATATTTACCTCAAGACAATTTCTTTTGAACCAGTCAAGTAAGCAGCACGTGTCTTTTTGGAGTAGCGTCATTGCTGGAACATAATCAAGATGGAGCGAGAGCAGTACCGTGTCGTCAGCGTATTGGAATAGTTTACATGTGGAGACGGCGTTGGACATATCATTGACAAACACGTTGAAAAGAAGAGGCGACAAAATAGACCCCTGAGGGACTCCAGCTTTTAAATTTACTTTGGAGCTTCGGCTATTGTTTATAGAAACTACTTGTGTACGGCCGCTCAAAAAGTTCTGAAGCAGAGAAAGGAATGGGCCGCGGAATCCAATTTTATGCAATTTTTTAAGTAGAATGCTATGGTTGACCGTGTCAAATGCTTTCGCCACGTCAATAAAAAGTGCACACGCGACTTGATGCCTTTCAAAAGCAAGATGGAGTTCATCAGCGAAATCTTCCAGAAGTGGCTGGGTCCCCCGGCCACTGACGAACCCATACTGTCTGGACGATAGGATATCAAAGCTATCAAGGTACGACGTCATAGTATTGAGGATATGCTTTTCCAAAATTTGCATTATACAAGGTAAGATTGAAATTGGGCGGTAATTGTTAATTTTTTTACGCTCCCCACCTTTGAACAAAGGCTTTACTAAGGCACTCTTTAAATCATCTGGGATTTTTCCACAAGAAATGAAACCATTTAACATATAAAGGAGCACGTGTTTTATAGCATCATAATTTCTCTGCAGGTGTTCTGCACTGATGCCATCTATACCAGGACACTTGTTTGATTTGAAACTGAAAAGCGTAGTTTTGACATCAAGCTCCGTCATCGGGGGAAGGAAAGCCGAGGAAACATTTGAGTCTAGAGTACCTGCTGAAAACAGAGCATCATCTCGGGCTATTCCGGAGAATTTAGCGAAGAATTTATTAAAATCCTCAACCAGTTGCGTTGTATCGTGACCGAATGTTTTCTCGAGTGTGCGATCAATTGACCTATTAATCCCCTTGCCTCGTAGCTGATTAACCAAACACCAAGTATGTGCTATATTTGACCTTGCTTTAAAAAATTTATCTCGAAAATATTTTCTTTTTGCCGAACGTATCAGCGCGTTTAAACGATTTCGTGTACTGCGAAATTCTGTCTTCAACTGAGAATTATTTGGAGAACGTCGGCATCGTGCCCAAAGGGCATCTTTATACCTAATTTCTAGTAGAATGTCACCAGTTAGCCAGTCGTGTTCGTTCCGACGTCTCCTCACAGGTACCCTAAATGCACAAAATTGATCTTTAAAACTTCTGTAAACGTCGTCAATGTTGTCAGTAGATAACAAAATGCTCCAATCGTTCGCCCTAACCAAGTTATCAAACTTCGTTCGATCAATTATTTCAATTATTTTTGTAATAATAATAATAATAATAATAATAATAATAATAATAATAATAATAATAATAATAATAATAATAATAATAATAATAATAATATTATTTTATTGCACGAACACAGAACCAGGTACAAACTCGGGTTCATCAAAGCCTACTAGGGCTTGTATGATGAACACCATCTTGATGAGCATGCTGTTCGTGAAGTAATAATAATAATAATAATAATAATAATAATAATAATAATAATAATCAATCAATCAATCAATCAATCAATCAATGTTTTTATTCGTGCCCGGGAACAACCTTGCGGTCTTGGTACAGGTGCACTGTGTTAACATGTAAGGCAGAACAGGGTATAAAGCAATAGTACGGACAGCACAAACAACGGACAAGCCCTAGAAAAATAAAAAGTAAACACAAAGTCACAACACACGATAAGCTTAATGGTACTACCGCCAACACCAATTGCTAGAAAGAAAGAAAAAAAAAATGCATTCAAAGTGGGGAATTTCGGCGTGAACGCCGCAAGTTAGTGCATACAGTTCAAATTTAAGTGATGGCCTTTAACGTTTTTACAAACTGCAGCGTGTTATTGTTAAATATGTCGAGTGTTTCAGAAAAAGAAGAATTATAAGTATGCCCAAGTCTGGACACAGGATCGTGGAGGTTGAGTAGACGCCTGTTGCAGAAGGACGCATTTTGCCTTGTTGTTTTTAGAGGAATTTTTAAGAGTACTCTTGACGTCAATACCGTGCAATCAGTGACGGCGTGGACAAGTTTGTATAAAAGTAAGATATCGGCAAGTTCTCTCCTACGAAGCAGGGTAGGTAGTGCCACGCTACGCTGAACAGGGACAGGGACATCAGTAGTGGTGGGCACAATGCGCGCTGAGCAACGATGTCTATAGATGGAAAGAAACTTGTTCTGAACCCGTTCTATTAATAATAATAATAATAATAATAATAATAATAATAATTAATAATAATAATAATAATTTTATTTGCAACATCCACATTACAGTACAAAATCGGGTCAGTCAAAGCCTAAATGGCTTGTGGGACTGGAACCCTTCAACCTCACCATCAGCATGTTACAAAAGCGCAGAGGCAACGAAAAAAAAATAAATAAAAAAATAAAAAAATACAAAAAAAGACAGAAAATAAAGAAGAGAAAACACACACACACACACACCTAACCTACGTAACTAACATATGGTCTTCTACACACCCATGACTACCTACCCTGAATCGACCATAAAAGAACGAAGCCACCTTTTAACCTTAGTTTTAGAGTCGAAAGAGAAAACACATTCAGGAAGATCATTGAAAATATCCGGAACATAGTAATCACGGGTTCTCATCCCATACCTCGTGAAGCAACGAGGCCGTATAAAACGGGTTGTTTTCCTTAGCGTGCGAGACGGCTCGTGCAAAATCTTAAACTGATTCGTCCAAAAATAGCGAAGTATGACTGTTTGTCGAAGTAGAGAAAAAAAATTTGGCATCTCAAGGTCACTGAAAATGTTCGTGCTGTCTGTGAAAATTGAATTGTACGCCACACTTTTCAAAACACTTTTCAACAAGGAGTTCACTTTAGCATGCCACTGTCCACTACTGTGCGCAAACACCGTAATCCCGTATTTAAGTACACTGTATGCCAGGGCATAAACCAAAATTTTTCGAACATGAAAAGGAACAAAGATTCTAATATTATAAAGCATACAGGCCACTTTCCGTAACACTCTACATATATATGCCAACTGATTATTCCAAGACATGTCGTGGTCAAAAAAAATTCCCATGTACTTAGTGGTCTCCACCCACTTAACCGGGACACAAGTACAGGGGTCGCACATTATACCATGAAGGAAAAACGGCATTTCTACGAAACCGTGTTTCAGCGGATTTCGAAAACACATCAATTTTGTTTTAGCCACATTCACCTTTAAAAGATTTGCAGAGTACCAATCCATTGCTTTATTAGCATTGGCTTGTAAAATGTCTAGGGCTCTCGCAAAATCGATATGCCGAGATATCAGCAGAGTGTCGTCAGCATACTGGTAGCAGGTACAACTCTCGATGGCGGAGGGAAGATCGCTGACGTAGATATTAAATAACAAAGATGATAACAACGAGCCTTGAGGAACGCCTACTTTCAGATAGCACACGGCGCTCAACTCGTGCCCCACCCGCACACGCTGCGAGCGACCGGAAAGCAGATTAGACAACATATCAAAAAAAGGCCCCCTAAAACCCGCCTTGAAAAGCTTACGCAGCAGGACGGAGTGGTTCACGGTGTCGAAGGCCTTTGACACATCCAAGAAAAGAGCGCAGCTCTTTTCTTGGATGTGTAATAATAATAATAATAATAATAATTCTTGGATGTGTAATAATAATGAATAATAATAATAATAATAATAATAATAATAATAATAATAATAATAATAATAATAATAATAAATTTATTTGTGAATGAAGAGCATATCAATAATAATATAATGATAATAATAATACTAATTTCGATTGTCACAATGATCGTCAGTACATATAGAGTAACATGTTCGTCTAAGCCGATGATGGCTTGTGCGACTGAACCCGGCGAGTCGGACAGGCGAAAAGGGTCAAAATTGCACAAAGAAAAATAAAGAAAAAAAAGACCCTCAAAACTCAAAGGTTTTGAAAAACAAACTGCAATGCAATAAGAAAAATAGCCTTGTAGAAAGGCCAAAGCGAATACCCGTAGCATTTGGAAAACACACAAAATGACCCTCCCCCTTTCCCCCCCCCCCCCCCCATAAAAAGAAGAAAATAAACATATCAATGAACAACAACAAGGCAAGGACCAAAGCAAACAATCTTTAATTCGGCAATGTATTAACGAAGCCCTTTTATTAACTTTGCTTTACCTGCAACAGCATACACGTCATCTGGGAGAGCATGAAAGACCTCCAAGACATAGGAGCTCCCTTAAAAAAAGAAAACAAAAAAACATTGTGTCAGGAAAATAATTGTAATCGTCAACTTCGTGATAAATAGCAGTAATCTGCAATTATATTTTTAGCCGTCTGGCTTAACGACTTAATAATTCTATTCACAAAAAAAGGGTGAAAAACTTTTCTTACAGAAACGACGACTACCACAACAAGCTCGACCAGCAAATTAGAAATGCTTAAAATATTTATGACAGAGTCAAGTTTTCAAATTTGCGGCATGCAGGCATTCGTTGGTTCAAAGCACGTTGTTTTTGTATCGATTGTTTCTTTCTTGTGAGCATGACATCATGGATTCGTAGACTTGAGGGCAACAACAACGACAACAGCAAAACAAAAACAGTATGTCACTGAGAGGGTGAGAAAGGAAGGTAGGAGTTTCGGTTTTTCCACCCCCAGTGCGAGCTTCCCGCCTTTGATAGCGCTTCAATGTCTGGAAAGCCTCGAGCGTGCACGTCTAGCCAAAGCATGACAGAAGGCAACGTACGCATCCTGGAGGCCGGGAGTTGGAAGGAGACGCCGGGCCGCTCTCATCTTGTCGGTGATTACATAATAAAAAAGGCCAAATATGTATATATATATATATATATATATATATATATATATATATATATATATATATATATATATATATATATATATAAAACTGAGAAGAAAAAAACCCTTAGTGAAAACAGCAACAACGGACGATTTAATCTTCGACGTTTCGGCCGGAGTCCGGCCTTCGTCAGGAAGCATATATATATATATATATATATAATAAAAGACTGAATGCATGACGCGGAGAATCTTTCGAAACAGGAAATCTCCCGATGTCGGATGTGCAGCCTAGCGAAAGGAATCCTCCGGAGTGCGAGATAAGCGAAAGCAAGAAGAAACACGCGCGGCTGCCAAGTATGTCTGGCACGCGAAAGGCGACGAATAAGAAGGACGAACAAATTAGAAAACGAAACGTAGGAAAACAAAAGGAAAAGGGAAAACGAGAGACAAGCTACGCTCTCTCTTACCTCGCGATGGACCGCAGAGGACGATAGAGAGTTTTAGGCGTCTTGCGCATGGGAGCAGACGCAGGCGCCTTGCGTTTGCGGTAACGTTGCGTGTTCCACGCTGAGCGCCAATTCATGAAGCAGTTTGGACTCTGCGCACGCGCAATGTGGAACTCGTAACGTTGATGCCATCTATTAAAACCTCCTTTACTGACATTCGCTATTCATCCTACGTGATTCCGCTCTCTCAAATACTCAAGCGCGCAGAGAGCGGGGTGAGGCTCTGAAGGGATCAGAACGTCAGGGCGAGTGTGAGCCTGTGTATAGTGAATATTTCGAAGCAACACGAGACTGAGGAATACGAAATGTCGACACCGAGAAAAGAGAAGGAAGACGTCTCGAAATTCTCTTCGTGTCAACTTTCGTCTGCCTCACGCTGGGGATGTTTCTGAATGGCTAAAAGGGAAGGGCTTGGTCGGTCCGTCCAGCGTGTATAGCATTTACCACACTGGCTTGCCCTCCCGACGGTCACGTTACAGCCAGATGGCTCTGGACTGGCTTCCCTGGCTTGTAGAGCTTTCTCCGACTCTTTGTGAGGAGAAACGGACTGCGAAAGATTGCTGTTCACTACCGGACGAAATATGTCTCCTGCGGACTACCGCCTGACGCGCTATGTGGAAGCGAACGATCGCTGCAGCATGTTTATATTTTTTTTGCATGGCGAGGCGGGCCCTTGCTCGATGGCAGTACGGGAAGCAGACGACGCGGGACGCTGGAGCGCTCGTCGTGCTAGCCTCGCCCTTCGTCAATTAATGTACCGAATGCAAAAAGGACACGGCACCAGATATTGTTGTGTACTCAAATACCACAGCGTCTTAGTAAAAGAAAGCTAAATATGTGTCTCCGAAAAAAAAATGTTTTTTTGGTTCCTGGAGGGTGATTCAAGAAAGATCACCAGAAGCATGAATCGCCAGCTTTATGGAAGACAGGGTTAATTATTCTTTCTCTATCTTGTCGCATGATTCAGTAATGCCGCTATGCTTACTGGCCACGTTAATAGGGGCTTTTTGTGAATCACACGCAAGAGCATGCAAATGTTTTGCGTTGGCTGGAAGAGCAGTCACTTTGAGGGCGGACTGAGCTCTCGCCCGCACGGCACGGAATCGATAGCTGGTGTTTTACGATAAGTCTCTAATTTACTAACTACGATGGTTCCCCGTGGCTGTCGACAAAGGAAACCCGAATATGCACTTACAAGTCTTTAAATTACTTTAAATCTGAGAACCAACCTCCGCCAATTTCGTTCGTGATGCTAACCAAAGAAAGTGAGAAAGTGACGAAAGACTTGAGGTAAAATGAAGCAGATAATCGTAGCCCCTATTGCCTACTCACTTGAACGCATAATAAAAAGAAATTGACTGCTCTCCTATAGCTTTCCATATATTATTAAAACGATGTACTTAGCCCACAACAGGTATAATGGCTTTCCAATTAACTCTATAAATTAGACACAAGAACATTCCTGGGTCGACGAATTAGAACGTGTTGGCAACGCCAGTTGTGCAAAATGAAAGCTGCACAAGGGGAACCAGGAGAGGAGACATCAGAAACGTAAATAACTGAAGATCTATGACTAAAATTGAAAATGAATTGCATTTTCGCAAATAGAAGAAAGTAATATTGACGATCCTTTTTTGGCTAAGGTGTTCTAGATCTATAAAGAGTATAAATGCGCCTACACAATACACAAAACAACGACAATCATGCAAAAGTAGTCATCCGAAACTTTGTTCAATATTATCATTCTGGTGTCACAAAAGAAATGTAATAAAACAAGGCAACAATACTGGATCGATTGACAGTCACTATTTTCACTCATAAAAGTATGAGTGGGTTAGTGACGCACATGCATTAATTACAATTTTACCACTTTGACGGCAGCGGAACCCGCGCACAAACACAACAAGGTTTCACAGCGTGTAGTAAAAGCGCTTAATTTTGATGTTCGACCTGCTCAAAACGCCTGGGAAGAGAACACATGAACTGTGGCTGTATTCGCGTGCCGCTTCGGTTTTTATTTTATACAGCTGGACCTAGTGTTGCGGTCTGGCAGTGCCTGTCTCGCCATGGAGTTTATTGACATGAATTAAAACAGCGGCATGCCTCCACCAGTAAGTAACTACGAGTTGTTAAGAGCACTTTACCGAGTTCAAGCAGTGTATGTGAAAGCGCCGTTGTGCGGAAAAAGACAGTTGGAACAATATAACATCCTCATCCTTGATCGAACTGCTCTGACTTTCAAGAGCGAGCGACCTCGACTCCTTGATATAGTATATCAGGGAGTCGGGTGTACATAGCCTCATCTAAGATGTCCTTACCATCATCATGAAACCTCCCTCACCCCCTTACCCTTCACAGCCCTTGCCCTCCCGTCTCAGGATCACAACTCCATAGCGGGTGAACCCCTCATCAAATAAAAACATGTCTCTCTCTCTCTCTCAGGAGCGAGCAAACACTATAGCCAAAATTACTATTTATCTTGAGGCGGATTAACGCAGAAGTTTGGGCTAGTTGGTATTTCATGATTAAAAATTAAAACAGCGCAAGGACACGGACAAGAACAAGAAGGTAGACGGACAGCGCCTTGTCCGTCTACCTTGCTCTTTTCGGTGTCCTTGCGCTGTTTTAATTTTTAATTGAGGCGGATGTCTTAGGAGACGCTGTCTTGCACTTACGAGACGCACTTCACTGTCAAGAGAAATGTCCTTATGCCAAGATTATCTCCACCCCCCCTCCCCCCCCCCCCGCCCCCGAAGACCTGGCACCCAGTTTCAACATTTTTTAAGCGAGAGCTAAAATGAATAGGAATACAATTTGTCTCTCTACATGCACCACCGAACAAAATAAAAGGTTGAAACCAATTAAAAATAAAGAAATAGGGTCTAATATGACCAAAAAGAAAATTTTGATTTAAGGCGCAACCCCACCGTGCATGACGCTTCGGTCCTTTTTTGACGGCTTATAACTTTCTTTCTATGTGTCCTACGATTATAAAGTTCATGTCAAATTAAAGAGCGGTTTTCAGCAATATTTTAGTGACTGGATATTATGATTATTTTTAGTTATTAGTTAATTATTCAGCCTTCAATAGACCACAATCGCTACTATATACAAATTAATTTCTAAAGGTAAAACGTCCCATCGTCCACGATATTTTACGTGAGTGTTCGGTTGGATATAGTGGATTAAAAAGTAAGCCGAACTGTAGAGATAATGTATATTTTAAAATAAAAATAAAGTTTTAAATAATACCATTTTATGGTGCTATAAAATCGGAATAACGTAAACTATTCAAAAGTACGAGACATTAAATTATTAAGCGTCCTTCGATACTACATTTAACAGACCTTCCATATCGATATAATACACGTCAAGAATGTTATTAGACCTCAAACTTTTCCCCTTCAGTTACGGTGAATTGCAGTTTCTTAATATAAAATGAAGATGGTGACACGTGCTCAAGAATAGCCTGATGTAATTTTTTTTGTCGTGTGCCGCTTGGAACGCAACGTGCAAGACAGAAAAAGTGCCAGATGTGAGGGTGTCAGATGCCCGAATGCCCGCAGTGATCTAGCCAGAGATGCCAGAACAACAAGCGCGAGGCTGAGGGTGCACCACAGCTGCTTTGGCGCGCGTTATACTGTGCGTCGGTACACATGCCTGGCGCGATCTAGAGCCACTCGATATGGCAGCGTAGCTGCCAGAGTAGCGCCACGCTTTTCCGTGTGTCGCCTCTCACCGCGATTGGTCACACACGGTACCATAGCAACGAGCTGAGCTGGCTCGGTTTCCGTAGCAACCGAGTGACGACTCGTCACGTGACCTCTCAAGAGCCGTGATGTCATCGGTAAGATGGCAGCGCCCAGAGCTGGTGGATGCGAGTTTGTTCGTTACGCGGACTCGTGATGCGCCGCAGCTTGCCGACGATTTAGGGCTTCTTCATGCTTTCTGACGTAGGTATAACGTGAAGATATGAAAGAATGATACTTTATACCCTTTCTGTGCAAGATCGCTCTGGATATTAGCACCTGTGCGACAGCATCAGTAATATCGCCTTAGCGGTGCTCGGGTTTCCGGATGTGTTTGAGGATCGATAAGACATTTAGCATGCAATTTTCGCATTCTCTTAGCTTTATTTAAACGTTGGAGTGTCTGAGAATCGATGCGAAATCTATGCGTCGCATGTTGGGCCTTGGGGAATTTGTTTTTGCCCAGGTAACCGCATTATCACAAACGTTTAGCGAGGAAGCTCCTGCGATGTTTACGTTTTGTACTAATCAATCAGGGAACCTGGGTTCAATCCCCACCCCTGCCCGTTTCGATCTGGATGAGCATCGTACCGGCCTGCGGTTGTGTATTACTACTGCGTGGTGCACGTTAAAGACCTATAGACCCCAGGCTAGCGGTTATACTACATTGGCTAGATTGCTCATCTACAGCGAGTGACTCGTCGCAACTTTGAAATGGCTGACAAACTACACGCTGTATAAATATTCACAAAACTCCCAAGCATACTAATCAACGATTTTACGATATGCGCAGCGCAAGTTCGTCTGCTTCTTTTGCAGTGGTTGTGGTGACGTCAGAACGCCGATCTCTGATTGCTCTGATTGAAAGATAGGGGGTAGACCTCAAGGCAGCTTGGTTTTAGGTCTACCCACTATCCTTCAATCGGAGCCACTCAGATCTCGGCGTTCTGACGTCACCACAACCCCTGCAAAAAGAAGCAGACGAACTTGCGCTCCACATAGCTTTTAGGATAAACTTTTCGCATTTTTTAGCTTCCTTTGAAAGTCTTAATTTCTGAGAATTATAACGAAAGGTATACGGCGCGTGTAGGGCCTAGCGGAAATTGTTTCAGCCCTGGGTCACCGAATAATTACAGCATTTTTAGCGAGGAAGCTCCTGCGATCTTTAAAATTTTTTACTAATCGCCAATTTTACGAATTGGCAGTTCTGAAGATTTTGATATAACTTGCTTTCGTTGCAATAGCTTGCATTTGATCGCAGCGTTTTTTGGTTTGTTTTTCAAGTGAAAAACTGGCGTTTGCTCAAGTGACGGATATGAAATGTCCTGCTATATAACAATGCATCAACACTATTAAACTTTGATGCTCAGAGGTGTGTTCGTCTTTGTAAGAAACAAGTTACAGACGTATTTATTTCTTACGAGTGTAATATTTATTTTCTGTAGCTGGGCCCGCTTTGTGCTCCTTAATGTCAGTGTGCTTGGTTCCAAATATTCTCTTTACAATGCCTACAAAGGCCAAAATGACGTCAGCCGACCGCAACTCACGCATTGGACACAAAAACTGCGACGCTCGCATGTATGCGCTCGTCAGCAATCAATTCGTCCATGGATATTTGAATTCGCTTTCCTGGCCAATGAGTGTCCTGACAAAACTTATCATCACTTGCGAATACCAAGTTCTGCGGTGTGCTTAAAAAGCACGGTGAAAGCTTGGGTTCATCGCACCGGTGCCCTAGCATGTCACGACCGCGTGATTTCACAGTTCTCTTTTGAGTTGACGATTATAAGTAAGGAAGAAGTTTAAAAATAATTTCGTAGCCCTTTTAACACGGATATGTGTGCTACACCAGATAAAAATATTGACTTTTTGAATGCCGGTAAACTTCCGAACAACCGTTTGGCCTGTCGGCAAGAACACCTCATATCCGGCGTCCGTCTCTTTTGATGGCGTCAACGATTCCCTAGAGACCACCTTGCATGCCGTCCTTCTTGGTTGAACCCCGTCGACGTCGCTCCTCACCAGTCGGTCACAAAATCTCATCTTGAAGGGATGATCGGGTCTTGAAGGAGTGTGATGCGAAACATATACTCGCTCATTATGGGGCAGTCGAGCAGCAGTCATGTCCCGAACCAATCGTCCTGTCTTGGCCGGCGTAATCGGATTTTGTCCCATCGGAGCGAAGTCCGAAAGTACTAGGACGGTACGTTCGTCCCACGAAGCGGCCGCCATCCCGGCGACGCCGAAAACCACTCGCCTTGTCCGTGTACGTACGATACCATAGCAGCTCTCGTCGCCGGACAGTCCCTGGGCTGCAAATCGTCTCACTTTTCAGAAAAAACAGGCACCGTTCCTCCAGAGGTTCTTGCCGTACCGCGATGCCAAGCGTCTAAAGGGCCAGCCACACTAGCGAGAAAACGCGCGCGGCGCGCCGATCGCGTTGAAAACGCGTTCCGCAAAATGGGTGGAGCGGGAAGATAAAGGGCGTGTCTCTGCACGCGCTCGTGGCGCTGACTGTGCTACGGTGACTTTTTGTTACTTCCCGCGATCGGCGTGCCACACGCGTTTTCTCGCTAGTGTGGGCGGCCCTTTATACCGCTTTTCAATGAACGAATGGAGATATCAACTAGACTACAAAGGATGCCGCCCGGCGTCGCTAGAAGCACGGTTACCATGGCAACCTCTCAGGCCCAAAATGGAGATCACTATCAGCGCTTCTCACGTCGTGCATCTAGATAATTTTGCGTCGTGTCGGTACTCTGGCAGCTACGCTGCCATATAGAGTGGCTCTAGCGCGATCCAAATGAAATGGGCGCCATGAAAGGGATTCCGCTACGTATGCGAAAACATATGAATGTTTTCATCACTTGCGAAAATCAGTTTTGCAATCAAACTACGCTTGTCGGAATGGTTCGACTATATTTTGTTTCGAAAACCACCTCAGTGGCTTTTAAGTGGCAAGGATATTGAAACAAAACACAAAATATGAAAACTTATCAGTGTCTCTGAGCCAACGTGCTGGCCCATAACCCTATATTTGTCGGGATGAAATATCGGCCGAGGTGCCCGCAATCTGACGGAGGCCAATGTGAGATTTCGGTTGCACGTCAAAAAAGCCCTAGTTGGTCAAAATAAACCCGCAATATTTTTTATTGGGTCGTATTTAGTGATTTTTATTGGTTTGGCTTGCAAAATCCTAAGATCTGAATATTTGATTTTTTTTGCCTTAGTTCAGAGCTCAGTCAACGCTATGGGCTCATGGAGCCACCAAAGTAGCGCCAAAAGCGCGATGTCAAGCAGGTCGTTTTTTTTTTTTCTGTGCCTGTGCGGTCAAGCTAAACTAGAGTCACTAAATAAGCTACGCTTTATACACATTTTGGTGCTTAAAATGATGGTTGTGAGTTATCTGAAGTTTTATTTTAAATCACGGGAAAAGCTTTCCGCCTTTCACAAATGTTTAAACAGTTCACAATGCAAAGCAATATTACGTGAGCTTCCTAACATCGAAACTAATGATAAAAAGTCGCACTTTTGAATCATGACGATCGGCAGTTGCGTTTGATTTGTACTAACCACGCCCACAACAACATCGGGGAGAAGAGTGGTGATGGTCTAATCGTAGCTCATTTGGTTTAGCTCACAGGCTAAACCATTTTGTTATGAGTGTGGGAAGAAAAGAACACACCTCTGAACCTGCTGACGGTCTGCATCACACTACTTCTTTTCCTTTTATTAGCATTGTTCTCTGCCACTATGCTTTCTGGTGGCACTAACAGACTCTAAACATTCCTCCCCCCTTTGAAGTGTTCGCTCATTGCTCATGCGGTAGAGGATCGTTGGCCGAGTGCGCTATGGCACCGCATATCAAAGCACGTGGAGAAATGCGCGAGTGCGAGCACCGTTCAAAGCATGGAGCCAGGGATGGGCAGTATTTCAAATACAAGTATTTGAAATATGTATTTTAAATACTTTGAGTATTTTGCATTTGTATTTAATTACAAATTGGGTAATGTATTTTACATGTATATTTAAATACTAAAATGTGGGTATTTCAAATACAATTGTAATTAAATACAATTTTGTGGGCAAAGATACATCCTTCAAATTTATTGTCACGACTCATTTTGCTCATCCTAAGACGTGTCTAAAGCTGCTCTTTCTTCATCTCAACGCCAACGGCAACAACACACCAAGAAACTCTTCATCTCTTCATACACCAGTCCTGCGGCAGTTCGCGTCTCGCTCACCGCGGGCGCCCGGGTACGCCGGGCGCCCGCGGCACGTGCCTATATTACGTTAAATAAATGTTATTGCCAAAGTTACAATTCTTGTTTTTATGCACGGGGTTGTAAGATATAGTCTCCATCCTTTATTCGGCCATGCGGCTTTTTTTTCACCTCGGGCTTTATTTTAAAGGCACTGTCCAGAGCAGGAAGAAAACTGCGTTCTGCAGCGAATGCAGTGTCTCTGAATCAAGCACAAGCGTTTAGTGACTGTGATTACGGTGCTAGTCCTGGGCAAGAATAGTGACGAAAGCGACGTTCACGGGCAGATTGACTAAATACGTGCCTGTGACAACTTGTGATGCTTCCCAGCCTGATTTCCATCCATATTTTTGCCTGAAACATTCTAAATGCGCGGGTCGTCCCGATTTTTGTAACTGGTGCGAATTGCAACAAGAAACAATTCTTTAGATAGTGCTGCGCGTCTTGGTCGTCTCGGTTCTTTGTTGGTCTGTACCAAAATGAAATAGACAAAAAAAGCTGTTTAAAACTCTGTACTTTTTCACCTATTACGTCCAAGCTGATTACATTTTTTTGTGATTATATTTCTATTACGTTACTAGAGCCTCGCACACTAACTCCCGATTGTGCGATGTAAAATTAAAATGAGATACCCAGAAACCCGTTGCAGTTGCCCTGAAGTCGCTGACGCAAATTTTGAGGAATGTATTTGGAAAAGCATTTGGAGGAGACTAAATACATTTGGTTGTATTTGTATCTTGTACTTAAATGCTTTTTTAGAAATGTAATTTGATTTGCAATTAAATACATTTTTGACGAAGTATTTTGTATTTGTATTTCGATACATATTTGCATGTATTTTGCCCATCCCTGCATGGAGCTCACGCTGCAGAACCTGTAGGAACCAAAGCCTAGAGCCACTCTATGTGGCAGCGTAGCTCCCAGAGTAGCGCCACGCTTTTCCCTGTGCCGCCTCTCACCGCGATTGGTCAGACGCGGTACCATAGCAGCGAGCTGAGCTGGCTCGGTTCGCATAGCAACCGAGTGACTACTCGTCACGTGACCTCACAAGCGGCGTGATGTCACCGGTAAGATGGCAGCGCCCAGAGCTGGCGAATACGAGTTTGTTCGGTGTGCGGAGTCGTGATGTGCAGCTGCTTGCCGACGATTTTGGGCTTCTTCGTGCTCTCTGGTGCGGGTATAACGTGAAGATCTGAAAGAATTAGACTTCATACTTTTTCTGTGCAAGATCGAATCAGACATCTCGCCGTAGTGGTGATCGGATTCCCTGATGTGTTCGAGGATCGATAAGACTCTTAGCATGGAATTTTCGCATACTCTTGACTTTGTTTCAACGTTGGAGTATCTGAGAACCGTTGCGAAATGTATGAGTCGCAATTTGGGCCTTGAGGAAGTTGTTTCAGCCACAGGTAACCGCATAATCACAGAAACGTTTAGCGCGGAAGCACTGCGACCTTTACGTTTTGTACTGATCAGCGATTTTACGATATAGCTTTTAGGATAAAATTTTAGCATTTTCTAGCTTTTTTGAAAGTTTGAATTTTGAGAATTGAAACGAAAGATATACCTCGCGTGCAGGGCCTAGGGGAACTTGTTTCAGCCCTGGGTCACCGAATAATCACAGCAACTTTTAGCGAGGAGGCACCTGGGATCTTTAACCTTTTGTAGTAATCGACGATTTTACGAATTGGCAGTTCTGAAGACTTTGATATAACGTGCTTTCGTTGAAACGGATTGTATTTAATCGTAGTGCTTTTTTTTTTTTATGACAAGCTGGCGTTTGCTCAAATGTCGTATATAAAATGAGCTGCTATGTAACAATGCATCAACACATACTATTAAACTTAGATGATCAGAGATGTGTTCGTCTTTGTAATTAACAAGTTACCGACATAATAATTTTTTACGTACAATATTTATTTTCTGTAGCTGGGCCCGTTTTGCGCTTATTAATGTCAGTGTGCTATGATGTTATCATCATATATGTATGGTTCTAAATACCCTACAAAGGCCAAAATGACGTCAGCCGACCCCAGCTCGCGCATTGGACACGAAAACTGCGTCACTCGGACGTACGCGGTCGTCAGCAATAAATTCGTCCACAAATATTTGAATTCGCGTTCGTGGCAATGAGTGCATTGACGGAACGTATCATCACTGGCGAATGCCAAGTTCTACGGTGTGCTTAAAAAGTACGGTGAAAGCTTGGGGTTATCGCACGGCACCGACCGCGTGATTTCACAGTTCGCTTTTGAGTTTAGGATAACAGCTAAGAAAGAAGAAGTTAAAAAAGTCATTTCATGGCTCCTTTAACATGAATATGTGTGCTACACCAGATAAAAATATTGACTTTTTGCCTGCCGGTAAACTTCTGGACGACCACTTGGCCTGCCGCCAAGAAAACCTCATATTCGGCGTCCGTGTCTTGATGGCTTTGACAAGCCTCTGGAGACCACCATGCTGTCCTTCTATGTTTAACCCCGTCAACTGTTCATCACCCAAACGAGGGTGAGACCGTGGTCGACGTCGCTCCACGCCAGTCGCTGAGATAATCTCATCTTGAATGAATGACTGGGTTTTGAAGAAGTATGACGCTAAGCATACATTCGCTTACTATGGGGCAGCCGAGCAACAGTCATGTCCCGAGGCAATCGTATTGTCGTGGCCGCGTATTCGGATTTTCTTTCATTAAAGCGAAGTCCAAAAGTACAAGGACGGTACGTACGTCCCACGAAGCGGCCGCCAACCCGGCGGCGCAGAAAACCACTCGCCTTGTCCGTGCACCTACGAAACTTAGCAGCTGTTGTGTGCACGACAGTACCCTTTTCGATCGTCAGAGAGCCAGCCAAACCAGTGCCACAGACCATGTCTTCGATCGACAGGGGGTTCTCACGCTGCCCAGTTACAAGCTGGACCGCAAGCTGGGACACTCCAAGGCCCGCTTTCGTAAAGACCGCCGCCTGGCCAACACCGGCACCAACCCCTGCGGGGGTGCTGGACTCCGTGCGCCGCCGGTAATTCGGCCGGCTCGTATGCAAGTATGGCACGCGAAGAGCCCTCTCCAGGCGCGTGAGACCGGCCTACCAGAAGTAAGCAGCCCATGGCAGCACCGCGAAGACCATCACCGCGAAGATTGCTGCTAGGCCTAACACACCATAACTTTCAACTGTACATTACATCAACACATAATCACGATCACTAGACACGACACCGCGGGCCTCCTTGGTACGGGCTCTTGCCTTTCTGCGGTGCCGCGGCTCTCCTGAGCAAATAAAACATTACATTACATTACATTACATTACCCGTGCTGCCAATCGTTTCACTTCCCAGAAGAGGCCCGTGCCGTACCGCTATGCCAAGCGTCTTTTACCACTTTTCAATGGGCGAATATAGATATCAACTGGCAAAACATTGCCGCCCGGCGTCGCTATAGCAGCACGGTTACCATATCAACCTCCCAGGCCCAAAATGGAGATTTCTATCAGCGCTTCTGACGTCGTGCATCTAGATAATTTTGCGTCGTGTCGCTAATCTCGCAGCTACGCTGCCATATAGAGTGGCTCTATCAAAGCCCCTCGATGTGTTTGCTTTGGTCTTTCAAGTAACGTCAAATGTGCCAGTTCACGAGGCCCGTGTCTCGAGCGGCCCTTGGAGGCAAATGGCGGCGCAGCGCTAAAATGACTAAAGGTTCAAAGGTTCAAAGGTGTTTATTGGCTAAAACAACCATACGACCGACAGCCTGAGTCAATCAAAAGGCAGAAAGAAGCCCGTGCATACATATGCTGATTTCCTCCTCGGCCATACGTTAACAGATGAAATGGAGATGTTGGAATGTGATTTACACAAGGGTGAGAATACTTAGTCTAATGAAGAGAGTAGGTGTCGTGGTGATTCCGCACCAGATCTTTAAATTCGTCTACGCTTGGGGCCTGGCGAGCAGCATCTGGTAAGTGATTCCACAGGGTAGGCGCTTGGACAAAGAGGGAGGTAGAGGCACTAATGGTGGGGGCCAAGCGCTGTTCAAGCTTCGAGTGGTCTCGCCTAGACCTCCTCAAGTAACCATCGGCGATGGGACAGACACCATGTAGGTACCTGTAGAGGAGGACCCGTCTGAAGAACAGTCGACGTTTATCAAGTCTGGACCACCGGAGGGACTGCAGCCGCCTTTCACAGGGTAGCTTGCTTGCCCTCTTGTGCTGCAAGTAGAGTGCTGTCTTTGTGGCCTTTCTTTGCGTCGACTCTAGTCTCCTCTGTAGGTCAACCTGGTGGGGGCTCCAGACAGAGGAGCAATACTCCAAAACCGGCAGTACAAGAGCCGTGTACAGTGTACAAAAGGCATGGCTTGGCATCTCTCTTGTTGTTCTGGTTATGAAGCCTCTCAGTTTGCTCGCCCTTTTACACACGTAGTCAACGTGCCTTCTAAAGGACAGGGTCTTGTCAAACCAAACACCAAGAATCTTAGTGTCTGTGACCTCTTGTATGCGCTTCCCTTGTGCATTGTGGACGACGTCGACGGGTTTCTTTTTTCTTGATATTTTAAGGTACACAGTTTTGTCTGGGTTAAGGAGCAGTCCGTTGACTTCTGACCACCTGCAGATCTTGTGCAGATCGGACTGCAGGATTTGGCGGTCGTGAGAGGAGTGGATTATGTGGTACGGTATGTGATCATCTGCATACCGAAGAATGTTAGATTGTATGTCGACCGCAAGGTCGTTGATGTAGAGGTTGAAGAGGAGTGGCCCTATAACAGAGCCCTGAGGCACACCCACTCTGACATTGTGCCATTGGCTAAAGGCACCGTGGAAGTTAACTCGCTGACGGCGATTACCCAGGAAGTTCGATACCCATTTAAGGGTTGCTCCGGAGATCCCAAAGCCTGGTAGCTTGGTAAAGATGTGGTAATGGTTCACACTGTCGAAGGCCTTCGAGAAGTCTATGGACAGCACATCTGCTTCCTTCGAGCTGTCCAGGGCCTGCTCAGGTCGTAGTGCAAGAGAGGGAGCAGAGTTTCGCAACTCCGCTCCTTCCTAAAGCCATGTTGAGAGCTGCATAAAAGGTTGTTGACTTCTAGGTGCGTGGAGATTTTACTACAAATTAAGGTTTCAAATATTTTGCAGAGGATGCAGGTGAGGCTTATTGGCCGGTAACTTTCGAGAGAGTTCAGTGGTTTCCCCGTTCCTTTGTGGACAGGGGTCACATGCGCTAGCTTCCAGACATCAGGGATGAATGCCCTGGAAAAGGAGCAGTTGTTCAGGTCTGCCAATGGGGACGAGAGTGCCGCAGCGCAGGCCTTCAGCAGGAAGGGGGGAATGCCATCTGGGCCAGGGGAGGCGCCAGGTTTCAGCTGGGAGATGGCAGCCGCAACGTCCTCGGTGGTAACGGGTGGAGAGACGAACACAGGAATTGACTCTGTGCGGTTGTGCTTCTCAGCAGGGGGACTTTCAACTTGGGGAGGAGGGCAGGAGTGGTTAAACGCGGGCACCGCATCGCTGAAGTGTTGGCCAAAGGAGTTGGCGATGACCTGAGCATTGTCAGTGTATGTACCTCCTATTTGAAACTGGGTAGCAACACTGTTACGTCGTAATGATCCGTAGAACTGCCAGAAATGTCTGGGGCATGTTCTTGCCTGGCTTGCCATGTCGCAGAGGTAATTCCGATAAGATACACTTATCTCCCTTTTCAGCTGTCTCAAGAGATCCTTGTATGCCGCCCAGTGAGTTGCATGCTGTGTTTTTGAGGCCCTTTTGAAGAAGCGCCTAGTCTTGCTTGATAGCTGCTTGATGAGTCCAGTTATCCATGGTTTGCCTTTCTTGTGTTTGGAAGAGATCATAGTATGCGTAGAGTCTCTGCGTGCAGCCCAGAACATATCATAAAATAGGTCCTATGGGTTGTAGTCCGTCAGAATGTCCGTGCAGAGAAACCAAGGAGCCAGGGCAACAGAGCGTTCCAGTGAGTCGCGTCCGTCCTTGCTAAACAAGATTGCCTGCTTTGAGATTATTCGTTTTCTTGTGCAGCTGAAGTTCCAGGAGGAGGAGATTCCGATGTGGTCAGAGTTAGATAGCGGGGGAGTGTCAGCCACAGATAGTAATTGGGCAGGGTTCCGGCAGAGAAATAGGTCTAGGGTGTGACCCAAAACATTGCCACGGACGTGCGTTGGGAAGCGGACAATCTGTGTGATGTTCGCATACTGCATCCAGTCCAGGAACTTGGCCTCGGTCTCGTTTGTTGGCATCGGATCAGCAGAATTCCAGTTGATGTGGAGGTTGAAGTCCCCAGTTAAAAGAATGTTCATGTGGCCTTCTTTACGGGAGCTGATCCGATCGAAAACTGCGCACAGCTCAGCGAAAACACCATGACCTGTATTGGGGGCCCTGTACAGTGAACCGAGAAGCAGTTTTCCGCCTCGGCAGTTAAGTTCGGTCCAAACCAGCTCGGAGTTGGGAGCCTCTAAGTCCGCACGGCGCACAGGGGAGAATTTACGTTTTACGGCGACCAGGACGCCGCCTCCGCGTCCACTTCGGTCTCTTCTGAACACGGCGAACTCGGGGCCAAATATTTCATGGTCCGGAACAGAGTCACTGAGCCACGTTTCGCACACGCACGATGCATCGGGTGAATTACAGGCCAGGTCGGATTTGAGTTCAGGTACCTTGTTCAGGAGACTTCTTGCGTTGTAGCACTGCACGCGGAAGGGCCCAGGGTTGCAGTGGATATCGCCGGAGAGTATCAACAGTCCAAGTAGCATAGTTTTCGTGGTACTGACGGTATACTGACGAAGTGGCTGGTTTTAGGCCTAGTGGGCTGAGGAAGCAGGCCTTTACCGTCCCGGACTGTTGATTCGGGCGAGACCCGCTGTTCCGCAGCAATCAATTCGGAGGCATTCGTTCTTTGGCTTTGACAGAGAACGACGAAAAAGCACAACATGGTGAAAAGAGCAGGAGTCCAGCTCAGCTGCCCTGATCTGCGATCGGCTCACGCCATGACACTTCTTCCTCTCTTCCTTATAATGCGAATGGCGGCGGAGCACGCCGCTCCGCCGCCTAAGTTTAAAGCCTAGTTCACATGCAGCGGTTTTGGCCCTAGAGCGGCGCGATTTCTGCCGTCGCGGCGCTCTGGCCAGCACCAGCAATTCTGCGGCACGAGCGCCGCGACGGCAGAAATCGCGCCGCTCTAGGGCCAAAATCGCTGCATGTGAAACACGCTTAAAGACTTCAGTCGCAAGACTTTTCTTTTTTCTTACAATAAACGTTTTCCAACCAACCAAGCACGCCGCTCGTGACACGTGTCTTGCGCGTTTCCACAGCCCCGGCCAAATGAAAGCGCGCGCTCTCTGAGCGCGCGCTTCCAGTCCGGCCATGCCACAGCAAAGGTTGATGGTACTTGTAAAAAACGCATTTTTCAAGGGCTTTAAGGGGTATTCACACGAGGGAAAAATCCCGGGGATTTCTCCCCGGCACGCGCATCCCACGACGAAAACGACAGGCTTTGCGATGTGCAAAAGCCTCGCGTTTTCATCTCGTGATGCGCGCGTGCCGGGGAGAAATCCCCGGGATTTCTCCCTCGTGTGAATACCCCTTTAGCAGGGACCCTGGGTTTTGTTTCCCATCTGCATCCTACCGCCGTGCGATCGTGTATCAGATATACTGCGTGATGCACGTTAAAGACCGCGAGCTAACATTTGTTCTGCAATTTTTATAATGTTACAACGGGTAACAATGTCGCCCCACGAAACTCTTGCTCTCTAAAAAACTAACGACTAATTTTTAATGCGCCCTACATTGCCATTTTAAGCTTTGTTCTCGTGTTCGCGTTTCTTTTTTTTTTTTTTTTCTTTTTTTAGAGCTTAGCTTTTAAGCGGGTTTCACATGCAGCCATTCCGCCGTCGAAATCGCGGCCGCTAGCGGCACGGCGGCACGAATCGCGAGGTTTCATTTCACATAAGCGTTTTCTGCCGTTGCGATTGGCAATGCTGCTTGCAGTAAGCTTGCAGCAAGCATATGCGCAGAATCGATTACAGCGGCTTTTAACAACATTTGTTATGCCTTAGTTTTAATTTTCCCCGTTATTTTCACCTAAATAAAACCATAAGTGTATTTAAAATACTAAATAAACCTTAATCTTATTATTATTATTTTTTTTTAACTTTGTTATGGCGGAGGATGAAACCTCGGATCATCCTCGGCAGCGTCACGGGCAGCGCCTCTCTCGGATGTAAAGACTCCAACTGATATGGCCGACCCAAACCTCCTGGACGGCGTTGGAGTAGTTGGTATTTCCGCAATGGGGTTCCATTTCAGCAGTGGTTTCATACCAGTCTTGTTGATCACTTTCACGGCCTCAGTCACCTCTTCCCAGAGCTTCTATTTGGTGCGTCCCAAAGAACCCGGCGCTTCGACACTTCACTGATAAGCAGTTCACTGAACTGTGCGCGATACATTTTGTTTTTCTCACTAGCGCTCGCACAAGCCGCTTGTGATTAGCGTCTCTTGCGCTCGCTATAGTTGGTACTCAGGCGAGGAAAGTAAAAAAGAGCCGCGTAATTCATTGAGAAAACGAATTCTGAGGAAGGGGACAGCAATCCCCCTCCTCCATAATCTCGTGAACGGTTCCGACGCTTAACATTAAAAAACGAGCGTGTTGGTAAATACTTAAACAACCGGAAAGAATAAACACAATTTCGGGACGCAAACAGACGATACAACAAAAGAGTTGTATTGTCTGTTTGCGTCCCGAATTTGTGTTTATTCTTTCCGGTTATTTAAGTGTTCCGACGCGATTGCTAAAGCAAAGAAGCTCGACACGCCGGAAAAAAAGAAACCGGAAACCAGTCGCTTGCCTACCTTCTCTGCATGTCGCATGCTTCAAGAACGTGAAAACGCCGCCGTCCTATCTGCCAGCTTTCCCGCTATGCTTCTCCTCCTGTCACGTGATTTCCCGCCGCGCTGCGAGTGGCCAGCGCTGAAGCTGCCGCTCTGCCGCGGCGAAAAATTTCCAACCTGGTGGAACCGTGCCGCTCAGCCGCTGCGGCTGGCCAGAGCGCCGCGACGGCCGAAATCTCGCCGCTCTAGGGCCAAAATCGCTGCATGTGAAACCCGCTTTAGGCGCCCGTTTCCGGCTTAAACGGCGTCGCCGTCGCTGTCGTCGTAACCGTGTGGTGCATAATGGGAAATATCCCATAATGTAACGAGCGGGGAGGAGGAGGAGGAGGGGAGGAGGAGGAGGGAGGAAGAGGAAAAGGGGAGGGGAGAAAGAGGAGGGAGGAGGGGAGGAGGAGACGCAGGGAGGGTGAGGAGGAGGAAGGAGTGGTATACCCTCCCCTTAGTACTCTTCCCTTTTTCTCCTCAAGAGCTGCGCTCTAGGGCGTTACAAGGTGTTGTAGACGTCGTTTTTTAGAGTGCAGCTCTTAGGGGCCCGTTCCTGGCTTGAGCGGCGTCGGCGTCGGCGTCGGCGTCGGCGTAACCGCAACTCTCGTAACCCTCGTGAGGGTTACGAGGGTTACGAGGGTTAATCTCATGAGGGTTACCCTCACGAGGATCACGAGGGCCACGAGGGTTACTTACCCTCGTAACCCTCACGAGGGCTACGAGGGTTAGTTACCCTCAAAAGGGTTACCTTCACGAGGGTTACCCTCACGAGGGTTACTTACCCTCGTAACCCTCACGAGGGTTACGAGGGTTAGTTACCCTCAAAAGGGTTACCTTCACGAGGGTTACCCTCACGAGGGTCACGAGGGTTGTGAGAGTTACCCTCACGAGGGTCACGAGAGTTACCCTCACGAGGGTCACGAGAGTTGCCCTCACAAGGGTCACTAGGGTTACCCTCACGAGGGTCACGATGGTTACCCAGGTCACGTGACCCCGGGGGGGGTCACGTGACCTGGGGATACCCCCCGAGGTCACGTGACCACCCGTTGATGTCATAGCCACTGATGACGTCATCAGTGACGTCACTGATGACGTCACCGGCATCCGCATCGTCATCGTCATCATCACTGATGACGTCATCAGTGACGTCACTGATGACGTCACCGGCATCCGCATCGTCATCATTGATGGCATCGTCACGTGGCCGCGGGTCACGTGACCCCCCCGACGTCACGTGACGCCCCAAGGTCACGTGACTCCCACAAGGTCACGTGACTCCCACAAGGTCACGTGACCCCCAAGGTCACGTGACTTCCCGCCCCCCGAGGTCACTTGACCCACCCCCCCCCCCCCCAGTACCCTTCCCTCCTCCTCCTCAAGAGCTGCGCTCTAAATCGGCGTTACAGGGAGTTGTAAACGGCTTTCATTTTTTTTGTCTACATCTTTGATTATGCGGCTTTGACTTATGAAACAGACTGTAATTGTCGAACTTCTGGAAAAAATATTATATAACTAAGAAAATGGCATGTAAACGCAAAAGACAAAAAAGAAAAAAAAAACATAGACGCACTTAATAAAAAGAAATGAAATAATAGAATTGAATATAATTGTGTTTTAAAAGGTTGGAACGCACCCAATGCTGCAAAAGCGAGCTTCATGCTTTGAACGGTGCGCTTTTTCACTGGGAGAGTAGTTTTTTTGTTTTTTTTTTATTTATTGATACTATTATCTCCTTCGGGAGATGTGGTAGGAGGGGGTACATAATGTTGTATAAGGCATACATTTCTAGTCATTTTAGCACACGCGAATAAGGCAATCAATGTCATCATTATACAGTATTGAATAAAAAATTAAAGCAAAACAAAAACAACAACAAAACAACCTACAAGAAATACCGACAATCGCAGGAGTTACAGAAACTGCGAAGGTTAGCAATGAGTGATGACTCAGATGAAGCATTTATTATGTGACTGGGTAGGGCATTCCAATCATGAATGGTCCTTGGGAAAAATGAGAACTTAAATACATCAACCCTACAGCTGTATTCTTGTAATGATCTACAATGAAAATTTCGCGTGGGGTAATTATGAAGAGCAGGTGAAATATATGTAGAGGTGTCAATATTAAATCGGTTGTTCAGTAGGTCGAGCAAAAATTTTAATCTTTGAAACATGCGTCTATGGGTTAATGGGCTAAGGCTGGAACACACATATAGTTCGGAAACCGGGTATTGTCTCTGAAATTTGTTGTATATGAAACGCAAGCCTTTTCTCTGTATGGATTCAAGTAAATTTATGTTGGTTTTAGTAAACGGGTCCCAGACAACGGACGCATACTCTAATATAGGCAGAACAAACGTTTTATAGGCTGTTAATTTTACATCCGATGAGGTTTGCTTTAAATTTCGCCGGAGAAACCAGAGTTTAGTTAATGCCTTGCGAACAATATATTTGACATGGGTGTTCCAACGCAGGTCGTTTGAAATGATTACACCGAGGTATTTATAGGAAGTCACTTCGGCTAGGACAGTATTGTTAATGAAATAATTATAAAAAAGAAAACTAGTTTTGCGGGTTATATGCATGCGAACACATTTGTTAACATTTAGTGACATCTGCCACGAGTCACACCAATCGTGGATCTTGGATAAGCAGCTGTTAAGTAATGTCTGGTCACTAACACCATTTACCTCAGTGAAGATAACAACATCGTCCGCGAATAAACGTGCTCGCACAGGAATGTTAGCAGTGATTTCGTTTATAAAAATTGAAAAAAGTAAAGGCCCAAGGACTGACCCTTGTGGAACGCCTGATAGCACAGGGACTGGCGAGGATGCACTAGAGTTTATCTGAACGTACTGTTTTCTTTCTAGCAAGTAATTTTCAAGCCAGGAGTAGATGATATCGTTTTGCACGATTGATTTAAGTTTTAGAAGAAGTTTACAGTGTGACACTCTGTCAAACGCTTTGGCGAGGTCAAGAAAAATTACATCAACCTGCTTAGAACGATTTAATATTTCAGCAAAATCATGGACGGTTTCAAGTAATTGCGTTGTGGTTGAAAGGCCATGACGAAAACCATGTTGATTCACATTAAAAAAGTTGTGATTTTCTAAATACGCTGCCAAATGTTTAAAAACAACGTGCTCTAAGAGTTTAGAGCAGTAAGGAAGCGGAGAAATCGGCCGGAAGTTCCCAGGCAAGAGATGAGATCCAGATTTGTGAACGGGAACGATCTTGGCAATCTTCCATTCTACAGGAATGACGGACTCCGACAAAGGCAGCATGCTCGCGCTTTGCATGTTCCGGCCACTTCGTTCGCACGACAAAACCAAATACTTTACTGGTAATGTATTTAGCGAAGAAAAGCTTACATAGCCCTCAGTTTCCATGTCATTGCACACTATAGCCGGTGACAGGTAAAGAACGCAGTGGAAGCTCCTCCCACCTCTTTCCAGTTTGACAGGGCGAACGGTGGAGAGGATGCGACCTCCTCTCCACCATTGACACTGCTAAGGTGGAAAGAGGTGGGAGGAGCTTCCACTTCGTTTTCCTGTCACCGACTATAGTTTATCATCTTTGTTTTCGTTTCCCATTGCGATTCAGCTCGCCTTCTTTTGTGCGCTACATGCATACGAGACCAAGGTAACCCGAAGCATTCTATTTCGCGGGTTGTAAAAAAAAAGAACCTATGCTACTTGCCACGTGAGCCACAATCAATACAAAATATTCTATACTTCACATGCGGCCACTTGCGTGAGTAAACAATGTTGTTTGTCAAGGACAATTGCGATTGTATGAAATCACGCGAGAAAAACTCGTTCTAAGCACGCAACCGTTAACATGCAGTGAATACTCATAATCGGCGCCGAGATGATTGGTAGCTGTCAGCAGGTGGGTTTTTTATATCAACCCAGAGTTAAAATGTTTCCTTCTTTCTGTTGTTAATCAGAAGACAAGTTACACCAAATCTGAGGGTAATAAAATAGTATGAACATTCAAAACATAACGGCCTGAGCAGTATATGTGTACAAGCTTTAGTTTTCAACGCACCCTTATCTTTCAATATGCTCAACGCTAGTGTAAAATGTAGCGCAGTTTCAGTCTTAATCAGCGTACTATCTGCGTGCTTAAACTATATATTTTATACAACGTCAAACTCTACTCGTTTGAATCTTTTTCATTTTTGCACACCACTTCTTGCGCGTAGAAATCACCAAATTAAGACTGGTACATTGCCTAAACGTTGTGCAAAAGCTGTCAACAAGTCCCAGAATCTTTGCCTCACCAGTCACTGAATTTATTACTGAACACATATTAAAATTAATTCGTATAATTTATTGCGGCAAGTTAGTTTCTAACCTTTGCATTTTTTTATAATGACTTCCGCACCAGTCCTATGTTGGGTTTACCAAACTCAATGTCTAAACCTGAGTGTCATTTTTTGTGTTTTCCAGTCTCGTGGTTTTGGTCAAAATGAACACGCAGCTACCTAAACGAGACACCTCACCGCACAAAAAATAGGTCGTATGTTTCGATTTTTTAGATATTTAGTTCCTCAAGCTAGAATTTTGAAACAGAAGTTTATCATGCCATCACGTTTTCTTGGAAATCGACAAAGAACCAAACACATGCACGACAAAATGGCCAGCCCGTCATATAAATCTGATCAGCTTGAAGTATATGGAATTGGCCTCCGAAATCCTCGCGAGGTGCTAATGGCACACGGGGATTTTTTCTATTTTTCAACGCGTCGATTGTTTCGTAGTGCATGTGTCTCGCCATTTGGCTGAGGGTGATTTTCGCGTTTTGTTCTAACCACATTTGCTGGAGACGTGAGCTATGAGCGTAGGTAAAGTGGATTAGAACACTCTAGCGTAGACAACTGCCCTTCTTGCACGAGATCTGGCACAACCGTGCGCGTTCCAAAGAAAGCTCGTGCAGAAAAAAACAAGCGAAGGACCAGGAATGTCAAATTCAGGATATAGAAAAATACCCCACTGTATGTATCGAAGCGCCAACACGCACGATTTCTCGCCTTGATGTACAGGCCTATGTATGTATGTGTGTGTTTGTATGTATGTATGTATGTATGAATGTATGTATGTATGTATGTATGTAGGCATGCATATATGTATGTATGTAATTATGTATCTATGTATGCATGTATTTATGTATGTATGTATGCATGCATGTATGTATGTATGTATGCATGAATGCATGCATGCATGTATGTATGTATGCATGTATGCAGCAATTTCCTTTGAATCGGGCGTCTACTAAATAGACACGCCAATAAAAAAAGAAAACAAAAGTAAAGAAAAAGGTCAGAAAGCGGAGTGTATCCACTAGTTGAGTTTCAACAATGTACTGCCCACCAGGCCATGAGTCTCCGCTTCGAGCACTGCACATACGTGTTCTGCTCGGTAAACCCGAGGGCTTGCTCGATGCGAGCGCTGAGGTCTGCTGCCGGTGCAAGTGCCGGACACTCAAGAACCAAGTGGTGCATAGTTTCTTCCACTTCCCGACAAGCATTGCATAAGGTGTTGGTCACGCTGCTGTCGTACTTTCGTCGATACAGGCAAGTACGCAAGGCGCCCCCTCGGCCCTCAGCGAGGAGCCTGCTGCCCAGCGTATTACCACACCAGAGGATTGGAGCAATGGTGGTCTTGAAGGACGTGTAAAGGAGCATGCTTGAGTGCTCATCCATGTCTGCTCTCCACCGGTCCGCCTCGACGGTCTTAATTTTGCCTCTCACCTTGACAACCCACTCTTTCTTTGTCGGAGGCTCGTCGGACATAAAAAAGCCTTGTATTTCGTCCCCAGTGGGATGTTACGGCGTCTCCATATTTGCGTGCGCGCCTCTTGGGTGAATGTTCACGAAAACCCGCCGCGCACAGCAATCTCCATTCATGTGCCGCAATCCGGCGTAGTATTCCAGCTTGCTGTTTGCCTCCCGTGCCTCGAAAGGGTACCAGCCAAGGTTTCCTGGGACCAGTTCGTTTGCGACTCTTCCACGGCATCCTAGTGCCTGACGTCCGATTTCCCTTTGGCGCCGATCAAGGTATTCTCGGATCACGCGGGGGGCACATGTGACGGCATTGGCGAAAGTCAAGCCTGGTTCAGCGACAGCTTTGCAAAGTTCGCGGGTTATTACATACGGATCGCAGCACCAAAGGCTCTTTCGACGTAGCACATTTCGCTTCCTCAGAGCTGACGCCTTGAGATTTTCATGGTGCTCTGCCAGGTCATTTTTTGGGTCACTCCAAGGTATCTGTATCCGCTACTAACAGGGAGCGCAGTGTTCTGGATGGTGAGGGATTCAAAGCCCTCGCCTTGCCCGGAGAAAAGCACCACGGCCGACTTATTGGCATTGAATTGCAGTCGAAGCCGAGCCGGTTCCGGTTCGCAGGCGATCAGCAGTTTCTTCATATCGTAAACGTTGTCGGCCATCAGTACTAGATCATCTGCGAAACCGAGCCCGGGGAGCTACCATGCCTGTGTGTTCCAGCATCTTCTCCATGCCGGATGTATAGAGCATGTTCAGAAAGGGGGATAACGGACAGCCCTGATGTAGTCCCCTACGCACCGGAACGTCACCAGAAAAAGCTCCACTGAACGTTGCCCCATAATGTGATTTTCATCATATAGCCGCTTTATTAGCTCCACCCAAGGTTCCGGCATATTGAGCTGCTGGAGCCGCTTGATCAGCAAGGAATGCGGGGCACTGTCCTAAGCTTTAGCAACGTCCAAAAAGCAACAGATAAGATTCCGCTTTTCCAACCGAGTGATCTCAATGCATTGGGTCAGGGTGAACAAGTCGTCATCCAGTCGACGATCTCTGCGGAAACCATTTTGTAGCTCGGTGAGAACACAAGCACCCTCGGCCCCATATGAGATGCGCCAATTAATGATGGTTGCAAGCAACCTGTAGGCTACAGCTGTGACAGTGAGTGGGCGGTAGTCGCGCAGATGTTGTTTGTTGTCGCTTTTCTTAGGAACGAATGTGACTCGGCCACGCTTCCAGTCTTTTGTGATGGGTTCATCGCCGCAAACTATGCGGCAAACTATGCGGCCGCAAACTATGGGCGCGGGAATGGGGTCTCAAATTCTTCAGCGCCTCAGCCGAGATTCTTAGGGTGCCTTCATGTGCGCTTCGCATAGAGTGATGCCAACTGCCTGTTTCCCTTTCCCCCGCCGCCATTTCGTTCCTCATTGTTTCCTCGTGCGTTTCCCGTGCGCCGGAAAGTGGCCTTTGTGTCCATCGGTCCCCCCATCCGAGGGGGGAAATGCTAATCCTCCCTCCGTGGGTTCCACAACGCTGCTCCGAACTTGTGAGATAAGGTGCTTGTTTCCGGGAGGGTTATAAGCCCCACGGATTATCGCCGAGACCGAAATGGCTGCTGGTTTGTCGGCGAGTGGTATTACAAAGGGTGGCACCACCCTAGCAAAGCGCACATGAAGGCTCCCTAGAGATTCTGTCTAAACCCTGAGAAGTGCTGCCGTTCAACCGCGCGAGTGCACGGTCTACATGCACTCGCCCCACTAGTATTGCAAATTCGTCATTAGATGATGACGATGGAACGTCCTCTATGATTTGGCTCTGAGTTTTCCAGTTTTCTGAGGAAACTTCTACGTCCGCAACTACGAACAGATCGTAGAGCTGTGTCTCAAGAAGTTGTCCGATATTGTGAAGTGGGTACCTACTATCGTAATCTAGCAGTTCTTGAGTAGTGTTTTTGCCAGCCAAAGATCCCTAATATCTCTAAAACCTTTCGACGGCCCTTTTTTCTCCATCTTTGATGTCCTTGCAGTCATGGGCTTGTATTTTTGCTTCCACAGCGTCTTGCATTTGTATCTTGCACTTGTGGTATTCTTCCCATAGTTGCATGGACACAGGATTTTTTACCAAGAGTCCTCAGAGCTTGCCTATGTGGCCGATTAGCTTCTTGTCATACTTGGATGAACCTCGTAATTTCGACATCCTCCCATGAGAGAAGTTTTCGTTTTCCTCGTGCGCTCTTGGCGGTGGAGTGATTAGCGATAATGGTTCTGAGCTCTATTGCAAAGCCGTCGTAGCTTAGTGCGTGCATGAGTCGAGTGCTCTCGTCAAAAGTTTGGGCGACAGTGAATATGTCGTCTTCGCGTAGTTGGGTTACAACTTTGCGCTGTGAACGACTCGGAGTTCCTCGAACAGTACCGAAGTGCAGGAAAATGGTGTTGTGATCGCTGCTGACACTCCCTTCGCCACCTACGTCCACAACCACCTTTTGAAGGTTGCTGCCAAGTCTTTTTGACGCGAACGCATAGTCTATGCACGTCCCGCGGTCCCGCATCATCCAAGTGTGCTGTCTTTCACCATATTCTCTTAAGTTCAAGATCTCCAGTTCGACGTCCTCCGCCAACTGTTTCATCATGGTGCCTTTATTATCTTCGCGTCCATCCAATTCGACCAGGTGGCCATTAAGGTGTCCCATTATCAGCACAGAGAGACCTGCGGGCAGGTTGTGTATATCTCGACGAACACACTCGAGGATATTGTTATTCTCTTCTTGGCGGTTGTTTCCAACGGAAAGATAAATGATGCAGACGGCTGTCAGCACGTTACCTATCTTTCCGTGTACCCATAGGTGCTCCCGGCAGTTCTCGCATGTCCGAATCCTCGCCTGGAATGCAATCCCACCGCCATCTGCTGGTTCAGAATCACACTAACCAAGGCTGGGATTGCACCTCAAAAGCCAATAAAAAAAAAAAAAGAAAGAGCAGGGAGGCAGCGAAACCGTAGCCGTGGCCTGGTGGCACGGAGCGTCCGCCTCGGCTACGGGAGGTGGTCGGTTCGAAGCCCACCGTCGGGCACCCACCGGCTGAATGGGTACAGACGTTCCCCGACACCGGCGCTTGGGTTCCCATCCAGGGGATGACGTTTGGGAGAGGTTCCGCAAACCCCATTAAGCCTAGCTGCGAACACTTAACCGCAACCGCTCGTCGGTTGCGGCGATATGCCGCATTTGGTGGCGTTGTTGCACTCGTGGAGACTCTCGTCCTTGAGAAACCAGGTGAAAAGTTGATCGCAAAAAAAAAGGCAGCGAAACTTATATATGGTACGGGCTTGTGTTTCATCAGCGGGATATTTTTATTATAAAATAAGGGTAATAATGGGCGTCGTTTAAAATATTGTCCATTCAATTTTGTGCCTCTTGGTCTTGTGTCTTCGTTGAGACGACGATGTTTCTTCATTGGTTTCTTTTGCTTGCTGTGATATTATTACCGTTAGCTGTAACGCTTACGAAACGTAGGGCGGGACTTTATGTGCACGTTCCTCCTCGCGCTCCAAATCTGCGACCGTGCTCTGTACGGCTCCGTCGTCGAACCGCCAGGCTTTGTCAGTACAGAGGAGGCTATGATTGTGCTGTCTGTACGACGGAGACGCTGTCGACTGAGGCTGCTCAGATGCGCGCCACTCTGACTTTATCTGATCGATTGCGTCGGAGCGTTCGCCGTGCTGTGTGGCCTCACCTATTGTATGTCTTACACCGCAGTCTTCAGTCACCGTTCGAACCCGTTCCAAAAGTGCGCGGAGGCAGAGGCAGTCTTTGCGTCTACACGCTAATCCTTCCACTTTGAAGATAGGCCCTCCGACGTTTTCTTTCTCTCTCGTCTCGTTCCCTCCCTCCGTCTCTCACCGCAAAGTCTATAGTTCTGTGAATTGATTATTTTTACATCGGGTGAGCAAGAACGATTGCGAGCTGAACGTGCCAATTAGCGCGAGACGTCTTCGGAACAAACGCCGCCGGCAGAGAACGAAAACCCTTCCATAAGTTGCCTCGCCAGCTACTATACTATGCAGAAATTGCGGGTGAATAATGCAGGGAGTACCGACACGTGTCGAACTGTCGAGAAGAACCATTAGGCTCGTGCCAGAAATGATGCACAGACGCCGGAAGCAACTTCCGGCATTGTTTTCGATCGGTTTGTTTTAGCGATCGATCACCAAGAATCAAGATTGTTTGTTCCTTTTTTGTGTTTTTTTTTTTGTCTGGAGCTAGCAGCGCGGAACAATCTATCAGTCGGGAGCATCGGTACAGGCGCTGATCGAGCGACAGCGACACACAGGAGTAAAGTACCCTTAAGAGAGGAAGGGAAATAAGGTCCACCAATTGATTGTTCTCTTTCTCACTCTCTCTGTCTCTCTCCCTCTCGCGCCTGTCTTGGTCGCGTTATTTTTAGGAGGCAGTATATGAAAGCCGTAGAGAGCTCCCGTTTCGGCTCTCATTAATTTCAACGTGCGTCGCTTACTGAAAACATCAGTACAGAAGTTGGGACGAACCCATTTATGTGGACGATTGGAAGTGGCTTGCAACTAGAAGAATATAAATATAAGTTTTTGTTTTCATTCCTAGTGTAGAAAGCATGTAATAATGTATTTCTATAACACGCACTGAAACTTCTATTGATGTATATGAAGGCTGTGGGTTTTTTTTCTACTTTATTAATTTACAAAGTTAATTATATTGAACATTATTTGCGAACCGCATGCGCATACTCTGAAACTGCAGTCACACTGCGCATATAACGTACAAGAGACACGGAGTCGTTGCAGACGTTTATTACAAAATGATATGCAGACATGTGAGCATGTTCGAAGTGGGCTTGCGTGCCTGATACGTATGCATGTTTCGAACATGTCCGCAGACGTTCTTTGTGTAACCCATGTAACGGGAGATCTTTATCATCTAAACAACTTGAGAATATTCTTTACTCTCACGTAATAGGGTCACCTAACAACAAACACATCATTTTTATTTTTTTTTTCAAGTATCAGCACAGCTCTTACGAGGAACTTTCCTGTGAAACGTGGCTCAGTGATTTTCATTAATTATCTACACACTATAACCTCGAGCGTCGTACACAAACTTACGCCATTTTTCTTGATTTATCTAAAGCCTTGGATCGTGTACCACCCCAACGTCTTTTCACCAAGCCGTCGTCTCTTCAGCTTGATCCCTGAGCATTTGGATGGATGCGTGACATTCTTTCTTCCCACGCTCAATTCGCAGTCATCAGGAATCACTAAGGAACCCTAGCAAACGTACCTTCCGGTGTTCCTCAAGCGTTTGTTCTTGGACCTCTTTCTTTTTTTTAACATTTATAAATTATATTTCTACCCTTATTTAATCTCAAATTCGTCTAATCGCAACTGACTGCGTCGTCTATAACAAGGTAACACGTGTGCACAATCTAGAGAAGCTTCAAAAATACCTTCCAAAAATTAACCAATGCCGGAAACAGTGGTTGATGTCGTTAAACAAGTCCAGATGTAAACTAAAATCCTTCACTGTGAAAACGATCTGTCCTATCATATAAATATGCCATCAACACTGACCGGACCGTGACCGTTTCAACATATTGATATCTTGGTGTAAAAATATCATCACACCTCTCATGGGATTGAAGCCATACATACATTGGATTGAAGCCATGCATTCAGGCCATACATGCTGAATCAATAGGAACTTTTTAATTCATTTGACGTAACCTCTGCAGTTCTCCTCCCCTCGTCGGCAAGATGGCGCTTGACATGTTCGTCAAACCTAAAGTAGAATATGTAGCTTCCATCTGGAGTCCCCGTTAGGCCTACCTCAACAATCAACCGAAAGCAGTGCAGAACCGTGCCGCTCGTTTCATCTTCTCTAAATACGATTTTTCAGCCAGTTTGTCCGCCTTAAAAAGTCAACTGACCATGTCTTGTCTGCCGCTTCTCAGGCAGTTCTCTCGCCTGTCTATAAATTCCATAAAGTCTACTATCATTGTCCCGATCTCAAGAACTCCTTGTCGTTACCTCCTGAGGGAACATCGTCCCTCCTTAACAACCGCTGCACAAGCAAACGTACATTCGGTTCTACGAACGCATTTAACAGTCTTTCTTCCCTCAAGCCATCTGCTACTCGAACAGCCTACCATCTACCATTGCTACCATCGAAGACCCCGAAGTTTTTCTCTCAAGTTTAGAGTTTCATCTTCCTTCTATTTAGTATTTGCCTCCATTTTATATTTAACTGAGTTTACTTTGACTGCATTAAATTAAACTGTGCTCTCGCATCTTGATTTGTATAATCATATTCTATCCCACCCTCCTTTACGTAATACCCTAACCGGGCCATAAAGATGAAATAAATGAAATGACTTGAAATCATACTAAGAAGACAGGCCTCAGACGCTATAATTCAGTCTGATATTTTGCTATGTATTCTCAATGTGACCACGGTTTTAAGAAGATTGGAAACAACGTAACGTTAGTTGTTCAATTTTCAACAAAAACAACCATTTCACTCACCTTGACTTTCTGTTATTATCTCAGAGTAGAGTTGGCACCTTTCTTAGGGTATTTAGTGCAAAGTTACTGTAACATAAAAAAGAAATCTGAGGATAAATTAATTATATGAAGCAATTTCCGTGAGTATCTTCTTTTGTCCCATTCTTTTAATTTTGTCTCGAGATCACCAGCCTTTCAGTTTACATAATCGATTGGCAGCCGTGCAGTCTTATGACACGCAGGATTGATCAGTGATCAGCGTCGAGATCAGACATGTAAGTAACGCATTACTAGTAGCGAGTAACTTCTACCTTGTCACTTTTTGGGTAGCGGGTAACGTGTTCAATTACTTTTTAAAAAAGCGACCTGTAGCGTACTTAGTTACTTTTTAAGGCCAACTAACGAGTAACGGTATTTCGTTACTTATTAAGAATAAGGTGTACAACACCGTTTAAACGACCTCATTTTCATTCTAACCTGAGTATGCGTCTATTGCTACGAAGGCAGATGGGCATCCCGAAAAACAATTAAACAGTGTAAAAGTACGGCAACGGTTATCGCTGAACACGTTAGTAGAACTCTACAGCTGGGAATGTCCTTCACCTAGCGAACACAATAAGGTATACGCTGGTTGAACCTTTCTAAAATTGTGTACAGACAGAATGTAATCCCGGAGCTTGCCAACACGGGAAGGTAGAGATCCCATTCTCAACTTCGAATCTTAGAAGCATAGAGAACAAAAAAGAGAGGGGAATCCCAGATTCACCAGATCTTCCTGAAGCACAACACAGCCGTTCCTTGGAGTGCGTCAGTAGAACTACTCTTCAGCGTCGCCGGAAATGTATTCTCAAGGAAGCGGGGAAACATAACCGATGAGCATTTTTAAGAGGCAGCTACTGTTTAAGTCCAACGACTACCGAAAAGGAAACCCTAAACCATGCTTGAAACAAAAGCAGTTGTGTATCCGGCCGTCAAAGTAACGAGAGGCGTTACCTTAACGTAACGCGTTACGTTACTTTTAAGGTAATGTAACGCGTTACATTACTTTTAAGGTAATGTAACGCGTTACATTACTTTTAAGGTAACTCACGCGTTTCTTTTGAGAATCGGTCACGAGTAACGTATTTAGTTACTTTTTGAGCTAGTAACGAGCAACGGTATTTAATTACTTTTTTGGGGTCTCGACAAGACGTGTACACGTCTTGTCGAGATTTAGCGAGCTATTGTTATTCCCTCGAGCGAAACCCGCGCGAAGGTGAACAAAAGGTTTTCTCTAGAGGTTACCCGATAAGCGTAGAGTACTGCGGAACGCCCAATGCCTCATGTGTTCCGCTCCACTGCAGGGCTGTTGTTTGGCACGCCCCGTAGTTCTCGTCGGGCTCGGTGAATCGTAAATGCGTGAGCGTCAACGTCCTTGTTTATGACGTAATATGTGCGAGCCTTGTTGGGAAGGGCAGAGATAAGGAAACAACGATGGACATCTGCTTTCAGCGTTCTGTCCCAGGAGCTAGCGGAGACGGGGAGCATCGTAGGACGATGAACATACTCAACCCGATGTCACACCGTTAATACATCATACAAAAGACAGTGTTGCAGACTCAGTCTGAGATAGGTGGCGCAAGCTACCGCCCGTTACAAAGGGTATAACCAGTGTCACAGGGTTCTTTGTAATTAATAATTGACAAGATACAATGTCCTTCGTTTTTCATAAGAACTTGTATCTACAAAAAAAATCAAAGAGTTCATATGCTTATACAAATAAAGAATACTTAGTTAAAGAATTGAAAGAAAAGAAAACGCATCAGTCACCATGTCTTTGAATCCCTGAGCAGCAGTGTGTCTTGTGCTATCGTTGTCGGCCCACGGTTGTGGCTCGAAGTCAGGCGCGGGAGCGGTTGTCTTCCGTCGGCGGCCCCAGAGTTACCGCACCAAGCGCTCGCGCTGTAGGAAGCCGGGGGCAGCGTAGGTTTCTATTCGCTGCCCTCGCTGGAACAGGCTGCTGGTCAGACAGTAGGAGGCCGCCGATTGCTATGGCCGATGGTGTCGTTCCGCTCTCTTCGTCATTTTCCTTTCTCCCTCTGGTCCAATTTATGGGTTGACTTGCACTTCTTTTCCACATTAAATGACATCATCACAGCCAGTAACATCCATCCATTCATCCATTCATCCTCTTTGTATGACGATCTTGTCATATTAGTCACAAAAAAAAAAGCAACCATCCGCTGACATGTTGAAAGCATATAAATGTATTAAGCAAACGCGCTCCGAACATGTGTCCGTCTTTAATTCTGTCATCATGTGTGTAGAAAAACTTCGTGTCTTTCACGTGATTTGGTTTTGGTTTTGGTCGGCGATCTTATTTTGACCTCTTTTTCTGGATAGTTGTGAATTTCACAACGAATGCTCAAGATCATCCGCAATATAAGACTTTTGAGAGCGATTCTGTCCGGTTTCACATGAGCGGCGATTTAACATCCATTCTCCTTCTTTTTGAGAACTACAGTAAAATGTGGTTAGAGTTGCTCGCTTTGGCTTGTTTAGCGCTCAAACACATGAGTTGTGTTTTAAAGATCTTGCGCCATGTATGGGTAACTTTAGAACCTCCGGTGCTCGTTACCGGCGGTAGGTCTGCAAAAAAAAATATTCTGTAGGTTTGTGCCGTAGTCTTTTGACCGTACGGCTGTTGATAGGTCGGCCTAGAAGTACTCGGATGGCAACAGTACACAAGAAAAAAAAGAGGAGAAAGGTAGCAACAGCGACTGTTCCTCCCTGTTGCGGACAAGTTGCCCAGAGAAGGGAGGAACGGCAGTTCAGATGAAAGGAGGAAGGCAAGTTCCTCCTTGTTCAGTTGGCGTAGGGGTAAAACATCGCGCTACTGACCAAGTGGTCAAAGGTTCGATCCCCATAGGAGCGGTTTTTTGTTTTTTTCTCTCGTAAAGTCTTTATTTTTTATTTTCTTTATTTATTAAAACACACATAAACAAACCCAGACCGATGAAAGGAAAATTAAAGTCCTTATTATTCACCGAGACGTTTTCCTCCTCCAGGCAAACCGGAGAAAGCTTTCGCCCTCCCGACTCATCTTCTTTCGGTTTCGTTTTTCGAGCACATCGCGCACGTTGTTTAATAAATTGATGTTGAGTTGATTGAGCTTCAGCGGCAGCGAAGGCCGCCTGTAATTCCGTCTTCTAGTCCAAACGTGCAGAACATTTCGGTTGCATTGACGTTTTTACCACTAATTTTATCAAACGAGCTAACGAAGCCGCTAGAAACAGCGAAGTTCCGGAGCAGTGCCAGCAGTGCTACATACACTGGGTAAGACGGCCGTCTCCGATTTGCGGGACACACGCGGAACTACAGCAGCGAAACCACGAGGAACTGTGTCGACGTTTTCGACGTTATGGAAATCGCGGGAACTGCGTCCAAGGCAGGCAGGTTTTCCTGAATCAAAATTAACTGTTGGGCTAGTTGGCTACACATTGTATAAAAATTCAAAAGCGCAAACACCAAGGAAAAGAAGAGGGTTACACATTGTATAAAAATTCAAAAGCGCTCTGTCCTGTCCCCTCTTCTTTTCCTAGGGTTTCCTGCCGGCTGCCTGGGTGCCTTCCGTGCTGAGTTCGGTTCTGTTGTCCCGTGCCGAGTGTCAACCGGCGTTCAACGTGATTCTGTATTTCTGCGTGTCAGCAACATCGTCAACGTTATTCTGTATTTCTGCGTGTCAGCGACATCGTGATGGCAGTGTTGTGGGTTGTGAACAGAAGACTGGAATTATCGCCGATGTGACCGTGTGTTCGCGTATCAGTGGTGTAACAACAAGATGAGAAGACGTAAACTGTCGGGCATTGATGCCGCTGGTCGGGCCGTGATCGGAGGGGGCGGGGTATCGCAGGATGACATTCCGCTTTACATTAAAGAGTTTGAAACCACTTGAGCGATCAGGTGCAGTCGATCGACGTGTGGATAGTCATGTTGGAACGCTGGTCTGAACGGTAAGCTCCTATCGTACAGTGGCCAATGTGACTGTCGGTCGCCGAGAGCAATTGCGCTATGGGGAAAAGGCTCAACACTACGAAAGTATGACGGAAAGTACGTATATTTACAATGGAAGTTTAGCATAAAAAACAGGTAAAATCGAAAAAAAAACGGAATCCTTTATTTTACTGTTTAAATATATTACGATTCCTGTGGAAACTGCCCTCCAAGTGGCGCGCTGGGATGAGCGCTAGAAGTTTTCGAGCTCACAACGGCGTAGCTCCGTACACTTAACAGTTGCGGCAAGTCGCTGCTTTGACTGCATTCAAGTTGATCGAAACGCGATTTCTCTGCCCGTGAAGCATCACTTCCAACTAGGAATGTCGCGAACCACCCTAGATTCGATTTCGAAAGGTTTCGATATTTGCGAAGCGAACTGAGGTTCGATTTCGAAAAATTTCGATATTTTCGTACCGACCGAGGTTCGATTTCGAAAAATCGCAACTTTTGTCCACAGCGGAGTTTCGAATTCGAAAAGTTCGAAGCTTTCACGGTTTCTAAAATTTCGAATTCGATTATTTCGATTATTTTTTTACTTCAGGTTCGATAAATTCGAAGATTTCGAAATTCTTTGTAAAAAAAAAAATTCGAAAACTTCGAACGCTTCGAATTTTTATAGCCATGAAGTTCGAACAATTCGAAGATTTCGAATTTCTTTTTGCATAAAGTTCGAAAAGTTCGAAGGTTTCGATTCTCTTTTAACGCTAAATTAAATCCAAGTTTTCAAAGTTTGAAGTCCGATTTTCAAGTTTTTCCACAGTTTCAGTTTCAAATATCGTTTTCACGACTCACTGGTTTTCACAAAATCAAGTTTAGAAAAGTTAGGGTGTGATATCTAGATTCTGCGAAGTTGGTCAGGCAATTAAATGAGACGACGAGTGTCCCGGACGTGCTGGAATATTTGCCAGTGCAGAATTGTGACCGCCAGCCCCCGGGGGGGGGGGGGGGGGGGGGGGGGGTCTTTAACCTGCATCACGCAGTAGTGATTACACGAACACACTGTTTTACGAGTCTCATCCAGTTCGAAACGGCCAGGGGCGAGCAGGAGGTTGAGGCTCAGAAGATCCTTGAAGCGACCTGGCAAACTAGCTCGCCACCCCTTGCACGCTGGTAGTAATCCGATCCGGTGAAGTTTATAATTGTCCTGGAGGTTTATTTTCTGCGACGGAGGAATCGCCTCGCAAAAAGCACAAAAGCCGAAACAACTCGAGGTCGAGGAGCGTTCTACCATACAAGTGGCGTCGGAAGAGGAAAAACGGGGGGAAAGAGGGTAGCGGGGGGGGGGGGGGGGGGGGGGGCTTTAGCCTTCTTCTCCCCCTTGCAGGTATTTCGGACTGTTAAAGAAAACAATACGGGGAACGAGGGCGTGGTCGAGCTTATTTTAATCTGAAATTATTTATGCATATGTATAGCTAATGTCGCTCTTCACTGCATAAAAGGTTGCGTAGATGGTCATTGTTAGAAACTCGTTGTCAGAAGGCACTGCTCGTCACATGCTTAGTGGTTCGGAAGTTCAAAGCTGTCTTTTCGACCTAAACACCTGTGCCGATAGTAACAAAAGAAAAAAAGGAATAAATGCGGAAATAAAAAGCAGGAGAAAAAAAAAAAAAAACTATCAAGAATTCGTCGGAAGTGTTCTATTCTTGCATATTCAGAGGTTCAGAACTTCGAAACAAGTTTCTTTTACCAAAATGTGTACAGGCTAAAAGAAACACGTCCCAGGAACGTGAAGCGAAAAAAAAAAGTTTTCTTTTAATGACGTGCTGAACTTGAACACTACTAGAAATCTTCTCCCATGAGTTAATTTAATCCTTAACGTGAAAAAACACTAAATATTTTATTTTGTATTCTGCAGATGGCAATGATATGTACTGTCTGTGGTGTTAATTTAAATGCGATACCTCAAACAACTTAGACGAAAATAAATATCAAGTTTAAGTCATAATTGCATGCAGATACATGTTTGGACATTTCTTCGAAACTCACGTTGAATAACAATAATCACATCTTAAGACAGCACTTTCCTAGGCTATTCATAGATCATTCTTAAAAAAATATAACTTATCTACCATGAATAGCTCCCGCTGCAGCGTGCTTCAAATCTGGCACAAACGATAATCGTCAAAAACCCATCGTCCTTCCTCGCTCCTTCGGGGATTTATTTCTTTAAACCTAAGCATGCCAGAAGATTGAAATAAACGACATTGTCTTTCGTAAGGAACGCAGCACTGCGTGTAAAAGTTCGAGAAAAAAAATTACGAATGTACCCCACTACTTGAAATCAAATGAAACCGTCCGCCGGTCTTTCGAAGTTCGACGAACGTCGAACTTTTAGCCTAAAAATTGGAAGTTCGTCGAACTTCTGACTTTTCAGAATTCGAAAGCTCGAAACTTTTCGAATTCTCTTGATAAATAAGTTCGAAAGTTCGAAATTCATCGAAGTTTTTGATCAGTCAAGTTCGAAAGTTCGACAAGCATCGAACCTTGCAGCGCAATAAATTCGAAAGTTCGAAAAAGAGCGAATTTTTTAGCGTAATAAGTTCGACGGTTCGAAAAGCGTCGAACTTCTTAGCTTAACAAGTTCGAAAATTCGACCTCCGTCGAATTTTACGATATAGACAATTCGAAAAATCGAAATCTTTCGAACCTTTCGAACCGCTTGATTCGATCATCGAAACTTCGATTCGAAAAAAGTTCGCGGCATCCCTACTTCCAACTGAGTGAATATCCACTCTACAAAGATTAATCCAAGACGGCAATTGCAGCCGTGCGCAAACAGCACAAAAAGAAAAAAAGTGAAAGCCGTTTACAACTCCCTGTAACACCTAATTAGAGCGCAGCTCTTGAGGAGGAGGAGGGAAGGGTACTGGCGGGTGAAGTGACCTGGGGGGGGGGGGTCACGTGACCTTGGGGGGTCACGTGACCATGCCGATGATGTCATCAGTGACGTCACTGATGACGTCATCAGTGACGATGACGATGCGGACTCCGATGACGTCATCAGCGATGATGACGATGACGATGCGGATGTCGGTGACGTCATTAGTGACGTCACTGATGACGTCATCTGTGATGATGACGATGACGATGCGGATGCCCTCGAAATCACGTGACACCCCCAGGTCACGTGACCTGGGGGGTGTCACGTGACTTCGGGGGGGGGGGTCACGTGACCTCGGGGGGGGGGGTCACGTGACTTCAGGGGGGTCACGTCACTGGGTGTCACGTGACCTTGGGATGACCTTGGGGGCCACGTGACCTTGGGATGACCTTGGTTACGCCGACGCCGACGCCGACGGCGACGCCGACGCCGCTCAAGCCGGGAACGGGCCCCTAAGAGCTGCGCTCTAAAACAAACACTACACTATAAATACTGGCTACGAAGGGCCGTGCGGGAAAACAAACTCATGGCTTGGAACCACATTGGAGCGGCTCGATTTATTGGCTTTCAAATAATTACGGCATGATCGAGCGTTTTCTTTTAGAGCGCAGCTCTTAGGGGCCCGTTCCCGGCTTGAGCGGCGTCGCCGTCGGCGTCGGCGTCGCTGTCGCCGTCGCCGTCGCCGTCGCCGTCGGCGTAACCGCAACCCTCGTAACCCTCGTGAGGGTTACGAGGGTTACGAGGGTTAATCTCATGAGGGTTACCCTCACGAGGATCACGAGGGCCACGAGGGTTACTTACCCTCGTAACCCTCACGAGGGTTACGAGGGTTAGTAACCCTCGTGAGGGTAACCCTCGTGAAGGTAACCCTTTTGAGGGTTACGAGGGTTAGTAACCCTCGTGAGGGTAACCTTCACGAGGGTTACCCTCACGAGGGTCACGAGGGTTATGAGAGTTACCCTCACGAGGGTTACTCACCCTCGTAACCCTCACGAGGGTTACGAGGGTTAGTTACCCTCACGAGGGTCACGAGGGTTATGAGAGTTACCCTTACGAGGGTCACGAGAGTTACCCTCACGAGGGTCACGAGAGTTGCCCTCACAAGGGTAACTAGGGTTACCCTCACGAGGGTCACGATGGTTACCCAGGTCGTGACCCCCCCCTGGGGTCACGTGACCTGGGGATACCCCCCGAGGTCACGTGACCCCCCGTTGACGTCATAGGCACTGATGATGTCGTCAGTGACGTCACTGATGACGTCACCGGCATCCGCATCGTCATCGTCATCATCACTGATGACGTCATTAGTGACGTCACTGATGACGTCACCGGCATCCGCATCGTCATCATCATCACTGATGGCGTCATCAGTGACGCTACTGATGACGTCATCGGTATCGTCACGTGGCCCCAGGTCACGTGACCCCCCGACGTCACGTGACGCCCCAAGGTCACGTGACTCCCACAAGGTCACGTGACCCACAAGGTCACGTGACCCCCAAGGTCACGTGACCCCCCCGCCCCCCGAGGTCACTTGACCCACCCCCCAGTACCCTTCCCTCCTCCTCCTCAAGAGCTGCGCTCTAATTCGGCGTTACAGGGAGTTGTAAACGGCTTTCATTTTTTAATAAGAGACTTATCCCCTGAGCCATTAAAAATAGTCTCAGATGTATGACAGTGCTGGAAAAAAATGAGCATGTTCGGAATATTTTTTATTGCTTAGGGAGTCACGGAAAAATTCCGTACGTTCAAAACGACCAGTATAAAAGACGGAAACGCAGGACTCGGGTGTAGTGATCGGGGTAGTGTGCTGTTGTATTGATGTTTGTATCTGCGATGCCTGTGTATGCGCTCAATATATGTTCACCTGATGCTTGTAGTGTGCGTAACATGTCTACATGTGTTAGAGAATCCCGAAGAATAGGGAAACGCAATTGAGGCGTAAGAAAATAAAAATACTTTTTTGTAAACATGAATTGAGCGGTACCTAGCGCCACCTCGGGTGTAGTGATCGGGGTAGTGTGCTGTTGTATTGATGTTTGTATCTGCGATGCCTGTGTATGCGCTCAATATATGTTCACCTGATGCTTGTAGTGTGCGTAACATGTCTACATGTGTTAGAGAATCCCGAAGAAAAGGGAAACGCAATTGAAGCGTAAGAAAATAAAAATACTTTTTTGTAAACATGAATTGAGCGGTACCTAGCGCCACCTAGCCTAGCTACTTGCGATTACTCTGCTTGACTCTGCCATCTGGTGGCAAGCGATTTAACATCTTTTTACGCTACGCGGCTACGCCCTAATTTCGTGTTACCGTGCTGAGATAAGCCAAGAGGATGCTTCGGATTTGCTTTTTTTTTTAGAGCGGCTTTTGGTTTTGAGGGCGAATGATTCTCACTCCTCCGTGATGTGCGGTTGACGAAGGAATTGTGGCTCGAGGAATAGCAAAGGTAAGACACAAAGTGCGCGAGCTGGGTGCCGGTTGTCTCCGTTGAACATCGCACTGCTGACGATGAGAAGACTGAATGACTGCATGCTTTCGAAACGTAAGTTTCTTTACCTGCAGTGGTAAAGAAACTTCGGAAATAAATACAGTTCGCGGAAAGCTCGTGTTACGTTTTTATTTGCTGCTCCTCTCGCTTCGTACAACAGACTTAGTGATCTCGTTAAGCCTTATCGAGCTCGATTTGCTCGATTCGTGGCCGCCATAATGAGATGCAGTCGACGGAGGAACTTTTGCTCCCCTGCTTAGGGACGAAAGTTTCTCCATTTCTGAAGGAACATATGTGTCAAGAGCGTTCCTCCCTTTAGGGAGGACTATACTGACCTTTTTTTCTAAGAGTGTAGGGTCTTTTCATACATGGACTCATAGTCGCATGGTCGAGGTATCCTTTTAAAACAATCGAAACTGCAATCAGAGATATGAAAACATATTTTGCCCTTTTTCTGGAGTTTGCACGAGCCTTGAGAGCGGACTTGAGGTGCGGGTGAAAGCCCTCAACCAGACACTTGGTAGGGGTGCTATGCTGTTTTATGAAATTCAGTTATATCTAAGAGTCAACATAACTCGGCCGAATCGGGTGGGCTCGAATTATCACCCACTTTTGGTGTCAATTTTGGAAGGGCATGCGAAGTGCGCCATCCCAGAGCTGTTTATACTAAGAGAGTTTGGCCTTCTTAAGACAGACTGGTAGCTACAGCAACGTAGTCCGAAAAGCGGGGGATGACTATACTTCCGTCTTCCATTTTGTGGTTCTGACTCATTGGAACTCTATGTGATTTTTCAGTAATAAAAAATAGAAAGAAGTAACGCCATTTTGTTATCGCGAATTTCGCAGGTTCTAGTATGGTGCCTGGAACGCGTCTCCGACTGGTGTGTTTACCGAGTCCAAAAAAGTGGTACCTCGATTTCCGCCTGATGACGTCATAGAAGTGTCATGCTGTCGCCGGTCGCGAACCTGGCGGCGTCCCAATAGTTGTGGTGTATGTGGCAGACGCCTGTTCTGCTGCAGGTCGCTCTCCACTGTGACAGTCCACGGAAGCTACAGCAGCTGGGAGTTGGGACGCTGTGACGACAGCGACACTCGCGTTCGCTTGTGCTTTTCGCCAGCACTTCTATGGCACCGCCAGGATCGCGACAGTCAACAGCATGACACTCCGGCTTCTGTGACGTCATCTGTTGCCACTTCGGGACCACTTTTGATGTATGGGCGGGATAGGACGCTAAACACACCAGACGGAGACGCGATCCAGGCACCATAGTTCTAGTGGCCAACAAGTTCCGTCCATTGGCCTAACTTTCTCAGTATAAATGGCTCTGCACCATCCGAGTGCGCACGAAATCTCTGCCAACAATAGGAACAATCATGTTGGGTCATGGTCAAGGCTCCGGAAACAATGCGACATGCTGCACACAGGTCAGACAATAGTCGCTTTTGAGATATTGAGGGGTGCGACAAGTACGTTGACGAAACGGGCATCGGGTGAGAAGGTCGATGTACGGAGGTACGTGATGTCAAGTACCTTGGCTCTTTGTTATAAAAACAGGTTCACGCCCTTGGCAGCCCATGAACACGGCTATGGTTCGAGCCCATGGGCGGATTCATAGCAAAGGCATGACATGAGCCATCGCTATGAGCCACAGTTAACCTATTTGTCTTCCTAATAAACAAATTATAATCTGTGAGCCATGGGAAAGCAGCTCCCGCGGCGCCCGCGCCCAGAAAATAATGTAGGAGCATGAGTGTTGCTAAAGTTGAGGCTTGGGCGAGTTGGTACATACTTCGGAAATTAAAAACAGCGCGGAAAGACGAGGACCAGACAAAGAAGTGACACGGACGTAGCGCTGTTTTTAATTTCCGCTACGTCCGTGTTACTTCTTTGTCTGGTCCTCGTCTTTCCGCGCTGTTTTTAATTTCCGAAGTTTGAGTGTGCATGATTATATGAACTTTAGACAAAAAATGCCGGATGTAGAGCCGCTAGATCAGCTACGCTTCAGAGTAACGACACTTACTCATCTTGTGGCTGGAGGGCGGAGAAGCGCACGAAACGCTTCTCCGCCCTCCAGACATTTGAAAATAGCTTGCAACAGAGCAATACAATACCAAAAAACCTTGATAACACCTCAGCTACAGTCAGGGAAGTCGCACTTTTAATAGTCGTGATCGACGGTTGCGTCTGATCTGCACTAATCACCAAGATGGCGTCGACCACAACAATACCGGAAAGCAGAGTGTCGATACTCTAAGCGTAGCTCAATGGGTGGCTATAGTCGAATGGTTAGATAATGAAAATCATGTAGGATGCTAAGACGCTCTGGTAATGCCCGCCGTGCCTAAGCTTTACAGGAGGTGTAATCCTTGGAAAATTTTGGTCCAAACTACTTTATTAACGGGCAGTCCGGTAAAGTTGTGTCTTTCAGAAAACAGTGAAATTCTATGGTTACGGTCATTGCTTAGAGGAATATCCTCCGCACAATATTCGAAATTTCAATCTTCCCTTGCACAAGTAATTCAATTTCAAACAGAACCCAAGTGATCAGGTTGCACCTACAAAGCACACAACGTTTTTGTTGACAACAACGGAAGCTCTGACGTAACATCATGCAAAGAGAGCCACAACAGCTCTTGACTGCTATCTCAGTAAAATACCATTGTTCCAAGAAAGACGAGATTTGCGCTATTGAGGGAAGTTGAGTTCTTCGACGATTATCTTTGAACGCACCATCCACTATGTTGATCAAAACCGAGGCTAAGCCAGCGCCCGCGACTCTGACGTTACCATTTAGGTTATTATATTAGTTCAGTTACGGAACAGCTCATAGACGCTGCTTCCACGAGCAGTACCACCCCCCCCCCCCCTTGCCCGCCCCCACTACCGGCCTCCCGTCGTTCGACGCTATGTAAACATATATGTTAACTGCAACGTATTCTATGGAATATACACAATACATACGTTTTGAAGCGTAGCGTCTAGATGGCGTGCCACCGCACTTTATAAAGTATGCAGTTCATGAATGGCACTTCGAACGACGGGATGCGGACTGAAGTGATTGAGGGGGGGGGGGGGTACCCCATCTACTTTTTGACATCACGACACGACCGGCCATGCACAGTTGCGAAATTTGGAGTGAAGTTTCGTAGTGGATGTTCATAATTGATTTAACGAATATTGGCGCGTCTTTTAATAAAATAAATATCACACCTGACCATATTTAGGCCCTCTCTACGTGACCAGCACAAAAACCTACTAACTTCCGGATACCACTGGACAATCCCCCTAAGGTCAGTGTTTCACAATTTGTTTCGTCGAACTGCCTGCGTATCAGAAACACGCGGCTGGGGGGTAGATGAGGCGGAGCACAGAAACCGGCATTTGCATTCGTCGACAACCACGGCGAACGGTTTCTCGTCGAAAAACACTTAACAAAACAAAACTTTTTTTTTTCTTTACGGCATAAGGATAAGGCAGGCCTTTGTGGACTGTCAGTTGGTCGGGTCGCGGTAACACAATCAGGCGTTTTCTCGCGGAGAACAACTTTCGCACGAAAACAAAATGTGGTCGCTTGAAAACCGCGTCGAAATTCGATTTACAATAGTACCAAGTTTACGTTTATGTTTGGAAGAGGGAGAGAGGGGGCGTTTTAATCAGGTTTACGCCCCATACGGGCGCTTGTGGCGCAGTGAAGCCCAGGCGGCGGATTTTCTTCTCTTTAATTCAGTTCCGACGCAGAGGTCCGCATTGCGTCGAAATGCCTTTAATTCACTACGGAAATAATGTCCTTTCCGCATATCTTTCAAATAGTCAACGTGATCATGATGTTTCTTCAAAGCACAATAGAAACATTTTCAACCTTAAATACGTTTGTTGCAAAGGGTCATTTAAAAGTCGGTCGCCAAAAGAACAACAACAACTAAAGCTGCATGAAACATCTTTTTTCCTCGGTAACCCCCATCGCACACGATGGAATTAAACACTGTTTTAATGTTTCGAAGCGTGTTTGCGCTCCCCGCAACGCCGATAGAACAACTCACTTGAAAGACGTCCCTAGAGACTGCTCTTAAAAAGTGCCCCCCCCCCCCCCCCCCCCCCCCGATCCGTACTCGAGAACCGAAGTAAAAACGATTGGAAGACCCCATTTCTCCCGCAGGAGCCACTAGGGGAAGAGCACGGCTGCTTATATTGGTTCGGGAGTATAGCATTCTATAGCGTCTGCTGTGACTGTTCTACTTTGGCTTTAATCGGCCATTTTGGCGCCGAAACACGTACAGTGGGTTTCAGGAATGCCAACTCCGTCTCCCAAGCGAACGCCCCGAAGCCCCCGTCACTCCAAGGGCGTGGAATGGGGGTTATCCCATCTCCCGAAAAAATTCGGAAGAAGGAATATCCCCCTTCTTCAACATCGCCCCCCCCCCCCCCCCCCGACCCCCTTCTTCCCCGAGCATTTTCTAAAGCACTTCCTGACTTCTAGTTGCGCGTGTGTATGTGTGGCACCCCTTTCTATTTCCCTTCCTCGGTTTTTCCTCGCCATCCCCCGTCGCCTCCTCATCTCTCATACACTACCAAAGTCACTACTTAAACCACCTCTGGGTGACCCGGGTAGCTTTGTTGAATGTCGCGGAAGATGAGCTCTAAAGCCGCGTACACTGGGCATGGCTCATAAGTATCACAAAGTTAAATCCACCTAGATTCCGAAGCGAAGTTTTTGGCCCCAAATAACTCCTTCCCAAAGTCGTGAAACGTCACTTTGTCGTCACCAATAACTTCCCTAAACGACGATTTCGCGACGAGAACGTTCAGAGTATTCACAGCCTGCCTAGGGACAATCTAGACAGCATTGACTCTAACAGAGCTTAGGGATGTAGGGACACGGCGGGCGCGACGTCATCAGTGCAGCCGTTCAATCGCCTACACACTTAAAATTTTAACACCCTTATTGGTGTAAATGGCTTGTCCTATGGGGAGCACCCTCATTCGTGTAACAAAACACCCTAGGGAAGGGGTGTAATTCGTAGCACCTTAAAGGGCAACTCCGGCCAAAACTCAAAATGAAATAAATGACTGGTATCGATGTAGTGACACAAAATACGACCCCAGCCAAAATATCACGTCCGTCGGACGCCGCATTCTCAACTAATGCCGGTAATAAAAATGCGACCCGCCGCGAGCCCCTGTTCCTTAGCGGGCGGCCAGCGCATTGCCGATCGCTAAAGCAACATTGGGCCGTGACGTCCGTATCGTTCTCTTTTTTTCCTCCGGTCCGGGCGTTGCGCGGAGTGCGCTTCTTTGAGCCGCTACCACCGCTAATTCGGCTTGTTTAGTCGTTGCTTTTATCTATAGCCCGTGTTGCTTCGGTATAGCCTTTTGTTTATTTGCTTGTGAGGACCCCAAGACTCGTTTTAGCGCGCAACTCGGTGCGCCCAAGACTGCCCAGCTGTTCCTCGAAAGATGCCGAGTGCAACTTGTAGCGCTGTGGGCTGCTCAAACAACCCGCTGCGCAACACGGAGGTGCTTTTTCACAAGTTTCCAACGGACCGGAAATTGGAGAAGGTGTGGGTGAACGCTGTTCGACGAGTGGACTTTGGACTTCGGCTTTTACGCGCGCGAGGAAAAAAAAACGAAAAAAGAGACGTGTACAGTCCAGCACACGTGTGTTCGGGCGCCGCGGCCCGCGCCGGAGAGCCTCAAAGCTTCGTGTCTGGGACTGACCAGCAGCGCGAAAGCGAGAGGGCCCCCAGTACTGTACGTCACTGGCAGCGCGGCGTAGAGCAACGTCGCTCCATCCACGGAGCCCCGATGACAATTTAGGCCTAGCGACGAGTACGGAAGACCGCAGACACGGCGACAGCCGCCAAGTACGGCAGCGAACGAGTTCACTCTTTTTCCAGTCGCTAGCTTTTGGGTATACAAGCGATGAGTACGGCATAACACACGCACGGCGGCGGCCGCCGAGTATGGCACCGCACGAGTTCACGGGTTTTTCAGTCGCTAGCTTTTTGGGTATACGCACTAACTCTTGCTACATGGGCTGGATAACTACCACGTATACAGAATTAAAACAAAATCAGCTTACCTCATATCTTTAGACGGCTAGCGCAACAGAGGTAGGTGCCGCTCGGCCTGCGTACTCGTTGATCGAGAACGATCTTGACTTCACGTTCACATAGCAGCCGATTCCCAGTGTTGCCGGGGCCTCGAGCGGCTAGTTTTGTTGGCCGCGCCCCAACCAAAACGTTGAAACGTCGATATCTTTAAAACTACGCACAATAAGGAGAAAAAAATTACACCTTGCAATTCAGAGGCGCTGACTGCACTAAAAACAGTCATAATCCCAAAATCGGAAGTATGGACCGGAGTTGCCCTTGTCACTTCTTGACACCGTAAAAAAGGGTGTGATTTTCTGACACCCTAAAAAGGGGTGTGATTTTTCTAACACTCTCAATCATGGGTGTGATTTCTTTCACCCTAAAAGGGGGGCTACTTTCTAACCCCCCCCCCCCCCCCGGTAATGTCCAACTCTCAGAAATTCCTGGGGAGAACCCTGCTTGCGACATTTATTCTTTCTAGCACTGGTGACGTAAGCAAAAGTCGACAGGCTTGCAAAGACGGAAGGACCGGAAGTTACTTGGGACGCAAGCGGCAGTTCATGTTTTTAAGCATGCTTGCAAAGTACTTACAAATAAGAGAGCGATCTCATGTAATCCGTGATAGATGCATAATCCCCCAATTCGGGCAGCACAGAACAATTCGCAAACACAATGTCGAGGATGAAGGCGGTCGCTCGCATTCAACGGAAGCCTCGCGGTCACCGATGAGCAGCGCTCTATCGTGAGAGATGCACAATCCGATTCGGGCAGCACGAAACAACGAAAACACAATGTCGAGGAAGAAGGCGGTCGATCACATTCAACGGAAGTCTCGCATCCGCCGATGAGCAGCTCTTTGTCGACACTCGTCCAAGAAACAGAGCACAATAATTCCAGAGTCCGACGAAATAAAGGGGCAATAGATGAAAAAGTTGGCATAGATGTATTCCGGCCGTTCACGACGAAAAACCACTGTCGTGAAATGGAACTCGTCAGGATCTGCTTGCACGAAAAAGAGGAGAACACTGACGGACGTTTTTTGGAAACCGGGTTTACCTGGTCCCTACAACTCACCATAAACTGGCAAACGGCGAAGGCTATGACCCCAGTAAGCCATCAGCGCGTCAGAGCGAGTCGCGTGACAAATTTTCGTCCAAGCGTTTTTGTCCTACGGAGAGCGGTCACGTGTTTCGCTCCACATCTCTGATTCACAAGAAGCGGCCTTCGCACTCGCTTACAGCCGCACGGACACAAAAAAAAAAGTGAGAGGCTTATCAGAAGAAGAGGTCAATACGGGGTGGACAAAGCTGCTAATCTCCCTCTGTTGCCTCCTGGGCTGAACAGGGAGGGTCGCCTTGTATGTGGGACCTTGAAGTTGATGTGTTGTTCGAGTGGCAGTTCCCTTTCGAAAAGTGTGGAGCCGGGGAGTGGCTTATGCTATCTGGATAGAACTCGTTGATCGTCGGCTTGTTTATGCGTTTGAATTCCTTCTTTCCCTTTCCTTTTTATCTTCATGTGTTTGGAAGTCTATTTATTGGTTCAGTAAGGTGAGTTTGTGCACCCCAAATTAGGGCGTCACTGTTTGTTCCAAGCTTCAGCGCAGTTAAAAAAAATAAAGAAATTAAGCAAAACGGAATTAGCTTGCTTTTTGCCCGAGAAAGACTTCTCGGGCTAAAAGCAAGCAGATTCCGTTTTGGCTAATCTTCTTATTTTTAACGTCGTATTTTAGGCGGCGCATAGAAATACCTCTCCGGCATAGCCGATTCACGCAGGATACTCTCGACACTCAACTAAAAAAGTGAAAGACGTTTACAACTCCCTGTAACGCCGAATTGGAGCGCAGCTCTTGAGGATGAGGAGGGAAGGGTACTGAGGGGAGGGTAGACCCCTCCTCATCCTTCTCCTCCTCCCCTCATTCTTTAATATGCTCCGGGGGGGGGGGGGGGGGGGGGGGTCACGTGACCTCGGGGGGGGGGGGGTGTCACGTGACCTCGGGGAGGTGTGACCTGGGGTCACGTGACCTTGGGGTGACCTTAGGGGGTCACGTGAGTTTGGGGTGTCACGTGGGGATCAAGTGCCTTCGACCGTGTCCTCATCAACGCCTACTCTCTAAGTTGTCATCTCTACACATTGACCCACTCACATTTTCATGGATACGTGACTTTCTTTCGTCCCGCGTGCAACTAACGTCAATTAATGACCAAGAATCATCCCTAACAAACGTGACTTCTGGTGTTCCGCAGGGGTCTGTTTTAGGGCCTCTGTTATTCTTAATATATATAAATGACCTCCCTAGCAATATTTCCTCTAAAATACGTCTATTTGCAGATGACTGCGTCGTCTATAACAAAGTAACATGTGTGCAAGATAACGACCAACTTCAAAGTGACTTATCTAAAATTAACAAATGGTGCGATGACTGGTTGATGTCGTTAAATAAATCTAAATGCAAACTAATTCGCTTCACTAGGAAAAAATCTGTACTGTCCTACCAATACTACCTGGACTCCGACTTAATTGAGAATGTTTCTATGTATAAATATCTTGGTGTAAGACTAACACCCGACCTCTCCTGGAATAATCACATTGAAGCCATTACTGCTGACTCATCAAGGACCCTTGGACTAATAAGACGTAACCTACGATCCGCACCTCCCCTGGTTCGAAAACTGGCGTACGACACGTACGTCAGACCTAAATTAGAATACGCCGCTACCATCTGGAATCCCCATCAAATTTACCTAATTAACAACCTCGAAGCAGTTCAAAACAGGGCTGCTCGTTTCATCCTGTCTACTTATGATCACTCATTTAGTGTTTCCGCCTTGAAAAGTCAACTAACTATGTCCTCTTTGCAGCTCCGCAGGAAAGTCTCTCAGCTCTGCCTTCTTCATAAAATCTACTACCACATTCCAGTCCTTAAAAATGAGTTGCTATCACCCCCCGACCGAACATCTTTACGCCTTAACAACACATGTACGATCAAGCGTATTTCAGGCTCTACAAACGCATTCAATCGATCATTCCTCCCTCAGGCCATCAGCGACTGGAACAACCTCTCATCGTCCATTGTCACCATTGTGGATCCGATTAATTTTCTATCGTGTATTAAACTTCATTTATCGTCCTACTAGTGCTATGATTTGTGTAACTTTGAGCAGACCTGAGTGTGTTGAGTGTGTTAAGTGTGTTTTAGTTTCCTTTTCTGTTTTTTCTTATACTTGCGTTTCTCTGTTGTATAAAACTTGAATACCCCCCCCCCCCCTTATGTAATGCCCTTCACGGGCCCTTAAGGTGTAAATAAATGAAATGAAAGTGACCTTGGGGGGTCACGTGACCTGGAGGGGTCACGTGGCCTGGGGGGTCACGTGACCTTGGGAAGGGGACCACGTGACGTTCAGGGGGTCACGTGGGGGTCACCTTGGGGGCCACGTGACCTTGAGGTGACCTTGGAAGGAGTCACGTGACCTCGGGAGGTCACGTGACCTTGGGGGTCACGTGACCTTGGGATGACCTTAGTTACGCTGTCGGCGATGGCGACGCCAACGGCGACGCCGCTCAAGCCGGAAACGGGCGCCTAAGAGCTGCGCTCTAAAACGGCGTCGAGCACGTTATGTCAGGATATCGTTGGCGCGACCCATCCCATTCGTTAAATATTGGCTAAACTAAAATGGCGTGGGCAGAACCTTTCGAATAGATCCAATATCGGCGACATACGGTGTGTTGCCTGGGCTGTATATTTACACGTCTTCGGTCACCTTTCGCAAGCAGATGCGATTTGTTAAATCGAAGTTGAACTCATAAAACTGATGCACACGCGACACGTAATTTTCGGTTCCTGTCGATTACGCCGGCCACGACAAGACGATTTCCTTCGGAGATGACTGCTGCTCGACTGCCCCATAGTAAGCGAATGTACGCTTAGCATCATACTTCTTCAAGACCCAATCATCCATTCAAGATGATATTATCCCACCGACTGGCGAGGAGCGACGTCGATGACGGTCTCACCCTCGTTTGGGCGATGAACAGTCGGCGTGGTTAGACTTAGAGTGACAGCATGGTGGTCTCAAGGGCATTGTTAACGCCATCAAAAGAAACAGAGCCGAATATGAGGTGTTCTTGCCGACAGGCCAAGTGGTCGTCCAGAAGTTTACCGGCATGGAAAAAGTCAATATTTATATCTGGTGTAACACGCATATCCCTGTTAAAGGGGCCATGAAATGATTTTTAACTACTTCTTCCTTAGCTGTAATCCTCAATTCAAAAGCGAATTTTGAAATCACGCGGTCGTGACATGCTAGGGCACCGGTGCAATGACCCCAAGCTTCCACCGTGCTTTTTAAGCACACCATGGAACTTGGCATTCGCAAGTGATGATAAGTTCCGTCAGTGCACTCATTGGCCACGAACGCGATTTCAAATATTCGTCGACAAATTGAATGTTGACGAGCGCATACGTCCGAGGGACGCGGTTGTCGTGTCCGATGAGTGAGCTGGGGTCGGCTGACGTCATTTCGGCCTTTGTAGGCATTGCAAAGAGGATGTTTAGAACCATACACTCATGATGATAACATCATAGCACACTGACATTAATTAGCACAAAACTGGCCCAGCTACAGAAAATAAATATTACACTCGTATAATTGTCTGTAACTTGTTAATTACAAAGACGAACACACCTCCGATCACTTAAGTTGAATAGTATGCGTTGATGAATAGTTATATAGCAGGTCATTTCATATACGTGATTTGAGCAAACGCCAGCTTGTCACTTGAAAAAACAAACCAAAAAACACAGAGATCAAGTGCACGCTATTGCAAAGAAAGCACGTTATATCAAAATCTTCAGAATTCCCAATTCGTAAAATCATCGATTAGTTCAAAAGATTGGAGGATCTTCCTCGCTAAACAGTTTCTGTGATAATTCGGTTACCTGGGGCTGAAACGATTTCCCCAAGGCCCAACCATAGAGTTATTATAATAAACGCTAGAGGCTCAGCTGGCGCTAGTGTCTATGGGACTTCCGGTTGCAAATTGAAGCAGACAGCATGCAGTCTACTTTTCCAGTCTCCCTGTGTATTCCTATGGGAAAACGCGCGTGAATTTTGTCTTGTCGCTGGAAAATAACATGAATAACTTTTGTTATTTCGGCTGTACCGGATAGTATGTACCTTTATTAATATTGTGCAAGTGTAATTGCTTTAGTTACAGCATTTTTTCTTTACCAATGAACGATGTTAAACTTCGCTATATTTCAGGCGCAAACCTCTATTCCATGGCAGGTATGTAGAAACGAGCGACGATTCTAAGCAAAATGACGACCGAAAGGAATGTAGAGTGTGTTCAAAGTTCGCCAGCATTCCGTTGGTGCTTATATATATTGCTAATATTCCTGTCTTCTCACTATAATGAAATTGACCCCGTCGTGCATATCTTTACGAGTGGTTAAGAAAACGTTCGAAACGTAAAGAATAAAGTACGTACGTGGGCTACGAAAGGTGTGTTTTCTTATTTCCTATGTTGGGCAGTTTTTATCGCGCACCTGTTCTCTGCCCTCCCCATATTTGAAAAGATTTGGAGCGTGCAGGTGATGATTTGAACACAGAACAAGCATCTTCGCACATATTTACGAGCAGGAAGCATAAAGCAGTACCTATTTATTGCAAATCGGACTATATTACGTGACTTTCAATTTATTGTGATCGTCTGCAAGCAGAGTTACTTATCCAGTGTTACTGCGTAGTTCTTGCTGTCTCTCTTCGTTTTCCACATGTCCTTCGTTCGTTTGGCACGTATATCCCCCATGCTGGAAAGCGTTGACGTCGTGTTCGAGCTAACAGTGTCCGACAGTGCACATAAATACATGTACGAAGCGGTTTTAGCACCGTTTTTCATGCCACGATTTTAAAATAAAAACGCCGTAACTGACCAATTATTTCATCTGCGTGTCTGGGAAATGTTCCAATGTGCCTAGTAGGTACGATTTATTCGTGATATTTGCTCTTATAATCGAGCGCAGGGAGGAAATGCACTCGCTTTTTTCCGTAGAAATGCATTACCGGAAGTCAATTTCGGACTGCTTGCTGTCTGCTTCAATTTGCAACAGCACACTAGCGCCAGTTGAACCTCTAGCGTACATTATAATAACTCTATGGGCCCAACACGCGTCGCATACATTTCGCATCGATTCTCAGGCACTCCAACGCTGAAACAAAGCCAAGGGTATGCGAAAATTGTATGCAAAATATCTTATCGATCCTCGAACACATCCTGGAATCCGAGCACCGCTACGGCGATATGACTGATGCTGTTGCACAGATGCTAATAAAGCGATCTTGCACAGAAAAGGTACAAAGTCTCATTCTTTCAGATCTTCACGTTATACCTGCGTCAGAGAGGACGAAGAAGTCCGAAATTGTCGGTAAGCAGCGGCACATTACGACTGCCGCGCACCGAACAAACTCGCATCCACCAGCTCTGCGCTGCCATCTTACCGGTGACATCACGGCTCTTGCGAGGTCATGTGACGAGTAGTCACTCGGTTGCTATGGGCACAGTGCCAGCTCGGCTCGTTGCTATGGTACGGCATGTGAGCAATCGCGGTGAGAGGCGGCACACGGACAAGCGTGGTGCTACTCTGGCAGCTACGCTGCCATATAAAGAGGCTCTAGCCTGGCCCCACGGTGTTGCTCGCGCGCGCTACGGTGAAGCTCGCTACTACTTTGTCTTTCACAATGTCGCTGAAATTTGCACACCGAGAAAGTTTGGATAATTGGCATCTCGTCCCGCTTGACGCCATTGTCGCGAGAGTCCAATCAGCCCGCTCTGCGAACTTCGGCGCCGCGTTTGACGAGTTTAGTCACCCTGCACGTCTCAAAGTTATGACCTTGCGCCCATAGCTTCCGTTGCACTCCAAGCTAAAAAAGAACCACGAGGCAGCGCACTTGACGCTGGATTTAGCGTCTCGCCAATCGTGCCAGTGTAGACGACAAAGAAGAAGGGTCGTAGCGATGAAAAGCCCTGCTTTAATCCTGAAAGAGTTTCTTCAACTGCAGTGCCTCCAATACGATCAATACCAAAAAAAGGAAAAAATGCTAACTCTGGGCTCAGCGAAGAAATGCAGTGCCTGCTTCTGCCGCTGTCGGTGTAACAGGGTAGGTGAGATCATTCAACGCTGTCGGATTCATAAAAACCGCCCGCTTATAATTGTCTTATATGCATTTAGGAAAAAAAATATGACGCATCTATGAACTAGAACAAAAAAGAAGTAAAACAAAATGACCGATTTGCTGAGGACGCGTTTTGTAGGTATGCGGAGATTCTACCGGGGCCTCTAGTTCGTAGGGCGCAATAGCCTGTGCTTCCCGGGCATGCACAGAAACATATATACCGAGAAGATGAGGATTCTTAGATCGTGTGTAACCCAAAGGCGATTTGACGACTCCTTGTTTTGCGTTGACGAGTGTTCGCGCTCCCTTTCAATTCAGAGCTTTCAAGTGTCGCCATTACTGGGCACCGACGGTTATTTCTCCTTACTGGTTTCTTCGAACTACAACGTCCACGATCTCATTTTAACACGGCAAACCAAACACTCGCGGCGCGTAAAATACTGGCATACTTACCCTCTCTCTCTCGTCTTTAATCTCCCACGATAAATGCTGCGGAGGCAAATAGGCGAGCCAGAGTTTCGCGTCTGTTTTTCACGTGCCGCCGCGCCGCTATTCGCCGAGATCCGATCACGTGAGGATCCGGATCAAATGCCGTGCAGGAAAGTAGACGTTGCACGCGCCCCGACAGTACGTTCCCCTGCTTTTGAGCGCGCCGTGCGCCTCGAACGCGCGACGCCGCTATTTGCCGAATTCAGTCACGTGAGGAGCAGGATCAACATGCCGTGCAGGAAAGACGGCGCTACGGGGATGAACGCGCAACTCTGGCTCTATAGACGCTTTACACACGCGCCAGATTGAGCCGCCATAGCCGCCCTTCTCTTGTCTTACCGAGATGCCGAGCCACTGAAGCGGGCGTTGACGGGTCTTCACAAGGGCCTATGCTGGGCACAAGAACACGGTAGCATCTAAAATGGCAATAACCTGTCCTGCTGTGGTAATGATGAAGTGAAGCGAACGGAATAAGAGGGAACAAAAACTGAAGGTCAGTTATGGCGGCGCCCATGCACAGCTGCTGTAAAGCGTCTATTAGCGATGTGCGCGGCCAAAGCGTCGCTGTGGTCAGCTTTCCACGATAGGCCAAACAATGGGCATATGAGCACTGTCAGATTGTCAACTTTCACGGTGTTAGTTTCGGTTTGCGATGGCTCCTAGCTTCCATTGTGCTTTTTAAATACACCATTGAAGTCGTCATCGCACCCGATGGTAAGTAGCCAGAATAACAACTCGTGACGTCACGGCGAGGCAAATCCCAGTCCTGACGTCAGGGAGGGAAACCATAAGAGGGCGCCACCGAAATATCTCGGCGCTAATACAAGAAGTCTAGGCTCCCCCAAAGCCCCTTCATGTCTTAAAAATAGCGCAAGGTGCCTCGATGCACGAGGCACGTGCAACGTGCAGCCCTTGGGAAGATCATGGCGGCACAGCGCAGCACTGAGCTAGATTTCAGACGCCATGTTCTTCCCAGATGTGGCAGGGCGGCACGTGTCTCGAGCATTTCCACAACAATGAATGGCGCCACTTTTCTCAGGACAGAGGGGCTTCAGGCTCCCTGAGAGATGACTCTTTGATGCTCTGTGTTACCAGATCCCCGCGCTCCAAATCTGCGACGGGCACTCTATGGCTCCATCGTCGGACTGGAAGGCTTTGTGAGTATAGCGGAGGCTCTGATACATTACATTCCCGGTAACAACACGACAAACGTGCAAAGCCGCGAGCGGAGTATCGATTATTAGAGAGTTTTAGGGAACCGGAACAAAATACGATCGATAAACAAAAACGATCGATACCTTGGATCGGGCGTGTGGACCGATCGTGTGCCCTGAAACGGCTTTGGGGGAACCGTATTTGCAGACGATAGCAGACGATCGGTACAGGTCGCGCCCCCTGGCAACGGAAACCTGCATCCGCCTCATCGAGAAAAGACAAATTGGCGTTTGTTTGTACAAATCGCAGAAACTTAAGTAAATAAAGATCGCACCCTAAATATATAGAGAACAAAAAAAAAATAGTATACCTACTTATAGTTCGTCTCGTTTTTTTACTGGAATGAATGCGCTTCAGTAATACAAAAACTGGCGCACCACGGCGTGTCGCCCCTAGCACGGCGAAGTTCTAAAATGTTCGTCTGCTAAGAAGCAGACGTGCTTTCCGACAACAATGGCGCTCGATCTTTTTGACCATGACTTGGAGATGGCTCTATTTAGCGAAAGCAATTTAGAAAAAGTGATTTTGTACGACTGTCTGCGCACTAAGTGTGGCGTGAGTCTCTTTTGAACTTCCCGCTTTCTATAAGCGAGGCACGCACGCGCGTGCCGTGGGGCCCGCGACTTGTGCAGGGGCACGAGGGAATAAACATTCTTTTTGGTTTGCCGTGACACGGAGTCAGTCGCATTTCTTTCGGGTGCCACCGAGCACCGATACACTAAGAGAAGGCGCTTGTTGGCGGCAAGGCATAGGACGTTCAACTTGTTGTAGATTTTGAGTAAACAAAAAAGTTGTGATACCAGGAATGATGTGCGGATACCACGAATGATGTGCCAGCGTATTTTTTTTTTTTCCTTCAGTTTACCAGATTTATATACTTGGGGAATAAAATAATGCCTCGACCGTACATGGTAACTTGTTTTCAAATAAATCATGCGTTCTCAGCGGGTAAACTTCGGTGTTTTACATCAACAAATGTGATGTTTACACCAACCACCTTTTGATATGCTGAAACGTTGCCGAAAGCAAACTCGATTTGGCACAAACACGCTCGCGCGCGCTTATCATCAACATTCGAAGTCGTCTGCTAGCGATCCTGTCTTTTTCCCTCGAGGCCCAATGCAGGATGGAGTATTAAGAAAGCTATGGACAAATAAAACTAGAAATATTAAATCTCGAAGAAAATACAAAAATAACCAAAATATACTCACTTTCTCAAGTTGATGCGGTCATTTTTCTTGTACAAAGCTAATTCAATTCAATTTTCAATTCAATTTTCAATTTAATTAAATTTTTATTTTCAGATCAAGTCATACAAAATAAAGAGCTGGCCCACAAAAGCAGCATTCTGTTTGTATGTGGGGCCAGGCTACCAACTACAATACATGTTGTTACAAAAAAAAAAGAAAACACTCCGCAGCACAAAAAAAAAATGAAAGGAACACAAAATTAGCAGCACAAATAAATACAAAAAGGAACACTTTAGAGCATGAAATATAGGTGTTTATAGCCAAGTCTACTCACGCAACCATGAAATAAAAGTACGAAATATCTCCAACGGTTAGGCTACGATATCTACAGCTCAAATGCTTGACACCAATTCCTTAATTTCCTTTTTAGTAACCTAGTGGATTCTATATTCATTAAGAACTCTGAGAATTCGTTACTTTCCATACAGTGTGTATATTTTTGGAATGACGTATCTTTCATTACGTCTGAAATCTCTATTTTTATTTACGAGGAGGTCAATCCGTTCCTTCGCTCCTCGCAACGATAAGTTCTTTTTCAACGCTGCGTCATTCCAAAGTGCTGGAGCGAAAAAGGAGTAGCGCCTAGCAGCTCCTGAAGTAGAAAGATGTTGTCAACTACTTTAAATCGCTTGCGAGGAGGAGGCGGAGGGACGGAGGTAGATGCGGTGCTCATATTGCTCTCTTACGGTACAGATAGCAGACGATCACGGTCGTACGCCCGCGTACCGATCGTTGCGCCGTGTACGGTACGACCACGAAGAAAATATAAAGGAAAACCTGTAACTTTACTGCTGTGCACTTATTAAAACTATCACCAAATATTCAAAGGGCTCGTTTTATAGGATATATGTGATTAGCATTTGTACAGAAATTTTGAATTCATGCAACATTTTTAAACTAAAATGTATCCAGAGCCTTGATGCAGAAGGCTGTTGCACACTCTGGTGTCACTACAGATAATCCGGTCATAACAGCAGCTGTAAAAAACCGGTGATAAGTGCTCAAAATGCACATCCAATGTTTGTATAAAAAAAAAAAACTTACATATGTAAAAAAAAAAAAAACATACTAAAAAAAAAAAAAGTTGTCCTGGGCGAGCGGGATTCGAACTCTCCACTACCGGTCCCTCTACGAGCTCTAAAAATCGGCGCTCCAACCCACTGAGCTACCGAGCAGACGAGTTTCGGAAGCGGTAAACACCAATTTATTTCTATCGAAAAAGTCCTATTGCGTTTTGGTCTTTATTCTTTTTCTTTTTTGCTGACTCAAACTTTATGGACTTGCTGTCACACATGGCGCTCCTGCCAGGCACTGCCACGAGTTATTTTATTCATGTTTGGAGCCACGGCACGCTCTCTCCGCCAGCGAAATAGCCGTTTTGCTAACGAAGCGAGACTGTCCATGTCGGCCATTGGTCGTACCGGTCGTGCCTTACGGTTCCAACAGCGCATTACGGTAAGATCGCTGAAGACAGGCGCATGCGCAGTTCGTACCGGAGGGCCCATCGTACCGTATCGGATGTGCAAAAACGGTTCCCTAAAACTCTCTATTTATCGGAATGGGGAAACGATCTACTGGACTCCCAGAAACGATTTTGTCCGCTTTTGCGCACGATAAACTCGACGGTTCGCGTGTCTGGCGGATATATCCCTACGCGTGAGGAACGGGTCGTCCTGTTCCCACTATTAACATCCGGTTTATGCTTCTTTTTTTTTTTTCTTTATAAAGAAAAGCGATAAAAAAAGGAAGAGTTGTGCTCTAGACGGCGATCGTCAACATCCGGAAATCTGTATACCGTGTCCATATCATCGTTCTGGGACACGCATTTGGAATCGAATACCTGCTTACCTTCCCTTGGCTAAAAGGAACGAGTATACCTTTTAATCTTTGTTTTCTTTTTCTTTTTTTATTTTCCCCATCTCTTGCCCTTGTGCAAAGTAGCAACACTACCTATATATATAGAAAACAGGCCTTAGTGCTGAATTTTTTAAAGTCACTTACCGGAGTCCAGCGTGGGGCAGAATTAAGGATGTCCTGAGGAAGTTTCTGAGATCGACTGAAATGGCGAAAACTCACTTTGCGGGCTCTAGGCTTCCTAAAATTCCATAAACCATAATTCGATACCCGGCCGATTTCCCTATTAAAAAGCGATCAAAGATCGAAATTATCTCTGGTAATGGAGAAAGCATTGTCCCGGCAGCCAGGACGGCATATGTGACCATACAAGATGCACGCATACACACTAAAAATTTCAACACCCATGTTCGTGTTAAAAGGGTGTTTTTCCGAGCTCACACCCTTCCTACACCATTTTTACATGATTTTTGAATATTCAAGGGTGTACGGAAAGGCCTACACCCTTCGTACATCCTTTTTACACCCTACGGCTACCGAAATCGTGTTAAGAGGGTGTTGCGGTGGTACACCCATGATTTCCGAATCGTCGAACTCGGAAACCGCCGAATTGCAGACATAAGCGCCGACAGCAGAAGTCAAGAAGCAGCCTGCTCAATTTAGAGGATTTCGTGAAGTTCAAGTAAGCACAATGGGCAGCTGACATCCAAGCCAAGCCAACGCTCAAGTTGTTTTCAAGCCAGATGAATGCCGGCGTTGTGTACAAGCTCCTTGGTTGTTTACGTGCAAGCGACCACGAAAATATCATCGGTTACTCACGCACTTCTGCTCAGAATGGTGAGACCACATCGGTTCTATTACCATACAGTCCGTCTCATCCTGAGATGTACTGAAGCGAAGGCTAGACGTGCGAGACGGTTCGGGCTCACAGCTTTACTGTGAGCCTGTACCGTAAAGGTCGGTTCCGACACTTGCGTTTGAGTGTGTTTGTCTGCGTTGCGTTTAGAACCGAAAACGAGTCACCGGCACATCTGTGCTTCGTATGAAGCGTGGATTCCAATTCAAAGAATCATCTTGGCACGCGATATAAGGTTTCTCGCAGCCGCAACGCGGTCAAACGCAACTGTTTGAACCAGGCTTTACGTGGTTGTCCTGGGCTTGTCCCTCGCGCTTTATTCTTTCGATTTTAAGTATTCATTTTCAACTCGCTCGCTTTTACCAGTACTAGTAGATACTCAGGCTGCACGAGGGTTCGTGCAGTGCGACCATCTAGCGATGCTATGAGCTTGTGCTCGAGCCTTGGCTTTAATGCATCTTAGTGGGGAAGGTAATCATCGGGGATATATGACACACGATGATGCCAAGTCTGTTCACGGCGGACTCTCGTGCTGTTCTGATTGGAGGAGAAGGGGCGTGTAAAAAATTGGCAAATGGAACATGGTTAGCGACAGCGCAAATATATGTTGGAAAAAGTTCAGAACGTTAAAGTGCAGCAGCCTGAAACTTTGGAGTTAAGCAATTAGAGAATCATTTGAAGACATCTTTAGAGGTTCAGCCTTCTCTCCCCCCACACCAATATCGAAGGCTGCTAGGATATTGGTTCAGGCTAAGCCCTCTGTCTTTCAGTCAGCGAACTCGAGCCGTTCCACCTGACCTTGTTATTTCATAACAGATATGTTAGAAAATGGAATGCAGATTTTCTTTACACGGCCAAAACATAAAGTGTTATCAAATAATACCTGCCATATTCATATTCTACATTTACAGACCGGGGCCGCCTGTGGAGGGTGAAGATGCGAGCAGCCTCGAAGCCCACCAACAGTGGCTGTGTGCTGAGAGCGAAAGCATGGTGCCTGACGAAGGCCAGATTGATCTTCGAAAGGATGCGACTGCCTGCAAATGGCTACATGCGTTGATATTGATGGGCATATAGACTGCAAAGAATGCTTATCCCTACCTGATGGATGCTAGGAGGGTATGCATTCCATATTTTTTTACTGATCTCTACAACAATTGCTAAATTGCGCTTCCCCGCTCCGTGATTGCGGCTGCCGGACGACCATCTTGGGACACGGAAAATTAACCTTTTGGAGCGTTGCAGAGGCTGGCCGGCAGCGTGCTGCTGACATGTTTTTTGCTCGTTTGTCGTCATTGGGAGCGTTAAAGTGGCCCTGCAATAACTTTTGGACTGGTTTTTAATTTGGACCGAACCTGAGCGCACTGAACGTAGTAATTTAAAGAAACTTTTCTCCAATTTCGCTTTATTTTAAAAGTTATAGGCAAATTAGACTTACAAAAACAAGCAAAAAATAACATCCTTCATGACGTCGTAGGTCCTGGTTTGAGTGGCCGTGAAGTAGTGAGCTCATCGAGCGCTCACGGCTGCCGCACTCAGTGTCGACGGCTCGAGAGGGTGCCACTAAAGCACGTGTTGACTAGGCTGTATGAAGTGGGCGGCCAGGGCAGCTCGCATTGCATTTGCCGCGCGATTAAAGACTAATTCGGCATAACACTTCATTGGCCACAAACGACGGTAAACACGGGGTAAAGATCAGTTCAGAACGGGAGCCACTTCGCGCTGCCATACCGCCAAAGGGTCAAATCGCCAGCCAAGCCCGCGCCGAAAGCCTTGGGAACGCTCGGAACCGGTCGGATCCTCGAGCCAGTATACGACCGCAGCGCCACCGCGTACATCCGGGACCTTTCTAAGCCCATTGTTCGTCGGAGCCTCATCCCACTACTACGCCTTTCTAGTACAGTAAAACCTTGTTATAACAAAACGGGATATAACAAAGCAATCGTAATTCCCCTTGCTTGCTAATAGTGGGAAGAAATGGACATTGGCTATAACAAACTAATGGTTATAACGAAATAATTACGACCGCTCCTTCAACTTTGTTATAACGAGGTTTTACTGTATGCGCCGTTTTTTTCACCGCTTGGTGGCGGGTTTGTCGACGGGTCTTTTCTTGTTTCCGTACTTTATAAACTGCATTTGTTTCTTTTCTGATCTAAAATACTGAACAAAAACTACTTTTATAAATAATTGAAACGGTTCGCGATACTTATATTTTGTATCGACTAAAAAAAAGCTTTTAGCGGCTCTGACCAGTAGTAAGCCCAGGACCAAAGACGTCACATATTCCGCGCTTTCGGCAACGCGGGTCGCCCTCGTAGGTGGAGGAGGTTTCCGCGTCTTCCGGTTGAAATATGACTCACTGATATTTAGTTATTCTCGCCCGCTGGCTTACCCGAACCCAAAGAGACGTGGAAACCGCAAAAGAGGTAGACGCTTAAGTATGATTGCAGCTCCCCTTTAAGTCCACACTCCTTTACCCCTACTCTGACGCTCCGAGTTTCACACTACAGGCACAGCAACTAAACGGTGCATGGCGTACAGGAGCGCGACACACCGAATCTATTGACAAGCCGCACAAGCTCCTTCCCACCGCACGGTTATGACGAACCTGGCATCCCGTGGATACGGGTGGGAGAAGCCAAAATTATTTCGGTGGTAAATTAATTAAAGTTAGTGTAGAGCGGCAGGGTACAAAGTAAAAGAGACGGCGACGTTATGAAGTTTCTACGAACGTTTAAGTATTTCTTAGAGGTTTGGAGACTCGCTTCGAGCACGTGCGGGGAAAGGCACCTTGGCTGATCTATTTATTGACCGTGCAAGCTGTTTATATTTGAATTAAAGACAACATTCTTGAACTTGTTTGTCGACGCACGAAACCCTCACACTTGCCATATATTTCGTGGTTCCATATTGCAGCGAGACGGAATGCGATGGAAGCTGTTGATGTGCTATGCCGATACCGGAACACTGTCGTTCAATAGATAGCACGTCAATTCGTTTCAGGCGAGACATGAACATGATGTTTCGGCTTTCCATTCGAAGTATCTTGATTCTCTGGGCAAAGCATCCTAGAAAGGGCAGCGCTCCGACTGTCTTCTCATCTCAACAACTTTTCTGTCGCTGTGCTGTCGGTAACCTTCCGTTCAATAGATGAATTCGTTTTCAGGCGAGATGCACGAACAAACCTTTCCCGCAATGCTAACTGATGCTTCGGCTTTCCAATCTAGGTATCTTTATTCGCTGCAGCTGGACTAAGCAGTTTAAAAAGGGCAGCCGTCCCACTGTCTTCTCGGCCGGCAACTTTTCTGTCGCCGAGCTATCAGCACGCTCGTTCGATAGATCACTTTGTTCTCAGGCAAGGCGCATGAACAAACCTTTTCCGGAATGCTAATTGCTGTCTTGGCTTTCAAATCAAATTGTTTTTACCTGCTGGATTAACCACTAATGACTGAAAAGGAGCAGCTGTCCGGCTACGCCTTTTGTTTCAACAATCTCAACAATGGCACAGCCATCTTGTTTGTGGACGTGACATCACGGAGCGCAAAGAAGTCACTTGTGCTCCAAGAAATGCTCGGAGCACGAAGAGCACGCTCGAGTGTCAGTCTCCGGCGGCGCTCCCCTCTGTTTAGTGAAAGGAGCGCCAAACGCTCGCAATGTGTAAACTATAAGAATTTCCTTTGAAATCGCATAAAATTTTTTGCAACAGCGCGGCACCGCAAGAAAATGCACAACTTGTCGAACGTCGAGTCTCGCCGGTCTTGCGGCGTGATCAAAGCTTCCTGGGCCTGCCAAACTGCTGCGTCTCTGTGCCTTTTCACGCTTGGATACTTATCAAGAATCGATGCCATGGCAGAGCTTTGAAGGTATGTTGCACATAGGCGTCTTCTCTATCACCCAGCTGTTCCAGCGAGTTGCTATCAATAGGAAACGAAATCGGTGGTTGCTATTATGGATTAACCATGGCTATGTTCCAAATCTATTTAAATGGATCACATGACAGCACAAATAGAGCAATGCTGTGGAAGAAGGTAGGTTTTCGAAGGCAAAAGTATGAAGCGGCGATATCTGAAGTTTTTCAAACGTGGCCCGTCCATATGGTTGTGTGCAATCTGTCGTTGTCGCCATAGCTTCCTACCCCTCCTTTGTCGCCACTGGATCATGCCCGCTTCTGGACTGCAAGTGCCGCAAGTTACAAATACAGTCGTAAGAGTAAAGTAAAATGCTGCTCCAGAGGCACATGCATCTTCATGCTCTGCACTCACGAAACAAATCCACACGGCGTTAATTCTTGATCGGTATTCAAGCGTGCGAAGACAAAGATGCAGCACTTTGGCATGCCAAGGAAGCTTTGATCATGCCACCAGAACGGTAAGACTTGCGTTAGACGAGTTGCCCCTTTTTCTTGCGGTGCTGAGCTTTCGTAAAAATTTCCACGTGTTCTCAAACGCAATTCTCACCGTTCGGGGTTTTAACAAACTTCTTCGGTAAATGACAACGAACGAGCAGAAAACATGTCTTCAGCTTACTGCCGCCCAGCCTCCGCAACGCTCCAAAACGTTGACTGATAATCTTTGTCCCAAGGTGGCCATCCGGTGGCCGCACCTGAGCTGCAACGACCAAGCGGAGACACGCGATCCAGCAAATTGTCGTGGAGATCAATGGTATTGCTTGCACGGAGTACTATTAGTCTTCAGAGCAAACACAAGTGTCGCTGCGGTCGCCACATCTTGATTGGGTCAGGTGTACCGTGACGTCTGGTGACAGACTCCGCTTCGCGTTCTGGCATCTGGCTGGCTTCCCTGCGCCCGTTTCCTCACGATCGGAGGTTTGTGATCATGCTGACCTACTGTTCAGCGCTGCAATGCAATTTCCAAAAAGAAGCTGGTATCATATTCTACCACCCGAAAACCTCGAGGTTAAAAAGAGCATGGACAGTCAGACTAAGGATGGGAAAGGCACCGTCAACATCGGCCGTTGTGAGCTGTAAGCACGTTGAGAAGCGGGGCTTCGTTTACCCAGTGTAAAAGGCGCTGGGTGAGACTTATGCCGACAGAATTTTCATAGCTTTTCCAACCGTGTTTGTCACGTTTACCCTTATAATTGGGTTATAAGTATGGAAAGCTATCGGTGGAGGCAACTCCCGTCGATGAACCCCCCCCCCCGCCCCCTCCACACGATATAAGGCGGTTGTGCAAGGGGTTGTGGAAGCGGCGGTGTAAGTGTTTCAGACACTGAAATTCTGTTCTTTGCAGATTCATGAGTTAAGCACGAGACACATGCACGAAAAATCCATCCGATCCGACGTCCGATCCGACAGTATGACTGCCTGATCCGAAAAATTTGGTCGCTTCAGGCGTCAGATCGGTGATCCGACTTGCGTCAAACGCGCCAGATAGTTTTGCACGGCGGACGGATTGTCGGATGCGTCCAGCCAATGACAGCACAGCTAGCGCGGACGTCATGATGACATACTTGGTCTGTCGGGACGAATAAGAAAACGGGACGGGCGACGGGAAGCCGGACGCGTGGATCCCGCTGATCCATTCGAGAAAGATGGCCCCGGCAAAGAATGCACGCGCTAACAAGAACGAGCTCCTAGCTTCGCTCGTGCGAGCTAAACCATCAATCTGGGACCAGAGATCTATGAACGCGGACCTCCGCTGGAGTGCTTGGGAGTTGGATCTCCTTGGCGGAGCCGAACGGATCGTTGTGTCGCTTGCAAGATCGGAAGTGTGTGCGTGTGTCTCAATTCGGAGCGGCGTTCGGACTGTCGGATCGGACGATTCTGCCGTCCATTTGTCTCGCGCTTTAGGAGAACATCAGACCCCGCTTTGCGGGCATACAAATGGCATTTAAGTCAAAGGCCTTTGGGCGGTCTCACTTGTAATTTTCTCCCCATGGCCCAGAATATATTTAACATGTTGCTCGAGCAGAGTGCAGCTTTTTCGCTGAGACGTTTTTGTTTAGAAACAAAGTTGAAAAAAACCTCTTAATTTATTCAAATCATCAGCAGCGTTGATTGTGCAGGATGTAAATATATTGCAATGCTCCTGCAAGTGTGGTGGCATTTCTTCCTTTTCATATACCATCTGTGATTCATGCACTGTCTGCCCTGGAAACCATGCTCGGAATGTTGGTTGAAGTTTCGCCTGCAGCTACAGACCATACCTCAATAAGGCCGCATATAATAATTCACATTTCCTACGTAAAATGCGCACAAAAAAAAAAAAACAAAAAAAAAAAAGTAATATGCCGACAGCTAACGCCATCTTGGCCTTTGTAGGGCGAGTGAGGGGGTAAATTTTGTCCTCAGAAGGATGTCGCCCCGGCTCGCTGTAAAAGGTCGCCTCCCAAACTTCTCGGTGCTAATACTCTCACCATACAATGCACCTGTTATTTGTTTGGCCCCTGGTCATGAAATCATTCTCAGTTTGCCATTCCATCTCACCGAGAGCCCGATTTTGGTCATTGAGGTCTCAACCGGCTTGCACTGAAGAAGTATTAGCGAGTTCGTTTCACGGCACTCGTGCCCACGCGTGTCCACTCGCAGCATCGAGCGGGTTCGTTTCAGCCGGCACTCCACAAGTGGTTGCACCCTCCGAGTTCGTTTCATTGCTGACACCCCACGCGTGCATGCACTCGCTGCACTGAGAAAATCGAGATTGCGCCAAAATGCAATCCCGTCGTGCCTCGCTCCGGCTAGGCCGGCAAGGTGCTGGAGCAGATGACGAAAGTTTGTCTGCTACGATGTGTCGCAGAACTGAAAGGAAAAAAAGTAGATTTTCTGATAGAAATTGCGTCCCGCGGGCAACGGAATCAAACGCGAGCTTGAAGTGTGAGTGTCTCCTATTTCATGAAGGAAGCAGTTGACAAACTGTGCTTTATTTGGAGGTTTGTCGCTCTGTTGCCATAAAAACGCTGAAATATACCAGTGTGTAAAGAAATGCTCAGAACAAATGCATCAGCGGCCCCCGAGATGTTTATCACCAACGTGTGCGGGTGAAAAATTGAACATTTGTCGACAAAACTGCCCCAGCAGAAACTTTGACTGCCCAATAAGCATCAGAGAAAGCTAAATTTAGTGATTTTACCCGAGGCTTGGGCAACATCATCATGTTTAACATTTACCTACTTCAGCTAACTTGCCCCGTCATATTTTGTTCGAGAAAGCTCTCGTTCTCGACGCCCTCACCAAAGCTAATATCTGATCCACCTGTAATGACGATCGAAATCGAAAAGTTTTGCTGGGTATTCCAGCAGACTAGTTTTAATGCGTACCCTTTCAGTGGTCCGCGCATAATGCCATGCTGAAATGGATCAAGCTTCTGCTCGGACAGCATCATCCATTTTCTTCAGTGTAAACGGTTATGAGAATTGAAAGATCGCAACCAGCTGCTTTGTAGACAGCTGGTTGCGGAAATTTACGCCGTCTGTAACTATACCTATGACGGCCGTGTTGCTTGAAGTAATCGCAACTATAAACTAAAGGCTGCAGCGACCAACGTTTGTAGATAATCGTTGGTAGCGACTGTACTCTCGCATTGCCACCCATCACTCCGAACAGCAAGGCGCCATTTTCGGTTTGAGGTCGGTATTTTTTCTACAACATAGATGGCGGCAGCATCAGTCTTCCGCACTTGGTGCATTTGGCGAATTGGTTTGAGTCTAGTTCTCAGTGCAACACTCTGCGAGTGCAATGCATTCTGGGAGAGAACTCGAACGGTGCCAGTGCGTGTGAAACGAACTCGCTATAAAATACCGCTACCAGACGCATCGCCTGCTAACATGAGGGAATAATAATGAGTTAGTTTGCTACTAGGTAGGTATCATTCTCTGACAGAAACAAAACGACGAACAGACTGGCAAGTCATCTGCGAACAGAGCCAAAAAGGGACAATCGTCTGCTATAAATTGTGTGCTGCGCAGAGTGAGATCAAAAACTAATTGAAATATGGAACATCGGCTATTTTACGGATGCAATTGTCCTGTGCTTCGTTTGGCTATGCTGATTTGTTTTCTGGCTGTGTGTAACTTGACACCCACTGGTGCTAAAACAAGAGCTTGGGACAAGCACCCACCTTACCACGATATCAATCTCACTATCCGAAAGAGTATTGGATTTAATTACTGAGTGCCTTTTCCATTGACAAGAAGGCCCCAGCATTTTTTAAGAATGCCAGTAGGGTTTTGTTGTTGCATCTTTATACTCGCAACTCATTCACTTTGCCAATTTCGTTTTTTTAGCCTGGCTCAGCTGGCAAGCTGAGCAGCGAGTCTGAAACTGTACCAATATTGTTTCCGGTCAGACTGTCCATTATTATTTATTGTTCTTCCCTGCTATTGTGATATGTCTGCACTGTAGTCATGACAGGGGCTTGAATGGTGGCTCCTACTTTCTACACATGGGTCCTAGGAAACATTTTGTAAGTGATGAGGTGCCCACAATCATGGGCGTCAGCAAAGTGGCGGAAAAGGGGGGCGGGATTATTCTGAAGGGGTGTAGCTTTCAAACCTATAACTTTAAAAGAAAACAAGGTTTGCCCCCCCTCCCCCTCCTTTTCCTGCAAAACATACTGCAGGTGCCCATGCCCGCAATTTAGGCCAACGGTTCTGGAAAGAGGGTTTGTGGAACCTCTCTGTAAAGGCATTTTAGGAGTCCGCAAAACTCTGCCGGCAATAATTTTTTTAAAAAATATGATTTGGGGCATTGAATTGAGCCCAGCCCGGCCATGGCACATTCACAGCTCTGGGAGAAAAAGGAATCTACAGAAGAATACCTCTTTTCACTCTTCCCCCTTTTTATTCTTGGTAAACACGTTTGCAGTCCACCCCCCCGCCCCCTTCCCCTTTTTTTACATTGCCTGGTGCCTCCCATCACTTCTGTCAGTCCAAAAAGGCTTTGCTTGCCACGATTGGCGGTTTCCTTCTTTTCTCTATAACATCCTTTCTGCTAAAGTGAAAAGAGTGTAGACGGAGCTTCTTCCCCTCACCGTACCATCATAACCTGCAACATACTATACTCTCGGGAACAAGATAATAGCCTTGTATCTTTTCTGCCGCCACAAATGCTGTGCTTAGCATGTTGTTGGCAGAGGCTTTTGCTGCCACCACATGCCACGCTATGAAGTGAGTGCCTCGGTGTGTGCGTGCCACCTGTCGCATAAAGCAGTGCACTTTCAAGCTGCGTGGATGCAATGACGGCAGAAAAAACACTAGCAGAGCGGACAATACAGAGCATGTTATTAACAGCACTGGTTAATTCCCAATAAATCACAATCTGAATCATTACTTTAAAGCCATTTATTTTTGCAAATCGGTCACAGAGGACATAATCGCGGCCACTAAATTTTGCGAATTATAGACGCCTGCATTCAAACTCTTAAAGAGATTATAAAAGCAATTTCGAAAGTTTATTTGACGTCTGAAATGGGCGTCGGGCTCATCTCAGACACTGTTGACCAAGTTCCAGCCCGAACAGAAGTTTGTGTGCCGCACCAATCAATTAAACAGTTGTGGTAATATTCGCGCGGGGACGATGCCTGAGACCCCCCGCAAGACGGCAGCAGAAAGGTGAACTAAAGTGCGCCGTCAAAGCGTGACGACAACGGGCTCCTCGCCAGGCGATCGCTTCAAACGGTTTAAGCGAATGATGCGCTCTTGGTTTAGAATTCGGTAGTGAGATGGCATACAAAAAAGTAATTTGAATGTTGGATAATTTTTTTAAAGCTGTAGTTCGGAATTAATAGGTTTCATAGTGTGTATAGGAATAGGTTCCATAGCATGTGTAGCGTGTGGGATGACAAGGAAGAAGACTTGTGGAAATAAATGACAGCTGTATGCTGTGCTGGTTTTGAGACGGTGGTGCGTATGTTTCTTTTTGTTTCCTTGTCTCAAGGAAACAAAATTTTGACAGCAAATTTTGAACCCTGCTAGTGCACACCTTTCTGATCCAAAACTGACTTCGAGACCCAGTAGGTTTCAAAGCCGGTTTCAAATAAGAAAACCAACGCAAAAGTCAACTTCGAAACCTGGGATGTTTTGAAGTGATTTTTGGCATTAGTTCCCAAAAAAGATATGTCATCAGTTTGGTGGCCGGGAGCTAAAAGCATTTCATGCTTAAAATCATACTCATCAGTGCGGCCTTTATTATTCTCTGACTGAATCAATTCTGCTTTTATATGCAGGAGGGAACCATTTGGCTTTTCGAAGGCTTTACTGTGGTCATGGCGGCCTACTGGCTTTTCGGCTTCGCCCATGGCCAGAAGACGTACAATACGAGCTGCCTTCTTGAGAGGCTTTGTCTTATTCTAATCTACTCACAGCTACGGCCAGTTGCAATCAAGGTGATTAATACAATCAAGAAAACACCTGTAGCCTGATTGCTGATCACATAGTGCAATCGCCAAAGTCTGTGAAACTCCTGCCAGGATTGTTCCGATTTTCGAAATCATTAAAGGCTTTGTTTGTTTTTCTTGAGATGGCATGCTTCAATTCATGGCCAGCTTTATTCATTTATATTCATCACATTTCTCTAGTCCTCCGTGTTGTTTCCTAGTCATCAAACTAGGTATTAGGCACCTGTATGGAGTAGTTACATTTTGTTTTTACGTTTTTATCAAAACGGTTTGTGTCACCCTGTCTGGAATTCATCACCCTTACTACGAAATGTCAAATTAATCTCACGTTGAGATACTTTTTAAAAGTGGAGATGACCGGCATTAAATGTTGTGTTTCTTTATCACTCCTGTTCATACTTTGTATATTACTTCAGTCAAAAGACACCACCAGTGTTCAATATGCCCCGTCCGAGCACAAGCTTTTCAGCCTGGATAAGGTAAGCGTGAGTGAGCACGTACTAAGCAGTACCGAAGGTAATGAGCGTGCACTGCTGCATTTTCAAAGTTTCATAAATGCTCTTTTTTAGAAAAAAATAAAAGCCAGGCATTGTTGTGGTATATTCATAACATTGTGGCTTTCTTGAAGAATGCGGGCATTCTGAAGGTGTTGCCGAAGGCTCGCCAGGGTGACAGCGCGGTCGAAGGCGACAAGTGCGAGCTAGTACACGCTCTATCGCAAGCTCTTGTTCTGCGAAAGCGCTTCTCAAAGTCGCTCTTGCATGCCTGTAGCCTTTGCTGCCCTACAGTGGTAATGGTAGGCAACTCCGGCTGACACAAGAAATCATCCCATCACTGCCACACTCCGTTTCCCTTTAAAGGGCTGCTGAACCGAAATTTGGATTTCAGAAAACGATGCAGAAGCCGTAGGCGGGACGCTACAATCCCTAAAACACTACTCGTAGTCACAAGGCGATATCTCGAATGGACGGCCGTATTTGGAGAAAAAGGTTGAGATTGAACGAGACCGATGAGGCGCGTGACGTCGAGATATCTCGTTTTCTCCTCTCTCTGCTTCGCCCTTTCAAGGCGGCGAGGTGGAGGAGACGCGAGCAGTGTTGCCAGGTCTACTGATTTATCAGTAGGTCTACTGATTTCGTTCCGGGTCTACTGATTCACTGAAAAAACAAGAAAATGTACTGACTTTTTTTTTAGTAAACATATTAAACATTTATTATATGGCCCCTTCAGTTCCCAGTGCAGCCCATCAAAGGAAACTCATAATGTCCCAGAATTAAGAACGAAGCACTGGCAAGATGGCCCAGAAGCCCGTCCTATTCGAGTGACGTAGTCGTATATTCATCTATCTATTCACCCAGAGCAGGTTCGGCAGGTTCGATGGTGACATCCGGGCCAGAGCCATATATAGAGAGAGTTTGGCTAGTCTATGATCTCGCCGTAACGTCCCTCTCCCGAGTGAGCCGATCAGCCCGCGGCGCAGAGCGAGAGGTGTTGGCGCATGCGCCTGAACTCTCGGCTGCTCCTATACAATCTACTAGAATAGCTTCAAGTTGAGCGGAGCGAGCCGCAATTTTCATTCATTCGTTCGGCGGAATGCATGGGATCGACATCCAAATTTCAGTTATTTTTTTTTATTTGGCAGGCTGTGGCAAGAAAATGATATAATCCTATTCCTCGGTGGCTTAAAAAGCTAACGAATGAAGTTTCGCCACGTTTGAACGCAAACTTTGGGTCAGGCGAAAAAGAAATAAGCCCGTAGCAGACAACGCGTAGCCTCAACAGTGCTCCGGACCAACAGCGTTGCTTCAAAAACCTTCCACAGCCCAGTGAGGAAAGATGGCAGCATGCAGAGGACTTCCATTGGACATGTTCGCGCGCACTTGCCGGAGCGTCTTGTTTCGGTTTTGTTTCAATAATAGCGACAGGTGAACGTCGCACTGTCGCCTTCATCTGTGATCCCAAAAGTGCCTCAGTCTCGATTCTAAAGAATAATCCTCGAAACAGTCAATAATGACTAAAACAAAAACATTTATGGTGTCATTTTAATTTGTCCTTCATAGTATAAAGTTACTTGAGAACTGGTCTTGTTTTTTCTTTCATTTTTATTTGTGTTTATTACCATGTTATTTGTTACTCTATACTATTTCTTTGAAGTGTGTATTAATGGAGATAGCAAAACATGGCAAAACACATATTTCGTGGAATCTACTGATTTTTGTGCAAATCTACTGACTTTTTGGGGATCAATCTGCTGACTTTTTTTTTCTCCATCTGGCAACACTGGACGCGAGGTCGTTCCCTTTCCTTCTCGGAGAAACAAGACAAACAAATCTGTCAAATGCGCCTCCTATTTTTAAAAATAGGGTCATCCATTCGAAATATCGCTGTATGAGTGATGTTTTGGTGTTTGTAGCATCTTGTTACACGCTTTTGCCGCCGTGTTTTATGGAATCCAGATTTCGGTTCAACATCCCTTTAAGTGCAAGTGAAACTGAAATGCCAAGAATGAGCACGTTGTCCTGAACGACAGTTGCACTGCACAAGCGCGCATGCTTAGCAACATTCAAAGCATGGAGCTTGCTCTTAAAGCCTCTGCATCAGGCTTCCTGTTGCAGCTTGTGGTACCGAAGCAAGCTTTTGGGCAGACACTTTTTTATAAGCAGAAACTTCACCTGGCACCGCAGAGCTCCGACCGGTACTCGGAGTACTTAGTTGCGGTACTTTAGATAAAACAGAAGGGCATTGAGCACTGCAAACTACGATTATTGTCAGGTAAGAAGTATTCAGCTGCAGTAATTGTTTTGCTTTACATACAAAAAGGCTGGAGTATGCTTAAATGCTGGGCTAGCCCAATTGCTACCAGGGGCCCTATGCTACACGACGGGACCAAGCGGAATCAAGGGACCGGGAGCCATCCAGCGACCTGGATGCAAAGATGGGTTCAGCTTCCACGGGATTGGTGCCACCTGGATCTTGTCCCAAAGGGCCAGCAGCAGCTGGATAGCCTCGCATTGCGATGCGGGGATGGGGATGCCGAGCGAGCTCGGGGCATGCCGCCCACTCAGTGTGAGGGCCAGGTGCTCCCACTGACTGGCTAGGTGCATGTTGACGAGTTCCTGGAAGGTGTTGTTTACACTTAGCCGCCGGAGCTTGGCGTTCGACGCGTATGGCGGCACCCCCAGTGCCAGCTAGTACCCCTTGCGAATAATCACGTCCATCTTGCCCTTACCTCTCGACAGCAGGTTGAGATACGGATTTGCGCAGGCGATGTGGCTCACGACGAGTGGTTGGGTCAGCCGGATCAGGTCCGACTCCTCGAGCCCGTGTCTGTGACTCGTTATCCTTCTCACCATGCGCATGACTTGCGTGGTTGTCTTGACGAGTCGGTCGACCGTGTACTTGGGTCCGCCGTCCCGCTGGAGGTGAAGGCCCCAGGATCCGAACCCGCTTCACCACCGGCACGGGGGTACCATCCTTTAACGTGAGGCGGATGTCCGCCTTCTTCTTCTTCAGGAATTGGCTTGCCCGCGCGGAGGAGCAACAGCTGAGACTTATCGGGGGCGCGCTGGAGGTTGCCGGCCTCGAGGTAGTTCTGCACCGTCTCAATGACTTCTTCGAGGAAGTCTTGCCTCCCGCTGTCCGATCCCGACGTAGCCCAAATCGTCAGGTCGTCCACATAGAGTGGCATAGAGTGTATGCTTCATCCGGGGAATCCGTTCCAGTAGAGGAGGCGGCTTGCACATCGCCAGGTAACAAGGTGGGTGACAGGACCGAGCCTTGCCGATTGCCCTTGCTCGGTATCGGGATGGTGCTTGTGCGGATGGACTCGATTCCGATGGTGGCCATCCAGTTGCTCAGGAAGTCCCGCACATAATCATACATCCAGGGCCCGCACCCAGTTGAGGCCAAGTTCTCGAACACCAGCGTGTGACTGACGTTGTCAAAGGCGCCCTTTATATCCAGGGCCAGGACCGCCTGCGTTGTCGTACAGGAGATTCTGTCAAGGATATCCTCCTTGATCTGAAGCAGGACATCCTGCGTGGAGGTGTGACCAGAACCCGAAAATGGTGTTCATGGTGGCATTGAGTTCAATACAGGATGGTCCCCTCAAATATTGCTGTAAACAGCTGATCAGGGCATGGGCATTTAAAAAACTGAAATGGAGTGTCCAGGTCTGTGACGCTCGGCGGTATACCTGATAACTTCTATTTCTTTTGGATCCTTTTCAAGGGAGTATATTTTCCACTTCGGGGCACTTTTCTTGTTTCTGGCACTTACTACTGCAGGAACTGTTTCACCCTCACTTTCTTCTTTGCTTTCACAGCACTCATTTGATGTTAATGTGGAAGGGAATTGGCCGGATTCCACTCTTCGTTCCTACGTAAAATGTGCTGGCGTCCAATACCTGCCACAAAAAGGGTACTTAAGATTCCAAAAATAACTAAGAGTCTGTAAACATATGATGCCAGCATTTCTTTTTTTTATTTCCAATGAGCAACATTATATTATGCCAAAACTCTCCCTAAATGCACACTGCATTTCACAGCGCGCTAAACTCTGCCGGAAAAATCGGCGCCTGCACGCAAAGGGGCGTCGTTTCCTCAGCAGTGTATTTTACCTTGTGAAATTTTAAGGCGCTCCTTTCTTTTGCAGCTAGAACATCCTTAAAAATACTAAAAATGCTTTCGCCACGGACGACCGAGTCTTCCACCGGCAAACGCTGTCGTTTGCATACGATACGCCTTGAAATTTTCACCCCATGGTCGATCAGGCGCCGATTTTTCCGGTTGCTTTCCCATACCTTGAGCCACCCAGAAACACCGCGCGCCCCCGTAGGAAAAAAAAAAAAAAAAAAAAAAAAGAATGGAACGGCATTGAGTGTTTTGTTTACTTACCGACTTCGTGCGTGGACCGCGCCACGTTGCGCTGCCTGTTGCACCCGCGTTCCCTCCGAAGATGAAGCCACTGAAGCCACGGCGGTAATCGGACTGGTAGGCTGCTCCCTTTCGAGCGGGCGGAAGAAGACTACGAAGAATTCGGCAGCGAACGGGCGGAAACTAGATTACGTAGTACAGCTTCAGTAGTCGACGCTTTGTTTTCTCGATTGCGTTCGCGGCGTTCACCGTGGACTCGCGCACTCGGCCGTAGCCGAACGGCCGAACCAGCTGGACGGCTGCCGGCGCGCGTACCGACAGCGTCGCCATAGCAACCACGCCGCGAGTGTGGTTGCCAGACAGAATTCACACGATATTTTTTTTCTCGTCACTCACGTTGAGTTACTAGAAGTTAGGCGCGTATCATTATAATACATTATGCTGTAAGAAGTTATTAAGGGATATGTGTACCTACCTAAGACAAATACAGAAAAAATATTATTGAAAAATAAAATTTGCGTAATCTTTTCATATCTTGATTAAGACCAGCGTGGTCACCGGGCTAACCGATGCGCGAAATAGGAGGGCATATATACCGCTCGGGGCACTTGCTGGTTTGTATAAGTAGGATGTATGTGCTATTTGTTGTGTATTGTGCAGTTGATCAGTGCTTGTATGCCCTTGTGTGTGTACAGTGTTGTGTGTATGTCCATGTCATAAGTGAATGTAACCGCGCGGTGGGCAGCAAAAAAATCTGCTGTTTTCTTTTTTCAAATGTTGATCACTTTTTTTTTTCGTCGCTAGATGGGGGTTGTCGCCGCCCAATTTGAAAAGTGTGCCGGTTGGTGGTCTATAACTATTGGAGGGCTGGATGCCATTAGTCCATCCGTCGTGTTGATCGCTCCGAGTTGTTCGGTTCCGCTGGTAGCTGTGTCGTCGTGTTATGCTGCCTGATTGCAACAAAAGGAGGTTAGGCGGCTTCCCCAGCGCGTGTTCTAGGTGCTGAATGCCGCTGTTCACGCACAAGCGTTCATGAGTGGATAACGCACGTAACAGAGGTGAGCACAGGCAATAGTTAATCGAGAGCCACACGGAGCGCGAGTGCGATACCTCCTAGCCGCTGTCGACAGAGGGTGTCGGAGCGATTCGTTGTCAACTAGTCGTCCACGGCAAGTGGGTGTTTTGTTCAATAAAGCCAGCCTGTCAGTGTTTTGTAAAGCTATCCCTTCTTTATAAGCGCTTCTGATGCGATGAAAATGCGACCGGCATCGAGCAGGCCGAGCGAGACTTCGGCGACAGTCTTGGCTGTTCATTCTCCAGCGGTTTCGGCCTTACTCGTATTATTTGCGGTGTTGGCGCTTGGACATAGAGATGTTTGGAAAGTTTTTTGCGCCTACAGATGACACCAAACGAGCGTGCGAGCCGTATGCTCTTGCTCCGGCGAGAAGCCGCGTACGGCTCGCCAGGCTCGTATCGCCTGTCGCATACTGGCCGCCATATTGTTTTTAGGGTGTTAGCAGTTAACACGATTTGCACCACCTCCGGCGGCTAACACCCTTACACGAATAAAGGCGTTAGCCAGAGGACGAGCCATTTACACGAATAAGGGTGTAAAAATTTTAAGTGTGTAGGGGTTATTTTTAGGCATGTAGATGACTTTCTTATTTTGTGCACCACAGAAGTCGACGGACAAGCCGATGGATGCCTTAAAACCACCTTGACACGATTCGAAAAAAGCTGCATGGGCCTCACTCTCACCAACGAAATTCCAGTGGATAAATCAATTCGGTTTCTTGATTTGGCATTGAAATTCGAAGCGCGACCGGGCGACGTAACCTTAGCGCCCGGTCGCGCCAGAAGCAGACAACGTGTAGCTGAAATTACTCGACGAACCATCGGTTTTATTCGCTTTCTATCCAGTTAATGTGTTCTATAGAACGCACGCCGTTTGAAGTAAAAAAAGATCTGCTTTTGGCGTGATTGGGCGGTGAGCTTTCACCGGGGCCGCTGACGCCATTTGTCAGTCGTTGCGCCAATCAGAGGATGTGTGAATAGCAGGCGGTCGCCATAGGAAAAAAAGTTATAATTAATTAATTATTGTTTTTCTTTCCTTTACTTTTTTACTGAGGTAAGTTTCGTGCTTTGAAATTTCTTTGGGGAGCTTCCACCGCTTTTGGGCACGTCTGTGGTAAATCGTTGCGTGATATTTTACCAAACCGATTGATGCGGTCGCTTTAAAGGCTTCATTCCGATTCGTGAGCACGCTGTACCATGGGTGCACGCCGCTATTCGCTTTGTTAAACCTGCACCGTCACGCAGTTGGGATTTAAAAAAAAAATGACACTATTTGTAAGAAGAGCCAAGTGCGCGTTTTATTTCGGAGCTGTCTACTGTTGCGTCGCCGACGTAGAATATCCAGCACCGTGCGGCCTTGTTATCTAAGTGGGTGTCGATCTCATTTATACTCACTGATAGCTTTTAAGGAATTCTGTACTCAACTTATTGTAGTCATGAAATTTCTTGCTTCGTAATTGTCATTCGACGTTCTTATCGGCAGCTAATGTCTGCGGAACAAAAATAAAAATATTTTTTACGGTTCCTTGGACCACGTATTTTTTTTTTTTTTTTAGCTCAAAGGGAAGGATGAAGGAGGAAATGTTTAGTGGAAATTAGGTTGTGTCACCTTCGCCGGAAGACTATATACAGCTTCCGAAGTGACAGCAGGACCATCCTAGGTAATGTTTAAAATGCTGGTCTCAGTGAAGTAGCAGTGGGGAAATAATTTAGCGGATTTAGGCAAAAAGACGCTACTGCGAATAGCGAGAAACACTATATTAACGAACACGAACATGATTGGAATAAACGGGGTTTAAAATATCGTGATTAGCTATCACCAGGTCGTATGCACAGTCGCTGTCTTTTCATTAAGCGTCTGTCACTTTAACAAATGCACACAGAAACGCAAACACACGAAGATATTTTTTCTTCACCTGTCCAGAAAGGAATTTGTGAAAGTTTCGTGTGTTCGGCCGCCCCTCCCGGTCCCTCCCGGCTCCCCTTCCTTCCTGCCTAGAAAATTATTATTGTGCTTTCTACATATGGGCGTTCAATGTGTCTGTAGCTTTTTTCTGCAAATCAGCTGAAGCTACGCTTTGTACGCTCGCGTAAAATAACGTAGTCGTCTCTGAGTAAGCATTCGTTAACACAGACTCCACCGCTCACACATCTTACAAAACACAACCTACAGACGCTGAGGCATATTCATTTATTGTATGATTATCTTAAGAAATTTGTCATACAAAAAAAAAAGAAACAGTCTGTGGGGATGTCCTGAACATATGTGTATCTGTATGAAGCAAACGTGATGCAAACTAGCTTAAAGCATGTCAGCTAATACTTGTGCCATCATGCCTGGAGCGAACCGTATCTTCTGTACGATGTACATACGACAACTGGGACTGCGGCTTAAAAAGATGATGCATCGAGTGTTTTACTGCGCGCAAGTACAACCTAAGGCACTTTTGTACTTCGCGGTCGAGCGTAGCAGAAGCAGCGTGGCGCAGCGCACATATATACTGGTGGTCGCAGAAATCAAGTTCCTGCTCGCCGGTCAATGAAATGAGCGCGTTCTGCGCTACGCTTCATTCGCTACGCTCCACGTCGGAGTTTAACACAGCCTTCAGAACGAATCTCTGACGCTAAGGACATATGAAGGAGGCGTTTGTTTCTCACCACACGCGATAGAAGTCGCAAAAAAAAGATAAAAGAAAAACAAAAAAGGTTCACCCACTCGATTCTAACCAGAGGAAGCGGCCACGTGATCTGGAGCCGATTATATGCCGCCAATGTTGATCGTGGTTACGCGCTGGGGTTGGCAAACCACAGGACGCGCGCCGAGTGCCAGACATTGTTACATGGTTAGGCAATTGTCGTCGTTGCAGCGATTGGACACGGCGCCACTACCCGAATGCTTCTCCAGCTTTTGATTATCGCGAGCCCGAATCGAGTGCTCACAGAATGCTCGGGTCTACATCATCAACTTTTTGCAAAGGATGGATGGAAAGTAAACGCTCGCTTTTGTCCTTGAAATTACACCGGAAAACGGGGGTCTCTTTGTCAGTGGCTTTCAGTGCAAGTATACTTGGTTTCACTAGTGCCTGTAAGCTTGTGTAAAGTGAGAAACTTTCCAAGAGAATATTGTTACACTTCCCCCAAAAAATGTGACGTGACGTCACGGAATTGTCTAACAGATACTTCAGAAGAGAATTCAACACAAAAACATGATTGAGAAGAGAGAACGAAACTAAGATCATCTCCTTGAAAGAATAGACCCAGGATCTCCCGCTTCTAACCTCGACACTCAACTCCTGTGCCAAAGAAGTATTTTTGTTTTGATTTATTGAGTTTGTTCCAAGGAGAGACTTTTCAAGTTAGAGTTAATCTGCTGTAGGAAGGTCGGGAAGCGTGTGGGTAACCGCGTGACCGTATCATACGACTGTGCAACGTGATTTGAAGCCACGAAAAAATTCAAAAGAGCTGTGGAACAGTAGGCAAATATCGAGTGACTAGATAGTATGATCATATTATATAATTTGATGTCACAAGAAATAAGATATGAAATGATGAAGTGAGTCCAAAGTCGACAACAATTAAATAGGCCCCATAACAACACGCTCTGTGTATAACAACTTTACACGTAGCATCCAGGTATTTGGAAGACATAATACTGATTAAGGGGAAACAGATAAAGCTTTCTGTTTCTGCATTTGCGTGTAAACATTTCCCAACCCATTAGGTAAAAATGACAGCCGCTGTCTAAACCGCATCGGATAACAACGCGGACTCATTTTTATAATGGCTTCGATACGTTGCCCCATAACAAAAGCCTCACTGTGAATTCGCATTACCATAATGGCGTGTCAGTCATGAAATGGGCTTGACCGCTCGTAAGCTAATATGGGTGGCTCGATTGCGCATTCAACGCTAGGGTGTATGCGAAGCTGCCGTTCCAGCGAAACGCAACGATAATGCAGTAGAACACGGTTTGACTGATTCCTGGCGCTCGCCGCAGCGTATCGGACTGCTCTGTTTGCACGAGGAGGCTGCAATTAAGGGCAATCTGCTCCGCTTTTTCCATTAATTAAAAGCGAGCCCAGTCCCTGAACACTGCACGCTCGAAAGAAGACAGAGTAACGACGTAGTAACAACGTAGTAGCAACATATATATATAAAGAAAGAGGGGTTTCATTTTCTCGGGCGCCAATCAATGGCGGCATCTGACCTCCTTTCCCTCGCCGCATCGCAGCGGCTTCGTGCAGTTTGAGGGGCTCGCGTTTTTGTCTCATTTTATGTCGAGGTTAATTTCGATTCATCCTGTTCAATGTTGAAGCTGAGCTTTTTATTTATTTTTTACTATAATTGTGTTCTTCTTTGGCTAAGGAAGCATTGCGTATAAAATGCTCGTTTGTTTCCGCCGACTTAAATTAAAATTGCGATTCGATTCGTGGCGCCAGGAGAGCTTCTGTTCTCGGGGCATTCTGTTCCCGGAAATAATGAATTCAGCTTTTATGTGTCTTCCGTCAGCAGTTCGTGGTACCAAAAAAAAAAAAAGCCAAAATGTTAATAAAAAGTAGAAATAAAACATTCTTTTATAGTGGCAAATATTTCTTCAGTCCTTAAAAATTCAGGGGTCCCAAATATTTCACATTTCTCTTTGGTGTCAGGTGTGCACACACAAATGAAAAAAAGAACATATGCAGAATGTCTTACAGTCGCATCAATCTACGGGAAACAATGTGCTGGGACTCTCGAAGGTTTTCATTGCGGCCTTTGTCGTAACACGGAAATGCAAGACCCATTTGTGTTTAAACAAAGGCTGCTCTTGAAGCGCTTTTTGAACAATAGAACATATAAAGCAAATCATCCAGCGATTAGGAAAAAAGTGACTGCTATCATAAGATGTACGAAGCGAAATTACTACTGTACGAAATTTTCAGAAAGAAAAGATATATCACAATGATGGTCTCTAGTAAATCAACTGCTAAGACAAAAAAGAAAAAAAATGATTAAAGTAATTAAAGCTAACTTCGGATATAATCGTTATATGGAAACGCTTGCAATCGATTTCATTACAAAATATGTTAAATCAATTTAAAACAAAACAAAAAAACTTTGCTCTATTCCAACAGAAAGGCAACCCAATCAAATCGAAATCCCTGATTCAATTTTTCTTCCAGAGATGACTGAGAATGACCTAATTGAAATCGTGGACCAAATCAAAACAACTACCAAGCAGTGTGATACAATAAAAAAAGGGCAAGCGACATTAAATGTCGCATTCACATAATAAAACCAGTTACAATCCAGCTATATAAAGACATAGTTTCAAGCGGTCTCATTGCTAAGAAACTTAAGACAGCTGTTGTTTGGCCAATATAAAAGAAGGGCGAGAAAAATTAACTCCTTCATTATAGACCCAACACTCTGGGTAGTTAGTGACATAATGGAAAATATATGAATAAAATATTTTGGAGTTTTTTTTGCGACACTTAGTATAATAATTCATACGCAACCTGGTTTCAGAGAAAAAATGGGAAAATCAGATCTTCTGGTGGATTTTCTGATGATGTATATCAAACACCTTCACTGTATAAAATATGTGCTAGCTGTTGTTGACATTTTACATGGGCGTTTGAAACGATGAACGATTTGATTAGATCAATTCTTCAGCATAGGGGTTCGGGGATCATGGGGATGCAGCATAGGGATTCAAATATACAATAGTGCGACTATAGATCGAAGTGGAGTGCGGCAATTAGGGTAGAACAGGGAGCACCGGAAGATAGAGTTCTGATCTCCTCTAGTGCTTAATTTTTAGGTCAATGAGAGTGCTCAGGTAAAACTAACAAGCAAATTATTCCAGTTCGAAGATGATACAGTAATTCTATACGCCCACAAAAATGATGAAGTCGGCATTGGACAAGTACAAGAAGGCATTCGCAATATTTTTCAGTGGTAGTGTAAAAATCAGATTATAGTAAATACTTCCAAAACTCAAATAATGTGCTTTAGAGATTCTGGAAAAATACTGTTAATTAAATTACTCATTAAAATGCACAAATTTGTTTTAATAACAGTTCATGCCTAGCCATTGAATATGTCAAAGATGTAAAATAAATTGGAATGTATATAGACCAACATTTTAAACTAAACTTTCAAATCGAACAAGTATGCAAACAATTAACAGACACTGATCGCCTATATGTTTGACATTCAAGATATGGTCTCCTATTTTGTACTTAAAATAATATATAACTCATTAAGAAAATCTGTAATACAATTGGGAATAACTCTTTATGTAAACTGTGCAGAATACCTCCGAATAAATGTTGAAACTCTCCAAAAACAGATATTCAGAAGAGTTAGTTGCCAAATGAAAAAATAAAGATTTAATGGATGATATACATAAAGACCTATGCGTATTTTGCTTTAGTAATCAATTGAAATACGACATAAGTGCAAAATTCTTTTTAAGCAATTACTACGAAATAGAAATTGTTAAAGAAAGAACTATATGACCTACGAGGATTTTTTTTGAACGATTAATAAAGACAAAGTATGGAGAGGCTACAATAAAATAGTATGCGCTAAAACTTAAAAAAAAAAAACTACCTGAAGAGCTGATCAGGTGGAAACATCCATATGCGATGAAACAAAACGGCAAGAATATAAACCAATGAACAGAGAAAGTAAAAAAAAATTAAAAATGAATAAAAAAAGCATCTACCTGCATTAGGGATGCCGCGAACTTTTTTCGAATTGAAGTTTCGATGATCGAATCAAGCGGTTCGAAAGGTTCGAAAGATTTCGATTTTTCGAATTGTCTATATCGTAAAATTCGACGGAGGTCGAATTTTCGAACTTGTTAAGCTAAGAACTTCGACGCTTTTCGAACCGTCGAACTTATTACGCTAAAAAATTCGATCTTTTTCGAACTTTCGAACTTATTGCGCTGCAAGGTTCGATGCTTGTCGAACTTTCGAACTTGACTGACCAAAAAATCGATGAATTTCGAATTTTCGAATTTATTTATCACGAGAATTCGAAAAGTTTCGAACTTTCGAATTCTGAAATTTTAGAAGGTCGACGAAACTCGAACTTTTAGGGTAAAAGTTCGACGTTCGTCGAACTTCGAAAGACCGGCGGCGGTTTCATTTGATTTCAAGTAGTGGGGTACATTCGTAATTTTTTTTTTCTCGAACTTTTACACGCGGTGCTGCGTTCCTTACGAAAGACAATGTCGTTTATTTCAATGTTCTGGCATGCTTAGGTGTAAAGAAATAAATCCCCGAAGGGGCGAGGAAGGACGACGGGTTTTTGACGATTATCATTTGTGCCAGATTTGAAGCACGCTGCAGCCGGAGCTATTTATGGTATACTTTTTTTAAGAATGATCTCTGTATAGCCTAGGTAAGTGCCGTCTTAAGATGTGATGATTGTTATTCAACGTGAGTTTCGAAGAAATGTCGAAACATGTATCTGCATGCAATTATGACCTAAACTTGATATTTATTTTCGTCTAAGTTGTTTGAGGTATCGCATTTAAATTAACACCACAGACAGTACATATCTAATAGTGTTTAAGTTCAGCACGTCATTAAAAGAAAACTTTTTTTTTTCGCTTCACGTTCCTGGGACGTGTTTCTTTTAGCCTAGCTGTACACATTTTGGTAAAAGAAACTTCTTTCGAAGTTCTAAACCTCTGAATATGCAAGAATAGAACACTTCCGACGAATTCTTGATAGTTTTTTTTTTCTGCTTTTAATTCCCGCATTTATTCTTTTTTTTTTTTTTTTTTTTTACTATTGGCACAGGTATTTAGGTCGAAAAGACAGCTTTGAGCTTCCGAACCACTAAGCATGTGACGAGTAGTGCCTTCTGACAACGAGTTTCTAACAATGACCATCTACGCAACCTTTTATGCAGTGAAGAGCGACAGTAGCTACACATATGCATAAATAATTTCAGATTAAAATAAGCTCGACCACGCCCTCTTTCCCCGTATTGTTTTCTTTAACAGTCCGAAATACCTGCAAGGGGGAAAAAAAAGCTGCAGCCCAGCCCCCCCCCCCCCCCCCCCCCCCGCTACCCTCTTTCCCCCCGTTTTTTCTCTTCCGACGCCACTTGTATGGTAGAACGCTCCTCGACCTCGAGTTGTGTCGGCTTTTGTGCTTTTTGCGAGGCGATTCCTCCGTCCCAGAAAATAAACCTCCAGGACAATTATAAACTTCACCGGATCGGATTACTACCAGCGTGCAAGGGGTGGCGAGCTAGTTTGCCAGGTCGCTTCAAGGTTCTTCTGAGCCTCAACCTCCTGCTCGCCCCTGGCCGTTTCGAACTGGATGAGTCTCGTAAAACAGTGTGTTCGTGTAATCACTACTGCGTGATGCAGGTTAAAGACCCCCCCCCCTCCCCCCCCCCCCCCCCCCCGGGGCTGGCGGTCACAATTCTGCACTGGCAAATATTCTAGCACGCCCGGGGAACTCGTCGTCTCATTTAATTGCCTGACCAACTTCGCAGAATCTAGATATCACACCCTAACTTTTCTAAACTTGATTTTGTGAAAACCAGTGAGTCGTGAAAACGTTGTTTGAAATTGAAACTGTGGAAAAACTTGAAAATCGGACTTCGAACCTTGAAAACTTGGATTAGAAAAAAATTCAAAATCTTCAAAGTTTTTTTTATTTTTTTTAAATTTAGCGTTAGAAGAGAATCGAAACCTTCGAACTTTTCGAACTTTATGCAGAAAGAAATTCGAAACCTTCGAATTGTTCGAACTTCATGGCTATAAAAATTCGAAGCGTTCGAAGTTTTCGAAATTTTTTCCAAAGAATTGCGAAATGTTCGAATTTATCGAACCTGAAGTAAAAAAATATTCGAAATATTCGAATTCGAAATTTTAGAAACCGTGAAAGCTTCGAAATTTTCGAATTCGAAACTCCGCTGTCGTCAAAAGTTGCGAATTTTTCGAATTCGAACCTCGGTCGGTACGAAAATATCGAAATTTTTCGAAATCGAACCTCAGTTTGCTTCGCAAATATCGAAACCTTTCGAAATCGAACCTAGGGTGGTTCGCGACATCCCTAACCTGCATACGACTGTATGCATTTTATTGATTATTAAAACAACGCCTTGAGATGTATTAGTAGTAGCGGTGTGTACCTAATAGAGGACCGTTCCACTTGTTATTGCGTACCTGTGTATGAACCGCTTCTGTTCTTATAAATTGCTTGTTTGATTACACTCATACAATGATTTGAAACTTTAAAATCATTCTGGTTGTTAGTTAGCAGCCATGCCCCACGCACAAGCCTTACTGGCTTATGTGGGTACAAAGCGAAACGTATTTAAAAAAAAGAAAATAAATTGTATTGTACATTGCATTTCATTGTATTGCACAGTTGTTCTGGCCAGAATTTTTTTTTATTGCCTAGCAAATAAAGGTGCTGAAAGCCCGTGAAGCCATGGTACAACTAAACTTAATATTCTTTGGCCAACGCTTTGGGTACCTTATTCGTAAATTGGTAAACAAGTACCAGATGTACTTTTTACTGCCTGGTTCTTCGGTTGTCCCTTGAAGGGTTTGATCCTAAGTCGTCAAACACGTTTTACGACTTACGTTTCACTGCCCGCGATTATTCGGTTATCATCTGGCTTGTTTGAGCTCCGGTTCCTTAGCAGATACCAGAATTAAGGATCGCTGCTGGTAGTTCGATTGTCACCTCATATCTCTGCCCTACATTTTGGCTATTTGGCACTTATGGAAGGAGCTAAAGTAAAGCAAGACTTTGGAGTGGCTCCAGCTAGTTCGGGTCAACTGATAAGTAACAGTTATCCGCGAAACAAAATGAACCAGCGTAGAAAAGTTAGTATATAAAAAAAAAAAAGCTTTTCACTTAGTTTTAATGCCGCTCTATTTCGTCTCAAGTCTCTTGCCAAAGGGCCCTCGAACTCAATCCCCTACAGTGGGTACCAGTTCTATCGAAAATGGTGGATTATATTCCCAATGTCTGAGATTAGTACTCGAAATTTCCGCCTCACGCTCCACCGACTACTCTCGGGAGGTCCCCTAAGTGCTTTCTCAATTCGAGGTCACCGGGTCATCACCGATTGTGAAATCAACGGCACTCCAAAAGAAGGCTCATCGCAACTGCACCGCCGGCCCTTTCTTTCGCCCTCATAAGTTCCCTAATGTATACTACACCGCGATGCACTAGGTTTATCTAGAGCCCCCAAATATGCTACATTTCTAAGTTAGAAGACTCCAGCCTTCTTGGTGCTCGAAATCATTGTTGCCTCTAATCTGAAAAGTTCACATGAAGTACCAGAAAACAGTATTTCTGTCCTCCAGAAGTGTTAAAAAAAAGTCCGCAAAAGGGCAACAGGCGATATACCCTGATCGTCCGGACACCGCATATCTAAAGCTCAAGAAGGCGCACTTTCAAACAGGAACTATCGGCAACACACTTTTTCTTCTTAAAGTGGCGCCCTCTCGTAGCTTCTGATCCAATTATCCAAGACCGCCAATGTTCGGGCTTGCACTCTGAGCATTTATTGGACAAGAGTGCCGCGTCGGCGTTCGGCGAGGACTCGGATCCACTCACGCGTTTCGTGCCCATGGATTGATAAAGGATGTTAATGTCTATACCTTTTGTAACGTACGGTAGCTTGCGCCACCTAGCTCAAGTCTAAAAAGACCAAGAAATGGCGACAGCCATTGTTGCTTGACGGACATTCGAAAAGGATCCATCGCTCCCGCTCCGTACTATATAATCGACAAAATGGCGTCGCCCCCAAGATAATCCCGGAAAGGAGTACTGATACTCTTAAAGGTAAATTAGTGACTCTAGGTTCCACCAACGAGAAGACGGGGTCTCTACCGTGGTCTAATGCACATTTGCAAGTGCTGCCTCTGGGCTTGCTACTTATGTGGGAAGACACAGTATGATAGGCTAGCCTTGGTGAGGCGTGCGTGTCTGCGCTTGCAACACTGGCGCGGCGCCTCAAAAAACGCTTTTCACTTGCGGTGGCCAGACTGGCTCCTGTAGCATGACTGCTTGAACAAGTGTATGGACATGCAGCCTCAGCGGCACAAAAAGGGTTAGCCTTTTTTCGCTGATACTGCATGAAGAATGAAGCACAATTTCACTTGCTCGTCTGATTTCTGATTACATACAACCCTTAATCTTATCAAGGACAACGCAGCACGTGAGCGTCATGTGGTGCAGCGACCGGCGTACTCCAGTTACGTAGTATGTTCACGGAGTTGAATTGGATGGGAATGGCCTTTAGCATGCGTTGCGGTACATAGCAAGGTGAAACGGGACAGCATACGAGCTCCACTATAAGCACCAGAGGCCAGATTCACGAAACGATCATACGCCACGTATGTGCAAACGACAAAACGCAAAAACAAATTCGTACGGTATTTTTACTCGAGTAATAGCCGCATTACTTATGAAGAAATCCCGAGGGTTCGCTTTTCTTGGAGCACGCAAATTGCCAATCACCATGATTGAGAGCATTATTCGATCTCTTTACACGACAGAGATAACGTCTTCGAGCGAAGGTACCATCTGTGAAGATTGCATTTGCATGGAGAATCGTGTTCTCGATCTGGCTATTTACTGTATTATTTATGCGCAACGCAATGATTGGCTGTATATGTGTTCTGTGGGAAAGTAGATACACGGGCCTTGTTCATAAATGTACGTTGTCTCATCCTACGAAGGACTAAAGGCCAAAGCCACGGACCGCCAGGTCCAATCACGTTCCACGCTTAACACTTAACATTGATCAGGGGTGGACGAATAACGAATAACACGCTTAACATTGATTAGGGGTGGACGAATAATACTCCGAATCCGAAAGCGCCTCATCATTTCTGTAGCTTCGACGCTGTAAAGAGCCTATTTGTCGTGGCTTTCTTTGCGACGTAAATTGTTGAGTCACTCAATGCTTTTCGATTCGAACCACTGTCCACCCGTCCCCTCATCAGTGATCCATGACGTGGGTACGTGCATCGAATCGAAATACCTCCCTATTTTTAAGTAACTGGTGATTAGATCTGGCGGTCCGTCGCTTTCGCCTTTAGTCCATCTTAAGGTAAGACGAACTATAATGCGGCTATTACTCCAGTAAATACAGTATTCATGAAACGAAATTATCGTAACTTTTGCGCAGGCTACGATGAAATCCTACGACAACTCCGGAGCCGGAAAACACGGGCTGAGCACGACGCGAACCTAGTTAAAGTCTTCGAACGACTCAGCAAAGCCGGCATAACACTCAACATCGACAAGTGCGCCTTCCTACAGCAGACGGTCAAGTTCCTAGGCCACATCGTTTCCGGCGAAGGTGTGAAGCCTGATCCTGAAAAAATCGAGGCGATCACACAGATCACACCACCATTAGATGTGAAAGAACTGAGATTGTTCTTGGGAGGGCAAACCACCTTGCCAAGTTTTTGCCACACCTGGCACACACAACGAAGCCAATGCGGGATCTCCTCTGCGCAGACGCTGCGTGGCTCTGGGCACCCGACCAGCAGCGAAGCTTTGAAGCAGTGAAAGCAGCTCTAGCCAAAGCGACAGTTCTGACGCACTACAATCCGAAGGAGCCTCTCATCGTCTCAGAGGACGCATCATCTTACGGAATTGGTGCGGTCTTGCTCCAAGAGACCGACGGTAAGCGGCTGCCCATTACCTATGCATGGCGCTCTCTCACTGAGACGGAGCAACGCTACGCTCAAATCGGGAAAGAAGCGCTCGCAATCACATGGGCATGTGATCACTTCCGCATGTACATCTTGAGACTGCAGTTCCACATCGAGACAGACCACAAACCGTTGGTTCCCCTCATGACAACAAAGCGACTCGACGAGCTGAGCCCACGACTGCAGCGATTCCGAATGCGCCTGTTCCAGTACGACTACACCATAGGTCACGTTCCGGGAAAAGCGATGTACACAGCCGACGTGCTCTCACGCAAACCTTTACCCGACACAGCCTCTCGTACAAGGGAACTCAGCACCAGAGAGTACAAGCTCCTCACGCTGGAACAGCTTCCAGCCTCACAAGAAATGCTCGATCGCATAAAGAACGAGCTACAGACAGACCCGGTAACGAAGAGGGTAATCGAGTACACCCTCCGGACATGGCCGGATAAAATGACGCATCCTCAAGGAGTCCGCCAATTCTACGAAGTCGCCGGAGAACTAGCCGTACTAGACGGACTGTTGTTCAAGGGCAATCGGCTCGTCATACCGGAAGCCCTACGCTTCGAAATCCTAGAGAAGCTGCACACAGGTCACCAGGGTGTGTCCAAATGCCGTGCCAGAGCACGAGAATCAGTCTGGTGGCCAGGCATTGGGCTCCACATTGACAGCTTCGTCAAAAAGTGCCCTGTTTGTCAAGAACACCGGAAACCAGGTCAACCTCCGTTTTTGGCGACTCCACTGCCAAACTACCCATGGGAAGTTGTCGGAATGAACCTTTTCGTCCACGAAGGCAATAACTACTTGATTGCTGTCGATTACTATTCAAGATTCTTCGAGCTGGAACCTCTGAGGCGGACGACGACCAGGGACATCATCGCCGTCCTCGATCCAATGTTCGCACGGTATGGAGCATCGAAATTTCTCCGAACAGACAACGGACCGCAATTCGCCTCACGCGAATTCGCAGTGTTTCTGAAGGAATGGGGAGTGACCCAATTAACGTCGAGCCAGTATTACTCGCAGAGCAACGGGGAGGCCGGGAGGATAGTCCAAACGGCTAAGCAACTCCTTGGGTAATCGACAGACATCCACAAGGCACTGTTGGCCCAGCGTGCAACCCCGGGAATCGAAGGTTACGCGCCAGCGGAGTTATTCATGGGACGAAGACTGCGCACAAACATGCCAGTAAAACCAGAATCTCTCCAACCTCGATGGGACACCACAGACTTTCGGTCCAGAAACGCATTATACAAGGAAAAGATGCGCCAGCACTATGACGAGCGCCGCAGAACACGTGAGCTCGACACCCTTCCACCAGGAACTGCGGTCAGAATTCTGACGGGAGCAGCGTCTTACGGCCATATTCTAGGGCCAGCGCCTCAACCCCGTTCCTACGTGGTGCAGACGACGACCGGCACTACACGGCGAACAAATGGACACCTGCAACTGGCCGTGGCACCTACCGTGACAAGGAGTGGACGTATAAGTCGTTTACCTGACCGCTTTGGGGAAGTGTGAGTGTTGTTCTTCCAAAGTGGGGGAGGTGTCGTGATATCATCATCATCGCCACCGCCGTCATCATCATCGCCACAGCCGCCGGGTGACCCTGGACTCTGCCCGCCGCTTCCGCGCGCGGACCCTCTCTCCACCAGATCGCGACCAGACACGGCACGACTCACTCATACCTGTATTGCTATGCTAGAATAAACCTACGCAGTTCAATTAACCTTATCTCGACCACGACAGTCTTACGCACTTTTTTTACAATCGAATCAACATGGTCGACAGTGTTGCTCAGTTATACTTGGTCACCACGACCCACGGACATTTATTTTTGTGAGGTGCCCTTCTCGGGCGTCCCGACTTCAAGCAGCAAAAAAAAAAAGAAAAAAGAAAGAAGCACTTGAAAGCGACCCTGATGGACATGAACGCTGAATCCACAAACACCCGGGAAAAGCTATACGACGGCAACAATCCCACCGACCAAGCGACCGCCAATGCTTAGCTCGGCGAGCTCGGCAGAATATAGACCTAGTAACGCACTTCGACCTGCTCCGACGCAGCGTTGCTCCGACGGTTCCTGGCCAAGGCCGTCTGCCTACGGCTGGCTCGCTTGCTGAATGGAATATGCCCGCGCGACCCTTGTGGACCCCTCCCGTATTAATAGTTTGATCGCTGACCTCAATTTTAGATAAAGAGGTCGTTATCTTCCCCTTGTTATCTCCTTGTTCTCGGAGGCAGCGGTGATGAACGCTGTCGTCGAAAAGGGGATCTTATCAATTATATTTCCTTGTTTTGTGTGATATAGAGCTCAATTAAACGCCATATGAATTAGCTTCGAAACAAGGTATGTAAACTTTGCTTATAGTATGTCATTTTTATTCTGACACGACGGTACGTCACTGTCGAGCAGTTCGTGTGAGCTACGCCATGCCGGTCCAACTTTTCTTTGCCGAGTGTCACGTTAGTATCGAGTTGCAATCGTAAAAGATCGTGCCCGAAGCGCTTACCAAGACGCGGTTCAACAGCACTTCGATCAAACGCGCGCGTCCGCTTCGAGTGTGAACAGGTATTTACGGGGCTCTTGCTGACACTCTTCTAGTTCAAAATTATTAACGTCGGCTCGCTCCTCCACTTCCGAGGCCCCGAGAAACGCCGCGGCGATTTGTGTCTAGCTACGCCGCTTTTCAAACGACCGGCACCTGCTGTCTTTTATTAGCAACTATGACAGTTGTGTTGACTTTGTAGTGATCTAGTTCGTAGCATTCGGCGAAGGCTGCTATCTCGACCTCGTTATTCGGACCCGTTTAAATCGTCTTAGCGTCAACATTTCACTGCACGGGCACGAACCCCAGGCAACCGCTGGCGGAAAGGTCGCCTGCGTTTGTTATTCAAAATCGACGTGCTCCGAACTATGCCGAGCTCTCTGATTGGCTGTTCGTGCTGCCGAAGGCACCGTCGTCATAGCAACAGCCCACTCTAGCAGGGATTGGGAGCTTTTGGAACACCGGAAGTTCTAGTTCTTTTGTGTGAGAACGTCGCTTTACTCCTCTCACTTAAGAACGCGTTCGTGAATAACGATTTCTCTTCTTCTTACGATGTTCCTAACTTACGAACTTCTTAGCTAAGTTGTCGTAACCTAAGAAGTTCTTCGTGAATCTGGCCCCAGGAGATTAGGAAACCGGCCATTGAATAGATGTCCCAGGTAGCCAGTTGGTCATTTGGGGTGCCTAGTGCCAATCAGGTAAGCACGGTTATACATCTATATTTGTTTCGAACCTATATATTAGGGCTCCTTCAATAAAGTTGCCCAAGATATATTTCCTAATTCCGCAGACGCCTTTTCGTATACGCTTCCAGAGCGTACACTCTAAGAAATTCCTACGCGTCTACTTACCCGCAAAACGCTCAATGAGCCAATCATTGCGATCCAAGAAATCAGCTCATAGAATGATGTGGCGGAACATTCCTTCAGAACTAAAAATGAAGTCTGCGCTGAGGCATTACGCAATGCAAGCATGACGCTTCGCATTGCGTAATGCCACCGCGCATACTTCATTTTTAGGTCTAAACGGATGTTCCGCCTCATCGTTCGCTGAGCTGATTTCCTAGATCGCAATGATTGGCTCTTAACGTGTTTTGCGACTAAGTAGACTCGCAGGCATTTCTTAGAGTGTATGCATGCGTGTCGGACGGTGCGTTATTGTTATTTGGTAGCATATTAAACGTCACGTTTCCTTTCGCGGGTTCAAGCACTAGGGAGGCGTTCGTTCTTCATGATGGTGCAAAGAAATATTGTTCTTGTACCTGTTGTGGTATGAAGATTTTGTTGCGTTCCTAATTGTTTAAATAGGATTCTTTATATAGTTTTTCACCGCAGACCATATGTATGTAATCAGCTGAAACAAAACTAAACGTGTGCGCAGTCAATTCAATTTATGATTCAATACATTTCGAGTAACCACGCTAACCTCAAACTATACTCAAAATTGGTTTGCTTTGTATGTTTATACAGCTAAGAGACCTATCAACGGGTGATCGGTCTCTTAGGTGTAGATAAGAAATTTATTCCAGTGCAGTACAACCGCTAACCTGGGGTTTTTAACGTGCATCACGCAATAGTGATTACACAAACGCGTGCCGGTATGAAACTCATTCAGATCGAAACGGGCGGGGGCGGTGGGGATCGAACCCAGGATGTTCCAAACAGCAACGGCGGGAACGGCACCGAAAATGTCCGCGGCGGCGGCGAGCGGCAAACACCACCGATGAAGATCGTGTTTAAAACGCCAAGCTTATGCGGCAAATCAGACAAGACGACGAACGTCGCGCGGCGGAGAACTGATAAAAATGTTTTTGTGTCACGTATGTGTCGTGTTCTAAACAGCTTCACTAGTCATCCACATACAGAGTGGAATGGCCCATTACTTTTTTGTTATCTTAATAACTTTATAGCAAGTGTATTAAAGTATGTGTGGTAATACTAGACAGCTGAGACGTGTACAAGTACATGATAAATAGGACAGATCAAGTTGTGTGTGAACAGCATGCTACGAACCGTTACATTAATTCGTCACAGAGTTTCTCTTTGAGAACAAACGAAGGTACATAACAGGCGCACGGGTAATATTGACCCCGAAACGTGAGACTAAGTTCGATTGACGAAGGACACTCCGACTGAGAAGCTGTCGGGCAAGGTGTTCATCAACGACAACTCGAGTTCTATATCAGGTTTCAAGAGAAGCCTCTGAACTCGACCCCTGACAAACTCGAGGTTCCGTCATACTTCGCTTCGTGCAATCACGTCGTTTCGCGTTCTTATTATTTGACCGACAATGACAGCCCTCCGGACTTTGGAGAATCGAGTTTTCTGTGTACAAAAGTAAGTGGTTCGTTGTATAAGAGGCAGTCGGCGTAACCGCTTCATAGAAGTGCCACTCGTCCGAACGGCTTCGCTTGTTGGGCGCAGCAGTACCCAGCATCAAGGCGGAAACGTGTTAAGAAACACTGGGCATGGCGAGTACCCGAGCATTTCATTATATCTGCGCAGCCAATGAGATCAACGTATTTTCCCGTAGGAAAGGGTGAAAATAGTATGAGCCCCGCCCTGGGTTTCTTATGATCTCAGTGACTGTGTAGTCATGAGGCTCACCGTCGAGAGGATGTTTTCACAGTTCGAATTACGCAGAGTGTTTCTAAAGCATGGAAATCCTTTTCTTGCGTTTTTAAACTCTACCTCCTAATCGCGAAACTTCGTCCGTCCGCCCATCCGTCTGTACTTTTTTCGCTAAATTTAACGTGACCTATACACGAATTCAGTTTCCCCGCTAACTTTAGCGGGAAATGTGATATCACGTGACCAGATGTCATGGGAACTACAGGCCAACTCAGTTTCCTCGCTAAATTTAGCGGAAAAATTGACATCACGTGATTTATACACCTATTCTGTTTCCCCGCTAAATTTGGCACGGAAATTAATGTCACGCAAAATGACTTCACGTGAACTATACACCGATGCGGTTCTCCCCTTTAAATTTAGGGGAAAATTGACGTCACGTGACCCCACGTCACCTGACCTTTACCTTATGTAGATTGATGCCACGTGACCTAAAGTATACAAGACTGTATATAGTCTTGGAAAAAACTAAAGCGATCACTCCTGAAAGGCTGCTCTTCGTGCATTAGAGAACTCTGAACTTGTAAATTCGCTGCCAAATTTTTCTAGTTTTTTTGTTATTTACCCAATCGTTTAAAAAATCCGAAATGCTACACCTCTGTGGTTTGTGCAGGTGTATTATACGCCCGGGGGAATGCAATATAGGGGCTAGTCGTCACAAGAGTTGGCTAATTAATTAAAACCAGTGAGTTAGCTTTCCTTTTTTAGTGATATTACACTTAGGGTTCTAATAAGAAACTTGCTGAGCGTCATCGAAAACTACTAAAGCGGGCAGTTAAAAAGAGCAAATAAGCTTAGAACACGTGGAAAGCACGGTGGAGCTCTAAAGTTACCACTCGTGCAACTGGAGCGAGAGACTACTGGTGCGATAATGAGCCCACGCGTTTCTTTCCGCCTATTATCATTCGCGAGTTTTCTCAACGTCGGCCTCCTGACTGTTGCACACGGGGTAACTTTAGCGCATCCCTACACTCCCCGAGACCTCAAAGTCTTTCTATAAACGACCGACTGTGTTCCTTTCGGTGACGGCCAGCAAGTTTCTCATTGGAACCATATGTTTACGTTCACTAATAAAAAAATAAAATAAAACGTTATTACCCAATTTGGACTGACATCGTGAAGACAAACTCTCTATATAATGTCGGCCTGGCCGTATAACCCCCCCCCCCCCCCCCCCCCGTCTGACCGCGTTAGTATTGTTTTCGCTGCCATTTTTGAACGAATCACTAAAGCCTAAATAAAGACCCTGTATTACAGAAAGGAGCTCAACTGTACTCACTGACAGACGGGCGGGAAGCGTCTTAAGCATATCATTATCTCTGTACAGCCAATCAGGTTGTGGCATCTGCCAAATGCAACATCGGGGAACCAATCACGGAGCTAGAGAGAAGATAATGATCCACTCACTCGGTTTCTTAGGTTGCCTGTGACTACGAGGGGGTGTACGCATCCTCGTAAACGTTATTTTTTTTTACAAGACAGTGAAATATGTTGTTTTATAAAGTTGCTTGCAATGGCCACGAATGTGCTTCATAGTGAATAAATTATGATTATCGACTCTAGTGCCCAATTTTGTTTTTGTTCAACGATGCGCCTTGGAAATATTGGCGAAATATAAAAGAAAACTATCAAGTGGTAAAAATACACTAGAAATAAACGCAAAAAGCCCTCGCCCGTTAAAAAAACGAAAAAAGTAACAAGCGAAAACATGGCCAGAGTGAGCCATATATAGACAATATTTCTCCTATCCTAAAAAACTAGTTTTATTATTATTTTTTCTTGTCTGCCGACCTGAATTTTCCCTTTTTGCGACTCGGACAACATTGCATTAAAAGGCAACTACGGAAACGGCGATCCCTCCCTCTTTCATTCCGCGTTCACTTATGTGTTCCTTTTCTCACCCTACCCTTCCCCTCTAGTTTGTTTCCTTCGTTTTTATCTCTAACTTTTTATTTTGCTCCTAATGTATGAACGGGTGAATGAGGGGGCGTGCGCTGCATTTTCGAGCATGTCGGGGATCGCCGTAAACAACCGCCGATTCTGCCTTCCTCGACAATTGGAAAGTAGCGTGACGAGGGCTTTTTACTTTGCGCATTCCGCTCTTCGCCGAGGCGTGGGTGGAGGAGTACAAGGACTGCACGGAGACGCCGACACCAGATTCTGAAACGACGTATCAAAACTTGTCGCAGTTATGTGTTGACTTGGGGACGCCGACGTAATATCTAAATGTAAAAAAAAAAAACAAAAAAAAAAAACGATTTATTGGTTAAAAAAAAATGAAGCTTTTATTTGTACTCTGTTGTTCATTTGGGTCAATGGAGTCGCTCATAATCAGTGTTGCGGAATGGGCACCCCCATTCCATTTCAATCCATTCCGGGGAATTAGAGTTTTCAATAATTCAATTCCTTTCAACTCCTAGGAATGGCGACACTGGGCCCATTCCCATTCCTAGAATGGCTGGATCGTTCCATTCCATTCCTCTAATTCCAAAACGTAAAAATTGGCTCTTGACAGCTACATTGTGCTGCCGGCATAAGCACCATAAAGCTTACATTGTCAAACGCATAGACAATTGCAACAAAATGCAAAATGCCTAAAAAGGGCAATGATTTTACTAAGCGGAGCGCCAGTGGCATGAAGTGTTTGTTTACACTGTACTGCAAACATCGAGAAAGCCTCTTGATATGTCGATGCTTGTTTAAAACGTCGGTCTTTCGACCACGTGGCTCGCAACAAACAGCAAAACGTAAATCCACTAATTTTCTTTGGCAAACTTTTTTTTGTATTTGTGTTCTAGGACATACGCGGTCAGCCTTTTTGTTTGATAAGACCATAAAAATATCCAGTTCATGCGTGGCGCAGAAATAAGCTATATTAAGTACTGTATTCTTCAACTACCTGCACAGCAATACGGTTAGTACGCTGCTGGAAGCGACTCCATGCGCAGTGGCAGGAACACATCCTCTGACAAAGTGCAACCTCTACAGCGCAGCACGAGAGGCCATGTCACGAAACAGTCTTTCTGCAGGTCTAGTCAGTTCGGTCACGCGACAAAAGCGGTGACGACAATCTACTTCACCTTACTACAGTGCTAGTACTCTGTAACCTTACGATGAACCGCAAAAGACAGCACGAGAGCCATCGAAACCAATCCAGTGCCTTTTGAGTGTCGCGTGATCCTGGGGCGCAGCAACGCGCCTTGCGTGTAGTCCCGCTCACGGTGCTGGATTGCCTGGGGTGACTCATAGCGTCCGTAGCGGTCCATCACAAGGTGAAAAAAAAAAAAAAATAGGCAGAGTCTACAGTCAAAGGAAATGAGCGGGAATCCGCTAGCTTGCTTGTAACCCTAACCCACTTGAATGTAAAACATATAATCCAGAAAACAAGCATCGGAAGAAAGTTCAAGTAAAAGGCGGACTTACACGTAAAAATGCAGAATAATAAAGCAAGTGTCGGAGCAAAGCGCAAGAGGAGAAGAGAGAAGAAAATCTTGCTTTGTTTTATTGTCGAAGCAAACCCACAGTTCGCACTTCAAAGGAGTGCGCGCGAATGAACGTGGAAGGCAGCAGGTTTGGCCGCCTGCTAAACAACGCTCCTCGAACAATACGAAAACAATAACTGATCATCTTTCGGCGGCGCGCGAGTCAACGAGTTATCAGAGCTCTGCGAGTTACGAGTCGTCCCCCGCTCTCAGATCCCAGTCTGTGCGCGCGTGTACTCTCCATGCCTTCGTTTCTTTTGCTTGGTGCTTCTTGTTTCTCTCGCTCTCGTGTAACGCCAGTAAAGCCCGTCGCCTGTGCGAAAGGCGCCACCGCCACCCCCCCCCTCCCTCACTCCCCCCTCTACTCTTTGCTTTGTCGCTTCTTTTTTTGTATTGCATTTTTTGCGTGTAAGTCTAGAGCTCCACGCGGGTTAGCTGTTTCCCGCCCGGTCATTTTATTTCTGAGCAACTGGCTCGCCGACTGGCTCAAATTCGCTGACCGTAAACACTAAAAAAAAAAAAAAAAAAAAATAGAAGAACCGGGTTTTATTTTATTTCCATTCCATTCCGGGAAAAAGGCATCTAATTCAATTCCCATTCCATTCCCCTCAACGCTGCCGCCATTCCATTCCCATTCCATTCCGGGGTCGCGAAAAATCGGAATGATTCCGGAATCATTCCAACTCCGGAGTGGCAACTCCGCAACACTGCTCATAATGCAGCATGGTTCAAATCGATGATGTAAAAGATGCGAGCGACCAAACCACATGTTGCATGTATAATGTAGTTTATATTGCGCTTATAATCAATAATTGTATTCTATGCATGTTTATGCAACCGAAAGTTAGCCAGCCTTAATGGGTGTCTGGTAACTCGGCTGTAGAGATGAGAAATTTAGCCAGTGCAGTACAATTGCTAGCCTAGGGGTCTCTAATGTGCACCATGCAGTAATGGTACGATGTTCATCCGAATCCAAAAGACCAGGGGTGGGGATTGAACCCAGGGTCACTGGGTTCGGCAGCGCGAGCTTTCGCTACGCTTGCTCCGAGCTGAGGGCGCTAACCCACTCGGCCACCTTCAAGACCCTTTGAGCAACTGAATATCAGACAGTGACGCTATCAAGGAGAGATCCTTTCGACAAATCAGTATTTTATAATATTCATATGGTGTTAAGGGATAAGTGATACCGTTCGTTTAAGGTACCCATGCAAAAAGGTATTACTTAAACGCACGTCACCAAAGCGACATTTCACACCCTTTGTCATAGATTAATAACATTGGTGTTACTTAATATTCACAAACAGTATCCTATACTACCAGTCAAAAGACCTTTCACAAAATAAAAAAAATACCATGAATTTTTATTATGAAAGTCAAAATTAGCGAACAAAACCGGTATGCATGATTCAAAATACATTTCACGAATGAATTGTTCACTAGGGTTGTCACTTATAAATTTGTATTATCAGGCTAAATCAGATTAGTCAAACATTCCCTCTGCCCATGATTAATTCACGAGACCCGTTAAGGGCCTGTCACACTAAGGCAACAGTTGGACAACTCTATCCGGCAACACGGGAAAGTCGTGTTGCCGGCGACCCTGTCAAATCGCGGCGACCACAACAGTCGGGCAACATGTTGCTGCCGCCCGGTAACCGTGTTGCCCGATTTGTTGTCCGACAACCCTTTCACACCGCGCTGACGGCGATGACAACACGGGGAACACTCCGCCATCTTGATTGTTTACCTTCGTTCGTGTGCGGCGCGGAATCGCTGGAAATGTGACTCTACAAAGGGCTAGTGCGTTCGAAGGGCCGGGAATTACCACGGTACGAAATCAACCAGTGACTGCGATTAGAAAACTTGACACGGGGAGTGTTTTCCGCTCTTTATTTTATCGAAACGTTATTCATTCACTGACGAAGCAGATAGCCTTAACCGAGAAAAGTAACATCGCTGATGTATTTTCGGGATTTACGCCACCATATGAAGTGTTTCTGTCAGGTTCTTTCATGCAATTTCTATGTCTACTGTAAAATTGAGTCAGCACCGGCAGTACCACAAAGCGTCTTTTGTAGCGTGGTGTTGAGCTGAACTGAGAGTGCTTCAGAACTGCGACACCGACACGATCGGCCTTCATAACAATCGGTGGAATAAATATTTTTCAACGCTGTCTAGTTGCCTACCGCCTGCTATATGATCGCTTCATACCCCCAACACGTCCTGGGTATTTTGTAAACAAATCTGGTATCTGCTAGCGGCTGTTCCACAGTTCCAAGCATCAACAATCATGATCAGAGAGGTCGTTTCATTGCTTAGATTTTTTAATCTTTGGTTTTCTGGATTATTTTTATCATACTTCATCAGCGGGTGAGTAGGCATGCCCTTTTATTTTCCTATCAGTAATGAGACCTGGTCTCTCGGCAGTTCTAATTCCAAACCAGTCTGAACGTTCACGACCGTAGCTGCGACCATTTCGAAAATCGCTTTCCGTCTACGCAGCAAAAACATTAATCGGAAATATTTTAGCTGCGCGCCAGCTCTAATTATTCTTAAATAAAGTTTTCCAAGCGTTCATTTGAGTAAGATGTTATTGATAGGGGAATAAGTCTGCCATCGAAGCTATCTATGTTGTTGTGTTGCCGGCCCGAAATTCGCTCAGCCAGCGATCAGGGCAACACACGTTGTCAAACACAAGTCGCTGCTGTTTTTGTTGCCGAAAGCTGTCATACCGAGGCAACATTTTAGTTGTCGTGCATGTTGTCGTGCTGTTGCCGCGATGTGACAGGTTTGTCGGACAACATGGGGAGCGAGCAACAAGTTGCCCGACTGTTGGACAACGTGTTGTGTTGCTGTTGCCGTCGTGTTGCCTCAGTGTGACAGGGCCTTTACCAGTTACGATTGGGATTACCGCACCAACATTATGTCAGTCTGAAGTGTTTTTAATTTCCTTTCAATAGTTATAGTTCAAAAGTCATTTCAATTGTTTCAAGAGTTGCTATTTGTAATGATATAGTTATCAGGCAGCAAACTGTATAAGTCAAATTACCTTTCACTACTGAACACTTGAAAATAATGTTCATTCATTATTTATTTGCTTATTTACAATATGCTTTTGGTCATCAGTCGTCAAAAAGGGAAGTGGGTGTTATCTACAACGATGGAAGGTGCTTCACGAGATCTAAGGGGGCCCGGGATGGTGACGATGTCTTCGGGAAGGTCATTTTAGTTCACAATTGCGTCCGGAAGAAGAGCATTTTGGTATGCTGCGGAAGAACACTGCGGGTGGGCTATTTTATCGCGATGATCGAGCCTTGTATTTAGCGATGGTGAATAAAAATCTTTAAGCAAAAGACATACACGGAAGATTTTTTGAGGGGAAAAAACCGATGGGAGAAAATTATTTTATTTTGTTTGGGAGATACTAGGAAAACTTGAGGAATCGGACTTAATAAAACGCGCAGCACGGTTTAGGACAATTTTAATGTAGTCTGTTTATGTCGCGTAAGGGGGGGTGCCAGATCAATAAGGCGTATAATAACTTAGATCGTACTAACGAAAGGTAGAAAAGTTGTTTTATGAGGTGGTGCGGATTTAAAATTGGGGCGAAAGAAACCTAAGCTTTTGTGAGCGGAACTCACAACGTAGTTAATATGAGTTTCCCGGGAGAAAGGCTCGGAGTAAGAAGGAAACCAAGAGATCTATATACATCTGTAGGTTCAAGAGCTAAACCATTTTGAGTAAGAGCTGGGGAGGTTCGGAAAGAGCAATGAGAAGCGCATGCATTTTTATCTGCTAACGTTATGTTTCATCTGCCAGTTAGTACTCCTGTTATGAACCAAATCGAGGGCATTTTGTAGTGTAAAAGACTCATAAGGGATCTTAATTTCTGGTAAAGGACACAATCTTCGACAAATATGCACATATATTAGGATATCTGAAAAGGAATACCGTTAATGTATATCAGAAAAAAGTAATGAGCCCATCACCGTTCACTGGGGCACGCCAGATGTTTCGGGTGCCAAAGCCGATGAAAAATCGTCAACATAGAAAAACTGATGACGTTGAAAAAGGAAAAGATATGATCCGGGAAAGTACAAAATTATCAAGGTTTAGTGACATGAGCTTTAGGAGCATCTGGTTATGTGGAACTTTGTCTAAAGCTTTATCAAGATCGAGAAATACAGTGTCAGGGGGGAAGCCTGAATCAAGGTTTGCGAACAGATCGTTGGTTAGGCAGAGAAGCTGGGTTTGACAGGAGTAGATTCTACGGAAGCCGTCCTGCGCTTTGTTAGGAAAAGGAAATTGAATCGAGGTGGATCGATAATTGCTTGTGAACTAAGCGCTCGAGAGTTTTAGAAGGTAAATAAGTTAGAGATTTTGGCTTATAGTTTAAGGAAGATGATTTATCACTGCTTTTGTGAACCCGAATGGCCTTCCCGATCCATTAATCCTCAGGAACTGTAGCAGTATGTAATGATTGGTGGAACATTTTTTCTAGAAATAGGCTTGAAGGATATTTTCTGCTCTCCATACTTTGCAGTTGATATTGTCGATGCCATGCGACGAGTATATTTTATATTTTTAGGGGAGTAACAATATTAACAACACCTTCAAAATTAACAGAAATTGGGTACGTAGAAGGAACGTTGTTAGTTACAGGCAATAACGATGTTAGGGACTATGTGCGATGAATTGGTCAGGAGATACCATATATTATTTCAAGCTGTGGAACAATGGTTATTGTCAATGATGTTGTCGGGATCATCAATAAGCGGTTGTAGGGAGTACGGCACATGATTAACAACATTCCAAAATTGGCGCGGGTCGTTACGTAGTATAGACCATTTTTGCTGGCTAATAAAAAAAAAATTTGAGACGACAAACGCTATCAGAGCCCCATTCTATGACGGTACACTTTGCTTGGATTGTCTTTAGAAAAATAATATTTGTTAGATAAAAACAATCTGCCAGTTTCTTCAAACGAGTACGTGTTTGACAATACTTATAAGTAATAACATTAGGATTATCACGCATCAAACCCTGTTAAAGGTAATTTCGAAAAAAACGCACATTTCACAAACCATGTTATACACATAATGAAAAATATAAGGCGAGACGTGTGTAAGTGGAAGGTTTCTTCAATGACAGGACATTTTAAGTAATACAATAAATACAATTAGAAATATAAAAAAAAATTAAGTAGTCAGGTTTGTTAACGAATATGAAAGCTAGAAGTGTTGTCATTCATGATAATATAATTAACACAAAAAAATCCATATCGGTTAAAGCTGCACCAATACATTTTGAAAGAAGATTGTAGAGAGTCGACAGGTTTCGCTCATATCCCGAATCGCTGAATATTACTTTGCCATTGCTGTATCTTTCTCAATCGCTCCTATTGATCAAGTTCTGCATTTCAACGTTTTGTTTACTCAAGAAAATAGCGGTCATCGTATTTCATTTATGCGTAATTATGAAAAAACCTTGTCGTACAGTCAGCATTAAAACAGATTAGTAAAAACTAGCGATTGTCCCGCGGTTAAAGGGCGCCACTTGGCGCCTCAGTCGCGCAATAGAACGGGAAAGGTCGAAACTTGGCAGTACCTCTAGAACAATCCATTTACAACCAAAATAATAAAACTTGGAAATGCGATCGTTATAAGAGGATATCGCTGTATGTGAATGGATACCCCATGCAAAAATGTATAATCCTCCAGATACTGACCGTTATAAGTGGCACATCGTTATATAGGGTATCGCTAGAAGAGGGGTTGCAATGCATCCGATTGGTCAAGCTATCGGTGCTGAAGCGACATCGTGGTGCCGTGTGTGGTTATTACCCGGCTCTGACTGTAGTCATTCGTTCTGATCCCTTTTAGTGCCAACTGTACGCATCTGGCGACCCGTCTACGGATCACTAGAGAATTTTGATGCTGCGACTTTCGAAGACCTTCCCGTTAACTCACGATTTAACCAGAGTAACCAGATTTCAAAAAGTATGTGTTGACCAATGAAAACAACACTCATACTGAACCCGATTCGATCATTGATCTTGTCAGTTTGTAAGGTCCCTTGAAAAACTGATATTTTGATTACTGCTAATAGGAACACATCTAAAAACTCACAGTTGGATGGGAGTCTTCTCGTATCCAGTGCCCCACTCAGAAGCGGACGATGATTCACCAATTTCCGTACAGCACGTCACCACTCGATGAACTGCAGTCAAATACTACAACACTGCCGAAACGGAGTCAGTGATCACTCTCAGCTGAAAAGCCAGGTCGCCCGTGTCGCTCGTGACGTCATCCTCTTACACGAATCAGATGAACACAATGGCGGCGGAGTGTCGAGTCACCCAATGCTCCTCCTTCACGTGTGCCCGAGGTTTTAAAGAAAAGTAGAGAGAATCACTTTCCCACCAGACTGAGTCGCTAGAAGTCAAGTCACGTCACAACGTACGATGGCGAGGCTAGCAGAAACTCTGTTACATTCAGAACGAGCTTTAAACTGCCCCTTAGCGATCGAACGAGCTCCGAAGACAAACAAAAACGCCGGAAAATCTAAGGACAGCTATTACACCAGTCGAAAAGAACGCTAGCGGAAATCGCCGCACATCGAATCCGAGATCTGGGCTCTCTGTGTCTTTTTGTTTGCAGACGGAATTTGCGGGTCGAACATGCTGCAGCGAAGGCGATGGTGGCGCTTCGTCGCGGAGGGTTCTCGCACTAAGGAGCCGGGGCCACGTGAGAAAAGCGGCCACCGGGGCGAGGTGGAGAAAAGAAAAAAAAAAGGTCTGGACATGATCCTCCGCCCGGTCGAAGAGGACGAGATGAGATTTTGATGAGAAACAGCCCGAGCGACGGGGTTGTTTATCGTGTGCACGCAGTTGCTTGCGCGGAGCTCGGCTTGACAAGACGAGTATAGCTACGCTCTTACTCAAGAGCAGTGTTGGAAGCGTTACGGAAAAAATAATAATAAAATACGTTACTTGTTTACTTGCAAATAAAAGGAACGCGTTGCAGACCTCCCTTACATTAAAATAAAAAAGTACTGCGCTACCGTTGTCCGTTACTGTTTTGAAAAAAAAAATAACTGGTACATTACCACGTTACCGTAAAAAGTAACACGGTACTGGAACGCCGCTACCTGTTAGGCGTTACTGCCAACACTGCTCAAGGATGTGGGGAGTAAAAGGACAAAAACAGAAATTGGCAGCGACCTTTAGCTTCAAAGTCATGGGACTTTGAAGCTGTAGGTCGCAGCCATACTGTATTTCGTGCAGTAATGCGGTAAATGCAGTATTTTGAAAGTGATAATTCTAATTTATTTGGAAGACTATATAGCGCCTCGCATAATATAGGTCACGTGGCATTACTACAAATATCTAAAAATGTAAAGGTCAGATGACGCGGGGTCAGGTGACGCCTATTTTTCCACTAACTTTAGCGTGGAAACTACATTCGTGTAAGGTTCGCGCGACGCCAGATGACGTGACATTACTTTCCCCGCCAAATTTAGCGGGGAAACTAAATTGGTGTGTAGATCACGTGACTTCAATCTTTCCGCTAAATTTAGCGGGGAAGCTACATTGGTGAATGGTTCACGCGACATCAGGTGAAGTGAAATCAATTTCTCCGCCAAATTTAGCGGGGAAACTGGATTGGTGTGTAGGTCATGGACGTCAATCTTTCCGCTAAATTTATCCGGGAAACTGGATTTGTCTGTAGGTCCCATGACGTCACGTCACGCGGCATAAAATTTCACGCTAAACTTAGCGGGGAAATTGAAATCCTCTATAAGTCACGTGACATCAATATCCCCGCTAAAGTTTGCGGAAGATGCACGGCCGGACGGACAAAAATTCTGTATTTGGGGGGGGGGGGGGGGGGGAGGGGGGAAGAAGGATAGCACTAAAAAGCATTTGAAGCTTTAATATCTCCGGTTTCTTGCAGTGTTTCGCAAGGGACACTGCTGAGGGCAGCCAAGACGCTGCGCGCTGGTGCACCAACACCACCTGGGAGACAAAGGCCGTCACATTACGTGATCTTTAGCGGATGCCCGAGATCCATATGCCAACGCGGCAAAACCCCAGATACAAACTCGACGAGAGCCCCGCCGCAGGGCGGCAGACGGGTTCGTATTCGACATCGCTGCCTGTATGCGGAGAGCGAGTCGTCTGCTTGTTGCGCAGGAGTTGCGGTGACGTCAGAACGACGCCGAGCTCTGATTGGCCGACTTAAAAGAATATAGCGGGTAGATCTCTGTGCTAGATGCTTCGATGCCTACCCACTATCTTTTTTTAACTCAGCCAATAAGAGATCGGCGTTGTTATGACGTCGCTTCAACTGCTGCGCAAAAAGCAGACGATTTGCTCCCCGCACAGCAGAAATGGCAAAATTACCTTCAAAAAGTAATTCAATTACATTACTAATTACTTTTCTGAAAACTGCAAAAATGTAATTAAATTACATTACAAAATACCGCAGACTAAAAATAATGACATTACATTACAATTACTTCCCAAAAGTAACGAAATTACTTTGACATTACTTTTGAATACCTTGAGGCAGCAAATCGTGCTCGTTTTATATACCGTATACCCCAACACAGTGTTTACAAAACAAGCCCTCGTTTGCCCACACAGCGAGTGTCCAGGAACCAGAACCGGCAGAAGCGAGGTGTTGTGCATACGCAGTACCGACAGCAGCGCCACCGCAGTGATGTCACGTCAAAGAGCTGAGTTGGTCTATGTTTTTACATTTTTACATTTTAAACTGTTTTTACATTTTAAAAGGTATGTCATCGAATTAAACCATTCAGTTGAGAGTTACGCCGGGTCCCGTTCAGTTTTCCCGTCGTTTTTGTTCGTGTTGTTTTGGCGTATTACACCATGATACTAAACCAACTAGCCCCACTAGCCATCCATATCCGTGTCACTTGCTGCATGCCATGCAGGCGAAGGCAACGCCGGGCAAGCAGAGAAGGGGCAAGCTTATAGAAAGGATGGGGAGAAGAAAAGAAACCCTCTCTTTTTTTTAATTTTCACGGTGCTCCCCCTTTCTCTCCTCGCCCTCCATCGTCCTACTCTCCCGTCCCGCCTTCCTAGTGCTCGCGCTTTCTCTCATTGCCTGACTTTGCCTTGGTCTGCACTGCACACAACTTGTGAGACGGAGTATAGACGTGAATTGTTCCGCTAAATTTAGTAACTGAAATAGTGTATAGATCACGTGAGGTCGATTTCCCGTTAAATTCAGCGGGGAAGCTGAATTTATTTATTTATTAATTTATTCAACCTCAAATGCCCCAAATAAGGGGTATTGCATGAGGGTAGTACGAAACATAAAAAAATCTCTTCGATTAATGCCTCGAAATGGGCGGGGTTGGAGTGAAGGCCGGCGTCGGGGGGCAGATCGTTCCAATCCTTTGCTGTCTGGCAGAACACAACAAAAAAAAGATGCGCAGTGCAGAGGGCATTGGGAGGGGGAAGGGGGGTTGACAGCTTTCTGATTCTAATGACTGATGCGGCATGAAACGCGGTCAGCTGGTGCGATAACAGAGCTGCCAAGTGATCAGTGATTAAACTTGTTAAAAAGGCAGAGCCTGGAAATTTTTCGCCGTGATTCGAGGTTAAGAAGATTAACTTGATATTTAATTGCGGTGGTACTGCCATGATAAGAGTAATCTGAGTAGATGAATCTTGCTGCGCGATTTTGCACGGTTTCGAGCGTTTTCGTAAGATTAGATTGATGTGGGTCCCAAACAGCAGAAGCATATTCTAGTTTGGGCAGATTAGTGAGAGGAAAAGTAGTAGTTTTACCGATGGAGGGGCTAAGCGTAGGTTGCGACGTAGAAAGCCAAGGACGCGATTCGCGTCATTAGGTATGTTCGTTATGTGAGCTCACCAAGGTAGATCGTTTGAAAAGGTAATGCCTAGGTATTCATATGAAGATACAGAAGATATGAGTGAACCACAAATAATGTAGTTAGGAGATGGGTAAAATTGCCTACGATAAAAAGAAACGAGGGATGTTTTGGCAGCATTCAAAGACATAAGCCATCTAGCGCACCAGGCCCCGATATGCTGAAGATCAGACTGCAGGGCGTGAACGTCAGTGCTGTTATTTATAGGACGATAAACAACGCAGCCGTCTGCGAATGAGCGTATGTTAGATAAGATATTAGCAGCTAGGTCATTTAGGTAAATTAAGAAAAGTAGGGGACCGACAACAGTGCCCTGGGGCTCTCCAGAAGCAACCGGGAGTCGGGGCGAAGAGTGGTGATTACCATGAACGAATTGTTTTCGGTTTGACAAGAAGTTACGAATCCTGTTACAAACCTAAGGGTCGAGGTTTAAACGCAAAAGTTTTAATAAGAGACGTTGGTGTGGAACTTCATCGAAAGCTTTTTTGAAATCTAGAAAGAGGGCATCCACAGATATTTTATGATCAGCACTTGAACTTAGATCGTTGGTAAAAAGAGCAAGGTAGGTTTCAGAAGAAAATCCTTTTGGGAAACCATGTTTGCTCGGGTGAAAAAAATTAACAGATACTAAGAAATTTATAACATGTGAGTAAATTATATGCTCCATTAATTTTGATGGAACACTGGTGATTGAAATGGGACAATAACTGCTGCTTGAGGTTGGTGGACCCTTTTTTTTTGGCATGGGAACGATCTTGCTCACCTTCCAGTCCAGTACGTGGTACCCCTCCAGATGAGAGAGATTGCTGAGAAGCGTTTGACAAAGGGAGGCTTCTGGCTCTTTTGTGTGTTTTTAGTATCTTTGAATTGATGCCGTCAACACCTGCGGATGATGTTAGTTTCAAGGCTTCGATAGCTTTTAGGACTCCATTCGAATTAAAACTTATGTTGGGAATAGCCGGGTGATCAGAATAAGGAAATTCAGGGAGATCGCCGGCTGGTTCTTGAGTAAAAACAGTACAGAAGGAGGAGTTCAATGTTTGGGAAATATCAGGTTTGGAAATGGGCGAGTTGTTCTTACCACATAATGATATGAGTTTTGATTGACCGGGATTGATTATTTTCCGAAATTGCTTGGGATTTCTATGCAACATAGCGGGCAAAGTAAAAAAAAAAAAAAACGTGCGTCTGGCGTGAGCAACAAGAGGGCGAAATATTTTTTCGTTAGCATAGTATTTATCCCATGCCCGCGTGATGTTCGACAGTTTAGCTGATCTAAATTATCGCTTTTTTTGTTGTTCATGCGTTTCAGCACGTTACTGAACCAGGGAGTTCATGTTTGCTCAATAACGGTGATTGTGGGGATATACGTTGTGATTAGAAGTTCCATTTTGTCTTTAAAAATTAACCATTTTTTTTAACAGAACGTTTTTCAAAGTCAGTGAGAAACCAGCTGCAGAAAGTGTCTAGTTCTTCGTTCATGCTTTTGTAGTCACCTTTATCACACAGTGTTAAAGTTTTCTTCACTTTCAGGGGTGCGGAAGTTGACACTGAAATGTGGCGTGTATCGTTACGTGATCACTGAAACCGGGTAAATATGTAATTGACGACATGTTTTCTGGACGCGAAGCAATTACAAGGTCAAGGATATTAGAAAAATGATCAGTTTGCCAGGTTGGAGAAGAAACAAGTTGCAATAAACCAAATGTGAGGCACGTGTTAACGAAGTCGCTTTCTGTGTTTTGTTTGGATGTAATAAGTGCGAGGTTGGCCCAGGTTATTGCAAACAAACGCCTCCGCCGCGTTTGTTTGCACGATTGCGGCGAAAGATATCAAAGTTAGAAAAAAAGAAGATGAAAATTATGTATCAGAAACAGATCAATTTAACCACGTTTCACTGAGCACGACAATATTACATTCAGTGGTATCAATGAGACTGCGAAGTGATTCTCGTTTCGGCAGAATATTTGTGATGTTTGCATAAATGATAGATAAGCAGCTGTTTGAACTCACAGAAAAGTTAGTTGATAGCTATGAGGGGTGTGGAATAACCTTTTGTTTAGTGTGATCGAATACGTAAGTCGTGTTGTTAATTATAAGTTTATCATGACGGAGCCTGAAGAGACTTCGTTGGTTTTTACCAAATTCAAGCAAATGCTTTCGAGCAGTGAGTGTGTTCGTCGAGTAGTCTTCGGAGATACTTTAGCTGGTACCCTTAAGCGTTTTAGCAAATAAAAGAACTTGCTCTTTGATTTTTAAATGTGCGAACTTTATAATAATAGGCCTATTTTTGTTAGGCTGGAAGGTTCCAATCCTGTGGGCTCACCCGATGTCTGCTGTTTGGAGGGGTACGTTGAGCACCGCGCTGCAATGCTGAATTATCAGGCTTTCTGACTGGACCCACGTTTCGCGTTAACTATCTGTGTGTCCGAAAAAAAAAAAAAGGTTTGTATGACGAGCCCTATTTTCAGAGTCGTCGAATCTGGCTGTCAAGGGAGCGATTCCCGTAGCGCTGTTCTTGGCGAGAGTCTGAACTCTTTCGACCTGTGACCTGGTTGTAACTAGAGACGAGCAGTCCTCTTTTATATTCGTAAGCCTTTTTTTAATATCGTTGAACGTTCTATCATGTTCTGATAGTTGTGAAAGAATGAATTTCGTGTCCTCTAAGAGTGACCTTAGCACAGACTTGATGTCATTTACGGCCGATGTTATGTCACTAATGTTTTCAGTGGTATTCATATCTGCAGAACGAGTGTAAGGACCAGAGTTCACTTAAACATCCCCAGATAAAAGCAGTAGTTTCAGTATTACGCATGCATAGTCAAAAACAATAATAACACAATAGCCTGGGCTCAGCAGCACTAGAAAGGCGGCGAAACTAGTACGCGATGTATGTAAAGAACAGCAAGTGATTACCGGCACAAAAAACATGCGGTGCTGGTGAGCGAAACCCATCGCAGGCGTGCCGCCGAGCCCAGTGAAGCAGATGCAGATCTCGCGCAGCCTTTTATCGCAGAGACGGCGCTCGAGGGATGACGATGTCGACGCTGTGGCCTCTTGCGACGGGGGCGCGAGACGTGAATTTTCCCTCTAAATTTAGCGGGGGAACAAGGTTGACATATAAGTTATGTGCCGTCAATTTTACGAAGGTGCATAGGTCACATCATGTTCCTTGTCGCCACTTTACGGAAAATTCACGGACGAACGAATGGACGGACAGGCAAACGTTTGGGATTGGGGATAGCGCTAAAAGCATTTCATGCTTTTTTACGCACTTCCTAGGTACTGGTCACGATAAACAACCAAAATATAACCGCCCGCCACTGCAACCAAGAACAGCAACATCGTGGTATAGACAAACAGAACAGACAGCATCGTCGTCAGGGTCTCATTACTGCCCAGTTGTGTATATCGTGGGGCGCGATTCCCATCGGCATTATTCAAAAGGAACAGACGATATAACCCCCCGGTCATAAATAATTCTTGTCCGTACAAAAAGCGCGGCGGCTGCGTGCAGCGACTTTGTGTCCGGAATTCTGATGAGGCCGCTGCAAGCCAGAAAGGTCAAACGACAGAGAATCTTTTTGCGACTTTGACGTCGAGCGAAAAGATTGATCGAGAGCGGAGCGCGATATTTCCCTCGCTGACGGTGTCTGTATTTTGGAGGTGCATAGCCGGGTCCACACTGGCTGTTTACAAACAAGTCCTCGTTCGTCGCTGAGTGCAAACGTGATGTATTTAGAGCTCTAAGTCTCGCCAGAGGCCATGCCGACGAACTGACGCCCCAAGTCTGTCTTCGCAACCAGACAGTGTTTTCCAGCTTGCTCGAGTTCTTTCTCATCATGGCCGACTGCAACGGCCGGAGTGGTCGGAAACACTAAGGAACATCGTCTGGTTCTTGATTTTTATACCTAACGGTCTTTATCAGACGAGCCGGCGTTCGAGAAGTCGATTCGTCGGCGGCCAACTGCGCCTTTCAATGCCACCGTGACGATTGGGAGAAACAAAATCATAGAACGCGTTTGTTTTTCCAATGGGTTGGGAATCAGTAGGCTGACATGTTGTTCTTCCGGGGGTTTCAAAACTGTTTAGATGGTAGAGCGAGCTCGTGACGACAATATGAAGAGCAGGACATAGAAGAGTGTCTCTCCCGTGAAAACAGGAGGGGAGCTAACTATACTCGGACTATTGGATGCAAGAAGGAGAAAGGAAAAAGGCAATGAGGCATGTTTAGAACATCGTTCACTTCCTACGAACTATTTATCATTCATAACCGACCACAGCAGGCGGTGACTGGAACAAAAAAGAAAAAAAAAAGACTGAATCGATATGGCACCTTTGACTTTGGTAAAAGCTAACAGCTGGAGAAACGGTAGTTTTTTTTTGGCACTCCAGTGTCAAGATAATTACCTGATGTCACGGCAGTAACATATATGTTTGCACCATAAGAAACCCTAATTTCTCAACTTTGCTCGATGTAGATGTATATTTCGACACTTATACTTTTCCTTGTAGACAAAGGACGACTTTAGCGCCTTAAAAATTTGATTAGTAGTACATGCATGCAGCGCCGCCTATAGATTGAATGAGCGTCGAAAACGGCGCGTCTCGTAGCCTCTGCCCATGAGCGCGGCACTACCACACGACGGCGCCAAGACGGACGGGTGAACATTTATCCGCTACGTTTAGGGAGATTTTAGCGTCACGTGATGTGACGGTGGCAAAAGGTGTCGCGTCAACATCGTCCGCTAATTTTCAGCCAGACTTAAAGTCGTCCCGATTCGAACGCTGCTGTGTGAATGCCTGCAGCAGTGTGCTGGGTCTGAGTAGGCGTTCATTTGCAGAAAACGGCAGGGAGCCGGACTTCTTTTCTTTTTTGCTCAAAATGTGTTTTGTCAGTTGTATTTTAGAGTGAAACCGCATGAAGATCCGTCACAAAAAACTGGGTCATCACGTGACGTCATGACATGGTATGAATTCATCACAGTCATAAATGACTGTATGACTTCACGGGGCGTCTTACATGCACGTAGCATCTCCCCTGGTCATTCATAACATATTCTGTGGTTCTCGCTATTCGTCAACATGATCGAGCTAATGTAAATTTTTTTTTTCTTCTACCCCGTTTCCTGATAGATTGAATAGCGAACTACATCTCCGAGTGAGACGCGAATGTTCCCACGCGGACCTCAACTCCGTAGAAAGTTTGCGCGCGGACGTAACCGAATCTTCGACCGTCGAGAGTCCGTTCTATGTCGGTGCGCGCAAGAATGTTTTCCCTCGACCGCCGTAGCGTAAGTCCGCGGTGCTCCGACGACGGGAAGTTGCCGAGTAATGAGGGCCCTAATGGTTCCCTCGTTCCCGGCTCTTACCCGTTCCCTTACCCGGTTGTGTGTACGGCCGGTTAGCTAGCCCCTTTCACCCCTACGCCTACAGTGGCGCAGGGAGCTTTCCACTCCACGGATCAATCGACCGCCTCACTTTCATCATGTGACCCGACTCCCTGCGCGCAGTTATGGGACAAGAGTTTGATCACGTGACGAAAGAGAAAGGTAAGACTGGTTTAATGAGCACGTAGCTTTCACTGCGCTGTCAGCTCAGGGGTGAATTAGGTATACCGAAGATTAGGGGGAGATGGTCACACCACGCTCACCCTAAGCTGACATTGCGGTGGAAACTACCCGCTCGTTGGAACCAATCAGCAGTCGTCTCTTCATCCCCTGACTCTGCTCTCTGGGAGTGGGCATGGGGCGGGAGCTTAATCACGCGCCCGAAGAAGAGGGACGTGCGAATGGTTGAACGAGCACCCAGCTTTCCGCCGCACCGTCAGCTTTGCGATGAACGGATTGTAATAGCCGGCCACACACACAAAACAGCGAGGCGGAGGATAAAAGCCGGGGAAGCGACGTAACGACATCTCTGCCATTCATCCGCGCCTAATTGAATTATCGTGCGCAGCGCAACTCGGTATCCAAATCCGCGTAACGCGTAAACGTGGGCCGCGCGGTTCGCGCCGTTAGGGGACGGGCGGGCGAGAGCCGTAATTTGCGCTCGGCCAGCGCCGTCGCTTTTACCACCGTCGGTGTGTCTCACATTACTGGGCAAACTGCCCGGGAGTGTGAACAATGGGTTTGTAACAGTTACCCGTCACGAGCGTGGCGGGCTCTCGTTCGCTGTCAACGTTGGTGTCGCCGGCGCGTTGAGCGAAGCATTGTGCGACGACTTGGCGAGGCTGAATGCCTATTTGCACCTTTCGGAGACAAAGTTGCCTCGACGGGACGACGAGCGAATCACTACGAGACGCTGCTCCGATATACGTTTTTAAAGCGAAGGGCTTGGTTACCTTTCTCAACCAGAAAAGGGGGCTGTCTGGATTCGCATATTCCTCTACCACCGAAGGCAGTGGTGCTTAGATAGGGGTCCGCGGACCCCTTAGGGGTCCCTGAAGGCCTTCTTGTGCTGCCCGAAGCCCTCTACCGCTATTCAAACCTACCAATCGAAGTTTGTTTTTCTTATTTTTTATTCATTTTATTAGTTCCACAAAGCGAAACAGACCAAACCATGTCAGCCGAGTTAATAGGGCTGATTATCTCTGTTTCTTGGCTTCAAAGTATTTGTCGCAGATTTAGTTTTCTTCGTTTGCCACATTGTAATTGTAATCGTCCAATCCCCCGCTCTCCTGATGGATGCGATCCCTCAGCCCTTTCACCGATCCAGAGGCGATCCCCGAAACGTGAGTGGCTGTGAACAACTGACCTAAAAGATAGAATCATAAAATATATATATATATATAACGGGCATGGTGGCGGGAGGCCGAAGGCGTGGGTGTATTACGGAGGAGAAAAAACCCGTAGTGAAAACAGAAACAACGGGACAATTTATTCTTCGACGTTTCGGTCGGAGTCCGGCCTTTGTCAGGAAGAAGTTTTACAAATGAACGCGGCTTGTATTTATACAATGCTACGGTCGAGTCCAAATTTCAAAAACGGCGGGATGACGCTTGGAGGTCCCAAAGAAGCGTGGGAGGAGTTCCAGATGGGCTTGAATCCTACCTAATTTACCGATTCAACGCTAGTAAACAAGGAATAAATGAAAGCCCCGGTACTCTGGCATCGATTAAAATCCTAACAGACGAATAGCGACAACGATCAGGGGACATATTTTCAGGTCCCAGACCTTATTGTTAGCAGTGGTACTGTGTTTGTGGCCGGAACTGGACCATCAACTTTTCTCTTTTATTTCCAGGTTTTGATATTCATTCTCTTTCTTTCTATTTATAGGGTTAACATTGTTCCCTTCCAGGTCTAACTCATGCATGTCCCACAAAACAACACAAGTGACCGTGCCGTTTTTTTTTGTTTTTTTTTCTGAGACAGCGTTTTAGTTTGCGCGTGTGCCTTTCGTCTGTTGTACGCTATCGTCCAGGTCACCCCTGCCCGCCCGGACACAAAGTCCCCCTGCGCTCCCTTTCAAGAAGTTACAACCGTCATCCCACTGTCCTTGAAACTTGGCCCCGACCGACCAGCTTCTTCACCGGGATACGAACTGCCCTCGCTTCCCTCTCATCAAAGCTCCAACCGTCACCCCGCCGAAATTTGGACCTGACCGTATCATTCTATAAATGCCACCCGTTTGCCCATCTGGAACTCCTCCTATGCTTCTTTGGACCCTCCAACAGTCATCCCGCCGTTTTGAAAACTTGGACTCGACCATAGCATTGTATAAATACCACCCGCGTTCATCTGTAAAGTTCTTCCTGACGAAGGCCCGACTCCGGCCGAAACGTCGAAGATTAAATCGTTCCTTGTTGCTGTTTTCACTAAGGGTTTTTTCTTCTCAGTTATATATATATATATATATATATATATATATATATATATGGGTGATTTCATCTCAACTCAGGCACAGATTTAGGGTCGAATTTTTAATTTTGACGAAAAAAAGATATGTTTTGGGCCAATTCCTATAATAAAAGAAGACGCAAACGGTTATTTCGTCGGATTTTTGTTCTCAAGTTATGGACCGTTGAAGCGGTCAAGGTGGAAATTGATGTTTTCCAGCCTATCGGAGGTGCCATATTTCACTCCATCCCTTTTCCCTACTTTTTACGCTACATCAATATAACTTTTTGGGAACACTCTAGAAATAGGCTTTTTCATGCTAATTAAGCGTCTAGGTCATAACATTCTTAATGATTCTTTTTTATTTGTCAAACCGCCTCTCTGTGACGATATTTGACGAAGTTCAGCAAGCTGTGCTGTGTGACCTAATCAACATATTTTTATGATCTTTATATCACCGTAAAGCACCACTTACGCTCTTTCTTTTGAGTATAATGTCTATATCTTGCCACAAGTATATAATGCGCTACATGTGCCTGAGAAAGGAATATTTCGAAAAACTAGCAAGTTTGGAGTCGATTTTCTAAAAAAACACACTTTTTATTTTTTTCATTTTTTATTCACAGTTAGTTAATATTGTAGTCTGTCAGGAACTACCAACAGAAATTGTAATATATTGTTTGTATGACCGCTATTAAGACTCGAATCTCGTGCTATGAGCGTTTTGAACGGGACTTCGCACAGGCGCTTTGCTGAGCAGAAGTTTGGCCAAAGTAAAGTTTTTTATTTAATGTTAGTACTTACCACAATATCTGAGCGTAAAAGCAAGTGAAGTAACAATATTTACCCTTACAATATTTATTTACTTGGCACTGGGGTGATTTGAAAGGTGTGTGAGCTTCGCCTTATGTATTGACGGAGAAGTACGTAACATCTAAACTCACGGACAAACTTAAGTCACGAGAAAAAAGTGTAAGTAACCTGGCATGAATCACTGCAAATAGAAATGAAACCTAAACACATGACTAACGGATTTGAAGCCTTACACGCCACGAAATGCTCGTTATTTTACGAAAGAGGCCGTACGTGCACAAAATAGACCGTACTTCCTAAGCGTTATATACTAAATCGCACATATCTATATGCACTGCATATCTGTTTGCCATAAGAAAATATGACAATTACATATAAAGTTCGGAATTTTAAACTCAAGATGGGACACGTAACCAGAGAAGGGAGTAATATTTCATGTTGTAGCCTAAACATGTTCATTTCATAAAATATATCAAAATGTGTTGACCAAATGTCTCATATACTCCTAATTAACATAAAATACACTCAAAGTTAATACAAATATAAACTTTAAAACGAATTGAACACCGCCAAATTCCGTCTGGTTTACGGATGGACGACGCAGTACCTTTTCAATACTACACGGCGCTGCTCACACAAAAACAGTGATAAACACCTGGGATAGGGATAGTCATCTTTCGACGTAGCACATTTCGAGACAATAGGTTGATGCGATTATGAGCCAGTTTTCGCTTTGTCCAAATTGCAGTCAGTTCAGTGTCAAAGTCTATGGCGCGTCGTCTGATCACACAGCGCGCACTCACAGGGGGACAAGGATGAACGCACTGTTGAAACGGTCCGGCCTTTTCACGGTCCCACCATTTAGCTCTGTCTATTCTGGGGTTTGGTAAACTCTTTCTAGGACCACATCACCTTCCCCTTCCCCCATTGCTTTGCTCCACACATGAGAAGACTGGATGCCTTTTGATGGTGTTACCTTCTCCCACCCCTTCCTTTCAAGCTTCCGATAACGGAACAGCTCCTCTTGGTCGATGAAGAGAAGCGTTATCCCCTTGATTTTCTGGGCGAGAGCTTCAACGAACGTACGCACGTTAGTTATGGAGCTCAGCTGAGTTGTTTTCAAGTTATGCAGTGACGCATGATGCTTCAGCACACCACCCACTCCATCGCTTTTGCCGTGCCCTGACGCCGAGTATATCCACCTGCTGACAACAAACTTCTTCTGAAATTCGTGTAATTTTGTGCCGATTTTGGAAATGGCTTGGAGCGCCGTCCGAAACATAGATTAGCTCCAAAAAAAAAAAACGGGCAAGAGTTCCTCGAGCCTGTCTTCAATCATTGTGAGCGCAAAGAGCGTGTGTGCAGAATCATGACAGGTATCGTCACTCACAAAGCCGAAACTTAGTGTTCCCTTCGTGGTCGTCGCAACGCAGGTGAAGATTGTCACCATCTTGGTTTTCCAGTGGTATCCCTGCACTGCACGTTGGAGCACAATACTACAGTTTTCGGGCAAATCAAAGTGGAGGACTACGACATGTGGCTTCACATTTGCTTTTTCAAGCCATATTGCTCTCTCTTGTGCGCGCCGAATATAATAGTGGGGTATGTATTTCTTCGTCCACTTGTTGAGTTCGTTAAGAAAAGCATTCACACCTCAGCAAGAAGAAGTTTTGGGAAGGATTTTCACAAAGAAAAATTTTCTGGACGTCTTCAAAGGTCATGGTCTTCCCCGCCGCATTTGACAGAGATTTCAGACAGAGTATGAAGTTGGCGCAGCATACACACACACACTCTTCATGTACAGGGTGTTTCTCAACCCACTTGGGCCGAAGAGAATAAAATTTTGTTAGGCCCATTTTTGACTCGGGATTGGGCGCCTTGAATTCTTTGTAAGTTTCCCTAATAGATCTCGTCATAAATCGCTTCGTGACGAAGACTTCCTGACCATCAATAAAAAGCCTTACGGCATCCTTCTTGTTCGGGCTTTGTCTTGAGCAGTCTTTCGCATCTTATGTGTAGTAAGTCAACGCAAGAGCGACATCGTTTTCGTTGAGAGCATGTCCTTGGTATGAATCAGGTGACGCCCAGACCCCCATTTTTTTCAGCTTTCTTGATTGGTCCAACGCATGCTTCGTCACTTCAGGAATTGCTTTCAGTATATCTTTCTTTTTGAGGTTAGATGGAAAGAGAGTTAAGAGGCGGTAGCGTTCTAGCTGCGGCGCGCTCTTGACGTAGGCTGCTCGTAAATTGCTGACCCAGTCGGAGCACGACGAGCATGGATCTTCTTTGTCTGTGCCCGTAGGTTCTCCGTACACGTCACTTAGTTTACGACCAATTTTCTTTTTGAAGTCTGTGGTTATCTCGGATTTTTTTCCCTCAACATAGCCGGTACGACTTCGTGGGGTCACGCTAGAAGCGAGTTTAAGTGGTGTCACGCTTATTTCGGCAGCATCAATTGCTTCACAAACTCCTTGAACCAGGGCTTCCTCGTCAACGAATGATCTGTCCGCTGGTTTCAGGGATGATGACGATGAGCTTGATGACAACATTTCCTGTCCTTGCTTATGTTCTTCAATCTGACCCAAGAACATTGTGTAGCAGTTATTGCACAGAACATCTCCAGGGCTTACGCGCTGGGCGTCCTCAGCCGGTAGAACTTGCTTAAGAAAACTTAGGTTTAGTTCCGAGACTGGACGGAAATGGCGTCCGTAAAACACTATTCTCTTGTGTGTCCTTAAATAGTCGGCCCACACTTTCCGCTCTGAACTGAATAATGTAGTAGCCATGGCAGTAACGAACACTTCTGACTTACTGAGTGCAGGAGCAGTTTTAAGTTCATCCAGCTCAGACAGCACGAAGGTAGAATGAGTACCAGCTTTCCGCCGTGGCTTAGGAATTCAAGTAAAGAGCCAGAAAGGGACCGATAAGGCTATTATTAGTTAGACGACGTGCGAAGATTCGGCTTCCTTTGGGTCCCCAATCTTCCCGTCGATCCATACTTGAACATTCGCTCTCCGCCTCGCGCGTAATCTGAGTGCCACGCAGCAGCGGCGTCTCTTTTAGTGCCCGCGGATTAGTGGCACGGTTGTGTTAGAAGGACGAGGAGGGGAGCTTGGAGAGACAGAGGGGGGCTTGCGACGTAAACTCTAACCTCGAAACGCCTGTTCTCCCGACAATCAGGGTTTCCGTGTCGGTCGCATCCAAAGGCATAATCTTTGGAGGCTCCAGGACCCCGACGAAGATAGAGGCGGTAGCCCCGTGATGTTCAACATAAAGTATTCTATACACGCCGCCTGACTGGGGTGGCATCTGTAAAATTTCGGAGCCGAAAGCAAAAGGCCTCAGAGGACTTCTCTAACGATCAGCATTCCCCCGTATTGGGAGAAAAAGATGCGCTCGCACTTGGGAATACGAACTTCTAAGTAACTTTTTTTAAGAGCACTACTCAAAATTTTTTTTAATGTTTATGGTTGGATATTAGGTAACTGCTAACGATAAATAGAAAACCTTATATAGGCCAAAATTCTGCTCAGCAGAGCGCCTGTGCGAAGTCCCGTTCAAAACGCTCATAGCACGAGATTCGAGTCTTAATAGCGGCCATACAGACAATATATTACAATTTCTGTTAGTAGTTCCTGTTGGACTACTATATTAACTAACTATGAATAAAAAATGAAAAGAAAAATAGAAAGTGGGTTTTTTCAGAAAATCGATTCCAAACTTGCTAGTTTTTTTAAATATTCGTTTTTCAGGCACATGTAGCGCATTATATAGTTGTGGAAAAATATAGAAATTATACTCAAAAGAAAGAGCATAAGTGGTGCTTTACGGTGATATAAAGATCATAAAAATATGTTGATTAGGTCACACAGCACAGCTTGCTGAACTTCGTCAAATATCGTCACAGAGAGGCGGTTTGACAAATAAAAAAGAATCATTAAGAATGTTATGACCTAGACGCTTAATTAGCATGAAAAAGCCTATGTCTAGAGTGTTCCCAAGAAGTTATATTGATGTAGCGTAAAAAGTAGGGAAAAGGGATGGAGTGAAATATGGCACCTCCGATAGGCTGGAAAAACATCAATTTCCATCTTGGCCGCTTCAACGGTCCATAACTTGAGAACAAAAAATCCGACGAAATAACCGTTTGCGTCTTTTATTATAGGAATTGCCCCAAAACATATATTTTTTTCGTCAAAATTAAACATTTGACCCTAAATCCGTGCCTGAGTTGAGATGAAATCACCCATATATCTCTCTCTCTCTCTCTATATATATATATAAGCATCCCCTTCAGACGCTCACAGCCAAAAGAAAGAAAAAGGAAAGATACGAAGGTAGTCAAGATTTCCGAGCGTCTTGGTATACATGGACAGTGGAGTCAGAATCAAGGTAGGGATACTTATCCCACAAGAAGAAAAAACAAAAATTACGCGTGGCAAGCGTGGAGAGGCCACGATTGTTTAAAGCCCATACATCATACAAGAGACAAGGCGTTCGCTGCACACATGCCGAGAAAATCAATTCTGGACACGGCCCAAGCAGGTTCGAAGTTTGCTTTTCACATCTGTGTGCTTAGAACATGTCCAAAGAGAGTTTTGTAAAACCAATGAAACAAGACTGAAAAAAAGAACAGCCCCCATAAAGTGTTTGCATTATGTCTTTGATGTATTTGCGGTACGACCGCAGCTTCTATAGACTCTGGACGCCGTGTTCCTATGAACTGGCCTTCAATGAAACCGCTCCTTACCTTTTATTTTTTTATTTAGGTCTAAAATTTAATTTTAAAGGAAGCTAACTCCGATTTTCTGTTCGTCAGGGACGTGTAGGCATGACGCGGTCTGAAATCACGTGACGTCAGGTCCCGCTACATTATGGTTTAAAGCCCCAGTGCCCCGTGCCGTAACTGTGCGAACAACGTTGTTGAACATAGTTACGTTGGGAATAAATTAATCAAAGTGTAAAAAAATACGCCAGAGATGGTATTGTATTTTGTTCTTTAGGTTGCAGTTCCACTCGGTACGGTTTGATCAATAGGTCAAAACACGGCGGTCACTGTTTTGTTTTTGTATTTTAATATCATACTGAGCAATACGTATAAACACTTTCGTTTGCTGAAAATACATGACCGGTAAAAGTAGCTGCGACCTGATTCATCGGGGGTTTTTCCGCTTACCAATATGGCAGGCGAATAAAAAAGGCGACTTAGATGAACGGCAGATATCTCGATCGAAAAGGCTAGTCTCCCCATAATTATGTATATATTTGTAACTCATGAATGAGGCAAAATCATTTCCTTATGTTTGTGTCTTGAAGCACATGCATCGTTCAGTCGCAGTTTTGCGGTAAACGGCAATGCAGCTATCCGCTCGTGCTCGAACTGATGTAAAGTTTCCAGAGGGTTTCGCCTAGACACTGTCTTTGACCAGGATATATTTTGGCATGCCAGAGAATCAACTGAAATCCGACGGTCCGGATATCTGAGGTGTTGCAACGGGTGTCGGTGTTTAAACAATTTATACTCAGTATGTATAGCCTGCGCTTATTTCTCTGGGTTAAAATAGACTACTTACAAACGTGACTGCATGCTAGACTGCGCGCATTATATAATGGGCCATTTTGGCCATATTAAAGTGAACTACAGATGGGGTAGTGAACACAGCGAGCGCTCACTGTTGCCGCACTTCATGTCGACGGCGCGAGAGGGTGCCACTAAAGCATTAGCTGTAGTTGCGCACGCCTCACATTGCATTTGCTGCAGCACTGGCGTTGTCGTCGTCGTCTTTGACGTCGTAGTCTATTCGCCTTTTCATTCAAGCGATGGAAAACAAGGGGGAAAGATTTGAACGCGTGCCATGTTTGCGCTGCCAAACTGCCAAGCCAAGCCTGCTCGCCGTAGGCCCTCGGAACGCTCGGATCTCCCAGCCCATGCTACAAGAGCGTTGCCGCGTACATCCGGGACCTTTCCACGCTCGCCGCTTCGCAGTAATGCATCGCGCGCGTCGGCGCCTAATCTCACAACCCGTCCTCTAGTTCCCTCTAGCCATGGATAGGAGTGACATGGTTGCGATTTTGATTGCCCCGCTGACGAATTAGTGCTTCGCAGCACTGCATGAAAATAAAAGTCGCAGCCCGCCTGAAATGCACCCATTCATCTTCGTGAGGAGATGGATGCCCGCGTCCCATACCTTTCTGGTGGCCTGGTATACCACTCCGGAGTGCAGCATTTGACCCTCCCGGCTAACGAATAGTTTAAAAAGCCTTTTGAGGAGAAGATGGAAGAGGATGGCCTGCCCCAGTATACTTCTTTTTTCATGTGCATTCTTAGTTCTCCTTACACGCGCTCTAATTCTGGCACGTAACCCCCCTCCCCCGTTACCCCTTTCCCTAAAAAGAAGAAAAGGTGCCCAAACAATTTTTCAATATTGGGAGGCACCACCAGCACTATTATAAATATAAGGAAAGTCATATATTCGAAAATGCAAGCACTGTATTTGAGCGTGACGGGATGTCGTGAAGCGGGGTTTGCAAATCGAAACTGAAACTGTGGCGAAGGGGTTTTCCAAGATGCTTTGCACGGCACTACACCGCTAGGAGCGCTTCGATTTTGCAAGAGGTCCTACTGCTTTCCATTTGCATCTGGGTGAGCAGGCAGCGGCCGTTTTTGGGTCAGGATGCTCGTGCCGAATGCGGGGCCCGTGTGAAACCCACTTGCACACTGGGTGGGTACACCTAAAGCCCCTTGATAAAAGCGTTTTTTACAAGTACCGCCAACCATTGTTGTGGAAGCGCGCGAGACACGTGCCATGAGCGGGTACTCCGCCGCCATTCGCTTCCAAGGCCCACTCATTTCAGTGCTGCGCCGCCATTTGCTTCCAAGGGCCGCTCGAGACATGGGCCTCGTGCACTCGCGCATTTGACGCTACTTGCAAGACAAACGCAAACACGTCGAGGGGCTTTAGGTACACCTAAAGCCCCTCCATGTTTCAAATGTAGCGCAAAGTGCGCCGATGCATGAGTCACGTGCAACGTGCATCCCTTGGGAAGATAATGGCGGCACAGCGTAGCACTGAGCTAGATTTCAGACGCCATGTTCTTTCCAGAAGTGGCGCGCGGCACGTGTCTCGAGCATTTCCACAACAATGAATGGCGCCAGTTTTCCTAGGATAGAGGGGCTTTAGGTATAGACGCTTTTGTGATGATCGCTACCGGAGGTAGCGGTTACACCACCCTTGGGGTCCCTTTTGGGGTAGAGAGGAGAAGAAATGCCACGAGACTCGGATTTAAATTAGGACGTTTATTGTCCGAATGGGGACGTAAGGTGTCCGCTCACCCGCTTGGGCCGGCGCTTGGAACCTGGCAGGTTGCACGTCATTCTCTCGTGTCGTGGCCTCTTGTCACACGGCACGGGCTGGTGAGGTCGGGCTGTGGCTGCTTGTCACCCGGCACGGGCTGGTGAGGTCTGGCTGTGGCTCCTTGTCAGCAGGCACGGGCTGGTGAGGTCTGGCTGTGGCTGCTTGTCACCCGGCACGGGCTGGTGAGGTCTGGCTGTGGCTCCTTGTCAGCAGGCACGGGCTGGTGAGGTCTGGCTGTGGCTGCTTGTCAGCAGGCACGGGCTGGTGAGGTCTGACTGTGGCTGCTTGTCAGCAGGTCGCTCGCCGACGTCCGTCCCGGGACAAGCTTCAGTCGCCGAGCCCCGACGGCCGATGCCTTTCAGTCCTTTTGTTTCGTTCCCTCCCTGGCAATCGGGGCAGGCCTCGATTGGGACGCTCTTGATCTCCTCCTCGTTCTCGAGCCTTTTTCCCCTTCCGGAACCTCCGTGACGCTCTTCATCTCCTCCTCGTTCTCGAGCCTTTTCCCCCTTCCGGAACCTTGACGGACGCCAACCTCTAAACCCGTCAGGGTCACCAATTTTTACAGTCCCCGGAGACGCCACCCGTCGAAGATGATCCGCACGTGCAACACAAAAAGCGCGGAAACGCGCCAGACAAAAATAAGCCTCGCGTCGCCAGACAGCCGAAGGTTAGCCCTCTCCTTGACCCCATACCTCGTCTCCTTGGAACGGAGGGCGCGCTGAGGATTAAGATTAGCCACGGTGTCCCCACGTCCGGTCACGGATAATCCACCAAAGTTGTTCTCGGGGAAGGTCCCCAGTTTGTGCGCACTTCACAATCGCCACCACTTTTTTTTTTCTTTTTTCTTTTTTTTTAAAGCAGCGTGGTCAAGCTTTTGTTCAGGTGACAACAACAAAAAAAAAAAAAAAAAAAAAAACCACATCACTGCACGTCGCTTCGCTGGTTTTTCCCCTTCTTTTGTAAGAGCGGAGACACACAAAGTCCCCAGTCTGACTCAGAATCCAAAGAAAAGGAACACGTTTGGTCAGGTGCATTAAAAGAAAGAAATACGCTCTAAACATACAAACATGCTCTATAAAACTATCATGCCTGCATCCGAGTAATGAATCTTGAAGAATATGCGCAAACGGGCATAGACACCCTCCATGTACTACTCTATTGTGGAGTATAACTCAGTTCCCAAACATTCGGATCGATCGCGACTGCGTGACCCTGTGGCTGCTCCAAAGACTCTGGAGCTCCTTCCGTCTGATTCGCCGTCGGACTTCCCTGCTCCTGAGTCAAATGCGCTCGCCGCAGCTCACGCTCGAACTCCTCGACGGCCTCAAAAAACTCCCGGTCTGATGAACGCGGAGGGCTCTCGTCGGGTAATGTTGGCTGTTCCCGCTGAAAATCTAGCTGCCTTGTTCTTGGCCGGTCGGCCGCGGGCGCTTCTCCGTCGGCCTGAGGGTACGGGCCCTCATACATCATTCTCTTTAACCTGTTGGCGTGAACGGTGAATGTACCCCTTCCCCCGTTACTACACCTCAAACGGTAGACAACTGAGCTCAACTGTTCCACCACCCGATAAGGACCTTTCCACTTTGGGGCAAGTTTTCGGGACAGGCCCTGACCGGTTTGCTCCACGCGAAGGTAAACTTTCTCCAACCTCGAAATCGGCATCTGCCGAGCGCTTGTCATATTGCCCCTTCCGACTCTCTGCTGCCATGGAGGAGACCTCGCGAGCCAGCTCATGAGACACCCGCAGACGAAGTTCAAGCTCCTCCCTGTAGTTCTCGAGTGTGCCGTAGTAAGGAAGCTGAGGGCGCGTCAACAGCTCCTGCGGGAGATCCGGGTCTCTGCCATACACAAGGTAGAATGGAGTCTCGTTGGTACTCTCGTGTGTAGCGGTATTGTACGCAAACATTACATAGGGAAGCCAAACGTCCCAGTCTTTTTGGTCCTTTGCGACCAGATGTGAAAGCAACCCCTTTACGGTCTGGTTCAGCCTCTCGACTGCTCCGTTAGCTTCGGGATGGTAGGGGGTTGTCCGAAGCCTCTCTACCCCAAGAAGCTTGCAGACCTCTGTCATTAATCCCGACACGAAGTTACTGCCTTGATCAGTCAGAAGCTGGTGCGGTACCCCATGCTTTAGCACGATCTTTTCAACAAAAGCCCTCGCCACCGTCTCCGCTTTCTGATCAAACAAAGGGAGGGCCTCGGCGAATCTCGTGAGGTGGTCGACGAACATGAGGATGTATCGGTGACCATCGGCCGTACAGGGCAACGGTCCCACAATATCCATTGCCGTTCTCTCAAACGGCCGAGTCACCTCACCGAACACCTGCAGAGGCGCCCTCTTTCTCTGTTTCGAGGTCTTCCGGAGTTGGCAGGATTCGCAGCATGCGCAATAGTGCTTAATTTCCTTCCTCATGTCACTCCAGAAGAATGACTTTTCGATCTTTTGTCGTGTTTTCTTTTCTCCAAAGTGACCTGCGTACGGGGCATTGTGAAATGCCTTCAATACGTCAGGCACCATACATGCTGGCACAACGAATCTCTCCGAGAGGCACCCTCGGCGACTGCCCTCTCGCTCTTGGGAAATCTTGCAAAGCAAGCCCTGGTCATTCATTTTGTACTCCGATTGGAGTGCTGGCTCCGAGGGAAGTCGCCTGAGCAAGGCCTCAAGAGAGGGATCATTTTGTTGTTCCTCCCTTAGCCTCTCTTCGCTTATGGTTGGAACGTAAGATGTTACCAACTTAACGTGGGCCGGAGGGTCACGCTCGGGAGTTCTACGGCTCAGGGCGTCTGCATTAGTGTGCGCTTTTCCCGCTTTGTGCTCTACCTCGAAGTTGTATTCCTGAAGCTGCAGGTTCCACCTCGCCAGCCGAGAACTCGGGTCTCGCATGTTCATTAGCCATTTTAGAGGGCGGCAATCCGTGGTGATCTTCAAATCGCGACCATACAAGTAGCATCGAAAATGCCGGACCGCCCATACCAATGCTAAACATTCTTTTTCAGTCGCGCTGTACGACTGCTCGGCCTTGTTCAGCTGGCGACTTGCGAATGCCACCGGGTGCTCGTGCCCATTGTGTCTCTGGGACAGAACCGCCCCAAGGGCGTACTGTGACGCGTCTGTGGCGAGAACAAACGGAATACGGAAGTCGGGGTACCTCAGGATCGGAGCCTCGACCAGTCTCTGCTTTAAACTTTGAAAGGCGCCCTCGGCATCGTCAGTCCACTCGAACTTTACATTTTTGGCCGTCAGGCGTGTGAGTGGTTTCGCTTCCCTAGAGAACTGGTTGATGTGTCGGCGGTAGTACACGATAAGGCCCAAGAACTCCCGGACCTCTCGCAGGTTCGTCGGGCGAGGAAAGCTCTGCACGGAGCTCACCTTCTCTGGGTCCGGTCGAACTCCCGCCGCGGACACCATGTGTCCGAGGTATTTCACCTCCGCCTTCAGGAACTGACATTTTTTTGGCTTTAGTTTTAAACCCGCGCCCCTAAGACGCCGAAGCACACTTTCGACATCTTTCTTGTGCTGATCAAAGGTCTCGCTGTATATGACAATGTCGTCCATGTACACGTGGCAGACCTGACCCACCAGCCCTTCTAGCACCACGTCCGCAGTACGCTGCCACACCGCGGGGCTATTTACGAGCCCCATAGGCATCCTGGTCCACTGGTAGTGCCCGTTAGTCGTGTTGAACGCTGTCTTTTCTTTGTCAGTGGGATCCATTTCAATCTGCCAAAATCCAGAGGCCATGTCTACCACAGAGAAATATCTGGCCGACCCCAACTGAGACAGCGTCTCCTGGATATTTGGCAGAGGGTATGGGTCCACACGTGTCACGCTGTTCAACTTCCGGTAGTCGACGACAAATCGAAACGATCCGTCCGCCTTCTCGACCAAGAGCGCCGGCGACCCCCAGGGCGACTTGGAATGCTCCACTATGCCCGCCTTCATCATGCCTCCCACCTGGCGATCCATCTCCTCCCTCTGTGAATACGGAATACGGTACGCCCGCTGATACACAGGCGTGGCGTCACCGGTGTTAATCCGGTGCTTGATCTCCCCGCACTGCCCTAGGTCTAGATTGGTCCTGGCAAAGACGCCCGCATATCGTCTTATCACCTGCCGGAGCTCGACCAACTCCTCTCCGGTCACATGAGCAATGTCGAAAAGGGAATCAATCTCCGCGTCTGAGAATGCCTCGGCGGTCTTCTGAACTGCACAACGCATTCCACCTCAGCACTGAGCTCCGCGCCATGAAACAGTGCTACATTCTTGTTCCGAGGCAGTGTCAACTCTTCCAACGTGAAATTGGCTATCCGCACAGGTACCCGGAGGTTTTCAGTTACGTGGACCAGCGCCGATGCTCCCGCGAGTCCGTGTACCGATAGCGGGCCGGTCTCCACAACGCCCAGCTCTCCCGCAGCGATTGGTTTGGCCAGTTTGGCCCAACACACGACTTCAGACATCGCAGGTATAGTGCAAGGACTGGCAAGGCGCACCGAAACGCCCGCTGGAGTAACCCGCCCCGCACCAACACTGTCGCCATGCTCAGTCGCAGGAGCAGTCCGCCAATTCCAGATGGGAATCTCGTTTTCACCGACCCTCAAAACTTTTCGCGTTGTGAGAAGGTCGATGCGCTGACTGGAAAGGACGTCCTGACCCAAAATCCCGTCAACGGGAACGGCCGGGCCGTCCGCAACCACGTAGCATGCGTGATCAAATCGGTGCTCCCCCAAAGCGAACTGCATCAAGAAACACCCTCTGATGTCAATTTCCTCCCCGGTTATTCCTACTAATGGCCCGTGGCTCATGTTCGCAACGGCCGGAGATTTTTCATTAGCCTCAGTTACCTTCTGCAGCACGCTCTCACGAATCAAAGTCACCCGTGATCCAGTGTCAACGAGCAAGTTAACGCCGAAACCATTAACACTGCACGCGATCACGGGGCTCGTCTCCCTTGAATACCGGATGACAGCTACCGGCTTCGCGACCACCTTGGGCGCCGGTTCCCCGCGGCCTCCTGCCCTGTCTTTCGCCCTTTTTGCGCCTTTCCCTTTCCGACTACTAACGACTGCCGCCCCCTCTTCCTCCCTAGCAGAGGGGACGTCTATACGTTTTTTGGATACGTTTGCGAACGATCCTCTGCGGGTCGCTCTCCACAGCTGCGAGCCATGTGCCCGACCCTGCCGCACGCATAACAGGTTGGAGGGCCGGTCGACCTGCCCGGGCGTCTGTTGAACGACGGCAATCGCGTTTGTTCCATCAACATCTTCTCGATGTTACTTAGCCTTTCTTTGAGTTCCTGCAACTCGGTTTTCTCCTTTCCGTCACCCTCACTCACTAGCCGGATTCCCGCGATGCCGTTGCTCAACGACTCGTTCGCCTCCTCCCTAGCAGCAAAGTCTACCGCGTCGTCGAAACTCTTAGGGTCACGTGACATGACAAACCTCCGAACAGGATCCCGGAGCCCAGCCACAAACTGAGAGCGCACCTGCTCGAGCAACAATTCTTGTCTCATTTTCGACTTCGCGTCCGGAGAGCCGTCCGAATCCATCACCGTAGCCTGAGCGAGTATCTGAACGCGAGTCGCGAACGTTCGCACGTCTTCACTCGGGAGCTGCCTCGCCCCCATAAACCTCTGCACGCGAATCGTTAGCGGTTCGGTGTCGAAACGGCTCAGGAGAACCTGTTTGAGCTCCGTGAACGTCTTAGCCGACCTGGCCTTCGCGTCATTCCATACGAATTCTTTCGCAGCCCCCAACATCTTACATTTACATAAGCACAGCGTGGTGGCGTCATTCCAGAGCCCCATAGTAGCCACTTGCTCCACAACAGTCAAAAACTCTTTAACTGAGCCGTCACCCCCAAAACTTGGGATTAGGTTGCTTAATGCAAGCAGACTAGGAGCCATTGCACTACTGCTTGCGGCAGAATTCCCGGAAAGAGCCATGCCGGCCAACACACAGACCAAACGTGCTCGAAATCCCGTGGCACTCCTCCAGCTCTCTCTGGCAAAGGGGATCCAGACAAGTCGGGTCAATGCCAACCGCCAAAAGTTAAATGGATCCCACCGCTGCCACCAATGTGATGATCGCTACCGGAGGTAGCGGTTACACCACCCTTGGGGTCCCTTTTGGGGTAGAGAGGAGAAGAAATGCCACGAGACTCGGATTTAAATTAGGACGTTTATTGTCCGACTGGGGACGTAAGGTGTCCGCTCACCCGCTTGGGCCGGCGCTTGGAACCTGGCAGGTTGCACGTCATTCTCTCGTGTCGTGGCCTCTTGTCACACGGCACGGGCTGGTGAGGTCGGGCTGTGGCTGCTTGTCACCCGGCACGGGCTGGTGAGGTCTGGCTGTGGCTCCTTGTCAGCAGGCACGGGCTGGTGAGGTCTGGCTGTGGCTGCTTGTCACCCGGCACGGGCTGGTGAGGTCTGGCTGTGGCTCCTTGTCAGCAGGCACGGGCTGGTGAGGTCTGGCTGTGGCTGCTTGTCAGCAGGCACGGGCTGGTGAGGTCTGACTGTGGCTGCTTGTCAGCAGGTCGCTCGCCGACGTCCGTCCCGGGACAAGCTTCAGTCGCCGAGCCCCGACGGCCGATGCCTTTCAGTCCTTTTGTTTCGTTCCCTCCCTGGCAATCGGGGCAGGCCTCGATTGGGACGCTCTTGATCTCCTCCTCGTTCTCGAGCCTTTTTCCCCTTCCGGAACCTCCGTGACGCTCTTCATCTCCTCCTCGTTCTCGAGCTTTTTCCCCCTTCCGGAACCTTGACGGACGCCAACCTCTAAACCCGTCAGGGTCACCAATTTTTACAGTCCCCGGAGACGCCACCCGTCGAAGATGATCCGCACGTGCAACACAAAAAGCGCGGAAACGCGCCAGACAAAAATAAGCCTCGCGTCGCCAGACAGCCGAAGGTTAGCCCTCTCCTTGACCCCATACCTCGTCTCCTTGGAACGGAGGGCGCGCTGAGGATTAAGATTAGCCACGGTGTCCCCACGTCCGGTCACGGATAATCCACCAAAGTTGTTCTCGGGGAAGGTCCCCAGTTTGTGCGCACTTCACACTTTCAAGTCGCGCCAGATTGAGCCGCCATAGCCGACCTTCTCTTGTCTTACCGAGATGCCGAGCCACTGAAGCGGGCATTGACCAGCCTCCACAAAGGCCTTGGCTGGGGAGAAGGACACTGCTGTAGCACCTAAAGTGGCAGTAACCTGTCCTGCTATCGCAATGATGAAGTGAAGCGAACGGAATAAGAGGGAACAAAAACTGACGGTCGGTTATGGCGGCGCCCATGCACAGCTGCCTGAATGCGTCTATTAGCCCCGAGAGCGAACACAAGCGTCGCTGCGGTCGCCGCGCCCGGATTGGGTGAGGTGTACCGTGACGTCAGGGGGAGTACTCCGCTCCGCGATCTCGCATCGGCTCGCTTCCCAGCACCGGTTTCCTGGTTTGGCGTTGTGTGCCGCAAGCTCTTCGAGAAACGGGACGTCGTTTACCTGGTGTGCAAGACGTTGAGTTAGGCCGATATTGACGTGCTTCCGTACATTTTATAAGCCTGCTTGTCCCTTTTAACTATAAAATTGGGTTAAAAATCCCGAAAGCTATCGGCGGAGGCAATTCCGCCGATGAACCTCCCCGTCCGTCCACACGACACAAGGCAATCTTGCGAGGGGTCGGTGAAGCGGTGGCGCGAGTGTTTCAGACGCTGGAATTCTGTTCCTTGCACGTTCATGATTTAAGACGATATTACATCCCGCTTTCAAGGCATTTGAAGTGGCATTTATATCATGCGCCTTTGGGTGGTCGGCAAATTAGCTCGCGACCCTGACTCTGCGCTGCCACTCTGCATGCGCTGGTTCGCAGATGTTTTAAAGGCCCTGCGTCTGATGATCTTGAAAGTGCTCGTGGAACAGGGTTGTTTTAAATAAATGTAGCTTCTTCGTAAATTAATTATATAGTTTACACATGCATGCAGGCATATTTCTTAGAAGCTGCACAATTACCGGAAATTAGTTTGTATGGTAGCAGCTAAACCGGCCGAATTTCCCCCAGTTGTCTGTATGATATTTATTGAACTGCCAAACTATGCACGGCAATAGTGCCGTAATATGGAATGTTTATACTTTTTCCTGACATTCTTTATTCCAGCCTTGGGTATTCCGAAAATACACCGTTTAGTCTGAATTGTCATTTCCAATTAAAAGGGACACTGCTGCAGGTCCCCAAAAGCTTCCTCAGCCTCCAGACTCCCTACAGCTGGACTCTCTGACTGCAGAGGAAAACAGGAGTAAAAGCAAGCATTCGAACGTCTGTCCAGTGGTAGATGCAGCACTAGCAGAAGAAAACGTGGGACCTGTGAAGGGCGACAGTCTGCGTGAGAAAAACTTCAGGTATTTCAGCTTCAGAACAATTCGATTTAAGTAAAATTTCAATTTTAGGTCTTAAGGGGCTAATAACGAGCTAGACACCTTCGCTTACGTTTGTTATGCATTACTTGAGGGTTGATATAAACAAGTCCACAGATACCACCCGTGTAGTCCATTGAAATACTATCGAATCCAGCAAAGGTCAAATGCGAGCAATGTATATAATAAATGTTCCTTGTTTTTTTTTTTTTTACTTTGCCCCTGCACTTGGGCTGTCTTACTTGTAATTCTCTCTTCATGGCCCAGACTGTAATTAACATGTTGCTTGAGCAGTATGCTGCTTTTCTGCTTCGGCGATCTTGTTTAAAAACAGAGGTACAAAAATATACATAACCTGCCAATTCATTCAGACCATCAGCAGCATTTATTGTGCGAGATGTAAATCTATAGTGATGCTCCTGCAATTGTGGCCATATTTCTTTATTTTCATATACCAGCTGTGATTCATGCGTTGCTTGCCCTGACAATCATGCTTAAAATGTTGGTTGAAGTTTCGCCTGTAGCTACAGGCCATACCTCAATAAAGGCAGATATAAAAATGTACACTTCCTACGAAAAACACGCCAAAGAAATTAAATAGAAACGAGCGCGCCGTCAGCTAGCGTCGTCACAGCCTCCACAGGGCGAGCGGGCCGAGTCGGGGAAAAATTCTCTCCTCGCCGTGACGTCACCCCGGTTCGCCGTAAGGGGGCGCCACGCGAACTTCTCGGGGCTAATACCCAGTGGCCCCAGGGATCTCCGGGGGCGTCGCGTGGGCTTTCCTCCCGCTTACAGCAAATAACCAGTCATGAACCGATAGCACAACTGAACATTTGTTGCTACACTCAAGAAATTTGAAGGTAAAGCATTACGTAAAGACAATTTATGATTAAGTTTAAATAAACTCAGTTTAGTGGCTCATTTATATTAAAAAAAGCCGCTAATATAGCGGTCGTAAACACCCAGCATATGTCTCCAAAGCGGATTTTGTCTGCATCCCACTTCCCATATTTTCCTTTCTGCTGCTTTAAGACTCTCCTGAATTGTCTCTCCCTTATCCGCATTCTTACTGTTGCCCAAATATTTCGAACCCAGTTATTCTTCTTTACACATAAGCAACGTTACTGGAGCAAGCGCAGTTTCACAGCTCCGCCTGCGACGTGGGCGCAGTGGCGGTCACGAGAACTAGCAGCGCTGCAGTCGAGTCTTGCTTTCGGTTTGTCTGGCCCGCCATGTTTGAATAGCAATACTTGAACTTGGGCGAGTTGTTGATTCATACTTACACTTCACAGCGCAAAGAAACAGACGTACACAAAAAAAAAATTTCAAACGCCCAAAGAAAGAATACTCGCAGTGCGCTGACTCTGATCTCTGTGGTGTATTACACTTCATCTTTATCATCTTTATCATCTTTTTTTTTTTTTTTTTGCTGTTATACACATGGAAGTGAAAAAAATAAAGGAAGAAAAGGAAAAGAAAAGGAAGCTCTCAACGCAGTGATAGCAGACAACGCGCGAGACCGGGAAGCAAAATTCGACTGCAGCGCCGCTAGTTCTCGTGACCGCCACTTGGGTCACTCGTCTCTGCAGGCGAGAAGCTGCGAAACTGAGCTTGCTCCAGTAACGTTGCACATATGGGCGACACAAAACGTCGGAATCTCGCAACAAGCGCAGTGGGCATCCCGGGAGGGGAGTTGCGTTACCTTTCCTACACCCACCGCCACTCACTCGAGTCGCGGGGAGCATGCATGACGAGGTAGTGGAACTCCGTCTTCAAACGTATACTTCAGTTTCAGATTTTACCACTCCGTATAGAAGGCATGCGCACGCGCAAAACTCTTCTTTGAAAAAAAAAATGAAGTCGATGTAGCGCGTTTTTGGTGGGCGAAAGCAGTCAGTTTGGTTTTTGAAACCCAGACATAAACTAATTTAGACTTCGACCTGCGTCCCTAACACGCTGTTTCTCCTCAAAAAGGAGTAAAATGGCGGACGGGAGCGGCGTAATCAGATATTGTTCGTTTTGACCCCGATTCACGCGCGGGCTATATAATAATAAACAAAAAAAAAAAAACCTAAAAGGAAGATGATGCAACGGCGGCACTCCAGTTATCCCCAATCTATGAGCAAAGGTAAAAGATAACCATAACTTGCAATAAAAAAAAAAAGAAAACAATCACAAGAGGCACCGACGAAATTAAATTATCGCCTGCAGCGCGCGAGCCGTTTGTTTTTCTGCTTTTATCGGTAGTGACCCGTGCCGAGTCTTAGCTGGGGAGAATTTACGATGGTAATCTCGGGGCAGCGAACATTTTCTCTTTTTTTTTTTCCTCTCTAAATCTTGAAACACGGGTGGTTGTTCCTTCTCTCCCGTCGAATAAAACAAGCTGGAGGCCGACGGCTGAGTAGGAGACGGGGGATAATATTATGACACGTCACAAATGTTTAGCGCCGAAATTACGCCGTGGGTAGGAGCCAATTTTTCCCGTGACCCCTTGCTTGCGTTTACTTTTTTTTTAGGATCTTGGTTTAGTAAGGGCTTTTTTTGTGATTTTGCAATTTGGCACCTTTTAACCCGCCCCCCCCCCCCTTTTCCTTCTATCCCTAGCTCTTTTTTCCCATAAAAAGAAACAAACGAAAAAACGTGATATGAGTCTTTATTACCTGCCAGGATCAAGGTGTATGGCGTCAAATCAGCACCCAATAAATATTTCGCAACAGGCAGGAGTGTATAACAGAACCAAAATTATAAACTGAAGCCGAATCTAATAGAACCGGGTTTAAGATTGTGCTTGGAGTGTGGGATTTTTTTTTTTTTCCTGATTTGTTCATTTAACTCCGTTTCTGACAGATAAACGGACAGTGCGGCGGAAACGACGTACACGTTAGAACAGCCAGCCTTCGTTCTTGCACAATGTGATCATGCTCTCTGCAGATATTCGCACGCGTAGGGTTGAGTTAGGCGATGAATGAGGGGGGATTTATCGGTTCAGCAATCGCGAGGCTTCCAGCGCCCAACCAGTTTATCGAAGAACAAAGTGTAGCAACACATTTTTGGTTTTTCGGTCATCATAAAAACTACAATTTACTGTTGTCATTATTTTACTGACGAAAACATGTCTGAAAGGGGTTTCATACTTAAAAAAAAAGCAGATTGGTGTTGACGACCGGCACCCTTGGTGAGCCTGATTTTTAACCAACAGATGGCAATGGGATCGCCTTCTAGACCTGTAAATCACCGCAATACATCGTTTGTTGTCGCACTTCTATACAGTGTAGTATTTTTCTTTATCCTGAAATTTACATCTCTCGTCGTTTACTTGTTTTTATCTGTCCGAGTTTTCTGTAAAAATTGGGTTGTGTGTATGTTTATACAGCCTAGAACTTGGTCTGCCTCACAGGGGCGACGAGTCTCCCAGCTGTAGATGAGAAATTTAGCCAGTGCGGTACAACCGCAAGCCTGGGGTCTTTAACGTGCACCACGCAGTAGTGATACACGACCGCACGCCGGTACGATGCTCATCCAGATCGAAACGGGCAGGGGTGGGGCTCGAACTCAGGATCCCTGGGTTCTGCAGCGCGAGCTTTCGCTCCACGTGCTCCGAGCTGGTGTGCGCTAGACCACTCGGCCACCGATCCCCCCCGAGTTTTCTGTAGAAAACGACTCGGCTGTTCCCGTGCAAAGGGTGGAGATGCCTACCCTAGGAGCTCACCTCTCCAGCAAATGTTGTGAAAACAAGACGCGCAAATCGTCCTGAGTTAATGGCGACTCAAAGTCTCGACAAAACCACCGACTCGCCGAAAATTACCACATTGCCGGTGCGCACCTAGCATTCCCGGGATCTCTTTGAAGGCCAATTTTGAATATTTCCTCGTGTTCATTCCCTTCTGTGTTCCTGAGTCTCGGGTTTTATACCTTGTACGAGGGGTCGGTCGTTTCGTCGCGTCGTGCGTGTGTTTGGCTCTTTGTGAATTTGCGAAAGAACATAACGACGTGATAGACGTGGGATTACAAAATTCGAGACCCTGAAAATAAACATCACAAGAATTAAAACAAATCAACTTCTTTTTATATCGGGTGTTTCATTTAGGTTTGTGGGATATTGATTTTAGCCAAAACCCGTTAGACTGGGACACACAAAAAATAACTTTCAGGTGTAGATGTTGAGTTTGGTAAACCTCTAGTAGGTAAATCTACTAGTACTGGTGTCTTACGCTTAATGAATAACAAAAGTAATGCCAAGATAAGAATTCTCTCGAAATAGCTTACTCCTGGGTTATCTTGTGTCGCGCGTAAAAGAGCACGAGCTGAATCTCACTGGGACTATCAACGAAAACAGTAAAAATAAATAAGCGTGTCGTCACGCGAAGAAAATATATATTGTATATATGCAGAAGGTAAGCTTTGTTTCACCAAATACTTGATTAGTAAAGCATTTGGTTTCACTGTAAGTGCCAGCGAAGTGCACTCTAAAAGCGCGAGCATTCTGTACTGAACAAGCTCACTTACTCGGTAGAGGCGTTTGAAGAAGGGAGCTCGCTTTTATAGCTTTTGCTACCCTCAAACCTAAATTGATTTAGGCGCGAAATGCTATGGCATTTAAAACAAGATTGTAATTACCTTTCTTATTTCCTGTTTCTTAAAAATTCCGCCTGTATTTTTTGTCTTTTTTTCCCGTTAACGTGCCATTTCCTAGGAATCCGACAAAGTGTTTCATGACAAAAGCCACCTAATCAAAGGTGTAAAAAATCAAGTGCGAACACGCACACACACTACAAATGCAATGTCCTGACGCATTTGAAATTAGACTTCAGTTTTTAGACAACGGGAGTTTCGAACTCCGAGATTGTTGCCCACTGTAGATGACAAAATTCGCCGGTGAAGTGCGACCGCTAGCCTGGGTTCACGCAGTAGTAATACACGACAGCATGCCGGTGTGATTCTTATCTATACTTTGCTGAAACTGAGACTGCAGCCAAAGTTACAAGGGCGAGGTAACCCGTGCTCCTAGCTTTGCTCGCTTTGTGGAATAACTTTTTAAAGCAGCGACCTTGTGCTCTCGTGATCGTAGCATGGTCTGCAGCGGAGTAGATGGGGGTATGAACTCCGTGTTCCTGCAGCAGCGTGACCTCCATGTTTTGAACGGAGCCCGTGCAAGTACATTTTTCCACGTTCTCCGAGCTGGGGTGCGCCAATATACTCGGCCTCCGATGCCCTAAAGTGACCGGATCCTGGAAAAGTGGCGCCAAGCTCTCCGTATAGTCGCCACCTTGGTAAGTGAAATGAGAAATTTTTCTTTGACGCCTCCGTTCTTTGTGAGCCGATCTGAATTCTCTGGTGACAGGTATAGCTTTATGGAGACGTTTCTTCTATACCGAAATTTTGATATCTCAACAGCCGCGAAACAAGCGCACAAGCGTATATGCTCGACCACATGCTGTATCGGTGCTTTGAGGCACTGAGAAATCATTTTACCGTTTTGAAATACGCAAGAAGAACAATATATTTGGAAGGGCTCCATGGAGATGGGCATGATTCAGTGGTGTATCAACTTGTTTTTGGAATGCGGGAACAGAGCAACCCCCCCCCCCCCCTCCCCCGGGTCGCATATTTCTACTATTTTACAAGTGATTGGCCGAACTTTTGCCGAATCAAAAATTCGGCGCCGAATCATGGGATTCCGTGGAGCCGAAGTTTTGCCGAACTTCTCCAAAGATTCGGCAAAGATTCGGCAAAGATTCGGCAAAGATTCGGCAAAGATTCGGCAAAGATTCAGCGAAAGTACTGTAACCAGATTTAACGTTGGTATTTAGTTTTTCTCACGAAAAAAAGCTTATGGTTTTTTTCTTAACTTAAATAGAACATGTATCGCCTATTGACACACTTATTACTAAATAAGGTGATATTCTGCAAGATAATTGTATCGGTGTCGCTTTTGTGTGTTTACTTGCAATTTTAGTGTCTGCTTCCTGAAAGTGGCGTGACAAAGAGGCTGGGTAGTAGCCGGCGCAGTGATGAATCGCGCTACGAGAGTTTTGATTTTGAGACTTCATCAGCGCACGCCTCCAAGTGTGTTTACATTGTTGAAATAAAGGCGATCGATACGTTCTTACTTTCTCTGAGAGTAGCCGTATCGTGCGCGAAAACGAATGCAACGGTTGCTCAGCCTTCACCGGAAGAGATTACAATATTGTAAAGATGCGTTTGACAAAAATAATCCTTGGATAAGGGAAAAAAGAGGGACAAAGGACAAACAGAAATCTCCAAACACAGCCATATACTCTAAGAAAAAGTGAGCACCACCCCTAGTAATCGTGCGTTTTGACGGCTGCAACTACCCCACAGGCTTACTTAACTAGCTTGATGTAAAAATTAAATAGCGCAAAGGTTAGACAAAGGACAAAGGACAGAACATGTAGACAGGACAAGCGCTAACTCACAACTGGCGTTTTAATAGAAAAGAAGAGAAGGAAGCAGCATAGAAATACGTCGAAAAAGGGAGAAAAAAAGGAAGAAAAAGGTTTATAATAAAAGGAAAAAGTGAAAGGTATATACAAGAATGAATAAAAGAAAAGAGAAGAAAATGAGAGAAAGGGGAGCTGCGTAACTAAATTAATTCCTGGGAATATATTGAAATTAAGAAAAGGCTGTAGCTTAAAGAAAGAAGAAGTTGAGAAGACTAGAAGTTCCCGCTGAATCAACCTCAAGTTGGCCACCGAAGGTAAGTTAATTCTTTTTCAGTTAAAGCCACTGAAGGTGCACTTACACAGGCGTCTTCCTTTTCTTTGATGGTTAAGGCCTCGTAGATTTCTCTTGAAGTTTTATCGCGGAACCGTCGTAGGATTTTTGTTTTTGTCAGGATCGGTAGGCATTTACAGTCTCTAACATGTACTGCGAGATGTCCCGCTGGAGTTGAATTGAGTGAGGAGGCGTGTTCCCGCAACCTGGTGTTGACGCAGCGGCCTGTCTGCCCGACGTATATCTTGCCACAAGTGAACGGTATTTCATAAATTACCTGGCTTTGGCAAGGTACATATAATTGCTTGTGTTTGACGGTGCACGGTACTTCTCGATCTTGCGGATTATTTATCTTTGGACATAGCTTCTTGAGCTTGTTAGGAGCTGAAAATATGACAGGGATGCTATATCTAGACGCCACCTTTTTCAGGTTATGCGACACCTGGTGGATATAGGGTATCACTGCAGGACGCTGTCTTGGGGGTTTTGTATTTTCCTTTCCCTTTCGAGGGCGGATCATTCTTTCAACTGCCTCACACAAGATGGTATTTGAATAGCCAGAAGTCGCAAGCCGTTGTAATTGCTCTTCAAAGCTCTTTCCCGCCTTGTGTTCGCACGATTTCTTGAGGGCCGCGTTGAGACAGTTGTTGATGATTCCCGTCTTTATGAGCTTTGAATGCGAAGACTCATATTGAAGTAATCTTTTCTTCGACCTTGGTTTATACATCCAACACGAGTGGTATACTTGGAATTTTAGTTGTAGATCGAGAAATTGTAGGGAGAAGTCTGTAGGTAGCTCGTAGGTAAACTTTAGACCTTGAGAATTTTGCATAAAGATTGCTCGGATGTTGTTGATTTGCGTCTCCTCTTTTTCACCCAGTTTTTTGCTTAGAAGCACAAGATAGTCGTCAACGTACCTGTATACTTTTGGTACCTGGTCGTTGGTTATTTGCTGAGCGATGGCTCGATCGCACTGAGACAAGAAGATGTCGCATAGCACCGGAGCTACGCAGGAACCGATGCAGATTCCCTTCTTTTGCAGGTAGTGATTGTTGTCAAAAGTGACGACTGTGGATGCAAGGTAGTATGTCAGCAGTTCCATGAATGAATCCAGATGTAAGCCAGAGTTGTTTTGGAAAGAAACTGTACCATTGTGCTCAATACAATCTCTAACGGCTTCGAACAGACGGTCATGAGGTATGGAATAGAACAAATCTTCCACGTCAAGGGAGAAACCGTATCTTACTTGTTGGTTGTTATTTTTTAGAAAATGTATAATTTCTTCTGAATTATGAATCAGAAAAGGATCTTCAAGTCGAAGAGCAGATAAGTTATTGAAAATGAACCGTGAGATTGCTCCTTGCCATGAACCTCTTTCTGTGACAACGACTCGGAATGGACATTCTATTTTGTGCGTCTTTGCCGTGAAAAACATATCCAAAAATTCTTTTTTGGCAGTAGTAATTTGTTTTTTCAGGTGAGTCAGGACATGTCTGGAGCAAAGTTGAAGTACTTTAGCTTTTACTTTTTTTATGTTAATGTCTTGTAACTTTTTAAAGTTTTTCTGGATGGCTACTTCTGCCTTTTCCATATAAGTGGTGTTTGAACACACTACAAATCCTCCTTCTTTATCGGAAACTAGGAGGTTTAAATTTTGTTGTTTAAAATATTTTTCCACTCTAATATTTTTTGTCTTGACCTCAGCCTGTTTGACTTTCAACAATACGTCAAGACAATCATCTACACATCTGCTTCTGTCATTATCTGGGGCTTTTCTCGTGATGTTGCGAATAGTCGACAACATCTGTACACCTTGTAAGTTCGGTGCCGTACAAAATTTGGGGCCTTTCTCAAGGACTTTGACGATTCCTGAGGGGAGGGACGGAGTGTCCAATAGTGTGATGGACTCGCCTTGATGTTCCTTGTGTTTAGCCCGAAGCGTTCGTAGGTGTGGTATATAGGTCCTCCAGAGCGATTCAGTCATCCTTTCTGCATTGTAGAGGAAGGACCGGTATCTTGATTCATTATTGAAGCCAGGATTGTTGTTGTTGTCACTTTGACATCTCGCAGTATGACAGAACCGCGAGGACCAAACAGGCAGGCCGGCTACCAGGGTATGAACGGTTTATTTCGGGCCCGCGTGGAACTATATATAGCGCTCCACGGACCAATGCCAACGCAGTTAATAAAACAAACAAAAGGCGGATAACAGTAAGTCATGCTTCGGTGACTCGGCCGAAGTGATAACAATTCTCCTTCTCTTATAATTGAAGGCGATCAATGGGTTTCCGAGTCCGAGTGGACCGTCGCAGCTGGAACGGCACACAGCTGTCTTCGGGCTCGCTTGAGGTCGTGGCGTCGCCGTACAACTCGTTCGCAGGGCTCTTGGCCGAGGCTGCAGGTACCGCGGCTCGGGCCAACTGGTCAGCAGGGCTCGTGGGAGAGGGTACAGATACTGCTGAACCGCTGGCGGCGGGTGCCTCGCTGGTTTCCGCCTTGACCTCCCGTAACCGCAGTTGATCGAGATGACGGCGGACGTTGCCTCCGGGAGTAGATACCACAGTCATGCGAGCGCCGTGGTTGCTCTCCACCACCCCGGGCAACCATTTTTCACCTTGCCCGAAGTTCCGGTACCACACGGCAGCATGAGGGCGAATGGTTGGGACCTGTAAGTCAGGCGAGCACACACGTCTTGACGGCACAGCAGTGTCGACGCGCGAGCGTACTTGGAAACCGAGTAAGCGCTCGGCCGGTGATTTCCCGTCCGACAGTGGAGTGCGACGGTAAGACAGCAACACTTTCGCCAACTTCTCTTCCAAATCCCCGGTTGACAACTTGGCTAGGGACTCTTTTACCGTTCTGACCGCCCGCTCTGCCAATCCATTAGATTGTGGGTGATACGGGGCGGTTTTTAAATGCTCCACGTGATTTCGTTCCAGGAACTCGCCAAACTGCTGACTAGTAAACTGAGTCCCGTTGTCTGACACAATCGCACGTGGTAAGCCGAATCGGCTGAACATCTCTCTGAGCTCCCTTATGGTGGCTTCAGTGGTGGCCGAGCGCATTACGCATACTTCGATCCACTTAGTGTGTGAATCCACTACCACCAGCAGCATTTTGTTTTCAATTGGCCCAGCGAAATCAATGTGCAAGCGCGCCCAATTTTCTCCCGTTTCTGGCCAGTTAACAGGCGTGCTTGCTGGAGGCATAGGAGCAGCCTGTGTGCAGTTGTGACAAAGACGAGCCAGTCGTTCTACCTCACCGTCCAATCCGGGCCACCAAAACAACGTCCGGGCTACCCTTTTCATGGCCGTCGCCCCCTGGTGAGCCTCGTGGAGTAGATTGAGCATCTCTTTCTGGGCTGCCCCTGGAATGACGACTCGCTGTCCCCAGTAGAGCAGGTCCTGGACGACAGTCAACTCCTGCCTTCTGCAAAAGTAAGGATGCAGCTCATGCTGTTCTTTGGTTAGAATTTTCGGCCAGCCACGCATTACGAAGCTTTTTACTGTAGTCAGTGTTCTGTCCTCGGCACTGAGCTCTTTTAGCTGCCGTGCCGGCAGGAACGCTTCATCCATGCACTGTATCGCGAACACGTACTCTGGCAGCTCCTCCTCTCGGCTCTCCTCGGTCTGTGGAAGGGGCAATCGGCTGAGGGCGTCCGCGTTCGCGTTGAGTTTCCCGGGGCGAAATTCGATTTTGTACTGGAAGTCGCTGAGTAGAAGGGCCCACCTTTGAATTCTTCCCGATGCCAGCAGAGGTATCGGCCGGTCCTCTCTCAGCAGACCCACCAGGGGTTGGTGGTCGGTGACGAGAACGAACTGTCGACCTAGCAAGTAATCCCTGAACTTGGTCACGGCGAACACCAAGGCGAGTGCCTCTTTCTCTATTTGGGAATAATTTTTTTCTGCTGATGTCAGGCTTCGGGAACGGAAGGCGATCGGTCGGTCGACAGACCCCAATCGGTGCGACAGTACAGCTCCTACTCCTGTTGGCGAGGCATCGCATTCCAGACGGAGTGGTTTACTTGGATCAAAAAAGGTCAACACGGGAGATTTTAGCAATACTGTCTTGGCCTTTTCCACGGAGTCTCGTTGTCTCGGTCCCCATTGCCATACTTTATTTTTTTCTAAGAGCTCGTAAAGCGGTGCCAGCAGGGTAGACATATTTGGCAAAAACCGATGATAATACGTCAACAATCCAATAAAGGCCCGGAGCTCGCTGACGTTCGTAGGGCTTGGGGCCTGTCGGATGGCGTCCAGATTCTTCTCGATGGGGTGAAGCCCTTCCTGGTCCACTCTGTGGCCCAAGTAGCAAATTTCACTTTTCCTAAACGTACACTTCGACTGCCGCAGCCGCACACCCATGTCTTGAAATCGTTGCAGCACTGCCCTTAGATTTTCAGTTCCCGGCTGTTCAGCCACCAACACGTCATCCAAGTACACCTGCACTCCTGGCAGGCCGGCCAGCATGGTTTCCATTTTTCTCTGAAAAATGGCCGGAGCCGATGCAACCCCGAACGGCAACCGGTTGTACTGGAAGAGCCCGCGATGTGTATTAATCACCGCCAGTTTTTTGGAATCTTTGTCTAACGGTACCTGGTTATACGCGTCTCGCAGATCTAACGTACTGTACACTGCCCCACCACGCATCGACGCAAAAATGTCTGCTATGCTGGGCAGAGGGTACTGTTCAGTAGCACAGGCAGCATTCACAGTCAACTTAAAATCTCCGCAAATTCTAACGGATCCATCACTTTTCCGCACAGGAACGATCGGCGCCGCCCATTCTGAATGCGTTATTGGAGACAAAACTCCCGTTTGAACAAGACGGTCTAACTCCTCAGAGACCTTATCTCTCAGAGCGTAAGGAACGGGTCTTGCCTTCATGAATTTCGGGCGAGCTCCTTCATTCAGGTAGAGATGTACGGGGGGCCCCTCGATGGCTCCTAGACCGGGCTCGAACAGGTCCTGGAAGTCGCTCAGCAGGGATTCCAAATCCTGGTGGTCTCGGTGAGCGGAAACAGAGGCCACTTCTGCGCCAAGCAAGTTCAACTTGTTGATTACATCCCGGCCACAAAGGCTGGGTCCAAGGCAATCCAACACCACCAGGTTTGCAGGAACCGTGCGGCCCTGGAAAGCAACGTCCAGATGCAGCTCTCCTAAGATGGGCAATTTCCCGAGATAACAATTCAGTCTCAGTTCACTTTTTGCAAGGCTAGGCCAGCGGTTTCGGCACTGAAGATACACGTTCCGAGGAATGACGCAGACAGGAGAGCCAGTGTCTATTTCCATGCTGACGTCAATGCCTCCCCAGCAAAGCTTCTTCCTGACTGGTTGAACCAAACAGACCGTTGCAGCTTGCGACTTGATTGCGTACACCGACGAAATGCACAAGTCATCATCTTCTGCTGACGCGTCCGCCAACAACGACGACATCTGTTCCTTATCAGGTTTCCCGCTTCGCTCCCGATACCCCGTAGCTCGACACTTTCTGGCTAGGTGCCCTTGCTTTCCACAGCGAAAACACGTTTTCGTTTTGTGGCCGCAGTTTTCCCCGGTGTGTGATGAACTTCCACAGCGACCACACGCTGCTACCGAAAGGTGCTTCTCCCGCCCGTACACATTTCTTGACGGTTGTTTCACCATTTTGTGTATGGCCCCTTCCTTCGTTTCTGGCCTTTGCATTTGTTCTACTTCGGAATCAGCTGCTTCCGCTGCGGCTGCTACTCCTTCCGCCTCATTCAACGTAAGGTCCCGCCGTGACAGCAACCTTCGCTGGACGTCTCTACTTCTCACACCGCACACAATTCGATCCCGTAGCATCCGGTCAAGGCTCATGCCAAAGTTGCAGTTTTCCGCAATTTTGCGGATCTGCACAACGAACTCTCGTACGCTCTCAGTTGGTTGTTGCACGCGGTTGAAAAATTTATAGCTCTCGGCTATTTCATTGCGCTTAGGCGCGTAGTGCTGCTCTAGGAATTCCACAGCTTCTTCATACGATAACTCGTTCACCTTTCGCGGGGCACAGCTACCACTTAAGACTTCTATCGTATGCGTGCCGAGTGCCGAAACTAGCAGCGCTCTCTTGGTCTTTCCACTGGCAATAGCATTTCCCTCGAAGTATGCTTCAACGCGTACGATGTAGGAGTCCCACTTATCTCTGCTGTCGTCGAAGGCAGGCACTTGAAAGCTGGTCGGCGTCGCCATTGCCCCCGTCTCGGATCTTGAGCAGCCCTTGCCTCCTGCCCGGCGGAGTTCGGCGCCTCGTCGCCACTGTTGTCACTTTGACATCTCGCAGTATGACAGAACCGCGAGGACCAAACAGGCAGGCCGGCTACCAGGGTATGAACGGTTTATTTCGGGCCCGCGTGGAACTATATATAGCGCTCCACGGACCAATGGCAACGCAGTTAATAAAACAAACAAAAGGCGGATAACAGTAAGTCATGCTTCGGTGACTCGGCCGAAGTGATAACAGTTGTTGTTAGCTAGTAGCCAGAGGCACTCACGGAAAAAACGCACTTGTCTCCACAATTCAGAACGCAGAATCCTGCAAATCCTTTTGCTGTGGCGGAGTGATGGTCTTGCTTGGCCAAACAGTCCTCCGATGTCATGAGGTATTACGTTTTTTCTGATGGCGAATGCATAAAATCTTGCCCGGCAGGTTGACTCGGCGATTAAGAAGATATAATATGAAACAGGATCATGAGAAGAGACACACGGAAAAGGGCCCATAGTAGAAGACAGAAATTGTACTAAGATATTGAGGTGGGCTAGTTGGATATGCATGATGTAAAAATTAAATAGCGCAAAGGTTAGACAAAGGACAGAGGACAGAACATGTAGACAGGACAAGCGCTAACTCACAACTGGCGTTTTAATAGAAAAGAAGAGAAGGAAGCAGCATAGAAATACGTCGAAAAAGGAAGAAAAAAAGGAAAAAAAAGGTTTATAATAAAAGGAAAAAGTGAAAGGTATATACAAGAATGAATAAAAGAAAAGAGAAGAAAATGAGAGAAAGGGGAGCTGCGTAACTAAATTAATTCCTGGGAATATATTGAAATTAAGAAAAGGCTGTAGCTTAAAGAAAGAAGAAGTTGAGAAGACTAGAAGTTCCCGCTGAATCAACCTCAAGTTGGCCACCGAAGGTAAGTTAATTCTTTTTCAGTTAAAGCCACTGAAGGTGCACTTACACAGGCGTCTTCCTTTTCTTTGATGGTTAAGGCCTCGTAGATTTCTCTTGAAGTTTTATCGCGGAACCGTCGTAGGATTTTCGTTTTTGTCAGGATCGGTAGGCATTTACAGTCTCTAACATGTACTGCGAGATGTCCCGCTGGAGTTGAATTGAGTGAGGAGGCGTGTTCCCGCAACCTGGTGTTGACGCAGCGGCCTGTCTGCCCGACGTATATCTTGCCACAAGTGAACGGTATTTCATAAATTACCTGGCTTTGGCAAGGTACATATAATTGCTTGTGTTTGACGGTGCACGGTACTTCTCGATCTTGCGGATTATTTATCTTTGGACATAGCTTCTTGAGCTTGTTAGGAGCTGAAAATATGACAGGGATGCTATATCTAGACGCCACCTTTTTCAGGTTATGCGACACCTGGTGGATATAGGGTATCACTGCAGGACGCTGTCTTGGGGGTTTTGTATTTTCCTTTCCCTTTCGAGGGCGGATCATTCTTTCAACTGCCTCACACAAGATGGTATTTGAATAGCCAGAAGTCGCAAGCCGTTGTAATTGCTCTTCAAAGCTCTTTCCCGCCTTGTGTTCGCACGATTTCTTGAGGGCCGCGTTGAGACAGTTGTTGATGATTCCCGTCTTTATGAGCTTTGAATGCGAAGACTCATATTGAAGTAATCTTTTCTTCGACCTTGGTTTATACATCCAACACGAGTGGTATTCTTGGAATTTTAGTTGCAGATCGAGAAATTGTAGGGAGAAGTCTGTAGGTAGCTCGTAGGTAAATTTTAGACCTTGAGAATTTTGCATAAAGATTGCTCGGATGTTGTTGATTTGCGTCTCCTCTTTTTTACCTGGTTTTTTGCTTAGAAGCACAAGATAGTCGTCAACGTACCTGTATACTTTTGGTACCTGGTCGTTGGTTATTTGCTGAGCGATGGCTCGATCGCACTGAGACAAGAAGATGTCGCATAGCACCGGAGCTACGCAGGAACCGATGCAGATTCCCTTCTTTTGCAGGTAGTGATTGTTGTCAAAAGTGACGACTGTGGATGCAAGGTAGTATGTCAGCAGTTCCATGAATGAATCCAGATGTAAGCCAGAGTTGTTTTGGAAAGAAACTGTACCATTGTGCTCAATACAATCTCTAACGGCTTCGAACAGACGGTCATGAGGTATGGAATAGAACAAATCTTCCACGTCAAGGGAGAAACCGTATCTTACTTGTTGGTTGTTATTTTTTAGAAAATGTATAATTTCTTCTGAATTATGAATCAGAAAAGGATCTTCAAGTCGAAGAGCAGATAAGTTATTGAAAATGAACCGTGAGATTGCTCCTTGCCATGAACCTCTTTCTGTGACAACGACTCGGAATGGACATTCTATTTTGTGCGTCTTTGCCGTGAAAAACATATCCAAAAATTCTTTTTTGGCAGTAGTAATTTGTTTTTTCAGGTGAGTCAGGACATGTCTGGAGCAAAGTTGAAGTACTTTAGCTTTTACTTTTTTTATGTTAATGTCTTGTAACTTTTTAAAGTTTTTCTGGATGGCTACTTCTGCCTTTTCCATATAAGTGGTGTTTGAACACACTACAAATCCTCCTTCTTTATCGGAAACTAGGAGGTTTAAATTTTGTTGTTTAAAATATTTTTCCACTCTAATATTTTTTGTCTTGACCTCAGCCTGTTTGACTTTCAACAATACGTCAAGACAATCATCTACACATCTGCTTCTGTCATTATCTGGGGCTTTTCTCGTGATGTTGCGAATAGTCGACAACATCTGTACACCTTGTAAGTTCGGTGCCGTACAAAATTTGGGGCCTTTCTCAAGGACTTTGACGATTCCTGAGGGGAGGGACGGAGTGTCCAATAGTGTGATGGACTCGCCTTGATGTTCCTTGTGTTTAGCCCGAAGCGTTCGTAGGTGTGGTATATAGGTCCTCCAGAGCGATTCAGTCATCCTTTCTGCATTGTAGAGGAAGGACCGGTATCTTGATTCATTATTGAAGCCAGGATTGTTGTTGTTAGCTAGTAGCCAGAGGCACTCACGGAAAAAACGCACTTGTCTCCACAATTCAGAACGCAGAATCCTGCAAATCCTTTTGCTGTGGCGGAGTGATGGTCTTGCTTGGCCAAACAGTCCTCCGATGTCATGAGGTATTACGTTTTTTCTGATGGCGAATGCATAAAATCTTGCCCGGCAGGTTGACTCGGCGATTAAGAAGATATAATATGAAACAGGATCATGAGAAGAGACACACGGAAAAGGGCCCATAGTAGAAGACAGAAATTGTACTAAGATATTGAGGTGGGCTAGTTGGATATGCATGATGTAAAAATTAAATAGCGCAAAGGTTAGACAAAGGACAGAGGACAGAACATGTAGACAGGACAAGCGCTAACTCACAACTGGCGTTTTAATAGAAAAGAAGAGAAGGAAGCAGCATAGAAATACGTCGAAAAAGGAAGAAAAAAAGGAAGAAAAAGGTTTATAATAAAAGGAAAAAGTGAAAGGTATATACAAGAATGAATAAAAGAAAAGAGAAGAAAATGAGAGAAAGGGGAGCTGCGTAACTAAATTAATTCCTGGGAATATATTGCAATTAAGAAAAGGCTGTAGCTTAAAGAAAGAAGAAGTTGAGAAGACTAGAAGTTCCCGCTGAATCAACCTCAAGTTGGCCACCGAAGGTAAGTTAATTCTTTTTCAGTTAAAGCCACTGAAGGTGCACTTACACAGGCGTCTTCCTTTTCTTTGATGGTTAAGGCCTCGTAGATTTCTCTTGAAGTTTTATCGCGGAACCGTCGTAGGATTTTCGTTTTTGTCAGGATCGGTAGGCATTTACAGTCTCTAACATGTACTGCGAGATGTCCCGCTGGAGTTGAATTGAGTGAGGAGGCGTGTTCCCGCAACCTGGTGTTGACGCAGCGGCCTGTCTGCCCGACGTATATCTTGCCACAAGTGAACGGTATTTCATAAATTACCTGGCTTTGGCAAGGTACATATAATTGCTTGTGTTTGACGGTGCACGGTACTTCTCGATCTTGCGGATTATTTATCTTTGGACATAGCTTCTTGAGCTTGTTAGGAGCTGAAAATATGACAGGGATGCTATATCTAGACGCCACCTTTTTCAGGTTATGCGACACCTGGTGGATATAGGGTATCACTGCAGGACGCTGTCTTGGGGGTTTTGTATTTTCCTTTCCCTTTCGAGGGCGGATCATTCTTTCAACTGCCTCACACAAGATGGTATTTGAATAGCCAGAAGTCGCAAGCCGTTGTAATTGCTCTTCAAAGCTCTTTCCCGCCTTGTGTTCGCACGATTTCTTGAGGGCCGCGTTGAGACAGTTGTTGATGATTCCCGTCTTTATGAGCTTTGAATGCGAAGACTCATATTGAAGTAATCTTTTCTTCGACCTTGGTTTATACATCCAACACGAGTGGTATTCTTGGAATTTTAGTTGTAGATCGAGAAATTGTAGGGAGAAGTCTGTAGGTAGCTCGTAGGTAAATTTTAGACCTTGAGAATTTTGCATAAAGATTGCTCGGATGTTGTTGATTTGCGTCTCCTCTTTTTTACCTGGTTTTTTGCTTAGAAGCACAAGATAGTCGTCAACGTACCTGTATACTTTTGGTACCTGGTCGTTGGTTATTTGCTGAGCGATGGCTCGATCGCACTGAGACAAGAAGATGTCGCATAGCACCGGAGCTACGCAGGAACCGATGCAGATTCCCTTCTTTTGCAGGTAGTGATTGTTGTCAAAAGTGACGACTGTGGATGCAAGGTAGTATGTCAGCAGTTCCATGAATGAATCCAGATGTAAGCCAGAGTTGTTTTGGAAAGAAACTGTACCATTGTGCTCAATACAATCTCTAACGGCTTCGAACAGACGGTCATGAGGTATGGAATAGAACAAATCTTCCACGTCAAGGGAGAAACCGTATCTTACTTGTTGGTTGTTATTTTTTAGAAAATGTATAATTTCTTCTGAATTATGAATCAGAAAAGGATCTTCAAGTCGAAGAGCAGATAAGTTATTGAAAATGAACCGTGAGATTGCTCCTTGCCATGAACCTCTTTCTGTGACAACGACTCGGAATGGACATTCTATTTTGTGCGTCTTTGCCGTGAAAAACATATCCAAAAATTCTTTTTTGGCAGTAGTAATTTGTTTTTTCAGGTGAGTCAGGACATGTCTGGAGCAAAGTTGAAGTACTTTAGCTTTTACTTTTTTTATGTTAATGTCTTGTAACTTTTTAAAGTTTTTCTGGATGGCTACTTCTGCCTTTTCCATATAAGTGGTGTTTGAACACACTACAAATCCTCCTTCTTTATCGGAAACTAGGAGGTTTAAATTTTGTTGTTTAAAATATTTTTCCACTCTAATATTTTTTGTCTTGACCTCAGCCTGTTTGACTTTCAACAATACGTCAAGACAATCATCTACACATCTGCTTCTGTCATTATCTGGGGCTTTTCTCGTGATGTTGCGAATAGTCGACAACATCTGTACACCTTGTAAGTTCGGTGCCGTACAAAATTTGGGGCCTTTCTCAAGGACTTTGACGATTCCTGAGGGGAGGGACGGAGTGTCCAATAGTGTGATGGACTCGCCTTGATGTTCCTTGTGTTTAGCCCGAAGCGTTCGTAGGTGTGGTACATAGGTCCTCCAGAGCGATTCAGTCATCCTTTGTGCATTGTAGAGGAAGGACCGGTATCTTGATTCATTATTGAAGCCAGGATTGTTGTTGTTAGCTAGTAGCCAGAGGCAGTTGTGAGTTAGCGCTTGTCCTGTCTACATGTTCTGTCCTTTGTCCTTTGTCTAACCTTTGCGCTATTTAATTTTTACATCATGCATATCCAACTAGCCCACCTCAATATCTTAGTACAATTTCTGTCTTCTACTATGGGCCCTTTTCCGTGTGTCTCTTCTCATGATCCTGTTTCATATTATATCTTCTTAATCGCCGAGTCAACCTGCCGGGCAAGATTTTATGCATTCGCCATCAGAAAAAACGTAATACCTCATGACATCGGAGGACTGTTTGGCCAAGCAAGACCATCACTCCGCCACAGCAAAAGGATTTGCAGGATTCTGCGTTCTGAATTGTGGAGACAAGTGCGTTTTTTCCGTGAGTGCCTCTGGCTACTAGCTAACAACAACAATCCTGGCTTCAATAATGAATCAAGATACCGGTCCTTCCTCTACAATGCACAAAGGATGACTGAATCGCTCTGGAGGACCTATATACCACACCTACGAACGCTTCGGGCTAAACACAAGGAACATCAAGGCGAGTCCATCACACTATTGGACACTCCGTCCCTCCCCTCAGGAATCGTCAAAGTCCTTGAGAAAGGCCCCAAATTTTGTACGGCACCGAACTTACAAGGTGTACAGATGTTGTCGACTATTCGCAACATCACGAGAAAAGCCCCAGATAATGACAGAAGCAGATGTGTAGATGATTGTCTTGACGTATTGTTGAAAGTCAAACAGGCTGAGGTCAAGACAAAAAATATTAGAGTGGAAAAATATTTTAAACAACAAAATTTAAACCTCCTAGTTTCCGATAAAGAAGGAGGATTTGTAGTGTGTTCAAACACCACTTATATGGAAAAGGCAGAAGTAGCCATCCAGAAAAACTTTAAAAAGTTACAAGACATTAACATAAAAAAAGTAAAAGCTAAAGTACTTCAACTTTGCTCCAGACATGTCCTGACTAACCTGAAGAAACAAATTACTACTGCCAAAAAAGAATTTTTGGATATGTTTTTCACGGCAAAGACGCACAAAATAGAATGTCCATTCCGAGTCGTTGTCACAGAAAGAGGTTCATGGCAAGGAGCAATCTCACGGTTCATTTTCAATAACTTATCTGCTCTTCGACTTGAAGATCCTTTTCTGATTCATAATTCAGAAGAAATTATACATTTTCTAAAAAATAACAACCAACAAGTAAGATACGGTTTCTCCCTTGACGTGGAAGATTTGTTCTATTCCATACCTCATGACCGTCTGTTCGAAGCCGTTAGAGATTGTATTGAGCACAATGGTACAGTTTCTTTCCAAAACAACTCTGGCTTACATCTGGATTCATTCATGGAACTGCTGACATACTACCTTGCATCCACAGTCGTCACTTTTGACAACAATCACTACCTGCAAAAGAAGGGAATCTGCATCGGTTCCTGCGTAGCTCCGGTGCTATGCGACATCTTCTTGTCTCAGTGCGATCGAGCCATCGCTCAGCAAATAACCAACGACCAGGTACCAAAAGTATACAGGTACGTTGACGACTATCTTGTGCTTCTAAGCAAAAAACTGGGTGAAAAAGAGGAGACGCAAATCAACAACATCCGAGCAATCTTTATGCAAAATTCTCAAGGTCTAAAGTTTACCTACGAGCTACCTACAGACTTCTCCCTACAATTTCTCGATCTACAACTAAAATTCCAAGAATACCACTCGTGTTGGATGTATAAACCAAGGTCGAAGAAAAGATTACTTCAATGTGAGTCTTCGCATTCAAAGCTCATAAAGACGGGAATCATCAACAACTGTCTCAACGCGGCCCTCAAGAAATCGTGCGAACACAAGGCGGGAAAGAGCTTTGAAGAGCAATTACAACGGCTTGCGACTTCTGGCTATTCAAATACCATCTTGTGTGAGGCAGTTGAAAGAATGATCCGCCCTCGAAAGGGAAAGGAAAATACAAAACCCCCAAGACAGCGTCCTGCAGTGATACCCTATATCCACCAGGTGTCGCATAACCTGAAAAAGGTGGCGTCTAGATATAGCATCCCTGTCATATTTTCAGCTCCTAACAAGCTCAAGAAGCTATGTCCAAAGATAAATAATCCGCAAGATCGAGAAGTACCGTGCACCGTCAAACACAAGCAATTATATGTACCTTGCCAAAGCCAGGTAATTTATGAAATACCGTTCACTTGTGGCAAGATATACGTCGGGCAGACAGGCCGCTGCGTCAACACCAGGTTGCGGGAATACGCCTCCTCACTCAATTCAACTCCAGCGGGACATCTCGCAGTACATGTTAGAGACTGTAAATGCCTACCGATCCTGACAAAAACGAAAATCCTACGACGGTTCCGCGATAAAACTTCAAGAAAATCTACGAGGCCTTAACCATCAAAGAAAAGGAAGACGCCTGTGTAAGTGCACCTTCAGTGGCTTTAACTGAAAAAGAATTAACTTACCTTCGGTGGCCAACTTGAGGTTGATTCAGCGGGAACTTCTAGTCTTCTCAACTTCTTCTTTCTTTAAGCTACAGCCTTTTCTTAATTTCAATATATTCCCAGGAATTAATTTAGTTACGCAGCTCCCCTTTCTCTCATTTTCTTCTCTTTTCTTTTATTCATTCTTGTATATACCTTTCACTTTTTCCTTTTATTATAAACCTTTTTCTTCCTTTTTTTCTTCCTTTTTCGACGTATTTCTATGCTGCTTCCTTCTCTTCTTTTCTATTAAAACGCCAGTTGTGAGTTAGCGCTTGTCCTGTCTACATGTTCTGTCCTTTGTCCTTTGTCTAACCTTTGCGCTATTTAATTTTTACATCATGCATATCCAACTAGCCCAACTCAATATCTTATTACTTAACTAGCCACTGGGCTCGAGCCATTCAGCGTTACCACTCTGTTGGCAAGTGACAAGCATGGGGTAGTCACGTCTTATAAACTCTTGAATTGAACATTCAAGTACATGCAGCCGTTCAATAGTAAAAGTCACTTCAAAAATCTCAAAAAGTACTTAAAACTTGTTTTCTTTGTGCATTGGTTAGCATTTATTCAAATTTGAACCGGTCAAAACAGGCGTGTGGCTCAGTTCGCCTAAACTGGCAGAAAACCAACATGCCAAAGAACAGGCAACCTTGGTAGGCACCTACTAAAACCCGAGGCAGATAAAAAGTATCACGGTTGTCCTTTTTGGTTCCGTCGCGGGTTTTACCATGTACTGCTAGTAAACAGTTGGCAGCTGGCGTCGTGCCCGAGGAATTTAACCAAATCTCTAGAAAAGCACAGGAAGCTACGCACAGGCGTGAGTTGACTGGAATGTTCGCCGGACGAGATACTCTTGTCATCTTTTATTGTGCGGTTCAGTAAAGAGAGTGCTGTCATTAAAGGTGTGATCGGTCAGTTCTGCGTGCAGATCAGTTGCAAATGGCCTCCTCGGTTCCGCCGAACTCGCACGCCTGTCATACCCAATTTGTTTTGCTTTCAAGTGCAGTGAAGTATGAAGCATTGAACACCACGACTGAGGCCGGACAGGACGAACGTGCACAGATATCTGGGATCATGCCTGTGTATTTCAGTATTTCTTTGTCTTGGAATATATGATTCGCCTTCACTGGCTTATTTGGCACATTTCATCGAGCATACTCGATAAAAGATGCTTCAAGCAAGTGTGTGTCATCCAAGGTGGAGTACTTTGAAGGGGACTAGGATTTCAGGCCTTTCGGCATGCGTTCCTTTTACCTATATAAAGGATTCCAAGTAAAGTTCCAAAAATAAGGCGTTGGCAAACAAACACGTGCACTTCGGTTTAGATTCTTTTTTTTTTTTTTTAGAAAACATACTGCTGGAGAAGCCAGCAGGTGCTAGGTGCAGCGCAGAGAACTATGTTCTCGGCGTTCTTTGATGCTTGAGGCCGGTTCAGACACTTGAGTTTGAATGCGTTTGACAGCGTTGCGTCGAGAACCGAAAGCGACTCACCGGCACATCTGTGCTTCGTATGAAGCGTGGAATCCTATTCAAGGAATCGTCTTGGCACGCGATATTAAGCAGCAGGGATGTCTTTGTTTCTCGCTGCCGCAACGCAGTCAAACGCAACTGTCTGAACCAGGCTTCAGATAATTTAGCATACCTATTTCGCGTTCGCTGTAGGTGAAGGCACGGGCCCGAAAACGGCAATTCTGCACTGTCCTCTTGGCGCGAGCGCGAACGCATAGAATGGTGGCGAAAAGAAGAAAACTGAAACAATGCTTCGGGGAGGACCGGCGGACGGACTTCGCTAGAATCACCTGCGCGAGGTCAGTGTACTCAACATTTACTCAACTGCCCCTGAAGTCATTCGGATATGTAGATAGAGAAAAGAAAATGCATCAGCGTGTTCAGAAAGTTGTGATTGCATAAATTGGTTTCGATAATTAATACAATTATTTAAGGAGGCTTCTGTATACTTGAAGTGTCGGCAAGCGAGAAAACGGAACTGATCAAAACGTGGCGTGTAGCGACTATTTAATTTGATTTATAAGCTGCAGTTCACTTTTGCAATGGATTACATAAGAGATACGAGCGCTTTCCTAAGGGAAGTAGAGAAAAATAATATATACGGATAAATCTTGCTCAGTCTTTTCGTATTTATGCAAAATATGACAGTGGTCACCATCGTAATCGGTCACAGAAAATACAGCAGTATATAAACTGGTGGTGTCGAAGTCGTGTATATAGGAATGCAAAGTGTCAGTATCTAATGTTGTGCTGTTTGTGAACGCGTTCATGTATAACATTGCATGGTGTCTGTATGTCGCGTTTGTGTGAAGTGTGGTGTGGAATATGTAGTACGCATGTCAGGCGAGGCGCTCAGAGCAACGACTGTTTGTTTCTTTTTTCTTAGTTTGAGCGTTGTTCGTTAGGTGGCGCGTGGCACCGCCCAATTCAAGGAGTCGCGCGTTTATGTGTCCACTTATTTGAGTGAAAAACATGGAGGCGCTCCATGGCTCCACGGAGCCGCCACAAAGGGTTCGGTTCTCGGCCTCTCGTCCCAGTGGGATCAGTGGATCAGTCCCATAGCCAGTTGAATGGGTGTTCCGTGCGGTGAATAGTGCGTGCACAGACGCGGTGGGGATCACCAGGTACTTGAAAGTGGATAACGAATGCTAACAGGTGAGCAGGAGCTTTGAACGGTCGAAACCGACGCCGCTTGAATCGGTGATACCTCGCCTCGCCGCTGTCAGCCGAAAACGCCGGATCACTTGCGGCAAGCGCAGCAAGCAGATTCTCTGTTCAATAAAGACATAATTTTATTTGTCGCTATACGATTCCTTCTTTGAATGTTTTCTGGCCGCCAAGTAAATGCAGCCGGCCTCGCGAAAGCAATCGCGGACAAACCCCCTCGAATGCGCCCCCCCCCCTCCTCACATCGTCGCCCCTACTCGTATTAGGTGCGGTGCCGGTGCTTCGAGGCGCGTTTTGGAGAGCTTTGTGCGCACGGAAGGACGCGAACGGGCATGCGCACTTGAAAATCGTATTTTAACAAAAATCAGTCCAGCTCGCTAGGCCTTACTCGTATTGCTCCACTGTCACTTGCCAGCCGCCATGTTGCTTTTGGGGGTGCTCACTGTGACTACCTGTTGATTTCATGCCGCGTGACTACGCATGGGGTCGTTAGTATTACTAACGGGGGGTAGCAATATCTGTGACGGCTTCGGACTACCCCAAATGTAGTACCCTACGACTACCCTTTTGTTGAGAGTGCAGGCGACTGGTGTGCAGCCGAAAAAATCCGCCTGGTCCGCTTACCAAACCCGGGACCTCTTCATTACAGGTGGAGCCCTCTACCAACTGAGCTAACCAGGGGTTGGACGTCAGTAGAGCAAACGGGTTTTATAAGCTGCCACCAGTCTAACACCAACAAGGGTGAAGCTTGCAATTTAAGGTTATGATTATAATGCAATTAAATGCGAAGGTGCAAGCGAGCTGGCCAAGAATGACGAAAATAATCCCTGGAGAAGGGGAAGAAGAGGGACAAAGGAAGAACACAAATCTCCAAACACAGCTAGGTGCACCTCCAAACACAGCTAGGTGCAGAAGTAAGCCCACACCGTGGATAGAACCCGGGTCTGCTACGTATGAGGCAGACGTCTCACAACTAAGTTATAGCTATCGCTTCGGAAACTCGCATTGTAACCACTCCCTATGTTGACGGCGGCACCGCCTATCTCCGCGAACCAGCCAATCCGACGTGAGCGCCGTTGCTAGGGTTTGTATCGCCGCGCGTTCAAAGTATGCCGCCGTGGGTCGGGGAGCAATGCCCTTGGTATTCCTTGGGCGCCGTCGGCCAGTGTGTGCCCTGCCCAGATGCGGCTGTTTCAAGGATGGGGGGGGGGGGGGCAAAACACATGCCTTGCCCCCCCCCCCCCCCACACTTTGACAACCGGGGGAGGGGGGACAAGCGCCCCCTTGCCCCCCTTCCCCCCGGTTGGTATTCCCATGGTATGATTGATAAGTTTATTGCATACACAGTGCCAAGCACGCTTATACTGGCGAGGAATGCTTCCAATAGGATGATGCCCCATGGTTATCTGGGCGCGACTGGTTTAAAACGACCATCTGGATGCTTCCAATATTTGTATGGACCGAGATGGCGATTTCCAGGGCAACATAGCCTGATTAGCCAATCGCCTTGCGAGGTTTTGATCGTCTGTATATTAGTATTTGTTTGTGTCCGGCTCGCAGAGAGGGGAGGCAAAGGCGCTACTTTCCCAGGATCCAGTGATTTTCGTTTAGCCTAGTTTAGCCCGTTCAGCCGATGATCGCACATGCACAGAAAGAGAACAGACTGTATGACGTCGCGCTCTTGGGGCTGCTTCGTTGGAGTTGTCAGCCCGTAGTGTTGGCTGCACTCTGCACTAAGGTAAAGTGAAGCAAATATTTAGATCTTAGGGATTTAGAAGCCTAATCACCGAAGGTAATCTGGTACGCCCTAGCCAAAAACTCCTCGGATTAATTTCGGCCAACTGGAGATCTTTAAACTTGCAGTCGAAATCTCGTATTTGCCTCCCTCACATTTTGCGGGTACCCGGGCCGGTATTCGAACCGCCGAAATTGAGATCCGGGGGCAAACGCCTGAAATCAAAGCCACCGAGTTTTAACATGTTGGGTTTTGTTTTATATCATTTCCAGTTAAAAGCCACCGAGATGGCTGTGAAACGAAATATAAATTAGTTAAAGCATTCCGGCAATAAGTAGTCTGAATTCAAAACTGATTCCTGCAATTGATAGAAACATTTTATTGTTTTGGCATGTGTAGCGGAATCGCAACTGTTGGAATCCCTTTTATGGCGCTTATTTTATTTGGATTGCGCCAACCATGTTGGTTACGCTCTGAACCAAAAAAAATACAAAAGAAATATTCAGATCTTAAAGTTTCATGAGATAAACGAACAAAAACCATCAAACACGCCCCAGCAAGAAATAAAAAGCGAAAAAAAAAAAGAATTGTTAGGTTGTTTTTAATAATTGGAATTCTTCTGACGTGCTACCGAAAGCTCGGATTGGCATCCGTCCGATCGCGGGCACCTCGGCGGGTATACGAACCCGCCAAATAGAGATTCGTCTGCCAGCGGTTTGGAACAGACACACTGATACGCTTTATTATTTTGTGTTTTGTTTTAATATTTTTGCTAGTTATAAGCCACCGAGATAGCTGTGCTCCTCTTCGTACGCTCAGCGAATGACAATGTCGAAACATATGTATAGACGAAAAAACGCAGTCTGAGTTCTTTGGTCTAAACATATGTTTCGGCATTATCATTCACTGAGCTGCCTCAGTAAGTTGCACTGATTGGCTCTCCGAGTGCTTTGCGCGAAAGTAGAGGCACGGGCTTTTTTAAGAGTGTAGTCCATGTTTTCTTAGCTGTTTTTCCTCATCATGTAAAACTGGAATTACTTACGCGTCACACTCCCAGCCTTGTACTGCTGTTCTACAATGATCATCCAGATGTCAGCTATTTTGACAGTCGCCAGTGCGCCCCCTATAGGTCGTGAAAGTTGCGGATACCGACGTACAGTTAAACGCGAGCAGAAGCAGATGTGGAGCAGCCGCAGCCTGACGCGTCTGGTCTTGATCAGGGTGGCTCAATGTACTTCTGTTTTTTTGATGCCACCCTTTGTTTACCCGGTGCCGACAGCACGCGCTCACGGGGAAAATACGAAGAAACTGACGAAAACAAAATGTCTCTATAGCACATTCAGCGCCGAACACGGGTGGAGGGACACGCTCTTTCACGCGTTCTGAACAGAAACGAAAAATAAACGTGTGGGACAAAATGGCCAGATGCCTTCACCCTAAGCAAAGCGCACATGAAGGCATCCTAGTCTCGATTAGTGCCACTAAATAAGCTACGCTTCACAGTAGCGACACTTGGTCATATTGTGTCTTAAAATCATGGTTGCCAGTTATCTGAAGCATGATCTGAAATCACAGGAACCGCTGTACCGCCATGCACAAATGTTTAAACAGTTCGCGGCAGAGCAAAGCAATATTAATTTACCTTCTACCACCGAATCTAATGCCGAGGAAGTCGTACTTTTGAATCATGGCGATCGGCAGTTGCGTCTGTTCTGCATACGAGCCAAAATGGCGACGCCCACAACAATGTCGGAGAACGAAGTGCCGATACTCTAAGCGGAGCTCATTTACTGGCTCTAGTCTCGATATCTCCGGCTCGCTCACTGCGGGCATCCAGGCTTGACGCCGCATTCGCACTTGGGACTCAACCGCATCCGCAAAGCGGTTGTAAGCGCGGTTGCTCAAAGTTGCGATACAAATTCACACGCCGAGGATGATGAAAACGAGCGGATCCACTTCACGGTTGCAATTCAAACGCCAGTGGGAATGCATCCTAACACCTGGCGCTTTTTACGTGTTTCACGTGGTGTTCCTAGCGGCACACGACAGCAATTGCTCATAACAATATTCTTGAACACATGTCGATATCTGTATTTCATGATAAGAAACTGCAACTTGCCGTAATTAAATGAAAAAAGTGAAGTCGAATACTAAATTTCACGTGTAAGTTTTGTAAAATATAATATCGAAGGATGCTTCGTAATTTTATGACCTGTAATTTTTATCTCTTGACATGATTCTGTTTCTAAAGTTCGATGAAATAATACCAGTCTAAACTTTATTTATTATTTTAAAATATACATTGTTTGCAAAGTTTGTTGCTTACTTGTTTTACTTCACTATATCCAACCGACAGTTCACGTAAAGTTTTGCGGACATCGAAGTGTTATAAATTGAAAATCCTTTTTTTTAATATTGGAGACTTTGGTCTATTAAAAGCTGAAAATTAACCTAACAATTAAAATATCAGTCACATTGATACATCGATGTACAGTTGAAAAACAGTTTCTTGTTGAATTTGAGATTATTTTTATGATTCCAGAGCGCACAGGGAGAAAGTTATAAAGCCTAAAAAAAGAACTAAAGGTGGCATTCCTGGTAGGGTTGCACCTCAAAGGAACCATGAAACGACTTTCCTACTTTCGCCAAATACTACTTAGAATCAATTCCTTACGTTAATAACCGACTAAACTTGCCTTAGTTTTTCCTTCTAAGCAATGACAGACGGAAAATAAATTCGAGTAATATGAGCATCGTGCATCTCTTCAACTTGGAGCCAGAACAAGCGGCTACATGGCCTGGTGCCTATCCTATGCCGCCAACGTTAATCATAGCCACGTGCTGGGGTTGGTAAAGTAGAAAATGAGTGCTAAGCTCCAGGCATTGTTAGAGTTCAACTATTCTCATCACCGCAGTGGTTGGACACGAGCCATTATCCGAGTGCCCGCCGAGGCATCTACTCTTACGAGCCCAAGTGGATTGCTTACGCAGTTCTTGCGTCCAATCCACGAGCCCCGCTCGACCGTAGCCAGGCGGGTGGTTTCAATCCCACAATAGACCTATTGCTAAATTAGTCAGGCACCAAGGAGAATGCATAGATTGCTGTTGTTGTTGTTGAAGACGTTTATTGATAGGTGAAAATTTCACCAGTCAATTTGTTGGAGCAAGTTTAAAAATGGATGGATAGGCGGGACATTGGCAATTTACAAGTAATAGTATAGCTGTGGTCCCGCCACTTGGAGTATAGACCCCCTAGATATGAATGTCCAAGCCGGTCTCACTCAGAAATCCGAGCAGACTGGACAGGACCGCGACACGCATGTCTTTTTCTCCCACTGGTTTACACCAGGCTTCGAAGCACGTAGGGCGGTGTTGTTGTTCTAGCGTGTTCAGGGCTTTCGTCCTTTCTTCATTAAAAATCGGACAGTGCCAGATCAGATGACATTCGTCACACTTGACGTCTCGATTTCTGCAGTAGATGCAGCCTTCGGAGCAGGCTTCTTCTTCTTTCCTTTGCTTCTTTGACAATAGACTATAATCGTGATCTACTGCCGTTGAAGCGTTGGCGAGTTTCGTCTTCCTCTCACGGGCCGCTCGCTCCCATCGCTGGGTGCGGGCTGGCGTGATGCCGGCTTGGGCCCTTAGCCTTCGGAGGGTGACTGTCTCGTGCCGTCGGAAAGTTCCCGAAGGAATGGTCGCTTCGGGGGGCTCGCCTCTGGCGTTCAGTTTGGTCTGCTCAATTTTCTTGTATGCTAATTTGATATTGAGGATGGTTCCCTCGGGGTCGTACAAGTTGAAGGCGGGCGGTGGCGGTTCCACAGAGGGGGCTGGCCCCGGGTCCTGGCGTCGAAGGTCGATACGATTAAGCTCTTCGATCGCCGCCCGGTGCGCCCTCTCGTTGCCGGCGATGCCCGCGTGACCGGGTATCCACTCCACCCTGATGGTGAGCGGATTTAGGTCGCGCCGTTCCAGGTTCTGCGCCAACCGGAATATTTGTCCGACTGCTCCGTGTGCCATGACTTGAGTCCTGAGCGCTCTCACGGTGGCCTGGGAGTCCGTGAAGATGCGCAGTGTGCGGAATTTGTCGCTCGATGTCGCAGCCGCGTCTTTGATGGCTTCAAGTACGGCTCTGGCTTCCGCTTCCTGCGCAGATCCGCATCGCTGCAGCTCCGTGCTTTTCGTTGTCTTCTCATAATGCCACGCCGCCGTGGCCGCCACTCCGTCTTTGAATGCTGCGTCAGCGTACGCATAAAGCTCGTCGTCACCTCCGTTCTTCTGCTCGTGCCGTCGAGCAAATTTGCGCCTTCTGCCGGTGTTTGTCGCCGAGTTCATCCTTCTCGGGATCGGCCTGGCTGGGGTGACCGTTGTCTTCTGCCACGGTGGGATGGGATCCGGTATCGGTGGTGGAGTTGTCGTTGCACACAGAGAGCTCCATGAGGGCATGAGTTCTGCTATGGCCCTGCCCTGACGGGTATGTGTTAGTTTGGCAGCATACATCCACTCCTGATGCCGTTGGATCTCTTCCAAGGAGAGCATAGGTACGGCTTCGTGTAGTAATTCCAGGCGCGTACACTTCGGCAGGCCCGAGATGCAGCGTCGCGCGTCATTCATTAGTGTTTCCAGTTTGGCCCGTTGATTGGTGTTGATTTTGTAGAAACGAAGGCCGTAGGATATTTTGGATACCAGGGCGGCTTGTACTACGGTCCTCGCTAACCTTTCTCCGAGACCCCCGACTCGTGTCGCTAGTCGTCGTACGATCGAGAGCCCTTTCTTCCAAGTAGTTCGCATTCGCTCAATCCAGATGGTTGGGTCGCCGCCCGAGTGAATGTTCACTCCTAGGATGGAGTGCTCTGTCGCCTTTTGGATCTGCTGCCCGTTAAAACGCAGGTCAGCGTCGACCTTGTCCCAGTCTTTCCCAAAGGCCATATATCTGGTCTTCTCGGGCGATGGACGAAGGCCGCTCTCTGTCAAGAAATCGCTCACCACGTCGAGGGCCCGTTGGATCGTCGTCTCAGGAAGAGGCGCGCTGTCACTTCCCATCGTCCACACAGTGATGTCGTCCGCATAGACCGTGAATGCTAGGTCCGGAACGGCAGCGAGTCTCCATAAGAGAGGCGCCATCGCCAGGTTGAATAGCATCGGCGACAACACTGATCCTTGCGGCACGCCGATCTCGTTGGATTTCTCTGTACTACTCCTGTGCTTGCCAGTTTTCACCAGGTATTTGCGTCCGCTTAGAAAAGACTTGATGAAGTTCAGTGGCCTGCCTCGCACCCCTAGCTTGCGAGTCGTGTCGATGACTGTGGTGTGAGGCAGGGTGTCGAAGGCTTTCTTGATGTCCACTGCCACCAGGAGTTGGCGGTGGCATTGCGTCGGCCGGTTCATTAAGTACTCTCGAATCAGTACTAGACTGTCCTGTGTTCCTAGATTTTTGCGGAATCCTGTCTGAGCAGGGTGTAACAGCTCCCTCTTCTGCTCGATTATCCAGTCGATCCGTGAAAGCACCATGCGCTCCATCAGTTTGCACAGGACAGAAGTGAGCGAGATGGGGCGCATGTTGCTCGCGCAGTCGGGCTTCTTCCCTGGTTTCGGGATGGGGCACACCCAGGACAGTTTCCAGCTATCTGGGATGGTGCCCTCGCGCCAGTGGGCATTGATTAATTTCAACAGGTCTCTCTTGATCGCCTCCGGGAGGTTCTTGAGCATGGAATTAGTGATCCCATCTGGCCCCGCCGCGCTTCGCTCGTTGCCCTTTTCGATCGCTGCCTCCATTTCCCACTGTGTAAAATCCGCTTCATACTCCTCGTTTTTCGATTCTTCATGGTTGTAGATTACCGGGTTTGGGCTGGTAGCGGGCTGTGGGAAAAAGACGTCCCCTATCTCATCTAATATTTGCTTGACTTCCTTATTTTCCGCTAAAGCCAGGTTTGGTGCCGTGTTTCCCCCCTTGCTCTTGCCCAGCATCACATTGCATACGGCCCACATACGTCTCAGTGAGGTTCGTTCGTTGAATCCTTCGCACAACTTGGTCCAGTCGTCCCTGCACAGGTTGTTGGCGTGTCGTTGCGCCTCCTTTGCGTACCTGTTTGCTTTTCGGATGTCCCGTTTTTTCCGAGTGCGACGGTAGCGTCGCAAGTAGTTTGTTCTTTTGCGCCAGAGGGACAGTAGCCTGGTGTCCGGGATCGGCGCTCCTATTTCGACTAGGGTCTCGACCGTGGCAGTCTTGGCCGCTTCCCTCATTCGTTTTGTCAGGTCGTCAAAGGTTGTACCCGTAGACTCTTCTAGAGCGGCACGGAAGTCGTCCCATACTGTGGTCTTGACCGTTCTCTTTTTCTTGCGTCGCTTTGTTTTGCCAAGTATCGACGTCTCTATGGGGTGGTGGTCGCTGCCCCACGTATCTTCGAAAACTTTCCATTCGGTCTTTCTCGCAGTACGCGAGTCGGTCCAAGTCAGGTCGGGCGTTGTGTCTTGCTGTTTGATATTGGGCGTGGTCCGTGTCTTAGCACCCTGTTCGTTGATTAGGACCAGTCCTGTTCCGGTGGCTCTGCGGAGCAGCTCAGTACCCCTGATCGACGATTTGGCGTAGCCCCATTCTTCATGTTCGGCATTAAAGTCCCCTCCGATCAGGATCGTGTGCTTCCTTTTCTTACCGTACTCTCGTACTAGCTTCTCTATCCAGCCATGGTCGATTTCTGATCTCGTTTTCCTTGCCGTTGATGTCCTAGGTCGGTAGTACACTGACACTACCAGGATCGGGCCGTCGCATTCGCTCTCCACCAGAACGGCCACCACTTCTTGTGAGTCGGTACACCACTCTCCTGTGTCCACTTGCTGTTGGGGCAAGAGGTCCTTGCGAACCAAGATTGCGGATTGCGGTTGCACTTTCGTTTTGCCTTTAACGGTCAGCGTGATGCTCGGTTTGTCGTACTTGACATACCCGGTCAGCTTTATCTCTGCCTCGTGCGTTTCCTGGAGCAGGATGACATCCACGGGCGTCTTCCGCTCATTGAGTCGTAATTTAAGTTCAGACTTCTTGCCCCGCAGTCCCCGGCAGTTCCACTGGAGAGCTGTAAACGTCTTCTCGTTTTTATTTCGTCTATGGTGTTGGTCCATGTCTGGGTTACTGGGCCGGTGCTGCCGGTCCTTGTCCAGGCTGGGTGAACATCAGCTGCAGTTGTTGCTGCATCTGCTGCATCATGACCTGTTGCTGTTGCTGTAGCTGTTGCTGGAGCTGTTGTTGCCATTTTTGAAGTCTACTCTCCACGAGTTGTAGGAGATGTTCGCCGCTGAGGGGCGAGCCTGGAAGGCACCCCGATATCGGTGTGCTGTCCTGTGATAAAGGTGCATTTGGCGGGAAGGGCTCTTTTCGATCCTGTTGTGTTGGGGCACTTGCGCGCGCGCCGTGTGCTGATGTGGCCTTAGCAGTTGCTGCTTCGTCTTCCTTCCTTTTCCGTTCAATGACTTGTTCGTAGGTGACGGCGCAGCGCTGGGCACGTCGACGTGCTTCATCAGCTTTCTGCTGTTCTACTCGAATTTGGTGTTCTGCTTCTTGCCTACGTTTCCGGTCGGATTCGGCCTTCGTCTTGGCTTGGGCTTTGCGGGCCTCTTCTTGTTCTTGTCGGAGCTGTTTCTCGTACTTTACTTCCAGTTGTTGAATTTTCTCAAGTAGTTTGCGGCTACTTTCCTTAAGTTGAGCAAGTTCCACGGCCATTCTGCTGCTAATGTTGGTGGGCGGCCCGATATGGGACACGTCCGTGTTCATAGCTTTCGGAGCTAGGACTTGGCTGTACGACGTTTCTGTATCGCGCTTTGGTTGGTGGTGCAGCCTCTGGATTGGGAGGGAGGGGAAGTCGTCCGGTTTGAATGTCGCCCGGGCAGAGGTCCTGCCCTTCGCAGCGGCAACCACTCCGCTGTTATAGTTACGTCGACCGGCCGCCGCCCGTTTCTGGAGTTTGTCGTCCGCCCGGTTCCGGGCCCGACACGCTTCTGCTTCGAATACCGTGTGACCTGTCTTTCTGCAGTTCGGGCAGTACTTGCCCTGGCATGGCTGGTTGGTCGGGTGGATCTCGCCGCACGACTTGCACCGTTGCTTGCCTGTGCATACCGTGGTCATGTGACCTAGTTCGTGGCACTGTAGGCAGATGACCGCAGTTGGTTTGTAGGGAAACACAGTATGGTATTTTCCAAATAGTCGGATGCTCCTCGGGATACCCCTTCCTTCAAATGTGATTAAATACGTCCCATTCTTGCCGAGGGGTCGAGAATGAATAATGTCATGGTAGTCCGCTATGGCATTGTCAACAATGCCTCGTGCTGCGTCGCCAGGTGAAACGCCGTGTATAATTCCTCGTGGCTGACTGCCGGTTGTTGACCTGTATACTGTGACCTGGATCGTCTTGTTAGGGTCCTCCGTGGGCAGCTCTTTGAGTGCCATAAGGTCTTCTGCGTGGTGTTGCGTCTGCACGGTAATTGCGATGAAGTTATTTCTGTTATTGACGGTGTAACCTAACTGGTCGGATTCGCATGGCGACTTTAAGAGCTTCCGGAAGGTGCTCCACAGAAGCCATGAGTCCACGTTGGTGATTTTCATGGCCGTGGTGGGCTTGACGATGACCGTGTACCTCGGTCCGTCTTGTTGCTGCTGGGGTCGATTTGGCCTGTTTTTGCGCTGAGCTTTCTTTTTGTGGTAGTTCGGAACTTCCCACTCACCATTGTTGCAGTCGTCGTCGTCGTTGCAACCCTTGTCGTCCATTATTTCTCCTTTTGCGTCGAGAAACATGTCTGCCTGAGTCAAGTCTTCCCCTTTACGCTTTTTTGCTACTGAAGATTCGCGTAATCTTCGGGCTTCACAGTCGCTGGTTAGGCTCAGCGGTGTTATGGCGTCTGTCTCCATGTTCGAGGCACCCGCTTGGTTGACCGATGAACCGCATTCGACTGCAGTTGCGATTGTTCCATCGCCTCGGTGCAAAATCACGATGTCGCCGGGATTCGGCTGCGTGAATAGTATTTCACATTCGGCTGTTGGGCCCAGTACCGGTGGCCGCAGCAGCGGTCTTCCTTCATCGCTGGAAGCCGTATTTGCCGAAGGTCGCTTACCCGGTTTTCGGCAAAGTGCGGTTAGCGAGGTCCTTGAAACTTCCGATGTTCCGTGTGAACTTCGGCGCTAGAAGTGGCGCCGAAGTAGGACCGAAAAAAATCGCTTTAGTGGAGCTGGATGAGACACTTCTGATCCTATGCTAACACTTCGTCTTTTTTTTTCTAGATTGCTGTTCCACGCGTCGCACGTGCTGGCCTCAGCAATAGTAACTTCTCTAAAGCAAATGCCTAAAATAAATTGTATCTTCCACGCGCGTTCGTCAGCCCTCTATAATGGATTTTTGCTTCAAATCTTGTATAGGGAGTATTCACTGGTGGCCACAGCTATGTGCGCGAATGCTGAGCGCGTGCTGACGGCGAGCTTCCATAGTTCTTCTGCAACGTGCATTCCGCACCATCAAGAGTGCCGGTATTAGCAGCCTATTGATGTGAGCTCGTTCTGAGCATGCGCTTTAAACAGCACCCACAAATATGGCGTCCTGTGAATACGGGAAAGGAGTGCGAGTGTGGCGTGTGGAACACCAATCTCTGCATTCTTCTTGATGCTTGGGTAATTTAGCAATAGGTCTTTTACCTCATAAAACATTGCCCAGGCGAGACTGAAAGAAATAGTCCATTTTACCTACGCAATTTCACTGCGACAAAAAAGCTTCTGAATCAGTGGCGGTCCGTGAGAGTATGATTGTGCCATAATAGGAAATGCACGCCTTTGCAAAGTCATAAGCATTTCAACATGATATCGGTTCAGGACCTTTTCAAATGTACCTTGAGGAGGGTTTTGAGATCTCCAAAATGATAATAACTCACTCTTCTCGGTCTAAGCATACTATTAATCAATGAATCAAGACGACACGCGGTTGATTTCTCCCTTAAAAAAGCAATCAGAGATCGTAACATACCGAGGTCATCTTCGGTGAAGGGAGGAGCATGTTCGGAATCCAGACCCCCAGTCAGCAAATAGCAGGCGAAGGATCCTCGCGCCTATGACCGGTGGAACGTAGGAGTGATATCTCGAATGAGCGCGGCTCGTTTTCCATACAGCCCGAACTTCAATTCAGCCAGCTAGCGTGCACTCGACAGCTGACGATCGGACACATCACTCCCGCAAAAGACGAAAAAAGAAAACAAAACAATAACCACCGGAACCGTATATTGCGTTGTTCTTGAGACAAATGTTGCAGTACTGTGTTCTCTCTCAGCGAAAAACTAGAATTTTCGACTACTCTTATTTGCCTTTATCAACTACAAAAGCATACACATTTTGTAATAACAGAATTCTCAATCCCAACGAAATGTTCGGCTTTCATTGGTCACATGTTGCTCTGGCTGCGGAGATGCCATCAGTGTGTCAATCTTTGATTGCTTTTGTAATAGAAAACTCGGCCGCGCATCATTATGATTTATAAATTTTCAGAATGTCTAGAGCCCGCAGAGTTAGCTATCGCCTTATTTAGGATATCAGAAATTCTCTCAAGGTACCTCTAAGCCGCCGACTGTCAATATTGTTCTGCCGAAAACTCACGATTTCGAGAATGAAATATATTTTTTGAGCCGTTATTGCATATCTTGCCATAAAATCGATGCATGCGCGAAAGGCTTGTGCATGGCAAATGTAAACAAAAATATCACGTTCAATTAAAGCACTGTTTAATAATCACCCCATTGCCCAGTTAACAATCCTTACTAAATTGAAAATTAACTTCGTTTAATTTGTCGTCGCAAAGATAACTTTGTGCTTTTTGTTTACTTGCCTTGTGTTTACCTATGGAATGAGAAGGTTCTTCAGAACAAAATAAAACAAATAAAATACTGAAATTAATAACACAAGTTATGAAGTTATATTTCTAGCACAATATCTCAGAAGGTGGTGGTGGGAATTTGGGCCCCGAAAGCAAATAACGGTTGGCCATGACCTAAAATAAATTCGTAATCGTCAGAAAGCTTAAACCATTTGTTTTCGCTAAATAGATGTTCACTTCCAATAACAAGAAAAAAAAATGAAAGCAGTTTACAGCTCCCTGTAATGCCGAATTAGAACGCAGCTCTTGAGGAGGAAGAGGGAAGGGTACGGAGGGTCACCTGATCTCGGGGGGGGGGGGGGGGGGGGGGTCACGTTTACCCTTGGGGGGGGGGGGGGGAGGAGGGGGGAGTGTCACGTGACCTCGGAGGGGGGGGGGGGGTGGGTCACGTGACCCCCAGATCACGCGATTCCCCAGAAAACTTTTTCCGCTAGATTTGCTGGGGAAATTTTTCCGCAAGATTTAGCGGGGAAATTTCTCCGCTAGATTTAGCGGGGAAGTTTTTCCGCTAGATTTAGCGGGGAAATTTTTCTGCTAGATCTAGCGGGGAAATTTTTCCGCTAGATTGGGGAAATTTTTACGCTAGATTTAGCGGGGAAATTTTTCCGCTAGATTTAGCGAGGAAATTTTTCCGCTAGATTTACCGGGGAAATTTACCCATAATGTACCGCACTTTTACGCCGACGGCGACGGCGACGCCGTTCAAGCCGGAAATGGGCGCCTAAGAGCTGCGCTCTAAAACGTAGGGAATTTAAGGAAGAAATTAGTTTGGCAAATACATAAATTGCACGTGATAATCATTCGCGGCCCTGCCACTATTTTATTTACCGCGAGCGTTCGGCTCGCCGTGTTAGTTTCACACATCAGAAGTTGTAGTTCGAAGAAACCAATCAATAGAAATAACCGTCAGTACCCAGCAATGGCGCCACTGAGAAGTTAGGTATTCACAAACAAACGGTGCTACTTGCACCACTTCAAGGCTTGCTATTACAGTAACTACTACAAATTAGGTTTTTCCTAGTGGAAACTGCAATTACTTCGGTTCAAGCCGTTAGTGAAGGACGCCTTTGTTTTGCTTTAAAACGCTACGCTCACTACCAATATGAGCACGACAGGGAGAAGCTTCGTTTATCCCTCCCCCAGCGAGAGCTTCCGTTGTCCCTCCTCCAGCGCGAGCTTCAGTTGTTCCATCCTCCAGCACGAGCTTCAGTTGTCCCTCCCCCACCGAGAGCTTCCGTTGTCCTTTCTCCAGCGTGAGCTTCAGTTGCCCCTCCTCGAGCGCGACCATCAGTTGTTCCTTCTCCAGCACGAGATTCAGTTGTCCCTTCTTTAGCATAAGCTTCAGTTGTCGCTCCTCCAGCTCAAGCTTCACTTGTTCCTCCTCCAGCGCGAGCTTCAGTTGTTCTTCATCCAGCGCGACCTTCAGTTGTCCCTTCTTCAGCACGAGCTTCAGTTATTCCTTCTCCAGTGCGAGTTTCAGTTGTGTCCCCTCAAGCCCGAGCTTCAGTTCTTCCTCCTCCATGGCGAGCTTTAGTTGTCCCTCCTCCAGCTCAAGCTTCAGTTGTCCTGCTCCAGTGCAAGCTCCAGTTGTCCCACCTCCAGTGCGAGCTTCAGTTGTCCCCCTGCAGCGCCAGCTTCACTGGTCCCTCTTCCAGCGCGAGATTCGTACCTTAGACAACGCTTCGGCGTCTCGTGCACCTCAAGCGCACAGGAGCAGCAGAAGTCCATCGGAAGGCATAGAGGACGTGCTGAAGGCCGGGCGTTTAAAAGACACGTCCTGCTGTTCTCACTCTTTCAGTACTCTAGCTGGTATCAACGAGGCACGCACAAAGCGAAAATTCGTTTTCCTCAGTATGCGTAGGGGGCTTTCGTTTCGAACACGAGGAGGAAAACAACAACGTATAACAAAATAATGATGCAAAAGTCGGCGAGCCCTTGCGGGTAATTTACGACATCGGTGCATTTAAGGCTCTGTTTACTAGGGCACTGGAATCTTGGAGTAAACATCAGACACGAATGTTGTCCGCGTTGAAAATGAAGTTGTGGAAGTAAACGGCCTTCGGTGAAGCAAGAAAGTATCGAGCGAAGTCTACAGTCACTCGGACCCCACCAAGCGTGTCTGCGGAGGCTTTCAACCAATGTTACCGGCCGTTTTCCTCCGAATTGCTTACGGTCGCCCCCGTTCGGACATAAGAAAAAAAAAATCTTTGCCTGTGTCTTTGTCTGTCACCTTGGTTGGAGCGCACGACAAGTCACATCGTAAGTACAGAGGAGATCCCATACGTGATTCTTATAAAATCTTTTTCGTGTTGCTGAACTAGGGTAGTCCTTTAGAACGACGAGCTAAGGAATTGTATTGCATTTTTATTTCTATATTTTTTAACAAATGTACAATATCGCGTCGAGTTTATACAGAACTGCTAGTGCTTTTGTTGTTGTTTTAGATTATGATGCTTGGAACACGTCTCCCCACCGACTGTTGTGTTCACCGCGTCGTGAACAGCGGTACCCCAGTTTCCGTCTTGTGACGTCATAAAAGTGTCATGCTCTCGCCGACAGCGATCCTGGCGGTGTCACAGCAGTGGAGGCCGATGCGGCAGACACCTGATCTGCTGCAGGTCGCTCTCCAGCTTGACAGTCCAGGAAGGCTAGAGTTGATCTGATCCGCCCGTCGTCGCTATTGTCATGTGACGGCGACACGTCATAGACTCACGTGAAATCCTGACGTCAAGTGACATCATGCCGCCACGTAACTCTGGAAGTGCATGAGACTGTGACCTCTCACCGTCAAGTAATATAGTGTCACATGACGTCACGCAGTCGCGCGGCTACGCTAGCAGTCTCGAGCCATCATCCGCCTAAACATAGATATAGTAACCATGGAGCTGGAACACAAAAAGGGACGGTTATGCCCTTACGGAGTTTTTGCAGTTATAGGCGAGTGTGTCACCCTCGGAGTAGACATCTGCGATGGTTCCTGCACGTAGGGTGCTAGATACATAAGGATGCGGTCCGAAAGGGTGTCGCAGCTGTGAATATGACTACCATGGATTCACACAGGAGTGATAATATTGTATAATCTGTCCCGGATTCTATTCTTGGCCAAGCTTAGTAAACTATATGTTGCCGCGAGGAGAGAAGATTGATTTTATGATTATTTTTTTTTGCGTGTATGCTATAAGTTTTATTCCCTTTTACTCGTTGTGCTTACTGTTGTATTGGAACAGGCGTATGTTGCAGACGCCGTTGCTTCCACTATACAATACTATAAAAGGGGGCTGTGTAAGTACATTGACCCTTGCTGCGGATCTGTTACGTACAAAAGGAGAGCGACGCTGCTTTCCCTCTTCGCTTGAAAACATCCTTACATTCTTTAAGCCGTAGAAAGTCGCATAAAATGAAGTCCAAGGGGCTTGTTGCTACTGAAAATTCCGCATTTTTAATGCTTAATTATCATTCGGCTAAGTATCACTGCGTCTGCTTATTGGGACGTTTTCTGCTGGTAAACGCCCGGCCACAAATATGACGTAAGTGTTTTAAGATACAAATAGACATGAAAGTGGGAAGAACAGGAGGCGAGATACCGGCTCAAGCAAGTCAAACGTGCAAATCCCAAGTAAAGCCGAAAGTAGAGATCGCGGTCTGTGCGAGCGCCCCCAAGGGTGACCAAAAAAGCTGTTGGTGCCAAATCAGTGGTCTTTTCCGTCCGACAGTGTCGTTTGGTCTTGCTCGTATTTGGTCATCGTTGGGGGAGTGTGTCTTCCAACTGGAAGTCTCTCTCGGCTTCCCCTCTGCTTGCTTCATGTCGCTTCCAGAAGAATTCATATCTCCATGCAAATACACGACCGCGGTACCTTTGGTTTTTCTTCACCCAAAGCTTTACAGACTGTTATAGAAATATTGAGTCGGCCGCATCATTCGGTGAACGCAATCACTTCTCCATTCTTTCGCACTTGGCGAGTCAGCTTGCTCTCCTGGCCGCAACCAACCCGTTTGCGCGCAGATGACTGAGCATTGATTCGCTGATCACGAAGGATGCCAGGTTACGCTGGTGTGACATATTTTTTGATAACCTTATGCATTTTTTAGGCTGTTGATGAATTAATGATTAAGAAGGTTTGATATTATAACATTCTGGACTGTTCTCGGTGTTTCCGCTTAGCTGGAGGAGTACGAAATTGACTTGCCAGTACTGATTTTGTTCCTGACCACCACTCGACCCCTGAGCCAGCCTGTTAGAATTTAGGTGAACAGCGTTGTTGAATTAACAACAATTCTCCTCGGTCAACTTGGCAGGTCGAACCATTCTTTTTAAGCTGGTCTTGGAAAACCGTGCTATTCACACAAAGCTAGTCAAAACAGGCTAGTTAAACGAGTTTATAGTAAGAGTTTCGTCTTTTCGTAGTTTTTTTTTATGAGATTAGGAGGGTATTTTCTTTAGTTAACATTTTTCTTCAGAAAATTCAGAGTACTAGAGTTTATATGTTTTATTCCTAATTCTTCCAACTTCGGAGTTTACTTTTGATATATTTTTTCCCTGCTAACTCATATTTAAAATAAATACCAAACCTTTCCTGACGTAAACGTGCGTTGTTTACTTAAGAGCTTGCCCGTATATCATACGTGATTACTTTAGTTGGATTTTGCGTTGGCGCCCTTGTCGCTGGCAGTACTAACTGTCTTGCGACAAACCTTGGAAGTAATTGTCGGTTATATGACCGTAGACACATTAAAATCACTGGATTCCTGGACGTACTGGCTGGAAAAGTTCCTTACTTCCCATGCCATTCCACCACTTCACTCCGCGACTGCAAGGAACGAAAAAGTGAAGAAAAAAGTATATACGTTTCAGTACCGCCCGCCCGCTTTCCCTCCTCCCGGAAGACCTTCGGGATTATAGCTTTCACACATATAAAAACACAAATACTGCTACCCCTAAAAATCAAAATAATAGGGTTAAAAAAAAAACTCGGCATATTTTATGGTTCTGAAGTTTAATGATCGGTTTGTTGCCTTTGACGAACCTTGACGAAATGAAGTTAAACAGTCTTTTTTCAATGGTCCAAGATGAAAGGAGAACTATAGCCCGCTGCAACTCAATAAGGTAGGGCGAGGGAAAAGAAGGTTGGGGAGGAGAGAGCAGACGGAACGCTAAAAAGAGGAGGAGGTTCCTCCTCTCTTCTCTATCGTTCCGTCTGCTTCCTCCTCCCCGGCCTTAATTTTTCTCGCTCTACCTTCTTGAGTTGCAACGAACTATAGAGTGGTCTCTCCTCAGGAGCTTGGACTCCTGTGTTATGACGAAACATGTTTGCATACGCCGTATATTCTTTTTTTTTTTTTACACACCGTGTCTTCGAAAATTAGTTTACTGGATAAATTTCGTTTTTTTTTTTCTCTTTTTATCCGAAAACGGAATGTGATTAAGAGTCTATCGCAGGTTTAGAGAAGGAGAAAAACTTCTCTCGCAAAACTTTCCACTATTTTCACTTTAGCGGGGGAACGCTGGAGGCAAGGAGAGTTCGTAGGAAGAAATCGGAAATTCTGGCGAGCAGAGAGCTTCCTGGGAGGTGATTTTCCGGCTTTTCTTAACATACATTGCAGTATAGTCAATCCAAGCCAATCACATTAGGATAGTGAAGCCGGCTTAGCTAAACTAGTATATCGCAACAAACTTATCGACACCACGATTTTCGAAACAGTCCTATCAACCCCATTAGGCAAGTGAGACCAGACTTTTTTTTTTTAGTTCAGTCTAGACCGAACCAACCTTTTCAAACAAGTCTACTCGAAGCATTCTACTTAAACCAGGGAGGTCCAACCAGACTTGTGAAATTACGCGATTTGTAGCTAGCAAGTTGAACTTCGCTGTTCAAACCCACTAAACCAGCCGAACCTGGGAGGTCGTGCTATTCCTGTTGAACCGGGCTGGGAAAAGCACACACCATTCAAACAATGCCTGTGTAACTAGACCAGTCGAATTCGTAGTCTTACTAGGTCAAGCCATCCTAGTTAAACGTGCCAGGTTGCCGACTTAACTTCATTGCATTTTAACAGAACGCAGAAAAACAAACATTAATTTGGCAGCAATAATAAAAACAAAATATCCGAAAAACCATCCTTGCTGGAGGAACACCGTCAATCTCATCTAAAAAAAATAGGCACGTCTAGGAGAATCAGGAAGAAAAATTGGATTTTAAAATAAATTGCCTAACGCCATTAAAAAAAAAAACAAAGAAAACATAGAAGTTCCTGTTGTTAGCCTGAAATTACAAACAGAAACATTAAAAAAATCTTTTATAAACCCGGAAAGCGTTTTAAACAATTGCGTAAACACGAACTGAAAAATCAGTAAAAAAAAGTACTAAAGAAAAAAAAAAGGAAAACAAGAATGCACGTGAGAGTAAAAAGTATTGAACAACAAAAACATAATTGCTTTTTTTGGGAAACTTCAAAAGAAGGAGACAACAATTTGGTGAAGAGTACGCGGGGCTTGGCTTGTGTCCTGTGCCCCGAACAACAAACACGGACGTAGGACAAAGCGAACGGAGGAGACGCTCCTCTGGTGACAGGAGAAAATAAATCGAGTCAACGCGACCGGCCGAATGGCATTTTCTGGAAAAAATATGGGCCACCAGAAACAGATGTAAAAGAAAGGCCAGTTGAAATGCCTTTGAAATGGAGCGGGCTCCACAAATGATCAGATGCGATATTAATGGGTTTTTTTTCTTTCTTGGAAGTTTACATCGGTCAAATACATATGCTTTGGCATATGTTGATGTAGCCTGTAAGATTGCATCAACATAAACAGCTTCGAAAATTGCAGCACAAATAGCTAAGGTTTCATTAAGAAAATATCATTAGTAAAATGTTGTGTTCTTAGATAGCTTGTTTGACCTAAGGAGGTGTTCAGTAGGAATTAAAATTTTTCTTTCTTGATCATCTCGATTTTTTTGTCTTTTCGTTTTTTGTAAAGTTAAGCGAGACACTGAAGCAACGGTGAAAGCACATGCCTTCTAGCAACAATGGCACACATACCAAATAAACACTCACGACTCGTTAGTATGGACCGTTAATTTGTATACCCCGCTAAATAAAAACGGTTTTCGGGATCACACTGGGAAAATAGATACATTTTTGTTTTGTTAATGTGGGCAACCCTCATCAGGTAAGATATTTGCGGGAAACTGAGCGGTTCCTATTAACGAGACATTGCAGTATATATATATATATATATATACATACAGGGTTTCACGAATTGTGGACAAATTCGATACTGCGAAAACTACTCATTGCACCAAAAAAGACGTGTGTCGTTCTCGTCCTAGGCCAGGGACCTGCTTAGAAAAATTAATGAAGTTAACAACTAAGTTAATAATTTTCGCGCAATAACTTTTTTTTTTTAATATTGAGTTTAACGGCATGGTGTCATTCGGAAACTTGCTGAGCAATATGGAAATACACTGATTAAAAAAATTGGAGTGCGATAGAAGGCACGCGCTGCATTTTACAGCTTTCAGAAAAACCGCACAACTTCGACGGGTTTTTAAGTTTCGGTTTGCAATCGGAGCGCTCCTCGGCACCGACAGCACCGCGCCCCGTGGAGAAATAGTGCACCCTGCCTCTGCTGCATTGCTCGAGGACAGCGAAGCAGAGGTTGGTTGCACTATTTCTCCACGGGACGCAGTACCGTTGATGCCGAGAAGCGCTCCGATTGCAAACTGGAACTTAAAAACCTGTCGAGGTTGTGCTGCTTTTCAGAAAGATCTAAAATGCAGTGCGTGCCTTCTATCGCACTTTAATTTTTTTTCTTGTATCGTTCGATGATGCTGAGCAAGTTTCCAAATGAAATTATACCCTTAGACTCAATATTAAAAAGAAAATTAAGCGAAAATAATAAACGATTTAATTGTCCCGAACTTTAATAATTACTCTAAATGAACCCCTGGCCTGGTACCAAAACGGCACAAGCGTCTTTTTGGTCCGTCGCGTAGTTTTCGCAATATCAAATTTGTCCACGTTGTATGAAACACCCTGTACATATTTATTTAAACACCTTTTCGGCTATGTTCCTTCCGCCTAAAACGCAATTTGTTTAGGCGCGGTTTATACTTGTTTACATTAAATATAACGTGTAACTTGCAGTCGCTCGAATATTAAATGCATTTAATGAGTAAGTAATTCGCCGAACACTTTAAAAATAAGTCACACACCATCCTGGCACAGCTATGCCGCTCATTTTCGTTTTGTTTTCTAAACTTCTTCGGGAAACTTATTATTATTTTCTAATTAACCGTTCTATGCTCCGCATACTTGGAATACAAACTGCTGTACATAGCGTTCTGATAAACTCGCTTACTAAAGCTGCTGCTGTTCTTTATGCATTTCATTGTGTTCCGACATTTGAAAAGAAAACCGGCATTGGTGCGAGGAATAAGGCTGTCAACAATTAGTGCCTCGAAAAAAAAAAAAAACAGTATTAAGGAGCGGAGCTTTTTTCAGCGTTTTTATTCGCATTACTTTTCTCCGAAGGACGGAGTTTGTTAAGTTGCAATCCCCGGAGAGAGGTGAACAGACGGAGATCACTGTGACCGTCAGAACCAGCATGAATTGACCCTTACAGGCGTTCAAACCAATACCATCACAATATAAACATGAAAACCTTCATTAATTAAAAAAATGAATAGGTGGCGTCTTCGTTTAGATAACGGCGAATAAAAAGGAATGATCGCGAAACAATCATCCGCCCAGCTACTATAAACCCCTGACAGGGAACATAAGGCGTTTCTATGCTTACTGCGACTGGCCAGAGAGCCTCGATTCCAAAGAGCGATTAAAACACACAATGGAGAGGGTTAGCAATTTAATAGAGGACACCTCCTACCTTTATGGGTTTGTGGTGCGCAGGCGCACGTCCGTTGCCGCGAGCTTGATGACCCACCGACAATCGTAAACCACGTGAATCGAATCGAGCAGTTGCAAGCACTCTGATATCTAGGCTCACTACGACTGGCGGTCAAAACGCGTTACTTTAAAAAAAAACAGTTGCCACCGGGCGATTCCACATGAAATTGCACACACGGCTCTGCAGGGAATTCGAAATCTCAGCCAGAGGTCGGTTTCAATGAAAGCGACTGTGGTATATATGTCTAGGTGTAGCGAGAATTTCGCGCTAGAAAGTGCTGCATATCCAACCAAACTTTATTTCACATCCCGTACAGTGAAGCCCATCCGGGCACTAGGTGTGTTTCACTGCATTGCATCAAAGTAAGGTGGGGAAACGAGACGCAATCAGAAGAAAGAACTTCTCATGAAAGATGCAAAGCCTGACCTCTTCGGCTTGAGGGGCGATTGCCCTGCGTCACATCAGAGAGGGAACGAGCTTTCTGACTGTGTTTTATAGCGAAATGTACTCGGAGTGAACGCGCAAATTTCGACACTAAAACCGGATGAACTGAGGTGGAGTCAAAAAAAGAAAAGAAGGCTCGATTTTGCAATGGCGAACTAAGATAAAGAGGTTTTACGACGGGTGCGTAACGTGAACGAGAAAACTCCTTGGACGTGCTCGATTTTTCCCGCTGCACTATTCGGAAGCACGTTTGACGCTTCCGACATTTTCTGTTTGTTGTGTTCTGAATCCAGGTGCAGAACTGAATTTTCAATCTGCATCGGTAAGACGCTTTTACTCCAAGCTTGTTTCCCGCGATGAAGGAAACGAATTTTTGAGGCACAAAAAACAAACAAACAAAACAAATACACATTTTCGGTTATAGAAAGTTGGAGTCGCAAAACCAACTTTGAAGTAGACCGAAATCTTGCACATAGAGATCTTCTGCTGAAGCTTTAAGGCGCATTCACACCGCTCATATATCATACAGACATGGTATCCGCTTGAAACACGAGGGCAGAAGAATCAGCATTCGAAGCAGGTTCACTTTATTCGAACATGTCTAAAGATAACGTGTTGTATGACCAATGCGGGAAGACCTACGTACAAAGACATTCTCCTCGGAGAATGTCTGCAGGGTGCATCATACCTCAAGCATGTTCAATGCGCGTTTGCCTCATTCGAACATGTCTAAAGATATTTGTTGTATGACCAATGTGGGAAGACCTTCGTACAAGAACATTTTTTCTCGGAGAATATCTGCATTTCGCATGATGCACCAGTGGTGTGGCCGCGGGCTTTAGCTCTTCCACTTCTGAACGGCAGGAGTTCTCCTGCTATAGAAAATATTATTTTTTGTACTCTCTTCAACTTTTGTGGCATTTTTTGTTTATCCCGGTAACGTACCAGCACGCTCCGATAATTCGTCGGGTCGACTTCTACAACACGCATAGCTGTAGATTAGACAAAATCTTGAGCGTTACCAAAACGTGGGATCGACGGTGTTTATCCGTCGAGTCTCGTGGCTGAATTGAGCAGGGTATAAACTAGAACATAGGCATAGTTATACACCAATTCAGTTGCCCCGATAAATTTAGTGGAAACGCCTGAATTGGTCTGTAATCACGCATTTATTCAATTTAGGATTAATTGGCGGTAAACCGGCGCCCCACTCAGGCCGACCGAAATCGTGGAGCTCGACGATCGTCTGAAGAAGTGCAAAGGATATGGGATTCTATCGTACTACATCTTTTCTAACAAAAATAAAAAAACGCGCTTCTTTTTCTTTTTTTGCTCTTTAAGCTAAATGTGCAAGGCACTTATGTGCACAATAAGAAGCTAAAGGCATTCAGTCGTGGGGGGGGGGGGGGGTACGAGTTTCTCAGCAGAATTCTCTCTTCGTTTTAAATAAACACCAGACTTTGCAAAACGTGTTATAAGTAATCAAATTACTTGTGATAGATTTCATTTCGGAGTATTTTTGTAATAATTTGATTAGGATTATTAGAAAGTAATCACAAGAGTTCTTTGATTACTGTTGGAAGTAATAAACTTAATTGGAATTCTTGCTAATTTTCCCTTTCTAATGGCTCCCTTTGTTCGCAAAAGTTTTCTGCCAAGGAATTCTCAAACTAAGTCCCTAAGAGGAGGATGGTTTACAAAACTTTTTCGATCAAGGAGATAAGAAGCTCGTAATTCTGTGATTTTAATCCAATAATGGATGGTACGAGAGACCAGTGTTCAAAAATACAGAAAAATAGGTCGTTTTAAAAATCGGAAGTATAATTGAAGACGCAACAATTCCTTCTCGAAGTAAGGCTGATTTTTTTTTCGTCTTGAGTAATACCATAATATATTTGAAGACATTTTTAGCAAAACAATTGTAACTTTAATCGACTACTTTCTTGAGTGACATGTAAAAGAGAGCTCTATACGAAAAAAAAGAAGAGAAGTGGTCGGTGCATAAGTTTATCAAGCTGCATAAATTTGCGTAGAACTACGGCCGCAGCTGAAGAAGCGTCTACGGGTTCACTGCCGTATGTGGATGTCGGGTGTTCAAGAAGCGAATGCCCGCGGCTCGGAGTCCGGCAGACTCCAATATGCAGCCCCCCGCGCCGCCATTAATGCTTCGCCGAGCAGCGCAGGAGAGTCGCGTGAACTGCATGTGCCGTATCCAACACGCGAGCTCTGCCGCTGTTCAGAGCGATGAGCGAAGATTCTGGAATCACGTAAAACCCCTTCGTGTTTCAAAAATAGCGCAAGGTGCTTCGATGCTCGAGGCACGTGCAAGGTGCAGCCCTTGGGAAGATCAAGGCGGCACAACGCCGCACTAGAGAAGCACTGAGCTAGATTTCAGACACCATGTTCTTCCCAGAAGTGGCGCGCAGCACGTGGCTGGAGCGTTTCCACAACAATGAATGGCGCCACTTTTCTCATGTTAGAGGGGCTTTAGAATCCCACATGCAGAAGCGGCGGCTATCGCCGTTGGAATCAAAGCCGTTTATATTTAGAGAGTTTGACCTCCTTAAGGAGAATCTGACAGCCTGGCAACCAGAGCAGCGTAGTCTGACAACCGAGCGATGACTACTTTTGTCCGCCATTTCGTGGCTCTGACTCACATGAACTCTATGCTATTTCTCAGGAATAAACAAGACAAAGAAGTAATGCCATTTTGTGTTATCGCGAAATCCGCTGGTTTTAGCGGGAAACAAGCTCCTCCCATTGGCCGAACTCTCTCAGTATAAACGGCTCTGTTTATAATCAGACAGCAGCGTGGCACGTTGAAGCGAGCAAACAAGGAAGCCAGCAAATAAGAAAGGACGCGCGTCCGCACTGCACCATTCTCGGCAGCGGGCGGTGATCTGTGTGACGTCACTTCCGTGACCAAGTTTTTGCGACATCAACCGTCCAACTTTGCACCCCCTACCAAGGGCGACGAAGGACGTAGTTCTACGTAAAACAAAAGATGAGCGTGGTTTGTAGATCCTATACGGAGTTGTGTCCGTGTTGGAGACAAGAAAAACTAACGACGTTGAGATTTCTCTTCATGGGAAAGCTCACATGCTTTCTTCAAGCACGGTAAAACTTAGTGAATTCTTTCAAAGACAGAGCATGCGAAGCAGACGCTGAAATGTGAAATCTAACTGTGAGCAACCATATTCCAAACAAAAAAAAACGAAAAAAAGAAAGAGTCAGGCAGACTCAATTTCTTCTCCGACAGCTACGCGACTTCTTCGGATAAGATTGATGGAACAGTTTGGACAACTCATCTTCGTTTGGCTGCTGGCACTGGAACTGACACCACCCGGAGACGTGGAATTGAGTTCCCAGCGGCGTATCTCCGTGTATTTTTTTTTCGTTTAAGGTGTTGCCCTTCTTTTTTGGGGTCGTGCAAACCATCGTCAATGTTTTTTTTATTTTTTTTGTTAAATGTATTTTTTTAAGGAACGCGAAGGAAGGGAATTTGTGCCAGTGTTGCAGTGCTATACATTTCTGGTTCATTCACCCCGTAACCTTTTTTTACTTGCCTTCTTCACTTATTTAAAATTTGAATTTTCTTGCAGCTTTTGATACGTGTAAACGAGCCCACTGAATTATAAATAAGACTCGGCAAACTTCTGAATAAGTTAAATCGTGCAAGCAGCGGTCGGCCTCCACGACGTATCAAAGAGTGACACTCGCACATTATAAAGCGGCATCGAGGAGTAAATTGAAAACAAAACTGGACTCTTAACCCCTACAAATTGTAGGAATCTTTATATTTGTTATCACTACTTGAAATAATAAAAAACAACGCATTCACTACACAAGGTGTTGGCACCGAACTCTCGCAAACACCGGTTTAATAAAGAAGGCAGCATCTGCGTATCAATCCACTTATGGTCGGATCTGCAGCTTTGGGTTGACGTAAGAAAACATAAGTTGTTGCACAACCTGCCGAATAATCACTTTAGCCCCGCCGATATGCTTTGAGAAGGCTTTCAGGTGATGCATGCATTTTATTTCGTGATAGCCCATGAATTATCTGTGAGCCTCACTAGGACCCAGGGGGGTGTCGGTGACCGAGTGGTTCAGCGTCGCGTACATCAGCTCGGTGCACGTGGAGCGAAAGCTCGCGCTGCGGACCCCAGGGATCCTGGGTTCAATCCCCACCCCTGCCCGTTTGACCTGTATCAGCATCGTATCGGCGCGCGGTCGTGTATCACTACCGCGTGGTGCACGTTGAAAACCCCAGGCTAGTGGTTGTGCTGCATTGCAGCTTCATTGCTAATCTGCAGCTGAGGCACCGGATGCCCATTGCGGCTGATTACATACCGCCGGCTTTAAAAATATTCACACAAAAGATGATTTTATATTAGGAATGACGCCCTTGCTTAAGGGTTACGGCTTTCCGAGTACAGGCATAGGAGCCCATATTTTGTGATTACTCAGATCTTGATCTGACAAGATATATATTTTTAAGGGGTCGGCTGGCGTGCCGATTCAAAAAGTGATAAACAATTATGGCAGGGTCTGAAATCCCAAGCCATCAATCGAGTTTTAATATTGACAAGAGCAATTCTATTAAAATTTAATTTGGGAATATTCACCTTGATTCTGCAAATGAATCGGAGCGTCTCTAATCTCATAAAATCAGTCTTCACAATTTATATAAACTTGCTTTACTTAATTACTTGTCAAGTGCTTGAATAATTGTTTTTTTTTTTAAACTTTATGTATCTGCCCACACTTGCCGTAGGGCCGAATGACTCTTCTTTCATTTTCACATTAACGAGCATGAAGTCCTTCTTAAAGGTTCAAATCAAGATTACTATCGTTTTTTTTTAAATTCTCTTTCGTCCCCTTAGAAGCCTTACTCTCTGGTTCTAAAAGAGTATAAAAAATTGTCGAGAAGATTTGAGTTTGAAATTTCTGTTGCGTGTGAAGGACCTCACAGCAGATGTGCTTTAAGCTCGCATTTTTCTTAGGCAAAGAGCACGGTACATTTGATAGCCCAAACTTAAGTTAGAAAATACATGTCTTTTTTAGATCGATTAATAAGAGGCTCCTATTGCTTCGAAAGTGCGAACTACTTAAAGCTATTTAATGCTATTTATTACCTGACTGTGTTTTGTCGACGCGTGCGATGAATTTAGAAGGAATTTCCTAAGAGCTCTTTTCGGAAATGACTCTTGAGTTCCTTGCGCATTTTTTTCTTTCTTTAGATAGCGTGCTTAAGATAAACCCGTTTTTTTATAGTGCTTCAAGTTCCAATTTCACAAAGACGCCGCACTGACACACACAAAAAGGGATGTTAGAGAAAATGGCAACGTACAATACGCACATAGAAAAAGCAACCTAATCCACGTTGCTTATGCAACTTTGCGATTTTTCTAGTTCTTGTGTCCCTTTTAACGCGTCTATTTATTGCCTCAGTAAGGCGCTTTGTCATTTTCTTTTTACTCCATTTCTTTCTAACGATTTATATTACGACCTTACACACGTGTCTCTCTCAATGTTTCCAAGTTAGTAGAATTTGTTTAGGACTATTTTTGTTTGTTGTAAGCGAAGTGAGCGAAGTGGTTAAGGTCCAAAGAAGCCAAGGAGGAATCAAACATGACCATCTTTGGTAAGCGTCGGGATATCTTGACCCTAGTTTGCCAAATAATAAGTGCCAAAGTTAGGCTTAAGTGATTATAGCTTGGCTCTAATTAGGCATCTTCGGGCCTAAATTGCCAACAACATGCCAGAGTTCGGCGTCACCTCTGGATGTCGGGTTTCATGTGGCAAATTTGGGATTAAATTGTCAAAAACAAGTGTCTGATTTAGGCTTTACTGCTAGTTACTCGCTTCATACATGTCATCTTTCGCTGAAGTCTGGCACTTTGGCTATTATATGGTGAGCCAGGGAAAAGCCGTTGAGACGACAAGAGAAGTACTCTTTTACGAACTAACGCCTTGGAGCAAAACCGTATTGGGTTCGAGTTAGGCTCCTGGGATCGCCAAGCTTGTGCCAAATTAGGCGTTGTTCTGGCGTGCTGCAAGAGTCATTTCACGTTTTGGAAATCACCAAAACTTGCTGCATTTTTTATGGTTATAGAAAAAATATTTGCCCAGTGGAATGTCTGTCAGATAACGAATATGAGTCCGCGAGAAGATAATTCTCTCAAGTCTCTGTCGGTTTGATGGGCTCTGTCAAAGTTCCTGAGTGATTTTTTGTCACAGCATACGTGGCAACACGATTTAATCCCTAGATTGGCCCGTGAAAAACACCGCTTGCTTATCTGTGCAGCCGCGGCAGGTCTCACGTTAAAGCACTCGCCTTGTGAGGCTATGGAATTCGTGAGACGATGATGCCATTGCCGGGAACGTCCTTGGAATTCTTTTTCGGGAATACCTGGGACTAAGGATGTAGCGTTAAACTGAATGTCAGGGATGTCAACAAACCTTGGTTCTTTCATGAAGTGTTTTTTTGTCGTAAAAGCAAACAATCATTCGGAGCTGAACCAAGTGACGAGGGAAAATAGCTAATTTTAATAAAGATTTTTTCCCGGAACTAGCGGAACCTTGAAGTACTGTGCCCAAGGGCATCGTCATAATTGTGGGCCCAAATTCGAGGCACCATTTTTTCATAAACATTTCTTAGTTACAATACTCGGTTCGAGTCTATTACACTTCTTCCCCTTCTTCCCATCCGTACTTAATTGAGCATATATTATTCGCATATCTAATATTCTTCCTGATGGCACAGGGCTTTGCACTCTTTCCACGTGTGCATCAGTCCGCGTTTTTAGAGCGCAGCTCTTAGGCGCCCGTTTACGGCTTCAGCGGCGTCTGCGTCGCCGTCGCCGTCGGCGTAACCACGCGTCGCAATATGGGAAACATTCCATAACGCAACGCGCGGGTCTCACTCGTGACCCGCACGTTGCATTATGGGACGTTTCCCATAGTGACGTCACTCGTGACGTCACGAGGGTCCCGTGCGTTGCATTATGGGAAGCGTCTCCCATAATGACGTCACACATAGTGTCACGCGTGACGTCACGACGAAGGTCACGACCTTCATAATGAAGATCACGACCTACACGTGACCTTCACGAGTGGAGTTCACGTGAAGGGCATATCCTTCTCTCAGTACCCTTCCCTCCTCCTCAAGAGCTGCGCTCCGATTCGGCGTTACAGGGAGTTGTAAACGTTTTTCATTTTTAGAGTGCCGCTTTTAGGCGCCCGTTCCCGGCAGGAGCGACGTCCCCGTCGCCGTCGGCGTAACCGCGTGGTGCATTATGGGTAAATTTCCCCGCTAAATCTAGCGGAAAAATTTCCCCACAAACTAGCGGAGAAATTTTCCCGCTAAATTTAGCGGAAAAATTCTCCTTCTAAACCTAGCGGAAAAATTTCCCTGCTAAATCTAGTGGAAACATTTCGCCGCTAAATCTAGCGGAAAAATTTCCCCGCTAAATGTAGCGGAGAAATTTTTCCGCTAAATCTAGCGAAAAAATCTCACCCGCTAAATGTAGCGGAAAACTTTCCCCGCTAAATATAGCGGAAAAATTTCCCCCCTAAATCTAGCGAAAAAATTTCCCCGCTAAATCTAGCGGGAAAATTTCCCCGCTAGAGCTAGCGGAAAAATTTCCCCGCTTTATCTCGCGGAAAACTTTCCCCGTTAAATATAGCGGAAAATATTCCCCGCTAAATCTAGCGGAAAATTTTCTCCGCTAAATCTAGCGCAAAAAATTTCCCCGATAAATTTAGCGGAAAAAATTCTCTGCTAAATCTAGCGGAAAAATTCCTCTGGAGGGTCACGTGACCCCCGAGGTCACGTGACCCCGTGGACACGTGACCCCCAACGTCACGTGACACCCACATGACCTTGGGGAGGGGGTCATGTGACCCCACTAATGTCTGAGGTCACGTTGCCAGCCAACCCCCCCCCCCCCCCCCCCCGAGAACACACGTGAACCTCAGTACACTTCCCTCCTCCTCCTCAAGAGCTGCGCTCTAATTCGGCGTTACAGGGAGTTGTAAACGGCTTTTATTTTTCGGCTGCCCACGCATTGCGTCATCTTGAACACCTTCTCGACTTCCTTGAAACCACCTGTGCTACCCAGAAACACTCAATTTCTTCGTAGCGTGCTCGCTATCATCTATTGGCTGACGTTTCGCTGGCCATATGTGCTGCTGCTATCAATTCATACTCAAAACTTGGATCTCATTCCATGCTCTAAGTTCATATCATGACCCGTTTTACGCAAACAGTTTAACTAAGAGCACGTAGAATTTTTGTTACTGTACTGACCCTACGTATTTCTCTCTAATAAGGCCAAGTTGGAGCGTGCCCTGAACTTCTCATGTACATATAAATATTTGCCCGATTCACCGCCGTCACGCTGTGGTCATTCAGACCACATAAGCTTCCCTGTGCGATACGTACAGGACGGTATTCAACAATTTCGGTAACCCATTATTTACGAACATGGCGGCTATGACGTCACGTCACTACGGTGGCGCTGCTGTCGAAGCGGCGCATGCTAGGACGCTTTACCCCACTCAAATCCGGTTTCGGCGCATGCACAATTTTCACACCTGCTGTGGTCAAACGCGAGCTTGTTTGTAAACGGCGCGTCGGCCTGTAGATGCTCACGACATGGCCAAGCGCACCCATAAGATCTTAGTATCTTTGTTTATAGGAAGTTGACGCCAGTGCTCTTTGGGGTCATCCGCGTACTTACACAGGCACACGCTGTGTAAGGAAGCGAATTTATTCACCGGAGCTTCGGGTGAAGTGCACGAACCTGTTTACAAAAGAGTGCCACGTCTGTGCAAGAGACGGCGCCGCCACGGTATTTACGTGGTATAAAGTACACGAGTCGTTCCATGACCTATTAAAGGCGGTAACTACAACTGTCACAGTTTTATTTTATATATAGCCGGGTATAGAACGTCCGTTGACCACAGCCGGAAATATTCAGAGAGATACTTTTTCACTCAACACTACAGTGACGATCGACTTCACAGAAGCAATATATTCCGTAGTGGCGGCTCTACTTAGAAAATACGACCCACTTGGCATTCTCTTCGCTTCCAGAGGCTTGAGGTCAGAACACTTTTGTCATACCCATTGAAAACTTGAGGTGAACTTCAGGTCGCGGCGACCCCCAGTTTCTGTACTTATCCCCGCGGTCGGGGGGACTATAGTAGCCAACAAGGTGAGAACATCAGGGAGGGGCTTCAGTTATTCCGCCTCCTACCCGCGTCTCCAGCTCATTGCTTGCCCTCCCGCGGCGGAAACAGGAAGAGCTCTAGTGAGGGTTTATCGGTTCTCTTCTCGGCTGGCACAGCAGAAATGCTCGCGTCATGGCTCGCGAAATGTTATTTCGAAACGCAAGCAACACTCTTCACTGTCCCAACGTAGTGCTGCAGCCGCTATGGGATTGTACCTTACTAGAGAGTTTTACTATTGCGTATGGAAGCCAACGCAAGCGCTGTGCGTGTGCGTTAAAGTTGCGTGCTCCTCTTTTCTCTAATTCAAAACCGCTATTAATTATCTAAAAAAAGCAATAAAACATATCGGAGTCTTTTTTTCTTTTTTTTTTTTTTTTGGGGGGGGGGGGTGAGTTTGGTTTGAAAGGACTGGGGTAACTTTGGAAATTTTGCCTGTTGTAAAGAGTCGCGACTTTGTTAGCTTTAGCCACAATGTGTGTAATTTTACCTGAAGTTTTCATAGCTAGAATGTTTCCATTGAATTTAGACACTTTTTAATTTACAACTCGTTAATTAAACCTGCTGCAATTGGCAGCAGTGATGATAATTTGCACACTTCTGATTGCGATATTTGTTCTCGCGTTGCGAATAGGATCATAAGCAACAAATTATATTTGAGCTTTAAAACGTTGTATTATATATCTTAGTTGTACTATTATTATTAATACAACTTGCGGTACTGGGCTTCCAATGAATGCCACGATCACAAAAAGACGCTAGATAACGATATTAGTAATTCCAGAAAGGCGTCATTTTGTTTAATTTTCAGCACATGAAAAACACTGACATCGTAATCAACATATACAAACAGTCAAACACTGGATGTAGTCTAAAGTCCTATGCCTCACGCGTTGCTCTAAAAACACACCCTTCTGCTGCCTTACTCGGATTCCGGCTTTAGGTTTTTATAGTGAGAACAGCGTTTTTAAACTTATAAGTTTTGTGAACATATTCTAAACACATCAGCCGTGGCGATATCTGGTAAAATTCGGATTGATTTTGTTATTCCTGTGTTAGGAAATGTTAAACCAATTAATCGTCTAAATACCTCTTAACCCATTAAAAGGACGGCAGTTATTTATTTCAAAAGACAATTAACCGAGCGAGAAAAGGTAGCAAGAACACAAATATCAGCAATTTCAGACTTAGTTTTTTAACAAATACAGCATATTATGTTCCCTTTTAGGTATATGAAACCGCCTGTGTCTAAAGGGACACTGAACTCTGAGTTATCTTGAACTGCCTGGATCGAATAGGTAAGTCGCAAAAGAAATATTCCGCGAACAACTTCTTTAGCTCAATAATTATGCTGTGACACACATATTTAGTTATGAAATGGTGATGATGAATAAACTTTTAATAAATGGAGCTTCAGGCGCTGATGGTTGGGCGCCCGCCAGGTGGGGGGCCTCCTCCAGTCCGGGAAGCCCTGGTCCGCGCTGGCTGCCTGGTCCCTCTCCACCAGGCTACGCTGTGCTGAGAGGTCGGAACTGGCCAGCTGGCCCACCCACTGCTCTTAGGTTGGGTGAGGGTTGGGGCAAGGGATGGTGTTTGCTGACATTCCCAGACCATGTGGTACAGGCTGCCAGGCTGGGAGCAGAAGTTGAAAGGTAGCAGGATAGAGGGTGGGGTACGTGGCGTGCAGTAGAGTGCCGTGGGAATACGAGTTAGCTTGTAGCCGACGAAAAGCGGTTGCTTCGGTTCTGGATGGGGGGGGGGGGGGGGGGCGGTGGCGGGAATTGTCGTCGTTCGTGGCTGTAATGAGCGAGGATGTCCGCGTATTTTTGAAGAGGAGTGGGTTTGAAGGGGCATATGGTTCGCGTTTCGTTGCTTTCTTGAGAAACGGCCCAGTGTGTTTGAGCGCGGGCAGCAGCGTGTGCCGCTTCGTTTCCCTAAAAGAACTCGTGTCCGGGGTTCCAGAGGTATAGATTTACGGGAAGTGGCGCGTGTTTTCTAGAACTTTGAGTGCCGCTTTTTATATGCGGCCTAGTAGGAAGTTGCGCCAACCGGCTTGAGAGTCGGTCAGTACAGTGATGTACTCATCGCCAGTGGTGGCCGCCAATGCAATGGCGAGCTTTTCTGATGTCTCGATAGACATAGTGGGGATTGTAGCTGCCGTCAGTTCTTCGCAATGAGCGTCAGTGACGTTCACGCCATTGGCTGGTTGTTGGGGGTACGGGAAGCATCTGTGTAGCGAGTAAACTCATCAGTTATGAAAGAATTCTAAATTCACACCTATACCGAGAAATTAAATCCATAATAGAGGTTAGTTTTGGTTTAATTCTAGAATTAAAACGTTCCTCCTGGCCTAAATATTACGCTAAACTCCGTTTTTAGAGCGCAGCTCTTAGGGGCCCGTTTCCGGCTTGAGCGGCGTCGGCGTCGCCGTCGGCGTAACCGCGCGGTGCATTATGGGAAATGTCCCATAATGCACCGCGCGAGCCCCCCACCGGGGTCACGTGACCTCGTGGGGGGCACGTGACCCCCCCCCCCCGAGGTCACGTGACCCCCCGAAGTCACGTGACTCCCCTGAGGTCACGTGACCTCGAGGAGGGTCACGTGACCCCCGAGGTCACGTGACCCCCCGAGGTCACGTGACCTCAGGGGGGTCACGGATCGTCATCGTCATCATTACTGATGACGTCACCGGCATCTGCATCGTCATCGTCATCATCACTGATGACGTTACCGGCATCCGCATCGTCATCGTCATCATCACTGATGACGTCATGAGTGACGTCACTCATGACGTAACCGGCATCCACATCGTCATCGTCATCATCACTGATGACGTCACTGGCATCCGTATCGTCATCATCACTGATGACGTTCCCGACATCCGCATCGTCATCGTCATCATCACTGATGACGTTATCAGTGACGTCACTGATGTCGTCACCGGCATCCGCATCGTCATCATCACTGATGACGTCACCGACATTCGCATTGTCATCGTCATCATCACTGCTGAAGTCATCAGTGACGTCACTAATGACGTCTTCGGTATCCGCATCGTCATCGTCACTGACGACGTCATCAGTGACGTGAGTGATGACATCTTCGGCATTGGGGGGTCACGTGACCTCCAAGGTCACGTGACCCCCCAAGGTCACGTGACCCCCTCTGGTTAGTTTAACTCCCTCCCCAGTACCCTTCCCTCTTCCTCCTCAAGAGCTGCGCTCTAATTCGGCGTTACATGGAGTTGTAAGCGGCTTTCACTTTTTTTTTCACGATAAGGAGGGGATCTGCGCTCAAAACAACCTAGCTTACTCGTATAAGCAGAAATCATTTTTGTCGCTAAATGGATTGAACACAGTAGACAGGTTTTGCAACTGGTATAACGGCCCACTTCTCCGACCCTCACTATAAGCGACATGTTGGAAAACAAGTGGCGCCACCTATAGTGGATTACAGTCGCGAATACCTCCGAGGACGTTTCGGCTTCTCGTGCACCCATGAGCCCACGCGCGCAGCAGTCTGGGCATGACAGAAGGTACGGAGTGCGAGTTCGAGGCACAGAGTTCGAAAGAAATCTGTGCCTCCAAATTTCTCACTGTCAGTGACTATGGCCTCGCTAACCGCACTTCGTTTCACCTTATAGCCGCAGTCACGCTGCTAATGCATCATACAGGTCAGCCTGCAGACAATGTATCAGGCCTGTTTCTTCCGTGTGCAACTGTATAATTGTCACATCACTCTAAAAATGAGGTTGTAGGACTTATGCCCCCAACGAGACAGGGGAAACAAACGTGTCACTGTGAACCTCTCCCCATAAGGACGTAACGTTACCCCCTGCTGCAGGACTGGAACCTTACACCCTGGCTTAGAGGTTAACTATCTAGGAGGTAACTTTAAGCACTTTCAGAGAAAAGAGTGCATGCATAAAGGGTCTGTTTATACTTCCTTGTAATGGTATGGGGTGAACCCCTTTTGAGGGTAACACTGCACGTTTTGAGGCTCCTTTACCCCCTTAGGAAGTAGCACTGCCATTCTTGGGGCTGCTGTTATCTCTTGTTTTAGAATGCATGTACGAGCACGTGGAACTGCGGCTTAAGTAATGGCACAGCAAAGGCTACAAGTTGATTTGGTCAACAACCTAGTGCCATAAGTGCACCGTCACTGCGTGCGCAGTTATTGTGCATGCTCGTTGGCCGGCTCATTCAATCAAGCATAGAAATTGCGCACTGACCTTTTGCTTTTAGTTGTGTGAATGCGTCTGCGTGTCTACGAGCCTTTCACTCTGATTGGACCTGTGGCGAAACAAAGTATCGCGCTGAAACTAAGAAGCGCCAGGGAAAGCAGCCGCCTCAGTGGTCTCGTGCCTTCTGCAAAATGTACGCACCAAACCTGGTTTGGTTTGTATCCTCGAAGTAGATTTTTTGTTTTTTTACTTTATATTTTTTTTGTAGATAACTCCTTGAATCTGTTTGGAAAGTCTGTAGTATTCTTGTTCAGCAACCCATTTCTTACTGTTAAACAAATGCAAGAAAGCTTGCAACACAAGATATACACAGTCTGGCTGACAAGAAAGCTTTCGTCCACTTCTGCTTGTTGGTTCCTGCCTGAATTAAAAGATGCGGGCAAAACAATAACTTGTGTCATATGTGTGGGTTTCGCGTTTTCGTCGTTTTTTTTTAAATTTTTATACCGGGGTGGTTTTTCGCGGCATATTTTCCCTACTGATTCGGTGTTTTCCGCTGTCCATATTGAGGTGGCGAATAAATAGCTGTTCATCCCTCCCCGTATTAAAGTAAGTAGTACCCACTCTAAAATCAAACATACCCACATTTCGGTTTCTACGTGTTTGAGAGCGGAGCGGTTGCCTTCCGGCAGGAAGCGTCCTCTCGTTGTTCCAAGCGCGCGTTCCTGCAGCGCTACGCCGCGCGATGCTATGAGAACTGGACCTGGCTCAACCTTCCAAAGCGTCGCGTTGCGCTAGACCAATCAGAAACCGAGAAATGAAAGAGAGGGTCATGTGCTCGCCCGCGCCGGTCAGCCAGGCGCTTCCGGTAATACCTTGTTCAGGGAGCGCTTTCGCTTGTTAGGAAGGGGTGGGAAAACATACGCTGCAGGTTCTTCCAAGGCAGCGACCATTCAAGCTGGACTGAAGTTGCGGAAGCCAGCGGGATCGTCCCAAGATCAATCACTTGGGCGCCGTTTCCGGGCACAGCCGTGTTGCCGTGAACATCGCTTACCATTAATGAACCGAAAGCGACGATAGCGCGTTCTTATTGGGTCTTGAGAGCGGCCGATTGCGTGCCAACGCATCTGTGTGTATACAAGTTTGGCAGAAACGGGCTTCGCAACACTCCTCGTCCGACTGCTGCAACCGAATTGCCTCGCGCTCAAACAGAAATGTACGCATGGGCCTTTAGCACGGTAAAACGTTGTGCTCAGTACCACAGGGCAGATAGTCTTTATTACACGTAATTGAATCTTTAGCCCCGTCATTTGCCAAGATTCTTCCATAGATTCCAACGATAAGCTCTCAGAAGGGCTTTGCGGCTAAGTAGACGCTTCCAATATTTTAGAGTGCGAGAAGATGAGATTCTCAAGACCAGAAAGCGTGTGAGTTACCTGCATATTGGAAAATGTCCTGATGCCAATAGCGTAAAAAATGAGATAAGGATTGTGGTTCCTGAAAGAATTAGGCTCGCGTATATTTCAGTGACTATTGTGTTCCGGATAAACAAAAATTAAACTGCGGATAAAGATTTTCTTCCCGTAAACCCGACCCAAACCAACCCAACCCTGCCCAGCCCAGCCCAGACACACCCAACCCGACAAACCCACACCCAACCCAACCCAACCCAACCCAGCCCAGCCCAACACAAACCAACCCTACCCAACACAACCCAGCGCAGCCCAACCCAACCAAACCCTGCCCACCCCACCTCACCTCTCCAAAACCCGACCCTACTCTACCCAACCCAGCCCAACCCAGCCTAACCTAATATAACTTCACCCCACACAACCCAACCCAACCCCATCCAACCCAGCCCGACTCAAGCCAACCCAACCTAACTCAACCAAATTTAAACTAACCTAACCTGTGTTAGGAACAAGAAAAATATATAATAAAACCTTGGTTTTCCTCATTCAAAGGCTGCTCAAATCAAGGTTTTCTTCCGGGTTTTTCACGATTTAAATAACACCCACTTAGGGGTTAATTTTCGGGGTTTCATGGTATTTAGCTAAAACGCAGGACCCTACTCGCAATTTCGCTTTTAGTTTCTTTTCTTTTAGTGGGCTTTGATGAACAACACAAAACATTTCAGTATATCTCTTTTGTCGCAGTTTTCGAGTATTGCCCAGAATACCTGTACTCACCTGCCACCCTTTGGAAGATACGTGGCCGAGCGGGCTAGCGCACACTAAAGTAACTGGATCGTCCGAATGTAACGCCAAGCTCCACGTATGGTGGCCGTTTTGGCTCATGAAATGTGCAGTTTCTCCATGGACCTCTCCAATCTTGGTGAGCCTCTAAATTTGCTGGTGACGAGTAACTTTATATAGACGTTTCTTGTATACCGAGATCTTGCTATTAACAAACGTACATCTTTGTACCACCACCACATGCGGTGTCGGTGCTTGGAGGTGTAGAGACACAAGAATTGGCCGACCGACTGTTACGATACGAAAAGCATTTATAGAATCGCCCGTGGTCTCGCAGTCGGTCCTCGTAGCTCGAGCGTTGCGAGCCCGAGCTCTTGCGCCGGCATGGTTGTCCCGGCATGTGAATCATAGAATGCACGCTACAATAGCTCCCCCCTTAAAAACAAATCCTGATGGGAACATGTTCAGGAAATGTTCATGATGTCTGGACATGTGGTAGCAGAAAACGTACGCGGGAGGATCGTGGCTGTGTCGAAGCGTCGCGATAAGAAGCAAGGTCCTGTGAGCGTGCAAAGATTGCAGTGTTGTCAAGAGATTGGGTATATGTTTCATGTGACGATTCTTGGTAGGCTGGTTTCAAGCGGTCAATGGATACAGTTTTTTGTCGGCCATTAATATCAATCGTGAAAAGTTTATCACCACGAGTTATGACTCGATATGGGCCATCGTAAGGGTGCTGAAGTGGCCTTCGCACAGCATCGCGACGAAGAAAAACGTGTGTGCATGAATGTAGATCGGCTGAGACATAGACGGCTGACCGTTGTTGGGGGCGGGGAGGGGTAGGTCGGATGGTGCGCATTCGCATTATCCGCTTCAATTTTGTCGCGTAGCTCGTAGGATCCGGTGCTGGATCTTCTGGTCCGTTTGAAAAAAATTCTCCTGGAAGTCGTAAGGTTCTGCCGTAGAGCATTTCCGCAGGCCTGCAATCGATGTCAGTCTTCAAGGCCGTGCGGAGCCCTAGAAGAACAATAGGGAGGGCGGAATCCCAGTTCGGTCCTGCATCTTGGGCCCGAAGTGCGGTTTTGAGTGAGCGGTGAAATCGCTCCGTTGGATATAGGGTGATATGCTGTTGTACGAATGCGCGAAGTTCCGTAACCACTGGAGATGCCGGGTAGTCGCTGCCTGCGTGTTGTGGTCTTGTCGTCGCAGTCGTTTCTCCAGGCATCCTGTCGATCGAAGATACGATGGGAAGTGCGACTTCCATGATTCTGTCGGCCAGCTGAGCCAGATCGTCAAGGCTCATGGATGGGGTGGAAACGAGTACCATGCGTACGTTTGATGGTAGCCGTTGAAGAAAAAGCTCTCGCAGCGGGGAAGTATCAAACGTTGGCAATCTATCACCCACGAACTGCTGCAGTCGTCGAAGAAGCTGGGAGGACGTTCGGTCCCCGAGCTCTTCGGAAGTTATTAGTTGCTGGAGCCGTCTTTGCTCCGATGCGGATGTTCGTTTGATCAGTTCCGAGCGAAGCTTGTCAAAAGGCTGATCGTCTGGAGGCGAGAGGATTAAATCTCGAATTTCCATGGCCACCTCGGGAGGAAGAGACGCTACGACGTGATGGAATTTCGTAGCTTGGCTGGTGATCCGAGCGGTGACGAACTGTGATTCCACTTGCGCGAACCATACCAGAAGATCCGCTAGCCAAAATTTCGGAAGTCGAAACGTGACGGCGGCGACATTTGTGGTAGCGGTGTTCTCAAGAGCCATAGCGAAGTATCACGTCCGGGTCACCAATTGTAGAGACACAAGAATTGGCCGACCGACTGTTACGATAAGAAAAGCATTTATAGAATCGCCCGTGGTCTCGCAGTCGGTCCTCGTAGCTCGAGCGAAGCCCGAGCTCTTGCGCCGGCATGGTTGTCCCGGCATGTGAATCATGGAATGCACGCTACAAAGGCATTGAAAAATAATTTACCGGTCTTGAAATACCCAATAATAACAAAATAAGTGTAATAAATTCGTAGAAATTGACATGTTTGATAAGTTGATTGCATACACAGTGCCAAATACGCCTATATTGGCGAGGAACGCATTCAGTACGATGATTCTCCGTGGTGATCTTGGTGCGACTGGATTAGAACGACCCTCTCAAAGCTTCGAAGATTTGAAAGGGCCGAAATGGTGATTGCCACAAAAACAGAGAACGATTAGTCAATCGCCTTGTGAGGGTTTGGTCTTCTGTATATTAGTATTTGCGTTCGGCTAGCAGGCAGGGAAGGCAGTAGCGCTTCTTTTTTTGGACACAGTGACTTTAGCGCACACCAGCTTGGAGCACGTGAAGCAAAAACTTGCGCTGCAGAATCCAGGGGTCCTGGGTTCGATCCCCACCCCTGCGCGTTTCGATCTGGATAAGCCTCGTACCAGCGTGCGGTCGTGTATCACTACTGCGTGGTGCACGTCAAAGACCCCCAGGGCCCGTTTGCTCTAAACCCTAACCGCGGCTAAAGTTAGCCGCAGTACCTCGGAGTGGGATTTTGAAATCACGTGACTGGCTCGGTAGGGATGCGGGGAAACATGGCCGTGCCCCGGTGAGTGAGCGCCGCTCGCTTTGAAAGTAATAGGTCGTTGTAGCTGCAATATCGGGCGCGCTAGTCAGCAACGAATGGTGCCGGAGGCTTTCGCTTTGCCTTACTTCACTTTAATCGAAAAGCATGAGCAATGACCTCGCCGCATTTTTTAGATAGTCCTTCGATTCTGGCCATTCCTAAGCCTAAATGAACGCGATAATTGTCGGCATGGCAACGTCCTTGGAAAGCGGATTGGCTTGACTGAATCGGCCGGGTATTGATAGCACACAAAAACAGACAGCGTCCTAATAGACCTTTTTCTCAATTTCCTAAGCACCGAGGTGCATTCTATGAGTGTAGTTACACGCGCTGCGCGTGCTGGCGTCTACAGTAGTCATTGTTGTACAGCAAAATATCTCAAATAAATTTTGCCTTGCACGCGCGTTCGTCAAAACCTTATCATGATTATTTACTTCGAATCTTTTATAAGAGGAAGGCCAGTGCGCGTGCACCGTAGAATTACACTTCCAGCGTTCTCCTCGATGCTTGGGTAATTCAGAAAAAGGTATATTGGAACGCTGTCTGCTTTTGTGTGCTATCAATACCCGGCCGAGTGAGTCAAGCCAATCCGCTATCGAAAGACGTTGCCATGCCGACAGTTATCGCGTTAATTTAGGCTTAGGAATGGCCAGAATCAAAAGACTATCGAAAAAATTCGGCGAGGTCACTGCTCATGCTTTGCGATTTAAGTAAGGTCAGGCAAAGCGAAAGACTCCTGCACCATTCGTTGCTGACTAACGCGCCCGATATTGCAGCTACAACGACATATTAGTTCCAAAGCGAGCGGCGCTCAATCACCGGCGCACCGCCATGTTTGCCCGGCATCCCTACCGAGCCAGTCACATGATTTCAAAATCCTTCTCCTAGGTACTGCGGCTAACTTTAGCCGCGTTTAGCGCTTCGAGCAAACGGGCCCAGGTTAGCGGTTGTACCGCACTGGCTAAATTGCTCATCTACAGCTGTGAGACAAGTCGCCCGTTGAGGCATAATAACTTAAGGTTGTATAACACTATTAATGTGTTACCCCTGCAGCGCTGAATTGACCTGAGGGGTTCGTAGCGTCCGCTGCTTTCCGTCATAAGGTAAACGGCGTATAAAGAGCTTCCCATTTTCGCCACGAGGGGGCGAGTAACGGGCAGGAGAAGCGAATTGGTCCGTTGGGAGCTTCCGTGTTTGTCCGTCCTGTTCGGTGCGTTCCTTTAGTCATCTGTCATGAGGGAAGAAGATGGGCTCTTCAGTACGAAAAGAGACGCCATCCTAGTAAAAAAGGAATTCCCCTAAGAAAGAGCTCAAAGTACAGGCAGTCGAAAAACCACACCGTGACCACAGAAACGGCCGACAACGTTTTGGCGTGCCATGCCCTTCCACCCCATTCGCCTTTTTTTTTTTTCGTCTTGTCTAGCGTCCTCGTGGAGTTTGAAATGGAAATCGACCTCAAGGGTATCGGCAACGGTCTTTAAATGAAATACCCAACAAAGCTTTACTTTCCGAAATAGAATGGAGCAGTGTATTGATTTTCCTCTGCTTTTTTATTACGTTGAAGTGTATATTGTTTTTTGTGTTTTTTTTTTTTGCGGTGCTTCTTCGATGTTGTCGTCAAGATCTTGGTCGAGCAATGTTCGATATTTTGAAACGCTCGGCGAAAAAGTTTGAGAACCTGAAAGTGAACGCTCATCGTCTTTCCAGTCGGCTCTATCTTTCCCTTTCACTCGCGCACACGCACACATACATGCGCGCGAGCACAAACACACACATACACACTCATACACGCAGACGCACAGACACATGCATACACGCATACATACATACAAGCGCACGCACGCATAGACGCGCTCTGACGCAAGCGCATGGACGCGCGCACAAACACGCACCCTAATATACACACGGGCATAATATGCTGTTATCCAAATTGTAAATTGGATAACTGTATATTTAAAGCGGCCATGCAACGATATCTGCTTGGAACTTTTTCACTTTACGGAAGCTTAGTGGCACTAGTGTGTCACAAGTATACTCGCACGCAACGCCACTGGCCAAAAAACTAATTTGTTGCGGTGTAATTTGAAGGACAAAAACGAGCGTGTTCTTTCAATAAAGAGTTTTAGTAGACCGCTTTCATTTTTCGCTCCGCTTTAGTAGACCGTTTTTTTGTCAGCATAAGAGTGTTTCGAGAGCTTTCCAAAAATTCGCGTAAACAACCCCACAAGTAAACGTTTTTAGTTCTAGTAAGACCAAAATACTAAACGTTAACAGCAAGAGAGTGAAAGGGAGCGTGTTTGTAGAGACAGTAAAACCGAAGGCGAGAATTATAAACACAAAAAAGAGTAGGCACACACACAAAGAATATTAAGTTAGAAAATATAAAAATAATCGTTCCACTTTGTGTGCCAGTAAAGACGAAGGTGTTGCTCCCAACCAGTGGCGTTTTTTTTTTTTGTGCAGTACGCAGTGATATTGCTTCAGTTACACTCCACTCTACGTTTGCAGTAAAGCAACGGCGCCATTTCTTTTCCCAATCATGGCTGGGCCCCCATCGCTGCAGACACCTGCAAGTTTTTTTTCCACGCTAGCTGGAGCTTCTTGACGACGTCTTCGACCTTCTTGCTTAACTCTTCTCCAGTAGTCCGTCCGCGCATTGAGCAAAGCTCTGAGTTAGCTCGAGATTTTCATTGACAGTGACAGATGAAAGCGAGCAGTTGAGAAGAATGCTTGATATCTGTGCTCTTATTCGAAGCAAGAGAGTAGCACACAAAGTAACCGCAATTCTTATATAGCTATTTTGATAGGTCGTCTGCTACATCGTGCACACGTGGCTGTACAGTTATTCTTGATAACCTCAGATTTGGGAAGACCTGCTTCTTGTCCATGCACATTTCATCAGAAGCAACCAGAAGGCACTATTTTAGGAAGTCGCAGTGAAATTAGCTATTTGCACAGATATACCAGAAAAAGCCCTCGTAGCTGCTCCAGATGTTTTTTTTTTCCTGCTTTTGGGAACACTTGTGGCTTAGCAAGTAACTTCTGCTTTAAGTTCTTGGATTTAGTCAGCCTCTCAGAATCCGAAAGAGCGCTGAAGTCGTGGGCGTGTTGTGTCTCTTAGTGGCGACGGTCGCTGTACTTTTTAGACACGGCGAGGGACTCGCGACGCACAAGGTGCAGATGCCGACAGGGCAATCCTCAGGGATGTGTCATCATGCTCTGCGATCCCCGCTGTGGCGATATTTAAATGCTGTTCATAGAGAGGACACGGAGATTCCGTAGGCATTCGATTTTGGTTCGTGGCAATCATTGCCTCGACACGGATTCGGGTAGTATAGCGCGTACCCAATCGCTGCGGTGGCGAGAATAGCCGAACCTTAACAATGCGTGGAACTCAGCACGCGCCCTGTGGTCTGCCAACCCGAACTCGTGGTTGTGTTAGAAGCATTGACGACATATAATCGCCTTCAGTCTGTCTATGCTCGAAAAAGCGGTGAAGAAACTACATCGTGACGTCGCCCGTTGAAGGAGCCTAACTTCTATTGCCAACAAACTACAGGGTGAAACAAGGAGACGCCAGGCTCTTTAAATCGACCGGAAAATTTGGTTTCTTAACCTATCGCGCTACGACTTCGTGCAGCGTTGCCCACAGATGGTGCATTTCTTTTTTTGTAAAATTTGCGAAGAGCGAACTTACCTCAGGAAAAAGTTAAGAAAGAAAAAGGCTTCGCTCCTATGGAAACGCAGCGACGCCAGCGGTCTTCAAACAACACGGCGCCGTTTCGCACGGGAGACAAGAGATGGCGCAACAAACGCCGGAAACGAACGAGCATACCGCGCCGAGAGCCAGCGTCTTTAGCAGACAATCTTTTTGACTCAAATGCGGCGCGCGTTCCGCAGGCGGCGATAGTCGCAGAAACAAAAAGGACAGGCGCGGTAACAGCAAGGAACTGCAGTTACTTGTCTGCTAAATACGCCGGCTCTCGGCGTCGTCTGCTCGTTCGTTGGCGGCAGTTGGCGTCGCGACCGCTTGCGCCATCTCTTGTCTCCTGTGCGAAACGGCGCCGTGTTGTTTGCAGACCGGTGGCTTCGCTGCGTTTCCATACGAGCTAAGCCTTTTTATTTCTTTACTTTTTCCTCAGGTAAGTTCGCTCTTCGCAAATTTTACAAAAAAAAAAATGCACCATCTGTGGGCCACGCTGCATAAGGTCGTAGCGCGATAGGTTAAGAAACCGAATTTTCCGGTCGATTTAAAAAGCCTGGCGTCTCCTTGTTTCACCCTGTACATCGGAAGAGAACTGCACCGTGACGTGTCCGGTGACGTCGCCGAACTGTGGTGATTCAGTTGAAACTACATCGTTTTTTTCTCCCTTCATAGAATTTCAGAGAATCGCCGAGTGGGCTATCACCAGCTCGGAGCGCGTGGAGCCAAGGCTCGCGCTGGAGAGGCCATGAATCCTGTGCTCAATTCCCACCCCTGCCCGTTTCGATCAGGATGAGCATCGTAGCGGCGTGCCGTCGTGTATCACTACTGCGTGGTGCACGTTAAAAACCCCAGGCTAGCAGTCGTACTGCAATGGCTAAATTGCTTATCTACACTGAGTAACAATGTCGCCATTTTCAGGCAGACTAACCTCCTGCTGTATAAACTAACGACAAATTTGACATTTTTACTTTGTTTGACTGCGTTAGCGCAACTTCTCTCGTGCTGCACGAGAAAGAAAGAATGCTCCTTCGGGGGTCAAATTTTCGGTGAAATAGGAAGCAAAAAAGAAGAAAAGAGAATATTTCCCTCAAGTTGGATTCGTAGTAGAAGAGGAGTAAAGAGAAAATCGATTGTTAGTCCCACGTGTGTATGGTCTTTCCTTTATGTGTATGTTTATTCTAGTTCAATTTACCTTACCTGAAGTAGTTGCTTTAAAATAAAGTATATATATGTATATATAAATCTACCTGCAATATGAACCAACTAGCTCAACTTACGCCTGTTACCGCTGCTTGCTTGGCTTTTCGCTCAGCCAAATCGCTAATATGGGGTGCACTCAAATGAAAGCAAAATCGTGTTGAATCCTGTAAGAGTATTTAGAATATTTATAGATCACGCCGCTGAACTTGCATCGCTCGAAGAACTTCTTTTTTATGAGCGCCTTCTCTGCTTAAGTTTGCTGAAAACACAGCAAATTCGATCCGAGGCAATCGATGATAGCGTTGGTGACATCACCAAGTACGCGACTCACAGAGCACTGGAGAATACCAATGTTTTCGTCGCTCCCGACGGTTCCCTGGAAGCCGCCAGCGGCGTAAAGGCGTAGAGCTGCGAGGACTTGTTGTTTGGCAGTCAGCACACGGAACCCTTCGCGACGCCGCTGGTGCTTTACGCGAAGCTGTTCGCACAGCCAGCGAGTCGCCCCTTTGGGCAGCCGCGGTGTTCGCCCACAAACCTCGCATCGCTCGTCTCGAAAGCATCCCGGTGATTTCTAAAAACTCGATCCGCTGGTGAACCCAACAGCAGAGATGCATATGTTAGGGTCGCCATCTTTTACAATGCAGACCGATCTCCAGCTTCGTCTCGACCACTCAGTTAACTGCATCGTCAAAGTGCATCGTAACGACATTCTGACGTCACGGCCACCTGCATAATTTTATGAGCATAGCTCGAGCTGCATAGGCAAAAACTACATTTCAACTTGAAGTCACGTGACCCGAGAGAATAGCCAATCAGTGCCCGATGCAGTTGTCTACATCACTTAGTTTGCGTTCCAGCATAGAAAGACAGATCAGTTGGCCGCTTTTCTGGCTGCGAGTGAAGGGGCCAAACGGTGTACGTTTTTTTTAAAGATTTTTTTCTGCGACTGGCTTTGCATAAAGGAAAGATATCAACGTGTATTTCATAGGTCACAAATTTCAAGGAATAATTCTAGGTTTTATTTATTGAAAGTAGAAAAATTGTTACATCGCTGCTTTCAGTAGTAAACTAAACTGGAACCAATATTTAAAAAGAACAGTTATCATGATAGAGGCACTTCGTTTGCTCTAAAAAGAATGCATATTGTGATATTGCCGTGGCTCAGCTGACCAAGTAGGCAGCCTGCCCGTGGCCTAAAGGTCCGTACGCACATCTGCGGTTTAGCGCAGTGCGTTCAGTAGCGAGAAGAGGACGGGTTGAGTTGCGAAAAGTGCTTGCGCCAAGCTTGTACACACAGTTGCGCTGACACGCAGTCAACCGCCGTCAAGAGCCAATAAAAACGTGCTATCGTCGCTAGCGGCTCACCAATAATAAGCGAAATCCACGGCAACATGGCAACGCCCAGCGACAGCGCCGAAGTATGGTGTACTAGAGCTGGGCAGTGATTCGACCACGCCAAAAAGCAACGGAGGGAAGAGGTCGGCGCAGCGATGACGGCGCGGAAGGACGGCAGGGGGCGCTACGGGTAATAGGCGTGCTCCTTCCCGCTCGGATTGCCATGTTCTCGTACTGCTTGTGTTCTCGTGGTTCGCGTCGTTGCTTTGTTTTGCTGCAGTGTTCTTTTTCAAATTTTTGAGTAAGCTTGATCGCGATCGGTGCCGTTCAGTGGCATGTAGAAACCGCGCGCAATGACGGAGAGACGGCGAGACAAGAGAGACAGGACGTGTCTTGTGCCAGGGTGCAACAGTGGCTACCGGTCCTGCAGAGAAGCCCGTTCCCTTTTTTGTGCCCCTCTCAAGTGAGATCGGCGTGAGATGTTGTCCCACAACATAAAAAGGAGTGACAGGGAGCTTCACGATGGCAGCGTTGTTTGGGAACGCTACTTCGAGTACCGCTTTATCCAGCGCACGTTGCAAACAACGACCAAGGGTAAAATCGCAGAGGTCCTGCGCGAGCGACCACTGTTAACTCCAGATGCCGTCCCTACCGTTTTTCCGGACGCTCCCAAGTACAGAGCGCGACACTATTAGCGCGAACAACCGATCGCCGGTTTTTCCAGTTTTTCTCCTTGAAACCAAAGGATGTCATCCAAGTTATTATTGCTATGGAAAGAGCTCATTTAGTTATATAATGTAAGCGATAAAATTTCGTGCTCGCTAATACTATTTAGGAGTAAAATGCGCAAATGCGCCGATGTCGTGTTCGCGCTAACAGTGTCGCGATGTGTACATCTCGAAGCCGCTGCCAAAGAAGAAAAAAGACAGGAATATTTGCGACCAGAAACTTTCGGTGGCAAAGCGAAGGCAAGTTGGGGGTCTGGCTCCAGACGTATCGAGGGACACACTTGACGACGAGCCAGGGCTGGCAGAAAGAGACGGTTGTGGATCGCCCGACAACGATGAGGGATCGAAAAGTGAGGCATCTGCCGGGCAAAGCGAAAGTTCGCCGCTTGCAACCCTAAGAATTCCGGAATCGTGGTCATGAATCACCCTCCCAAGCTGCGAAAATGCATCGCATTACGCTGAGTGTGAGTTTGATGCTGGCGGCGACGAAGGCAGAATAGCCTTGATAAGGCTGGTGAAAATCGAGGTGCCACAGTCGGGGGAAATGAAGAGGTTCCAATGGCTCAAGTGTTCTTGAAAGGAAAAAAAAGTTGCTCGAGGAGGAGGTTCCTACTCCACAGGATCCAGAGGCACTCATTGATCGCATCAGCAAGCTAAATTTGTGCCCTGGCGCAGGTGTACAGCTCGTTACTGGCGAGTGCCCATTTTTCAACGGGAATTGTTTTCACAAGAAGTGCACATCTTCTTTCCAAGGATGCAGGCGGCGCATGCATTAACTTCTCACCAAGGATTCAGGCGGTGCATGCATTAACTGCAAATACCAGCGCAAGTTCACCATGAACCAGCTTTTTAGAGGAAGGTGAAAAAAACTCAAGAGCAAGCCCAACAAAACAGCTGCTATTCGGTGGGCTCTGCGACGGATGAGGGTAAAGCTACAGAAAGCGCAATTGAGCCTGAGCCAGTTAAAAGCAAAGAAAGGGCAGCTCCCCAAGGAAGTCGTCTCGAAGAAAATCAAAGGGCTTCCACTGAAACAGTAAGCGGCTGTACGAGCACGCTTTCAAGCAGCGCGAAGGAAATCAAGAAAGGGATGAGATATAAAACAAAAATTGGCTCCTGGAGTGCATATTTATGAGTACGAAGAGTCCCAAGGTGTATGGACACAAAAGGCGGCACGACATCTTGGCATTGCCTGACAACACCTGGCTAAAAGAAGCCATGCAGCAGTTCAAAAGTGATCTCCGATTCAACACAAAAGTTTTCGCTACGCTGTGCGAAAAAAACGAAGACGATGGACGAGTTCAGTCGACATGGAATTATAGCCTTCGACGAGATGAAGCTTTCAGATCATATCGGCGTAAAGTCTTCTGGTATGATTCTCCACTTTTTAAACTTCATTCCTAACCGTACTTGCAAAAAATGTATTGTTTTCACTAACTTGACAATTTTCGCCAGACTTAATAATGATCATTACACCTCGTCATGACTCATAAGCTGCAGTTTTGCACCTGTTGTATGAATAACCTTTTCGTGGCGTTTTGTGCAGGCTCCCTTGAAAGGTTCCGTGATCTAGGGCAGTTCGGTGAAGAGAACTCCAGCGAAGGACTTGCAGGAATCATGTCGTATTACACCTGAGACTGCGGTGGAAGAAATCGGAAGAACTTTCAGTAGAAGGAACAGACACAGAGAACGTCTCACAGAGAACGTCTGTTCTCTGTGAGACGTAGAAGGAACGTTCGTAGAAGGAACAGACACAGAGAACGTCTGTTCCTTCTACTGAAAGTTCTTCCGGTTTCTTCCACCGCAGTCTCAGGTGTAATACGACATGATTAGCTACCACCAGCTCGCCTGCACTCTCACCGTCTTTTGACTTGCAGGAAATGGCTTAATGGCAGTGTTCCAGCCTCTCTCAGGTATAACACTTTATATTGAGGCGTCCTCCATCTTTTCGGTTTCTAATCTTACGTTCCTGGGAGCGGTAGCGCAGCCAAGAATTTTTTCGCAAAGGGGGGGGGGGGGGGGGCTGAGGTGGCTGGGGTGTCCATGACTTGGTACGGAAAGGGGTTCAAAAGGCATGTGTAAATTACAGGGTCGGCTGGATTGTATGGGGGGGGGGGGGGGGGGGCTGGGGCTCCATAGGCCCCTGGGTCCGGCCCTGCCTGCGACCTACATTTGTTGCTTCTAGGTGATTAACTCTTCTGACTTAACTCTTCATTATGTTTATAACGTGGTATTGTGGACTTTGTCTCTTCTTGCAGGAAAATGAATGCAAATCTTGGGCGTCTTTTTCTCGAAGAGCAATGTGAAAGCAAATGGCCTGACCAAGATTGTCCTGGAAGCAACGCTCCTTTGAAAACAAGCCGGCCTCTTTGTTAACGGTGTGGCATGCGACGCTGCAAGCTGGAATCGCACCATGTGGAGGATTTTCGGAATAAAGGGTAAGCTGTGGTGTGGCTTCTTTTAAAATTTGTATTTGTAAGTACATTTGGGCATTTGTGATAGCTATAATAGCAATAATAGTAGCATTATCCAGTGGATGCGTTTGATCATAACAGTTTGCCGGCAATCACCTTAACTAACATCTCTGCATAATGCTATACCGTTTTAACTTAATATAAATATTCACTCTGCGCTATGCAATGCAGGCTCTGCCACAAGCATCAAGTGCAAGTGCCCTTATTCAGCTGATGACAGTCGTGCTCTACCTTTTTTTTTCGGGCTTTCCACACTTGGTGAAGAATCTGCGAAATCGGTTCGTGGACACTGGCGTCGACACACCAAAGGGTCATGTGCGCTCTGACTGCATTAGAAAGCCTTGGAGAAGTGACTGCGAAAATGTGACGTTTAAAGTTATGCCTCACATTTGCAAATACGGCTTTTTCCAAACGGCTTTGAAAAGATGAGGGTTGGCCCAGCACTCCATCTCTTCAGTGAGGAGGTGGTGAAATGCCTTTTTTTACCGCAGGCAAAATGAAAGGTATTGTGGCCCAGCGCAAGAGACTCAGTCATTTATCCTGAAGATGTCAAAGGTAATCAAGATCATGACCTCGCGTTCCTTAAAAAGAGCTTTCAGACCAGGCTCTCGTCACTTTGAATTGTTGAGGCAGTTTCTTGACTACTTAAATGAATGGCAGTCGCACGCACCAAACTCGAAGAAGGGATTCTTGAGCGAGAATACTGCGGAGGGCCTGCGTGTCACTTTGCAGTCAACGCTAGATCTTGTGTGTTACCTGTTTTCACAGTGTAATTTCAAGTACCTCCTCACATCCAGGCTAAGCCAAGACAAACTGGAAAATTTGTTTGGAATCGTAAGGCAGTCCAATGGCACTTATGATCAACCAACTCCTGCGCAGTTTTTTACCACACAAAATGCGCTTGCTTTCTACAATCTAGCGCGACCTCCAAAGACAGGAAATTGTACCAATGAGGTTATCAGTTCATTGCTTGGACATAACAGCGTGACACTCGGCCAAAGCAGTCCTAGAGCGATTGATGCGCTCGACGAGCTGGTTGACAAAAGGATACTAGAGGATGCTGAAGCTTCTCTGAAAGTTCTTCTTCCAGAAGATCACAGCAACTACATAAGTTAAAAGAACTCAAGCCGCCTTGTGTACTACACTTCCGGGTATGTGGCCCGCAAGATTCGCAAAAAACGGGGTGCACGATCTGTTCTGAATGTTTGACTTGCACAAAGACATCCGCAGGGTTGGATTCAAGAAGCAATTTCACCCAGCAGTTTGACTTTGGTGAGCTACTCTACCCGTCCGGCAAACTTGCAGAGCTTGTAAGCTTGTTGGAAGACTTCTTCACTCTCTTTTTTAGCGCCAGGATGATCACTGCTACAACCATGTACGACCTGGCTAGTTTTCTGCAAGCTCTCGAGCTCCCAAAATTTGGCTGTAGTACGCATGCAAAAGAACTTACACTGTAAATTGTTAAGTTTTATGTTCTCCTCAGATTTCGTTTTTATGCGAAGTCACTGAAGCTTTACAACACCTCCAAACGAGAGCGGCTAAAGTACCTAAAAGTCGGGAGGTGCAAATGAGCACAACCCATCTGAAAGTGTTATGTATGCTTTATATTTTCCGCTCTTGTTTTAAATGTAATCTTGAATGTGAATAAATATGCATTGATAAATACGTACAGCATGGTGCTTTATGTTTTTTTTACAAAATGTAGTGCGTTCAATTCTACAAGGTTCGACGATTTGCTGGGGGATGTAGATGTACAGAACGCGACTGTTAGCGCTAATAAGCGATCGCCGGTTTTTCTTTTAGAAACCAAAAAATGTCAACAAAGTTATTATTGCTACTGAAAATGCTCATTTGGGTCTATAATGCAGGCGATAAATTTTCGTCCTCGCTGATACTCTTTTGAAGTAAATGCGAAAAGGCGCTAAAGTCGTGTTCGCGCTAGGAGTGTCGAGACGTGTACTGAGGCGTCCTGCCTGAAGATGCACGTCTCGCGCAAAGCATTAGGCAATGAAAGTGCGATACATTATATGTGAAACAGAAGAAATAAAGAGTACTGTAAAGAGTTAGCCGAAAAATACGAAACAATCGAAACCGCGCGGAATGCCAAGCCAGCCAAGCGCTGCCGCTGCCTGCTCTCCGCACTCCGGTAGCACACCTGCGACACGATGCGCCCCCTCGCGGCCACCTATCCGGTCATCGCTGAAAGAGCCCCACAACCGCCCGCGCTCGCCATAATATGGTGCCTGGATCGCGTCTTCGGCTGGTGTGTTTAGGGTCCTATCCCGCCTATACATCAAAAGTGGTCTCAAAGTGGCAACAAATGACGTCACAGAAGCCGGAGTGTCATGCTGTTGCCTGTCGCTATCCTGGCGGTTGGCAGTAGAAATGCTGGCGAAAAGCACGAGCGAACGCGAGTGTCGCTGTCGTCACGGCGCCCCTAGGCGTCCCAGGCGTCCCAACTTCCGGCTGCTCCAGCTTCCATGAACTGTCACAGTGGAGAGCGACGTGCAGCAGAACAGGCGTCTGCTATTTGTACCACAACTGTTCGGACGCCGCCAGGGTCGCGACCGGCGACAGCATGACACTTGTATGACGTCATCAGGCGGAAATCGAGGGACCACTTTCTTGGCCGCGGTAACCACACAAGTCGGAGACGCGTTCCAGGCACGCACCATAGCCATACTGCCCAGTATTCTACCAGGTGTCCAAATAGCGGTTAAGTTCTTCAAATCGACCGCAAAAATCGGTTTCTTAACCTCTCGCGTTGCGATTTTGTTTAGCGTTGGCCAGAGGTGGTGCATTTTTTCTATAAACTTCGCAAAGAGCGAACTTACCTGCACTGTAAAATGTTTTTGCCCCATTTTACGGCCTTCGTAAAAGTAATAAAAAAAATAAAGGGACCGTCTGTAAAAACAAGGCATATATTTTTGTAAAATGACGGAACGTCCGTAGCTCACTTTACGAACAGTTATCCGTCTTCCGTTTTACGGGAAAAGTTGGCGGTTCAATATTGCCGACATGGTTTCTGTAATGTGGGAATTGAAACGTCCGTAAAAAAAGACCTATATTTTGTAAAATGGCGGAGCGTCTGTGGCCCACACTATAGGAAATAAGAAAGCTGTTTGCACTAAATAAAGAAGGACTTTACCTTTCCGACTTATATAAGGACAAAGCTACAAGCCATTCATACCACCTGCACCTCCGAAACCTCTGGCGACTCCATTCGCAGAGCTCTAGCTCTGCCAGGAGTGTCACCTAATGTATCGGAGGTGCGGGATCGGTGCAGATGGCTCGTAGCTACGGCCTTCAAGAAGACGGAAAGGCATAGTGCTTCGTTATTTAATGCGAACAGCTTCCATGTCCAAGTAAGCCGAAGTCATATGAAGCTTTGGGATACAGATGGGTAGGGAGAGTCCATAGCACCGTCATTAAATATATCTATGGACTTGTATAATTTTTTTATCCCTATACAAAACATACAAGAGTTCATGTTTTGCAAAAGAAAACGAGCACAGAACCTGTACTACTCATTACCAGCATTTTGGTCTGTGAGATCACCTGTTCCAATAGATGACAGCAACAAACAAAGCAATTAAGAAGTTTCGTCGCAATACCTTTATTGGAAGAAGGTATACCTTGACTATAAGTTTGGAGACATTTTACATTATACTTGTCCTTGCGTTGGCCATCTAAATGCCTCTCGATGCTTTTATTTATAGAGTTGTCCTTCAATTGAAGACTTCTTCGGTATCTTCATGCTGCATGTAAGGGCAGCTTGAAATAAAGAGCAGGAGAGGATTCGAAATCAATACACAGTCACAACAAATTGTATATGACATACATGGTTAAAGTCAGCAAGGAACGTGCTTAACAACTATCTCAGCTCCCCATCTTTCTACTATACATGACACATAAAACGAACCTTCCATTAATTGAACCAAAGTAAACATTTGCATTGATTTGAATGCACAATACAACAAGTGTTTGAGAAATAAAACGCGCAAATTAAAAATGCACAACTATTTAGTGATATTAAGCACCTTGAATTGAGCCGGGTCTCCCTTAGGCTCACAATAATTCAAACTCGGATATTTAGTACAGTCAAACAAATTTCAAAACTGGGGTTGTCCCGCTACTTTTTTAATGTATTCACAAGCCGCTTAACTCGAACGGCGTTTTCGTGCAATTCGTAATTTTGTTCTCGCGGAACCATTGAGGCCACTTCTTTCTAAGCGCCGCAGCACTGCGGAGAAGCAACACCCGCGAAGCTTGCTTTCACTGGTGTTGCTTTTCCGCAGTGCACCAGTGCTCGATAAGAAGCGCACTCAACGGGGCTAAAGCAGAGCAGAGCTGTACAAAGACCGTTTTACTAAATGAGGGCGAGAGAAAAGGGCTACTGGCGCTTTCCCCCTTGCTGGAGCTTTTGAAAAAGTGAAAACCCCGGATAAGAGGGCTTCGCCGGTGTTGGGTGTAGGCATTACCCGAACTTAGTTTGGGCTTTCTTCCCTGTTCAAACTCCCAAGCTTAATTAGAGCCACGAGCTTGGATGCAGACAGTCCCACGGTCATCGGGACGTCATTGCTTGGTTATAGGGTGCACGAATAACGACAGAAAGACTCGAGTACTGCTGAGGACCTATGTAGCTTGCACGGAATCCGGCAGGGCGAGTGTGGCTGCAATGTTTTTAAGCCCCATCTCTTTCCACATGACCTCGATTTCCGGCGGCAATAGCTTGCGTCCCTAAACCGAAAATACTTTTCCCCAACGCCATCCTCTCGACTCTGCTGGGAACATCTTATGAATGGAGCACGCACCGCACTTCACGCTGTACCGTCGATGAACATGGGTATGCTCGCAAGGTGCATGCAAGTTTTCTCCTGATAAATGCTTTTTCAGCTTGTTGCTTTTTGTAATTGAGTTTATGTTAATATTGATACTTTTAAGCGGAGGCAATTACTCTATTTTATTATCTACAGCACTCAGTTGAAGGCTCATTACCGCCGCCGAGTGTGGCTGGAGATTTTCGAAAAGTTAGTCATATTGCTTTTGCTTGAATCGCAATCTCCTGTGCGATACTAGACAGCCGTGACCCTATGTTGACCGTCACGACGCCGACTAGGTTCTTCTTATTTTCAAAATTAGTACATAATGTAGCTGGAAAGTAACCTTCAATTTTTGTTGCTGAAAGTTGAAACATGCTCATGCATCACTGTTTATAAACATAGAAACATGCTCATGCATCGGTGTTTATAACCGTTTTACTTGAGGATCCCGTGCCGACGAGTGTGTCTTTTGTCGAGAACTAAAAACAGCAATGTCGAGATGGGCCCATTGTCGGAGCGAGTCGATCAATGATTCAACGATTTGAAATCGATGCGTGAGTATATTTGAAATTTCAGCAGCAGAAATTGAAGGTCTCCTTCCGGCTACAGTATATACTAATTTTGAAATTAAGAAGAATCTAGTCGCATTGTGACGGCCAACATAGCTTCATGGCTCTCTCGTATGGCGCAGGTGATCGCGATTCAGGAAAACCGATAGAACTAACTTTTCGACAATTTCCAGCCACACTCCGCGGCGGAAATGAGCCTTCAACTAAGAGTTGGGTTTGATAAAGCTGAGTCGTTGTCAACACTTGAAGATATCAATATTAGGATAAATTTAGTTACAAAATATTAATAAGCTGAAACAGCAATTATCAGAAGAAAGCTTGCACGCACCTTGCGAGCGTACCCCATGTTCATCGACGCTACAGCGCTAAGTTCGGTGCGCGCTCCATTCCCAAAATGTTCCAAGCACAGTCGAGATGATGGTGTTGGGGAAAAGTTTTTTCGGTTTACGGACGCAACCCACTGCTTCCGGAAAGCGGGGTAATGTGGAAACAGCCGGACTCGCCTTGCCGGATTCATGCAAATACATAGGTCCTCAGAGAGTACTCAACGCTTTCTGTCGTTATTTGTGCACCCTTGAACCGAGCAATGGTGTCCCGATGACAAGGGGATCGTCGCCATCGAAGCCCGTAGCTCTAATTAAGTTTCGGAGTCTAAAACATAGGAGAAATGCAGGCATCCAGCACAGGCAAAGCCTCTCACCCAGGACTCACTCTCTCTAACGCTCGAGCAAGGGAGAAAGTGCCGGTAGCCCTTTCCCTTGCTCTCTTTCGCTCTCAAATTACCAACGATAAAACGTTATATCGACAGCTTGGTAAATGAAAGTTGCGCGCATAGCCAGGGCGTGCACCAGTCGCAGATAGAGGACTTGAAAAGCTCACCTTTACCAACCAGAAGCCGAAATTAATCCCCTACCGGAGGTAACGAGAAACAATTTTATAAAGTGCGTAGGTGTGAAATGTAGTAACTCTTCATGGTTATGGTGCACACAGTGTTTCGATTATGGTTATGCAAAAAGATGTCAGAAACGAATGTGCGACTTGATTTCTGTTTTGCTCAAACGAAGTCTTACCGTTTCGACAACAGATTCATGGCACTCGGCGCCTGGCGTTTGGATTATGTCAATCGTTCCGTTGGTCGCGCATGCTTTTTATATATTCTATATCTTTATGTATCTACCACCATGATGCTGCATGACCGCGATCGAATCATCAAGGGCACCATATTACCAGTCGCCGAGAGTTACTTTGACGGATTTATTATATTTTGTTTCTCGCAACCACCACCAGCGTATCATACGCAGCTTTTGGTTGGCCACAATGCATTTCTGAAAATGCTCTGGAACACGCCCAGCCCACCTTTGGCCAATGGTGCTTTTTCATTTGCCTCGTATACATCCCAATGAATGGTTAAACTGGGAACGCGACAGAACAGCACACGACAAAACAGCACACGACAAAACAGCACGGTCAAAACAGCACGCGTCAAAAGAGCACAGCGTCAAAACAGCACGGCGACAAAACAGCACGCGTCAAAATAGCACGCGACAAAACAGCACGGCGTCAAAACGGCACAGCGACAGAAGATCACGTGCCAAAACAGCACGGCGTCAAAACAGCAGAACGACAAAACAGCACGCATGTAAAAAGGCTGTAATAGGTAGCGTTTTATGAAAACAAAACAGAACGTAAAGAAAAAGGGTTGGATATTGCATGGCATTATTTAACAGCTAGTGGAGAAACAATTTAAAAAAAGTACGCTTGCGGCGACGGGATCACACTCAAGCTAGTGTCCCGAGTGCTGCTGCTGTGTGATTGCTAAAAGCAAATAAAGTTAGCAGTAGTTACTATTACTTAACTATGCTAATCTCTGAAGAGATTGGGTAGTTAGAGGGGATACCTTCGCGTCGATCTTGGCTTCGTTGTCTGGTGTTTTTTGAAGTATCAGGGAAAGAGGAAAAGTTATTGGGAAATAGATATCAATAAGTTCAAGTTATGAACTGTCTGGTTTGTGGCGGTCCGGTGAGGTTCCGTAGTACTCGTCGTTTCGTAATTACCACCGAAGCGTAGAACATCCCCCTTCCCCCCAAAAAAAAGAAAAAAAAAGCGGGAGATGCGCCGATTACAGATAAGGATAAGGACAAAGTTTATTTTCAATCAAAAACCGGCAAACAATCCAGCCCGCTTAAGCGTAGAACGCTTGTATGCGGGACATGGCAGTAATTATATTTATCTTGTAGACATAAATATATTTCACAATTAAATGAATCCGAAACACATACGGCACTTAACATCCTATATGATTAGGATAAGAAAAAGGAGAGAAAAGTACAAAATAGTACAGGGAGCTACGAGAGTTCACGTGCTATTAACCAAATTCAACGCGAAATGCAACAACAGATGCAACAACGAAAAACAATCAGTCAGTCGTAACGAACTAATAACAAGTCTATGCAATAAGTAACATCGAATGCAATAATAAACTCAGTCAGTGGTAACCGAAGAAACATCAAACAAACAATTTCCACAAATCCGTATCTATGTACATCGTTTATCGTTCATTACATCACTAGACAGAAAAACACCACTCTTTTATCTTGTTCATCTGCTTCTTGGATGACAGGTTAAGGAGATCTTTAGGTTAAGGAGATGCATTGATAGAACCGGTAAAATAATGTGACTTTAATGTGGAGCGTATTCGAGGTGTATCATGGGCACCGATTCTGCGGGGTTCATTCGCCGTGAATAAAATCTCCTGGAAACACGAGGATGGAGCTTGCAGGCGAGAAGTTGTACGTTTAGAGTTAAAATCACAAATTATTGCCGACGAAAGTCTTGATCGAGTGGAAACCGGTGAAGCAGTAACATGCTGCAGCCTCAATGCTGTGGCCTTACACTGCAGCATGGGCTGAGCACACCGTTGCCGCACACGCTTTGTGTTTTTTTTAAACAACTAACGACAGCACATTGCCGTGCGATTGAATTATTTATTGTAGACGATATCACCAGCAAACTTGTGCGTCAAAATGAGCAAAACTGCTCGCAAATTGTGGTGGCTTAGCTCGGCTATGCGTAGCGTGAGCTTATGCGCGCAAATTGGGAGGCGCTATGAAGCGGCTCCGGTGCAGCGTCAGACTTCACTACTGCGCAACGGAGGCGCACAGCTGGGCACACGGTGGTGCCAGTGCGTCTGCCGCAGCTATGACGTCACTCCTCTGGAATGCGCACACCGGCGAGGCGGGCGCGTCAGGGCCGTATATGTAGAGAGTTTGGCCATTCGTTGGGAAGTATAGGAGACAAATGAGGAGGCGCCATTGGCCGAAAGCGGGCTGGGCGTGTTCCAGGGCGTCTTCAGAAATTCGAATGTGACCAACCAGAAGCCGGAAATAATACCCTGGCGGTGGTCGCGAGAAACAAACCTGATAACTGCATTAGAGTAACTCTCGATGGCTGAAAATATGGTACACGTGATGTTGTGATGTTTCAATCACGCTCATCCAAGAGTGCGACTAGCGGAACCATCGGCATAATCCGTACGCCCAGCGTCGAGGGCCGGGAATCTGCCGTCCGAGCGGTCACATTCTGTCCGAACAAAACAGAGTTGAGCGGCGCATTCGTTTCTTACATCTTTCTGCATGATTATGATCAAAACAACACGTGCACCCGATTATCAACCACGAAGAGTTACTACACTTCACTATTACGCGCTTATTAAAACCATTTACGAACATATACCTTTGATCAGAACTGTTTCTCGCTACCACCGCTAGGGGATTCTTTTCGGCTTCTGGTTGGTCAAGAGAGCATGCCGAGCTTTCTTTCCAAGTCTGGTGCACGCCCTGGCTCTGTCCGCGCCTTCCATTGACCGAACTCTCTACATACACGGCTCTGGGGCGCGGCGGCGGCGGCTCCGGTGCGCCAGCTGTGCGCCGTGTGACGTCACTGCTCCTCGCGCATGCGCAGCACGGAGCACCGCTCATTATGCGAGCCACGCGAAACTGCTCAACATCGGCCCCAGTGTAGCTCACGCTACAAACTAGCCAGAATAAGCACCAGCGGGGGCTTCGGTACTGCCCAGGGAACTCTCATGCGCGCATCAAGTAGACTCCCCACTCCGAACTTGCTTCCAAAACAACCGATTCGAAAAATTGGCCGTCGACGAGTTGGCTTTCGATGAATCGGCCTAGAACCTCAATTCCTTTACAGTGCCTTATTTGAGACCTGCATTTTTTTACTTCAAACGCTATACGTAGGGTTCAGCGTTTCCGGGTTAAACCGAATTAACGGGTAAAAGTACACTGAATTCATTTTTCCAAGTTCGGTCTTAACTGAAAAGTTCAGCATTTTCTAAGGCGTTTGGAGTGGTGTGTGTGTCTGGGGGGGGGGGGGGGGAAGGGGCCGGGGGGGGGGGGTGTGTGACTGATAACTAGGGTTTCGTGTTTTTGGATAAATTTGAAAAACATCCGCCGGTAAAAGTTTCGTCTATACGGATTTATCTGATAAGCTCTGAATTTCGATGTGCCAATCCCCTCCCCCCCCCCCCCCCCCACAGACACACACACAAATATATTTTACAATTAATGGTTTAATCAGCGCATAGAGTAAATGGTCCTGGGAAAATGCCACCACACTTATGTTTCAAATTTCGGTCAGGACAACAGGTCATTGTACTATCGGGTCAAGACAAAAGTTACTGTTTATGTTTCCGGTTTGGGTCATACTATTTGTGCCTGAGAGGAAGGAGAGGTTGTGTTTTTGTAACCGTGAAAGCTATGGACCACAGCAACTACATAAAGTGGGGAAGAGGACAGTTGAAACTTCTCTATCTAATCCTTTTCCACTCTACCTCTTGCGGCCGCGCGGTAGGTTGATGGAATAGCATGGAATTAATACAGACTTCCCAGCGACTAGCTCCAGTAGGTTATTAATTTTAAGGTTTATCGAACGAACACTTGTGTGCCACTTTTGTTCTATGACAAATTAGTATTGCCAGTAGTAATGGCACCAACGCCAAATCCAACTCAAGAAAATATTAATTGATACAATCGCGTTTTTTTTCGTTTTTTTTTTTCTTTTTTGTTCAGCATACGTTTACATTTGGATATTATTTGTTTATTTTTAATAAGAAACCCTGCGAAATTGAGCTCCGAATTTCGGAGAATTCGGAATGAAACAAAAATGAACTCCGATAAACTCCGAATTTTCTGCAAAAAATAAACTCAGAAAAACACCCTCCGAACTTGACGAAAACTAAACTCCGAAAACACGGAACCCTACTCATTACTGACCGTATGACCACTTCATTTCGCAGTTTTCAGCTTGTCTCCGAGATCGGTTCAACTTTCATCAAAAGATGCGGGGGCGCAGGGGTTTTCAGGACAAAATCTGGGTTTTTCACCTGATAGGGATTTGTGCCGAATTCTTTGTTAAAAGAAGAGAGTTTAATCGAGAAATCAAACAATGGAAATCAAGAGCGTCCGTAAATGCCGCGCATTGTTTAACACCCCCAACTTCCGTCTACTAGAGGAGGGCGTAAACACGAGTGTTTTATTGTCATTTCTGCCGTCGGCGCGAGTTTATCACCTCTCGCAGTTACGAAAATGGGGGAAAACGCAACGAGTACAATGCTTGCTAATTTCCGCATTTTGATATTTGCCTCTCCGACTGAAGTGGTACTGAAGCTCATGCTCGTCCTGTGTACAAATGCAAGCACACGACGATAATGTCAGATCGCGATAAGGCCCCAGTGCGTCTTACAGAACAGGTCGCGTCGGCTGCCAAAGACGGCAACAAATAAGAAGATCAGTACCTGGCACTCAATATATATTTTACACAAACGCTTTTAATTATTGCAATTTCGTTAGTATACTGTTTTTCGTTAATAAACCGGATATAACTTAGAAGTTTATGAGTCTACAAATATTCACCGCAATAAACCGAAAACTTCTGTTTGGAATAAAAACCGAAAAAAAGTGTGCGGAATTTCAAATAATACAAACCGAAAACGCCGAGCCCTAGTTATATTGTCAATTTCATGTTTTGACGCTGTGCTGTTTTGTTGCTCTGCTGTTTGACGTCGTGCTGTTTTGACGCCGTGCTGTTTTGGCACGTGCTCTTCTGTCGCTGTGCCGTTTTGACGCTGTGCTGTTTTGTCGCGTGCTATTTTGACACGTGCTGTTTTGTCGCCGTTTTGACGCTGTGCTGTTTTGACGCATGCTGTTTTGACCGTGCTGTTTTGTTGCGTGCTGTTATGTCGTGTGCTGTTCTGTCATGGTGCCGGTTAAACTCTATATACGTCTCTGAAGCATATAGGACACATGAGCGACAAAAAGGGATGCCGCGCGGCAGTTTCTACAGCAACTTGCGCGGATGCTGTGATGTGGAGGCATGGCTTTACGTCGCAGCGTTCATGGAAGTTGCTACACAAACTTCAGCGCAACGCCCGCTTTCATTACTCATAGGTTCCCGCTTAATAGTCTACAATAGAAAACTTTTTTATGGTTGTACAGACTTAATTTTGTTTCGAGGTGTCATGTGCTGTCTAAACAGTCTTCGATAAACAACATTCCTGAGGAGTGAATAAATCTGTGTCATAAGTTTCACCAATGTTTCGTCAGTGGCATCCCTGCTTATGATTAGTACGCTTGTGTGGGGGAAATCATCAAATATCTGTTTTGTGTGTGTAGCCATCCATATAACAAATCGTAATTTTTGTTCAACATATTTAGACGAACTGCTGATAATTAGAGCTTTTGATAATTCATGCAAAATTAGTGGCTTCCGGGATTTTGAATTAATGAGAGTGTGCAGTATGCCACATTCAAAATAATTATTTAGTTTATTGGGCTCAATGAAGTCTGAACCTTTCTCCACTGGCAGTGCATTAAAAGCAAAATAGTACAGCCATGTAGTTGCTCTTGTTTTGTGCACTGGCACAGATTTGTGTATTTAAGTCAAACCATCATCAGAGGGAAGCTGAAGCACTTTTTAAGAAGTCTGAGTTTGGAGCGGAATTCTATAGCATTTTGTCCCATGAATTCAGCAATCGCACTAAAATAGGGTGAAAGTCAACATAAACTATATTTAGTTTGAGAAGATGAGCAGCGATTCCAGCAAGGCATGCAGCGAGTCTCTCTTCCACCTGCATTCTGTCCAAAGTGTCGTGGCGTCATCGTTGGCATCCCCAAGTCACCTTAATGCTCAGTAAGGGTTATCGGACCCTGCCAATGACGTCACATTTGGTAGTTTTTATCTCCGTTTTCGCGCTCTGCTTTTTTCGGTGTGCCGCAACTTGCAGGGCTACGCCGAAATTTCAATTAACGATTACGACGCTCCTACCAACAAGAGTAAAATAAAACTTAAGACACCACTTTTAAGGTGCCCACAATAAACCTTTCTTGCTTTTTTGAATTCAAGGACTTTTGTAGTTTGTTTGTAAACATGGCGCCTATAAAGTACTTTACTAACCTAAATACTATACCCCACTTCACCTCAAGAGCCGTAGTAAAACAAGAATTCCCACATTAGTGTTAAATTAGAACAGTGAGAGTAAAGTTGTTTTGTTAAGAGGTGCTCACCTAATATGCATCTGTGAAATCAGGCATTGACTTATTGCTCCCAGAACTGAAGAGCTGGCTCTCTAAAAAGAAAGTATTATTCACCTTCCTACGCATATTTTTTGCGATTGGAAGAGACAAAAGGTAGTGTTAGAAATCAGCAATCCTTCTGATGTCCAACCTTTACTGTTCAAGGCTGCTGGGAGCAGTTCAGGACACTAGTGCTCAATCAAAACAATTATAGAAAAGTTGTTTCTTTAAAGTAAAAAATTATTTAAAATTGGAAGTGACGTTTACCTTCAAAGCGTGAAATGTAGTGCTTCAGAGGTTGTTTTTTATTTTGTTCATTTTAGTTTCAACCAAATGTGTGTATAGGCCCCATGACGTCAGATCAAGCGACATTAATTTTTTCTGCCAAATTTAGTGGGAAAGCTGAATTGGTACATAGGTCACGTGACATTAATTTTTCCGCTAAATTTAGCGGGACCTTCTTTTTTCTGTAGGTCACATAACGTCAGATCACGTGACATAAAGTTTTCTGCCAAATTTAGTGGGGAAATTGAATAGGTGTATAGGTTACTTGACATCAATTTTTGCGTCAAATTTAGCAGTGAACCTCATTTGTCTGTAGGTCGCATGACGTCAGGACACGTGAAATCAATTTTGCCGCCAAATCTAGCAGAGAATTGAATTAGTGCACAGGTCAGATGACATCATATTTCCGCTAAATTTAGAGAGAAAACTGAAACGCTGCATAGGTCACGTAACGTCTATTTTTCCGCTAAATTTATCGGAGAGCTTGATATTGTTTGTGGGTCCCGTGACATCAATTTTTCTGCTAAATTTAAGAGGGGAAACTGAACTTGTGTAGAGGTCACGGAACAGCAAAGTCCCCGCTAAATTTAGCGGTGAATGCACGGATGGATGGATAGCAATTTGGGATTGGAGGGTAATGTTCAAAAGCACTTCATGTTTTTTTTTTGTTTTTTTTTAAACAAACTGCTCACCTGATGTGCATCTCTGGAAACAGGCTTTGACTAGCAATGAATTATAGCCCTAGGACTGAAGTGCTGTTTCGGTAATGCTTCCGGCACAAACCATTCAAACATAAGAACACAAACCCCAAAATTTTATTCCGATTCTCCTTCCCCTACTTTTCTGTGAATTCATTTCATCCCTTGGCAAATCCTAGGGATTTCGAAGTGCTTATCCTACGCCTTTTTGTTATAGCCCGGTTCATGTTGCAGAAACTTTGACGAATGGATAACCCGGAGCATTCATGGTTCGTCGAGACACCTTTCCTTTCACCCCATCCTGTTCTTGACAGCAGAAACTCCTCACCCTTGACCACGGTCATTAAGGACTTTTCTCAGATAATACACAGGAGGTCGGCATTGCTAATACAAGCTCATGTCTTCACTTAGACCATGGAATAAGCATACGTCTACAATCCGCAATGTGTGATCTATGGAAAGTTTATGTTATACCAAGACTCCCCTACTGAAAAAACCTGTACGAATGTATACCGGCCTATACCGGTTCACACCGGAGTCCTGTATTCTCATATCGGTAACCGGTAGCTCTGTACCGGAGACCTGTAACCACGTACTGGCGAAGACGATACGCCGTACCGGCTGCCCATACCATGTACAGGCGACCGGTAAACACGCACGGGCTCCGCCGGTAGGCCACACCGGTAACCGGTAACCACGTACCGGCGAAGCCGATACGCCGTACCGGTTGCCCATATCATGTACAGGCGGCGAGTGAACACGTACAGGCGAAGCCGGTACGGCACACTGGTGGTCCGTAATAACGTACCGGTGGCCAAAAATCGATGCGCGGCTAACAGCAACCACGTATCGGAGCGACCGATAACGCCTTACCGGCGCCGGCACTTAAACCGGCGGTCGGTAACATTGTACAGGCTCTACCGGTATACACAATAGACCGATCTCACTAAGCTTTGGGCGCATGCGTAAAGCCGCCATAACTTTAGTTCACAGGAGGCAGACGGCCGTGCACGCGAGGGCTCGTGTCTTCTCGTTCTCTACACGCGAAAAGCTCCAGCGAGGTTGTCGCACGTGCACAAAGACTGAAGTTCCCTCTCTGCATTGCGGCAGCGGTGGCGTAGTCAAACTGCCCGGTGAGATCGGTTTATTTAACGCGACCAGAAATTATCAGACCTCGACGGGAACGCGCGCACCGCGAAACTAAACTGTGATATTTTTTTCAATAAAGAATTTTAATCATAAAATCACATATTAGGTCATTTCAATTTAACAGTTTCAGCTATCAAACTCAACCATTTTATGACATGCATATTTAAAGTCATAAAATGCGAAAACCAAATCCATGGGAAGCGAGGCCGAGATAAACGAGAGTTTGCTTCACAGCTTTGAGCCCTGTACCGTGGTAGATTCGGTTTCGGTTTATTGACATCAGATTGGATTGGATTTCGTAGCTGCAAGCCAGAGTGCAGAAAAACAACCAACGACGGACAAACAATGTTTTTCTTAACAAGAAATAAACTTACCATGGTAAGTTTTTATGCTTTTAAATGTTTTAAAACTATTTTAAGTAATAATAGTACTAATATAAACTAAGGCAGATTATTTCTTCAATCCAATCCAATCCTTATGTACCCGCGCCGCTGGCTAGCTATACTTCGTTTCAGCTTCGGTCCAGACGCAGCCGATGCAACAAGCGCGAGCATGTGGCCCAGAACAGTGCTTGCACTGCACGAGCGCACGTGCTTGGCAGGGATGCTGAAAGCCTGGAGCTCGCGCTTGTAGCTTTGGCTGCGTCTGGACCGAAGTTGAAACGAAGTATAGCCACTGCCAGCCAGTTCTCTGAACCAAAGCCGCATTGACCTTAGGGCTATCTCGATCGTTGTGTATCGGTGTCGATATGTACTACACGTACGTGATTTATGTTGATGGCGCGAAGGCAATAGTCAGCGTGAACCGCATCAAGAAGTTCAAACCGGCGAGCGTTGGCGACTTCGACCCCGACGTGCCGAAAAGCGTCTACTGGGAGGCTGTTGGAGCGTGCGCCGGGGAATGGTAAGTTGTTTTCTACGCATCAGGGGCTCGAAGCACAACGTTTACTGCAAACCGTTAATAAGGAGTTTTCGTAGATCGTTTTCGCCGTCCCGTAACGCCCTCCGCAACTCGCTATATACCTGGAACTCTACAGTCAAGGCTATCGGCGTGCAGGCGCAGTAGTAACTTCTTCGTTGCGGAAAGATTAGCGGAGGGGGAAACGCGGTCTACGAAAACTCCCTATGTTCGCGAGCCTCTACTTTTTGGCAAATTCTACACGTCCAAAAATTAGCGAAATTTAAGGACACGTGGAAAGCGGAAATTTGGTGGGCCCCCGTTCCAGCGACCCCCTTTCCGGCGTCCCCCGTTCCGGCGTCCCCCGTTCCGGCGTCCCCCGTTCCGGCGTCTAGAATTCCAAAATGTGATGGGCACGAATATGTCCTTGCGCCGGATTTGTAAAGAACTGGGCGGCAAAAGCAAAGGGTTTTACATTGTTGAACTACAGGGCGCTCCAGATGGCAGCCACGAGATTTAAAATAAACCACAACAAATCGGCTCTGTAAGCTACGACAACTTTACCACATAAGTTCGACTTGGTGGTGCATTTACTTTGTAAAAATATACAAGAGTTATAGCGCAGGCTGGCTGGTGAACGGTCATATTTATAAACTTCGATACAAGGGGGGGGGGGGGGGGGGGGGGACAAACACGACTTTGAAATGTAGCTCGATGTGCATGTTTTGTCTTACAGAGACACGAGGTGAGCTGGTTGCTGCTTTGAAAAAGAAGCACGTGGCCATCCCTATGATATTGCACTCAAGGTTCGAGGTATATGTGCGCCTTTAAACTGTTTTTCTCGCTACATTCTTAAACTCTGTTCAGAACCAGCGGCCTTAAATTCGTCTTTTGTGTCCCTTTTTCAAATCGGCACCATACTTCACTTCTGTTACCAGTGGGCAGTAATTGTGGGCAAAAAATTGCACGGTTAGGCTATGGAATATCTTGCACTTTGTTCGCCTCATGAGTAATTGTGTCCATTCATTATGGCTGGTCAGGACTATTTGTATAGACATTTTTTTTAAATTGCTTGCTATTCTGTTACGCAGATCCGGTGGGTAGATACGCTCTATGAAAGTGGACCACAAGCCGCACTTTAACACACAAAGAGCCACAGCTTGGCCACTCCTGGTCTCGATTGTGCTGTAGCCGAAGTTGTCCGTCTTCAATTTTAAGAGATACTCTCCTGCTTGTTTCTCCACCGCATTATATCTGAATTTGACCCTTTTCAGTCTTACGAGGCGTCCTCACCTGCTCTAAGTCTGAATCTTGTTGTAGTCGAAGGTGCATCTCTTCTCCACTATCGCAAGACGTCCTCGTTTGTTCGGCGTCCTGCTTGCGTTGCAGCCAAAGTTTCCTCCTTTGAATCTTTTCATCCGCTTCGATGGTTCTCTTGTTGCTACTCACCTCTCTAGCTTTCAAGAAACATTTTTCATGTTGTTCTGAAGTGCCCTAGGCACTTTGCTGCCGCTGTGCCTCAGCACGCTTGCGTGTATGCTCCTTTGGTGAGACCTGCTTTCGCATACCGACTACGATAGATGATGCTCAAGTCTGGTTCACAGAGCTCTCCTCAGATGTGGCTATGCGCGACTGCGACCAGATGTGACACTCATTGCTATGGCAACAACGGCGTTGAGTCACTGGCACGTGCATCAACGCAGCTCTTGCTTGCACCCAGTAACTCTTTCGCAAATGCTTGCCCATGTGTGCTCGTAGTGAAGCGGATACGATGTGCCCGTCTTAGACCCCAACAGTTGTGGGTTTACGCACAGTGCCGACGGCATGTTTTTCTTTTCTGAATTATAATGTGCCGGCGCATGCTGATTTTCAAAAGCAGTAACAAATCCTCGGACCAATGGACGCCTAAATTGCATAGGGTTTGCTTATAAATGCTATCGTATTTAAAAGTGCTGGATTGCAAATACAAAGTAACTGAGAGTTTACGTACCTCATAGAAAGTACACTGGGTGCAAAGTAGCATTTACTTTCTAACTAACTGAAAAGTACTTTTAACACAATATTTTATCATACTATCTTGTTCACTTATACAGTGTTTGCTGCCAACAGGTACACGTAGCGCAAACAGATACGCGTATCGTCCTTTACACACTAGAGTGTGTAAAGGACGATGTAGCAATTATTTTCTGAAATGACCGTGAATACCGGATATATGGTCATAGGCATCTGGAAGCATTCTTTCAGGGGGAGGGGGCAATCACAGGTATAGGGCTGAAACATACATCTAGAAAATAAAGGGGGGGGGGGGGCAATTTATTGTGAACTATGTGTGTCCGAATACTGTGGTGGAAGTTTATATTAAATGAATATTGAAATGCCTGGACCCTTTTTCTTTTCCGGATTGAGATGTCGCCATCCCCTGCAGTGGGTGGCAAGTACAAGAAAAAAGAAGACGGAGGACAAGACGTCCACTGTGTCGCTTGTGGAGCATGCCTGACTGGTTGAAAAGCTGCGGTCGGCAAAGCAGAGGGTGGTGAACCTGGAGCAGGAGCTCCAGATAGAGAGGACGCTACCAAGAAGCAGCCGCTGGCACTACTGGGTAAGCGTGGAGGCACTTTCAGTTGCCCACCTCACACACGACACATTATGTGCTCACACTTTATCCGAGGGATCAAAAGTAACTTTAATTTTTTTGGTCGCAAACGGAAGCAAGCATATACAACAGGGTGCCCTCAATGTATCAATGAGTTGGTGTCCATAATACTCTTTTCTTAGGGTGCAAATGGAGCTTTGAGAGTGTTTCTTGTTGCTAATGGCGATGACCCCGTTTTGATTGGCAGCACTGTTGTTTTGACCGAAGAAATGTTTTTTTGCAGTTCGTCAAACAATCATGTCCATACCGAGACACCATGGTCTGTGCGCATAGATGAGGCTTGAAGTGAATGTTTGTTCTGTCGGTCACAACATTGTAAATACGCACTTTCCGATGAGCCCGGCCAGCGCACGTCCTGTCGTCATTGGGGAGAAAGGAGTTCTTTTTTTTGAGGAGGAGGGAGTGAGGAAGCTGGTCGTAGGCATGACTACAGCACCAACAAGGCTGAACTTTAATCGGGCGGCAGATTGTGCCTAGCGACGCAACTATGCAACTGGTCAAAAGGTGGCCAGACAATCTGCTACAGCATTGGATTTCGTCAGAAAGATTGAGCTTATATCTCGCAAACCGTCGGAAGTGCTAGGTATGAATATTCATTAGCTATTCACCGGTATTTTTTTTTTTTGCAACCATGCTCTCTGCCGCCCACTGCCGGCGAATTTGAGCGCATTTCCTTTTTTCTTTTTTTTTCTTTTTTGGTTTTGTGTCTCGTCCTTTTTTTGTGTGTGTTCTGCTCGCACCACTTTTCCAGTCCCGGTGTGTTACGAAAAAACAAATAGGCACACTGCCGGTAGTCTTCTGTGGCATGAAGCACTATGAAGCCCTCATGCCATCAACGGACCAGGAAAGTGCTGAAATCTGAATAACCAAGCATGTCTGAATTTTTGGCGTCCGAAAAATCTGTCAACTCCTGAACCGTGTCTTGTTTCTAAACATTGTTTTATTATGTTGCAGTGGACAAAGTCCCGTCTGGCGGTGTTGGGTCAGCTACTCCAGCTTGCCCAGCGGCAGTTCCTGCAGCTGGTGCTCCTGCTCCAGTTTGCGTTGCGCGAGCTACCGGCCGCTGATGCTGCTGTTCCAGCAGCGGTTCTTGTAGCAGGCCCACCGGAGGCACCTCCCGAGTGTGTGCCAGTGCTTGCAGAGGTTGATGATGAGGTAAGTTCAGAATTTCATTGAATATTCATTTCAGATATTGGGCAAGTGACTACATTTTATGGTTTCCACAGCTTTTTGAATGAGGTTATTTGTATGCTTCCTTAAATCGAACCATCGTCTTGCTTCAAAATGCTGATGAATGTAAAGAGTAGAACCGGGCATTGATAAGATATTTCTTCCCAATTAATTGGCACTTTTCTGAAACGTTTTCTATTTAGTGTCCTCGTTTTATTTCGAGCTTTTTCATAAATCGTCTACCACGAGCCCAGATTAAAATTCTGTTATAATTGGTACCCTTCTTTCTCTCTTCCCCTTTACTCGGAACTCACTTAAACGGACACTTACACCCCCCCCCCCCCCAAAAAAAAAAAAACAAAAAAAAAAAAGTTTCATTTTTTGCCAGGCGATTTATTGTGTCGAAAGACTACACAATTATTATTTTGCAACAGTCACATATATTTGTATGAAAGCCAGAAAGCGCAACTGCTCAGAACCGAAACTGAAACCCGTGCACGGAGGTCGGAGAAGTGGAGAGGAGAGAGTAAGTGGGAGAGCTCACGTGGCTACACCCGACTGAGCTCTTTGTTTTCCCTTCTGTGTCCTTCTTTTTTTTTTGTGTGTACAGCAGACGGCATGCATGGCTGGAACTGTTTGATATGCGATACCTTTGCAGTTATGTTTGTTCCACTCTCTGTTCTGCACTTCAAGATGAGTTGTTCTGTACATTGCGAAGTTGGAGATGAGTAGTGAGTGCCCGTGGTGAATTTCCGTGATCAGCTCCAAAAAGAATACCCCCAAGATGTTGCGTGAAGAGGTGCCTCGCATGTCCTGCGTCCGAAAAAAGTGTCATTGTGCGGCAGACGTCTGCACAAGTTTCCGGAAGATCGAGATTTGTACCAATGGCTGGCTACATTTCCTGTAGAGCATTTTTATCTATTTCTAGGTTCACCTTGGCCACGGTGTCTTGGTGCAAAAGTACAAACTGTCCTACGTCAGGGGAGCCCGGGGAGACTCCATCTTCGTTAAAGAGGCCATGAAGCTGATCTTCGGCAGGGAGGACCTGCATGGGCCGAGTGTGAGGGGTGCCATGACGGCGCTTTGAAGCGCCGTGGCAAAGAAGGCCCTGGCTCCAGTCAAGTTGGCAGCAGTCAGCAGTAAGTGCCCACTTCTCACAGATGTCTCATACTTGGTGAGACATTCAAACCTTATGGCTTCCGAAGTTGCAATCTGCTACGGCAAAATGAATGGGATAAAATATTGCAAGGCTTTCAGAACTTTCAGTGTTATAGGCTGTTGAAGGGTCACAGTTCGACGAGCTCGAGCTTTAGGAACGTAAAGCTGAGAGCGCAAAACCGAAATGAAGAAGCCCTATCTCCTTCTTTGTTTTTAATATATGAAGAAAAATAAGGTGACCTTTTCACGGTCATCTAGGTCGCTTGGCGCTTTCTGATGCATTCACACTATGGACGTTTTACAGCAACATGCTCCGCGTCGCAAATATCTGCTAATCCCTGCAACTTTTGGGGGAGGGGGGGGGTCTATGATATCAGAGGCCTACTCACAGGACCTTCTCCTGGCTTCCCGGCGGAGCTGTGGGGCACTTATTTTTTCTTTTGAACGAAAAGCTGGCACTAGCAAAGCTGTGAAACGAGTTTGTTTGTCCACTAGAGCTGCTGGAACCGAACTATGTTTGGCTCTGTCCTTTGAGTACTGCCCATTTTTTCTAAACTACCTTCTCATCGCGGGTATTCCTCCTATCACGTATGAATGGACCATTGAAGGGTCGTGACACGGATATTAAATTTGTTAAATGATTCTTGATGTCAAATCTGTGTTGTTAATTTATATACATGCCCAGAACAACAATTGCGGCTCAAAATCTTTCTTTCGCGCAAAAACCGCCTGCCGAACATTGTGTGTTCAATGTTCCTTTCACTCGTTTCCATGGTGACATTGTTGGGCATGAAATGTGTTCGAGGCTTTAGGCAATCGGAGGCCCATGTTCATAATTGAAAATACATATTTGGATGCCTAGAACATACTTTCATTTTAGTTAACAGGCAGGCGAGCTGGTTAAGGATAGACGTAGTAACCCGGGAGTGTGGGGACAAAAAGGGACAGACAGACATAAAGCTCCGGAGCTTGGTGTCTTTCCGTTCCTTTTTGTCCCCCTGCTCTAGGGTCTATAATTTTCATAAACACTGAAATGCAAGGAACACACTGTTTCAAGCAAACTTTAAGTGCATAGTTGTGGGAAGTCACACTAGGTCTTTTCGATTTGCTTGAACCAGTCGATATTGTTCAAATAGTGTAAGAACTGATGCAGTAGATTCAATCAGAAGTTGCTTGGACGCTGAACTGGCCTGTTCGATTTATTACAGTGCTGCACGAGCTCAGCCTCAGTTCCACAGAATCTTACGCTGGCTGAAGTCAGTTCAGTGTTCATGCAGTAACAGGTGGCACCTCCTCGGTCTTTCGGAAACCAATTACAGGGTCGTTTGTAACGCGGCAGCTTAACTTCACGCAGTTGCAGCCCGACTTGCGCACTGCTTCTGCACTCCTCCGAACTCGATCTGAACTGGTTCAAAACTTTCTGGCCGAATCATGCATACCTGCTCTTTTCAGCAGACTGCGTAATCGTAAGAAGTTGCTCTTGGAGTCTACATGGTATCACAAGATATTAACAAAGCATAAATTGTAGCGGAAATTGCTTACTTATAATTGCAGGAAGTAAAATATTAGATTTTTCAGGAAACTGTAGATATACATGACTTATTGTTGTATTATTTTCCCCTGCAGATGCCTTTAACGAGTACATATGGAGGCATCCTCGAGAGGCCTCTCCAGGGAAGAGGACAGCTCGGGTCAACCTACTGCAGTATGCCAATTTGTTAATATCGTACTGCAGGATATTAACAAGAAGCTTGACTTCTAAGCTTGCTTAGAGGTTAAGCTTCTTGTTGATGTTCTGCAGTATGTCAATTTGCCTTCACTAAATACACATATAACCTGAAATGACCTGGCTCATGCTCATTCTTTGCATGACAAATGCATGCGAAATGTTAAACCTGCAAAGATCCATAGGTCCGTATGCAAACGTTCAACACCATGTTGATTCCTATTACTGCGTCAGAACGGGTAAACCTGTAAAGATATAGGTTTCTCTACCTGAACAGGTGAATCTGTATAAATATTGGTCTATATATCTGATTGCGTCAACCTGTAAGGTACGGACGGGCTCCTATATCTAAACGGGTCAACCCGTACAGGCACGGTTTCCCTTACCTAAACGGGTCAACCCGTAGAGGTACGGGTCCCGTATCTGAACGGGTCAACCCATACAGGTACGGGCTCCTGTATCTGAATGGGTCAACCTGTACAGGTACGGGTTTCCAGTAGCATACAGGAGACCCGTATCCCATAACACCGAATGAGATATACGGGTCAACCAGTATGAATTTTAATACGGGTTTTTTCAGTAGGGTCGTGACATTCCACTGTCAAAGGAGGAGGCATTGTTAATAAAAACTTCCTTTCATTACATTGTTTCAAAGAACAATTGTTATTTCCTAATTAGGATCAATTAATCATATTAGGATAACTGAGAAATGATGGCAGATTCACATGATGAACCGAATCACAATTTTCATCCGTGGACCGTTTGTCACATTACCATCATGTCGGCTATTCCAACAAGTTGCACCTCGTCAGCGGACACCCAGACTGTAAGTGCGGAGTGCCTTTTCACGCACAGATTTTCGGCGGGTGAGTAAAAGCGTTTACGGTGGAGTACCAACAGCATAGCAATATTTTTGCTTTCGAATAAGCCAAACAAAGATAGTGCGCCACCGCGTTTTGTCATTGGCCGTTTCATTTTTTCGAGTCATTCTTATTTTTCACTCGTGAAAAAAGCTGCAAGAACTTTGTCCAGCTGACGCTCCGCAGGTTCTGGTACTCCTCCCGGTCGGTGTCAAGAAGCTTCTGTCAAAACTTGCCTAGCACGCTGCAATTTTTTCTGCACGTCCACCCAGTTTTCCATCCAGCAAGACCTTGCTTACGGATGTACTGAGCTGAGGAGCGGTGCACAAGCAAGCAATGCGTAAAGGCATATCAAATTCCGCTCCGCGACCCCAAGACTTCATCGCCTTAATGCTGAAGCCTCCTGGAGCAGAACTGTACTTGTGCCATGTGGTCAGTAGAGCTAGTGGTGCTTCACGCTAAGCCGGTCACAATGCTTTGTCTCGCTCGGTATGTAACACCGGCACACAACGATTCTTTTTCGTGATAGCACCGTGATCGTAGTCGCAAATATCACTTCTGACCTTGAGAAACGTTGCCACACTGCGATGTTAGCCTTTCTCGAAGTTGCAGGGCCACGAATAGGTTCAGTCTGTCCTCGCTGTCATCCGCGCATCTCCTGCGTGTGGACGCACTTGGGGGACTCACGTTCCGTGGGCGTACTGTCACGTAATCAATCCACCTGCGGATAAGCTCGTCGTGTGAGTCGATCATAAGTAGACTGTGGAGTCTGCACTCACTTAACATTTCAGTTGACGCTGCCTGCACGTCATGAAAGTGTCTCGTATGCGATTAGGTCTTCTCAAAGGAACGAGGAAACTGCATAATAATGCTGCACATGGTTCACCTTAACCACTGAACTGTTTTCTCTTTTTAAAATTTTTTATCCTAAGTTTTTTTTTATTGCACATACGGCTTAGGTTGCACGTGTGTTCACAATCGGTCGCCATCCTTAAAAACGTATACAATAAAAAATGCCTGCTGCCATCTCTGAGCAGCAACAAACACTACGCTCGGATCAAGCCTGGGATGCCCAAAAAGAACCGAGGGCGAGGTATGGTGAGCGGATAACCGATACTCATCCTAAACGGTTTAGGAACGGCTCTAGGTGTGCGAGCTAGGCTCGTCCAAAACGGTTAAGGGGTTTAGGTGCACTAGCACCTTCCACGTCGTTGAATCTTATGCAGTGCTATATGATTCTACTAAATTACAAGACTATGATACAGAAAGTATCAAGAAAGAGGAAGACAGGACGTCATATTTTTTCATGTTCTCATTTTTTCGTCAGTCCTGTATTGAAAGATTTTCATAGTAAAAATGACGGTTGTATTTTTATCTACCTTTCTTTCTCGCAATCTCCTGCCTACCAATTCAACCAGCAAAGTAACCCGCCCCTTCCCCCTCCCCCCCTCCCCCCCCCCCCCCCCCCCCACGCCCCCCAACCGACAATAGAAATGTTTGGATACAAGATGCCACGAATGCACTGTGCATGTGCACCAAGCTGAAGACAAATTTGTGGTCTGAGGAAATAAAGAGTTTCAAAACTGACAAAAAGGCAGTAGCATAATTTTCACTATTGCACATATACAAGAACCGCTAATTGCGATTAGAAAAGCCCAAGGCTATTAGGTTGCTCACTGACAGCAAAGGGAGGGGGGGGGGGCATGACTGCGAGGGCAGCTTGTCTTGTGTTTGCTGAAAGTCGCAAGTAAGACTTTTAAAGAAAAATGACCGAACCTACTCCAACAAATCGTCCCTTTATTTCATTGCTCATACCAAAAAGGTTGGTATGAGTAACTTTGCCCGGCTGACATGACGCAGATTCTGGCAGATTCTGGGTCGGTCGATTTAAAGAGCCTAGCCACTATTTTGGACACGCGGTAGTACACCATAGCCGAAGTCTTCCATCTTGGGACAATCCTACTGTCTTCCCCGACATTTTGTCCAACTTGAACATCGCAGCCTTGGAAAAAAAAACAGTCCCGACCGCTCCCCAAAAAGAAAAAAGCGAGCACTGCGAGCGGAGAACCGGATACGTCTCGCCGAGTCGACCGAGTGGCGCGAGCGAACACGTCCCCCTCCTTTTCTCTCTCGGCTTCTGATTGGTCGAACGCACCGCAACGCTTCGGAAAGTGTCTATACTCGCTTGTTTCGCGTTACCGAGCGCTGGGATAAGGCGCGCGTCGTACCGCAAGTGACCGCGCCTGGCCCGCAAGGTCTCCGCAACGCACTCAAACGGGTTCAAACGCGAATGTGCGTATGGACCTTGACGGTTATCCTGCTTGGATCCCACGCAAAAGGCCACGGTTCAATTCAGGGCGGCGAACGTACAATTTTATTATCTCTGTGACTCCCTCATTCTAATAAATTCAAAAACTCTGTTGCGTATTCGAGGTCCCAATTTTCTACGTCAAATGTTCCAGAGGCCCCAGCCGCCCCACACGTATACAAAGCACGCCACTGTTAGCGCGAACAAGCGATCGCCAGTTCTGTCTTTCTCTTTGAACCGAAAGGTTGTCATCAAAGATATCATTGTTATAGAAAGAGCTCTAATATGAGGGGTATAATTTTGTGCCCACTAGTACTCTTTCCTAATAAAATGCGAAAAGGCGCCGATGTCGTGTTCGCGCTAAAGGTGTCGCATTGTGTACATAAGGGGCTCCGCGGGGAGAGCCGCAGTCAGTCTAGCGCCAGTGTTCGATTCTGCTGTTACGCCGACATCAACGACCGCGACGCTCAGTTGTTATCTTCTGTTTCCTTTTAGGGGCGAAGCTCCTTAGCGTCTAGCCTTGTCCGTACGTCCGTCCGTCCGTCCGGCCGGCGTCCGTGCTCACATAAAAAGAAAAAAAAATGCCTACGGAGTCGACAGGATTCGAACCTGTGCGGGGAGACCTCAATGGATTTCTAGTCCATCGCCTTAACCACTCGGCCACGACTGTGGGACGAGTAGGGGGCTCTGAGATGTGGTAGTAACTCAAGAGCCGGGGTTTCTGTCATGGATGGAACGCTGCATGTGGCCGCTCAATATCTATACAGGAGAGGGCGCTGCGGTGAAATGCGTTTATAATCGCGTTAGACTTTGCATGCATTGGCTCAACGTTCATAGACGAGAGGGCGCTGCGGTCAAATGCTCAAATGCGTATATAACCACGTTCCATACCACACATTTTGTTTCTGACATAGGTGAAAACGAACGAAAGGCTTGGCATGCTGCGGCTCAGCGTCTACGCAGACAAGCACCACCAGAGCTTTGCCCTGATCAACATCATTGACCACGTTAAGATGCGGTCATTTCTCTGTTTTGGGCACAAGTTCGCCCCATTAAACGTTGCAGTTTCCTCAGTTCATCCACCGAATTGGTTAAAAGGGCTCACATTGCACATGGAAGACAAGAACTCATTTTTTTTGTTGAAATCTCTCCTCATAATTAAATGAACGGATCCATTCACCATAGATAGGTCTTATTATTCTAATCCACCGCTCTTCGGGTTTTTATAGATAAATTATTGGGCAGCTTTAAAACGGCACAGATTTAAAGACAGCAGTTTTATATGTTCTTTTTCCCTGGGGCAATTCAACAATAGAATAATTAAACCAAATATATTTTGTCTTTAACTAATTGTGATAACTTTCTACAGTTACACTTTCAATAGTTCTTGCCGCGGTGTTTTCCTTAGTTTTGTCTTTGTTTTTTTTATCGTCAGGAAGAAAGGCAATAGAAAACCGTGAGCAAGAAGTGCCATGACACTGCAGTAAGGGTTTGGAAGGCGCTGGTGGTCTTTATGTAAGAAAAGCGTCTCTTGGAAGGATTAAAACTTTAAAGTTTTTTGGAAGCCACTCCTAAAATACCTCATACAGTGGAGCTGGTAGAATTTCCAAATGAATAAATACATAAATAAATAAATCGTATGAACGCACTTATCCACCCACAAACGCGCATGCGCAAAAGTACACGTACACGCAAGCACACTCACACAGATGCGCACAACCCCGCACGCATGTGCCCACATGTGCGCAGAAACACACGCAAAACATTTTGTGAACTATACTTCAATAAAATCAGGGACTTGCCTTCATTTCACTACAATGGTGTCTTGCGGAATCGTGTGGACGATGTTACTCTCACTTCCAGATATCCGATGTTCTTAAACGGACGTCTCATTCAGTCGCTTCCATCGGTTAAAGTGCTTGAGACAGCACTGATGACGTTTGGTAACTTCGCAAGAGGGACCAACTTACGTCCATCAAGTGGTACCGATTTACGGCTATTGAATCGAACAGAAAAGGCGACATCCCGAGGAAAGACGGCCGGCAAGTTTGTATTTAGGAGTTAACTAACCATGGACCGGTAAAGTTTTGAAAGTGTTTGTATGCGCAACGTACAAAGCATGCAGCGTGTAATTGCCCTAGTATATCTTCCCCTCCTGCCTTGGTCCTTAGACGGGCTGGTAATGTTCTGAAATAAATTCAGAAAAGAAAAAGTGGCCGCTAAGGTTTGTAAGCAAACAGACAGGCAGCCTAATCGGAACGTGGAAACTTGCCTCGCCACTCCACGCGATGGACAAATTGTGAATAAAATAGACTATAGAAACAATACACCATTAAAAGAAAACGAATGATAATCTTCATCAATTTCTCAATATACGAGATCTAGCAGCTCCTACAGCAAAAGCAAAATATATTTTTTCATTTTGCTAATTATTTTGTTAGAGAGCAGGAAAAAGAGGGTTTCAAAAAGGACGAGAGGGTTTTTAAAATAATTTATTAGTATAATTCTACATGTTTTGTGTAGATTCACTGAATAAATACGAGTTAGCCCACACGACGATAGAAAAAAAGAAGGAAGTGCGGTAGCGCATCGTGTTCAGGACAGTGTAGAATTGGAGACACATTCAACTCGCTTTTTTATGCTTTATTTAAGAAGGGCAGATGTTACCAGGCCCACAGTTCTTTTCTCTGTGATTGTCTAGTTCTCGCAAATCTTTAAAAAAATTAACAATTACTGAGTATAATGTTTTCGAATTTTTGTTGCCATAAAATTTAAAGTGTCAATGTACTTTTGTATATTAACTGTGAATAAGTTCTGATCAGGAAGTATTATTCCTGCCTAGATATCTAAGGCAAGGGGCTTCGGCAATAACGGAGAAATAAAACGGGGCTGCGGTTCTGCGGTGCTTTGCCGAGGAAAACGTCGAAATGGACTAGCACTTCGACGTTTATTTTGTAAGAGACACATTCCGCAGTTAAAATTGAGACAAACTTCGTTCCATTCTTCAGCCCTTGGTCGTAGCAGAACGGGCCTACATTTAGTTTGCCTGTTCCTAGCCAAACACAGTTTTATCTTCTCTGTAGTTTCACTGGCACGGCAAGCACGTAAGCCTAAGTATGCCGCCGCTTCGGTCCAGCGATGTCATGCTCAGTCTATGCGTTTCTCTTGCAAGAAAATGTAGACAATCCTTGCACTTCTAGCAGGCCTATAACTTCTACGGACACCCCTTTACAAAACGTGTCGGCTGTTGGAAGCTGTGAAACACCTGCACGATTGTGGCCGTGAGTGCGAGCTCCTTGCGCTCAATCTCTCCTCGGCGAGCCCTTGTGTACCGGAAGTTTTAAAGCCGAAACTACCCGCCTGGGCTACAATTACGCGTTCCGCGACGTCGTTTGGCGAAGGAACTGTTGACAGGTTTCATAACCACAGCATCACAAGCCGTCGCGGTAGTCGAGCCTAGGGCTCAGGGTCTTGAGGTCATTGGCTCGATTCTATCTGGGAACGGTCGGAGTCTCGTTCCTTCTTCACAATTTGTCTACTCATCAAGAGTGCTATCGCATTCAATAACAAGTGACTCATTTTGCAACAAATCGCTGTTTCACGAAACAACTAGAAGCACGTTTTAAAAAAAAAAAAAGTTGTTCATGCTTCTTTTACAGTCCAGGTAACATAAGTATTCTTTAGGCCCCAAATAAATGTACCGCGTGCGATACATGACCATTATTTGGCACGTGAAATACATCTATATTATTTTCGCGTTCAATTCATAAATTGAAAAGCACAACCAGGTGTAGCCTCACATTGTGCTATAGTCAGCTAACTCGTATCGACTAAAGCTATTATATAAAAGAAGTAATTTGAGCTTTCTGCAAACAATTACTTTTTTTTTACTCTACCGACCGACACAGTGCCTCTTTTAGAAAGAGAATGTTGGCGCGTAGATCATTTCAATAATTAATCACTTTCTGCTCGCTGCAATATTTGTCTACTGGGCTGCAGGCCCTACTCTGAGTCTTCGCAGCAGCTCTTCTTTGATTCTTTGAGGAATCCAGGTGCTGCGCGTACGTTTCCTGCCCAATGACTCGGCATTATGCATTATGTGCGCGACACATTCGTACATTATCATGCGTTGTTTTACGCTTTTGTTTTTTACAATTGGTATAAATTGAGCAGCCGGTACTGTGAAGACAGCGCCAACATCTTCATTGATCTCCACATATTATAGAAAAGCCGCCGTGCTCTTCTCCATCGATAAGCTTTTTCTTTTAGTTGGTCGTCGTTAGTTGTAAAAGGCGGTGCACACCATACCCGTATTTATCTCAAGAACCGCAGTAAAAAAAAGTGCGGCTCCTCGCAGAACCTTACTAATTTGCCCCTTTTTTGTGTTAAGATTTATGCTGGTGCGTCTTAAATCAGCTTTTTGTTATTTTATCGAGAAGTACCCGTTTCAAACGCTAAAATCATCGTTTCTTTCCTCAGGAACCAAATCTTGCAAGAGATACATCGTGCAAAGCAAGAATAATGCTAAAAAATGTTTTTTTTTCATGATGTGACAGCAAGTCTGTTTTGCGCACTATTAGAGAACTTTCAGTGCCACTAACTGGCCTGGGCAACGTTCACCACGCTAATCTACGCGAGCGATGCATTCTAATCAGAGCGCTCTGTCCGAGGGCGTCATTAAGCACCTGTCCATTTGGACGCTATCTTCCCTTCCTCCTGTCTCATTTCCGCCTTTCCCCCTCTCTCTGCGTTTTCCCTCGTCCGCATTTCCCTAGTTCCCCTAGGCTGCGCTCTCTCCAACTCTCTCCTCCTCTCTTTCCTTCCTCTCGCCTCGCGAGCCTGCCGTCGAGTCTGCATCTCCAAATTGCACACTCGCCATCCCTACCCCGCCTCCCCCCTCTCCCCCTTCATCTGAGATATCTCTATACCGAGGGTGCTGAATGTTAATGAACGAGGATTTAAATCGGTCGGTTGAGTTGTAACCTATCCGGAGTATTCGGAAGGGGGAAAAAAAGTGGATACTCAAAATCGAGCAGCGAATGAATACGCACAATGGACCCTGATGGACCCTTGTTCTCTAATTGCCTTAAAGTAAAAAAAGAGGATAAAATACTTTAACTATTTTGGTGATTCAACTTCGAAATGAGCTGGTATTATAAAAAAGTTCTGCTGGAAAGTGGACACCTTGTTAATTTTGCTTTGCCCCTCCCCTCTACAATGCTTCGGCGCTTGAGGGTATGTACAATAAATAAATAAATAAGTAAAAACATTTTGCGCTAAGCGCTGCGTTTGATGATATTGTAATCACCCACTACATAAACTTTTCAAATGTCGCATTCGCTGCCTGCCTTCAATTTGATTTATTTGGCCTTGAGGTACAACAACCGAACCTTTGTCGTCTGTGCTGGGGGCTCAACAGAATGGTGAGAGTGCAGACAAGCTTGTGATTACATAACAATAATAGTTGAAAGCTTGTTCCCAGTTTTTTACACCTCGTCGCTTTTTCTACGATTGATTGATTAAAAGAGTATTTTACTTATTGTACGAGTTCACTTACTTTATGAGTAAGGTTAAACAAACAAACCTAATTTCTGTTTATCCTTACCTTGTGTGATTATTTTATTTGTCTCCTTTTTCGTGCGTCGCTGTTCCGTGAAACGCAATGATTCTCCACCCCATGCTTAGAGGGAGAGCAAACGCGCAATAAAATGTTTAAGATAGCTGACTGTTTATCTATGTCCTTATTGCCGATTTTTAGCCTGTCTTTCGATGTCCAAGGAAGAAACCCAGGCAGCACGCAAGCAAAAAAAGCCTTAATTGACCCAACCTTGGAGGTTCAAGGGTCCCACACTCTGTTCCACATATGGTCCCACAGCAGCCAATGCAATGGTGGCAATCAAGGAGCACTAAAATTGTATCCGCACCGCACTTTTCGTCTTCGTGCTTTTCTTATCCCCAGTAAACCAATTACGCTTGTCTGTCCCCCTTCTTCCGTCCTTTCTGACTAATCTTAATGTTTCCTTCTAAGTATTAGGCTTTAAACATCGTGACTGGTATTTCTCGCGTTAGTTGGCAAAGCATGTTGGCCCTAAAGAAATCGTCTTGGCGCATAAACTTATATAGTGAAAACCCTATAAGCGAAGTTCGAACAAACGGGAAGTGAAGCCTAACTTTGGCATGTCCTTGGGAATTGAAGACCGAGATATTCAAACTTTGGCCAAAAAGATATAAAGTTTGGTTCTGCTTTGACTCCTTTGGACATTTCGGGGTTCTGGATTCTAAGACAAAAACCAAATTTGTAAACCAAATAAACACTGATCCCTGGGAAGCGTCAGGCGTAGAAAAGCACAAGAGTTACTGAGCCTTTGATCTTTCACGAAAGCTGCGCGATAGTTGGACAGGCAAACAAAGCGAATACTAATTCGGGAATAAAAGAAAAGTGAGAGATGATATGCGAAAACCGGTGTTGCGTTCTAGGAACTTTAAAACGGCACTTCAAAAACAACCCATAGAAGTTGTTTTTTTTTCCTTTTATGTGGCCTCTACATATATTGTCTAGAGTTAATCACTCTTGCTGTTAAGCGAATTTGTGTTTCGCGCTTGTTTTAAAACAAGAGAACTAGAAACAGAGAGTATGGACTTTAATGAACCCTCTAATAAACAGGGGTGTATAGAGGTTCACTCCTTGTCTCATGCGTAACACCCCAAAACAACAATTCGACACCCAGTCCACGGACGTCGAACCTACGATACCAACTTTTAAGAGCGGCTTGATAGTCGACCAATGCAACTTATTGAACTACCTAATGTACGCATTAAATACTACAGCATGGACAATCATGGTTTTCTTAGCCATGCTGCAAAACCTCAGCTCTATTTTTCCTAGTCTTTGATACGGACATTAGGTATTTAGTGCGTTATATCCAACAGCTATCAAGCCGGTGGTAAATGATGGTATCGCCAGCTTCACGTCAGTGGGCTCAACGTCCAAATGTAGTTTTGTACTGTTACATATGGGACAAGGGGCGTACCCAAGCACACCCTTATTTCTAAGAGTGAAGATGTGATTGCATTAGAACACAAACGTATTAAAAACAAAATGGGATCTTTCTAACGTTTCTGGATATTGCTTCCGTTTGGCATATTGACGTCTTTACTGTCGTTTGCGGCAATATACAAGAAATAAATATTCCCACAGGAGCCCGCCTTTTACGCAACATAAAGTTTGAATATTCTGCAATTATACTCTTTTACATCTAAAAGAATACCTACTAACGTAGCTGATGCATTAAGAAAGAAAGCAAAAATATGCAGTCGCCTTGCGTCGTAATTTCTTTTGTTTAATAAACTACTGGTGCCGAAAAACGAAGGGCATAGTTAGTTGTGAGCCGAAAGAAAACATCGAGTTATTGAAAGTTGCAACACTTAGGGCTCACGTAGAAAAAAACAAATAAAAAAAAACAGCTGTGATCAAAACTGAGTTTACCAAATACAGCGCAAGAGCAACAAATGGTATAATGAAACACATTTTAGTAACGCAATTATACTCCGTTCGCCTTTAGGCTGAGATTAGAATCTCCGCCTTCAGCGCGAGCTCGCTGGCTGCCGCAGCGCTTTGGTTGCCCATGCCTGCGCGTTCGCACCTGTGTTAGCAAAGGGCAGGAAGCTCGCGCTGAAAGCGGAGCTTCTAATCTCAGCTTAAGGGTAGACGGAGTATGGAGATGGAAGTACAGTGGGCAATCACACTTTACTCTACCGCGGTAGCTCGTGGCTTTCTCCGGAGACCGCTCGACTGGTGGCACTCGCAACAACTAACCTATAGCCACGCGGGTGACATTGAACGGTCGGCTCGAGGGTGCATTATACCCCTGTCAGACGGGCTCGTTTAGTGCGCTTCAAGCGAGTGCACCTCAACCCGTCGACACACACTCCAAGTGTGTTGGTGCTACACGGGAAAACTTAGTGTGACTCCAGAATGATGGCATGACGATGGGTAAAGTAATTGGCGCGCAAAATATTAAAGTGCATACGCCTATGTTCATAAATAACTTCGTCGTCTTATTAAAGCACGTTACCACACAGTGTTGAGCTAAGTCACGAGCTTTAACCCAAATATACATTCGATTTGACGACTATGATCAGCCATTACAAGCCAGGCAAATCCAAAATCTAGGCACCACTTTCATTGCCGAAAACAAAACAAACAAACAAAAAACAATTGGAGTGTGTGTGTGTTTATACAGCCAAGAACTTAGTCTGCCTGAACTGGCGACTTGTCTCCCAGCTGTAGATGAGAAATTTAGACAGTGCAGGAAACCGCTCCTGGGGTTTCTAACACGACCGCACGCCGGTAAGATGCTCATTCAGATCGAAACAGGCATGGGTGGGGATTGAACGCAGGATCCCTGGGTTCTGCAGCGTGAGCTTTCACTCCGCGTGGTCCGAGCTGGTGTGCGCGGGAGCCCACTCGGCCACTCGCCACAACGAAGCATCATGGAGTGTATAGAAGACGAGCTGGAGAGCGATATCCGCGATGTTCGGCAGTGGAAGCGCGGGGGGGGGGGGGGGGGTACTTTTCTTCATGAGAGCCCAACGCCTTTCACATGAGCGGCGGCTGAAGCTGGATGCCAACGCACAGGGAAGAATTTCGAGCGACATCAATCAGCAGCTGCGTGCCAATGCCTTCACCGTAGTCGCTCTCATGGCCGACAGCCTACCCGTGATCAGTCGAGAACGGTGGACTTTCCAGAGGAACAAAGGGTGGTTCGGAGACACCTTGCTCCATTTGGCCGAGATCCATTTCAAGCAAGCCTTTCGCGTGTATACTGCCACGTTCAGATTCCTGGTGGTCTTGCAGGTGCCTCCTGGCCGTCGCGAAGGGGCCAAGGATGGTAACTAGATTAGCCGCTTGTTTTTCTACAGTGCACTACTTTCTTGCCAACAGAAAACAAGTGCGCGTCCATTACTTCTATCGAAATAATACTAATTTTACGCAGCGTCAGTTTCTTCTAGTTTTTTTTTACTCCTTGAACACTGCTATCGAGATTACACACTCGGTCTGCCGGAGCGAGCGTAGTGTGCTCCCCGAACTCACTCCATCGGAAGTGTGTTCTTCGGGCAGAGCTAGGGATTGAGCTCAGGATCACTGGCTTCTGCAGCGCGAGCTTTCTCTCCACGTACTTCGATATGGTGTGCGCTAGCCCACTCGGCCACCGATACCCCTTAATAAAGACAAGTTAAAAAAATTAGACGTTTACGATTCTCTGTAATGCCGAATTGGAGCGCAGCTCTTAACGAGGAGGAGGGAAGGGTACGAAGGGGGGGGGGGGGTATGTAGCTGCTCCCCCTCCCTACCCTCCCATCTTCCTCTCCTGTTCCCATCCCATTTAGCGGAAAATTTTTGCTAAGTTTTTCGCTCAGTTGGCGTTTGACGTCACATAACACGTTACGTGAAATTTCACGCGTGACATCACGTGATGTCACGTGGGTAAAACTTTCCCGCTAAATTTAGCAGAAAAGTTTCCCGCCAAACTTAGCGGAAATTGTTTGCCTCCAAAGTTAGCGGGGAAATTTTACCCTCGTGACGGCATCTGTGACGTCATTTTGGAAAACATCGCATAAAGCAGCGCGCGGTTACGCTAACGCCGACGCCGCTCAACCCGGAAACAGGCGCCTAGGAGCTGCGCTCTAAAAAAATGTTAGATTAATGAACGATTTTTACGCCAATTCGATGATTCTGATCGATCATCGGAACAGAGTGTCGAACCGATATTTTTATTGGTTCGGTTCGGGTTCGGGTTCACGGCTTTCGGTTCAGTTCCGGTTCAGTTCCGGGGCGCAAAAAATAACGGTTCAAACCGGTTCTAACCGGTTCGAACCGGTTTGAACCGCTAAATTGAGAATATATTTTCCGCGTTGTTCTGTCAATAGGCGCTATTTAGGCCGTGAAACTAACTGCTGTAAACGATATGATTTTTGCGAGGACCTATTTTTGAGAATTTCGCGAATCGCCTACGATTCGCGAAAAATGGGTCCCGCGAAGAATTTCGGTAAAATGTAAACAGATTGAAATTCATATTGAGATTCCACCGCGTCGAGAAAATTACAACCCGCGAATTATTCCAAAACTTCATCTTTGACCTAAATCACGAAATATTGAGCCCACGAAAAATAAGTCGTTTACAGTATATAGTTTTTTTTATCGTTTGTTCAATTCAGTTTTATTTTCAGGTACCAAAATTATAAAATTCTGTTATTTATTCCTACACAACAAGAAAGGAAAATCTACATTAACATACAAAACGTCGTGTTTATACGATTCAACATCCCTTCGTTTACCAGAGTCACATACATCGTACCTGAATCGAAATGTTTTCGCGAAGTGAAGTAGGTTGCCGAAATACCCGTGATTGGTACAACTTTGTATCGCAGTATTACATGTTGGATCGTGGTTTTGCCCTTAAACTAAGGAATTAATTACAGTGAATACATTCATGAAATGGGCACCTCGTCGCCATATATACCATAAAATGTGTTTTACGGAATACGTTTCACAATATATATATGATGACGAGACGACTGAGCTTAAGGGAATATAATTTTCAAATTGTCACGAAAGTCACGGGACAAGTCCTTCCAGTCTATATTTTATAGAAACACTAAGCGACAATCGCAATGCTTGTTTTTCTAACTAGCATTGTTTGCTCTCAGCACCATGATGCGGGCGACGAATCATGCGAAAAGGAGTGACTGAAATTGTTCACCCTAACCTATGAGCACCTTAGTACTGAGATCGAATCTGACCTAAAACAGTGCTTACCCATGTGAACATTTTCTTATATTGGATAAACTGGCATAGCCTGGATGTTGAGGTTTGCTCTTGACAAAATGCAGGTCAATTTAATTTGCAAATAAGCATCACCCTCGCTAATTGATGATTTTTGCTAATTAGTAAAAAGTGGTATTTCATGCTCTACTCAATTCGGAAGCTACTTAATTGTACACTTTCTGAGAGTTTAAGTATGCAATCGTCATAGTTCCACCATTCGTTCCAGTAAAAAAAGGTGATAATAAAAACACATAAAAACGCGATAATAAACTTCTATATATTTGAGAAGTTATATATGCATGAGGAACACATATTGTTATTTAAATTAGCCTCAAAATAAAAAAAATTATTTAAAGCTTTTCAAAATCACCTATTACGTCTATAGAGGATAAAAGCGCCGAAAAATATTTGCAGAACATCTTTCAGATAATTTAAAGGCGCATTTACTTATATATCTTTGAGGTGAGGATCTTCTATTTATGCTGCCAAATCTTCAGACAGGAATTAGGTATATTTTTATTATCATCGATAAATTTGACTTTATGAAGTTCACATAACCGCCTGAGACCGACACGGAAGGACGATACTCGAAAATACGCCAGCTGTTGTGTCTTCGGCAACGTGCTTTTGTTAGCTGTTTTGCAGTGTAAAATAGTGGGTTGCAGGGTATGCCAAAATACACTGTGGTCACATGATATATCGGAAGGCAAATACACGAAATGTGCAGAAATAAGGAGATGACACGCATTTTTTTCTAAATAATCCCTTACACAACGCTTTACTGCAAAAAGAAATGCATAGAAATGCATAAAATGATATTCCTAATTTAACATAGATTCCGCGCAGGGCAAACGAAGATTTTTTAGAATCCTAATGTAAATCACTTTTGGACATCAGCTTGCCTCAGCTCGAAACGTCGCGAGATACTTCCTCGGGAGGCTAATGTTATCTTAGGTTTTACGTGCACTTGTTTTGAGACCTTACTTCACGACTCTGTTCTTTATCAGTCATGTGCTCCAACATTTAATTAGGCTGCCGTATATCATCGCGAGACTGCTATAAATACTACACAACTTTACACATTGGACGTCTACTGCTGGTGTTGCGAACGTCGCACTTCACCAGAAAGCTAAAGTATTTAACATGGTTTGCACGTGACGTAATCGCACTAGATACCGGTTGTCATTGCGAGTTGTTCTTGCTGAGAAAATCAAATCCGGTTTGGAAAAATGCAGGCTGCAAAAGTTTCGCGCTCAGTGCAAGCTATGTATTTGAGAGGCACAGATTTTTCTTGTTGGTACATCGTCGTTAGGCACGGCGCGAGTATCTGGCACGACGAAAACGTGCTTTCTGGCAAGAGTGTTTTTACAAATAAAAGTTGTACCAACTACCCATCTGTCACTATCGTTTCCAGGCCACGCTTTCTAGTCTGCGCCGAAAATGTGGGGCAGAGGAATCTTTACGACACAGTATGCTTTAAAACTACCCCCTCCCCACTCCCTTTTTTTTTTTAGTTGCTCCTCAAGATACTTTTTATTCCTCAAGAATTGCCTGCTCTGTATTGAGTGGTGTTCACTCGACAATTATATTTGTCTCACTTGTTAACAGTAATTCTTCCTTGCTTTAACTTTGCACCAAACTGTGAAGGTTAAACAAAATACAGGGCCGTCGAAACTTGGAGAACTTGAGAACGACACTCCTGTGAGACTTAGAGCGGCTGCCAACGTTCGGCTATCCCCGTGAGGCCACTAGGAACTTTCTTTTCAGGTATCCCTCCCGTACACACTAATAGTTCCATGTAACGTCGGACTAATACGTCACATTTAGACCCTTTAACACTTCTATTCTCGGGACAACTTTCTGAGGCAGTTCAGCAATAACGAAAACATGTTTGGGAGCCTAAATGGTGTGCATACTTGTAAAATAGGTCGTGCAGCATTTTTTTTTTTTTACCTTGAGTTCAATAAATACCGCTAAGTTGTAATCCCTGACGTTGATAACTTGCAAAAGCATCCATTAGTTTGCCCCTCCGCGGAATGGCAGACAGTCGAAAGAAAGAAATAAAGCAGCCTTTCCCCTCCTCAACTCACAATTAGAACTATCAGCCACGTGATCTGATCCTAATATATACACCGTCAGTGTTTATCATAGTCATACGCAGGGTTGGCAAAGCAGAGAGCATGGGCTGATCTTCAGATATAATTTTAGTTGGGCTATAATGCCCGAGCCCCACTAAAGCGACAAACAGAAACAAACGACAGCGGCTAGCCTTAAACCAGAGTATGTCGCGATTTGACAGGCTTTGTAGAATAAAGAGGTTATGCTCAAACACGAGTATCATGCACACGATGGTACCATTTGCAGGCTTGTAAACACTCGTGCTAACTTCGCGAGCACCGAACAACTCAAAGCCGTATAAAGGTACCATCGCGAACATGCTGCAGGTGTCTGAGGCTTGTCGCTTTTGTTTGTTTCTGTTTCTAGCTCTAGTGGGACTCGGGCCCATCATAATCTTTTAGTTGAACACGAGCCGTTACCCGAATGTTTGGCGATACTGGTTGTCATGAACCAGAGCATTTGACTCGGGATCATGACAATCGGGTACATCATGGTGTCACGTGACTCTCAGTGCGAAGTTGTGATGTCATGTGACGTCACGGTATCAACAACGCTAACAGATCTAGCGACGTCCTCAATTCGAATCGACTTAACGCGGTGAGTCACGTGAAGTCACGGGGTCACGTGATGTGACATTACTTGACAGCATGTCTTGACGTCATGACGTCACGTGACAATGTGACACATGGCTAATCATAGTGCCAATAAGAAAGCGCCGCAAAAAACCAGGATTTATTCTACATTGCAATTCTGTATATGACGATTTGATCAATACGTAGAGGAATACACGTGCCAATTTTTTATTCCCAAATAATAAATTTGTAATACTAACAAAAAAAATACCATGAACCGTTTTAAACCGGTTACCGTTATATTTTTTTCCGGTTCAGTTCCGGTTCAGTTCAGAGATGGCGGCGAAGATTTCGGTTCGGTTCAGTTCCGGTTCGGCTAAAAATAACGGTTCTGTTCCGGTTCGACACCCTGCATCGGAAGCCAGTATAAAGAAAGAAGCATATGCAACTTCGGCGTTCTGCTTCGTCCCACGGAGGTCTACGAGAAGGCCCTGGCACTGCCTAATTACATCATAATTATCGTGCCGTGTCGTATAGTTACATGCTGAAATGAAAGTAGGGTCTCTCCTTCTCTGCTAACCAAGATAGCCTTGGAATGACCGACTTTGTCGTCGTATTTTATCAATGCACCGCGGCGCTAATCTTGGTACCGATCAACCTAAACTCCAAATCCACCCGACTATTTCTTTGCAATGCCACTCTTCTCCGTCCTCTCTTTCACGAATTTCTTATTATTTATAAAATAAAATTTACGCCGCGTTTTTGGCTTCTGTGTTATGTTTTACTGTTGAAACACTGCTACCGATGTCACGCACTCGATCGAGTGAAGTGTGTTCGTCAAACTCACCCGAAGCCAAGTGTGTTCCCCAGGAAGAAGTCGTGTGGCACACTTCAGAAATGGCCCTAAAGGCGAAGTGCACTTGGTTGAAGTGCACTGAATTAGCCCGTCTGACAGGGTTATTAGAGCCCTATGCTTACCTACTCTACACGGGGAGACCAAACCGGGACAGGGAGAGTGGACTATCACTGCCGTCTGCGATTGGTCAGCGGCACGGCATTGACCAATCCTCGACGGCGACGATGTCCCGGACTACCGGTCCCGTTTGGTTTTGCCGTGTAGCACAGGGCCCCCTGCCCGTTCCATCAGGGGCCACCGACAGACATTACGCCGGCATGATAAGAGCTTTGGTGAATCATTTTAAAGGTACAGCCTCGCAATTTAGTTTTTTCTTGGTGGTCAGATTGTTTATAAACCTTCGGGCTTTAATTTTTGGTTTCTATTGATAAGACTTAATAACCTTTGCGAAGAGCTTGATATACTCCGTTCACCCTTAGGGTAAGACTAGAAGCTCCGCCTTCAGCGCGAGCTTTCTGCACTTGATAACACGAGTGTGAACGTACAAGTAGACCCGACCAACGCACTGTGGAAGCCAGCGAGCTCGCGCTGAAGGCGGAGCTTCTGGTCTCAGCTTAAGAGTGAACAGAGTGTAGCAGCCTCCAGCGTTGGGCGATCCCGGCGGCCCGCGATCGAGCGGCTGTTCCATCTTCTGCCTCGTGACTAGATTAGTGGCCGCGAATGCAACCGGTCAAGCGCTCACCGGAGAAAGCCGGGCGCTTCCTAGTTATAAACAAGTGTGACTACCACTGGTCATTCTTAAAAAAAACTCTTTACAGCTAACTCTCATGAATAAAAACTTCGCGAAACAGTCGAGATTCCATTTTGAGCTGGTCCGACCTTTCAAAGTTCTAACACGAAGTTCGACGAACGTTTGACTGAAGTTCGTCCCGAGTTTGATTTTTATTTGTATGCGCGAAAACTGAAGCTAGAAAAGAAGCCACCTAGAAAAGTGCAGTATTTTTTGTGCACATTTTGTTTATTTTTTTACATCATTAAATGAGGTAATTAAAAGTAAATATCATTGTTTTTAGGGTGGATAAATCAACATTAAAATCATTTTGTGAAAATAAGATGATCTATTTAGGAAATATTTCTTCCCGAAATTTCAAAATGTTATATAGAAGCCGCACAACACTGTTCAAATAGCGAACATCGTCGAAGTTTGCTAAAGGTTCTATGGTTCACCGAACTAGTCGAACGTCAGGTAAGACAAAAGTTCGCCATATACCATGAGTCATGAATACTCCGGCCGTGTTCCAAAATTTACTCAATCTTACTCCAGGCTAAGAGTTTTGAAACTTGGCGTTCCAAAACCTACCCGCGTCTAGCGTTCTTCAATCTGCATTGTCACGTGACACAACCCGCTGGAGTAATTCGGGTTTATTTGGGCATGATTTGGAACACAGCCCTCGTCTTCGCTTCGTGTCAACCAGGAGCTACACGAACCGGAGGAAAGAGACAGAATAATCGAAATAAAGGGTCCAGCTTTGTCCGACAGCCATCCAGGTGTCCTTCCGTTTGGAATACCGAAAGATGTCTCATCCGATCTGTGCGCGCGAACATGAAATATTCGTAAGAAGCATCGGCGACCCACGAGGTGATGATGCCCGAGTTATTGAGAAGGGGGCCGAGACTATGTCAGCAAAAACCCTGCTGACTTCCGAAGAGCAACATAACGTCCTATGAATATCCCATAAATGTCCATGGGAACATTCGTGTTCTTTGAGAGTGCCGCCGCACTGCGCTCTCCAAACCGTACTTTTAGGCCCCCGGTGGAGCCTAGCATAATTCGGGCAGAGGCCGCCGCGTAAGGCGAACACTAGCTTATTCTATTGTAGTAAATTATTTCTCGCTTTTAAGGGGCGTCATGCCAAACGATCTAAATGCGCATTTGATGTTAGTACGGTATGGTGTTTTTCACTTTCCTACGATCTAAGAAATCTGGTGATTCTACTTTCCTGCAAACGCTCGGAAGAGCCGATTGCTGCAATCCACGTATGGAGCTCGGTCAATAACGAAGCAGCAAATAAGTAATCAAAAATAAAGTAAAAAAGAAACCTACGGGTGCGACATTCAGCAGGACGGTTCAGGGAACGTTCTACCAACTAGGCTTGCAATTTTTAAAGCGCGGCCAGTTCTTTTCAAAACGTTATATATATGGAGTCCCAGATAACTTGCACCAAACGTAAATATTAAAAAGAAGAGCGGTCTGCCGGATTGAAACCAAATGCATTCTGTTAGGAAGCGTCTTACGAAAGTGCGCGAAGTGTTGTTAGTCCGGATAGGTATCTATTTATTTAAGTCTAATTGGGTTATTTTGTTGACTATTCGTTTGAGTTCCGAAGTGAAAATTGGAAAGTTGGAGAGCGTTTTAAGAAAACTAACTTTAAGGTGTTTGCCACATGATAAGCTTTACGAGCTTCTTTTCCTTTATCAATATGCGTTAAAAATAATAAATGGAGATGTTAGTCATTATAAGGAGTGACCGGCTACTCCATGACCATTGAATAAGATTTTGCCGACGTAGAAATGAAACCTTTCGAACACATAGATGCATCTATACACTTCAGCGTATTTCATGCCCCCCCCCCCCCCCTTTCCTACCTATAACGGAACATAATAATGAAAAAAAAAACTGTCTACAGCTGAAGTTACACGGCCCACGGACCCCACAGCATTCAACCTGCAGACACTGTCCAAGTACCGCCCGTCCAGAGCTCGACGGCCCCGCCACATCCGCTATATAAATCGTAACCCCCGGACACATAACTCCGCTTGAGCGACGCGGAGTTATGAGAGAGCAAGATCGTCCCAAGCGGCACCCACGGGCCGCGCCCCGCGCAACAGATACGCGGTGCGACCCCAACTTTACACTGGCAATAATCCCTGTATAATAACACGTACCGCTTATACACCAACACGTGCGCACATACAGAGACAAAGACGATGAGAAAACGTAATGAACAGCACGTTTGTTCTTGGTATGAAGTGTCACTTCGAGTTTTACAAATTGTCACCAGTCTGTTCATACTGACACACACATCGTTATAATCACTCATATCACGACAAAGTTTAATATTATCAAATAAAAAGCTATCATTTGCCTATAATATCAGTCTTCTATGAACCTTTTTATTGCCAGGAAAGCCTGTTTCTTCATACTTTAATTGGGCCACGGCCTTAGCAATTTACTAACGGTGAAAATATTTTTATCCCCGATATCAAGCCGTACTTTTAGTTGGGACCATTGCGATCGAAGCGAGGACAGTTCATAAAAATATGTTCAATTATTTTTACATCCTGACCGCAAGAAAATGAAGGGTCATCAATTTTATTATTTTGTAGCGCAATTATCTCGTGAAAGCAACGTTCAGTTGCAGGCGGTGAAGCTTTGTTTCAAATTTTCTCGGTATATCGCTGTAGATACGAAACCGAAACTCTGGATCTACCATGAAGATACTCCCACGTAGCTCACCGCGTCTGCCGGCATCGGAATTACGCCGGCTGATCCTTTTAGCAGGATGGCGGCGCCCGGCCATTGGTGCCGGTGAGCTACCGGCCCCGGCCAGCGTCGGGGTTTCGTCTTGCTTACTGGCCAGTTCAGCCGTAGAAGTTACAGTGACTGGCCGGCATCGAATTTTCGCTGTCTTAGCCGGCCAGTCTTTCCATGGAGGTTCCAGTAACTGGCCGGCACTCGTATTTTGCTGTCTTTGATTGCCAGTATTTACATGGAGTTCAGCAACTGCCTGGAGTTGGTAGTTTGCTGTCTTTGATGGCCAGTATTTACATGGAAGTTCAGTAATAGGCCGGCATCGGCGCTTTCCTGTTCACTCTGGCGATCCCCGCCATAGAAGTTTCATTGACTGATTGACATCGTTTTTTTTTTTTTGCCCTTTTCATCGTGCAGTTTGTAGAGGCGCCCTCGTATACGAGGTTGCCCCAGGCAACCCTGTGCCACCGCTGGGCGACTTGGTATGTTGTTATTTTATGGCAGAATAAAGTTACTTCTGGTTTGGACACGACAGTCTCTACATGCACTCTGGTTCTGGGCACGGATGTCTGTACACAGTCAAGTCATTGAGATTCTGAAGAACTATCGCAATTCATGAATAGCGTTTGGAAATGTTTGCGTTGATCAATCCTTCGTAAATGACTGCCGACGCTGGCGTATCTGATCCCAGCATGGTAAGGCTGATGTGTTTTATTGCGAAAGCGGGAGAAAAAAACAATGCGGTGAGGAAAATTTACAGTTCACAATTTGAGAATCTGACCACCTAGGCCACGAAAAATAAATTTTAGAACGCCGAATGGTACTTTTTTAGGAAGCTATAAATTAATTTGATGTACAATATTTAAGGTCCGGTGGTATACGCACGTGATTGGCTCCGATAAAAAAAAAATGGTATAGCGGAGCCTCCGAATGAAAACAACATGTGGCAGGATATAGCGCTTGCTTTGACTAATAAAAACAAAACATTGCTTTCCAGAAACTAGAAAAGTAACAGATGTGTTTATTGCTTATGACGCTACGAGAAGTACTTATAAATTGCCGTCCTGCCTCATTAAACCTTATGTCAGCTGCCATTTCGTTGAATTGATGTGCAATCAAATACATTATGTCTCTTTTGGAAAAAGACATTTCTTGAGTTATTTCCAATGCATGTGCACTTGTGGCGAGTTGTCTGCCTCCATGCTTCCTGAGACCCCGCTATGTCAGGGACTCCAATGCCGCTTCAATGAATGACCATTGCTTGTGACCCGATTGACTATATCAGCTAGCTGGTAGACCAACGTATACTCCGGGTTTCCAGAGTCCATCAAAGAAAGAGCACTGAGGGCTGCTCTGGAGTGCGTTCCAATAACCCACTGGTTTTGTGGGTCTACGTCCTGTATATAATCCACTCACGCACAAATGGCATAAAGTTCTGTAACAGTAGAGGAGGTCTGTGTGACAAAAGAATAAATTCCTTCGCATGCATTGATGGTACTAGGAAAGCTGAGGTTGAGCCCTCATTTGTCGTTGAGCCATCGCTGTATATATTAATGTGGTCTCTGTAGCAATTATGCAAGTATGAAAGCGCAAACTAAGTAATCACAAAGTGAGATGTGCTCAGAATTTTCTTAATACGAAAGCTGAGGATGAGCCCTCTTTTGTCGTCGAGCCATGGCTGTATACATGAATGTGGTCTCTGTAGTAATCATGCAAGTATGAAAGCGCCAACCAAGTAATCACAAAGTGAGATGTGCTCAGAATTTTCTTAATACGAAAGCTGAGGATGAGCCCTCTTTTGTCGTCGAGCCATGGCTGTATACATGAATGTGGTCTCTGTAGTAACCATGCAAGTATGAAAGCGCCAACCAAGTAATCACAAAGTGAGATGTGCTCAGAATTTTCTTAATACGAAAGCTGAGGATGAGCCCTCATTTGTCGTCGAGCCATGGCTGTATACATGAATGTGGTCTCTGTAGTAATCATGCAAGTATGAAAGCGCCAACCAAGTAATCACAAAAGGAGATGTGCTCAGAATTTTCTTAAAACGAAAGCTGAGGATGAGCCCTCATTTGTCGTCGAGCAATGGCTGTATACATGAATGTGGTCTTTCTAGTAATCATGCAAGTATGAAAGCACCAACCAAGTAATCACAAAGTGAGATGTGCTCAGAATTTTCTTAATACGAAAGCTGAGGATGAGCCCTCATTTGTCGTCGAGCCATGGCTGTATACATGAATGTGGTCTCTGTAGTAATCATGCAAGTATGAAAGCGCCAACCAAGTAATCACAAAAGGAGATGTGCTCAGAATTTTCTTAAAACGAAAGCTGAGGATGAGCCCTCATTTGTCGTCGAGCAATGGCTGTATACATGAATGTGGTCTTTCTAGTAATCATGCAAGTATGAAAGCACCAACCAAGTAATCACAAAGTGAGATGTGCTCAGAATTTTCTTAATACGAAAGCTGAGGATGAGCCCTCATTTGTCGTCGAGCCATGGCTGTATACATGAATGTGGTCTCTGTAGTAATCATGCAAGTATGAAACCGCCAACCAAGTAATCACAAAGTGAGATGTGCTCAGAAATTTCTTAATACGAAAGCTGAGGATGAGCCCTCATTTGTCGTCGAGCCATGGCTGTATACATGAACGTGGTCTCTGTAGTAATCATGCAAGTATGAAGGCGCCAACTAAGTAATCACAAAGTGAGATGTGCTCAGAATTCTCTTAATACGAAAGCTGAGGATGAGCCCTCTTTTGTCGTCGAGCCATGGCTGTATACATGAATGTGGTCTCTGTAGTAACCATGCAAGTATGAAAGCGCCAACCAAGTAATCACAAAGTGAGATGTGCTCAGAATTTTCTTTATACGAAAGCTGAGGATGAGCCCTCATTTGTCGTCGAGCCATGGCTGTATACATGAATGTGGTCTCTGTAGTAATCATGCAGGTATGAAAGCGCCAACTAAGTAATCACAAAGTGAGATGTGCTCAGAATTTTCTTAATACGAAAGCTGAGGATGAGCCCTCATTTGTCGTCGAGCCATGGCTGTATACATGAATGTGGTCTCTGTAGTAATCATGCAAGTATGAAAGCGCCAACCAAGTAATCACAAAGTGAGATGTGCTCAGAAGTTTCTTAATACGAAAGCTGAGGATGAGCCCTCTTTTGTCGTCGAGCCATGGCTGTATACATGAATGTGGTCTCTGTAGTAACCATGCAAGTATGAACCCTACTGAAAAAGATTATATGAATTTATTTCTGATATGTTTATTGGACACCTTTTTTATATCAGAACTTATTATTTCATATCAGTTTCATATGCCGCATATCAGTTACACTAGGCTAGGTGCCGCTAGGTACCGCCCAATTCATGTGCTACAAAAATATTTTTATTTACGAACGCCAGCATGTAGATACATTACGCGTACCACTAGCGTCAGCTGAACTATACATTGAGCGCATTCGCATACACAGCAGAACAAACATGAATACAACAGTACACCCAATAACTACTTCTGAGTTCAGCGTTTCCGCCTTTTATACAGGTGGTTTTGTAAGTACCGAGCTTTTCAGTGACCTCCTAAGCAATAAATAATATTCTCAGCATGTGGGATTTCTTTTTAGTAATGCCCTACCTCTGAGAATATTTTGAACGGCTCGGGGGGTGCATCTCTTAATAAAAAGAAAACGCTCATGCCATAATTATCTGAAAGCCAGTATATCAAGCCGCTCCACTTCGGTCCCAAGTCACGTGTTTGTTTTCCCGCACGGCACGTCATATACTGAAAAAAACTTATATGAATTTATTTCTTATATGTTTATTGGACACGTATTCATATCAGTTGGCATATGTTGCATATCATTTCTTATATGTCGCATATCAGTTTTTGGGCATTTCATATCAGTTCTTATATCGCATATCCGTTTTTGGATATTTCATATCAGTTTCATATGTCGCATATCAGTTTTTGGATATTTCATATCAGTTCTTATATAAATTCATATAATCTTTTCATTAGAGATATGAACTTGTATGCTGCATATAAGTTTTCTTATGTTGCATATAACATTTCTGATATCCCGCATATACGCTTTTGGCTATTTTGTATCAGTTCTCATATGTCGCATATCAGTTTTGGGTATTTCATATCAGTTCTCATAAGTCGCATAGCAGTTTTTGGTCTTTCATATCAGTTCTTATTTAAATTCATATGATTTTTTTCAGTAGGGAAAGCGCCAACCAAGTAATCACAAAGTGAGATGTGCTCAGAATTTTCTTAATACGAAAGCTGAGGATGAGCCCTCATTTGTCGTCGAGCCATGACTGTATACATGAATGTGGCCTCTGTAGTAACCATGCAAGTATGAAACCGCCAACCAAGTAATCACAAAGTGAGATGTGCTCAGAATTTTCTTAATACGAAAGCTGAGGATGAGCCCTCATTTGTCGTCGAGCCATGACTGTATACATGAATGTTGTCTCTGTAGTAATCATGCAAGTATGAAAGAACCAACTAACTAATCACAAAGTGAGATGTGCTCAGAATTTTCTTAATACGAAAGCTGAAAATGAGCCCTCATTTGTCGTCGAGCCATGGCTGTATACATGAATGTGGCCTCTGTAGTAATCATGCAAGTATGAAACCGCCAACCAAGTAATCACAAAGTGAGATGTGCTCAGAATTTTCTTAATACGAAAGCTGAGGATGAGCCCTCATTTGTCGTCGAGCCATGGCTGTATACTAGAATGTGGCCTCTGTAGTAATCATGCAAGTATGAAACCGCCAACCAAGTAATCACAAAGTGAGATGTGCTCAGAAGTTTCTTAATACGAAAGCTGATGATGCGCCCTCATTTGTCGTCGAGCCATGGCTGTATACATGAATGTGGTCTCTGTAGTAATCATGCAAGTATGAAAGCGCCAACTAAGTAATCACAAAGTGAGATGTGCTCAGAATTTTCTTAATACGAAAGCTGAGGATGAGCCCTCATTTGTCGTCGAGCCATGGCTGTCTACATGAATGTGGCCTCTGTAGTAATCATGCAAGTATGAAACCGCCAACCAAGTAATCACAAAGTGAGATGTGCTCAGAATTTTCTTAATACGAAAGCTGAGGATGAGCCCTCATTTGTCGTCGAGCCATGGCTGTATACATGAATGTGGCCTCTGTAGTAATCATGCAAGTATGAAACCGCCAACCAAGTAATCACAAAGTGAGATGTGCTCAGAATGTTCTTAATACGAAAGCTGATGATGAGCCCTCATTTGTCGTCGAGCCATGGCTGTATACATGAATGTGGTCTCTGTAGTAATCATGCAAGTAGGAAAGCGCCAACTAAGTAATCACAAAGTGAGATGTGCTCAGAATTTTCTTAATACGAAAGCTGAGGATGAGCCCTCATTTGTCGTCGAGCCATGGCTGTATACATTAATGTGGTCTCTGTAGTAATCATGGAAGTATGAAAGCGCCAACCAAGTAATCACAAAGTGAGATGTGCTCAGAATTTTCTTAATACGAAAGCTGAGGATGAGCCCTCATTTGTCGTCGAGCCATGGCTGTATACATGAATGTGGCCTCTGTAGTAATCATGCAAGTATGAAACCGCCAACCAAGTAATCACAAAGTGAGATGTGCTCAGAATTTTCTTAATACGAAAGCTGAGGATGAGCACTCATTTGTCGTCGAGCCATGGCTGTATACATGAATATGGTCTCTGTAGTAATCATGCAAGTATGAAAGCGCCAACTAAGTAATCACAAAGTGAGATGTGCTCAGAATTTTCTTAATACGAAAGCTGAGGATGAGCCCTCATTTGTCGTCGAGCCATGGCTGTATACATAAATGTGGTCTCTGTAGTAATCATGGAAGTATGAAAGCGCCGACTAAGTAATCACAAAGTGAGATGTGCTCAGAATTTTCTTGATACGAATGCTGAGGATGAGCCCTCATTTGTCGTCGAGCCATGGCTGTATACATGAATGTGGTCTCTGTAGTAATCATGCAAGTATGAAAGCGCCAACTAAGTAATCACAAAGTGAGATCTGCTCAGACTTTCCTTATGGTTGGGTAGTTCCGTGCTAATTTGTCTGCGGCGCCAAACATCCAGGGTGTCGATCAATGGTCGGAACACATGATATATAATCAGGCACGATGATGCGCGACGATGTCAGTGTAGAGGAAATATGTGAGCCCGTCCTAGTTATGGAATTTTCCGCAAGTGGTTGAAGATTCTGACTGGAAAAGCGTTAGAAATGGCGTAATGAGTCATGTTCGCGCAGCGTTTGAATAGGGAGCTGTCTTGTTTCTGCTCAAACTAGTGTTCCGCAAGTTGGACGCGGGACGCCCAAGCAGATCCGATGACTACGGGCGATCATGTAATGCAGTCTACTTTCCTGTGTTGCAGATAATCTATGTAGTGCTGGGAGTGAATATGTAATAATTTGCGGAACTAGTGCAGAATGCAGCATTATCAAAAATTTTATAGAGTCTCTTCAACAAACTCCAGTAAAATAACTTAACATATTGATCGTTTTGTTTACTTTTGCATCTTGCAAATCGATCAGTTTTATCCAAGGAAGGCTTTGATCCAGAACCACTCCAAGAAAGCGATGATGCGAAACGCGCTCCAAAGTTTGACCGGGAATTTCGAGCTCGATTCCACGAAGCTACTTTTTCGTGCACGGAAGCATTGTTGATATTGAAGGCTCAATATTCATGCCCCATTGATTCAAGAACTCGCTTAAGAGGCTCATCCCGTTTGAGGTTGCTCATGAAACGTTTTTGGACATAAACCCGAAGTCCATATACAGCCGTTATCTGCATATATCGTCACATAAAGTGGCAACGGGAGGCGACCGACAAGCATATCCATGACCGTATTGAGTAGAGTAGGGCTTAGTACACTCCCTTGAGGTACGCCGTGTCGGAGATTGTGCCCCGTGCTATCTCCATCTGCGGTCATTACATTGTCCACCGTAAGACTTGTTTTCAAACTCCAAGTTGTATTAGACTATACTCAGTTTCACGATAAGTTGGTGAACTCTGGAGGTTGGGGCCCCTAGACCCAATAAGAGCGTCTGACCGAGGCACGTGACTCATCATCGCCAACGGCCACCGCACTACAAGGCGAAAAAAAAATCGAGCGGATGCGGAAATGGCGTCACTTTTTTTGTTCAAATATAATTGAAAGTCATAATATTGTGATTATTTATTCTTTATTCTTAATATCTTCTCAATATAAATGGATTCGCGCGAGTTCAAATGCTGCTAAAAGAAAAAAAAAGTCGAACGACTTTTTGTCGCGGAGGGCTCTGTTGCTCTGGGGGTAACGAGGCCCGGTGGATTCGTCCATAGAGTGTTTTTACGGGCCTTGCTCCGGCGCCCTTATTGGGAGGCAGCGGCCGCAGCCTCCACAGTCTGATAAGTTACCGTTAGGCGGACTATATATGAAATGTGAATTTGACTTAGTGTATTGCATGCGTGGTTGATACATAAAAATACAACGATCGTAATTTTTCCAAGTGCACATTCATGTTCTATGGGCGTTACCAAATATAAAACGCAATCCATCGTGCAGCACTGTGGCCGAAGTCCTGCTAGTTCTTCGGATAAAACTTTACTTATTTCTAGCCACCATTGTAGTCGTTGATTAATAATTATATTTTCGTAAAATTTACCTAACCATCTTGTAAGGCTGACCGGTTGAGAGGAGGCTACGTCCATGGGTGCTTAAACAACTTTTAAAAGTGGTAGGACCTGAGCAACTTTCTATTGGTGTGTTATTTTTTCCTTGATCCACAAGGAGTGGAACGGGCTCAAAATGAAGTTCAGCGCACGTGGACCGATGTTGTTCAGTTCATCCCATGTTATCAGATCCGAGTCAGGTGACCTTCCCCGACGGGTCAATTTGAGTGTATTTTGAAGTTCTCTCATTATGAAAACACAATCTGGCTCCAAATTACAAGATCTAAACTCGTTCTTTATTGTTTGTTCGGCGATGACACGCGAGGCAGTGCATTTAGGTGTCCGAGGTGCCGTGCTTGGTCGAACTAATAATTTGCAAAACTCGTTTGCCATTGTAGTTCTGATAGCGTCTAGATGGCAGAGTTGTACAAAAAAAGTAACGAATTACATTGGCAATTACCCATGGCCAGAAGTAACTACTTACAGTTCAAATTACACTTCCATAAAAATAAGGAACGGTTACTTCAAGAAGTAATCCATTACTTTCTCGGCGTTGCTTTCAACCTTACTATGCAAGGTTAAGAAACAAGACATAAGTGTTATGGAACTGTTTATTGTTGCCGCCACTCGCATTTCTGTGACCTTGAACACCATGTGGGTCTCAAAAACTCTTATCGGATAACTTGCCGCGTTTCTATGTGAAGATGTGGTCCGCTGCGTTAAACAACCTTTTCAGTCCACCTTTTTTTCAAAAAAGGGGTGCCACTTGGACGCGCGACTGAGTGGTCAAAAAACAACGCGTTTGCAAGGCCTCTCCTACCCGCGCGACACCCAAAACGTGAGCTAAATCCTGTTGGCCCATTGAAACGCTGTGTCCTAACTACCCAGCTCAACCAAACTTCGCTCTTCTCCCCGGTGTAGGCTATATTGGTCCCTGAAGTTGGCACAAAGATGCAATATGCTCTCTCCCTCTCGGCCAGAAGGAACCAAAGAAAGAATGAAGAGACAAAAAGAAAAGGTGCGCACAGATCCGCTACACCAACTCGCGAACCCTTTGGAGTGTTTTTTTTTTTTTTTTTTTTTGCGATTTGCGATTTGCAAATTGCAAATCTCTATCGTAAGTTTTACCGGAAGCACGCTGCCACCTGCATTTACGAAAGTCAAGGTCTCACATTTTTTAGATACTCAAAGCCTATTTATTTTCATACTCTCAATGCCCGGAGGCTCTACAGAGAGGAGTGGGTGGTACAGATAAAATCGTTGGCAAGCTTCTTGAAGTATGTGACATCCTGGATGTTCATGACACCTAAAAACTCGGCTCATGTATATATATATATATATATATATATATATATATATATATACATATACATATATATATATACAACTCGGCTCATGTATATATAAATATATATATATATATATATATATATATATATATATATATATATATATATATATATATATATTTATAAAACTGAGAAGAAAAAAACCCTTAGTGAAAAACAGCAACAACGGACGATTTAATCTTCGACGTTTCGGCCGGCGTCCGGCCGAAACGTCGAAGATTAAATCGTCCGTTGTTGCTGTTTTTCACTAAGGGTTTTTTTCTTCTCAGTTTTATACCCACGCCTTCGGCCTCCCGCCACCATGCCCGTTATATATATATATATATATATATATATATATATATATATATATATATATATATACATGAGCCGAGTTTTTAGGTGTCATGAACATAGGCTTTGAGTATCTAAAAAATGTGAGACCTTGAGTTTTGTAAATGTAGGTGGCAGCGTGATTACGGTAGAACTTACGCTAGAGAAAAAAAAATACGATTTGTTTTTGTTAGTATTTAAATTTCCCTCATTTTTTCCTTCGCGAATGAAGACAAAAATTTAACGGATTATAATCATTCACGTACGTAAAAGAATTAATGAAATTACTTTGCAATTATTTTCCGAAACATGTAATTATTCCCTTACAAACAATTACTGATAAAGGTTAGGGATTACAATTAATTTTGTTGCGTGTAATGGATTACGTACAAGTCTGCTAAATAGGGCCATAGATCGCAGCTGGAACCTATAAATATATGGCGTTTTAAGAGCTCTAAATAACATTGCACATCATCGTGGGGTTACTCGCACCCTATAGATTAGCACAAAGCTATCGCCATCGATGTTTAACAAGTTGCTCACATTTACATTGTATAAGGCCGTGAACACGCTGGCCCTCCTCATAGCCATCTAGCCAACCTGAGCGGTCATATCCTTGCTAGGCTCTGCACCGTATTGCCCTAAGTGTTTCATACGAAGCACCAACACCTCTATAATCTGATGAAATAGATACCTATCATGTTGCGCGGTAAGAAATATTTCCCTACAAACAAAGAAAAGTTGTTCAACGTATCAATATTTTAACATTGTAGCGTATTGAAATATAGAAATATAGGCCAATTTGTAATTTTACATTTCCGTGGCCCACTCGGAGGTCTCGTTAACTTACTGCGCTGGACGAGTATGGGCACATTATCGCTTCCACGGGCTTCTGTATCAACACGCCATAATAAATCTGGGAGAAAGTCTTGAAAGCAAATTATCAGATACAGTCTGTTTATGCTAGAAAACGCGATGGAGAAACTTTATGGTGACGTCGCCGGTGGGAGGAGCCTAATCTAAATTGGCGCCGAACTCAACTGGCAGGGAACTTTATCGCGGTGCGTTGATAACGTCGGCGAAGAGTGGCGATTAAGTTGAAACTTCATCGGGACTTGTACCCAAAATATGTCCCTAGGTGGAAATACGCAACGCCGCATTGGAGGGTCTTATAAAAGCAACGTTTTTAACTTCGGAAATTATAGGATTTGGTACAATTTAAATACAGTTATCGGTGTCATGTTTAGGTCATATCAATCAAGTCTTTTTACATAAGTGACAGAATTTATATGATTCCAACACGTGAGATACATCGCGATTTTGATGAATCAGTATGGCCGACGGCGTAAAGTCGCTCGTTAAGTGCTCGTGTGTCTGTTCGAAGATTTGCCTCATTTTTTAAATTCTTGCTGTCCAGTCGGGCTTTTTCAAAGGCTGTCACGTCGCGATTGCCACGCAGGAGGCCATGGAGAACGTGAACATTGTATCGTCGCCGAACTCGAGGAGTAGCACAGAATCCTGGTCCCAATGAGAAGATTCCTCGCAAAGACACAAGAGACGACGCACGATTTCGAGAGCGGACGCGCCTCGTCCGTTGCCACACGCCATATCGGCTGCACTGTTGGTAAGCGCTGGGTATCGCAATGGGTGGTTTCAGCGTAGCGTTGCCGTGCGCAGCGGAATTGCTACTTGGAGCTGGCGCTGTAACTTTGAAGCATGCTTTTCAGCGCGCGCCTGAACCCTTACCAGCCGTACCGTGGCCACAGCAGAATACTGTAGCGGTCTGCTAAAACTGCCTACTGGTAGTGAAAAGATATCGCGTGAGTTATTTTTTTGGTCTCATTGATTTTGCACGAGTCTGCTGGCTCGTAATATTATTTCGACAGCTCGGGTCGTAGCGCTCAAGCTCAAGGGTTAATTTCTCTTGACCTCTGCATGAGGCACTCCGACCCACGAATTCTAAGGAGCAGGCAATGGTGCATTACATCAACGCATAACCAGAAAGGCTGTCCATTTGTTGTGCGTAATTCGTATTTAATTGGATCATGCAGGACGCATTAGCTGTGGCCAAAGGTAATAGTGAGAACCCAGCACAGATGACAGCTGCACTACCACCAAATGTTAGGTATAAAAAAAGTCTGTATTCATTTCCATGATACCTGGTTTGCACCTATTTCACGTCATTGATATGCATTATGCATGAGTGCCGTCGGTAGTCTTATCCTGGTGGCAACTATTGGTCCGTAGTTGCAGCTTTGCTACACTGTGATCATGGTGAACTGTGCTGGCTCCAGTGGCCCGAAGTGACAGTCTTTGTGCCCATCTCAGCAATTGCATAAAACAGTGACCACTATACCTAGGAGGAAGGTCGAGGAAGCTGTCATTGACATTATTGTGCCTGGTCAGCAGCTTCCAAGGAGGCTATAGGTCCAACCATGTTGATGTTTCTAGCAAGGTGACACCTCAGCCACACTCACAAAAACTTAAGTGTACACTTGGCGCAGAGGCAATACATACATAGTTACTCGAGTTTTAATCATAATATTAATACTTTTTTTTATTCTGCCAAGTATCAGCCTAAGCTTAAGCACTGGTGTACTCGTTGGTAGTAAAGCAAGAATGCAAATAAATAAAAAAATAAGAAAGGCAAGAAATGCCAACAACAAAATAGAGCAAAATACACAGCAGTAACTACGTATATACATCAACCACATACATGCCGTGAGCATTTCTTTAATTGACACAAATCTCTATTCAAAAATTTGTATATCAGATGAGTCTAGATAGTTTAAATAGTTTTGAAGGCGACCCGATCGTGACATAAAGTTTCTGGAGTCAACGCGGATCGTGCGGTGATTTCGAACATTTCTTCCAGGTACGTGATGGTGCACAGATGAGACTATTTGAGCTAATATCGAACTAACAGTGTTGTTACCCTATTGGAAAGACCAGTTTGAAAATCTAACTGGTCAGGCTGGTATTTGGACAGGTCAAACTGTATTTGGACTGGTCAGACTAGTCTAACAGGAAATCAAACTGGTGCAACCGGCAGCCAGACTGGTCTAACTGGTAATCATATTGGTCTAACTTGTCACCAGATTGGCCTGACTGGTTACCATATTGGCCTAACTGGTCACCAGATTGGCCGAACTGGTCACCAGATTGGCCGAACTAGTCACCAGGTTGGCCGAACCGGTCACCAGACTGGCCGAACAGGTCCAACTGTTAACCAGATTGACCAAACTTCTCACCAGATTGACCAACCTGGTCAAACTGGTTACCAGTTTGACCCCTCTTTCTCACGTTATTTACTGGCTTTCTCGCTTTGATTTATTGGCTTTCAAATAATTAAGGCATGATCGAGCGTTTATTTTTTACTAAAAGATTCATCCCCGGAGCCGTTCAAAATACTCTCAGAGGTATGACATTGCTGGAAAAAAATCAACATGCTGGGAATATTTTTTATTGCTTAGGCGGCCACCGAGAAATTCCTTGCGTTCAAAACGACTAGTATAAAAGACGGAAACGCAGAACTCGGAAGAAGTTATGGGGTTAGTCTGCCGTTGTATTGATGTTTGCATGTGCTCTGTGTGTGTATGCGCTCAATGTATGTACAGCCGATGCTTGTAGTACGCGTATTGTGTCTACATTTGTGTATAATAAAGATTTTCGAAGTGGAGTGGTGGCGTAAACAAATGAAAATATTTTTGTCGAACCAGTGTGACCAGTTCAACCACCATGACCAGTTCAACCATTATGGACCAGTTCCACAGCCATGACCAGGCAACCAGTGTGACCAATTCGAACCACCTTGACCAGTTCAACCATTATGAAACTGGTCAAACTGGAGCAATAACCAAGTTTGAAACTGGTACCAGTTTGAACTGGTCTTTCCATAGGGTGTACACTTAAACAAAAACACAAGGTCGCGCGAACACCGTCTGGCTGCAAGTCCAGATATCGGTAATGATTTCAGTACTTCAAGGTATACGTATGAGTCAGGTAAACCTCTAAAAAGATAAATCCTAGAAAACTTTTTCCTGTATACGTTCTAGACTGTTCCAGATCACTGAACAAAAATCGTGTTTTTGAAAACTATACCCCGGTAAAGCACAAATAAAATATATAAACTGAAAAAACCTTTGCTAAATCGCGAGATTACACTGAGTCTAATACAATAGCTAACAACATGCGACACGTGCGACTTGAAAATAAGTTTTGAGTAAAGTAAAACTCCAATGTGTCAGGGATGAGACTGATAGTAAGTTCGTTTCACGGCATTCGTGCCCACGCCTGCCCACAGGCAGCGAGGAGCGAGTTCGTTTCGGCCGGCACTCCAAAAGCAGTCGCACTTTCCGAGTTCGTTTCAGCGCAGGCACGCCACGCGTGCATGCACTTGCTGCACCGAGAAAATCGAGCGTGCGCCAAAATGCAATCCCGTCATGCCCCGCTCCGGCGAGGAGCGGGAGCAGGCGACAAGGGGTCGTCTGCTACGATGTGTCATTCGTACAGCGGAACCTAAATTAAAAAAGTAGATTTTTTGTTAGAAATTCTGTCCCGAGGGCGACGGAATCAAACAGGAGCTTGAATTGTGAGCGTCTGGTATTTCACAAAGCAAGCAATCGACAACCCGTGCTTTATTTGCAAGTTTTTAGTCGCTCTGTTGCCGTACGGACGCTGAAATATCCCAGTGTGTAAACAAATGCTCAGAACAAACGCCTCAACAGCCCCCGAGATTTTTACCACTATCCGTGTGCGGGTGAAAAATTTAACATTCGTCGAAGAAAGTCCCCCAGCAGAAACCTGTGACTGCCCAACAAGCATTCCAGAGAGCTAAACACAGTGACTTTACCCGAGGCTTGGGCAACATCATCATGTTTAATATTCACCTACGTCAGATATATGGCCACGTCATTTTGTTTGAGAAAGCCCTCGTTCTCGACGCTTTCACGAAGTATAAAATCTGATCCACCTGTAATGACGACCGAACTTGAAAGTCCAACGAAACGTTTTGCTGAATATTCCAACAGACCCTTTCAGTTGTACACAAAAAATACATGCTCAAACGGATTAAGCTTCTGCGCGGACCGCACCATCAGTTTTCTTTTGTGAAAACTTCCGCTGCATTATAGTCAGCTGGTTAAGGAAATTTACGCGGTTTGTAAATATCTCTATGAGAGCCGAGTTACTTGAAGCCATCGCAAATAAAACAACAGCTTGTAGCGACCAACATATATAGGCAAATGTTAGCAGCGACTGCCTTTCGTATTCCCACCCACTGTTCCCACAAGTCGAACAGAACGGCGCTACTTTCGGTTTGAGTTCGGTACTCTTTCTACAACGTAGATGGCGGCAGCATCAGTCTTCTGCACTCGGTGCATTTGGCAAGTTTGTTTGAGGCCAGTTCTCCGTGCGACACTCCGCGAGTGCGATGCATTCTGGGAGAGAACTCGAACAGTGCCAGTGCGTGTGAAACGAAGTTGGAATAAATGTCAGTTTGCATAAAGACTGTGTCTCCTGTCCCGTTTCCCAACAGCGGCCTGCTTCCACCAAACATTCCCTGCAGCACCACAGCTACCCATCCATCACTCTGAAATTGACAAGAAAACGAAACTAAGGCAAAACTGGCGCACCAATGGCAAACTTGATGTCTGCTATTTATATTGAAGGTCCATTTCTAAAAAAATTTGGTGTAAAGGGCTGTGGGAGCAGGACGCTCCTAGCTGGGCGTTGCCTATCGAACTCGGCAAAATCGCTGTCGTGCACTTTTGAATATTTTTCTTAATTTTTTGCACTCAGGTATTCAAGTCCTCCACCTTTGGTTAGAGATTACAATCTATCACAGTCCATTTAAGAGTAAGTAGCAGATGGTTCCTGCCACCACACAGGGCAATATTTTCTACGTACTGAACTGGAAAAACACGGGCAAATTTTTCATGATCACTTTATGGTTTAAACTTCTGCCTAGGCCTAGCCCAAGTTACTGCACTAGCACATTTTGCCACACACGTCTCTGAGCAAGCGCGTTCGTGGTCTATTATTGTCGTGCTTCCTCCCAATGAAAAGTGCCGAGGTTCGATGCCCGGCCGCGCATGCACTTCTCTGTTAATGTCCCACACCTCCACCAAAATGTCACGAATGACAGATGATGAGGTCACGAATGAACAAAAAAACTAAACGTCTAATTTGGTGAACTTGTGCCGAAAACAAAAATACAAAGAGGTAGCATCGCAGGCATCGAGGTGGAGTAACACGATCAAGCGCAAGAGCGAGGCTCCGCATCGCCTCGCCCTCATGTACCACACGCGTGAGCTTCTAGGACAATTGGCGTACAACGTTCGGCGTGTATAACATTCGGACCTCAAACAAGGTAACGGGTTCTTGAATTTACCAGAACGCGACATTTACAGAAACAACCAAAAGGTGCCTGCGCGGCCAGGCATCGTATTTCGGCCCTTTGCGTGGGAGCTGAGCACGATAACAATTTGGCCACGGGCACACTTGCTCAGAGACGCGCGGGGCAATAGAAGCAGCCTCTGCCATTAACCGCATCTAAAATAGACCGAGCGGTAGCCAATACCACTGCGCTATGGAAGTGCCCAAAAGTATTGTCTCTTATACTGACATGACATCACCTGCAAACCATGTATGCTTGCTACTGAAACTGTGCCATGTTGTCAACCGTGCGCCATTCATCAGGTACACTGCCACCCTCGATGGTGAGGGCCTGCACTGCCCCTAACGGCACCAATTAGGACTTCTCGCCCACTCAGCAGGAGCAGCTGGTTGCATTGCACATGCTGCTGCAGTGCATCATGAATGCCCTAGTTTTAGAGAAGTGCAGTCAAGGTTCAAATTTGGCTGGCAAGCATGGTGTAGAGAACCGTGTGAAGGATACATGCGTCATATGGCACTAATGAGTTATTCTCATCCTGGCATTATTTAGTTAGATCCAGAGCAGCTCGTACTCACATCATTTGTTGCTCGCTCAACGCATTGCGGAAGAGCTAGACTACCACAGCACCAAATACATTGATGAGAACAACAGTTTTCGTGTCATTGGAAATCAGCTATGACAGACAGTTATAGCAGAAAAGAAGGTGAATGCAGCGGTCTTGTGTTTTCCCTCCTTTCATTTTCTGACCTTCTGTTGGGCTTTGAAGTGACCGATTCCCACCAGCTTGCCCCTTCTCATTTTTTTATGTGCTCGACAGAGCATGCCTGTTTACTGCAAAGTAATTAGATCAAGCTAAATGAAAATTGCTGAGGGTCGCCCGTCTCGTAGGTAGCATGCTGTACTGGGAAACCCACAGCATAACTGTGCTGGTCTGAGCACTTCCCTGCTTAGAAAGGTGCTCGAATAAACTAAATGTCATTTCAAAGTCACCCATTCTTGCTCTTTCCAGTACTGCATGAGAGTTATGAGAGAAGGTAAAATCAGTGGTATGGCCATACACTACTTCTCACCACACCACTGAGATTATACTTTTCTATGCAATTTTTCTTACATGTTGTTTAAAATGTATATATTTCTAAGCATCAGCCCCTTTCGTGTACCTTGTGTGCAGGCTGTGGAGAGACAAGCAACTGCACATGCCCAGCAGTCATCTTCATTGACCACATTCGTGCTGCACCTCACGGTGGTGCAGAGTTTTCGTCTACAATAAAATGCTCCCTATGCACCATCTTGCCTCGTTCATGATTTCACTATAGCTTGGAAACAAGATTTGCAGAAGTACCTTGGGAATATCCAACAAAATTGTAATACATAAAATAAAATGTTTGGGTCAGCAAATCTCGGTGCAATTGTTTATTTACCGACCGTCGTACTGCAACTTCTGATGTCAATGTGAATTTTATATATGAGGAACCGGACATTTCACAATTGACGGTAGAACAGTGGTGGATGCCAGCAACCACACCTAATTCTTCTCCTTTTTTTCTCTATTCTTAGAAGAATACACTGTTCAAGCCAGAATGCTTACACAGTCGATGAGAAACGAGATGCCACCTGTGAGGGGGCTCTGCTTTTGTTCTCAGTTGTAGTTATTCGCAGCTTAGCTTATGTGTTTTGCATTTTCGCCCGGTTACCCTAGCCATAAATATTGTGTTAAAAAGCTTTTTTTCAGAAAAAAAAACTTATCACAAACATATAAAACTCTAATTTTAGGTGCCATAACAAAAATCTCCAACACCACATTCTTGGCGCCGCGTTTCTCTAGCCCAGGTACCACAGCAATAAGAATAAATATACTTGTCGTGTCTATCTTTTTCTATCTAAGATGAAACACAATTTTCTGAAGTACCAGGCTTGCCTGCCATGAGCTTGGGTTAAGTCGTTTTAGTGCATATGCAATTGCTTCAAATCAAGAAAAGTATCCTCGTTTCAAGCTGCTTCTTCACCTATAATAAATAGTCGATAAAAAAAACATGGAAATTGAATGCCGCTTGGACTGCCTGTTAGGTCGATCGTTCTGGAGTCAAAAGAGACTTGCCGTGTTGTCTACTAGATTGGGCAAGTTACAAAGTATGACGCAGAATTGCAAGCGGATGCACACAAGTATATTTCAGATGCGACGAGTCGAAAGACGAAGCTCGTAACAGGCTTGACAGCTGCCATGCTGCCAGTTTGATGAGGGTGACCCTGATAGGCAGCACATACTTAGGGAGCAGAGGCGGCCACTTCTAAACTTTTCAACGTTGCACAGCATCTGTGAAAGATCATTTTTCAAAGATCAAAGATACTGTCGAAGATCACACCGTTCTCGGGGTTGAACTCTTGAGGAGTAAGAGCCCGGGACGTTAGTGTTATACGAGCCTGCCTTGTGCAGAAATGCAAATGATGTTGCTGTGTCCAGTACCTTTGCAGTCACGGGACTTGCTTTTGAGCATCCTATTCACTGCTTCACAACGAAATCTTAAGCAATGCCTTTTTTTAACCTCGGCATTGGGAAGCACAGCATCTCTTGGGGTTACGAGGAATTGATGTGCAAACACAGCTTCAGGGGTTAGTTGCTGACACCTGCACACAACAGCCTCTGACATTAATGTTTCATAACCTTTTCAGTTGTCCAAAAGCGCATCAAGACTAGATAGATGCTTTCTATGCTAAAGCAGCCTCTGTTTGGAACTAGTAGCATGCAGGTTTTTATTAAATCCCAAAAAGCCTGCATAAAAAAATATTAATAATAATAATTGCAAAAAAAGGCATGGGAAGGTATTCACACTTGGCTTGCACAATAGCAAAATCATATCTTGCAGAGCAAAGAGGTGCAGCGTGAATATCAGGCAATCAGAATTATGTATCATGATGTGTCCATCAAAACAGTTTGGCAAGTGTAAACTGAAAGCGGACAAAGTGTGTTTAACCTCAACAATATTCCGATATTGGGGCCCTAGACCTTTGGATGAACCATACCCTTGCAATCACTAGAGTACGCTTGAATCTGTGCTTAAAATAATCTCGCATGACACTGATCGCGTTGAAAGGGGTGCCCGTTTTTTACTGAGGGCTGTCCTGCAAGCACTTTTAGAAAATGTTCTATTCCGACTGTATTAGAACACAGCGTATTGATACGTAAGAGTATTTACCAAGCGCAGCGCTGAATTCGCATCGATGAACTTCTTGCTTGCCGCCTCTCTGTTTTCCCCTTTGAGTGAAGCTCAGCCACCTTGAGCCCCGGGTGATCGATTATCGCCTCTTTAACATCCAACAGAACGCGATTCACAGCGCACCGATGCACGGTGATGTCTTCCCCGCACCAACATGTGCCTTGTGCAACGCTGAAGCTTAGAGCACTTTCTGCTTGGGTGTCATCGCATGGGGCCCCCCGCGACGCCGCCAAAGCTTCCGCGGCAACTGTCAGAGCCAGCGAGTGTCGGGCAGTATTCCCCAATTACGTCCTTGACAAACCTTAAACCGAACGTAAAAAAAAAATAATAAAAAATACGTAGCGATGATTCGTGAAAGCCCGGCGACCGGGGCCGCAGTGTCACGCTCGTCGCGGCTTCGCATCTTCGTGCCTACAGATTTCGCCACCGCCAAACAAACGCGCCGACAGACGTCAAGTTCTTGTTTTTATTTTCACCTTCGTGTTTGCTTTTTGCATCCTTCAGGAATATCGTTTAGCAACCAGAAGGGAACAGACACACACGCCCGTACACGCAAAGAATACTTCTTTAGACTCTAGGCCACCGTGCTCTCGGCATAGTCAGAAATACTCGGTTTGACCTTATGATGCACCGCGATGGACGCTACGAGCTACACAAGCCGATCTGTAGTTCGTAGCCTGTCTCGTGACTTCGCTTTCTCCTGTCACTCCGCCCAACCGGAAGGACACATGACGCCCTCCGGTGGCTCGTAGCGTCCTTTGCGGTTCATCGTAAGGTGAATTTAAGTACACAAGTGTACGCCTTCAGGTCGACTTGCCGACACCAATTCGTACTGTACATAGACGTGAAATTTGTTGCATCATTACTGAGCTGTCTCCATGTCGTCGCTGCCGTTTGTTTACTCAAAACGGAGGCCCTGACGCTACCATCGCGAATATTTAATTGACTTCGCCCCTCCACACGCAAGAGGGCGCGAATCAGATTTTATTCCGTTGAACCGTTTCCAATAAATCGGTAACCGCCACATGATATTACTGTTCCTTTCCGGTTTGGGCTCAATATGAAATATTTTTTTCGGTTACAGTCTTGTTCCAGTTCAGCAAAAAAAAAAAAAAACAGCTTTGCTCCGGTTTTTGGTTTGGTTGCCCCCTGGCTAAAATACACATACTAATCGCGCATGATTACAACAGCCGCGTTTTCTCGTCTCGCGGCGCCAGGAAAGGCACCCTGTCCGTCTACAACGATTCAGTTTTAGTTGCTTCACTGAGGGTGCGCCATTTTCATCCTCAACGGTGCCTGCACTAGTCAGATAATCAAGCCTTCAGACACCTCCCGTACAATGATGCTGCTTCAAGTGTCACTTACCACGTCCTAACGACTTGCACCGTTAGCCCGTTTGCCCTAAATGAAAATCAACACAGCTTGCTTAAGAATCGAGCTCATGACATTGTCACTCCATTCCGAGCTAAAGGCATCTAATTCCATTCCCATTCCATTTCCCCAGCACTGCCGCCATTCCATTCCCATTCCACTCCGGGGCCGCGAGAGTGCGGAATCATCTTCGAATCATTCTAATTCCGGAGTGGTAAATCCGCAGCACTGATACAGAACACCGCCCCTAAGTAGGCTGGGTTTTATATAGGTACACATGTGCACAGTGTTGCTCGACTACGACTTTAGCGTAGCCCACTACTGGACCGTATACGCAACGCCCACCACCTGAATACATATTCGTTGGAAGTTATATCTTTCTAAATGCAGGCGGCAATTTTTTCGGTTTGTTTTACAGCTTAGAAGACACTGTGGCGACGCTGTGTTAATTTCTAAAACTGTAGGCTATAGAAAATTCCACTAAATATACTATAATCCAAATACCCCCTTTCACTATGTAACTAACAGACTGTACATTAGCCTAGTGCATCGCTCTGCACTTCTTGAGAAAGAACTTGATTGTGTAACACTACCTAGTTCTGTTTTAACTGTTAGATAACAACTAACTGATTGTACTATAATAGCACAATATAATAATTACGCTTGTATAAGAGTAATATCAAAACAAAACACTCGAAGTCATTTCACTTTTTAAAACCCGTCTTCATTGCAGCTTTGAACTGAAAACAGCAGCGGAGAGGGGCCGAATGCAGAAAGTTTTAATCGTAGCTCTCGAAAGAAGATTTTAATACCCCCACCCCCTCCAACTCGAGTTAAACACACGCATTAGCCGCTCGGACTCCGAAACGCGCATGTTCAAGCAAGTGGAAGCGTTCGCCGGGTCGTAAAGTCCTAATCTCTTTGATCTCGAGCTCCCGAAACTGCTTCGCTGTCCTGACTTGTCGAAATCGCCGATTCCGGCAGCAGAGCTGTGACCCTCGCTCCCCCTCCCTCCCTCTCTCCGCTCCTTCTGCTATCGTTTCCTTTATGGGGCTGGAGGGCGAAGCTCTGAATTCCCAATGCTGGGAGAGCATACATAACGACCTTCGAACAATGAGACAAACGCAGACCAGCGGCATTGAAAGCGTGACCCATTTCCTCTTACATCGTCCGGGCAGAACGGACACGCGTCCAAATGAGCGGACCGGGCAACTAGACCCTTTTTGAAAAATTCACAGCCCTTTCTCGGAGCTCAAGTTAAGCGGAAAACGCGAAATGCTTTCATTAAAGTTGTGGCAACCGTGCCGAGCAACACTGTGATATATCTGTTGCATCTACTTCTCCACAAAGCACTTGTTAGTGCCACTGACTGCAATCTACGATGGGGTCTCGACAAATGAGAAGACCGAAAGTATTTTTAGGGGAAAAAAGAAAATAACGTCTGTGCTGTGGCACTAAGTTTAGCGTTCCACCATGCGCAAGGCCACGGCGTAGTCTGTGTAATTAAACTGAACATAATCTCAGCCTCGTCTTTCTCACACTCTTTCGTGGATTGTAGCGATTCACTGGAGTGCTTTGCGGGAACGTAAGCGCTCCAGATTTTTTTGAGTGTAGGAACCGTGGATTATCGGCTCTGGGGGCGACGCAGCTGGAGCGAGAGGGCTGCTGACACTCAGAGCTGAAGTGTGGCCTTAACGGAAAACGACGACGCAGCTGCACCAAGGGGCATGTTTACACGCGACGGAGAAGCGTGGCCTTTACAAGACAGCAGGGAGCACCTGAACCAAGAGACTTGCTGAGAGAGGCGATTGGTCAACACGCGACACAGAAGCGTGACCTTCGCAAGACACCACGACACAGCTAAGCCAAGAGGCGTGCTGACAGTACGCGACGCCGAAGCTTTGACGAGACACATCAGCGCAGCTGGAACAAGAGGGCGAAATCAACTTGGCAACTGACAAACTTTGCGGCAGGCGCCGTTTTCAAAACGCTTTTTCGAACGCTTCTTCGACGCCCAAGGATCCGGCGACCACCTCAAAAAGCCTTTAATCTTTTAAGATGCCTGCTCATTTATTTGTCTGTGGAGCACGCGCGCGGACGAGCCAGGTGTGTTGAATGTAGCGTGAAAAAAAACGAGAAACAATAACAATAGTTTGGTTGGAACAAGCAATCTTTGCAGGAGACATAAATAGTAAAAGAAACGTAATGTCTGTCGCCTCTGTGCAGTTCGAAGTTTTGAGGAGAGTCATCATTCACTGGATGGGTCTCGTTAGTCGCAGTCGCTGATTTACCTTGTGCTATGCAGGACTGTCGACGCCCACCCATTGACCCCCGGTGTTCCTTGAAAGGAAGTCATGAACGCCGCGTCTGGAATCGAAGTTTGTTTGTTTACTGGCACTTCGAGAACTTTCTTGCTTCAAATATATTTTTGAAACTTACTTTTTTATGTGCTATTTGAGGGTGAAGTCGTTTTGAAAGTAATCAAAGTCGACAACGTTGCCCTTTTTAAGAAATATGCACTTTCTATTGTAACCGATAGCGCAAGAAAATCCAGAACGGCGCAAGTCAGGATCATCTTATTATCCCTCGACAGTCAATGAAATCGATTTATCAACCGATAAAAATTCCAAAAAACGAATCATAAAGCAAGAAGTGTGAATCCAAAAAGCCAATTTCCGCATTTGCTAAACTCTCTATTACCATAATCACCAAAAACTTATGAAGCGCAATGAGTAGTTCATTATGCCCCCGTTTCTGGCTGTACACCGGCGTGCAACCTCACTGACGCGACGCTATAATAAGGTGATCACGACTCGCCACTTCCAGTATTACTTAAGGTATTGGTGGGGTATGAGTAAACAAGTCACTGCTGAACAACACATCTCTGGCTTTCCTCGTGACGTTCAGCAGGAGGTCGCACCGAAAGCGACTTCCCATTTCTGTGACCGAAGAAGGCCCTATACCAATATTTTCAAACACTCATTCAAGGAAAAAAAAAGCACGAGTTTCTAGTTTAAATGGAATGGCTCTTTCGATACCTAATGCTCTGCTCAAGAAACTTCCATCTTACGTCGAAAACGAGCCTCGAGTTCTCGTTTTACGTTTGTTCTCAGAACTTTTGGGAAGCCCGAAAGCTTTCAAAATGCAGTCCATGAAAACGATCGGTTTCGTTTTTCTATATATTATAAAGACTATTGTTCGAACAAAGGTGACTTGTTAGAAGTCTAGCGGCTCGCGATTTGGATACTTAGGAGTTTCTAGTGAAGACGGGCGAAGGGACAGTTTCGCTAATGAAGATGGAAGACCGAGTTGCTTCTGGGACATAATGGCTTTCAGACCGGGCAGAAGACCGGAATATTACGCAGGGAAAGGAATACTGGCAGAATGATAGATGTGAAACTCTTAAAAGTGCACGCCGACTGTAGGTCATCCAACAGTTCCAGAAGCCCCTCGAACACCAATCAACGATATCGCTTTACTCAATTCAACCAATCAGGAAAGCGATCGATATCATTCACCCTCTTATTAATCCTATCTTAATTGAACGCACTGGGGTAATTAAGGCGATTGATCAACTGAAGGTGTCCTCCAGCTCCAGAGATGACCAAATTAACTCTAAGGAATTAATAAACACTAACCACATTTTTTCCACTTGCCTCTGCTACATATTCACTTAGTCCCTTAAACTCTCAGAAGTTCCATCTGATTGGAAAACTTCTAACGTCATCCCGGTTCATAAAACAGGCGATCACCAACTAATCAGCAACTATCGTCCCATCTCGCTCACCAGTGTTTTATGTAAACTCATGGAGTATATTCTCTATTCAAGCATAATAAACGTTCTTGACTCTCGTAACCTCCTGAACCTGGTTTTTAAGGACCAACACGAATTTGTCAAGTCATACTCATGCGAAACTCCGCTAACAGCATTTCTAACTGACGTTTACTAGAATATCGATTCAATGTTCAAACTGACGACATTTTCAGACCTCTCCGAAGAATTGGACAAGGTCCCTCATCAATGTATTTTAATGCAACTAAGAGATATTATCTTTACCCCTCTCTAGTCAAGTGTATTCCTAAATTCACCACCAATCGCCCTCACTACAGTTATTTTGGCAATGTAAAATCTACCACAAGTACAGTAGCGTCTGTCGCCCCTCAGGGAACCGTTCTTGGCCCCTTTCTTTTTTTGTAATCTACTTTAATGATCTCCACCATGGCACCCCTTCTGCAGTACGTTTGTTCGCCGATGACTGTGTCATTTATAGACCTATTCATTCACGCCACGATAAACAAATCTTCCAGAACGATGTCCAACTAATAATTCAGTGGTGTCATAATAGGCAATTAGCTTTAAACTATAATAAATATAAACGCTATCGTTTTCCACAGTTCACATGTTCTATCCTCCTACTACTACCTTTCTAGCCTCCTAGTGACTGCTTGTTTATCGTATGAATACCAAGGAATTCATCTGACATCTGACTTGTCATGGACCACTCACGTAACATCTGTCATTGCCGATGCCAACCGCACTCTCGAATTTCTTCGCCGTAACCTCAGACCAGCTACATCCCCCGTAAAACAACTAGCTTATACTACCCTGGTCAGAACTAAACTTGAATTCGCTTCTTCAATATGGTAACCGTGGCAGGCATACCTAGCTAACAACCTGAAAACCGTTCAAAGCAGAGCCCTCCGTTTTATTGATTCTGACTGTTTCCCTCATGGAATCATATCAGGATTTCGCCAATCAGCGAATCTTGACACACTTTGTCACCGCCGCAGAGTGTCTCGTCTGTCTCTCCTTTATCGGATCTTTTATTACAACAATAATCTAAAGCCTCGTTTGCACGACAGCGACTTCAGCGCATCGACTCCACTCGTTCTTCGAACGAAGCCGACGCGGCAACGTTTACATGAATGCGCACCAAACCCTACACGAAGGTGGCGCCACGCCGTGGTCCAACGTGGTCCGGAACCAGCCGCACCACGTTTTCCGGTGCATCGCACGTGGAGGCCTTTCGACGCATTCAGTGAACGTAAAGATCGTGTCCGCTGTCTTCGGTGCTGTGGAAGAAGTTACGAGACGGAAGAAACATCAAAACCCAAGCGTTTAGGGCTCCAGGCCAGGCCACCGGGTCACTGTGGACCAGAGGCGACGTGTGTGCGCACGCTTTGAGGAAGCCTCCGCACTTCGCCGCGCCAGACCTCGCCGATCGCGATCGGACCAACCGGACCCCAAGTCCGAAAGGCTCCTGCGCAGCCAGGAACGGCACCGAGGTAGGAGCTGCTCGTTCTGCGCTACCATGCAGTGCTCTACAGTGCTTGGAGCTCTCAATGTCGTTCGTACTTGCGCCGAAGCCTTTGGGACCCCTTCGGACGCGCCAGTCGTACTTCGCAAGGCTTGGACGGGAGCCGCCCTCACCGAGCAGCTCCGCTATATTCCGCTTACTTATGATGGCAATAAAAACTCGCGTTTGTTCTCGGGAAAAAATTGCCGGCGACCATACCGGACCGCTCTCCGCGCCGCCGACGAGGTTGGCCGCCGCCACGCTTTCAGCTGTTCACTCGCTCCCGCAGCGAGCGCTTTCCCATAATCCTCCCCGTTCCAAAATGCGATGCGACCTCCGTTTACATGGGCTGAATGAATGCGCATTCGCCATCTCGATCCACCTCTGTCTGGCGGCTTGAATGCGATGCGCTTTCTTTGCGCATTATGCCGTTTACATGACCGCATTGAATGCGACAACTGGATTCGATGCGACTAAGTGGCATTCATGTAAACGCGACTTAAGACAAAGTTTGCTAGTGCCTGCTTACCGCATTCTCCCTCGTCTCGACCATTCTTGTGCACGCCGTCCGATTTTATCGTCAACAGTCGCTCACCAAATGTCTACTTTAGCATTGGTCATTGACGACTGGAACACACTTCCTGATGTAATGACCTTATTTTTTTCTAACCCATAACTAGATTGCAGCGTTTTTTTGTTGTTTATATTTGTGTTTTTTTTGGGTGGTCACTTCCTTGTATAATGCCCCCTGGGCCTTCAAGGAAAAATAAATGATGATCATGATGATGATGAACCAAGAGATCATGCAGTTTCGTTGGTAGTTGGAGTGGACGTCGTTCTACGAATGTTGCAAATGGCTTCTGTGGGCGCCATCGCTTGTTCCGACTCCTGCGGAAGGTGTGCAACCGTCGCAAACATTTCATCGGATATTGCTAGGAAGTGATTGTGCACCCTTTTGTCGCCGAAACGTTCTAGAAAAAAAAAATCTACAAATAATGACTGTTAGAGTTCCCGGGGTACAGTATTCAATGGAATCAGCCAACAAGCTGAAACGTTTAAGCATCGTAGGATTAGTTCCAGACTCCAGTACTAGTATTAGCATTACTTAGCTTGCCTCACGAGAGCTGCGGGGCGAAAGAACCTCCACCATACGGCTTGTGGTGCTCAATCTAAATATGCTGATTATTGGGCGAGTTGGTGCTGAATTTTAGAATATATGGCAGTCCTTGAAGATAAGGGCGAAAACATAACTGGGAAACACTGTGCGCGCAGTGATATCCAGTTCTTCTCTTTTATAGCGCAGCTCTTAGGCGCACGTTCCCGCATTTGTCGGCGTCGGCGTCGCGTTCAGCGTCGGCGTCGCCGTCAGCGTCGGCGTAACCGCGCGGCTTGCATTATGAGATTTACAGACCTATACACCAATTCAATATCCCGCTAAATTTAGCGAAGAAACTGAATTGGTGTGGAGGTCTGTGATGTTCTATAACGCAACACTGCGCGCGTTGCTTTATGGGGCTCTCACCGTACCCTCCTCGTCTTTCATCTCCTACCCTCAACCAAAAGAGAAGAAAAATCAAAATATTAGTTTATAGGTTGTCCCCAAAAGAAAAGTAAAAAATAGCAGGTTTATTTTATTTTTTAGCGACAAAAGAAACTACGCATTACCGAACGCTCCTTCTCCAGAAAAAAGTAGCGCTGGAGATCCAAAACAGATGGCAACATTCCAGCAGAAACCGATATTTTATTCAAAATATAAAATACAATTTTCTGCAATTTCATTAGGAAAACTGGGCCCATTTTCGACCATGCTTGGTTTCTGCGCCAGAGAGCTCCACGTAATAAAGAGCACCGCCGGCCATCATTTTCCCAATAGAATTTAAAAGAAAGTCGCATATGAATTTTGAATAAAATATCAGTTCGTGCTGAAAGTTTGGTATCTGGTTCGGATTTCGAGCGCTACATTCGAACAGAGAATGAGCGATGGCGATGAGTAGTTTAATTTTTCGGTGAAAAACTTTGTGACTTTGTTGTCAGGGGCACCCCGTATATGAATATTTTCCCCTAAAAATCTTACCGCAGTGTATCGCAAAATTAAAATACTTCAAGAGCGCTCTAATTTCACATTAAAAAGAAGCGTAAACGACTTTAATTTTTTTTGTTCCAGTTTTCGAGCAATAAACTAGATTCTAAAATCTAGCGATGATTTTATTATTTTGTATATATGACAAAGAGGCGATGAAGCGGAAACGACTACTTTTTTATACATGATGACAAATACACAGCGCAAAAGGACAAAAAGGGAAGAGACACACCGGATAGAACAGAGCCTTGACTCGCAACTAGATATTTTAATAGAAGAAAAAGAGAAAGAAGAATATTTTGGTTATCATAATTCCCACGTGTAACCTGTGCCATGATATGTGGTCGCTATGGCACGCGCTGGGCTTTCATAGTCAGTTTCATGAACTCCAACTCTTTGTTGGACACCGAGACAGATGGTGTGCTGATGCAACTTGCTCCTTTACTGTGGATGTAAAAAGCCTCCAGAACCTCTCGGGTTGTTTTGTCCCGGTGTCTTCCCATAACTGTGGTGGCATCAAAAGACGGTTCACATAGACATTCTTTACAGTGAAGTGAACTGAAATGTTGCAATTCTACCTGCAATCCATGATAATTACGTGTAAGGGGAATAGCTACAGGCAAAAGTCGGGGGTGTGTATTGGGTCATGTGTTGCCCCCGTTTTATGTGACATTTACCTGGGTGAAGTGGACTCTGCTATCGCGAGTGAGTTAGGCGACACTTTTGTTAGTAGGGTGTTCCGCTACGTAGACGACTTTCAAGTGATTCTTAAAAAAGGAGTACTACTGGACACGGTAAGAGAACAAGTGATGAGTGTCTTTAAAACGTGTAGGGGAGGCCTGAGGTTTTCATTCGAGATCCCAAAAGAAGGTGTGCTTCAGTACCTTGACATTTCACTGTGCCTAGAAGACGACCATGTGTGCTGGACCTACAAGCCAAGGTCGAAGAAGGCCATTCTTGACTACAACTCGGCCCTTTCAAAAATCATAAACATTAGGGCATCGCTCTGTCTAGTCTACAATCAGCATTGAACAAATCTTTCCTCCACACTATAGGAGAGAGCTTCAAATCGCAAACAGCGAGACTGCAAAAAGCCGGCTATCCATCCGCACTGCTGTCGGATATTGCGAGCACCATAATTATGAAAGTAAAAGGGATCCAGAATGCAAAACGTAGTGTTAAAAGAAAGAGACCAGTTGTCATCCCGTATGTGCACAAGATTTCCCATAACCTAAAAAATGTTGGAGACCGCTATGGAGTTCCTGTGGTCTTTTCAGCTCCCCCAAAAGATGAGTCAGATTTGTCTAAGAGTCAACGCCAAGGCAGAGGGATGTCTAAAAAACAGATGTTCAAAAAAGCACGCCAAGCCGTTTGTGCCTTGTGCCATGGGTGTTGTTTGCAACATACCAATATCCTGCTGCCGCTCCTACATTGGACAAACAGGACGCTGCCTAAACGACAGGCTCCGTGAGCACGACTACTGCCTCAGAGCCAATGTGGGTGGGAATTTTTCACTTCACTGTAAAGAATGTCTATGTGAACCGTCTTTTGATGCCACCACAGTTATGGGAAGACACCGAAACAAGACAACCTGCGAAGTTCTGGAAGCTTTTTATATCCACAGTGGAGGAGCAAGTTGCATCAGCACACCATCTGTCTCGTTGTCCAACAAAGAGTTGGAGTTCATGAAACTGACTATGAAGGCCCAGCGCGTGCCATAGCGACCACAGATCATGGCACAGGTTGCACATGCGAATTATGATGACCAAAATATTCTTCTTTCTCTTTTTCTTCTATTAAAATATCTAGTTGCGAGTCAGCGCGTCAGCGCTCTGTTCTATCCGGTGTGTGTCTTCCCTTTTTGTCCTTTTGCGCTGTGTATTTGTCATTATGTATAACCAAAACCAACTAGCCCAACTTTCTACTTTATTACTTGACTACTTTTTTGCTCTGTTCTTGTCTTGGAGAGCTAAATTGCATTCTAAAATCTAGTGATGCGTTTATCATTTTGTATACATACGGTGAGAGGGTTAATATGATTAAAATGAGGCTTGTATATTCCTTGTTATGGCAACCTGGTGAGGTTAACTGGGGCTTAGTCATTATGTCCAGCTGTCACCATTTACAAAGTCATCACTAACATATTACGTGAATGGTGCCATCATTCACAAATTATTTAAACTTGGACGTTGAGATGCTTGCCGAGCCCGGATAAGCGACGAATGGGCAAGCCCTCCAAGGTGCTGTCTGGAGTATTGAGCGTGTTTTGAAAGATGAAACTTGGAGACGTTGAAGGTCGAACTCCGGAAAAGTTTCTTTTTTTGGCGGTTCGAGACCCACCATGTTTCGGAGGAAAAAAAACATGCAAAACTCGAAAGCTGGTTCGCAGGCCACAGAAACGTGTCCGTGGACTAGTCTGCAAACCTGTGGAATGTTCTGTATTACGTGGACAAGCGTCATGAAAAAGGTTTTGCGGACTTCTCGTACCACGATTATCCAGATTTTAAACCCAGTCTATTGTAACTTTTTTCTGCGCCGGCCAGGTCCGTGCCAGGTCATCGGACTCGGCTAAGTCGAAAGGGACCAGTCACGCCAAACTGCTCGGGTGACAACTAACTGCACGAGCCGTGTTTTTATGACGCGAAAGCATTAACTGTCCCGAGGAGCGAGCCTATGTCACCAGCTTTGAAACCGTGCCAAACCGGCACCTAAACTTCGTTCTCCAAGTGGAGCCGCGATCTCCCAACTTTGAAACCACGCGAAAAGCCGAGCCAAACGGCACCTAGCTCCCCCGATCCCAGAGGAGCGGAGTGAAGCCGATGGAGTTCGGCTTCAGTCCCATTGGCTGGCGCGCGTCAAAGGTTCAAGAAGCGAGGCTCCCATTGGTCGCTGCGTGTCAGTTTCAATTCCCGCCACCCCATGGCGCCGGTTAAGAGAGCTGGGAGAGCGCGCGCGCGGCCGACGTAAATACGCCGTAGTCGAAACAGGGGAGCGGAAAAACTACAACCTTGCTTTCGCATTCCCAACTCATAACAAGTTGTGGCAGTTCTGCCAAAGAGACAGCGAAGAGGTCGGCAAGCGCGAGCGCTGACCACGGGACGCGCGCGGCGGATGTTTAACAAGATACCAACAGAACGGCTTAGCGACGACATCGGGCGAGGTGAATTAGTTTCATTTTGCATGTAAATACTTGTAAATACTCGTAATCATATTTACGTGGGAAGCCTTAATTCAGGTCTCAAGGCTTAAATAAACCTAAAGCTGTTTTTTTTTTCACTGGGCCTTTTTGGCGTTTGTTTTTATGACTCTGGCTTGGCGGTGTTTTCGTAACGGTTGACAGTGGTTTACACTTCGTTGAACGAAACGTGTTTATATGTTATTTTTTGAAATAAGTGTCATCGTTCCGGCCGCATGTAAAGAAACTTTAAACATCGATGATATTTTATCGCCTTTTTATTTTTAAATTCAAAATTAGTTCACAACCTTCAAATACGAGAACCCACTTCAACGAAAACAAACGGGAAGTCAAAATGTATTAAAGACAGAACGCTAAAGTAGTTTTCTAGAATCCCCGAACGGTTTCATATAACGTATGTATGCAAGCCAATAGCCAGATCTAGCAATGAGCGTTATTACCGCAACGCGAAATCGTGCGGTAATTTTGGGCTATCAAAGGTTGTATTGAATTGTGAAATATACGTTTTATTTCAGGAAAATAGCGAAGACGCTTAGATTTCTTTTGCTATTTCGATTTTTCTGAGGAGTATTTATCTTGAATTCTTGAAATTATCTTTATTTTGATGTAACTCAAATATCAATTAAACAGTCGAACGCTAACTAAGGAAATGTTCAATGTGTTCAAAAATAAAATGCTGTGAAAGCTGACGGACTTTGCAGATCAATAATGTCTGTTCCTAAACATTTTTTTTTCTTGCAGAACCTTAATATTTATGGGGAATAGGATACATAGCCATTTACTCTCGGATGGCCTAGGTGGCGATGAATTAAGATTTTATTTTATATAATATACCAGAAGTTTCTACAAAATACAATAATTTTCTACAAAATACAAGAAGTTTCTTTGAAATTAAAAAAAGTTTCTTTGAAATACAAAAGTTTTCTTTGAAATACACGAACATTTCTTTTGATTCTTGTATTTCAGCAACCCGGTTTTTGCTCTATGACGTTCATTTAGTTCCACACTTGCATGAGACAACAATTAAAACGTCTTTCGCTCAAATTTCGGACGTGGTTCGCACTATTCTTTGCAAAATTACCCACCACATTATCAAAACTCTTTGCCGCGAAGAGTTTTTAAACTTTATTGAACGCATCTGGGCGAAATTTCCATCCAGAGGCTGAGTATATTTCACTTCTTTTCTTTCTATTGTCTCGTTTTGTGCACTTCCCAGGCGAGCGTGATAATTCCAAACTCTAATCGAAAATAATATATGTTCTTGAAAGATATTTTGATGCCCCAGTACCCTTTCACTTGGCAATTGGGTCAGCTGAACACAGAGAAAAACGAGCACACGATTTTCAGGTTTTTTGTTCGGCACCGAACAAAGCCTACGCCATGTGCCCCAAAGTCAACACAGGACGTGAACAACAACGGATATGTGACACAGCTTATAGAACCCACTATGTCCCATGCAAAACGGGGGTCTCCTATCATATTTCCCTCTCTTGCGGGAAGAGCTACATAAACCATAACTGGCCGGTGTATACAAAAATTGTAGAAAATATATTGGGGTGTGTGTATGCTTGTACAGCCTAGAACTTGGCCTGCCTCAACGGGCGACAAGTCTAACAGTTGTAGATGAAGAAATATATCCCTTTCAGTACAACCGCTAAACTGGGGTCTTTAAAGGAGCTGTGCAACGATTATCAATTGGAATGTTTTTCACTTGACACGAGCTTACTGGCACACTTGGGACTCAAGGATACTCACACGCAACGCCACTGGCCAAGAAACTCCTTTGTTGCGGTTTAATTTCAAGGACAAAAGCGATCATTTTCATTCAATCTCTCCTTTGCAAAATTTGATGACGTAACGTGGGGATCACAGTACACCCAAGTGACGATATTTAAATGCGGTTCATAGATTGGACCCGAGCATTGCGTGGGCACTCGACTTAGGCTCGTGATAATTGCCAGCTCGAGAAGCATTCGGGTAGTGACCCGTGTCCAATCTCTGCAACGACGACAACAGCCGAGCAATAACAATGTCTGGAACTCAGCGCGTGTCCTGCGCTTTGCCAACTCCAGCGCGTGGCTATTGGCGAATTCGCGTGGTCATTTCCCGGCAAAATATTTTGCCATATCTCCGCCAAGGGCGTTCGCGTGGTCAAAGGCTGGCGAGTGCGCGCCGTTCGGGTGGCAGTTCTCAGGCGTGTGCTGGCAATTTACCGGCACAATTTTTGCCCGAGCTCCAAGAGGTCGGGCAGCTTGTCTGCCAGACTGTATCCGGTATCGTCATATCCGAATCGGGAAAGGGAACCAAACGAAACAATGGTCGCCGATAGCGGATTCGAGTAGAAAACGAAGCCATTGAGACAGACACCCCTCTGTGGTCCGAGAAAGACAGCAAAAACAACGGAGATAAAGATAAAATATTTTAAAGGAAGCTTCCGCAAGATCAGTTTCCTATGGGACACAGCGTGTTATTACACCGCTGTAAAAAATGTATTGATAGTGCTGCAGCTCGACACTTGAACGCGCATTACTATTTTAGAGGGCTGGGTCAAATCAAAATGCTGAGGATTATAGCAAAAAGGTAATAACAAGAAAATGGAATATAAAATGGCGACGCTGGTGAGCCTTCTAGGATCCTTGTAAGATGGCAACAGTTCCTCGAGAATCTAAACAAAATATATTACAATTTGTTTACCCACATTTCAGAGTCCGAATATATGTTGCTGATGCCTAGAGCGTGCAAAAATAAAATAATCGTGGAAGAAGTTAACGAAGTTCACGCGCGACCCAGGCAGACGAAAACGCCAGTTGCAGGCGCTTTGTGTTCGGGTGGAGAGGGTCACGTGGTGCGCCGCTGGCGGGGTTTTCGTTGCCTGTGCCGCCGGCGTGAGCTCGCCGGCGATTGACCACCCGAAGTAGCACCCGACCACCCGACTTTGGCAGCGGCGGCAGCGCGGATGGCACACGGACTCTAACTTCTTGCCGGTGCTACTTTCAGTTACCCTGACTGGCGGTGTGCTGAGCCTACCTGGAAAACTGCAAGCCTCTGGATCTGCCTCATTTTCATCGACATTACTGTGACGCTGAGCCTGCCTTGGAAAGCTGCAAGCCTTCGGATCTGCCGCAGTTTCGCCAGCGTTGCAAGTCATCAGCGGTGACTCGCCATCGTTACAACGCATGTTGCTTCAGTTGAATTTCGAGGCTATGGCAGCGCCACAATCGGTTGTGCGATAAAAGGGTCCATCGAACACACGGAGCGTCACTTTGGCAGCGGCGGCAGCGCGGATGGCACACGGACTGTAACTTCTTGCCGGTGCTACTTTCAGGTTGGTCTCTTATTTAACTTTTTACCTAGCTAGCGCCTCGTTTTAGTGTTACCGACGCTGCTGCTGCTGCCAAACACTGCATTTTCTTTTTCTGTGTTTGCGCGTATAGTTATTGCTTTGCCTTGGAGTATGTCGGACAACGATGAACGTTTGTGTTCAAGGTGTGACAAAGTGTTTGACGATGATGAAAACGCGTTGTCTTGCTCCGAATGTGGGTGTGTTTACCACCTTGGCGACTGCTCTGGTGTGTCCGAGTCGACTTTCAGATCAAAAAGAGACAGTTACAAGAAGGGTTGGCGGTGTTTCAGTTGTAAACCGGGCAAATCGAAGGGGAGCCAAGTGAGTAAACCAAAACTGGAGCTTGACGTTGCAAGCCTGCTTGCGGACATAAACCGTAAGCTAGACAGCTTGGCGCCTCTAAAAAAGACGATAGACAGCACTGAGAAAAAAGTTCAGGAGGTTAGCGATAAGTATGACAACGTCCTAAAAAACCAAATTCGGCACGAAAACGAAATTAAAGAACTGCGTAAACGGATGGACACCGTAGAAAATGAGAATCCGGCTCCTGAAGTCGACAGACTGCGGGATGAAATCAACGATCTTGAATGGCAAACCAGAAAATTAAATCTGGAGCTTCATGGGATTACTCTGACTGAAAACGAAGCCTTGCTGGAAAAGGTCCACAACGTTGCGTCCCGGCTGCAGGTTCTGCCCCTGACAGAGACCGAGGTAGCCGCCGTACACCGACTACCCTCAAGACGTGATAAAGTGCCCACGATTATCATCCGTTTCGCAAGGCAGTCTGTCAGGGACCAGTGGCTGCAAAATAAAAAAAAGCTGTCGGGAACTAAGCCGGATGTTTTCATTTCTGAAAACATGACGAAGCAGAATAGAGCGCTTTTCTGGGTGGCTAAAGATTGGGCCAAAACGTCTGAATTTCCTTATGTATGGCATCGAAATGGAAGCATTCTGGTACGAAAGCGGGGTGGTGAACAAGCGTATGTCGTAAAAAATGAAGATGACCTGTCAAGGCTGGCGTAGGGGTGATGTGGATTATTTCTTACTTTTTAACTTGTTTCTGTTTTCCACTTCATGGAAAATCAAGCTCCACTGCTTCCGAATGAAATAAAATCTTACCTTGAGAAAGAAGGCAATTTCAATTTAAAGTGTTTTCATTTAAATGCGCAGTCCGCAGTGAACAAGGGTAATGATCTTGAACTGCTGTTTGATCAGTTCGGTGTTAATTTTGATATTATAATGATTACCGAGACTTCCCGAAGGAAAAATCCATCAATGTAACGCTGTTTGGCAGTCAATGTTTTCTAGTTGACCGCTGACTGTGCCTGACTGTACGTCAAGCATGTCTGATTGGACAACAAGTTACTCTGACCGACAGTCAAACTCCAGTCAGACCCCGCTTGTCGGCTTTCTGATGGTTTCCTGGTGGCAGTCGGCCGCCGCGAAATGCCATCAGGATGTCCTGGTGGTGATTCTGACTGTACATCGATTGTCTCTGACTGTACGTCAGAAAGCTTTGACGTGCAGACAGAAGTACGGTCAAAGGACGTAAAGTTCGTTCGGATACCACTATTTCGTCAAATCTATGAATACGAAAAGTAATCTATGCACGAGAAAACGATTTCGGGACGTGAGCCCATAAAACCGCTGACGTTAGAGATGTGACACGCAACCGACCGACAACCTTGATCAGAAGCCCGCCGAAGCCGCCGAAGCTTCGAACACGACACTTCGCACTTCGCTTCGCCCATGGGGTGCTTCGCCGAGCTTCTATGAACGATCGCTCTCGACTCGTTTTGTTTGCCCGCTTGCTCCAACCTGTCGATCCTGCCCGGGCTCTACAATGTCTTACGTTTTAGTAGAATTTCTACTCGACAAGACCCAGCCTGTTGTGAGTTCCGACAATGTAAGGCACTTTAGCGGTGTAGTTGAAGACGACAAGGTGTACTACTGGGCCGGAGACGCTCCAACGAAAGGAGGATTCTACGACGCGAAACTACTGTGCATGGCAGGTGAGTAGAACTGAATTACGGCGATTGATGTACGATTGCTTGGTTTAACTGCATATGCAGCCGAAGCACTTTTTAGAGCGATGCACTCATTGTCGGAACCTCTCGCTGCAATACTGAAATGCTCTTGACTCGGTCCGAGAGGTTTAGGCAAGAAAGTTTATATCTTTCTATCAGGTGATTACGGTGAAAACGTTCCGTAAAAAAACGTAAGAGCTTCTCATTAAAAGCTACGGAGAAGCATCCGTAATCTGAAATACGATTGACTTGTCCGTAAATCTAAAGTTACGATTCTTTAAACAACTAAAATTGTTTGCGACAAGCTGAAAGTTGTTTTATTTGGTTTAGACTAATAGACAACGGTTCTCACATTTTAAAGAATCATTTATTGCACTGTCAATCAACTAATGATAAACGTTCCGAAACGAGGTGGCGCTAGTTACCGCTCAATTGAAAAGCACGAGGTGAGATTTTTGTCTAGTATAATCACACTGCCGCTATCTCTTCATCTACCCATCTCCGCTCGGTCGTTTTGCTGCCGTTACGGCCGTTACTGCCGCGCTTGTTTTGTCGAGGGGTAGAGGTGCTTGGTTTTTTGCGAGCTTTCCTTGTTGTTACCAAAACGGTGAATTTGTTCTGCTCTTTTTATTAACATTGATTGGGGACTGTCATATATACGTTCGTATTTTTGACACTTCTTTCCTCGAAAGAAACGAAACCACGGATTTGCGTCGCTTGAAACTTTCGGGTTCAATGACTGTCGCTGCTATCTCAGTTCGTGTTTGACGTTCTTCTCAGAGTTGAAAGCTCAAGTCGGGTGCTCGTTTGAACCTTGTGTCATGTCGTGAGCTCGCTGGGACGTGCGGTTCGTCGTTTGTAGCGATTGGGAGGCTATTCGCGCGTGCTGGCTCGCAAGAGTTGCAGTAAAGCACGTGACAACCCATCGTCTGAGTGCGTGAGTGCGCTTTACGAGTTTCGCATCGTTGTTCGCGCTTCCTGTTGCCTTCTCATTTCGCCGAGGGGTCCATATCGTTTCGTCGAAATTCGTTTCGCGGCAGTACGTTTCGTGGACAACTTTTTATGGACACGTTTCGTCGACACGAACGTTTCGTCGACACTCGTTACGCGAATTTCATGCTGCAGTGACGTTTCGCCACTCGTGTATCACTGAAGTGCGCGTAAACCCACACCCCCGCCTGCGTTCACACCACTTCGCGGCGACAGTCTGCGGCTGCTCGTTACAAAAATGTTAACCCACCTACCCGACCCGTACAGGTCGCTTCGCGGCGACAGTCTCATGCAGCTTACCCCCCCCCCCCCCCCCCCCCCCGAAAAAAAAAAAAAAAGAAGGTTAATTCGAGCTGTCGATGAAACGATCTGTAGAGGAAACGTCGTTCGATGAACTGATTCCCCATTGGTGTATCACCACTGCGTACTTCACGTTCACTGGTTGGTTAGCAGTCATAATGCAGCCGATGAATTTCTCATTTCACAGAATGCACTTGTGTCACTGTACGCCGATTCCCCCCAACCAGATGGTCTAAGATCATCGTATTGATATTCATTTTTATGCTCATAATATTCTATGTGTATATTAAAGCAATATACCTCCGTTCAATTCTTGCACGGCGCCACTCAGGAGGGCACGTAATACCACTGTTCCACGGACTGCAAAATTGTGTGCATTAATCTTGGCTCCTCAGTCAGACTGTTTGTAAGGAACATAGCCACCGTTCCTGCAGTTTCAAATTGTCTGAGATGCAAGCTCATATTTTTTCAGGAGGCGTCTTCAACGACAATTGCTTCGTTGTCACTGAGCATTGGCCAATGTTTAAAGAGCCTATGCCATTCTTGAAGGCGGTATGCATCTTGTTTGGAGCTTTTTACGTGTTGAATTTACCTATTCAATGGAAGCCTTGGCCACTCTCGAGTTTATGCAAATGTGAGAAAATCTTGAAATGCGTCAAGTCCACAGGATGTGTCATAGAATGACATAATCTAGATTACCCTATCATTTATCGTGCCGTAGCGCCCTTTTTCATAACTCGCACAAACATTTGAGCTGTACTAATTTTACAAAGAATTACGCTGCTGCATATTTATAATGAATTGATAACGTGGGAACACTGGTTGTCATTAGGCTGTAACTTTCAAGGCAGGGAAGCATGGTTATCTTGTATAGACCAGCACGCAGCACTGACGTCGCACAGCTGCGGTGGCGCTGTCGGCGGCACAGCGCAGACGCTTCACTTTACGCGAATTTGGTTTTTGCGCACGCACAGTGCTCACACCTGGTCTGGCCAACGCGGGCTTGCTTATAAACAGGGTGTCGGTCTATAGAATGTGTGCTTGTTCAGCAGTCATTCAGGTTTAACATGTTCCAACACTACCATAGTCTGACTTGGTAGTAGAAAATAAATGGCTTCACCTTCACCAGGCTGAGTATGCTTGAAGCAGGCATGGCATTAATGTTAGATGATGCAATATATCCTCCTAGACCAATCTTCCAAATCAACCTGGAGAAGGGCTTGAAGAGAATGGGAGCAGTGATGCGAACGACGGCCCAGCTCAAGATTTTAGCGATGCTGAAGGGCTTCAAATGAAGTCTCCACAGAAATCCCTTGAACCTGTATGTTTCTTTATGGTAAGTGCAAATTTGAATTCCTAGACATCTAGCATGTACCTAAGAGGAAGACAACTCTAATGTGACTGATGCCAATCTTTTGAGAAGCGTAACAAAGGGCTTTGTGAGTATTCAGAACTTTCAAATATCGAAGCGAATAATGTCATATTTTGTTTATACTTTCATCGGATAGGACGGTTCGGCAGTTGTACGAATTTTCAATCTGAGAATGCTCCAGGACACACCATCGTAAAAAAGCAACTGAAACGACTCACAAAAGCCCACACAGAAGTCTGGGAACTGTATGCAAATAAAACTTATTTCAACTCGTTTATTTAAAACGGGAAGGCATCCTGTAATTGTAACCACAGATGGTTGATATGTAAAATGTTTGAGCCCCCAGAGCCAATACATGATTTGCTGCGGTATGCTGCTGTGAACCGGTGATGCATGCACGCAGTGCGAGTGCTACAGTGTCAAGGCAGATGTGGGCGACATGATATGGTATTCATATCCCGTGTTATTATGAGTCTGCATCTGTTTAATTACAGCAACCGGCATCCTCCCACTTTACAAATTATCTCCTTGCAACTTTTTTGCCCCTTGCTCTCGCACAAAATAATTATTCGTTTGATATTTAAATGTATTATTATTAGAGGGGGGGTGCGACGATTTTATGATTAAGAGAATTTGCATCTCGTCATTTTTATGTTGTTTATCACGTCCCGGGGGATACAGAAAACATCTCCTTCATTAAGAATGTTGCGATTCCGCTGCATAATCGCAAAACAAAAGCCAAGCTTTTTCCCCCACCTGCAGCCGCAAGTGGCAGCCGAAGGAACTACGGCTAGAAGATTACGTGCCCTCGCTCGGCTCCAAGCTGCAGCATAACGCCCGCTAATGTCAGCAGAGAGAGGGAGAGGAAGCGTCCTCCGAGATAGCACACGGGAAGCTACACGGCACTCCGAATGACGTCACTGGGAGTGCGACCAGGTGTGACCCTGAAGACTGGGAGTGAGTTGAGGGGTGCCCGAAATGCCAATAGCTGTCTTTTTTTTTACGCAACAACTAGGACGCACAGGCGAAATCGGTTTCCTGTTCTTTACTTCAGAAGTGTCGGAGAGCAACCTCCACAAATTTTTGACCGAAGTCCGGAAATCGTTGCACCCCCCTTTAAATAGTAACTTTTAAGCTTTGAAATAAGTGAAGCCTCATGGTTCTTTCTTTTTGTTTTATAGAGGTTTTTCAAAGCACAAGTCGGCCGGTCTGCCAGCCACCTGCAGCCATGCTTGCACTGCATGATTAGTTAGCATGTCCAGTGCCAACTGCTATTTAAGCTGCTCTAACCTGATTAAATTGACAGTCTGACAATCTTGTGTCTTGTTTTTCAGAAAATACAGTGTGCACCTCAAGACGTCGAGCTATGTTTGACGATTTAACCATTTGAACCAGTTGAATTACGGAGTCAACTTCGCTTTTGTATTTTTTTTTATGGTAAGCCTCCAGTCTCAGTTCTTACAGAATGAGCATGTCCCTGAGGGGGAGGCAACGCTGATGTAGCTGATGTCACTTTTCCGACAACTGTTGTAGCAATATCAGCCACATCTAACATGTTGCCCCTAAAGCCCCAGTTTGAACATGTATCAAGCCTTTTTCTAATGCATATTTTAGCAGATTATGAGTTAGCATCAAAATGGAACTGCATGGTTTATTCTTGTTTTGTAGAGGTTTTTCAGGGCACAAGTTGGCTGATCTCTTGCAGCCTCCTGCAGCCATGCTTGGACTGCAGGGTTACTTTGCATGTCCAGTGCCAACTGCGGTTTAAGCTACTCTCACTTGCTTTAACTGGCATTCTGACAGTCTTGTGTGTGTCTTGTTTTTCAGAAGATACGAAATGTCGAGCAACGTTTTATGATTTAACTATTTGAAGAAGTCGAGTTACGGTGTCAACTTCGCTGTTGTATTTTCATGGTAAGTAAAAAGTGAGTTATTACAGATCGAGCATGACTCTGAGGGGGAGACAACGCTGATCCAGCTGGTGTCACTTCCGACAAGTTTTGTAGTAGTGTCCGTCGCATGTAACATTGTTTTGACCCCAACTGGTGTTACTATTCACTATAGCTAGATTCAAACCTAATATGCTAAATTCATTTGAATCTAGTTACTATAGCTAAATTTAAACATACTAGGTCACCTGCTGCTGGCTTTTTGTAGCCGATGAACTTGCCACGTTTGAATCGCAGGTAGTATTAAGTAGTGACACGTTGCAAGCAACATATTGATGTAACAATTGTTTTCTTGGTAACACTAACTGTCACACGCTAAGTTTGTGGGAAGTAAGTTCTGTATCACGTTATTTTTACTGAATAAAAAAGTAGCAATGTTCTTTTGGAGTTAATTTTCTAATTACAGTTACATTGAGGAGCATGATGTGATGCACACCTTATATCTAGATTGTCATGGATAGACAATGACCAAAAAGATTATGCACTTCGGATTATGGATGACAAGTGCCAATGACAAAGCGCAGCTGGCAATGCAGAGAAAACACTGACAACAGATAAACAAGGAGAATATTTTTTCTCAACTCCCTCCAAAAGTTGTGCTTACAGTGAGGAGCAGTGGTGGAGAAAGGTAACCTCGGAGGCAATGGCTTTGTATATTGTTGAGGTTTTAACCAGGAACAAATCCTTGTGCATGCAAGCCATTCCACCGAGTGTGCCAGTTGAAAGCTTGTTCAGCGATGGAAATGGATGTGCTTGCCTTCAGTATTGTAAATCTTTTGGATGAAAATTTAGAAAAGCAACTGCTGCTTCAGTATAAGATCTAATAACACTGATACAGGCACTTTGTGCAAAAAACCTGAGCATAGCCGGTTCCTAGTTTTCCTTGTTTATTTGTTTAATAAAAGAAGTAAAGTAAGATAATGGAATTACCTCTTAGGAGTAACCAATATAGGCTATGTTTTTCTTAACTAGCTTAATTAGGTAGTCTTTTTATATAAAGTATCTTGCCCAAGGCGACAAATATTGTAAGGGTCCTCTAATCGCATAATTTTTCGCTTAGTTTATGTCGATGCCTACCAGGTCTTGCTCTAAAATTTGAAATCTGTTTTCTTGTATATTCTAACACATTATAAGGTAACCTTTAAGTAAAGGGAACTGCATGGTTCTTAAGTCTTGTTTGTAGGAATTTCTTGGAGCACAAGTCAGCTGATTTCTGGCAGTCTCCTGTGGCCATTGTACTGCAGGATTACCTTGGATAGTTATAGCCAGCTACGATTTAAGCAACTCTCATTTGTATAGATTGTCATTCGTGTTTGTCTTTTTTTTTCAGGAACTACATATGGAATTGTACAACGTGGAGCAGTTTTTGACGATTGGTCACTTTGAAAAAGTCATTTTGTGGAGTTGGCTGCACATGTTTTTTGCTGGCAAGTAAATAGTTCAGTTTTTAAAATCTAGCATGGTCTGAGAGAAAAGCAAACTTGATGGGACTGACAGCACCCTTCTGAAAACTGTTTAAACAATATTGATCACATCTAACCAGGGTTTTTTTCACAGTGGGTGGCAGTGGTTTCGCTGCCCACTAGTCCTGCTAGCTGCCCAATTCTTTGAAAAATGTCTTGTGGCCTTCATGTCTTGGCACAGAAATCGCTGTGCTCGGCGGACTTCTGTGCCAAGACATGGAGGTACAGGTCCCCACAACCCAAATTAATACGACTTGGTCGAGGTGCACGCAGAAGAAAGATGCAGCTGCTGCCTGTGTCCCCCTCCCCTCCACAGTCATAGTCGGATGCCTATTTGTCCACAATGTATGGAGAAAAATCTGTGCCTAACATTTATTCTATCCTAACTTATACAGCTTCACTAGATCAAAGGCCACAGTTATTAAGAAGGCCTTCCACAAGATTGGCTTTTTCCTCATCTGTGCAGATCCGATATGGTCTCTATAAATTAATTTTATGCGGTTGGGTTCACATATTTATTTCTTGTAGATATAAAATAACTGGTGTAATGAAAGTTTCATGGTACCTTTTTTTTAATGGGTTGCTCATCTCGGCTTGACCTATTTTCACTTTAAATTCGACAGCATTTGTGGGCGAACATTTTTGTCACTTTTCACCAGTCGGTTGGTCTGTTTTATGGTTTGTGTGACCGATTTGACTAGCACAGGCAACGGCAGAGGCACATGATGACAGCTTGGTTTGTATGAGCGCTCACGCAGAGAGAAAGCTTTTTAAAACCGTGCATCTGACCCTATGCTTTTGTCAGCTCCAAATCCAACTTGTAAATTGGAGTATATGGCATGCAGGTACACCAAAATGCATCGTTCGCACACATCGGAATAGTCTCTCAGAGAAAATTATGAAGAAGGGTCCGCCTTTCAACGGGCAACAAAAGAAATGCGCAGCCAGAATGCGCTGACGAGGTGGCCAAGCAAGCTCCTTGAGTGGTAGGCACTTGGGGTAAAAGGAATGGCTAGATCACATTTTGGGGGTAATCAGGTGCACTAAGTGTGGAGCTTGCAAACAGACTTGCATGCCATATATAAATACTCTGTAAATTTTTACCACTCGCTCAACTCAAAAGCGTGTGCACAGGTGTGCTCAAACGTGGGTAGGATGGAGCTCCCAAATTGTAAGATTGGGGACTATGGACTAAGCTACTGCTTAGTCCCCAGTTTTTGATAGCAGTTTTAGTACACATGCACTCTTTCACCCGCTCAGTTCTGTGAAAACCTTCAGGGATATCTAAAGAGAAAATCAAGTTTCTATGTTCACACACTCTAAGCACTCGAGGCTGACCACCTGATTCGACAACGAGAAAGAGTGCAACTAGCCCTTCATTCTAATGGGAGATTTTGAGTGGCAGCCCAAACTTATGAAAGTCTGGGATATGAGCTTAGCCAGTTTTATTGGCGCAGCATGGCCTATGTTGCTTTTGCGCCATTAAACACCTAATAATCAATAGCCAGTTTTACATAGACTCTTCTGCAACATCTCATGAACCTTAGAAATGAAGCATTACTCAAACTGAATCGAGGTTTCCGGTTGGTTCATCAGTTCTCAAGAAATGCTTCACATTATAAACCAAATCACTATTGCAATTCCGGCCTTGCATTTTTTTCTAAGTTTCGAACAAATAGGCTTGAAGTGTATCGGTTTTGACTAAGGAACAGGAGAACAAGACCCTCAAGTCAAACATTGGTTTTAGATATCGGGTCAGAGGATGAACAATTAGAGGCAATGTCCATTTGACTTTAGTATAAGATTCATGGCTAATAATTAAATGGACTGAGGGGGGCTGTGTTTTATGCACAAGCTCAATTTGCATCTGATATAGATATTTAATTATTTTTTCTCTTTTTTCTCTTTAGCACATCATGCTACATGCAGCATCTGAAAACAAAGGCCAAACACCACGGGGGGCTCTACTTTGGCTCTTCAAGGACCCAAATAAAGCGTTCGAAGGTACTTTTCTTATTTTCCCATCAATTATTCAGGTGACATTGCATGATTGCTGCAAGCAGCATAGGAAAGAGTACTCAATATTCGTTTAAAGAGGTCCTTTTCCAATTAAAAATTCTGTAACTTTTTTTATAGAAAACCTGGTTGTATCAGCATCATAATGAAGATTACTTTATGTATAGGGCAGCATCACTAAGGGACTGGCTGTTAAATGAACTGGAGAAATCTGCACCTACAAGCATTGAGCTCATATTTTTACCAAAGATCTTTTTTAGCAGTGAACACCATTGTGACATGTAAAGGCACAGCTCCGTCTCTGTGGAATGTGAAAACAGCATTCTCTTTATTTTCAAGCATGAGTGCCGACGCAGATGAGTGAGAGTGACGTTTGGTGTTGTCGAGAAGGTGCTTTATATCGCTGTTTAAAAATACAATGACTGCGGTGGTCGTTCAGACTGCAGATAATGTTTTGTAATCCCACTACCTTCTATAATTGTGCACATTGGTCTGAATGCCAGAACTGACAGAAGAAAAAACAACTGACATTGAGGAAACTTGCTGCAGATGCATTGCTCAGCTGTGTTGCCTGCTTTCCACAACAGGTGGCAGCTCTCGATTGTATACATTGGTGCCCATTGTCAAATTTAAATAATGTAGTTTTATTTTACACAGACTGGAGTTGCACCTTAAAAGTTTTCATGGGAATCTGTGTCTCAAAAAGAAAACCTTTGATAAGTTCAGCTTGCTAGATGAAGGCATTAATTCTTCTAGCTCATTTTACAGCCCACCTTTCTATTGACACCGCCCTATGCGGAGAGTAAGTCGTCTGCTTCTTGCACAGACATTACGGTGATGTCAGAACGGTGACGATCTCTCATTGGCTTTGATTGGAAGGATATAGTGGGTAGACCACAATGCTAGACACCATGAGGTCTACGCAGTATTTTTTTTTGTTCAATCAGTCAATAAGAGCTCGGCCTTCTGACATTACCGCAACCCCTGTGCAAGAAGCAGACAAACTTGTGCTCCGCATAGGATTACGGATACTCAAGAGTGCTTTCCGTAATATAAGTTACGGAAAGCCTACTCTGTTTTCCCTTTTACCGACAACGTTTAAGCACTTTTACGGATACTAGAGCGATTTCCGTAATAGGCTTTACGGAATGCATATTCCAGTTCGTTGTTTTATGGACAGCTCTTGAATAGCGTTACGGATAGTAGAGCACTTTCCATAATCTGTTTTGCGGAATGTCCTTTTATTTACGGATTGTGTATATGTTTAAAAGGATTTTTCCGTTATTAGAATTACGGACGACCTTTCCGGCAGTATAGGTGCCAGAGAATTTCTCCGTAAAAGAGGCAAATTTTTTTACAGATGGGCTATTGGCATTACCGCTATGTCGCAGCTCATTATTATTGTTTCATGAAGAGCGCAGACAAAAAGCATCCGTGAGCATAGTTCAGATATGTCTGCTGCTCGTGTTCATCCATGGAAGCAAGGGACTGCCTGTCGTAGCATGCATGCTTGCTCTCTAGCTTCAGCTGAGTCGCATACGTTTTGTGAATTAAAGTATACGGTCGTCCCGAAAGGTTCAAACATCGAGGGCGTTTCTCTGAAACATGCTTTGGGTGCACGTGGGCCCGTTTGTGAAGGAATGTTCCTGTTGCCTAAAAAATAAAATTTCAAAAGTGAAAGAAAAAAACAAGAAATAAGGACGGGTACACACTTATTCCCTTGTTCGAATTCAATATGAGCAGCTGTCACCATTGCTGAGAAACGCTCAGCTCCGGCATTAGGTTCCAAGTTGTTATAGCATTTTTGAACTTCTGCATTGGAAATGACACAATAACATTGGTAAAATGTTTGCTCCAAAAGTGAGAATGTCTGCCCCAAAACCAGTTTTTGCCTGCTACAAGAGCTCCAAATCACCATTTGTCAGTTCCACCATTGCAGTTACCACTTGCTTTAACTTAATTTATTCTAACTGTGCTGTTTGTTTTACCTTTTCAGATTGAGCATCGCTCAAGGCAGGCGTTTTCTGTGACCTAATAAAGATACAACAGGTTTGATTTTGCATTTTACTTGTCATTTTATTGGCTGTTCTCCTTGAAGTTAACTTGCAGTGATCCTATGGCAGTCGAAAGTATGTAATAGTTTCTCTGGCAACGCTGCAATCTGGTTAGCCTATCCTATCAGCTCAGCAGTGATCACAATCAAACCTTCCGTCAAATATGTTTCATCAAAGACCACCACAATACGTTCCATCAAAGACCACCACAATACGTTCCATCAAAGACCACCACCGTACGTTCCATCAAAGACCACCACATACGTAATTTGGGACATTCCATTAGTGGCAGTCAGACGTCGTCTGATGGACCATCAGGGCACGTTCCACCAGGGCTGCTGACTGGCAGTCAGTGTCCCAAATTACGTACCTTGATGGAATTTTCAATAGGGTTGGTATAATGATTACTCTAACATTTTTCGTTTACCTTCACACGACACATATTTTTCAAATCGCATTTCGAAGCGTGGCGGGGGATTGAGCATTCTGACTAAAAAAGGTATCGACTGTGATGTATTAAGTGATTATTCCTTTATAACGAAGGACATAGAAGTGTTATGCTTACGTAATGGTCAAAATGTTTTTGCTGTATTTTACCGCCCACCGGATGGGAACCTATTAGCATTTTTCGAAACTTTCGAGGCTTTTTTGGCATTTATAAATGACAATCAATATAATGTCATTTGCAGGGGGGATTTTAATATTGATATATATTCTGACACCACCTCGAAAAGGGAAATGAACAATCTTGTCAGTATGTATGGATGTACTAATACCATTGTCCATCCAACAAGAATTACCCTACGCTCTGAAACTACGTTAGATTTATTTATAACTAATTTTCACACAGATAGACTGAGCAGCGGAGTGATAAGCTGTGACCTGAGTGACCATCTTCCAATATTTTTGTGTGTTAAACTTATTGTATCTCGAAAATCTATAAAACATCGACCTGCGGTTTTTCAAAACATAAATAAAAATAGCCTCGATGCATTTAGACAGGACATCGCAGCTGCTGCTTGGGACAACGTGCTAATGCAAACAACGGTTGACGATGCCTATAACACATTTTTAGAGCAATTTCTTAGGCTATATGAACGCCACTTTTCATATAAATCTGTAGCGGTATCCAACAAAAGTCGTAAACCATGGGTAACATCCTGTTTGCTTAGAAAAATTCGAAAGAAAGATGCGCTATATAAACGTTTCATCAAGACGCGTGACCCAGATGTCTTTAAGGAGTTTAAGACTTTCCGAAACAATTTAACCAAAGAGCTGAGGAATGCAAGGAAGAGTTTCTATTCTTCCCTTTTTTCGTCGGCAAACGGCCGTACCGACATAATGTGGAAACATTTAGGCTCACTGGTTAAAGGCGCTCCTGCATCAAATAATATCGAAACATTGCAGCATAAAGGTGTAAAGGTAACCAATCAAGAGTTGGCCAATGTGTTCAATGAATATTTTGTAGACATAGGTGTTAGCGCTGGTGCTAACGCTGATGTAGCTAATGCTTGTAAACATGTTTGTCCTCATAATTGTAGTTCCTTCTTTTTAAAACCAACTGATAGTTCGGAAATTCTTAATGTGATTACACACGTAAAAAACAGCGGGAGCTGTGATGCCGACGGCTTACAAATTCGCCCAGTCAAGTATGTAGTTGACTTAATTGCATCGGTGTTAAGTTATATTTTTAATCTGTCTTTGGAAACGAGTGTGTTTCCCAAAAGAATGCAAATTGCAAAAGTAACTGTTATATATAAAAAAGGTGACAAAAACGAGTTAGGTAACTATAGGCCTATTTCTATACTGCCTGTTTTCTCTAAAGCTTTGGAGAAGATACTTTATCAACGTCTAGTAGATTTTTCAAATAAGTGGGACCTCGTAACTTCATCGCAGTTCGGTTTCAGGAAGAACTTTTCAACTGAAACTGCACTTCTTAATCAAAAAGAGTATAGTTTGGAAAATTTTGAGAACAAAAAATATGTTTTGGGGGTCTTTCTAGACTTTACAAAGGCGTTTGACTGCCTTAGTCATGTGGTTTTACTTAAAAAGCTTGAAGCGTATGGCATCCACGGACAAGCTCTGCTGCTTTTGCAGTCCTACCTAGAATATCGCCAACAGTATGTAAATGTAAACGGTTATTCATCCACTGTAAGGTTCATCACGTCAGGGGTCCCACAGGGGAGCATATTGGGACCTTTTCTATTTAATTGATATATTAATGATATTGTTAACGTAAATAAGCACGCAAAATTCGTGATCTACGCGGATGATACGAGCGTATTTTTTTCTTCCGATACTTGCGACGATTTAATCGATATGGCAAATTTGACCTTATCAAAGATAAAAAGTTGGGAAGATAGCAACTCCTTGAAAATCAATATTCATAAAACAAAAGCTGTGATTTTTCGTCCAAAAAACAAGCCTGTGGTGCTGTCTAAAGTGCTCACTTTTAGCTCTACTCCAATCGAAATTGTTAGTTGTTTTAAAACTCTTGGAGTCATTTTTAGTGAGGGTATGTCTTGGGATAACCATATAAATTATCTTATCCCAAAGTTAGCTCGAGTAGTGGGTATTATAAATCGATCCAGATCTGTGTTACCAACAAATGTTAAATTATTGCTTTATAAATCATTATTTTTCTCCCAATTAACGTATTGCAACCTTGTTTGGGGAACGTCAACATTTACCAATATTGATAAACTTTTTATGTTGCAAAAGAAAATATTGAGATATATATGTAACGTGCCACGCGACTTTCATACCGCTGATTTATTTAAGAACTTTAAAATAATCACTGGTCACAATTTATATCAGTATCGGCTTTCTACTTGTTATAAAAGTGAAAAAATAAGAGGTACATGTCTTTTGGAAAACCTTGCGTCGCTGAGGAAAGCTTCTCCTCCGTATCCTACCCGTAACCCAGAGAAATGGAAGATGGTCACGCAGCGAACAAATTATGGCTCTCAAATGTTAAGCTCCACACTCCCGCATTTGTTAAACAACCTTAACAGCAATAACATTGATCTAGAAAATCTACCCTTTAGAGACTTGCGCTTATTATATGCTTGTACTTGATCCTTTTCTCTCTTAACATTTGCAAAAGGTGCTTTTAGTTTTGTGTGCTGATTTGTAACATCATTGCCTCTAGCACGTTATTATGTTGTTTTTTGTTTGTTTTGCCGCATGCTTCCGCTGCCCATTGTAGGGGCCCAGGGACTCGTCAAGCTGCTTACTGCAGCTTTTTTTCTTGGGCCCCACCATCACAAAGGATGGAAATAAATAAAGCATTAAAAAAAAAATTCGCCATATGATCAATATTGGTGGCATAGCATCGGCTCCAGATCACGTGGCCGCTTGTTCTGGCTGCGAGTTGAGGGGGTGGACGCTGCTCGTTTTTCTTTAATTTTTTTCTGGGACTTCTATTGCATGGGGTGAAAAACGAACGCGTGTTTCATAGGTCATTAACGTTAGGGATCCGTTTTAAGCGGTATTTGCGCAAAGTACAAAACTTGTTGCATCGCTCCTTTAACGTGCATTACGCAGTAGTAATACACGACCGCACGCCGGTTCAATGCTCATCCAGATTGAAACGGGCATGTGTGGCGATTGAACCCATGATCTTGGGTTCTCCAGCGCGAGCTTTCGCTCCACGTGCTCCGAGCTGGTGTGCTTTAGCCCAGTCGGCCATCGATCCCCCTAAGCAATAAAGGAAGAGAGCAAGCAGCGTCGGTAAAAGGTACATCAGCGGGACATTTGTCAGCTCATTGCCAGAGCTGCGGATGACATGCAGAGCTCACCCGTGCAACCGTCCTTCATAGGAACAAGACTCCTTCGCGCGTGAAGTGCTGCAGGCCTTGCTATTGGAAGCTGAATAGGGGTGTGTGTATATTTACACAGCCTAGAACTTGGTCTGCCTCAACGGGCGACGAGTCACTCGCTGTAGATGCGAAATTTAGCCAATGCAGTACCACTGTGTGATACAAACATGTCTCGCTACTGTGTGATACAAACATGTATCACACAGTAGTGATACTCGACCGCACGTTGGTACGATGGTCAGGCAGATCAAAACGGGTAGGGGTGGGGATTGAACCCAGGATCCCTGGATTCTGCAGCGCAAGCTTTCGCTCCACGTGCTCCATGCTGGTGTGCGCTAGCCCACTCGGACACCGATCTCCCCTTGGCCACTAAAGAAACAGGAGAAGATTGCTCGAGCACCTCGTCAATTGCGGTTGACGAAAAAGAATGACAGTATTTGCAGTTTGCCACGTCCCGTTGAGTGGTAGGCCAAAGGGTTTTGTGAAACGTGATTACGTTTCGTGGCGTACTAGAAGGACAGATGAGAAATGAATAACTATTTAAAGGGACAATGAAGGCAATTTCGGATATTTTTTTTGGCGATTGAACTGGGTTCCCGGCACGCCTCAAGCCACGATGCCCAAATTTCAGCCGAAACCGGCGCTTGTGTGCCGCGCAAATCAATTAAACAGTCACAGTAATAATCGTACCGGGATGGGGTGCCTACATGTCTGTCTGCCTCAGGGTGAAGACATCCATTGTTGCCCTGAATGTGCCAGCGCGTGACGCTCTCGAGCACTCGGTGCGTGGCTTGGGCGGTAAAATGGCGTCTATGGATTAGCCAAAGGTACGCGCTCGAGCTGAGTGACACCGGATTGCGCGCACTTCAAAATGCATAAAAAAACGATAGGGCGGAAAAATGGCTGAGATGTCACCACTCAAGCAAAAGCGCGCGTGTGTATGAAGGCACTCTATACCGGGATCGATCGAGGCGACGCCCCGAGCGTTGCGAGAGAAACCAGCAGAAGCGGAGGTCAGGTGACCCTGCGGGGCCTGGAAGCGTGACGTCACAAGAGACGTGTCAGCGATTGGTCGAAACGAGAAACGTGCCCTCGGTCACGCTTTGGTTCGTGGTTTTTATGAACACTGTTCTAATTCTACTTGAATAACCATGAGAACTATAAATCGAACCGAAAATGATGACTAAACCGTAAACAAAACACCATAACTATTTTTCTCTTTGCTACACTGCACGCGAAACGGGCAACGAGCAACTATGTGCAAACAAAATATATAAAATAAAGGACACAGCGCGAAGCACGCGGGAGTTTTTTGGTTCTAGTTTCAGATGTCGGTGCCGTGTTTAGTTTAGGAAGACGGCACTCGAGGGATTCTGCAAAGCGGTAGTCATGCCAAATTTGTGCGCAGTTGAAGGATGTTCAAACGGTCGACTGAAGACCCGTGATCGTTCAGGCAACGATAGTTTTCACCTACTCCCCAAGCGATGAAGCATTGCGAAGTCTCTGGTTGAACAGCGTTGTCTTGCGCAGAGGTCTCGGCGATGGCGTCAGATTTTGTTCGCTATGTTTTCGGTCAGGAGACTTTGAACAGAACCTTCAGGTTAGCCGGCGTCTGGGCGTAGGTGTGAGGCGCATCACTCTGGGTCGGCGGCAATTCTGGGGCGTCCTCGTAAAGACGAATTCCAGAGTTCCGTGTCCTTAGGAGTACCTCCCGTTCTGTTGGTGTCAGGTCACTGAACGGGAGCCCGAATTCGCTCGCGAGAGCGGCATTGCCGTCCATGTTGGTCCGACGAAACAACCGCGCCACCGCGCTGCTATAACCCACCGCGGTAACCAGAGTCTCGACGCCCTAAATGCTGCCGGTACCGACAATTCACATGTGACGTCACCCCCTACGTCACCTCCGTTTTCGGAGGCCCAAAAACGAGAAATGCAGATAGTTCAGTTTCGGTTTCTTCAGTTCTTTCGTAGGTACAGAAATACGCGTCACAAATGTCTATAAAAAATTGGGCATTATGCCAGGTTCCCAAGAAGCCTAAAAACACCATTTAAGAAATAATTAAAATCGCCTTCATTGTCCCTTTAACACAAAAGAAGGAGCTTAAAAAAATTACAGTTTTTTTACGACGAACTTTTTTTGGGGTGCTTAAAATAACTTTTTAGTGTGCCAAATATGGACAAGCCAATAAATCCAAGAGTTTTTTTAAATGGGTCGCGAAAGGATTTTTCTACTTTCGCTATGTACCTCTTAGAATCACCCCCTATGTTAAGAACTCACTAAACTTTCCTTGGTTTTTCTTTCAAAACAATGGCAGTCGCCAAAACAATTCGAGGAATATGAACATTTTTTATACCCTCAACTCGGAGCCAAAATAAGCGGCCACTTGGTCGGGTTAAAGCCCCTTGATAAAAGAGCGCAAACACATCGAGGGGCTTTAGGTCGGGTGCCTTAGAGCCACTAAATGAGCTCCGCTTAGAGTATCGGCACTTCGCTCCCCGACATTGTTCTGGGCGCCGCCATTTTGGGGCTTGTGCAGAGCAGACGAAACTGCCGATCGTCGTGATTCAGAAGTGCGACTTCCTCAGCATTAGATTCAGTGTTCGGAAGCTCACGTAATATTGCTTTACTCCATCGCGAACTGTTTAAGCATTTGTGGAGGGCGGAAAAGCGTTTCCTGCGATTTCAGATAAAGCTTCAAATAACCGGCAACCATGATTTTAAGCCACAATGTGGCCAAGTGTCGTTACTCTGAAGCGTAGCTTATTTAGTGGCACTAGGGTGCCTATTCCATGCCGCCAACGTTAATCACAGCCACGCGCTGAGGGTCGCAAAACAGAAAACGCGTGCTGAGCTCCAGGCATTGTAGGAGTTTGGCGATTCTCATCACCGCAGTGGTTGGACACGAGCCACTACCCGAGTGTCCGCCGAGGCACTGATTGTTACGAGCAAAGTCGATTGCTTACGCAGTTCTCGCGTCCAATTCAGGAGCCGCGCTCGACTGTCGTTAGGCGGGTGGTCCGGATGGGAACGCGACAGAACAGCACATGACAAAACAGCACGCGTCAAAACAGCACGCGTCAAAAGAGCACAGCGTCAAAACAGCAGGGCGACAAAACAGCACGTTTTAAAATAGCACGCGACAAAGCAGTACAGCGTCGAAACGGCACAGCAACGGAAGAGCACGTGCCAAAAGAGCATGGAGTCAAAACAGCACAGCGAGAAAACAGCACAGATGTAACAACTTCGAGCACGCTCTTCACCTCTCTCTGCGCGGATAATTTCGAACCTCCATCCCTCTCATTTATTGTCGCAAAGTTATAAAGGAATTTCACGCCTATTTCAGTGTTTACGAAACTCCGGAACCCGGAGACTCCCCCAAGATATTATATATGACGTCACGACTCCCCTTAGCGCTTTTCAGTAGAGCTAAAACTAGCTAAACTGAAATCTAAAAAAGAAAAAAAGTGATGGCAGCAATATATTTGCGACCCCCCGCTGGATCTGTCGGACCCACGGTTTGGAAGGCACGGAAGTTGGTAGTGAACCACAATTTCTAGTACAACAGGAGTTACAGATCGGCATCCTGCGTGAAGCATTCTTGTAAGGTGACAAGCGGGAAGCTTTAAACACTTAGATGCCATTGTTCAAACCTCTTTTTAGAGCGAAGCTGTTGCTGGTACCTTTGTGGGATTTATTCGTGTGTTAATAGTCAGCAGAACAAAGGTCAAAGGTCAAATGTACCTATAACATAATTTTCCATGTTGTTCAGCAGTTTCGCTGTCCAAACATGTCAGCAAGGATGAGTTTCGATCAAGTTTCGTATCTTCATTCAAACTTAGCAGGGATGAGTGTATTTTATCGGGCAACCGCTTAGGTTTACAGCCGGTATTCACTGTGAATCTCGTGAACGATCACATTTACAGTGGAAGTTACGAAGTGATTGAAGACATATTTCTGAGAGCTACTTAAGGATAAAGATTAGTCCTACGCTGCTAACCTACGATTGATTCATATATTGTAGACGACATCACCAGCAAACTTGCGCGTTAAAATGAGCAGAACTGCTCGAGAAATAGCCGGAATAAGCACCAGCGGGGACTTCGGTAATCCTTAGGGAGCCATGATGTGGGCATCGAGTCTACTCCCCACTCCGACCTTGCTCCCAAGAGAACGCATTCGATAAATTGGCTGTCGACGAATTGGCTTTCGACGAATTGGTCCAGACCCTCCATTCCTTTACATTGCCTGCTTTGAAACGTGTATTTTTTAACTCCATACGCTATATTTAAGTTTAAGCATTTGCGGCTTAAACCGTATAAAACCGGTAAAAGTACGCTGAATTCATTTTTCAAACTTCGGTTTTAACTGAAAAAGTGTTTTCCAGGGCGTTGGGAGGGATGGGTGGGTTAGGGGGGGGGGGGGGGGGGCGGGGAGGCGGGATGGGACTCATTACTGAGCGTATGACCATTTAGGTTTGCAGTTTTCAGCTTGTCTCCGAGATCGGTTCAACTTCTAACAATTGCTCTGAGGGCGCCGGGGTCTTAAAGGGGCTGTGCAACGATTTTAGCGTTGAAAGAATTGACATCCAATTTTAACATTGTTTATCTTGTCTCAAAGGACAGAAATGACATATCCTTCCTTCGAAATTTGGTGACTCCGGCGCGTAATCAGGAAGCAAAGGTTAGAATATTTCTCGACCTGCAGCCGCGAGCGGCGGCCATGAGAACCACGCGGCACGACGTCAATGGGGGACTTGTAAAAAGGTAGGAAGTTGAGCAAATACCTGCTCGATAAAAGGTAATTTTTCAATGGATCTTGTCGTTTTAACGCAACTATAAATGCTTCGAAAACCTGGTATCATCGACAAAACATTTTATACGAGAAGTTTAGTGGCGCCATCTATCTGAGGGCAACAAAACCGTCAGCTCTATCTGCTATTGCGAACAGCCGCCAGAAGCCGGAGAGGGACGGGGGCTGAGCCGGACAGGGAAGGCCGAACCAGGACGAGACTTTCCTCCTTTCGCCATGTTGATCGCGCTGCCCAAGCACGTGGTCACAAGCGGGTGAGTGATCGCTGCTCACTGATGTCTCTAGATCTAGAATTTCACCGGAACCCCGCGCGTCCCCCATTCACGTCCCAGCGCACGTCACTCGGGAGATGCTGAAGGAGTTGAGAGGTGCCGAAAACCTTAATCTTTGTCAGTTTTTAAAATAAAAACTAGGATAAGCAGGCACAAACGTTTTTTTTTTCTTTACTTCAGAAAAGTCGAGACACCAACTTTCGAAGTATTCAAGAAGAGTACCGAAATTGTTGCACAGCTCCTTTAAGAACGGAATCTTGGTTTTTCACCTGATTGGGATTTGTGTGCCCAATTATCTGTTGAAAGAAGAGAGTTCATTTGTAAAACGAACAAAAAATTAAGGGCGTTAGTAAATGCAGCACATTTTCCACACCAATAGCATCTGTCTACTAGAGGAGAGCATAAATATGATTGTTTTGTTGTCGTTTCTGTGGTCGGCGCGAATTTACCACATCTTGCAGTCGGGAAAATGGGGAAAGAACGCACTGAGTCCAATGCTTGCAAATTTCTTTATTTTGATATTTTCTTTTTCTTTGAAGTGGTAGTGAAGCTCATGTCCGTCTTGTGTAAACATCCGAGCGCACAACGATAATGTCAGATCACGATAGGGCCCCAGTGCGTCTTGCAGAACAGGTCGCGTCGGCTGCCACAGACAGCAACAAGTAAAAGAACAGATACATGCTTTACTTACTATTCACTTTAAACAAACGCTTTTAAATGTTGCATTTTCATAAGTATACTGATTTTCGTCTGAAAAAGTACCCAGAAGTTTATGAGTCTGCAAATATTCACCGCAATAAACGGAAAACTTCTGTTTGGAATAAAGACCGAAAAAAAGTACGCCAAATTTCAAAATTAAAAAGACCGAAAACGCCAGACACTAGCTATATTGTCAATACCCGTTATTAAGCTAGCTGTTTTGTCGTGGTGCTGTTTTAATGGCCTTCTCTTCTGTCGTTGTGCCCTTTTGACGCTGTGCTCTTTTGACGCTCCGCTGTTTTGAAGCTGTGCTGTTTTAACGCTGTGCTGTTTTGACGCCCTACTGTTTTGGCACGTGCACTTCTGTCGCTGTGCCGTTTTAACGCTGTGCCGTTTTGTGGTGTGGTGCTATTTTAACGCGTGCTGTTTTGTCGCCGTGCTGTTTTGACACTGTGCTCTTTTGAAGCGCGCTGTTTTGACTGTGCTGTTTTGTCGCGTGCGGTTCGGTTTCGATCCCACAATTACGTCATCAAGAACTGCCAAGACAAGGCTGAAAGAAATAGTGCGCTTTCATACTTGCGATTTCACCGCGACAAAGAAGCTTATCAATCAGTAGCGACCAGTGGGAGTATACTGGACCAGACAAGGACAAGTACTCCTCTGCAAAAGTCAAATTTGGGGGTTTTACGTGCCAAACCCACGACGGGCACCTGGCACGCCCCAGCGGAGGACTGAGGATTAATTTCGACCACCTGGGGATCTTTTTACGTGCAACCGAAAGCTCGGTTACACGGCGCCTTCTCCGCAATAAGTAGTCCTCTGCAAAGTAATGACCATTCCAACGCGATATCGTTTCATGGCGCTTTTAAGACCAGATACTGTTCTTTAAAACGCACACTCGAGACTATTGCTGGTTACGATGTGTGTGCTAAAGGCGTGTCAAGGTGGCATGCCTTCGTATCGGCCACCTTTAATCCCAACTCTGTTTAGTTGTCTAGCTGTAAAGTAAAACAAAAATTAAATGAGTTAGTTTCGTGTTTTTCAACTATAATGTGCCCCTTCCGATCAGTGATTCCCCCAAACGAGCTTCTAAATGCGTTCCCAACTCCACCAATTAAGGCTTTCTTTTCTCCTAGGCGACGTTTGTGAGGGCACAAACTCTTCCTCACTTTGTCCCCTCGATGGAGCGTGGCTCCTGTGCAAAACGTGGCTCACACTGGGGACCTTGAGGCCCTTACGCACAGTGGAGTTTGGGAGCGTTTGAGCGCGTTTGACGGCGTTGCGGGAACGAGAGACCAGGACATGCCTGCTGCTTATAGACGCTTTGCAAACGCGCCAAATTACAGCCGCCATTGGTGACGTCCTCTTGTCTTACCGAGATGCCCAGCAACTGAAACGGTAGTTGACGATCCTCTACAAAGGCCGATGCTTTAGAAAAGGACACAGTTGAATCTAATGTGGCAATAACCTGGCCTTGTATCGTAATGATGAAGTGAAATAAACAGAATAGGAGGAATCAAAAACTGAAGGTCAGTTATGGCGGCGTCGATGTACAGCTGCTGCAAAGCGTCTATATCGCGTGCCAGGATTATTCCTTGAATTGGATTCCACGCTTCATACGAAGCACAGGTGTGCCGGTGAGATGTCTCGGCGCAACGGAGTCAAATTCACTCAAGCGCAACTGTGCGTCGGGGTCTTTAGTAGATCCGACGCTAGAGCTCCACTTCGCTATCGGGAGCTCGTGCCGTCACTTCGAAGCGTGAAGTGAGCAAGTTGGCCCTTTGTCCGCAGCGAGCAATCTACTAAAACTCTATTGCCGAGAGCGAGTTCGTCTGCATCATGCACAAAGGTTACGATGATGTCAGAACGCCTAACTCTTATTGGCTGATTGAAAAACAAAATAGTGGGTAGACCTCAAGGCATCCAGCACTAAGATATATCCACTCTCTTTCCAATCGAAACCAATCCGAAATCGGCGTCATTCTGACGGTACCCCAACCCCTGCGCAGGAAGCAGACGGCTTGCTCTTTGCATAGATCGGTCTCATCGGGTGTTCGGCGCAGGCGTGATGCCACCGTAACCTTAGTTCACAGGACCTAGGTGGCAGTGCCCGTGGTGTCTCGTGCCTTCTCGTGCACTAGGTGCACAGAGCTCCAACGAGGTTGTCGCGCATGAAGAATGACTGAAGTTTCCTCAATGCGTAGCAGCAGCGGTGAAGGAGCTGGCTGGTGAGATGGCTCTTTTAGTAGCGTTATCAGCTTCACTTGGCGTCTACGTCGCATTTCACTCAAACGTGATCTAACTGAGCGAAAAAATGACGAAATATAGACAACGTCGTCATGGACAGATTTAATGGCAGTTTTGCCTCGCAACTCTAAAACTATGCCAGCCATCGCCAGCCTTGTTTCGCACATGAATCAAGGGGTTTCTTCAATTGAAACCGAGCGTGGACACTCGCCAACGTAAAACAAGGAGCCAGCAAATCGCCCTTGTGTTACACACGTCGTAAGGATCATCATCTTCTCGGTAGAGTTATCTGCATTAGAGTGTACTATACCCTATTTCACCTTATGATGTACCGCAGTAAAGGCTGCAAGCGCGAGTTCCTTGCTCTGGGGCAGATCACAGCGGCAGAAGCTCTCGTGCATTTAGGACAGCTGTCAACGCTATGAGCTCGCGCTCCTAGCCCTCGCTACGGTACGAAATAAGGTGAAACAGAGTACAGAAGGGACGAGTGAGGCCACCGGAGGGCTATTTAGGCTTCTCCGCATGGGGAAAAACCGGCTAATCCAAGCAACTTCGCTCGTAGCGCCCTCCCGGCCGCTTCGTGCGAAGGGGTCCGGATTACCCGTTTTTTTTTTATGAAAAACCCGTTTCGTTCCAAACCAAAGCTCGACCGGCACACTGGTCAAGGTCATAGCGACAGTAGGACGCCAGACAATATTTTTTATACAACCTAGACGTCAGTCGTCACGTAAATAAAGTCACCGCGACCTCACTTGTTGTCACAACGCCATGCGACATCAGGACGACGGCTTGACGTCAGCGTCGTCATCGACGTTGACAACGTGCATTACACGACATCAAGACACCGTTCTGACGTCAAATCGCGTTGACAACGACGACGATGCCAACGTTGACGCTGATGACGACGACGACAACGTCACGGGGCGTCAACATGACGGCGTCCTTGTCAATGCGACGTCATAAAGACGCTTGGCGTCAGTTCGTCGACGTCGTTGTCGACATGACGCAACTCGACGTAACGAAGACGTCCCGACAACTACAGGACGTCGACGTTTACGTCATCGTCGACGACGTTACACGACGTCAAGACTCCGTCGTGACAGCGCGTCAACTTTGAGGCTGACGAAGTCGACGACGTTACACGCCGTCAGGGCTTCGTTGTGACGTTGACGTTAACGATGACGTCAGGACGACATTAACGTGACGTCATAGCGACGTTTGACGTTGTGTGGGGCGTTGACTTCAGCGTCGGTGTCGACGACCACGTCCACGTCTCCCTCGACGCGGCGTGCGACGTCATGACCGCGTTGCAATGGCGACTTCATGTTGCGTAACGGCGTCGTCCTCAAAGCGACGCGATGTCACGACCGTGTCACAACTGCAACTTGATGTCGCGTAACGGCGTTGTCCTCAACGCGTTGTCACGACGGCGTCACAACGGTGACTTGACGTCGCGAAACGGCGTCGTCCCCGACGCGACGGAATGTCACGACGGAATTATGACAGCATCTTGGCGTCGCTTAACATCATAGTCGACGAAGACTTCGTGGCGTCGTCGTAACGTCACGTCGTCGTGTCGTGGTACTTTGGCGTTACCCCTGACGTCAAAATCATAAAAAATACAATATATTGTATTTCCGCTCGCTCGCTCGCAGCGAAGTTGGCGCTGCGATCGAAGTGGCTTGGGTTCCACCTGATCGCTTTCCCCATATTGAGGTGCAACTGAAATCATGAGCGGAGCCTGTAGCTCGTCCCACTCGTACTTTCTAGTATACTCTATCTGCATTCCCGTGAGAGCATAGGCTCCTTGCGCCCTACGAACTGGAGGCTGCGGTAAAACCTCCGCATACGTTACTCATCCCCAGCAACGTGGACACTTTTTCTTTGTCTTTAATTTTCTGGCCTAAACAATTCGTCACTTTTCTTTCAAAAACCATTTCATTTTATTTTTACATAAGACAAATATAAGCGGGCAAAAATAACTGCGCGTTTCACGTGAATCAGTCAGCGTTATATTATCTCATCTGCCATGTAAGGCCAACACCGGCAAAAGCGCCGCTGCATCTTCTTTTTCTCACTGAGGCCACAGCTGGCATTTTCTTTGGTTTTCTCGCTACTCATCGTAGTGGCACTACAGTTGTAGGAATTCTGCTATGGGTAACATGAGAAAGAACGCCGTTTCGTTGCTTGGGCCCATGATCTTTCTGTCCTTAACTGGCAGATGGGCCGGACGCTGGGAGCAGTTTGGCGTGACTGGTTTCTCCCGGTTTAGGTTAGTCCGCGGATCTGGCACGAACCTCGCCGGACCAGGAAAAAGCCCCAATAGAACGGGTTGAGATTATGACAACACTATTACGACAAGTCCGCAGACCTACTTCATGGCGTTGTCTAGGTGATACACAACACTCTACAGGTCCGCGGACGTGTCCCCGGATACGTTCCTGGAGGTCCGCGGATCAGCTTTTGACTTTTGCATGCTCTTTTCGCCTGGAACATGGTGGACTTTGAATACCAAGGAAGGTTACGTCGCAGTTTTTTTTAGAAATATATACGGGGACGAGTCCGTTGTGTGAATACATCTTTAATTCCACGTATTGTCAAGAAGCCCAGCACCTTCAGGCGCCAGTGGAACAGGATGGCCGGCTTACTATACATCTTTTTGTAGAATATATTCTTTCAAAGACTTGGAAATCGGAGAAACTTATTATTGCTTGTCAGCCTTTGTCGTTACAAATACTCAAAAAGATTGTGGTGCGTCATCCGACCTCGTCGGAGATACGTTCAAAGGGGGCGTAGAGTGGCATAGTCGAAGGTACTACAGTGTTTCCGAAATACCCAAAGCTTTCGAAGACATAAAAAATCATAAAATAAAGGAGAATAAGCTGCTAGAAGTGTAAGATGAGCGGACGCCGTGACGCTTTAAAAAGGACACGATTCCAGGAACTGGCAGAGGGAGAATAGCATGGCGCGTCTTTCGAACGCCCGGCTTCCTGCATGCGCTCCCTGCCCCCCGTCGTGCTTTGTGTGCGTGCACGCACGTAGTTGAAGTGCACAAGGTGCCTAAGCGCTGTCGAAGGCAGGAAGTTCGCACTAGAGGTACTCTAGCTCCTTCCTGCCGTTTTCACCTTCTCAGTGACTATGCGACCAGAAATTGAGGTAGACCCGGGAGACGTCAGAACGCCTAGCTCCGGCTACACTCATTAATAGCTATATACTTAAACTAGCTGCCTTTGTTTCCACTGCACTCGTGGAACTTATAAGAACTCGGAACGCCGGCGTCCGGTGTTTGGCTTTCGCATTCCAGCGCGTTCGATAAGTGCCGTGGCATAGCCTCCTTTATACTCATGAAGCCTGGCAGTTCGACGACGGAGCCATAGAGTGCCCGGTCTCAGATTTAGAGCGCGAGGATCTGGTAGCACAGAGCATCAAAGAGCCATTTCTAGGGGATCCTGGACGTCAGCACACAGCTTTTGCAGTGGCAATGATCCGAACACACTTGTTCGCTCGGGAGAAGTGTCTTTCGAAGCCTCGCCGCAGCGGGCCGCCAGTCACGTGGCTCTCCTCTCATCTGTAGTCTGCCGATCCACCCTTTTCCATTTCGGCGGCCGCTTCTCGAGGTGATCTGCCAGGCCTTGTCAGTATATAGGAGGCTATGGCAGTGGAGACAAAGCCAGCGGTTGTCTCCACTGTACTCCGGGGTCCCGTCAGAACGCTGAACGCTGGCGTACTGTGTTTGACTTTTGAATTCGAACGCGTTCGTTAAGTGCAGCGGTGACAAAGCAGCTAGCTTTAGGTCTATCCTAGATTCGCTGAAGAGCTTTCCAGCAACGTAACTAAAACACATACTTGGGAAAGCCATCATTCAAACCCAGGCCTCTCGCGCGCAACGAGACCAAACTAAATACGATAAGAGCGCCGCCCTTCAGCGATGAGTCAAAACATGAAAGTTCATTTATAAAACTACTGCGAAATGGCACTGAAAGATGGCGCCACCAGCGCTTGCGGCACTCTACCTAAAAAAAATACGTGCAGCCGTACAGTTGCCGGGGTGGCCGCTGCGGGAAAAATGGCGGCGTAGCGATTGCCATTAGTTCCGCTCTCGAGTACGGATCGGAGAGACTTTTTCAAAGCATGCTCTATAGATGTTCCCCAACTGAGTTGTGCTAGTAGCGTTGGTTTCAAGACTACCAAAACTCCCAAGGTCCGCTCTGTTATGCTTAATATAATCCATATGTGTGCCTCCATTTCGGAGCCTTGCATAGTACACTGCGTGATACCCGTACGGATAGCGCGCCGTTGGTGTTCTTGACAGGTTTTTCAGGTAGGCAGGTGGTGCTTTGGATAGTCACCATAGATCATTAACCACATTCTTTACAGTTCAGTCTAGCTGCACTCGTGTAATCATTACTTTGTGATTCACTTTAAAGCCCCAGGTTAGCAGTCACACCGCAGTGGTCAAATATCTAATTTTAAGATTAGTCACCCTCACTCTAAATATTCAAGCAGACCTATAATTCCATCGACAAGGGTGGTCTCTGCCGTGTTCCCATTGCAGTGGCAAACTTAACCGCTTATAGCATAGCCGCATAGTTCTCTTACCAGATTAAGCCGCGGGTATATTTTTGCAGTTCCTTGAACATTTAAAAGACCGTCGCATAAACGCAGCAGCACTTCGTCGATTTATTCACAACTGCATAGAAGATGTTATGGACGGGACGTTGACAGGATACGATAAAACTGTATCAAGCCCATTTTAGTAGCTCAACAACTGCTTTGCTGGCCAGATGAGGCTTGCAGCGGATTCCAGCAATGATTTCCTTCCATTTTTTGTTTCCTCTCCTGGTTTCAAATTTTGTTATCGGGTTTGGCAGGTTGCTCGCTCAAAAGATCCCCAGGCGGTCGAAATGAAACCTCAGTCCTAGAGCAACTATATGAGCTGCACTTAGAATATCGGCGCTCTGTTCCCCGAAATTGTTGTGGGCGCCGCCATTTTGGTGCGTACGCAGAGCAGACTGCCAATCATCACAAATCAAAAGTGCGACTTCTTCAGCATTAAATTCGGTGTCGCGGGCTCTTTAAACACTTGTGGAGGGCGGAAAAGTGTTTCCTGTGATTTCAGATGAAGATTCACATAACTGGCAACCATGACTTTAAGACACAATATGGCCAAGTGTCGTTACTCTGGAGCGTACCTTATTTAGTGGCATTTAACAAACACTAGTCCATGGAGGAAGAAACATTTAGGCGATGACTCTCTGTCCGACGCGGTTACCATATTATGTTCGGCGCACCGAGTGCTTCACCCGCACGGGCATAGATGGCACCCAAGTATCGGGTACCTCCCAAACCGACCGCTCCGGTTGTTTTTCCCAGTGGTGGTGCCGCATTCCCTCGCCCACCACCTCTTGTTGCACCCACGGTGGAAGAAACACATTTAGGTGATGACTTTTTGTCCGACGCGGCGGCCATATTATGTTCGGCGCACCGAGCGCTTCACTCACACAGGGATAGATTGCGCCCAAGTATCGGGTCCCTCCCAAACCGACGACTCCGGTTGTTTCTTCCAGCGGTGGTCCTGCATTCTCTCACCCACCACCTCTTCTTGCACCCACGGTGGAAGAAACACATTTAGGGGATGACTCTTTGTCCGACGCGGCGGCCACATTATGTTCGGCGCACCGAGCGCTTCACCCGCACGGGGATAGATGGCGCCCAAGTATCGGGTCCCTCCCAAACCGACCGCTCCGGCTGTTTCTCCCAGAGGTGGTCCCGCATTCCCTCGCCCACCACCTCTTGTTCCACCCACGGTGGAAGAAAAACATTTAGGTGATGACTCTTTGTCCGACGCGGCGGCCACATTATGTTCGGCGCACCGAGCGCTTCACCCGCACGGGGATAGATGGCGCCCAAGTATCGGGTCCCTCCCAAACCGACCGCTCCGGTTGTTTCTCCCAGTGGTGGTCCCGCATCCCCTCACCCACCACCTCTTGTTGCACCCACGGTGGAAGAAACACATTTAGAGGATGACTCTTTGTCGGACGCGGCGGCCACATAATGCTCGGCGCACCGAGCGCTTCACCCGCACGGGGATAGATGGCGCCCAAGTATCGGGTCCCTCCCGAACCGACGGCTCGGGTTGTTGCTCCCACCGGTGGTCCCGCATTCCCGCGCTCACTGTTTCTTGTTGTACCTCATCACCCCCACGCCGCCACCAAGTCACCAAGTTGTCAAGTCCGTAAATTTGTGTTCTCTTTCTTCTTCTTCGGATCAAGGCTCACCTTCGGTCACTTTGGTTTCTCCTGTGATGAACACAGCACCAACGCAAAACACAAGACCAGCCACTGCCCGCAAACCACCACCACACCACCACACTGCGAAAAAGGCGAGCACGTGACGCGCCGAAACCTTGGCCGCCGAGGAGAGACCTCATACCTCAACGCCCTCTGCGGCGGCTCGGAACTTACTCCTTGTTTGAGGCTAGCTCCGAACATGATCTGGTCGCTCGCTCCCCGCAGGAAGAGCGGCCAGTCATAACCTAAATGTATTTCTTACACCGTGCACTAGTCGCATCCATGTAGACGCATCTCATGTCATTTCAAAAAAGCGAAGAGTGCACGCGTAGAAGCGCGAGCCGCGCTCCAGCAGTGCGAGTGCACGTACGCCAGAAGCTTTGGCCATAGCCTCTTATTATGTTGAACAATGCATTGGCTTCATAGCCACTGAAATCGGTGTCAAGCGTGCGGCATGTGCCGTTTTCGTGACACTGAATGCGGCCGAAAACGGCTTTTCACAACGGCTTTGCTAGATAAGTGCGAGATTTAATTACCGTCCGCCCGACTACGTCCTACATGCGTCGCCTCGTCTTGGTCTTATTTTATGTGTGGTGCAGCAGACAGAAATCTTACACAGACCGTTTTCCGGCAAAACGGCAAAACTGAACTCGGCTGTGTCAAGCAGAGGACTCGTACTGCGAGTCGCCGTACGTTCAAGCTCGTGAAAACTGCATCAACAACAACAACAAATGTTATTGCTTGGGGCATTTGGTACTGGTGTCGCCATCTCGTTGAACCCATTGTAAATAAATATAGCGATACAGATATACGCGAATTCTAAGACATTTAGGCTTCCCATAAGAGGCTTAAAGTTAAGATAGGAGACACCTCTCGTACGCACTACCATTCGTTTTGTCACCTATGTCATCTAAGTTACTTGAATATCAAAATTGTCTTATGATGCGCTCAAAACAGTCAAAAGGGTCATATTTCTGAATTTCATTAAACATTTACCGCATCTCAAGGGAAAAATCTAAGGGTCGTACGACCTTCACTACATCTTTATAATGAGCCTAAAAAATGATCCATACACCGGTGCATTTCTGAAACGCAGGTTTATGCAGCGAAATTCGCCTAGTGGGTGACGGGCGGTTGAATCCCCATAAAAGCTGACAATTTATGTATTTCAGACAGCAAGTTTCATGGCGAATGGCTAGGGGCGTTGTGACACTCAGTTGAGGACATGTGCGAGACGAATACGTTGCGGGAAGGTGGACCGGGACAACGCGGCTTAGGCATTAATTAAGAGGCGCAGCAGGTCGTTAGGACGACTCGGCTGTAGAATCTTCCTTTGTTGAGCTCGAACTCCGGATCGATATTAAATCGGAGCGCTTGCACAAGGAGAGCTCCAAGGAGGTCATTAGAGTCGTTCCTGCACGTCGTTAGCCCTCGACACCTCTAACACCCGGTGTTATCGAAGGTTGCCACGAGTGATGGAGCTTTGGCGGCGGATCTTTAAAGGGGCGGTGCAGCGAGGTTTGTACACCCGCAGGCGATAGGAAGGTGAACGGCGGACCGTCGACCGGTGCGTATACCATCCGCGCCAAGACGCGGCTGCCGTGGCGGCTCGCTTTCTTATCGTTCGCTTCGCCGAAATTAAGCGCTGAGATTGAGCGCTGTTCTCAGCTCTGATGCTACTCCCCGTAGAAAGCGTGGAAGTGGGTTTCGATTTCGGCATCGTTTTTTTCTGGGCGCCGTGCCCCCGTCATTGCCGGCAAATGATTTGCACATTGCACGTGAACTAGAGCGGGCGTTCTTCGGCATGGTTTATCAGTGACTCAACCGCCTTTTTCATTCATGAGTGAACACTATAAAAAAATAATAACTGCGAACACTGATAACTGTTCTTTTTAAGAAACGGAAAGGATAAGCTACTTTTTGATTTTTCCGCAGCATTCCGGTTTAGCACATATCGCAACAACAAAGAAAATTACTAAATCACATTGTCTACCGATAGCGTCTGAAAGGTTCCTTCCGAAATCCTCGCGCTATCTGAGGAGAGTAGCAGCAGAGCTGAGAACAGTGCTCGATCCAAGCGCTTAATCTCTGCGAAGAGCGCGATAAGAAAGCCTACCCTAACGGCAGCGGCGTCATGGAGCTGATAGCACGGAACGGTTGCCGGTCCGGCGTTCACCTTTCATATCGCCGGCGGGTGTGCTTTCAGCAAATGCCACTCAAAACCAAATATTTTCATTAATAACTGAAGAAACGCGCGTATGTTTTTATTTTGTCTTTCTCCTGCAATGGCAGTCTCAGAAAAAAAAAATGAGAGAAAAAGTCGCAGCCCGAACAATATGTACACGTAGCAGAGCGCTTTGAAGAACTACAAGAAACACAGAAAGAACAAAACACGTAAAAGGCAAACACAGACACACACAGTTCTTTCAATGATCAACAAACATTTATGAGATGCCCATGACCCAACACCCTTGAACTCCTCAGAATTGAAAGATAGAAAACAAAAGAAAAACTCAAATTTAAATTAAAACCGAATTACTCACAAATTAAAAAAAAAAAAAACTAAATTAGAATTATAGAAAAATTATGAAAATTAACCCCTGAAAAAGAGGGAAAGGAAGATAATTTCCTTCTTTTCTTTAGAGGGGTTAATTTCCTTCCTTTCTTTTCTTCTTCCTTTCCCCCCCTTTTCAGGGATTAATTTCTATAGTTTTCAAATCATTCTAATTTGGTGTTTTTCTAATTTGTGAGTAATTTGGTTTCGTTTTAAATTTGAGTATTTTCGTTTTCTTTCTTTCAATTCTTTGGAGTTCAGCTCGTAGCGTCATGGGCATCTCCTAAATGTTCGTTGCTCATTGAAAGAAATCTGTGTGACTGTTTTCGTCCTTTAAGTATTTTATTCTTTCTCTGTAATCCGAACAGTCTTCCTCCATGATCTTGTTTTGATTTTTGGCGGAGAGATTGATGGATGGGAACTTCTTTATTTATTTATTTACAATACACTCAGGGCCATAAGGCGTTAGAGAGGGGAGTGAGTGTTAAATGCAATCTTTGATACTGCTCCTCTGAATCTGGTGGGGTCCTGGATGGTGACGATGTCTTAGGGAAGGTCATTCTAGTCCACAATTGCATCAGGAAGAGAAGCATGCTGATGTGCTGTGGAAGAACATTGTGGCCGGGCTATTTTATTGCGATGATCGAGTCTGGAGGAAAGGTAAGCCGGTGGGGGAAGAACAGACTGATTTAGAAGTGGCAAATAAAAAAAAACGTTATCCAGAACGCAGAGACGAAATATTTTTTGATGGGTGAAGAGCAATGGGAGAGAGATATTTGATTTAATGAGGGAGACACTGAAACAACTGGAGTAATCGGACTGAATAGAACGCGCAACACGGTTTTGAACAGAGTCGACTAACCATTCCAACCAGAGCTCAATGTTTTGACATCTCCGCGCACACTCATCCTCCCCTCTCCCTCTGTCTCTCGCGTATAGTGTTGACTTCTAGCTTCTTTTTTCTATCAGCCTTTTTTTTTTCTTCAAATCAATGTTTTTTTAAGGCCGTCGTAAGGCCTTGTGTGATTGGATAGAAGCGCCGAAGGACAGGGACGAAGTGAAGAAGGTAACGACAACACGGAGCGCGGAGATTTTCCGGAAATATCTATTTAATTCTGCTGAACGTTAAAGTCTCGCAATCTTTCTCGTTTATATCTTTCTTTACGTCGGAATATTTAATCGTTATTTTTTTAGCCCCTCGAGAACCTAATACCTCTACCCGTTCCTCACCCAGGATGTCGATTTTCCACTCATGGTGGGTTTATTTTTCTACGCCGTTTTGCTTGACTTTTGCCGTCGAACGAGGCTTTCGACTCTACGAGCGTTGCATTTTCGAATCCACGCCTACGCAAGTCACAGCGATTCATGACCTCAATTTTTCAAGACAGTAGATCATCGCTTTTTCTTTTGTCGGAGTTTGGTTAGCTGCGCCGTCTCTTGACACTTCCGGTTTCATTAATCTCACCATATTTTAGCCCTTCTCTGCTTGCACAAAGTTTATGAGATTTGGTCTTACTGTATGCTTGTTTTTATTCAGAAGTTGTCTGTGCGCAGCCCCTTCATCATCTAGCCAACATTTAATGTAGTCTGTCCGCTATACACGGACACTTGCCTCCCTGCACATTAATTTTTCTAAAGCGCACGTCTTTCCTTGTTTTGTGAAATATTGTGCTTTTAGGCTGTTAGTTGTAATAATATTAATGTTTATTTCCCATCAGTACAAAGTGATGGAGGAGGTGAAAAAATATGACAATTCGCTTTACGAAGTTCACGCTTCCTTTGCAGCACTAAGCGACGGGACTACAAAAGATTTAGCGGTACAAACAAAAGAAAATACAATTTCTCCCAGGTCTCAGGGAATATAGTTCATAAGGTTTAATCATCACCAACCCGCGGCCGTTTTCACTCTAACATTCTGTTCACGCATACATTCTCAGCTCTCGCGTAAACTAAGTCAAACTAGATATTAATATGTTCCACGCGAAAACATACGGTGACATGTGGTGAGAAACGATGCATTAAACAGAAATGACAAATCATGAAGTTACGAAAAAGTTTTAGGAATTACGGGTTTAGATGAGGCAATTACGCAGAATAGAATCGGAGACATTGGGGAACTTTGTTTGCTTTAACAAGTTCGTTCAAAACTACCGGCAATTGATGGTTAACCCTCTGGCGACCGTAGTTTGTCCTTACGAGAGGTAGCATTCAGCAAGGGTTATGGCGGTGCGGATAGGGTGATTCGAATAAACGAAATGAAGCCGGCATCAAATGGTAATAATGGGTCTTACTTGCTCGGTTTAGTGGCATCGTAGTAACGTCTAAGTCTATAGATTAAATATATCTTTAATTTTGATGTTAACAAATAAATAACGAGTGGTGTGGCCGTTCAAAAAATCATAATTTTAGCGATGATTTTTTTTCTAAACAAAGGATATTATATATAAGTTTGCATGTGTCGTGGTGGCATAAACTAGCCTACAGTATTTTAAATGAGAAAAAAAATAAAACGGGATAAAAACGAGCTTAGCCCGTTGCGGGAGAATATGTCTATGGTATAACATAAAGCTAACAACTCTAGATGATTTTAGAATGACATGATTGGCATGATCACCCCAGAGAATGTTTTTGAAAAAATAGACACCAAGTGATTTAAAGAACTACTATTTCGACAGTTCGTGATTTATACGAAAGGTTTATTATCGCGCTGTATGTCTTATTTTTGGGGCGAACTACAGTTTTATATTTTTCTATATTAACTGATAGCGAATTTTCGTCCTATCATGTTTCCAAATTCCTCGGTACATGTTATTTGCATTAATAATTAGATCATTGTAAGTCTCAACAGGCAGAAATATGCTGGTATCGTCCGCATATACAATAAAACGGGCTTGAGTGTCATTGTTAACAATATCCTTAATGAACTGGTTAAATAGCAGGGGCCGAGGATGCATCCCAGAGGACCGCCACAGTTAACATAGCGTATTGTGGATTTATAGGTTTATATATGAACGTACTGCTTTCGAGAGGATAGGTATGGGTGGATCAAGTGTAAGGCCTGTCCTCTTATTTCGTAAAACCAAACTTTATTTATTAAATATTGTGTTTTATTTGTGATTTAGTCGGTCGAAAACTTTCGTGAAATTCACAAATATTCCTGGTACTAAAGTTTTACGTTCGACGATATCTAATATATACTCTTTTAAGAGAAGAAGAACGAGCTCTGTCGACCTGTTTTTCCTGAAACCATACTGGGAATCAGTAAATATATCATCGGCATATAAGAACCTGCCCGATCGTTCAAGAATGATTCTCTCGAACCCTTCTGAAAAAAACTGGAAGGATGCTAATTAGCCTTTAGTTACTGTCATTTTTATTTTCTGCTTTTTAAAAATAACAGTCATAATATATGAAATAATATTAAAAACTTAATTTCCTCTCTCAACACATAATAGAGGAAACAAGGAGAAAAAGCTGTATAAACACCTTGACCGAGCCCCATGTTCCCCTGAAATCTCATACAGAAATTAAAACCAAGCAACAGCGTATAGGAAAACTAAGAGAAAACCAACATAACAAAGTTATATACAAAATTAAACATGTCTCATAAATTGATTTGTCCGTTTTCGTTTCATTACAGTTCATTTCGCAAGTGCCGATATGTAACAGAAATAATATCAATGTTTTTTTGTCAACAAGTTGAATACAGCTGGGAGTGCGAATTTGAGTGATTCTATAGAATAATTATTATGACACAGTGGAACAGTCCAGTGTTCCGCCGATCGAGTTTGGTAGGAAGGGAGGTGCTCCTTTAGCTCTGCAAGGTTTACTAAGCAATGCTCATTTTTTTTTTTTATTTTCTAACTTAAAATATAATGCAAGTCTATTCTTGTATATGTTCTAAACAGGAAGTATATCATTATATTTTATAAACAAGCCCTGGGTGCTCGAGTCTTAGGAAACATTCTCAACAAGGCGCACACTTTTATTTTTTTTAGCAATAAGTGGTTTTTTTTAAAGATTTGAGCGGGCGGTTGTGCCGCATACTAGATGGCAGTACTTCAGGTGCAAAACATATAGAGTATTGAATACAAGAAGTTTAACTTGCATCGGTAGAACAAAGCGATTACGAAAGACTAGTCCAATGACCCTTGATAATTTAGTGCGTAAGTCACTTACATGATTGTCTCAAGAAAAGTACTGATAAAAAAGGAAATGCCGTTTACAAATTCCTGTAACGCCGAATCAGAGCGCAGCTTTTGAGGAGGAGGAGGAAGGGTTCTGAGGGGAGGGTATACCCCTCCTTCTCACCTCCTCATCCTTTCTGCTACTCCTCCATCCGAGCTGTGTCGTGGTCACCTCACGAGGGTCACGTGACGTCACCGGGGTCACGTGACCTCACGGGGGTCACGTTACCCCCGTGGGCCATGGGACTGATGACGTCATCGTCATCACTGATGGCGACATCAGTGATGAGGACGTCATCAGTGACGTCAATGATGACGCCATCAGTGACGATCACGCTGACGTCACTGATGACGTCACTAACGACGTTATCACGATAACAATGACGTCATCATCACTGACGACGTTATCGTTACCAATGACCTCATCGCCACCAGTGACGTCACGCGTCCCATAGCGCACCGCGCGGTTACGCCGACGGCGCCACCGCTCGCGCCGGAAATGGGCGCTTAAGAGCTGCGCTCTGAAATAACACCTAGGTTATTACAAATATCTACCACCTCTATATCATTTGCATTTAAAACAAGGCTCTTTTTTGTATAAACATTTTTGTTTTTAGACCGAAAGGTACTTCCTTAGTCTTACTCGTATTGACTTCAGCGCATTATCTGAAGTCAATTTTTTGAATGCAGTTAAGGTGATATTTTCGCAGTTGATAAGGTCGTCACAAGTATCGCCAGAAAAGAAGAGGCTTGCGTCATCCGCTTATACTACGAATTTGGCAACTGCATTTATGTTGACAATATCATTAATGTATATATTAAAAAGATATTGCCCTAAAATGCTTCCGTGTGGTTCATCGGAGATGATTGCCTACGTTGAAGATGCCAAACCATTAAGATTGTGAAACTGTTTACGCTGATCTAAATATAACCAGTAACAAGTGCCTTACATCTCATTCCATAAATATATAGGTTTTCTAGTAGTAAAGTGTGACATAGATAATCAAACGCCTTCGTAAAATCAACAAAATTCCGAGATCCAATTTCTTTCTCTCAAAACTCAGAATTATTTATTTTTGTTCAAGCTGTGCAAGTTCTGTAGGTCGATATTTCCTGAAGCCGAATTGACCATCAGTAATAATGTAGTGCTTATCAATAAACTGGGATACACGGGTGTGTATAATTGTTTCTAAGCATATTGTCACGGGTGGTGACGAATAAACAAGAAATAAACAGATATAAATAAACGTTTAATGTGGCGAACTTGTGCCAAAAATAAAGAAGGAAACAGAAGAAAGCAGAGCGTCGCGGGCGTCGAAGTCGGCGTGTCAGCAGAGTCGAACGCTGGGGCGAAACTGACTCGACAAGGTCGCGGGCGGCCTCTTATCTAGAGTGCGCCGCTATCTCGAAGATTCGGCGAAAGCGGTTCGAGCGTCGCGTGATCGGGGCGAGAATGAACACGCACTTTCTAGAAAACAAAAGCAGGGATAAATGATAGAAGTTACGTGAGGTACATGAATAAACGGGAACTTTCTGGAGGACCGTGACCGAGCGTTGCTTTCTCAGCCTTGCGTGCGGCATTACTCCCCCCTTTAAAAGTGCATCGCCCCGATGCAGTGTAAAACAAATCAAAATAAAAAAAGAACGATAAACTAAGGAGTCTTTTGGAGCACAAAAGGTCCACAGTCCTATCGAGCGTAGTACGGCTTCAGGCGCACGACGTGGACGACCTCAGGTCGTGGTGGGCGGCGTGACGATGTTCGTGTTCCGTCGGGCATCACCTCGTAGTTCAGCTCGCCGAGGCGACGAAGTACCTTGTATGGTCCAAAGTACCGTTTCAGCAGTTTCTCACTGAGGCCGCGGCGACGGATGGGCGTCCATACTCACACCCTATCTCCGGGCTGGAAGTGGACGTCCCTGCGACGAAGGTTGTAGCGGCCGGCGTCGACGCGTTGCTGGTCTTGAATCACTTTCCTTTCCTTTAAGGATACTCGATACGGCGACTGGTGGACAGGGAGTGCGTCGTCGTCAGTAATAATGCGATGTTTCGCCATTGGTGTTTGGCGAACTTTCGATGTCGTGGCAAAACAGTCACTGTATTCGGCGAGGAGGTCAACCAGTTGCTGGCGCTTCGGAGCTGGGAGCTCGGGGTCGATGTCGAGCGGCGGCGGCGTCGTGCTCTTCTGCTGTGCGACGAGGTTTCCTCGGAGATCCAGGCGTCGCTGCCCCGCACCTCCACCAAAATGTCACGGGTGGTGACGAATAAACAAGAAATAAACAGATATAAATAAACGTTTAATGTGGCGAACTTGTGCCAAAAATAAAGAAGGAAACAGAAGAAAGCAGAGCGTCGCGGGCGTCGAAGTCGGCGTGTCAGCAGAGTCGAACGCTGGGGCGAAACTGACTCGACAAGGTCGCGGGCGGCCTCTTATCTAGAGTGCGCCGCTATCTCGAAGATTCGGCGAAAGCGGTTCGAGCGTCGCGTGATCGGGGCGAGAATGAACACGCACTTTCTAGAAAACAAAAGCAGGGATAAATGATAGAAGTTACGTGAGGTACATGAATAAACGGGAACTTTCTGGAGGACCGTGACCGAGCGTTGCTTTCTCAGCCTTGCGTGCGGCAATATTGACGATACTGGAAAGATAAGGAGCGGTCTGTAATTGCAGATTGCAGATTGCAAAGGTTGAAGTCTTGCAATACGCATGTGTGAAGGAAAAGTGGTTGTTTCTACGCATAAGTCGAATAAATATGTAAGAGGAGCAAAAATAAGTTGTATGACATATTTCAAGGGGTGAATCTGAAGGCTGTTGACGTGACAGGACGTGCTGTTCGATAATTCCGATAATATGGGTATGATATTTTTTACATCAGCTGAATTAAGAAACGCTGCAAACAGACATCTCGTACAATAAATAGCCGCCTGGTCAGAAAGTGGGTTAGGAATTTGAGTACAATGTCTATTATACGCTTAAGTCAAGTCATTAACTGTATATTCTTGTACATTGTGAGTGGGCTTAGAGAAAGAATATGTTTGCTCTCAGTTTATTTTGTATTCAGTGACAAAAGTTTCTTCCAAAGAATATCGGACTATCCAACGAGGACTCAAAATAGCTCTCATAATAACGCCTCCTTTCGCATTCATTATATTGTCACGACTTTATGTGCAACACAAAAAGAGTTCGGCTTCGTGGAAAAACAAGAACTTTAACTTCTTCACTTCAGTGTCAAACAAGAATTTTAACTTCTTCACTTCAGTGTCAAGTCCCAGCGGAGTAGATAAAAGAATGTCCCAAAAAACAAAGCTCACAGTCACGCGATGGCACGAGCGCAAGACTCTCGTGCGACCGGCCCGTGCGTCTGGTGTGCGGCACTGCCCAATGTCACGTGCTTATCTTAATGCGATAGCCTGTGCCATCCGCCGGTGTGTCTAGCGCGTGGCACTGCCCTCCCCTTCCGATGAAGCATCGTCCCGATGCTTAAACAAAAATAAATGCAGAGTGAGAAGTGTCTATTGCCTGGCGTAGTAGGGCTTTAGCCGGACCACGTGGACGACCTCAGGGCGTGCGGAGCGTCGGAAGGAAAGATGTCCACTATCCGGAATGACTTCGTATGTGAGGTCACTCAGGCGACGAAGAACCTTGTAGGGGCCGAAGTACTTTCGCAAAAGTTTTTCACTGAGTCCTCGACGCCGGATAGGTGTCCAAACCCATACTTGACCCCCCGGTCGAAATCGGACGTCCCGGCGGCGCAGGTTGTAGCGGCGGGCGTCGACGAGCTGCTGTCGGCGGATTCGTACTCTCGCCAGTTGACGAGCTTCTTCTGCACGTTGCGCGAAGATATCAGCGTCGGCATCCATCATGTCCGGGAAGTGAGGCAGCATGGCGTCCAACGTAGTCGTTGCCTCGCGTCCGTACACTAGTCGAAATGGCGTGAAACCCGTTGTTTCCTGTGGGGCCGTATTATACGCGAACGTGATGTAGGAAAGAATCTCATCCCATGTCCTGTGTTGGACGTCCACGTACATGCACAGCATATCGGCGATTGTCTTGTTGAGGCGCTCTGTGAGGCCGTTAGTTTGCGGGTGGTACGCTGTAGTTTTTCTGTGAGTCGTCTGACTTAGCCTCATGACGTCTTGCGTGAGCTGAGCTGTGAATGCGGCACCACGATCTGTTATAACCACTTTTGGGGCGCCATGACGCAAGACGACGGTGTCGACGAAGAACTTTGCCACCTCTAATGCGGTTCCTTGGGGGAGTGCGCGTGTCTCGGCGTACCGCGTCAGGTAGTCCGTCGCAACGATGATCCATTTGTTACCTGAGGACGAGGTTGGGAAAGGGCCCAACAAGTCCATTCCGATTTGTTCAAATGGCGCTAACGGCGGGTCAATTGGTTGAAGAAGGCCTGCGGGTTTCACAGGCGGCGTCTTACGCCGCTGGCACTCGCGGCATGTCCTTACGTAATGGTGTACAGCAGCGTACATTCGAGGCCAGTAGTACTTCTTACGGACTCTCGCGAGTGTGCGGGCAAAACCAAGGTGTCCCGACGTTGGCTCGTCGTGGCTGGCGTAAAGCATTTCGTCGCGAAGGGCGGTCGGAATGACAAGAACGTATGAAGCCGCGATTGGCTGGAAATTTTTCTTGTACAGAACACCGTCTTTTAAGCAGAAAGAACCTTGACTTCGAGAAAATGCGGTTGGTACAGGTGTATCACGGCCTTCCAGGTGCTCAATAAATGCACGAAGCTCGGGGTCTGTTCGTTGCTGTTGGGCCATGATCGCAGTGTCAATAGCTCCGAGAAATGCGTCGTCCATTTCATCGGTTTGCGGAGCAGGGTCAACAGGAGCACGAGAGAGACAGTCCGCGTCGTTGTGTTTTCGCCCCGACTTGTGCACGACGGTGATTTGGAATTCCTGAAGTCTCAAGCTCCAGCGCGCGAGACGCCCGGAAGGGTCTTTGAGGGTGGCCAACCAGCATAGAGAATGGTGGTCGGTGACCACCTTGAAAGGCCTCCCATAAAGGTAGGGGCGAAACTTGATGGTGGCCCAAATGATTGCGAGACACTCTTTTTCTGTGGTCGAATAGTTAGTCTCTGCTTTGGACAGTGAGCGGCTGGCATACGCAATCACCCGTTCGACTCCATCTTGCCACTGGACTAAAACAGCTCCGAGGCCAAGGTTGCTAGCATCAGTATGGATCTCGGTCTCTGCGAGCTCGTCGAAGTGTGCGAGAACTGGTGCCGACTGCAGGCGACCTTGAAGCTCTTCAAAAGCACACTGCTGCTCTTCCGTCCACGTAAGCGGGACATCGTCACGCGTGAGTCGAGTGAGCGGTTCGGCGATTTTGGAAAATTGCTCCACAAAGCGTCTGTAATAGGCGCACAGTCCCAGAAACTGTCGTACGGTCTTCTTGTCGGTGGGAGCAGGGAACAATGCGACGGCAGAAGTCTTCTCAGGGTCGGGCAGAACGCCTTCTGCGGTCACGACGTGGCCTAGGAATTCGAGCTCTTTGAATGCGAAGTGGCACTTTTCCGGCTTAAGTGTGAGGCCAGCGGTCCTTATGGCTTGCAGTACAGCTTCTAGTCGATTCAGGTGTTGTTCAAAGCTCGTGGAAAACACTACGACATCGTCTAAGTACACAAGGCATGTTTGCCACTTGAGGTTGGCAAGAACACTATCCATCATCCGCTGGAATGTGGCCGGCGCTGAGCATAGTCCAAACGGAAGGACCTTAAACTCAAAGACCATCGGGCGTAATGAAAGCGGTCTTCTCTCGGTCTCTTTCATCAACTTCGATCTGCCAATAACCTGTTTTGAGATCCATCGATGAGAAGTACTTCGCACCACGCACCCTGTCCAGAGTATCATCTATGCGGGGCAGCGGGTATACATCCTTCTTGGTGACCGTGTTTAGCTTACGGTAGTTTACGCAAAATCGTAGTGTACCATCTTTGTTTCTCACAAGCACAACAGGCGATGCCCAGGGACTTTTTGATGGCTGTATAACGTCGTCATGGAGCATTTCTTCGACCTGATGCCGTATCGTTTCTCGTTCCTTATGCGAGACCCTGTACGGTGGCTGTCGTTTCGGCGTTGTTGCTTCATCCGTGATGATCCGATGTTTGGCGACAGTCGTCCGGCGCACCTTCGATGACGATGAAAAACAGTCATTATACCTATGTAAAAGATCCAGCAGATGTTCCTTTTCTTTTTCTGGGAGCTCACGATTAACGTCAAATGTTCTTGTGGAGGTTGTCGTTATCTTGCCTGGCAGTGAAGCTTCTAGTGAAAAAGACCCACTGACATCAGCGACGTCCTCAAGGTAGGCGATAGTAGTTTCACGGGAAATATGCTGGTGTTCGGAGCGAAAGTTCGTAAGTAATAACTCAGTTTGTCCGTCGTGGAGATGAACGAGACCCCTGGCTATGCAGATTCCCCGTTCCAGCAGAAGAGAAGAGTTCGCCTCGGCGATTCCTGAAGAGGCAGTCTCGTCGGTTCTTACAGTCACGAGCATGCTGCTACATGGCGGGAGACAAACGTGGTCATCCGTTACTCGGAGTGGAGAACGCCGTAGTGTTGAATTCTCCTCTTCAACGCATCGTGCAGTGGAGAATGTGATCATTTGCCTACGTAGGTCTATGATTGCGCCGTTCTCTCCGAGGAAGTCCATTCCGAGTATAACTTTTCTTGAACACTCCTTGAGAACGACAAAACTGGCGATGAACGTAATTCCTCGTATCTGGATTCTTGCTGTGCACCTGCCGACCGGTGTAATTAAATGACCTCCAGCCGTGCGGATTTGTGGCCCCTCCCAGACAGTCATAACTTTCTTCAGTCGAGCGGCAAGATTCCCACTTAACACGGAATAATCGGCGCCCGTGTCGACTAGCGCAGTCACTTCGTGTCCGTCGATAACCAGGGGGAGGTCGGAGGTAGTTAGTTGATCGTCGCCGTACGGTGTTTTCATGTCGTCGTCTTGTGCGTCTCGCGTCGTTGGAGGGTCTTCTCGGATTCGGTGGCAAGCAACTTCACCTCCCGAAGTCGCCACCTTTAGTTTCTCCGGCGTGGACTTGGCGACCGTGCCCTGGGAGCGTCAGGGGAGGAGCGGCGTCCAGAATACTCGTGACGCCTCGGTGACGGAGACCTAGACTGGCGTCGATCAGCTGAAGCACCAGCCGGTTGGTTGAGGTAGTCCTCGATTTCGGGTGGTCGCTGGTCGTAGCGCGGGCGGGGAGCATCAGGTGAGAAGCCTCGAAGTCCCATTTGGCGGTAAGGGCACTGTCGGTACACGTGCCCTGCTTCGCCACAGTGGTAGCAGAGCGGCCTGTGATCTGATGTGCGCCAAACCTCGGTCTTCCTTGTCGGCGGGGCTGTTCGCTAGGGCGTCGAGTGAACTGCCGTGTCGGCCGCGGATAAGGCGGAGCTTGCCTGGAGAAGTCAATGAGTGGTGCGGAATTCCTCACGGCGGCAGCGTATGACAGAGTGCGCTGTTCCGAGGCTTCCTCCTGTACTGGTGTTATGCCAAGGGCGTTTTGAACTTCTTCCCGGACGATTGCTGACACAGGGGCGACGGTGGGTTGAAGTACCGGCGTCTGTAACTTTTGAAGTTCCTCACGGACGACACCTCGAATGAGCTCACGAAGGACGTCGCTGGTGCTACCGAAAGCCGTTACTAGATGGTCTTGCTAGGCAGTCGGCAACTGGCGTTCGTACAGCCGGGAGCGCATCTGTAGCGTTTTCTCAATTGTAGATGCCTCTGCGACAAACTCAGCCACCGTCGAAGGAGGATTCCTCACGAGGCCGCCGAAAAGGTCTTGCTTGACGCCTTTCATCAGGTGCCGCACCTTCTTTTCTTCGGTCATGATCGGGTTGGCACGACGGAAGAGGCGAATCATCTCTTCTACGTACGCGACGACGCCCTCATTGGGGTGCTGCGTTCTTGCCTGAAGCAACTGCTCAGCCCTCTCCTTGCGCTGTGCGTTGGCGAAGGTCCGCAGAAGCTGGGACTTGAATTCGTCCCATGACGTAAAGCTTGTTTCTCGGTTTTCAAACCAAACGCGGGCTGCGTCCTCAAGCGAGAAGTAAACGTTCCGTAACTTCAACGAATCGTCCCAGACGTTTAGTATCGCTACCCGATCAAAATGCTCGACCCAGTCTTCCGCGTCTTCGTAAAGGTCCCCGTGGAAAGCCTTTGGTGTTCGTGGAACCTGGAAGACTATTTGACTCGGGGCAGCAGGGGAAGACATGATCCCGGTGCCTGAGGTCTCGGTTCTTGCTGGAGCCTTGTCCGAAAGAAGCCCGAACTCCGCTGGTAGGCCTTGCTGTCGTCGGCTTAAGCGAACGTCGGTGCTTAACGACGTGCTTCCTTCGATGTGGGCGTCCCTAGCTGGGCTGGGGTCACGGGTGTTCGAGGATGTACTAGACGTGAGCATGTGGAGGACATTACCCCGCACCTCCACCACTTAATGTCACGACTTTATGTGCAACACAAAAAGAGTTCGGCTTCGTGGAAAAACAAGAACTTTAACTTCTTCACTTCAGTGTCAAACAAGAACTTTAACTTCTTCACTTCAGTGTCAAGTCCTAGCGGAGTAGATAAAAAGAATGTCCCAAAAAACAAAGCTCACAGTCACGCGATGGCACGAGCGCAAGACGCTCGTGCGACCGGCCCGTGCGTCTGGTGTGCGGCAGTGCCCAATGTCACGTGCTTATCTTAATGCGATAGCCTGTGCCATCCGCCGGTGTGTCTAGCGCGTGGCAATATCACTACTTAACCAATTTCCCTATAGTTCTTGAAATGTTTGCAAATGATGATATTTTTTGTGGTTATCTCACCCAACCAGGCAGATATCTGCCGAATATGTTTACTTTCCATTCTTAGACAATTTTTCCCCCTTGATACTAGTGCAGAACTTGCGCGATATCCTCGTTTTCTTACCGTTTTTTTAAGGGAAAGTGCGTGTTACATTATAGCTAAATGTTTCTATAAATAATGTGTACGTCTTATCCACGTTTCTCTCATTGTATACGTCGTCCCACTTTGCATCGGATATTTCTGCATAAACCTTTCTACGGCAGTAGCTGTTACACACTGAATGATGGGCGTACTACGGGTTTTATGCTTCGATGGTGCTGTCTGACAGAAAAAAGTAAATGTCCTCGCGGTCACTTAAATCGCAACACGTTACTCCTGACTATGACGGATTATTAATAAGTCTAATAGTGTTTTTGAAGGTGAAGTTGCACGAGTGGGTACTGTGAAACATCGCAATAACGCATCGAAATGCACACTGTTTGATGTGGTAAGGACAGAATGCCTATGATAAAATCTCCAGTTATTATTACATCATATATTTGGCCAGATATAAAAGTGAGACAGAATTAAAAGTATTTAAGGAACAGGTGTCAACAAACAGAGGTCTTTGGAACACTGATATTCCTGTATTGTAATTCGTTACTGAAACAACTTCAACGTCAGCTGATCTGTGACAAAGCTTTGGCAAGAGCTCGCAATTAAGTTTCTCATTAACACGGATACACACACCTTCACGGCAACACCCGTAACCAGGGTTGTAAAAGTTACTTCAAAAAAGTGAAAGCCGTTTACAAATCCCTGTAACGCCGAATTGGAGCGCAGCTCTTGAGGAGGAGGAGTGAAGGGTACTGAGGGGAGGGCAGACCCCTCCTCCTCCTCCCCTCATTCTTTAATATGCTCCGGGGGCGGTCACGTGACATCGGGGAGGGGGGGTGTCACGTGACTTCGGGGAGGGGGGGTCACGTGACATCGGGGAGGGGGTGTCACGTGACTTCGGGGAGGGGGGTCACGTGACCTCAGGGAGGCGTGACCTGGAGGTCACGTGACCTTGGGTGTCACATGGGGGTCACCTCAAGGTCACGTGACCCCCAAGGCGACCCCCACGTGACCTCAGGGGGTCACGTGACCTTGGGGGTCACGTGATCTGGAGGTTTCACGTGACCTCAGAAGGGTCACGTGACCTGGGGGGTCACGTGGGGGTCACGTGACCTTGAGATGACCTTGGGAGGGGTCACGTGACCTCGGGGGTCACGTGACCTTGGGGAGGAGACCACGTGACCTCGGGGGTCACGTGACCTCAGAGGGGTCACGTGACCTTCAAAGGGTCACGTGGGGTCATCTTGGGGTCACGTGATCTTGAGATGGCCTTGGGAGGGGTCACGTGACCTCGAGGGGTCACGTGAGCTTGGGGGTCACGTGAGCCCAAGATGACCCCACGTGACCCCCAAGGTCACGTGACCTTGAGATGACCTTGGGAGGGGTCACGTGACCTTGGGATGACCTTGGTTACGCCGACGCCGACGCCGACGCCGCTCAAGCCGGGAACGGGCCCCTAAGAGCTGCGCTCTAAAATGTACCTAAGATACAGTTACAGTTACCCATACGAAAATGTACCTAGGTGCGTATCTAGCTACTCGCTTAAAAATGTACCTAGGTACAGGTACAGTTACTTCAAAGGTACTTTTAGAGCGCAGCTCTTAGGGGCCCGTTCCCGGCTTGAGCGGCGTCGCCGTCGGCGTCGGCGTCGGCGTCGGCGTAACCGCAACCCTCGTAACCCTCGTGAGGGTTACGAGGGTTACTTACCCTCGTAACCCTCACGAGGGTTACGAGTGTTTTTACCCTCAGAAGGGTTACCTTCACAAGGGTTACCCTCACGAGGGTTACTTACCCTTGTAACCCTCACGAGGGTTACGAGGGTTAGTAACCCTCGTGAGGGTAACCCTCGTGAAGGTAACCCTTTTGAGGGTTACGAGGGTTAGTAACCCTCGTGAGGGTAACCTTCACGAGGGTTACTAACCCTCGTAACCCTCAAAAGGGTTACGAGGGTTAGGTTACCCTCGTGAGGGTAACTCTCATAACCCTCGTGACCCTCACGAGGGTTACTTACCCTCGTAACCCTCACGCGGGTTACGAGGGTTAGTAACCCTCGTGAGGGTAACCTTCACGAGGGTTACCCTCACGAGGGTCACGAGGGTTATGAGAGTTAACCTCACGAGGGTCACGAGAGTTACCCTCACGAGGGTCATGAGAGTTACCCTCACGAGGGTCACGAGAGTTGCCCTCACAAGGGTTACTAGGGTTAATAGACACCAGCTGAACAACCCAAGCACACAAATGTAAGAAGGACGAGAGTCCTTCTTACATTTGTGTGCTTGGGTTGTTCAGCTGGTGTCTATTAAAGGGACCATGAAATGACTTTTTTACTTTTTCCACATAACTTTTACAATAAACCGTCAATGTTCACTGAATGCCGAACAGGCATCCGTTTTCGTCTCGGTTTATTAACTTCTACACAAAAAATTAATGAAATATCGACTTTTTCTTGACCGCAAAACAAGCCGTGACGTACGATGTTTCCGGAACCGGAAGTTCTCTCTGCAGTAGGAGATGGGAGCGTTAGCGAGTTGGGGTGCGCCGGTGGGTTTTACTGCGCCGATGTCACCGACGTATTTTCTGAATCGGCGCCTCTCATCGCCGCATCGCAGCTGAACGAAATTCAATGAGATACGTTGCGCTACAGCGACAGCATGGGACTAGTCCCATACGCCGGTATGCCTGTTGGGAAGTGCAGATGGGAACAATTTGCCGCGGCGTTTTTCGCGGTCTCGGAGATGCAGGAGCGAGCCGACGTTAAAAAAGATACGTTTGAACTGTCAGCAAGAGCCACGTAAATACCTGGGGTGTTATGTTGCGCTTTTTGCACTCCCAGGAGACTAGGGAGAAGGAAGTGACGTCAACGACTAGAGCAAACGCAGATTGGATGTTGACAGAAGAAAACAAAATCAACATCCAATCTGCATTTGCTGCGTTGTTGACGTCACTTCCTTCTCCCTAGTCTCCTGGGAGCGCAAAAAGCGCAACATAGCCCCCCTGTCCACACTCGGAGCGGACGCGCGCGTTTGATGAAGTGCTGTATTCGCACTGTTGGTAAGCGCTTCGGGACCGATCTTTTACAATTTCAACTCGATACTGACGCGACACTCGGCAAAGAAAGGTTGGACCGGTATTGCACGTATACCTCCCACGAACTGTTACAGCTCGACAGTGACGTGCAGTCTGTCAGAATAAAAATGGCATACCAATAACAAAGTGTACATACCGTGCTACGAAGGTAATCCATACAGCGTTTATTTCAGCTCTATATCACACAAAACAAGGAGAGGATCGACGAGGGTCCCTTTTCGACGAGTGTTCGTCAACACTGCCTCGGAAAACAAGGGGAAGAGATTGACCTCACCTCTTAACCTAAAATTGAGGTCAGCGATCAAACTATAATACGGAAGGGTCCACAAGGGTAGCGCGGGCATATTCCATTCAGTACGCCAGCCGGTCGTAGGCAGACGGTCTTGCGACGAAGCAACGCTGCGCCGAGTCGGAGTGCCTGCTAGGCCTATATTCTGAGAGTTTCGTCGGAGCGGGATTCGCGGCTGTTGTCGCTCTTCTCGGGTGTTTGTGGATCCAGCGTTCTTGTTCGTCGTGGTTTGTTTTAAGTACATTTCTTTCTTGCTGCTTGAAGTCGGCGCGCGCGAGATGAACACGTAGAAAAATAAACTTTCAGTCAGTCAGAGTTTTCAGAGGAAGGAAACCAAAGGAAATCTTAACTTGGCCCTGCCCTACTGCGCACGCGCAGTAGTTGCTTCGTTTACCACACGATAGATGGCGCTTGGCTCTCAGCATTATCAAATTTGGCAATTTTCGCCACACATCTCTAATTATGCTACAAAATGTGGATCTGAATATTATTTAACAAAACTTTTAGGAAACATTCGCCGGCTATTTATTGTTTACGATCGCGGTGCTGGTGAGGTAGGCTCTTACCCAATAGGCGATGTGGATTCGGCTGACGTGCACCGATTCTGCGTATGCATCGTAGTGAAAAGGCAGAGCTTTCGAAGGAAAGAAGTCGCAAAAGAGTCCAGTTTTCTTTTAAAAGTTCTATAGCAAATAATTTTTTTGGCTCCCCAGTCTTGTGTTTTTGTGTTCCTTTTCACACCTTTTACGACGTGCGGTGGATGAAATTCGATTTTAAAATCATTTCATGGTCCCTTTAAGTATGTGTAACCAACGTGCTCAACTCTTTCCGGTGGTTACTAGGGTTACCCTCACGAGGGTCACGATGGTTACCCAGGTCAAGTGACCCCCCCTGGGGTCACGTGACCTGGGGATACCCCCCGAGGTCACGTGACCCCCCGTTGACGTCATAGCCACTGATGACGTCATCAGTGACGTCACTGATGACGTCACCGGCATCCGCATCGTCATCGTCACTGATGACGTCATCAGTGACATCACTAATGACGTCACCGGCATCCGCATCGTCATCATCATCACTGATGGCGTCATCAGTGACGCTACTGATGACGTCATCGGTATCGTCACGTGACCCCCCGACGTCACGTGACGCCCCAAGGTCACGTGACTCCCACAAGGTCACGTGACCCCCAAGGTCACGTGACCCCCCGCCCCCCGAGGTCACTTGACCCCCCCCCCAGTACCCTTCCCTCCTCCTCCTCAAGAGCTGCGCTCTAATTCGGCGTTACAGGGAGTTGTAAACGGCTTTCATTTTTTATTTTCACATCAAGTATTTTTCTCAAATTTATCACATTATTATTGGAATTAAGTCCTTTGTATACTGGGATGTACACAAAAAAAAGTTTGATAAACGTGCTTTATTGGTGTCAATGGGAGAAATAAGGCAAAACGCTCACCAGAGCATTCGAAGACTTTGTCTTTTTCACATGGGTGCTCGATTTGACCTCAGAATCAGGACTTCTTCGAAATGTTCATCCGACATCTTCAATCGCAGTTTGGTAGCAATTGTTCCTCCTATGCTAAAAACGTGCTCTACCGCCGCACTGCTTAAGCCCTGTGTCGAATTTTAAGAACACGCTTTTCAGTCTTGGGTTGCCAAAGGCATGGTAGCGCTTTTTTGGACGAGGACAAAAGAAAGAAAGACAAGACAGACACGAGCGCTGTGTCTGTCTTGTCTTTCTTTCTTTTGTCCTCGTCCAAAAAAGCGCTACCATGCCTTTGGCAACCCAAGACCAATACCAACTAGCCCAACATACAGCTTTGATACGCTTTCAGCAGCGGCATGTGCTTGAAGCAGTCCAGACTTCTTGTCCGAGCAAGTTTGGTGTACTGTACAGTCGGCGAGAAACAGACACCGGAGCAGCCTCCAACTCGGTAGAAGTTGGCAAATGGCAAAACAGGAGGGCCCGGGGGGCCAATAAGGTCACTGGAGCGAGGCACGTAACGGCGCTGCACAGACGTCCACATCGGAGTTGAGTCCTCGTATGCCTTACTCTCACGCTCCAATTGGCTCACCGAGGACACAGCTTCCATTGTTTACGACGCCCCGCTCAAACTCGCTTGTTGACGTGGCTTGCCCTTCAGCGCCAGCACTGGCATCGAAGCCATCGGCGGGCCCTGAAGACGTCGGCCGCACGGAGAAACGAAGAATCGAGTGCATACGCACCTAACCTTCGCAACGCAACGATGCGCGAAAGGCTTCAAGCTTTCACGTTTTTTCTTTCGTTTTTAGGAAGGAAGATAATATTTTAACGCGAGCGCGTTTAGGAGCTCGTGTCTCAGAAAATCCGTCGGATGTCGGTGGCGTCGGTGGCGTGACGGGAAATTTCTGAATGGTCGATAGGGTCGTGACGCCACAGCCACATGACTTCGCGCGGGAATTTCAATCAACCCACAACGCTCATGTGAAACGTGACGTCACGCGTGGAATGAGGGTGGTTAAAGACATACGAATTAATGGTCGCAGCATGTTTCAAATGATCCCACTTAATAAACTAATTCATTTGCCTTCAAGAAAAATTTGAAAAATTTACGGAGGATCGCACCCACGACCCTTCGGTTGCGAGCCAGACATGATACCGACTAGGCAACGGAGGGCTTGGGAATGGCACTGCGATCCTGCCGTCATTAGAGTGCCTCGATGTCTGTCTGCGTCAGGGTAAAGGCATTATCGCATCGAGTGTTGTTAGCACGTGCCCAGCAAACACGTGAATAAACCTTGCGGGGTAAAATGGCATCAAAGCACTGGCAAAAGCTCCTCGATCACGCCGGGAGTGTTGTATCATAAGAACTAGGTCGTTGTGAGACTCAAGAGCATGAGCAGCGATTGAGAAGGCCATGCGAACGGGGCCCGATAACCCTATCCATTTCAACTCTTAAAGGCGAAGGTGAAACGTCCTCTCAGTTTTTATTTTCTTCACAAATATTTTCGGTTTTATAAACTGCAAATTTTGAGTTTGATTTATTGAGTGGAAACACTACGTGATGTTAAATTGCTTTACGTCTGTAATTATAATTTATTTTCAGTTATATGTTATTTTGTATTTCCTACGATTTTGGCGAAGTGAATAGAAAAGTACCTGTAAAAAAGTGAAAGCCGTTTACAAATCCCTGTAACGCCGAATTGGAGCGCAGCTCTTGAGGAGGAGGAGTGAAGGGTACTGAGGGGAGGGCAGACCCCTCCTCCTCCTCCTCCTCCTCCCCTCATTCTTTAATATGCTCCGGGGGGGTCACGTGACATCGGGGAGGGGGGTGTGACGTGACTTCGGGGAGGGGGGTCACGTGACCTCAGGGAGGCGTGACCTGGGGGTCACGTGACCTTGGATGTCACATGGGGGTCACCTCAAGGTCACGTGACCCCCAAGGTGACCCCCACGTGACCTCAGGGGGTCACGTGACCTTGGGGGTCACGTGACCTTGGGGGTCACGTGATCTGGAGGTTTCACATGACCTCGGGGGGTCACGTGACCTCAGAGGGGTCACGTGACCTGGGGGGTCGAGTGACCTTGAGATGACCTTGGGAGTGGTCACGTGACCTTGGGGGTCACGTGACCTCGGGAGTCACGTGACCTTGGGGAGGAGACCACGTGACCTCGGGGGTCACGTGACCTCAGAGGGGTCACGTGACTTGGGGGTCACGTGACCTTCAAAGGGTCACGTGGGGTCATCTTGGGGTCACGTGACCTTGAGATGACATTGGAAGGGGTCACGTGAGCTTGGGGGTCACGTGAGCCCAAGATGACCCCACGTGACCCCCAAGGTCACGTGACTTTGGGGGTCACGTGACCTTTAGGGGTCACGTGGGGTCACGTGACCTTGAGATGACCTTGGAAGGGGTCACGTGACCTTGGGGTTCACGTGACCTTGGGATGACCTTGGTTACGCCGACGCCGACGCCAACGCCGACGGCGACGGCGACGCCGACGGCGACGCCGACGCCGCTCAAGCCGGGAACGGGCCCCTAAGAGCTGCGCTCTAAAAGTAACTTCACATAGTTACAAGTTACTGGAAAATGTACCTAAGATACAGATGCAGATACTGAAAAATGAAAGTACCTAGGTTTGTACCTCAGGTACAACAAAAGTACCTAGATACCGATTTACAGTTACTTGTACCTAGGTACTTTACAACCCTGCCCGTAACGGTTCACAGCAAATGTGGAAAAGCATGGTAACTGAAAACAATCACTATCCTTTAGCCATAATTCAGATATCATAAGGACATAAAAAAAACGCCAAAAATATCAAGTAGAATCTGGGGCTCATCGATTTTATTGTTTCGAAACTGCACGCCTATGTGAAAACATTTCAGTACTCCATATTTCATGAGGTAACAGATAGCGCTCATAAGTGGCCATAACAAATAATATTGCACACTATCACATGCAAGAGACGACTATCAGCCTGCCACAAACTTCGCTAGGTCATGTGCATAACTGATAGCGTGTGCGGGGTCATCTTGATTTGTACGGATGAGGACGCTACCGTTTGCATATCAGGTAAACCGATAGCCGTTATTCCGAGCCCATTCTTTCCCGGTCCAGAGGAGAGACCTTGTCCGGCGAGTTAGGTTTTCATATATGTTTGTGTTCCTGTTGCAAACTTTTAGCAGGGTCCTCTTTTTCAACTACTTGTCCCTTATTGTTTGGCTTCCGGATCGCAGAATCCTAGCTGGTACCTTATCTGGTTTCGATGGGAGCCTATGGCGAGTTTCGGTTATGTGAATTAACTGATCTCGGTTATGTGAATTAATTCAGCAACTTCGCAAATCATGTTCTCACGCTCACTGAACGGTATACTCTGATTATCTAGATTCCTTTTCCTGCTGTCTAGAGCAGGCAATACTATCTAAAGTACTGCTCTCTAAAGCAGACAACACATACTCACAAGCGATTATTTAAATTTACACCGTACACTGGTAACACGATTCAATTTTCACCAAAACACCGAACAGATACCACACACCTTTACGCTAAAATTATTTTCTTGGCGATACCACGCGGCAAAATAAACGCAAGAATCTACACCGTTTCGCGCACGAACGTGGAGAACCTATGGGGCAGTCATGTTTCCATCCACGTTTCGATGATGATAATATTGCGACAGTACCGCAACATCTAGGTCGATCTCGAGGCCAATAAAAAAAATCAGTGGGTTCCTCCGGCACGAACTTCTTGACTTTGAAATTATTTCGACGTACGCGGAGTCAGATTCAAAGCGAAAGGCAATGAAGGGAGCTCAAGGCGGAGTTTCTATATATGCATATCTCGCATTGTGTTTTTTTTTTTAATTTATTTATACTTGGCTTCGCTACCAAAGTAACAAACAGCAGAAGGGGGAATGAGGGCTATTAAACATTTGTTCTCATTTAATAACCAATCTCGCTTAAATACAGTGTTCAGGTTGTTCCTCTTAACCTAATGAAATCACATTTATTTGTCGTGACACAGTCTTACATGGCAACAGGGGACTTGGACAAAACTTTGCTTGAGCAGCAGCTTAACGAATGGATCCCAGTCCCCGCGCAGTTCGTGACAGATGGTGGAAAGAAGTTACAAATAATACATTGATAATATTCTAACACACAGATATCAAATATAAGGAATAATTTAAGCACAAACGTACCCGAAAACACGAGACAACTAAGTGCACGAAAATATAGCATATCAGATAACACACCAAAATCACCCAACAACAACATCAGCAGTATTCAATGGTCAAAGGGACAAAATCGAACGTATAAAAACTTTGTTTGACTGTGTTTCTACGTTTATTCACTTTCTGTACAAACTACTTAGCATGGTGGACAAATTGAAATGAAGCGCCTCGTCAACGTGGTTAGTACGCGATGGACGAACGGTTAGCTAATTGAATGAATTGAACATTGCTATGCTGTAGAGCCCCACGCTAGCTATATTATTAAAAGTTTTAACGCCTATGTTTGTTGAATTGCTTTTATCTTTAGGAATTTCAAATAACGACGCAGTGAGATAAAGAAATGAAACACAGAAAATAGCAGGTACTGCTCTTCCTTGTAAGAGGTGCAAGATTTTAAGGTTTATTTTGGTTGTGGCGCCCCCAATCGAGGTTTCAGTAATTTAGAGGGGAAGAAACTATTGAATTATAAATAGTTCATTTAATACGAGTAGGAAGTATATAGCTTTAAATTTTGTTATTAGCCCGACGCTTTTAAATAATTTTGCTTGACCATGACCTATACGAGCATTCCAGATCATATCGTCGGAACGCTACACACCTAGTATATTAATACAGTTAACGAATTCAATGGGTTTATTATTGATTGTAAGATAAAAGTGGCATATTAAACCTTTAATTTCTAGGTTGAAACAAAATAGCTTTCGCATGTTTACCTCTTAATTTTAATTTGTAGTTTAGTGTACAGGGGGTAATCTCCTTTAGAATGCCGATTTTTAATTTGCAATTAAAATTAAAATATGTCTTCTCGCACAAAAGGTATCGAAAAGTGTATGATCCTAATTAAATAGTTTTTTACGGGTCGTTTGGACAATCTCTCCCTAAATATATTTACTTATCATTACATACATTCCTTTTCAAGGGTCCACTATATGTCCTAAAGCCTATAGAATGTTTATAAAGCTTTGAAATTACTAAAATATATCACAGTTGAAAAAAGAAAACAAATGAGGTAATATTTGCAATAAGTTGTGTTGAATTAGTTTGTATTTATTGAATTTAGAGCTATACACTCCGTGCGGGAACTATAGGGGGCGCTTTGAAAAACGCGCGCAGCGCCGCTAGCGGAGGAGCTGGCGTTCAACTGTGAGGCGCGTTCAGCAGCCTGCGGCGCCTTTTCGCATGCCAAACTGTGGCGGCGGAAGCGCGCGCGGACGAAACTTTTGCTTTTTGAGCCGATAAGTTGAGGGTGACGTTGCACGAGTGCTGGGGAAGAAGGGCATTTAGCTGTTCTCCACTTCTTACATATTGAGTTTGAGTCGTTATTAGGCGTAATTTCTTTAGTTGCGGTCGAAAGAGGAGTTGGAGCAATTTTCCGAAAAACAAGACGGCCGCCTCCATAATTGCTCTGAGTGGGAAATTTATTTCGCTCGTCGCTGTAAACCTAAGACTGCTGGAACGATGATATTTGGAGGCGAGTGAGATGGTCACTAAGTTTGTGCACGAAGAGTGCCAAGTTTTTTTAGTACAGCAGGTGTGAAAGTTATGCTTCTAACGAATAACGGAATAAAGCTGTACGGGATATCCAATATTAAACCCAAAATGTTGTGTTATAGCGGGCTGTGCAAAGTGCAGATTTGGGCACACAGGTGCTTGGACTTGACAGTAACATGACGCACCACTTTTTATACAAAAAAAAAAGGTGGCATAGGGAAACCAGGTGAAAATTTGGTTTGGGCGGTGTAACTCAATGGGAACCGGTTTTGACCATGAAAAGGCTGTCAAGAGAATACCACTGGTCGGGGGAGGTGGAGACTTTACAGGTAAAAAAGGACTAGTAGACTGTACTCCCAGTTGAAACAACGTTACGAAAGGTGGTTCCAAAGCCGAGAAAACAAAGTTGTCGGCCAACACACGGTTTGGCCGCCAAGGGCTTTTGCGGTCAGCTGTTGTGTAATAACCTGTTGTGCGAGGTGCTGATTTTCGGCGCACAGGTGCTTTGACATGACTGTACCTTGGCACAACACTTATTATAACAGAAAGAGTTGGTATAGCGAAACCAGGTGGAAGTTTAGTTTGGGCGGCGTAACTAAATGGGAACTGGCTTTGACCGTCAAAGGCTGTCAGATAATAGCACTCATCGTGGGAGGTGCACACTTTACAGGTAGGAAGGGACCAGTGGACGGTACCTCCAGTTCGAGCCACTTTGCGATAGGTGGCTCTAAGCCGAGAAAAAGAATTGTCTACAGAACTCGGGGTGTCAGCGGCTCCACATCCAAAAGGAGGCTGATCAAGAAGGAAAGCATATCACATAAACTTCCATACTCAAACGTCGATTCTCCAGTGATTCCGAGTTTCATTGTTGTTTTCTTTTTCTTTAGATTCATATTTGTCACTTTTTTTACCGTTCGAATCTTTCTTCATGAAGTACAGATTGCGTGCCATACTTGTCCGGAAATATCATCGACACGTACGATGGGGACGAAACTTCTTTGGAGGGCATTCCTCCAACGAAATTGGCACTGCATACCCACGAGTGTGGGATGGTATTTCCGTTCGTCCCATCGGCGCTGACACATGTAGGCGTTACTGGTACGAAAACAAACGCAGTGCGCAAAGCGGCAGAGTAGAATATGTCAGCCGTACCGACATAGTGGCAGTCATGATCGGGAGACCAAATTTCCCGCGTCGTACGGCACGGCTCCATCGTTGTCGCTGACCCACAAAACATCGGCGAGGTGAAAAACTGTGAAACTTTGTCACGACGAGATACGACGCATAACTATTGAAGCACTTAATGACGCAGCACAGGCAGCACTTCAGGCTGTGAACCCAGCGCAACCGCACCATTCCGACTTCAATGCGTACCAACGTACGCGGCGTGGTTTCGGTTTCGTTTTCTCTGGGGTTCTCACTACCTACCTTCGGTACCGGCCGCGCGGCGGCGCGCCGGTCGCGTCGCACGGAGTGTATAAAAGATTAAGACGCAGTTCACTTTTTTTTTCTTTCAGAAACCAAAAGGTTTTTTGAAATACAGTCGGGGAAGCACTCTCGAAAACCCTCTCAAGCAACGACACTTATCCAAAAATGCAAAGACGAGAAAATCACCTAAATGCTGTTCTATGCTAGAAATTTAGCCGCTTAAGTATATTTTTTTTAGGATAGAAAAAAACTGATTTGAACAATTATATTTGGTGGGAGATACTCCGAACTAAAGATGTTGAAACGTTTCCCTTTTTTTTTCAAAATTAACGATTTTGTAATATTTCACTACTTCAAGAACCGTATTAAAGGGATACTTCAACGAAATTTGAAATATTCCCGTCGCGTTCAAAAATAGGTTGAATATGATCCACAATATCCGTAAATGACAATCGCACGTTTGTATTTTGATCCTGGTGGCTGTATTTTTCGTTATAAACGGCCCACTCTGGCAAGCGCTCGGAGAAGGCCCAGCTTAGAGCACGTGACATCCAACGCAATCGTGACGTAGGTCGTCTCAAGACGAGCAAAGCTACGGCGAGGCTGACGTAGAGAGGTTGGCCTAGTCGTTCCAGCCACCGAAGCGGCTGCTTTTGTACGAATTTTGAGTGACGGGTTAATCTTCTATAATCTTCTAGGGGGACAATAGCGACTTCTGCGACACACAAAAGGGATTCTCGGGAAGAGGGGAGTTCCTCCTTGCCCCCTTCTCTCGTCGTGGCCGAAGACGAGACAACCTCCGTCACTAGCTGTCAAGGTTCCTAGACGAGCATTAGAAACGAGGCGTTAGCGACATCCACCAGGTGCTCTTTGCTAATCGTTTAATTCGTTTTAAAATTCCTTTTTGAGACTTTTTTAACAAGATATTGGTATGTTCCATGTGATACTGCTCTTTTGAACACATATGGGCCAAAAAAATGAGCACCGAAATTTCGTTGTAGTATCCCTTTAAAGGTCATGCCTTGTCATGCTTGTACTTCTTGATTCAAAATTCGTGCTTCGTCGCTGTATTCGGCTAAAGTTGCAATCTCAATTCTACGGAGCAATATTGAGATGTCTCGTGGAGCAGGCGGCCGAATGTGCTAGCGTGAACCGCAGATCGGTGCACGGGGAACGAAAGATTTCCCGGCGAAACCCGGGGATTATCGGTTGAAACCCCACCCCTGCTTGTTTCGATCTGGATGAGCTTCTTACCGGTGTGCGGTAGTGTATCACTACTGCAGTGTTGCTCGTGAAACACCCCCAAGCCAGGAGGTCGTACTGCAATAGCAAAATTACTCATCTAGAGTGGGTAACAATGTGCCATATTCTGGCAACCTAAGCTCCTCCTCTCTGAACAACTAACTCGTAATTTTTTTAGATGTTTAGAACTTGCAACGTCCTGCTTTTCTCAAGCTGGCCCGTACATATGGCTGAATAAAACTTCGTCCCAAGAGAATGTACCACATGTTCCGTTGGAATCATCGGTTGAAAACTTTCCTTGATTACGGAAGCTGCATTGAGACAGATCTGCGGCAATCAACATAAAAGTAACTTGAGATATCGATCACTTAATATGTCTCCAACGGATGCCCTGCTTTTTTTTCTATTTTTTTTTTTGTGGGGAGGGGGGAAGGGGGCGAAAGTACAAGTAGAAAAATAACAAAAGTCGCAGGAGGTGAGTGAATCTCGTAGTTGCAAAGAAATGCTCGTCGTCCAACTAAGACACGTACGCGTTCACTCACAAACACAACCTTAAACTGAAATCACGAAAAGAAAAAAAATTTCCTAACGCGCAAGCGAAAGAGAGAAAAGAAATCGTCATTAACACATTTAGCTTTTTGGTCTCAGTCTCGAGCTGCCGTAAGCGCACCTGCGGGGCTTGTCGCTGTTGCGGAGAGAGCGTGAGGATCGAGACCACGTGGACGTTCCTCACGGAGTGTAACAAAACCCAGCACTGCGCCCAACACCGCGCCGCGGTTGCAGGCTCGCTTCTGATTGAGAACAGGCGCAGTCGGGAGACGGGAGTGAGCGAGAAAGCGACGCCAGCGGCTCCTGCCGGTCGCTTTGTGCACTGGAGGGTCGGGTCAAACCCGGCAACCTCGGAAACTAAGTTGTGTGCCTCACGGCTCTCGCGAAGGGCGGGAGGAATATGGGGCCGGGTGTGCCGCCCACGGCTCCAATCAGACTTGTGCGTCGTGACGTTATTTTAACTGGTAATGAAATATCAAATTCGTTACGTATTGCGAACAAGAATACGTAACCGATTCTAGTACCTTTATGACCCGAAAATTAAGAAAGGTATTTAGGTCGCTTTTTTTTTTTCGAATTCATTTAACACGAATTTCGCGTTCATTCTACATTGTGCTGTATTTCTGTCGAAATCCGGAAGCATCAAAGAAGAAAAGCGTAAATTCCTACTAATTATTTCTACCAGTTGCACACTATGGATGTTTTCTATCTCCTATCGTTTTCAGTCACGTGAGTTTCGTATTTGGTATGCGGGACGATATAGTAACGAGACATTTCAATCTGGAGTATGAGAGAGAATATAGGCGAGGGCAAAACAAGAATGCGTGTCAGTCACTCATTTTTTTGTGAACACCTTCCAACAGCGTAGAGAGATACAAACGATATTTTAACGCATACCAGAAAGAAACGACATTCAAGACGGCGGCACCCTTGTGGAAAAGGTGTATACATCCTTTCGTACAGTCATCTAGAAGCTCGCGCTAGTGACGCTGACAGCGTTGAACACCATGTGTGAATTGTAGAAACCTGGAAACAAACGTAATAAAAGAGGTCAGTTCGCTCGACCACGAGGCAATTTCTTTTGCATTTTTACCTCATATTTGGTATTTTTTTGTGATTTAGAGAGCCACCCGATACTTGCAACAAAGGAAAAACAATAAGAAACGCAACGCGTTACTTTCACGACATGTACCTTGTGAGTTTAGTTTACGCTTAACGTTCTCGATTTCTACTTTAACGGGTTACGAGGGGCGGTCTCACGTTTTCAGTAGCCCACATGTCCGAGTGAAGTGTACGCTATTTCCGGTATTAGACTGGAGAAAATTCTGCAGTGCGGGCCGAAAAAGCCGCTATAATTATCCCTATGAGCGTGGTTATATCAAACTCTTGATGTGAGCTCTGTGCACACTAGTCCGTAAAATATTTTTATGCATTTTGTATACCGAAAGGCTGGTCTTGCTTCCGTCCATAGCGCGTGGCGTAAGTGTCTATGCGTATCTTCGACGACACTTCTGAAAGCTGGAAATGTTTAATGTATAGAAAACACGAAAACTATGCATTATCAGGTATTTGTAATCATTTTTATTAAATCTGAGTCATTCAACGTTCTATCACGTTCAGAAATATTGCTTTACCTTATGGAAGCTGACATTATCACATATTTATCATCATCGAAACAATGACAAAACTATAGCATGCGGCATATTTAGAAACGTGGAAAGCTACTCCTGAAAAGCCTTTCACTCATTCCACTTCAGCAGTGCGAACGCTGAAGAGGATGTGAGTCCCTCCTCGCCGCCTCTCAAGTGTTTTGCTCTGCTGAACTAAAAAGCATTTAAAAAAGAAAAGGGCTTTGTGGGAGAGGCCTCTCCTGGTTTTGTAACGTGCAAGAGACTAGAGTATTGCGAACCTCATCAGGATCTCTTATCACAAAACTCGTCAGTGTCCGAAAATCAGCCAGCTTCGCAAAGCTCATAAAGGCCCCAAAGTCGCCACCTGCACTTATGGGATTCGAGGGCATGCTTGGCAGTTAGTAAAGTCTTATCTGGGGCATCGAATGCAGTTAGTTTATATTGGTGAATATTTGTCAAGTTTTAAGCGTATTCTTAGTAGTGTTCCGCTGGGAAGTATATTAGGTCCTTTTCTTTTCAATATTTACGTTAATAATGTTCTTAATATTAACTCTGATGCAACATTATTCAACTATGCCGCCGACACACGTTTTCGTTTTTCAAATGAAAATGTCGATGTGCTTTTTGACATGGCAAATCAGGCGTAATCGGCAGTAGCAATTTGGAGTCGTATTAATTCACTACAAATCGACGTCGAAAAGCAGACGGAGTGTTTCTTGGCCCAGAACATAAACTAATAACAATTACAAGAGATATCGTTTTGAACTCATCCAAAATAGAGTTTGCAAATTCATTGAAGCTCTGAAGTACCCCTTTTACCAAAAATACGTCATTGGATAGTCATGTGAACTGCCTTACTTCTAAGTTGTCAAAAGTAGTAGGTGTGATAAATCACCAACGGTACATGTTACCAGCAAAGGTGAAAGTATTTATATACAATTCGTGATTTTACTCCCACCTAAATTATTGTAATTTAGTCTGGGGTCGTCGACGTCAACGTCGACGAATCTAGAAAAAATATACTTGTTGCTAAAAAAAGGGTTAAAGGGCTACTCCACCGATTTTTTCATTGTCTCCGATTTGCTTGAAATTTTGCTAAACTAACCAACAAACATCGCGAAAGTAGTATCCCAAATATTAGGTCAAAATATTGTTTTTTCGCGAAGTTATTGAATTTACAGTTTTGGTCCTCACCGTGTTTTTCAAGCTCGAAGTCTCTACTGGCAACAATAAAAAAGTGACGTCAGTGGAAGGCGGGGGTTCACTCTTTGGGCTGTAGATTTCGTTTTAAACTGATTCGAAGCAGTTTCATGGTGTCAAATGAATGCTTGGAAAGCTCGCTGCAGTACCCGCGCTCCAGCACGGAACAGATGATTGGCATATTCTATTTTTTGGCTGCTTGCTCGACTGGCAAGCCTGCCTGCCGCTGACGTCATGGCCCTGAAAAGCGCGCGTATACTTGAATGTTGGTTTTTGCATCATTTTCATTTGCCGATTTCGCAATAACTATTATGAATTTCGCGATTCTAAATAGCATACCGGAGAGAGTAAAGGCCGGGGAGTCAGAAAATATAGTTAGTTGAGGTAGCTCAAAAAATCGGTGGAGTACCCCTTTAAGGTCTATAAAAGACGTTCCATTTGACTTCAACACAGCTATTTTATTTAAGAAGTTTCGCGATATCAATAGACATGCTCTTTTTAGCTATGGACTTGTCACTAGTCTAAAACTAGAACAAATTAGGGGTACAAACATTTGATAAACCTTGGACAGCTCTATTCAAATATTCACCCATATTCTACCCGTCGTTCGGAATGTTGGTAGGTAGTCACTGCAAGAACGAACTATGGCACACAAATGCTTAGACATGCTATCCCAAAAATAGTTAACCTACTGAAAGATGAAGGATTGGAATTCAGTACATTGTCCCTTAGAGAAATTCAACTAGTCTTCTGCTTCTTGTTCCTGTACGGCAGTTTCTTATGTCAATTCAGTTAAATACCTGGGAGTTTATTTTGACAGCGACCTTGCTTGGAACACCCACCTGTCCTATATTTGTAGCAAACTCAGAAGTACTGCCTGGCTTTTGTACACCGTTAGACATCTTGCTCCGATCGGTGTGCGCAGAGCTATTGCCAGCAGTCTTGCTTACGGAGTTTTAAGATGTGGAATCACTATTCTTTCCAATTGCTCCATAAGATGGCAAATACGCATCGATAATATTCTGCAGAACTTACTGAAGAGCGTGGCGTATGACTGTGATATGACAGAATGCGGAAGTATCTTTGAGTATCTTGGTTTACCTTCCTTCCAAAAGTGGTTTGTGAATTCAGTAATTTTGCGCCACTTTTGGATGGATGATTTAAAAAAAAAAAAACTTACATGTCCCCCCGAGTTCTAAAAAATAGTCCTCGCTATGTTGTACCTCGTTCTTATACTCGCTACGGACAAGCTACTCGTGATATTTATGTCCCGAAAATATTTAATTCGCTTCCTGATGACATATTTACGCTTACCTAAAAAAAAGCAACTAAAAAAAATTCTAATTGATTGGACTCTACCTTAAGTACTCGTTAATGTTTCCTTACATTTTTCTCTTTTTTTTTTGACAACTTTGTCGGAACCTTTTTATTTCACCTGTATATATTTCTATTGTGTTTCCACCGGTTCACTGCGATTGACTATCTCCGTCAGTGGCATCTTTATATATCTATATGTGTGCTTTGTGTGTGTCTCTACATGTACTATCGGGGAAAAATGAAATGCGAACAGAGGAGCGCGTGGCTCGCGGTACAGGCTGCGCCGCCTGGAAGTGAACCTAGGGGCGAGGGTGCGTGGCCTACTTCGATGTGTTCACGCCCCTCGATTGGCGCTCCCCCAGCTTCGGCAGTGCGCCTCTCAGTGCGCTGAAAGCTGTCACCGCTATCTTTGCCTGCTCGGCGAGTGCGGCGAGCTTCTTTGCACCGCACGCGCTGAGCCAGCAAAGATAGCGGTGACGCTTGCAGCGTACTGAGAGGCGAACTGCCGAAGCTAGGAGAGCGCAGAGGGAGGGGCGTGAACACGTCAGAGTAGGCCGCGCACCCTCGCTCCTGGGCTCACTTCCAGGCGGCGCAGCCTGTACCGCGAGCCACGCGCTCCTCTGTTCGCATTTCATTTTTCCCCGATAGTACCTGTGTATATGTCTATAATGTTTCTACCGGTCTACTGTGATTTACTCTCTCTATCCGTGCCATGTACAAAGTGACTGACTACCCACCCCTCCCCTCCCCCACCCCGGACAACTATGACTGTTTATCGGTGTTTGTTAACAAGATGTATATAATCGCTTACTACCTCTTTTGGGCTATGTCCCACAAGCCTACTTTGGCTTTGACGGGTCCGAAAATATCGAAAACAAACATGAAAGTGGAATAAATGTTATTATTATTATTATCATTATATTATTGATATTATTATTATATTGTTATTATTATTATCATAATTACATTATTGATATTATTATTATATTATTATTATTATTATTATTATTATTATTATAACTAAAATCAGTAACTAAAATCGATGTCTCGTTTAAGAACTCAGAAAGTCTGGCTCTTAAGATTTCTAACTTCAGCCATGAAATATTGTTGCTAGCAGTTTACAGACCTCCTTCCTCAAACTGTAATAGCTTCTTAGATGAGCTGAGAGAACACTTGCGGGGACTAACTAATGAAGTAAATGTGTGGTTAGTAGGTGATATCAATATTGACACGCTTAAGGGTTCCAAATCACACGTCTGCGAATATTTATCTCTTCTTTCGGATCATGGTATAACATCCACCATTCAAAGCCCAACGCGAGAGGAAGTGCTAAATGGGAATCTTGTTTCTGCATGCCTTGACCATAATAATGTCCGCGCTTCTGATGCTTCCATTCAGTCCGCCGTAATTCTTCAAAAACTAGCCGACCACTACTTTGTGGCTTGTCAGTGTATCTTTACTAAGGCAGTTCCTGTGACTGAGGCAAGGTACCGCTTTGAGAAGCTTGACTTGAAAATGTTCGATCGGCTCATTGCCGGTTATGACTGGGCAGCTTTGTTGTCATCTGTCAACGGCGAAAATTTATATACAAATTTTACCAGTGTTATACAAAAATTTCAAGGCCAATCAAAGAAGGTTGTGCATGTCAAGAAACGCAGGCCCACACTGCCCTGGATGACTTCTGAAATACTTGAGGCCATAGGACTCAAAGAGCAACTGTGGAGAAAGAGTCGGCGTTCTCCCAACAATGCCGCTTTCAAGCTGGATTGTAAGATCCACAGGAACCCTGTAAACGCTCTCATTCGTTCAGCGAAGCGGTCCTACTTTGCTAAAAAGATCTCTGACGCTGGTTCTGATGTCAGGAAAACTTGGTCCATTATCAATGAATTTCGTGGCTGCCTGAAAACGAACGTAGCCGATAGTCTAGTTAAACATTTCGGCACTGATCTCACTCTTACTGTGAACAAGTTCAATCGCTCCTTTGCAGGCGCAGGCGTTGTCGCATCTCACTGTGCTGGGGATCGATTGCCCGCAGCCTCGTCAATCACGGAATCTGCATTTCTTCCTTCTTTAACGGAGCCAGACTTGCGTTCTTATCTTTTTGGGTTTAAACGTTTCCGGTCGGCCGGTGTGGATGGCATTGCAGTAGGTGACCTATGCCGGAATTATGACTCGTTAAAAGACGTACTTCTCGTTCAGATAAATAACATTCTGGATTCTGGCATTGTCTACAACGAATTAAAGCAAGCCCTGGTAGTTCCGCTTTTTAAGGGTGGTGTACGAAACGAGATTTCCTCTTAAGGCCTATCTCTATACTGTCTTGTATTTCACAGATTCTGGAGAAACATCTTTTTGTCGTTATGTCAAGTTTTCTTGAGAAACACGCAGTAATATCGCCAAACCAATACGGTTTTGTCGCTGGTCGTGGTACCACCAATCTTCTAGAAACCTTTTCAGACTTCCTTCACTCTTCTTTCGAACACAACATGTATGTGTGTGCACTCTTTATCGGTGTCGCTAGAGCGTTTGATACAGTAGACCATGACATCCTCCTAGACAAGCTGTATAGATTGGGATTTCGTGGCCCATTTCACGCACTGCTCAAATGTTTTCTTACAAATCGCACACAGGTTGTAGCGGTAGGCAATGTCCATAGTGCAAAGGCCCTCCTAAGATCTGGAGTCCCTCAGGGTTCGATTTTGTCACCACTGTTATTTAACATATTTGTGAACGACATTTCATCATCCATTACCAATTCAATAATGTTTCAGTACGCTGATGACACTGTTTTGCTTTCTCGCCATCTAGTGTACCAGCGTGCAGTGGGCATGCTCCAACTGGATGTAATTAGCGTCATGGACTGGTTTTCGGTAAACAAGCTTCGAGTAAATGCCTCTAAAACAAAGCTTATATGTTTCTGCAATCCCTTAAAGAATATAAGGTAGACCTATCCGCTATTTCTCCACAACTCCGGTTGCTTGTGTACTCAGTGTGATCCTATAGAATATGTGAGTTCGATCAAATACCTAGGCATTTACTTTGATTGCGATCTTTCTTGGGCTACTCATATGACGCATCTTTGTCAACGGCTGAGGTCAGTGTCTTGTATGCTATACAACATAAAAAGATTCCTACCTTTCTCCATCAGGAAAAGGGTTGTGCACGCTCTGGCCTACGGTATACTAAGGTACGGGATCACACTTTTTTTTAATTGTCCACTCTTCTGGCATTCCAGAATTGACCGAATTCTAAACGCAATCCTCAAGAACGTCACGTATAACACACCATTTTCGTCAAACGCTAACTTGTTTGGTTCGCTTGAACTGCCCTCATTCCACTCCCTCTTTCTTCAAACGGTGATCTGGCGCCACTTCTGGGAGAGCGAATTTAAGGTCACATCAGATTCGCCGCGGGAACTAAGGACTACCTCTCGTTTCGATATACCACGAGTGAGAACGCGATATGGTGAAAGTACGCGCGCTTTTTATGTGCCGAAAGTGTTCAATGATTTACCAGACTCAATATTTTCCATTACCTCAAACAAGAAATTAAAGAAAACTTTAAAAACAACATTTTCTGACGTATCGCGACAGTGACTGTGAGCTTCATATGATATCGGTGAAACGTTGATTATTCTGTTTTTGATATTATTTTCCTTTTCATTTCTCAATTTTGTCCTGAAGTAGATTGTTGTTTTATCTGCATCATCGTGAGGCCCTAAGACCTCTGCGAATTTGCCCAGTGATTTGTTTTTTTTCGTTGGTGCTCTTTTTCTTTTTAGTGCCCTACACTATTTGTAACTACAGTCTTGGTCTGTTCGTCCCGACGTTCTGCTTCGCCTTTCTTCAATACGGACGTACAAGTGTACGTGTGTGTGTGTGTGTGCGCGCGCCGATGAGTGCCGTTTTTTTATTTGGTGCTCCGACTGATCTACTGGCCCAACGGGTAACTGCGTTCGTCCTGCGGGAGCAATGACAATTTTTGTGTAATTTTCTTCTCTTCTCTTATTTTTACATACTGTGTGACAATATGCGAGCTCGCCCTTTGATTCTTCTCTTGCTGGATCTGGTCCCACAAGCCCTTGCCGGCTTTGACCAGGTCCGAAGCTGAACTTGGTAATTCTTCTCTCATGAATTATTATTATTATTATTATTATTATTATTATTATTATTATTATTATTATTATTGTAATAATAATAATAATAATACAAGGACTTGTAGGACTGTTGGGATCAGTCCTACAAGTCTTCAGGACTTTGACGGTCCCGAAATGATACTCTGAAGACGTTTAAGCACCTGCAATAAATTTATTATTATTATTATTATTATTATTATTATCATTAATACTACCACTTACATCCATAAAAATCACTTAAAAAAAACTCTCCGGTCTTTAGATACAGCTCCAGCGAATAGTTCCGAAAAGTCCGGTATTTTCCTCGGATTTTTCTTCAGTCTACTCTACAGGAACTTTTAGCAAACTGTTACCGTGTTCCGCGTACCGGACTCCCGGAGCCTTTGAAGCATGCATCATGCGCACGGGTGAATCTGTGACCGCGGGGAGCGAGCCTAAAAGCATGCTCCAGAAGCTGTGCCGTACGCAAAACAAGCTCACGGTTTTCTAAAAGTCCCCGTGTCAGTACGAAACCGGGCATAACACCTTTATAAAACCGTTGACCGATCAGGATACGTCTTAGAAAGGCAATTTGCGAGCGTGAACCGCGCTCAAGCAGTTGTTTTCAGTTATTTATTCATATATAACTTCACGTAGCAATTCTTACGTCAAAGGAGGCCTGAATTAAGTGACGCGTCACTTTTTTTTTTTGTTTAATATATTATGGTTTGGGATGATTAGTCAGTTGTTATTAGAGCCCTAACAAGATGCCCCGAGGCATGAGCGCAATGATCAGTAAAAACATACCAACAGAAAACAGTGCAACTCAATGAAATCGGGCGCGTCTACATTCCCGAGAAGCACTTGAGAGAGCTCAGGGCAATAGACTATGCTCAGTGCGAAAGATTCTTTTCGAAAGTCCGCGCCAACGCCTGTCCGCCATTGCTTGGTCACGTGCTTTGAGCATGTATCGGACACGTGGTCTGCGTCTGCATTCGGCGTAAACTCCGTTCAGATCGTATTGAAAACGAACACTATTGCGTCAGCTAATTTGGCGACCACCAATGTTGCTCGATGCTCTGAAGGGAGATCGGTGGCCAAGTGGACTAGCGCACATCTTTCTTTCATACCAGGTCGGAGAAGTCAAAGTCAAATTGAACGTTTGAGTGATTTATACAGCGTAAGGTTGGTCTGCCAGTAGGGGCGACACTGGTTTACACTGTTGATGAGCAATTTAGCCAGTGCAGTACCACCACTAGCCTGGGGTGTTTAACGTGCACCACGCAGTAGTGATACACAACCGCACGCCGGTACGATGCTCATCCAGATCGAAACGGGCAGGGGTGGGGCTCGAACTGGGTTCTGCAGCGCGAGCTTTCGCTCCACGTGCGTCGAGCTGGGTGTGCGCTTTAGCCCACTCGGCCACCGATTTTTTTTTCTTTATTGCCCACTCGGCCACCGATCCCCCCAGGTCGGAGAGCGTGGAGCGAAAGCTCAACGTTTTTTGATTCGGTGTGCGCGCGACCCGTGTCCAATCCCCCCCCCCCCCCCCCCCCCCCTCTGCTCCACGCGTGGTAACTTTAGTGCACTACTACGCTTCTCACGCGCTCAAAGTCTTTCTGAAAATGACTGATTTAGTGGTTTTCGATGACGCTGAGCAAGTTTCTAATTGGAACTATGTGTCTATTTTCATTAATTAAGAAGTTCATTAATGCATTTTAGTTAATTAGTCGACTGATTGTTACGATTAGCCTCCTATAATATGTCCCCTTGGCCGTATAACTCACCTCCACTAGCGGCATAAGTGTTACTTTCACGGCTTTTTTAAAACAAATCTGTTAAGCTTAAAAAAACACCCTATATATATATATATATATATATATATATATATATATATATATATATATATATATATATATATATATATACAACACGGGCACTTCACGTCATCGTACGTGGTCTCCGAGGGGGATATAAACGAATATGTGCAGATGAAGGAACCGTACTTAATCCAATGAATTAAAGAATCCAAGTTTTTCAGGAACCCGCCGAAAGCCAAAAATTGGCGGAGCCAGGATTTGAACTCTGGGCCTCCCAATGTCCGGTCGGGTGTGCTAACCACTACACCACTCCACCTTAGCTTTCTGGCGTTTCCTACCTGTCTTATTAATGCACAAGAAACGAAATGTGTCCAATCGGAGGTGTTCTGGAAACACACGCCGCCGCGTGGAACGCGGTACGACGCTTAGTGTCACGTGGTACGTGCTCGTTTGTGCTCCAGAAATCCTCCCACTGTTTGTCTCGCCCCGTGTACATGTAGTATTCTTTGTTTATGAGCTTTTAGAGACACGGTATCATCATCATCTGCGAGAATCAAGAGCCACGTTATTGAATATACAGCACGGGCACTTCACGTCATCGTACGTGGTCTCCGAGGGGGATATAAACGAATATGTGCAGATGAAGGAACCGTACTTAATCCAATGAATTAAAGAATCCAAGTTTTTCAGGAACCCGCCGAAAGCCAAAAATTGGCGGAGCCAGGATTTGAACTCTGGGCCTCCCAATGTCCGGTCGGGTGTGCTAACCACTACACCACTCCACCTTAGCTTTCTGGCGTTTCCTACCTGTCTTATTAATGCACAAGAAACGAAATGTGTCCAATCGGAGGTGTTCTGGAAACACACGCCGCCGCGTGGAACGCGGTACGACGCTTAGTGTCACGTGGTACGTGCTCGTTTGTGCTCCAGAAATCCTCCCACTGTTTGTCTCGCCCCGTGTACATGTAGTATTCTTTGTTTATGAGCTTTTAGAGACACGGTATCATCATCATCTGCGAGAATCAAGAGCCACGTTATTGAATATACAACACGGGCACTTCACGTCATCGTACGTGGTCTCCGAGGGGGATATAAACGAATATGTGCAGATGAAGGAACCGTACTTAATCCAATGAATTAAAGAATCCAAGTTTTTCAGGAACCCGCCGAAAGCCAAAAATTGGCGGAGCCAGGATTTGAACTCTGGGCCTCCCAATGTCCGGTCGGGTGTGCTAACCACTACACCACTCCACCTTAGCTTTCTGGCGTTTCCTACCTGTCTTATTAATGCACAAGAAACGAAATGTGTCCAATCGGAGGTGTTCTGGAAACACACGCCGCCGCGTGGAACGCGGTACGACGCTTAGTGTCACGTGGTACGTGCTCGTTTGTGCTCCAGAAATCCTCCCACTGTTTGTCTCGCCCCGTGTACATGTAGTATTCTTTGTTTATGAGCTTTTAGAGACACGGTATCATCATCATCTGCGAGAATCAAGAGCCACGTTATTGAATATACAACACGGGCACTTCACGTCATCGTACGTGGTCTCCGAGGGGGATATAAACGAATATGTGCAGATGAAGGAACCGTACTTAATCCAATGAATTAAAGAATCCAAGTTTTTCAGGAACCCGCCGAAAGCCAAAAATTGGCGGAGCCAGGATTTGAACTCTGGGCCTCCCAATGTCCGGTCGGGTGTGCTAACCACTACACCACTCCACCTTAGCTTTCTGGCGTTTCCTACCTGTCTTATTAATGCACAAGAAACGAAATGTGTCCAATCGGAGGTGTTCTGGAAACACACGCCGCCGCGTGGAACGCGGTACGACGCTTAGTGTCACGTGGTACGTGCTCGTTTGTGCTCCAGAAATCCTCCCACTGTTTGTCTCGCCCCGTGTACATGTAGTATTCTTTGTTTATGAGCTTTTAGAGACACGGTATCATCATCATCTGCGAGAATCAAGAGCCACGTTATTGAATATACAACACGGGCACTTCACGTCATCATACGTGGTCTCCGAGGGGGATATAAACGAATATGTGCAGATGAAGGAACCGTACTTAATCCAATGAATTAAAGAATCCAAGTTTTTCAGGAACCCGCCGAAAGCCAAAAATTGGCGGAGCCAGGATTTGAACTCTGGGCCTCCCAATGTCCGGTCGGGTGTGCTAACCACTACACCACTCTCCACCTTAGCTTTCTGGCGTTTCCTACCTGTCTTATTAATGCACAAGAAACGAAATGTGTCCAATCGGAGGTGTTCTGGAAACACACGCCGCCGCGTGGAACGCGGTACGACGCTTAGTGTCACGTGGTACGTGCTCGTTTGTGCTCCAGAAATCCTCCCACTGTTTGTCTCGCCCCGTGTACATGTAGTATTCTTTGTTTATGAGCTTTTAGAGACACGGGTATCATCATCATCTGCGAGAATCAAGAGCCACGTTATTGAATATACAACACGGGCACTTCACGTCATCGTACGTGGTCTCCGAGGGGGATATAAACGAATATGTGCAGATGAAGGAACCGTACTTAATCCAATGAATTAAAGAATCCAAGTTTTTCAGGAACCCGCCGAAAGCCAAAAATTGGCGGAGCCAGGATTTGAACTCTGGGCCTCCAATGTCCGGTCGGGTGTGCTAACCACTACACCACTCCACCTTAGCTTTCTGGCGTTTCCTACCTGTCTTATTAATGCACAAGAAACGAAATGTGTCCAATCGGAGGTGTTCTGGAAACACACGCCGCCGCGTGGAACGCGGTACGACGCTTAGTGTCACGTGGTACGTGCTCGTTTGTGCTCCAGAAATCCTCCCACTGTTTGTCTCGCCCCGTGTACATGTAGTATTCTTTGTTTATGAGCTTTTAGAGACACGGTATCATCATCATCTGCGAGAATCAAGAGCCACGTTATTGAATATACAACACGGGCACTTCACGTCATCGTACGTGGTCTCCGAGGGGGATGTAAACGAATATGTGCAGATGAAGGAACCGTACTTAATCCAATGAATTAAAGAATCCAAGTTTTTCAGGAACCCGCCGAAAGCCAAAAATTGGCGGAGCCAGGATTTGAACTCTGGGCCTCCCAATGTCCGGTCGGGTGTGCTAACCACTACACCACTCCACCTTAGCTTTCTGGCGTTTCCTACCTGTCTTATTAATGCACAAGAAACGAAATGTGTCCAATCGGAGGTGTTCTGGAAACACACGCCGCCGCGTGGAACGCGGTACGACGCTTAGTGTCACGTGGTACGTGCTCGTTTGTGCTCCAGAAATCCTCCCACTGTTTGTCTCGCCCCGTGTACATGTAGTATTCTTTGTTTATGAGCTTTTTAGAGACACGGTATCATCATCATCTGCGAGAATCAAGAGCCACGTTATTGAATATACAACACGGGCACTTCACGTCATCGTACGTGGTCTCCGAGGGGGATATAAACGAATATGTGCAGATGAAGGAACCGTACTTAATCCAATGAATTAAAGAATCCAAGTTTTTCAGGAACCCGCCGAAAGCCAAAAATTGGCGGAGCCAGGATTTGAACTCTGGGCCTCCCAATGTCCGGTCGGGTGTGCTAACCACAAACAAACAGTGGGAGGATTTCTGGAGCACAAACGAGCACGTACCACGTGACACTAAGCGTCGTACCGCGTTCCACGCGGCGGCGTGTGTTTCCAGAACACCTCCGATTGGACACATTTCGTTTCTTGTGCATTAATAAGACAGGTAGGAAACGCCAGAAAGCTAAGGTGGAGTGGTGTAGTGGTTAGCACACCCGACCGGACATTGGGAGGCCCAGAGTTCAAATCCTGGCTCCGCCAATTTTTGGCTTTCGGCGGGTTCCTGAAAAACTTGGATTCTTTAATTCATTGGATTAAGTACGGTTCCTTCATCTGCACATATTCGTTTATATCCCCCTCGGAGACCACGTACGATGACGTGAAGTGCCCGTGTTGTATATTCAATAACGTGGCTCTTGATTCTCGCAGATGATGATGATACCGTGTCTCTAAAAGCTCATAAACAAAGAATACTACATGTACACGGGGCGAGACAAACAGTGGGAGGATTTCTGGAGCACAAACGAGCACGTACCACGTGACACTAAGCGTCGTACCGCGTTCCACGCGGCGGCGTGTGTTTCCAGAACACCTCCGATTGGACACATTTCGTTTCTTGTGCATTAATAAGACAGGTAGGAAACGCCAGAAAGCTAAGGTGGAGTGGTGTAGTGGTTAGCACACCCGACCGGACATTGGGAGGCCCAGAGTTCAAATCCTGGCTCCGCCAATTTTTGGCTTTCGGCGGGTTCCTGAAAAACTTGGATTCTTTAATTCATTGGATTAAGTACGGTTCCTTCATCTGCACATATTCGTTTATATCCCCCTCGGAGACCACGTACGATGACGTGAAGTGCCCGTGTTGTATATTCAATAACGTGGCTCTTGATTCTCGCAGATGATGATGATACCGTGTCTCTAAAAGCTCATAAACAAAGAATACTACATGTACACGGGGCGAGACAAACAGTGGGAGGATTTCTGGAGCACAAACGAGCACGTACCACGTGACACTAAGCGTCGTACCGCGTTCCACGCGGCGGCGTGTGTTTCCAGAACACCTCCGATTGGACACATTTCGTTTCTTGTGCATTAATAAGACAGGTAGGAAACGCCAGAAAGCTAAGGTGGAGTGGTGTAGTGGTTAACACACCCGACCGGACATTGGGAGGCCCAGAGTTCAAATCCTGGCTCCGCCAATTTTTGGCTTTCGGCGGGTTCCTGAAAAACTTGGATTCTTTAATTCATTGGATTAAGTACGGTTCCTTCATCTGCACATATTCGTTTATATCCCCCTCGGAGACCACGTACGATGACGTGAAGTGCCCGTGTTGTATATTCAATAACGTGGCTCTTGATTCTCGCAGATGATGATGATACCGTGTCTCTAAAAGCTCATAAACAAAGAATACTACATGTACACGGGGCGAGACAAACAGTGGGAGGATTTCTGGAGCACAAACGAGCACGTACCACGTGACACTAAGCGTCGTACCGCGTTCCACGCGGCGGCGTGTGTTTCCAGAACACCTCCGATTGGACACATTTCGTTTCTTGTGCATTAATAAGACAGGTAGGAAACGCCAGAAAGCTAAGGTGGAGTGGTGTAGTGGTTAGCACACCCGACCGGACATTGGGAGGCCCAGAGTTCAAATCCTGGCTCCGCCAATTTTTGGCTTTCGGCGGGTTCCTGAAAAACTTGGATTCTTTAATTCATTGGATTAAGTACGGTTCCTTCATCTGCACATATTCGTTTATATATATATATATATATATATATATCTTGTTTTTCCTACCGATTAAGCAATTAGGATTGGTTACCTACGACACGCGCGACCACCAAGCTTATTCGCACGGAAAAGTCGCCCAATCGTCGCCCCTTTTCTTGGTTGAAGACATCCCTCGTCTTACAAACACGAATTGGAAAAGGCTTTAAACAACCGCAAACGGCAAGCATGAATTGCGCACTTGGTGTTGACCATGCCTGCCTACGATTTCTTTACTAGGCGCAAATGCAGCCAATGCGTAATGCTACCGGAGTTTGAGCTTGACGAGTGTCTTTGCAGTAGGGAATTGGCAGGAAACTTTCGGATCTACAGTCGACTGGCTGCATTCCTGCGAACGAGGAGTTCCCCTTTGTGTGCTTCACCATTACAATGTTAAAACAGTCGTCTGCTTCGCAGAAGCGAAACAGTATAGAAAAAAAACAAAAAAAAAAAAACAACACGCTCTCGAGCGTAGTTACGTGCTTTCCGGCAACAGTCTCGTCCTCTATATTTCTCTCTCCACTGTGGTCGATATGTCGCGGCATTAATCCGTAACGTGTTTGAAATTAAATTTTGAGCAGCAGATTTTTTTTTCAATATGAAATTTATAATTTACTGTGATGTAAAGCAATTGATTCGGTCGTCTTTTGACGTCATATAAAATTGTCTGGCTAAAAATAAAAATACATTTTTTGTGGGGTGCCAGTGTTCCTCTGATGTACATACCAGTGAAGCCTCAGCATCCTGTTAAGGCTTTACTCAAAGACCAGCTTGGTTCGGGCCTCCCTGTCGTCAGAGCTGGATCAGCTCATGCAAATTTCACCGGCTTCGTTTTGTGCTGCTTGACTGAATGACCTACATAGCTCTCTTTCGCGCAACTCGAGGTATTGACCAGTGCCTAGCGACAGGCAGAGCACGCCATTACAAAAATGCGAGCCCCGGCACAGCTAACACCTTCCACACTGCTTAGGGGACATCTTAGCAGTTGTAATCCCAGAAAAACTGTGGCAGTTGCAATTCCTTTTCACTTCTTGCGTTTCGCCCAATCCTCACCCTCAGCCAAAAAGAAAAATTTACAGTTTGTTGTTTTGACTTCGTGAAAGTTTGGCAGTTGAGCCATTTGTGTATTATTCGTGTTGGATCTTGCCTACCGTCCACTGCATTTATTCGCTATAGGAAACTCTACATGTTGCTGCTAACCCACTATGAAATACGCGTTCCGAAAGCGTTGGAATCACGTGTGTTGTGTGTAGTAGCAGTTCGCAGCTGATAAGCAGTCTTCATTGTATACGTAGGTGGCGCCCCTGGCGGTGATTAGGTGATGCAGGCGCAACGGCGCCGATGCAAGGGGAAGCCAGGAATGGGGCAGGCATTATCAGTATAAAGAAGGCTATAATTATGCAAAAACTGTCGACGTGTTAGAAGCATACTTATATGTACGAAGCAAATCTGCTACGAACATACTTCAGGCATGTCGATAGATAATGTTGTCATCATGTTTGCCGCAAATGCAGCTTCTTTTGAGCGATGTATGAGGAGAGTGAGTGTGAGTGTGAACTTCGTAGCTAGCTGGAAGTCAACAAAACAATCTGGGAAAAAATAAATCTTAGCGTTATCGAGAACACAAAAAAAGTAACAGCGTTCAGTTAAATTCAATGATAGTAAACCAAATGATAAAAACACTTAGCCTTTCCACTTTGGTGAAGAAGGAAGACTAGCGAAGCTGTACTATGGTGGAAATGAAGTAATGGACGGCCGCAAGTCGGCAAGCGAGGGTGGAAAGGGTAGAAAGGTTGCGCCATCTATGAGCGACGGCAGCAAGCGGACAACCGGCAAACACAACACTCGGGACAGGTACCGCCCTCTATGAGCGACGGCGGCAACCAGAGTTTTGTGTCGACATTTCTTTGCGGGGGACACGATCCTGGAGAAACTAGCCCTTAACAGCTCCGCTGTAAAAACACGGTGGAAGGCCTGTTTACACATGCAGCGGAGCGCTACAAACGCAGTGCTGACCTCGTGCTAAGCGCCTGCTGACGGGAGCGTTCACCAGCTTCGCATCGCACCGTTAAAACGCTCATGGCAGACGGTGAGTAGCTGACGACACGTCAGCAGCGCTACATCAGCGCTTCGCTGGGTGTGTGAACCGGCCTTAGCACAGAGGGAAGTTTTCTATCTCGCAATCGAACGGAAGCCCCCGTGACCTCAGGACGAAATTGATGACAAAGGCATCTCCCATTTGGGCTAGAGGTGGTTGAAACTATCTGTAAGATGAAATCGGTTTTGCCGAGGTGAACATCATTATTAGGTTATTTTCATCTCACTAAGCTGATCATGTATTTTTTTTTTAACGCAGGCGTTTATGCATTTTATGCGCTATTTCGGAGCCCCAGACCAAACGAAAGAAATATATACAGGATCGCAGCGAAAACACGCTAATACAAATGTTGTACAAAACACTAAAATATTATCAAGAAAGGATATTGGTTGCACGTTTTGCAAACTGCACTACGCTTGCTGGACCAAATTGAAAAAAAAGAGGTACTGCAGGAGAATATATTAAGTAAAAAAACGTAACCTTTGATGTGAAGCTAAAAACGACTAAGATGATACAGTTCCTTTCTTTTCCTCATTAAGAAAACTTTTGCCGTTTTGCAGTGATGGACCTGTAGTGCATATAAGTTAAAAACAAACGAAGTGAAACTTGATGTTCTATTTTTGTTTTAGACAATTTTGATTGATTTCAAGTTATTAAATAGCTTGATTTAGTCGTTGTAATAGGAACGTTTCAAACTATTGTCACAACTCTACTTAAATGGTGGTACGTGTTTCGGTCAGAGAGTAAACACTCAAATTATTACGAGACCGTAAGCAACATGACGCTGACCTATTGAGACCTAAGTGTTTCCAAATGTATTATTTTCTTCCCACCTTCTTCCGTCAAACTCCTCTCTCCCATCGATGGAGCACAATGCAAGGCACTAATGTAGTGAGGGTAAGAGGAACGCCTTCCATTTATTTAAAAGTGCAATCCGATTTTTCTGACGGGAAACATAAACACCTTCTGGCGTAGGAAAATAGCGTAGAAAATACTGGGAAAAACGAAATTGTAAACAATCAACAAAAGAGGTTGTATATTTTTTTTCTGTGTGATTTCAAATTAAATTGCGCGTAAGAGCAGAGACAAAAGCCTGGGGGGGGGGGGGGGGGAGGGGGGAGATTCCGGATGAACGGTCATATTGTCGCGGATGAAGGCAAACATACGATGAAGGATGAACTGAAAGAAACGTTTAATGAGACGAATTTGCGTACAGAACTAACAAAAAAACCAAAAAGGCTCAATGAATATCACTACAGGGCGTCGCCAAAGTCTGAGTCTGCGGAAACGTGGAGTGGAGCGCTGGCGAAAGAGGGCATCGCCGTCGGGAGAGTCTCAATGAGTCGGCAAAGCCCACGCTCGACTTCTTATCTACCACATTCGGTACCTCGAATATTAGGCCTAGAATATTCGAAGTGGAAGCTAGGATGAGACTTACTTTAGCAAGGTCATTCTGGTGTCCTTCTCTTTTACGCACGGGGCTAAGAATAAACACGAATCGCCTATAGATGTACGGAGGAGCGTTCCTTCTCGTTCATGCACGCCGCATTATGTCAGGTCGCCGTCGTACTACTTACTACTCATCGAAGTCTGTTTGCTTCCTACATATACAGTAATTGATTTGAAACGTGTGTGCAGAGTTAGCCCGGGAGCGGGGGAACAAACGGGACGAACGACACAGGCTCCAACCGTTATTCGCCCCCCCCCTCCCCCCTTTTTTTTTTCCTGGGTTACCATGTCTGTGTTGATCGAGCTCGCTTTGCACCCCTGCTTTAGTTTCGATGTCTGCATGCATTCTTTTTATGACCACTGTAACAGGACCATCAGTGATGGGTGGATCAATGCGAACGATCGTACCCCTTATATCGGGGGGGGGGGGGGGGGGGGAGGGGGGGGGGGCAGCTTGCGCCACCTATCCTTGAGAAACCTTACCTCGTTAAGGATTCCCTACCAATTACCGGAGCTTGTTGCTACAGGAAGAAAAAATGCGGCTTTAGCGCACCCGCAATAAATCACGTACCCAGAAAGCTCGAAAAGAAGAAAAACAAAACAAAACCCGCTTGGCCTTTTGATTTGAGAATGCAGCACTATCCAAAAAATATATGTTGTAAAACCGTAATTGTGTTGTGTACCGACATGTACGCGTTGCTGGAAAAAACTAAAACTGGCTTAAAAAGTAACTATAAGTACTCAGTACGTTAGTGGGATTCAGAAGGAACGGCTCAAAACTAACAATATGCTTTCTCGCTACTTTGAATGTGTCGTTTTTCTGCAGCAGCAGCAGCCTGCCAATATATGGCACTAAAAATATAATAATATTAATAATAATAATAATAATTTTATTCCAAATGAACAAACGTACGTTAAGTCTGACCTGTCTAAGCCACATTGGGCTTGATTGGCAGCGTCTTAAAATCAGTGAAACCATGCCGTTTGCAAAAGGAAACATGTAAAATAAACTCCACACAAAGAAATAAGGATAGCAAAAGCAAACTAGTGAGCACTTTACGATCTAAAGTTTCTCAGGGCTTTCTTGAGCTTGTATTTTGTTCTTAAATTTAGAATACTAGAAGGGAGTTTGTTCATAAATGCTGTTACATAGTAACTCCGAGCTCTTTTTCCAAATCTTGTCGAAGATCGAGGTATCCGGTAAAGCTCTTTGGGTCTAAGAATACGATAATGTACTTATGGAACTTTAAATTGCCTATCCCAAAAAGGCCTATGAACAACAGTTTCCATCAATAGCGAGTTAAAATCAGGCAAATGCAGTGCTTTAAACATGTCAATGTCTTTACCAAGGCATAAATTACAGGAAAGGTTCTTTAACAAAAAAGTGAAAGCCTTTTACAACTCCCTGTAACACCGAATTGGAGCGCAGCTCTTGAGGAGGAGGAGGGAAGGGTACTGAGGGTTACCTGTTCTCGGTGCGGGGGGGGGGGGGGGGGTCATGTGACCTTGGGGGGTCACGTGATTCCACGAAAAAATTTTCGGCTAGAGTTAGCGGGGAATTTTTTCCGCTAGGTTCAACGGGAAAATTTTTCCGCTAGACAGCGGGGAGTTTTTTCCACTAAATCTAGCGGGGAAAGTTTTCCGCTAGATTTAGCGCGGAATTTTTTCCGCTAGGTTTAGCGGGGAAATTTTTCCGCTAGATTTAGCGGGTTAATTTTTCCGCTAGATTTAGCGGGGCATTTTTCCCGCTAGATTCAGCGGAGAAATTTTCCCGGTAGATCTAGCGGAAAAAGTTTCCCCGGTAGATTTAGCGGAAAAATGTTTCCGCTAGATTTAGCGGGGAAATTTTTCCGCTAGATTCAGCGGGAATTTTTTTCGCTAAATCTAGCGGGGAAAAGGTTTCCGCTAGATTTAGCGGGAAAATTTTTCACCTAGATTTAGCGGGGAATATTTTCCGCTAGATTTAGCAGGGAATATTTTCCGCTAGATTTAGCGGAAAAATATTTCCCGCTAGATTTTTCCGCTAGATTTAGCGGAGAAATTTTTCTGCTAGATTTAGCGGGGAAACTTTTCCGCTACATTTAGCGGGGAAATTTTCCCGCTAGATTGAGCAGGGAATTTTTACCGCTGATTTAGCGGGGAATAATTTCCGCTAGATTTAGCGGGGAATATTTTCCGCTAGATTTAGCGGGGAATATTTTCCGCTAGATTTAGCGGAGAATTTTTCCTGCTATTTTTCCGCTAGATTTAGCGGGGAATTTTTTCCGCTAAATCTAGTGGGGAAAATTTACGCGAGATTTAGCGGAAAAATTTTTCCGCTAAATCTAGTGGGGAAATTTTTCCGCTAGATTTAGCGGGGAAATTTACCCATAAGGCACCGCGCAATTACGCCGACGGCGACGGCGACGCCGCTCAAGCCGGAAACGAGCCCCTAAGAGCTGCGCTCTAAAAACGCAGAATCGAATTAATTCTAATTTGCCAACGCTGAGCACAATGACCATACACGGTAATACCGTAATGGAGCACACTGTAAACAAGAGCATGTACACCAATTTTTCGAACGGATAGTGGCATAAAATATCTCGTGTTGTATAGCACACAAGACACTGCACGGATTTTCTTACACGCATGAGCAAGATGAGTGCTCCAGGCTAGGTCACTGTCCAAGAATAGGCCAAGATATTTTATAGAAGATGTATGCTGTATAGGCTCACATGCACATGATAGACATCTAGACGTATGTAATCCTAAATAGGAGGTCATATTAACTTTCTTCAAAGGGTTGTGGAAACTTATAAGCTGCGTTTTGGATACATTAACCTTAATTAAATTAGCTTCAAACCAGTCCATATTTTTAGTTGCCACAGTTTGTAAAGACGAAAAGGCATCTGAATAATTGGACGCTCTAGATAAAATAACCGTGTCGTCAGCATATTGAAATAGCGAAATTGGTACCACCATGAAGAGGTCATTAACATAAAGATTATATAACAGTGGACTTAAAACCGAGCCCTGGAGGACACCCGCTTTGATTAAAATGAATCCGCTTTGATACCCTCCAAATGAAACACATTGACGCCTATCATGTAGAAAGTTTTCCTGTTAATTTAGAAAAGAACCTCTAAAGCCTAACTTTGAAAGCTTTGTGAACAAAATGTGATGGTTAAAACTGTCAAATGCCTTGCGGACATAAAGGAACAGTGCGCAGGCAACTTGATTACGTTCAAAAGATAAATTGAGCATGTCAGAAAAGTCCTCAAGGAGCTTTTGAGTACCTCGGTCTTGTGTGAATCCGTAATGATAAGAAGATAGAAAACTGTGTTTATCTAAAAAGCTATTCATAGTTATCCACATATGTTTTTCCAGGATTTTAGCAAAGCAACACAGAGTGGTAATATGTCGATAATGTTCTACGTTATTTCGCGCGCCTCCTTTGAATAATGGAATTACCAAAGCTGTTTTCATTAATAATGGAATGATACCATTAGATATAATGTGATCAAAAATCGAAAGTAGAGCAGCCCTGATCCCCCCAAAGTTTCTGCGCATGTCATTAACTGAAATACCGTCGATACCTGGAGGTTTATTGCGCTTAAGGCTAAAAAGGATTGACCTAAGCTCTTCTTCAGAGAGAAGAGGAAGATAAGCCGAGTCTAAGACACTTTTGTTTAAGGTACATGAAGCTGGGTGTTGCCCTGCAATACCTGATACTTGAGAGAAAAAAATGTTAAATTCATTAGCAATGCTCTGTCCATCAGTAGAGAATTGCGAAAAGAAGGTAGCTGTCATTGCTTTTAGTGCACTCCTTCGTACCATTGAGATCGTTAATGAGCGACCAAGTTTTTTTTTTTATATTAGAACGAGCGTCCTTAAATTTATTTATAAAGTGCATGCGTTTGACCTGACGAATCATGGCATTAACCTTATTTCTGTATTGCTTAAATTTCGATCGTAGCATAGTGTTACCGGGGGAGCGTTTTGCCTGTGCCCATAGAAGATATTTTTATTTGATGGCTGCCAATATTTCTGAAAACATCCATTTCTGGTCTATTTTACGATGTTGAATTTTTACAGTGCGTGTAGCCGCCTTTTTAAAAGGTTAAACTGAGCTACAAGCTGTTCATAACCGTCAGCTGGAGAGCAAAATACCTAGCTTTCAAACGTTTTCATTGGCAACTTTTTTTTTCTTGTTAACGCATTTTATATGTTTTTAACTTTTTTTTTTGCCGTGAATGCCACAGGCGCGAGCTGAGGATAAAACAAAATAAGTAACGTTTCTTGTACGCACTCCTCTTCAGGAATAACTAAATAGTGCTACCCGTCACTCCACAGTTACTAAACCCAATTTTGTTACTTTGACACTCATCTTCTCATTTAATCTCATTTCAAATTATCAAAATGCCAGTGTGTTACATCTTTTTTGTGTTATTTTTTAAATTTTTTACCCGCTTCATATATGGTTCTTTTTACCAGCAAGAAATCTACAAGACTAAAGAGGAATTAGTCAACTAGGAATGAATGCGACGGAAAGAAAAACGTACTTAAGACAAAGGGACGACATAGAGCCACTAAATGAGCTGCGCTTAAAGTATCGGCACTTCGTTCCCCGACACTGTTGTGGGCGACGCCATTTTGGTGCTTGTGCAGAGCAGACGCCACTGCCGATCGTCAAGATTCAAAAGTGCGACTTTCTTAGCATTAAATACGGTGTTGGGAGGCTCATGTATTATTGCTTTGCTCTGTCGCGAACTGTTTAAACATTTGTGGGGGGCATAAAGGCGTTTCGTGTAGTTTCCTTTAAAGCCTCAGATAAGTGGCAACCATGATTTTAAGACAAAATATGGCCAAGTATCGTTACTCTCAAGCGCAGCTTATTTAGGGGCAGTAGGATGACGTAGACTTCTTCTTTCAAAAAGAAAAAGAAAAAGTGTCCATCGTTCCTTTTTCTTAAGTGTATTATTTTTTTTCTGTCGTCTTTGAGCAAAATTCAACACGCTCCCAAGTTTCTATTAACAAGGGATAATATAAGGAGCTATTAGGATTTAGTTCATTTTCTATAAGCGCGGTCCAAGTTTCTCGTCTACAAAGCGCAACCGATCATAGCGAGATTTTCAAATGCTTGATGCAAAAACAGACTACAAAAGAAACACAAAAAGAAGATAAAAACATATGGATGTTTATTTTTAAGAACGCAACGCAATGACGGCAGCACCCGATCTAGGATCTTGTAATAGAAAAAAAAATAAACATTCCTTGCGCGTTTTTGTTCTTATATTTTTTCGGTTAGAGACGCCACCGGCCCCGCTACATAAATAACTACTGCCTTCGCATAAAAAAAAAAAAAAGATGTTGCAGCGCGAGCAAATTGCAAGGTGCTTCAAGTGGCAAGCAAACATATGTTTGTTTTCATCTGCTATAAGTACGAGGGGTGCTTAGCAACGTGGAATACATTTTCAAATTGCCTACGTGCAGCTCGTATTGTGCGTGCGCTCGTGTTTTTCTTGCAACCTCTTTGTTCGTTTGCATGTTGCGTTTTATTTAGTGTGTTGCACAGGTTTAATTGTCCAAACTGTGTCTTAACCTAGTGGAGATACCGACTCGGCGGTACTTATCTTGGTTATTCTCGCGTGTTTTGTGACTTGTTATTTTCAAAGTAAGATGGATATCGGATTAATCAATTAGACACATACGAATATTCATACGCTATGTCATTACCCTCTTTTCAATTAACAGTACGTTCATGAAGAAAGGTTATTTATTCATAACTTTTCATAATCGAAGACAATTTGTGAGTGCGATAGAAGCTCCGCCATCATCATGTGCTCCTTGCCTTCCGCCGTGCTTTGGGTGCGCGTGCTCATGCCATGTCAAGTGTTATCAGAGGCATGAAGCTCGCACTAAACACAAGTCTGTAAACACAGCCAGGCGACTGGTGCGCATTCTTTTCCCCCTCGTTCCCCTTCTCCCGGGATTATTTTCATAATATTTCATAAAAAAACAAACAAAAAACATGCTTGTACTTCTTTACTCTTCAGCACTTGTCGAGTGATTCCACAGCCATCATTCAACATACCATTTTCAAAAGTTCATTAAGGACCGTTGGCTTTCGCCATTTATTGGGACTCTCTCCCGTGTGGCTTTGGCCCAAATGTTTACCATGTCGCCCAGTGGACCCGGTGCCGGGGTATCGCCGACTAAGTTTGACCAAAGGAAAATTGGCGACTCCCTCGCCGGGGAGAAGAGGTGAAAAGTGATGATTTTAGTTTTGATTATAATGGGACTAAATGCAAAGGTGCAATCGAGCTGGACAAGAATGACGTAACTAACACCTGGAGAAGGGGAAGAACTACTGACGTCTAACCCCTGGTTAGCTCAGTTGGTAGAGCGCTCCACTGGAATCGGAGAGGTCCCGGTTTTATACCCGGACGAGGCGAATTTTTTCGGTAGCGCACAAGTCATCTAGATGTGTTTGATGACATGTGTTTGTCCTTTGTTCCTCTTGTTGCCCTTCTCCAGGGATTATTTACGTCATGATTTTAGTTTTTTTTTGTTTGCCCAATTCTACTAAAAGGTCATCCTGGATATATCCCACACCACCTGGTGATAATTACGAAATTGCAGAGGGGAAGCCAAATCATAAAATTAAGAAATGATGCTTTTCCCTACCGCAAAATCCGGTATAAGTTTTCACAATCCGGATTATGGAACCGGAAATTTGTTTCTGGAAACCCGAAATCCAGATTTCAGACAAAAGAATAATTTCTGAAAAACTAAATTCCAGATAAAATTCAGATAGAATGTAGATAAATTTCCGGTTCCGTAATCCGGATAGCGAAAAGTTAACCAAATGTTTCGGTACGGTTGGTTTCTAATTTCTAGGTTAGCTGGTGTAAGCTACCGTCGTCATAAAGGGTATAACCGTTAGCATCCATCTATCCATCCATTCATTGGCACATAACATGTCATGGGCTCGAGCTCACGTCGAACGCTGACACAACCCTCGCATCCAATACATGCTCGGACATATCCTCCTCCACACTGACAAAGCCTGGCAGATCGCCATGAGACGCGGCCGCCGAAAGTGAAAAGTGGGCAGAAAACGTATGAGAGGAGAGCCATGTAACTGGCGCCCCGCTGCGTCGAGACGCCGGCACACACTTGTCCCGAGCGATGGAATGTCCGCTCGTTCTCCTCGCGTTCCTCGAGCTACTTCTTCTTTTCTCGCCAGGTTTGAAAACCATGTTTCGGGTCCTCGCCTCTGCGAAAGCTGTGCGCACACGTCCAGGTTCCCCGAGAAAGGCTCTCTGCTATTATATGCTTGTGCTCCAAATCTGCGACCGGGCACTCTATGGCTCCGTCGTCGAACTGCCGGTCTTTGTGAGTATATATATATATATCAGGGATGGGCAGTATTTTAAATACAAGTATTTAACTACAAATTGGGTAATGTATTTGACGTGTGTATTTAAATACTAAAACGTGGGCATTTCAAATACAATTGTAAATAAATACAATTGTGTGGGTGAAAATACGTCCCTCAAATTTATTGTCACGATAATTCTTGTTCTTATGATATGGTTGTAAGATATAGTCTCCATCCTTTATTCGGCCATGGGGCTTTTTTCTTTCTCTCCTTCGGCTTTATTTTAAAGGCACTGTCCAGAGCAGGAACAAAACTACGTTCTGCACCGAATGCAGTGTCTCTCAATCAAGCGCAAGCGTTTAGTGACTTTGTGATTACGGTGCTAGTCCAGGGCAAAAATAATGACGAAATCGACGTTCACAGGCAGACTGGCTAAATAAGTGCCTGTGACAACTTGTGATGCTTTCCAGCCTGATTTCAATCGATATGTTTGCCTGGAACATTCTAAATGCGCAGGTCGTCCAGATTTTCGTAACTGGTGTGAGTTGCAACAAAAAAAAATTCTCTAGCTAGTGCGGCACGTCTTGGTCGCCTCGGCTCTTTGTTGGTCTATGCCAAAATGTAATCGACAAAAAAATCTGCTTGACGCTCTGTGCTTTCTTCATCTACTACGTCCAAGCTGATTACATTTTTTTTTGTGATTATATTTCTATTACGTTACTAGAGCCTCGCACACTAACTCCCGAGTGTGCGATGCAAAATTAAAATGAGATACCCAGAAACCCGTTGCAGGTGCCCTGAAGTCACTGACGCCAATTTTGAGGAATGTATTTGGAAAAGTATTTGGAGGAGACCAAATACATTTGGTTGTATTTATATCTTGTAATTAAATGCTTTTTTGGAAATGTAATTAGATTAGTAATTAAATACATTTTTGACCAAGTATTTTGTGTTTGTATTTCGATACATATTTGCATGTATTTTTCCCATCCCTGATATATATATATATAGAGAGAGAAGTGTTGAAAAGAAAGGAAGCCTGGTGAGTATAGAGGAGGCTATGGCTCGGAGGATGTGGCCACACAATGGCCGCTTCGTGTAACTGCCGCAACCACTACCAGATGGCGCGCAACTTTCAAAAGGATAACAATGTGAAGCGTTGGTGGTAGATCTTTTTCTGGCAGCAGAAAACGCAAGCCAGCACTTTTATCCATTTCGGAAGACTTTCGTATTTCGACTCTCTCGTCATAGTGAAGTGATTGTTTTAGGTCCCTCGATTTTTGAAGAAAAAAAAATCTGGCGAAACAATGTTTCTGGTTATATTTATTTAATACTTTTTTTCAAAAACAAAAACTGCTCTTAAAATATTTTGGCAAAAAAAATGAAGAAGAAAAGACTACTTTTCATTATTTCCTAATATATTATTTCCACGCGCACGAAATTTAATTACGAAATGTGAGTCTGAAATAACCTTTATTGTTCTTTTAAAAATCTTCTTTCATATTGCTTGGATGTTGGTTGTAGGGCCTCTACTTCAAGTTTTTCGAGCCACGCACAATTCAGAACGCACTAGCTGGTCATCACCAGAATCCCGTTTAACTTCTTTGTGTGCCTCCTGCTTAAACTCCAGGGACCGAGGATGTCACAAAACCATGCTCCAATTTCGTCATAATAAAAAGAAACATAAAAAAAGAAAAAGAAGGACGCAACATTACCTTTAGAACAAACATAGACAAAAACAAAACAAAACAAAAATAGAACAACGAATTACACGGGTCCAATTGCGCCGAAAGTCTTTAGGAACCTTATTGTTCGGAGCACATTGATTAATCCACCAAATACATTTGCATTTCTGCACTTTATACTTGCAAATTTTTTATATTTCTCCCTTTTTCCTGCGCGCGAGAAAGACAAGAACAAGAAAAACTGATAACGAAAGCCACTTTCTTTTTTTTACACTTCCTACTTTTTGTGGCGAACTCGGCTTGTCTGACACTCATTAGCTGCACGAATTCAAACCGTCTCACTCTAAAGCAACCAGGGTGACACTGCTAACACATCCCACGAAAGACAGTCTGGACTCTGGAAACACTAAAGAGTTTTAGGAGACCGTTTTTTCACATCCGAGACGTTCCCGTTATATCGGTCGCGTTACATCGGTCAAAGAAGCAAACGTGTCTCGATTAAGCTTTTAAGGAGTTTGCGCGGATCATTTTGTCCTCGTGTCTGTCGCGAACACCCGTGTCTTTTAGAGCGGAGTTATGAAGGACTAGTTTCATGTTGAAAAACAGCGCGACTGGGAGGAGGACACACAGAGACGGAAGAGAACACAAGACAAAGCGCTGACTAGCAACTGGTTCATTATTACAACATAAGCAAGAATGACAATGAAATGAAAAACATGGAGTCAAATGTTCGCGCGCTTGCTTGGCACCTCGTCGAATATGCCCCTTTCTTCTTTTTCATCCGATTGTTCTTTTTTTTATTGAGGTAGAAAGAAGGAAGCTAGAGAAATTAGCCTGGAGATTTTCTCCTGACTGGCAACTCTGGTGGGGATGGGGTAGGGGTATGACAGATATAGAAGAAGAAGAAGAAAAAAAAAGAGAGAATAAAAAAATTACACTTGTAGATTAAACATACACATAAAATAGACGCATGATAGAGTTCAGTGCCACATGTTAGAGTCTCTTGTCGAGGTCTGTTGCTCTAAGGAAGCGTAGGAGGGCGTTCGTAGTTGTCATGGCACAGGCTTCATTATCCCAGAGGCCCAGGAGAAGCTCAATCGTAAGGACTGTTCCTGGTGGCTGCTTAATGTCCTTTAATAATTTCTGCCGGTGCTCTTCATGCTTTGGACATATAATTAGAATGTGTGTAATGTCTTCAATGGCTTCACACTCGGAGCAGTTGGGTGTTCCTAGCTTTCCGATAAAATAAAGGTAATTGTTTGTATAAGATACTTTTAGCCCTATTCGATGGAGTACGGCTTCACGTCGTCTCTTCAGACCGCGGGGGGCCCGAAACATCAAGTATGGATCGATATGTTTTAAAGATGAAGTGTCGTTGATGACCTTCTTCCAAAGGTGCTCTGCTTCAGATTTTCCTAAAATTGATGATCTTGTACGAATATCAGATTTGGAGAATGGAGCCAGCACTTGTTGAGGAGATATGTGAGCATGTGTAGCCATCGAATCAGCCATTTCATTGCCTGTTATACCACAGTGACTAGGTACCATTTGAAATGATATGGAATGTCCAAGTGAGACAGTGTCAAAGTGAGCTTTGTGTATTTATAAAATTAGTGGCCAGCCTGGACTATTTTTGCGTAGACGTTGTAGTGACTGGAGGGCTGACTTAGAGTCGCTGACTATAGTCCACGCACGAGGGGAGGCCCTAGGATGTATCGGAGTGCCTCACGGATGGCCGCCAGTTCGGCAGCAGTAGAGCAGATTTTATGAGACAGCTTGTAACCGGCTTTCAGACGAAGCGATGGTGCAACCAATCCAATAGATGATCCATTCTGTGTGGTCGATGCATCAGTATATATATGGCAAGAAGAAGAGTGTTGTGTATATAAATGAGAGGGTAGCGCAGATTTTTTGGTTATACCCTGGATGGTGGTGTAGACTTCAAGGGGGGGCAGTAACCAAGGTGGTGTAGTAAGTAACATTGGATTTTGAAATTTCGCTGGAAGGATCTCACTATGTTTGATAATAACCCGAGATATGCGGCTATAGAAGCGTGTCTCCGGAATGTTGGCGAGGTGATGAGAGTGATGTCGTGTTAGATGGCGCATATAATAATAATAATAATAATAATAATGCCTTTATTTTTCATCCGGGCGGTGTGGGAGGTTGGGGAAAAAAAGCTGAATGAATCAGCTTGACGAGCTCCCTCCTCCCCTATAAATATGTATCCTTAGAGTTTCTTGGGTGCGAATAGCTTCGATAGGAAGGCAATGGGATTCTGCTGTCGTGTCTATGGTGGACGTTGGTCGCGGAACCCCAATACACACTCTAAGAGCCTGGGCCTGTAGTGATTTGAGCATTTTCATGTTTGTTGGACTTAAGCCATACATCACATGTAAACTTTAGCGTAGGACTCCAACGAATAGGCTGTTATATAAACGGAGAAGAGCAGATGTAGACGTGTTCCCCCAGTAGTACCACTTATGAAGCGTCCTAAATTAATAAACGCGGACAATTTAGTCTTGAGGTGTTTCATTTGCGAGTTCCAAGTTAATCCTTTGTCAATAGAGACTTCAAGAAAGATGTGATTTGCAGCATATGGAATTTTGTCTCCATTGATGGATAGAGAAAAGCGGTCCATCTTCATCCTTGTAAAAGCCACAGCGGCTGACTTTGCTGGCGCAATCTCAAGCCCGCGAATGATAAGGTACTGATTGATTCTGGAAAGTGCGTCTTGTAAGCGCGCATGTATGAGTTTTAGTGAGCTTGCTGACGTCCAGAGGCATACATCGTCTGCATAGAGTGTCAGGCGTACAGCGCTTGGGAGAATTTCTGGCAGACCAATGAGGGCAATGTTAAAAAGGACTGGACTTAGAACGCCCCCTTGAGGCACGCCTCTTGTCACAGTGTGACAAGAAGTTTCACCTTCCTTTGTGTTCATATATATTGTTCGATTGTGAAGGTAATCAGCAATTCACGCATATAGCCGACCGTTAACACCGACAGCTTTTAGCCCTTGTAAAACCGCTGAATATTTGATGTTATCAAAAGCTCCTCTAACATCAAGGAAGACCGCTGTTGTGAACTTTCCGCAAAATTTCTGGTCATCAACGTGAGTTATAAGGTCCATGACATTGTCAATTGAGCTGCGGCCTTGTCTGAATCCCGTCATGGTTTCTGGATACATTGATTGAGATTCTAAAACCATTCAAGGCGTGAGAGAATTAACCGCTCCATACATTTGCCAACACAACTTGTTAAAGCAATGGCTCGGTAAGATCTCATGTCCACTGGGGACTTGCCGGGTTTAAGAATGGGTATAACGCAGGCCGTTTTCCAGTCATGAGGAACACAGCCGCTTGTCCACGAAGTATTGAATACGTCTAGTAAGAGTTGGCGAGCCTCTGGCCCTAGATGTGCAAGTGTGCAATAGGCTACCTTATCTGGACCTGGCGATGAAGAATGACCGAGAGAAGGCAAAACCTGATCTAATTCTAGGGCACTGAATACAGTATCCATAATGGTTGAAAAGAGTGTATCAGTTAAAGTTTCAGGGCTTAAAGGTGGACCACAATCCTTTGTTGCTGACAGAACAAGTGACGAACAAAATTCTTCAGCAATACTTAGTGACGACTGCTTTAAAAAAAAGTGATAACGCATGAAAAGGCATTTTTTGTTGTGGTGAAGATCTTAGTCCGCGGGCAATATGCCATATTTTTGTGAGCGGATCACGTGGGTCGAATGAGGCGCCCTTTCTCCTCCATTTTTTTCTAGCGAGTTTATCTAAGTGACGGCGAATATGTTTTTGAGTTCGCCTGTCTTCACGAATGTCAGCTGGAAATTTGGTTCTCCTGGCTCGACGTTCTGCTCGTCGACGAATAGCTCGAAGTTTTTCGTACTCTGCGTCTACAACAGATCGTGAGGACGTGAGTCGGACACTCCTAGTAGCATCTGCAGCTGATTTATTTATGTACGACAGAAACAAACTCTTGGTAAGTATTCGCAGTGTGTATGGGCAGTTCTACATTTTCTCGAAAACATGTCCAGTCGATATACGAAGTCATATTATGTCTGGCACTGCTGGCTTTGAAGCCGCGAACTGTAATGTGTGTTGGGAAGTGGTCACTGTCCTGGCTTTCTATGTCCACAAACCAGGAGTTCTGAGATACGAGTTCTCGTGACATGAATGCAACGTCTAAGCAGCTGCTACAGCGACTGCCCCGAAAGAATGTGGGCGAACCGTCATTCAAAATACATAAGTCATAAGAATCCATCAGTTCGAGTAGTTCTCTTCCGCGACGTGTAGTTCTTACACTACCTCAAGCGATATTATGGGCATTGAAGCCGCCAACAACAAGAACTGGTGTTTTGCATTCTCGGATGATATTCCCCAGCCGTGTGGTATCAAAATCGCAAGCAGGTGGTATATAGGCTGCTATTTCAGTGAACGTGAGCTTGCCTTTCTGTACAGTAACGGAGACGTACTCATTGTTCGGATGAGGTGAGACACTATGCGATATATAGGTTATGTCCTTTCGTAATGCGAGAAGGACTCGGCTGACGTCAGAATTGCGAGCTGATTGGAATACTTCATAACCCGATAATCGAAAATCTGGCGCTACACGCGATTCGCTAATCGCCAAAATCAGAAAATGGTGTTTGAAAGTGAATTGTCGAAAGTTTGAAAGTCTAGTACGAAGCCCTCTCGCGTTCCATTGAAAAACAGTCGCATTTTTAACTTTATCCGCGTAAGAAGGGGCATCAGTCATTACCCTGATGTGACCCTTCTGACACCGTTAGAACAATAGTTTCAAACATCAAGATCCCCTGCAAGATGTCTTTCAAGGCGCATGATGGCAGCTTGGCAGTGAGACCTCGTATGACAGAGAAAATAAGGCTTACGACATCACTGATTGTCATCGAGCCAAAGATGGAAGGCCCCACTGCCGGGGAGGCGTGGTACCACTGGAGGCGTTGCCGTGCGTGCGCTTGTTACCTACTGCTGGAGTTAAACCTGACGTGTCGGAACCCGCTGAAGAGGGAATCTGTTCCTAAGTGGAATTATATTCGGCTGTCTTTGTACTTGCCGCGGCAGCATATGTCTTCTTTTTCTTTTTTCGAGGTGCTTCTCGAGTTTTCGGGGCTTGAGATGCCGAATCTTCTTTGTGTTGAAGGTCAGGAATGGTGCTTGTATCAGCAGGTAAAGGGTCTTGATCAGTCTTGTTTTCAGTCGATGGTGGGGTGCGCTTTGGGCCGTGGACAAATCTCTTTGTTTTCGCAAGAGCCGTTAGGCGAACATTGCAATTGACGTAGCTCGCAGGGTGGTTTCCACCGCAGTTTGCGCACTTGGCTGGTGAATCTCCCTTGCAGTCTTTGATGAGGTGTGGTTGAGAACATTTCTTGCATTTAGTTTCCCCTATACAATATTTGGCGACATGGCCAAGTGCTTGACATTTGAAGCATCTGGTCGGTGCTTCAATAAATTCCGTCCCTTCATGTTTGGTAAATCCAAGATTTACTCTTGATGGGCGATCAGAGTTTGGGCGAAATGTGAGGACAACTCGGTCTGTTGGTTGCGCAGCTTCATCGGGCTTTCCTCGATGTCGGTATAGACGGCGGGCTGCAATTACTCCGTCTTCATGTAGAAACGATGCCAATTCGGCATCGGTGTGCTCCTGGGGCACCGTTTTGATCATTCCGCCATTTTTAAGATAGGTCCTGGGTACGGTAGCTTGGATTGGAACCCCACCGAGAGAGCGAAGTTTGAGGAGTCGGTCAACTGTGGCGGCTTCAGCAACTTCTACCAGAAGGCCGCCTTTGTTGGTGAATCGATGTCGTAAAATGGCCGCTGCTGCTGCCTGATTCACTTCGGTGCTTAGGCTTAGCGGGTTTTGTTTCTGCAACCGTTGTTCCTCATTCACGGGCGCAAGAATGTCGTTCTTTGCCGGCGGTGTTGGACGAGAACGAAGCCTTCCAGGTCGCCTTCTGTAAATTCTTGTTCCATTTCGTCGTTCTGGGGCGCTTGTAGTTTCGCCGGTGTCGACGATGTTTCGGGAGAATTGTTGTCCCCGTCGCTGTGTCGCTTCCCTAGATTGAGGCGTCCAGGCTGGGTTTCTTGGTTGGCATGATTTGAGTGATTCTTGTCAGCAGGAGTCTGCTGGGAGCACGAAGGTCCGGTCTCTTGTGCCAGTACGGGTGTACTGGGTTGCGAGGTCATGCCGCGTTTTTGGTTACTTGAAGTAACCCGTACCGCGATGAGCTGCAGTCGGTTGTTCGTGGTCACGACTGATTGCTCAGATTTGTCTTACAAATGGAGACTGGGGTGAAATTAACAAAAAATCAGGATGAGAGAAAAGGAACGGCTCACCCAGCTGGCTTTCTCTTCTTCTCTCCCCAGCAAAGCCCTTCATCTGATTGTAGCCTAGTGTTCTTTCCTCAGGAGCTTGGGTAACCCTGAATCCAAAAACTTAATCTCGCTGGGAGTCATAGTCACCGAAGGTTGGCTCACACGCGAACTGTTGCTCTTCATGATGTTGTAGGTTTCTACCATCCTCGACTTGTTTGGTCGCGGTGTTAAAATAATATGCTGGTGTTTTCGAACTGTGGTTTGCAACCGTAATCTCTGCGATGCATCGCTAGATGCGAATTAGCGGTGCCTTTCAAGGAGCTGTGGTGTTCTATTAGTCGGATATTTAAGCACCGGCCAGTCTGCCCGCTATAACAGCGCCCACAAGAGAAGGGAATGTTTAGAAAACTCTTTGATGTTCTAGGATGATACAACCAGCAAATGAGTTCTATTGTAAATTCAATGAGATCTAAAAACTGAATTCGACTCTCTTTTGGGGTCAAGTGAACTTAAGGCCTTGGCCAAGCTTATGGAATACTTTAAGGAAGTAATCTAGTGTTTTTTCGCAACCGGAGGCTTCAACAAATACCAAAAAAAATCATCAACATATCTAAATATCTTCCCCAGGATTGAGTCCCCCGCAAAGAAATGAAGACACCGAACTCTGGACACCCACCGCCATCTATGCGTGACGGCGGCAAGCCACGTATTGGTTGGCCGCCGTCGTTCATAGATGGCGGCAGCCTTTCCACTCTGGCTTGCCGACTTGCGCCCGGCCATTACTTTCCATTGTGCAACTCCGCTGGACTTCCTTCTTCACCAGACTGGAAAGGCTGAAAGTTGTTTTCTTTTTGTATGATGTGTGGGCGGTGTGACTTGGACTTATTGCATTCGAATGCGTTCAATGATGTTTTCAATAAAGACGCAACGAGAGAAACTCTAAACCGTTGGCTTAAAATCAAGATTTCCAATTATCCGAAGCTTTATTTTTGAATCCTAGGAAAATTTCTTTTTCCCGAGAATTATTGAAACAATCTGAGGCAGATTAACAAATAACGCTAATGCCTCAGTTGTTTGATACCGTGTCTGAGGCACGGGAAGTGGCAGTTTTTAAATGGTCACTGCCACCAGCTTGCGACCGATCTGCACTAGGCAGCAAAATGGCGGCGCCCACAAGACAATCCGGGAACGGAGTGTCCGTGCAACAAGCTTAATTAGGAGATCCAGAACACACCGAGCCCGCGTAGCGACGTTGGCTTTATTAAGGTAATTTGCCTAATGAGTGCGAGCGCGCTCATTTTCGTAATGGCGCGGCGCCTGTACCAATAAAGACGTCGTCTTCCTTCCGCCTTACGCTTTACATTTCTTTCTTTCGCTTATATATTACCTACGTTGCGTGAGTTAGTCGCGCGGTCTTTTGGTGGTGTCGCTTCCTGGCGAACGGGTTTTTTGCTCGATCGACGAAAGACGATTTTTAAGCCGCCGGAATCCCCGAAGATTAGAGGCGGTCAACCGTGTGTACGGTTCGGAAGCGTGTCTCGGTAGAATCGCTACGTGCAGTCTCGCAGATACTAAATAACTCCACGCAAGCGGGATTTTCTTTTTTTTTTTTTTGAGGAGCGCTTTATTGGTGATTTAGGTTCGAACTAGCACTGACGCCAGGACTCGTCAATGTGGAGCAGATAAGGGGTGAGCCCATCAACGCGGACTGCCGCTGTCATCTACCGTTTCAAGAATGCTCTCCCCTTTTCAACCAGACCGTGGTTACCCAGGCGCAGGTGATAACGGCAGTTCGCGCTGAATAGGCTCCCCCATATCCGCTCCAAATGGACGAGCCCTGACGTCAGCGCTAGTTCGAACGTACGCCACTAATCAAGCACTCCTAAAAAAAAAAAGAAAAAGAAACGCGCGTTGTTGTGGAGTCTTTTAGTATTTGCATGACTATACAGCTCAAAATACGTCGCAAATTACGAAAGAAAGGAAGAAAAAACTAGTGTCCGCCATGACGTGATTTATCATTTTCTCGCTTCTTGATCTGTGATTGGGTACTTCGCGGTTTGCGTCGGCTAATGCCGCAATTCCACTGGCTGCGCTTCGCGGCGGCCAACGAGATCGCGAGGAGGTAATAAGATTCGCGGGAATCGCCACTACTTGTGTTTATTATGCCCGAGTCCCACTAGAGTGACATATAGAAACAAACGACAGCGACATGCCTCTTACCATAGCCTCCTCTATATTCACAAAGCCTGGCAGTTCGATGACGGAGCTATAGAGCGCACGGTTGCAGATTTTGAGCGCGAAGATCTGGTAGCACAGAGCGTTTCTCGGGGAGTGCGGTATTCAGCGCACGGCTTTTGCAGTGGCCACCACCCGAAACATGGTTTTCAAACCCGACGAGACAAAAGCCGTAACCTGACGAACGCGAGAAGCACGAGCGTGCTTCCATCGCTCGGGACAAGTGTTTCTGCGTCTCGCCGCAGCGGGGCGCCCGTTACATGCCTCATGTAGGGTGCCTACATGTCTGTCTGTCTCAGGGTGAAGACATCCATTGTTGCACTGAATGTGCCAGCGCGTGACACTCTCGCGCACTCGGTGCGTGACTTGGGCGACAGAATGGCGTCTATGCATTAGCCAAAGCTGCGCGCTCGAGCTGAGTAACACCGTATTGCGCGCACTTCAAAATGCATAAAAAAACGATTGGGCGTGAAAATGGCTGAGATGTCACCACTCAAGCAAAAGCGCGCGTGTGTATGAAGGCACTCTAGCCTCATGTAGAGTTCCTGTATAGGCTCCCTACGGGAGCCAGAGTTGCGCGTTTGATTCCACGTGCCGCGTGCCGCCCTAGCCGCTATTCGCCGAGATTCGATCACGTGAGGAGCCGTATCAAGTGTCGTGCAGCAAAGTAAACGTTGCACACGCTCCGGCGTACGTTCCCCGGCTTTTGAGCGCGGCGCTGTTATTCGCCGAATTACCATGCATGAACGCGCAACTCTGGCGCCCGTAGGGAGCCTCAGGAACTCTAGCCTCATGTAGGGTGCCTACATGTCTGTCTGTCTGAGGGTGAAGACATCTATTGTTGCCCTGAATGTGCCAGCGCGTGACGCTCTCCCGCATTTCGGTGCGTGACTTCGGTGGTAAAATGGCGTCTTCGCATTAGCCAAAGCTACGCGCTCGAGCTGAGTGACACCAGATTGCGCGCACTTCAAAATGCATAAAAAACGATTGGGCGGGAAAATGGCTGAGATGTCACCATTCAAGCAAAAGCACGCGTGTGTATGAAGGAACTCTAGACTCTTGTCTGCCGCTCTTCCTTTTCACTTTTCTGGCTTTGTCAGTATAGACGCTTTACACACGCGCCAGAATACAGCCGCCATTGCTGACCTTCTCTTGTTTTGCCGAGATACCGAGCCACTGAAATTGGTGTGGACGAGCCTTCACTAAAGCCAATGCTGGGGAGAAAGACAGAATAAAATCTAAGATGGCAATAACCTGGCCTGCTATGGTAATAAAGAAGTGAAGTAAACGTTATAAGGGGAAACAAAAACTGAAGGTCAGTTATGGCGGTGCCCATGCAGAGCTGCTGCCAAGCGTCTATAGAGGAGGCTATGCTCCAGCTCATACAGCATGCTTGTGATGGTCGCTTTGCAAGGCATTCAGTCGTTCGGTGCTCATAAAGTAAGCACGAGTGACTGCAAGCCTACAAAGGATACCCTCGCGCGCATGATGCTCGTGTTTGAGCAGGGCCTCCTTTATTCTACAAAGCTTTTCAAATCGTCAAAGACTCTGGTTTGAGGTTTGTCGCTGTCGTTTATTCTGTTTGTCGCTCTAGTGGGGACTCGGGGATCAAATATGCCCGTCCGACTCCGTTTCACGTAAAGTCCCGACCGCAGCCGCCCCTGCCATCCTGTGAAGCTAAGTTCTCTTGATACTTCCTTTTTACAAGTAACAAATGACAAAGCACATTCCTCTGGAACAAAACGGCGTCTTACAGTTCCGTTCTCTGCTGTACACCGCCATTCGCTTCCTAACACTTACACCATCACGCAGTCGGCGCTCCAAAGAATGTCGCTACTTTTTAGGATCCCTTATCTAGGAGCTTTAAGTGCAGCAAAAAAGGTGGCGCATGAAAAGTGCGTCGTCACTGCGGTTCTCGTATTCGCGCGTTTGCTGTCCCCGGTGAAAAAGCAGCCACGCGCGATGAATACGCCGCGATCCTGCGTTTTTTTTTTCTTTTTCTGTATGCGATTGGCTCAGCCGCGGCGATAGCGAAGCCACCAAGACAACCGAGTGCCGTGACAGTGCGATTTTTGTTCTGCTCAATTGAGCAAATTAGATCGTCGCGCGTCGACTGCAGTCCAACTCTAAAGTTAAACGGAGTATTACCAGCCAGCAACAGCCAGGCGGCGCCAGCAGAGTGATACCAAACGGTTATACCCTGTCTCATTGTAATTTGGCAAAGGCTAAACGATAAGCCCACATCGCGTGCTGACGGCTTCGAAATGCGCTACGTATACGATCGCAACGCACACATATTAGAGCATGACGCAGCAAAAAGCTTGATAAATCTTTGCAGTAAATGTGCACTCCGGTTATACGCAGTCACGTTCCGATTGGCCCGCCAGGGCCGTAGCTTCCGCCGTACTGGCATGTTATGCGATCACGGTTTCCTGGACTACCCAGTATTTCTTGCTTGATACGCTAGGCTAAGCGGCGCCACCAGAGCGTTTGAGCAACGCAGCCGTCACTCTCAGGCATACCCACTATTTCGTGCTGCAGTCGCTGGATAGCGCCATACCAAACAGCATTGCAGGTTGCCTATAGAACTTCCCAGCGCTTATAACCCGGGCAAAAAGTGCTGAATGACTGAGCTATGGACGCATGCGCAGCGTCTGATATGCGCACAACAGATTAACAGTGCATGCTTAAAAGGCGTTCCACAGCCCAGCAGACAAGGAAGGCAGCGCGCAGAAGGTCTATAAACGTCAGAAAGCAGCTGCACTTCAAAAAATAATCTAACCAACATGAAAAGAAAAAAAAAAACTTTTGTTTGGTTGCTAGTCTGGAAACCGTACGCCTCAGCAATGCTTGACAATCAGGCGATCTATACCCACACACAGGCAGCAAGATGGCGGCGCCCACAGGCGGCTAGCTGTGCCTGCAAACGGCCATAGGAGGCATTGCCGTCACCTGCGACGGACTTCACCGGTCGACACATTCGTTTTTCGGGATGGGGGCGCAGCCACTGTTGTTAGGGGATACTCGGGCGTTTTTTTCGCATAGTTAACGATTTGCCCGAGAATTTGTTAAACACCCCAGTAAACACCGCAAAAAGACTAACCTAACTAGTTGGCCTCAATAAATCTTTTTTTTTTTCTTTTTGCGTTCACAAGTTTGGTCGCCACCGTGTTTTTCAAAATGAAACTATCTGCAGGCAACAATGAAAGAGGGACGTCAGAGGAAAGCAGGTGTTCGCCCTTTCGACTGTAGTCTTTGTTCCAAAACGATTACCAGCAGTTTCAAGGTGTTGAACGGATCCTTTGGAAGCTCGCTCTGGCACCCGCGCAGCAGCACGAAACAAATGCTCGACGAAGTCTATACACCTTTTCCACAAGGGCGCAGCCATCTTGAATGTTGTCACTTCTGGTATGCGGTAAAACATCGTTTTGATCTCTCCACCCCTCTGGAAGGTGTCTACTAAATGTACTTGATTGTCGCCCATTCTTGTTTTGCTTCACCTGTATTTTCTCGCATATTTGATGTTGAGATGTTTTATTATTTTTTCGTCCCGCATGCCAGAAGCCACGTGACTGAGAACGACAGGAAGCAGAAAATGTATATATTTAGACTGCCGGCTCGACCTGTAACCCTGCTTTCCTCTGACGTCATGGCACTGATAAGTGCGGGTACATTCGAATGTCGGTTTTCGTATCATTTTCAATTTTCGATTTCACAATAAGATATTTCGAATTTCGCGATGCTAAATACCATAGCTAAAGCTAAAAAGGTCAAGATCGGTGATTCCGCATATATAGCTAGTTGGGGTAGCTAAAAAAATCGCCGGAGTACCCCATTAAGGCGGCGGTCCCACGGCGGCCATCTTGAATGAGCCACTAGATGGGGGCACTCATCCGTGTGGCCAGAAAACAGGCTCGTGGCAGTGATGTTCCTCCTCTGCTCTTAATTTACTCCTTTCTGCTGCTCGCCCATGCAGATTCAGCGCTCAGCCCGTGCTCCCGCTGACACAAACGCCAGCAAACGTGCCAGTGGTCCTAGCATTGCCCATTTCGCACAGAAGCGGAGCCCAGCTAGCTCATCGATTCCATCGAGAGTGCTTAGCTGGGCAAAATGTGTTCTTTGTTACTGGCCTTGTTACACGCTGAAGGTTTGGCAAAGCAATTTTGTTAGAAGCTCACAAGCCAGTAGCTATTGTTTTAATTTTTCAAGACTTAAAAACGTAGTCAATCAATCAGTGAAGAATGTTATCAAACGATAAAGAACATATATAAGACATGCCTTGTCAGCATTTTGTGAATTAAAGAGCTTTTGCACGACATAAACTTTTACATTCTTTTTCGCTGAAAGTCAGAGCGCAGCTGACATAACAAGTTAATGAGGCCATTCAAGTAGAGCCAAAAAACACTATGTCATGGAGCTCAACGTCTTAAAGTGCGTTTGTTGTCACCAGTCAAAGAAATCAAGCGCAAACCATGCACCATGGCCTTGCGCTTTTAGTATGCGTGTTTGTGCTTGTGTACCTTATAGTCTTTGACTGCATTTTGATCTATGATAAAACAAGGAATAGCATACTTTTTTTTTCAAGACGGGTGTTCAGAGGGGCGCTCTATATAACTCATCATTTTGATGATAGTTTGATTAAATTTGATTACCAATTATCTGACCTTATAAATAACCACTCCCATATTGTTGAAACAGTACGCCGGAGGTCGAAGAGTCTGCCTCTTCCAGAAAAGAGCAAACGTCTTGGCAGTGAATGCTGAGGTGGCCACAGACATAAAGCCCATCGGCGTGTTTGTGTTTGTATTGCAATTTGCGTCAAATTCTCCAGTGCATAAGACATGTGTCTCGAGCGGCGCTTGGAGGCAAATGGCGACGCCGAACTGAAATGAGCGGCCCTTGGAAGCAAATAACGGCGGATCAACACCTCCTCGTGGCACGTGTCTTGCGCGTTTACACTACAATGGTTGGCGGTACTTGTTAGCGTGAATTTTATCGAGGGACTTTACAACGACAGTGCGTCTCTTGCCCTCTGCGCACGTTTACACTGTCCACAAAAAGCACAGACCCCGCATGCTAAATCACAGTCCAGCCAGCGCTCGAACGCAGTCGCTGCCAGCCAGAAAGTACACGTGCATAACACACAAACACAGCAATGAACGCGCCCTGGTACATTTTATGGAAATACATATACTCGGTTACTGGCGCGGGCATGTGTCTTCATTCATTGTTTTGTTTGCTCGACAACACGTGCAAAGGACCTGCGACATTAAATCCCATGCTGGCGCGAGCAGCTCTGCCAGCGTTGTACACTAAGTTCAAGGTCCACGGGACATTCGTGGTTCGATTGAGTCATGGGATCCAATTCAAAGAAGAGATTTGCATGCGACATAGGAAGCACAGATGTCCCGCGGACTAAGTTATAACTAGGACTGGGCGTCAATTTTAATAGAATAAGTAATCAATAGACCTATTGCTATATTACCTAATCATCAAGGAGAATGCAGGGATTAATTTTCCACGGGCCACACGCGCACGCCTTCCCCGTATAAAATATTCGAAGTAAATAATCAAAATAAAGCGTTGACGAATGCGCGTGCAAGATGCCATCTCTTTTAGGTATTTGCTTTAAAAAGGTTACTACGGCTGAGGCCAGCGCATGCGGCACGCGGAACGCCAATCCCTGCATTCTCCTTAATGCTAAGGCAATATACCAATAGGTCTATTAGTAGGTTTCGTACATTGCCATGCATCATATTTAAGAAAAAGTCAAAATGAATTTTTTTGTTTGCCTTCGTTAAATTTGTGATAAACGGCAAAATGTACAATTTCAAATTTTAAGTCTACTTTGATGTGTATTTGAGAACAGTCAAAAGACAGCCACACTCACAAATTATTACTTCAACCTCAGAAGCAAACAGGTTCGTAAATATTTTCCAGCAATAAGGAACTCCTTTGATTGTTCACAATAGACCTATTGCTAAATTACCCGAGCTTCAAGGAGAATGCAGGAAATGGTGTTCCACGCGCCACACGCGCACGCCTTTCGCGTATAAAAGATTCGAGGTAAATAACCAAAATAAAGCGTTAATGAACGCGCGTGCGAATTGCCTTTTGTTTTAGTTTTTTTTTTTACGACAGTCACCGCTGCAGACGTCAGCACGTGCGGCGCGTGGAACACCATTCCCGGCATTCTCCTTGATGGTTGGGTAATTTAGTAATAGGTCTATAGGCCCAGCTGCGCTAGACGGACAATCGCATGGCGCCGAAGTGGCTGGGGGCACATATTACCTTCTCCATCTCTTTCGAGTCACACATCTCGCCCCTAAAGCTTACTTTAGGTCAAAGTTTCCCCTAAAGTTTGCCTTCATACAGGTGTACTCGTATACAACTGCGTGGTGAAAGCGTTACATTTTTACTTTTTCGTTTGTCAAAATTGAACGGATTACTTGCTTCAAAATTTAATCGTGATTAAATCATAATTTGCCCAGGTGAAATTTTCCCAACTGGTTTCCAACTGGTCCCAGTTCAACTGGTTTAAGGAACAACTCCCAGTTGGACCAGCTGGACCAGCTGGGATCTAACTGGGACCAGCTGGCCCAGTTCAACTGGTATCCAACTGGTCCCAGTTAAACTGGTTTAAGAACAATTCCCAGTTGGACCAGCTGGACCAGCCGGGATCTAACTGGGGCCAGCTGCAACTGGGATCTAACTGCGACCAGTCAGATCTCAGCTGCAACCAGGACCAGTCTAATCTTAGTAGCTGCTGGTCCGATGTCGCTGGTCACTTGACACTAGAAAATCCTCTCCAAACTAGTTAAAATAATTAAATGCGATGCAAATGCATTTTGTTTACAATTTATTCCAGCAGATGAGAGCTGCAGCAAGACGCTCATTTAATCTTTTGGCATGCCTCCTTGAGCCACGTTGATTTAATGGAATCTTGTATTTTCTCGGTCAGGATATTTGTAAGGTTGGAGACCACTGCAGTGACGTCCGCCTTCTTTACCGCTGGCCAATGGTGCAAGGTAGCCGCAAATGAATCGGCCAAACATTATCTTTTGTTTCATGTCGCTCAGATTACGTACCCACCTTCAACAACATTGACATTTTCTGGGGTCAATGCCGGCTTGGGTTGCTCCCCCGAGCCCCTCTTGTTGTCTGGCAGCTGGCCTGACATGCTTCGTCTTGCCAGCCCAGGTGCACTCCAAATGGACTGGGCGGTCTCCTTCAAGACGAGAGACGGCTTGGTGTGAGCCATCACTCGTTTTGCCTGGGTTGGCGTAAGAAATATTCTCCTCTGGAGTGAGGCCGCAATTATGTAAAACAGTACGTGCTACTAGATGATGAGACAATAAGGGACATACACAACAGGAAAGGCGCTGATTCACAAGCATATGATTTACTAGGAGAGAATGAAGACAATGTATACTTAAACTGCTACAAGTGTGTCTGCCACAGTCTCATAATAACTGATCTTCAAGTTCACACTGGCATGCATGAAACCTTCGTTATCCACTTTAGAAATTCCAACTCTTCATCTGACAATACCTGATGTGTGGATCACACGGTCACTTTCATTGCTGTTAACACGATAGGCCTCCATCACTTCATATGTTGTCTTGTCCTTGTTCCTGCCTAAAATAGTAGTGCTGTGGAAGGAAGGTCCACAATCGCACTCCATACAGTGAATTAGAACATATCCTACACAGTGGCTCTATGAAACCAAGAGCGTCCTTTGAGTCTGTCGTTCAGACACTGCCCCGTCTGACCAACGTAGTTGCTGCCACACAGGAGTGCAATGCTGTACAGAACTCCTAAACAGCACTGAACAAACAGTCTGACATGCTTCTTGGTGCACTTGTTTCCAGATAGTCCCTTGGCCTTCGTATTGACTCTAGCACATATTTGAGTTGTTTTCGGGGGGTGCTGAAAAGACCACTGGAACTTCAAACCGGCTTTCAACACTCTTTTTTAAAATCTGAGACACCAAGCGACGGTCTCTTTTTTTCTGTACTGCGGTCGGTATCCTGGATGCCCCTCCCCTCTTCAACAGGGTGCCTGCCCCATCTAAGGCAGATGGCCGATACCCTGATGTTTGCAGTCTATCACTTTGTTTTCCGAAGCCATCTGCCAGTGTGTGAAAACAGAACTTTTGCAGTGCTGCACCCAGACACGAAAAAGCAATACCCCGATTAATAGCTTTTAAATAGGCTCGCTCAAAGAAATGCATGCTAGATTACAGGTTGCCCTATTCAAAGGTAATCAAGAGAGGTATTGATCGTTCGTGTCTGGGTGCGGGGCTGCAAAAGTCGTGCTTTCACACACTGCCAAATAGCTTCAGAAAACAAACATATAAGCCGACAGCTTATATTCTTGGTGTGGTGTAGCTCATGCAGAGAATAAGCTTTCTGATCTTGATACCTTGCACATAAATGCTATAGCTGTTGAGGCAGATACTTTCCTGTTTCTTTTAGTGGCACTAACGTTTCCACATACACATTAAAAGACAACAAGAAAGACACTTACACGACCATCAGCCATGTAGGTAAATTCTGCAGGGCATGAGCCAGTCAATGCTGAAATTATAATTCAGTAAAACATTTAGGCAATTTACCTTCGACACAATTCACAACTCTGTTTTCTCAAGTCACGCAGGCAAGCAGGAAGAAATAAAATCAAAAAAGATCACTGAAGTTTTATAGGGCGATAATCTTTTTAGGGGTGGCAAGAGTCAGCTGACCTGTAACAGGACCCACAGCTTGAGATGCTTGTGCAGCCAGCCCTCCATGTGGTGCAAATAGTTAATGCAGGTCAGTGTGTCTCACGGAGAAATGCTGCATTCACAAAGCAAAATCAATTTTCATAGAACTATTGGCCCAAGAACTCCATGCACCTCGGATATCTACATAAAGTGCACTCAGCAAAAACTGTGTAAATGTCAACTTACCTGCACGAGTACTGGCATGAGAGGCACTCGCAGCCACGGCTTGTTTAGCTGTAAATGTATGCAGTGCACTGAGAACGGTGGGTTTCGGATGCAAGGAGCTGCGTGAATTCCATCAACTCACCTGCGCCAGAACCAGCGTAAGAACACTGTGCAGCTGCGGCTTTTGCTGTAGTTATAAACAGTGTACTCATAGCAGTCAGTTGCAGATGCAAAAAGCTTCGTAAATGTCAACTCACTGGTGATGGAAGCACTCGCGCAAGCAGCTTGTCTATGGCTACCTTGGCTAGCTGTAAATATATGCAGCACATAAAATATATTATGTTTCAAGTGTAAAAGCTGCACAAATGCCAACTAACCTCCTACGGAGGACCTCTTTTTCATAGTTTTTTTTAACCGGCAGCCTCGGGTTTGCTGTAAATATATACAATATACTAAGAATCAAATGTCATATCTCCGGCCAACTTACCCTCTGCTCTGGGTTTCAACCCCTGTGCAGCTTGACAAGACTTGGCAGGCATGTCAGTCTCTTGTGCTGTATTATAAAAGAAGCTACTTCAAGAATGCGAAGCCGTCATGCGATTCTTGCTCCTCCTTAGAATCGTATTACATACTAAACCATTGCAACATTAGCTAAAAGCCTCCCAAGCACTCTAAGCATTAATTACAAATATTGTATGCCAACTCATACATTCCAGTGCACAGCTAGGTAAATATTTACATATGCCAAGCAAGTTAGTCTTAGGTTAGACTCAGGGGATGAAACCAAATCAGACAGATCAAATCACCAAGATGCAAATTTGCTAGCTCTACGACACTCATACCATCAAAAAGCTAGTTCAAGCCTAGACTTCCATGATCCAGAGTTGCCACCTTGTTTTGATTCTGCTTCTGTTCCACTGTTAAAACAATTTAATGAAAATGTATTTATAAAGTACAATTGATCACATTTTTAGAGCTTAGGATAAAGGCAGACATTACATATTATAATTAACAACTTGCAGAGTAAACCTTACAATGTAATAGGTTCAAAAGCAAAACAGACAACCGAAAGCAAACTCAGTCTTACTCACTTCTAAAAACCTCGCAGCCTGGGAACGCACTTGTTTTTGTAGGAAGACATTGTCTTCCCGCAGCTCCTTACACCTGATCTTCCAGTATTTTGTCTTCTTTGTGGCTTCATGCACTTCGCTGCTGGAAAGCAGCGAGTCAGTGGAGTCCGATGTGCTAATGGAAGTCCGCTGTCCTTTCTGCTGTACATTATTTTGAAATATACAAAAAAGCTGAGTAATGCCACCCTGCTAGGATGAGGCAGGGAAACAAAGATTTTGAATTGTCACACAATTCGCAGTACACACGGTGAATAGGCTGATTTCAGAATTCTTCTGGTGAGCCTGGCTCAGCTGATTCCGAAGGATAGCCTCGTAGCTATCTTCCCTGGCAGAAGCCTGATTAGTTTTCTTCTTTTTTGCTGCCTGTAAGGGAAAGTGGTGCAATAAATGACTACAATTAGTTTGGCCAGAGCACCGCCAATCAAATAACCTAAAACTTGCTCGCAAGGGAATTACGTAAGTGCTAAACACTGATCTGCTTCGAAAATGAAAAGGGGGCCGAGGAATCTAGGAGGCGTTTGTCCGGTTTTTTTACATTTCGCTCCGTTGGAAATGAATGTAGTAGCTAAAATGAAGTTTGGCATTGAAAATTACCTGTTTATTATTTTTCTGGGTGGACGTCTCGTCCTCGGAGCTCTCATCTACCGTGATTATCGGCACTGAAACTCTCTTGAAGCATTCCCGCACCGCTTCTTAAAAAACTGCAAAACGAGGACAAAAAAATTTAAGCATTTTTAAGGTGCAAACGGAACCTAAACTAGGCGTAACAATAAATGCTTACCGCCGAGCATCAGAATTTGAGCGGAGTAGTCGTACGCTTTTAACTTTCCACGTCGTCCTTCCAAAAGACCGTGTATACAGGTCTGTTGTCAAGGTCTATCTTGCGTCGTGGAGAAAAATTGCGGATATTGCGCACGGGTAGCACGTAACGGCGGTTGTCCTGGTCTTTGATAAATCGAACCAGTGGATACATTGCGTGAAAAACGTAAAATATAAAAAATACTACAAGGAAATACGTTAATTAAAGCACAAAAAAGGCAGAGAATGATTGCGGCAAGAAAACAGCACAAAGAAAAAGAAAGACAAAAACAAAGTTCGGGAAGATAGGGCACGTGAGATAGGGAAGATCACCTAACAACCAAAACAACGTACGTAAACATTTTCAACGTTGCCAGATGCCGAATTTGACAGAACCCAAGATCCAACTCCATTCTGCTTTACCAAAATTGTTGGTCATATCAAGTTTTATCAAAACTGCATGAAATGATATATTAAACTAAATTGAACTTTATTTTATGTTTTCAAGCATAATGAATAGAGATAAACTATCAAACCTTATTTGACACGGCGCCACTTAGTCACAGAATTAGCCGACGATATCCGCATGCTTCTGGATTTGGATTTTGCCGCTGCGTGCGAGAGCTCAGGTGAGGCCTAAGGGGGGAGTCTGCAAAAACTTGTTAAACCATCGAAATGGCTGAGCCACCAAAATGGCGGAAGCTCTATTTAGAGCCGTTCTTTTGACGGGGCAGGCCTTCCAAAAATGTCGAAATGCAGGTGAGATTGTGCCGAAAGAAGTCACGCACAAAGGATACATGATGACTGCTGTGTGCCGACCGCATCCGCTAATGATCCATAGGCTCCTGGGAACTGCTCCCTAAACAACAGTGCTCCCGATGATAGGCAAGCTGTGCACGAGGTAGGTGACTATGAACAGTCTGGAAGCCTGGCGGCAGACGAGCAAGATGGCTGCGAAGTGTCTGGCAGCCCGGTCGTGGACGAGCAAGATGACTCCGAAGAATGCGGCAAACGGGCGTTGGACCAGGAAGAGAGCAGCGGCACATTCCCTCCCGAATCCAACTCCGACTCCGACTTCTCGGAGGAAGACCTAGTCACACTGGTCATGGAGTTCACGGTCACCTCGGGATTGCCGTGGACACAGCTGGAGAAGCTCATGAAATTTGTGTGTTTCGTTTTGAAAAAAAGCGACCCTACTGAAAAAAACCATTTGGCGCCCATATGAAAATAAACGGGTCCATACCGGTAACCGTTTAACCATACTGGTCACCAGTTTGTCAAAGAGGTCGCCCGTATGGCTCAAAGGGGTCCCCCGTATGAGCCATAACGGTCACCTATTTGGCAAACGTGTCGCTCGTCTGGGCAAATGGGCGACTCGTTTGGGCAAAGTTGTCGCACGTTTGCTCAAACCGGCGACAATGTTGCAAACTGCACCGGTTTAATCAAACGGCTCTCCGGAGCCCGTTTGATATTGAACGTAAAGATCGGCGGCGTGGGCACGCCTAGCGTTTCAGCCGTGGCAGCCAATGTTTTCCGGAAGGCTGGGAGCGCCGGTTCATCGATTTCAGATCGTCCGCGTAATGCAAGTAATTATATTTATATTTCAATTGCGCTGATTTTCGATTATACTGCAACTAAAACTAACACCTTTTTTTTTGTTGTTTTACGTAAACGCGCGACGTTGGTGAGCCGATATTTTTGACAGACCTTTAATACTTTGTCCATCTTTGTTGCCTCAATTTACTTATTCAGCTCGAATCTCTCTCGCAGAAGACGCGACCGCGTGAAAGACTGTACGTCTAGACTCCGTTTCACTTTAATTCAAGACGCAGCGAAGGTAGCACGCGTACACGCGGCTGCAAGAACATCGAGCATTGCCAGAGCACGCCCGCCGTTGCAGCACTCAAACTACGAGCTTGCGCTTAGTTCTTTCTTCGCTCGGGCGCAAGCCGAGCTTCAGGCAGCCCCGCCGCCATTTCCAAAGTTCGAGCGCGCGCGCGCGCGCGCGTTTGTTCTTCGGGACTACAAAAACGCATCTCCCTGGAATGCCTGGGGAGAGGGAGAGGGGCTGTCCCGGTGGTCCCAGCGCCTTGACCACGCCCCCTCCCTCCTCTCTTGTCACCCCTGTCACGTGACCCACAGCAGCGCGGGAGCTACACGCTGATAAGCATCGAGATCCGGAAGGGCGCGCCTTGCAGCCGCTTTTTTCTTTGTCTGCTTGTTGTCAGTTGCTGCTCGAAGTTCGCTCGTCCTACCTGCTTCAATCTGACGCCTAATGGTACGTTTACACTTGCGGATCCGCTAGCGAATCCGCCCAGCTTTTGCCGCTGGGGCGAAACGCTGGGCGGAAAACGCGGCGGCGAGCCGTTTAGGTCCGGGATCTATTTCTGCCGCCGAACGAGGCGTTTCGCTGACCGGAAGTGGCATTCTTGCGCGGCGCGACACTGCCTACGTCACGAGTACGCGTTCTTCCGGGAGCAGCTACGCCCGGGAGAGAGAGAGCCGAGGCGGGAACTCTCGCGCCTTCTCGTCATATCTGACGAGACGTTACGGGAACCGCTGCCGCAGCCGGCGCTGCCGCCACTGCTCGAAGGAAATAGATGTAAACGCAACCCGCTCGTCACCGCCGCCGCCGGGAGCGGATCCGCTCCCGCGGCAGCGGATTTCTTCTCAGGTGTAAACGTACCATAACCCTGCGGTCTTATTGGGATGTCTCTCGACAACGTATTGTATGTGCACCAAAGCTATCAGTGTTCGAAAAGACCCACGTGTATGTCGGCAACGAGCGATTCTTCAAAGTCGCAAATTCTCGCGGTTTGGTTGGGTTCGGCAAATGACAGCTTGTGCGCCGCATCGTGTTGAAACTTCCAAGGAGCCGTTCCCTCTCGTTTGTGTTTGTGTGGTTGTCCTGCTTTGACCGTGTCGACAAATATCACGGATTACCTCTTTAAAGTCCGCTATTGTTATGGTAAGTGCACTGCAACCTGCGTGTTGGCAACGATTGACCGTTCTTCTACGCGTACTCTTCTAAATTATCTAAAGAATTATGCAGCGCCTATTCGCGCGGCAGCCAGGAGAATAATTTCCCCGAAAGTCTACCTGTATAGTGTTCACAGATCGCTTGCACGTTTGTACTTGTCTACAGAAGAGGTAATAAACTTCGAGGAGAATTGAAAACAATCTTTTGTGTCGGTTTTCCTGTCCACTTACAAGCACCTACGCGAGTGGATTTGTTCTACGTGTTTTCTCCAGGTTATAAATACGTTTATGAGTTTCGGGACGTCTTAAATATGTTTAAGATAACCAACCTCCCAGACGATACCCATTTAGGGCTAGCGCATAATTTGACATTTCGAAGTGCACGTTCAAACGTGTGGTCACGTGCCATGTCGAACGGCTACTCGTACCATACCGCACCCGTATCAAACGGGCACCCGTATCAAACGGGTACCGTTTCGAACGGGTACCGTTTCCAAACGGGTACCCGTATCCCATAATCACGTTTGATCCAAACGGATCGCCAGATTTGATTCAAACGGGCGACCAGTTTGCCACCCGTTTGAATTTCAAATGTTTTTTTTCAGTAGGGGATCTTCCTGACATAATGTTCCTCTTCAAAAAATTCGCAAGGATATCGCTGGAGAGCTTAACATTTCATTTTTACTGCCCCAACTGCTCAGTTTTCATTGCTGAATGTGAAGGCGATCTTAAAAAAGAGACAGAAGGTGCAGATGACGTGTGGGGAGTGCAATGAGAAGTGTACCGCAGAAGCTCTTACAAGATATGGTAATTTTTTTGTGAGCCTTCCTATCGAGCAGCAGCTTGCTTCTGTGCTCTCGTCCCAAGAAGTGACCAGACCGCTGAAGTTCTTCTTGCAGAAGATATCCGAGCGTAATGACCGATCTGTCGTTTCTGACATTACAGATGGAGCGTTATACCGCAAGCAACGAGAAGAGCTCAAGCTCAGCAAGATAGACCTAACCATGACAATGAACTCTGATGGTAGCCCTGTGTTCAATTCGCCAAAGTTTTCTATTTGGCCTGTCCAGATGACAATCAGCGAGATTCCTCCACATCGTCGAAACAAGCATGTGACCATATTTCTCCTCTGGTATGCCCAGTGCCATCCCGATATGACTATGGTGCTCCAGGCGTTTACAAAGCAAATGAACTTACTAGCCCAGACGGGCGTGGAATGGACCTGCGATAGGAAGACCGTCCACTCAAAGGTAATATTGTATTTATTTAATTGTACTGAAAATTGCAGTTTTGGTTTTCATTTTAGCCGTACGTGTCTTGGAGCTTTCACCAAACCAAAAGAATCAAACTTGTTACTTCAAACCCGGAAGGAAGGAATTATTTTCATTTTCTGAAGTGCCTTTTTTACATCAGTTTTACATCTTTCACTCTTATTCTTTCTAAATACATATTCCAGGTGCAGGTCAGCACCTGGTGCGACAGATAAAGCTTTCTTTCCTTCAATAAATATTTGGAAAGCTGAGTGTTTTCCTAGTAAAATTTCTAAAGCACATACGAACGAAACACTTATTTTCATTTTTTTTCTGTGATAACAGTTTCAGTCTACTTGAGGGCAGTTTGTCTGATTTTTCTTTATTTTTTCATGGAAATCATCTAATACACTCATTTGTGTTACTGCTGTAAACATACGCTTTTCGCCAGTATGAACCAGTGAGGTGACATTGCATACTTATTATCAGGGAGTAATATCTGAAGCATGGAAAATAACTCGTGTTCCGTATTTTGTTTCCTTCATGCGATAAAGAAAACACATTTAATTTAAGTTACTTTTTTTACAGGGGTACTATCTCAACTGCTCCGCTGGTTCCCAGCCGGGACCATCATGCAGAACATGATGACGTACAACGGGTACTTCGGGTGTGGCTGGTGCTTGCACCCAGGCCCCTCTGTTGAATTTAAGAGAATTTATGTTAAACATGGATACTGACTAATGTCTAGCACTGGATGGAAGTAGAAAATAAGAAAAGTTATTTGTTGCCCCTTATATTGATATGTGTTTTGTTATTTCACTGAAATACAGGAGCCAAGATGTATGTTTTATATCTAAAAGGGATAAGCTTGTAAATCAATATTTATTTATTTATTTGTAGCTTACAGCACAGGAGTGGGTTACAGATCCCATTTATACGTCGGAAACTCACACATAATGCACACAAGCCAGCAACCAACAAAATAAATAAACAAAATTCAAAAAAACACACAATAATAAAATTTCAAAAATTTAATAACGCCAAAAATACTAACGAGGAAGTTCACATTGCATTGATCAGGTTCATAAACGATGCACTGTCAGCTAGTACAATATCCGGAGGTAGCTCACTCCATTCCGGTATATTTCTCGAAAAAAAAACAACAACAACATATAGTTCGACATTTTATTTGGCTCATTTTCTTCTCATGATCCCTCCTGCCCTACATATAATAGGGCATTTGAGGATAATTTGATTTGTTGATTTCCGTTCAATCATTATTAATAGCGTAGATAATTTTAGGTATGTTTTTCTTACGCCTTCTTTCAAGAGATTCGATACCCATACAAGCTTTTATCTCTGTCAGACTTTCTGCTCGAGAATACTTAATTACAATAAATCTAACATCACGATTCTGAATGCCCTCTATCTTGTCTATGAGATATTCTTTTTTTGCGGGTCTCATACTGCACGTGCATATTCAAGGTGTAGTTTAACTAGTGAACCATGCACAGATATTGGTGTCTTTTCTGATTATAGTAGATATAATGTTTTTCCTCAAATGTATTTAACAGGGACTGTCAAGTACCCTGTTGCTGCAGCCAGTGCGCCTGACAGGACAAAAGAGGGCACGGAGAGCGACATGGCAGAAGCATTTGAGACCAGTGCACTGGTTCGTGGCGTAAAGGGGCCATCGGCGTTGATAAACTTGCCAGGCTTCGACATTGTATGGAGCTTCAGCCCAGACTACTTGCACTGTGTGCTGCTTGATGTGGCACGGCAGTTTCTGATGTTATGGCTTTCCAATGCTGGTGCACCATATTACATTGGATCGCCACAACTCCTTAAGGACATTGACGAGCGACTGTGTCACATCAAGCCCCCATAGTGCATGGCACGTCTGCCCAGGTCTTTGCTCCTATGGAAGTTCTGGAAGGCTTCCGAGTGGCAGCAGTGGCTGCTTTATTTCAGCTTGGTATGTGTAGAAGGCAGTTTGCCCAATCGTTACGTGAACCACTTCAGCCTGCTAGTGGGGGGTATATTTTTGCTTCTCCAAGATGAGGTATCTATTGTCGACATTTCTGACAGCACAGACTGCCTGGTGCAGTTTGTTGTAGGCGTTCAATTTCTTTACTCGGAGAAAGAAATGGCGTCTAATGTTCATCTGTTGCTACATCTTGCAAAGAGTGTGGTGCTACAGGGGCCAATTTGGGCACATTCATTCCTCACTTTTGAAGCGAACATGGGGATGCTGAAGAGCCTCGTCACCTCAGCGAAAGGCGTACCTCACCAAGTGATGACTCGTGTGATGATGACACACAGAGTCACTGCATGCAAGGCGGTTGCAAGTCCTCACGTTCGGAACTTTCTCGAATGTGGAGCACCTGAGGGAGGAGCCCGTTGCCCTTCTTGGCATGCCAAGGCCTGTGGAGGGGGCTTTGTTGAGATTGGTTGAGAGGCAAGTTACTCAGCAGATCACTGGCCCTGTTGTGGAACACGACAGAGTTCGCATCTCTGGACGTCTTTTCCACAGCAAACAGTACCAGGGGCCAGACAAAATTGACTGAACAGCAGTAAAATTGTGAAACAATGTGTGCGATGTGTGCGCAAAAATTGAGCACATTGTATCTGTGAGCTGCAGTGACCAGAATAGGGTCTTTCTAGTTACTGGAAAATATGCTGCCTCCGCGTCATTCGGCACCACTCGTATTATAAAAATTGAGAGGTGGTCGTCGCGGAAGGTGACTGAGATTAATGCCAGGACAGTTGGATGCCTCTAACTAGAGTGTAAGGGAAATTTTTTTTTTCTTTGCAACCTTGTGAGTTGTTTTTTTACCTTAAGCATTTTTTTTAATGAAATTGATTTATATACTAACAGTTTTTTTTCCACTTTTTTTAACCTAAGTATTCTTGCCTTCTCGATTTTTTTTTGTTTCCTGAGAAGACCTTTGTTTTTTTTATCTTCTGTTCCTATCTTGACTTTTCTGTCAGAAGATTTTGTGCTTTAACAATATACTTTTATATCATGTGAGTGTCGTGTTTAGATTATGGTTAAGTTTTTGATTTCGTCCCCGTTACTGTTGTGTTACTACAGAGCTTTTTTTCTGGGGTGTTAGTTTTTGTGGGGTACACGCACACTGGAAACTGCACCAGGCCGTTGTGCTCTCAGTAATTTCGAAGGTAAATACCTCGTCTTGAAGAAACAGTAATAAATTTCTTCTAGCAACCCGGAGTAGGTTTGGTAACGATCAAGGAAGCTGAGCCTTTGGCTGCACTTCCCAATATTCCCATGTAGTCTAAATGAATATTTCTTTCCTTGGCTGGGGCACACCAGTTATCCTTCATTGTCTTGGCACCAACACTTTCTAATTCAATGTCCGTTCTTCACATGGTACTGGGTCTTTATGTGGCATGTACGTGTAGTTCTGAATTGAAGGCCCATACTCTCCATGTTCTTAAATAGACCGACACGCGGGCTTGACGTCACGGAGCTGCGGCAGCGCTGCGATCGCGCCGGAGCCGGCTTGTGTGGGCAAAAGGGCGCACGGTTCGCATGGGCGTCATAGCATTTCAGCATGCCGCGAAGCTGTGTAGCCGTTAATTGCACCGAAATGTACAAGAAAAGTAGCGGAGTGAGTTTCCACAAGTTCCCGGCAGACTCTGAAAGGCATATATAGAAGGTGGATAATATCCGTGGGTTGAAAAGAATGGTCGCCTCGTGCGAACGATCGTTTGTGCAGCAAGCACTTTCTTGAAGGCAAGTGCGGCTTCCATTTCAATCCCCGTCCCGAGTCTTGCTTATGTGCAGGGAAACCGTCGTCTGATCAAGACCACCGGGATTTCGTTCCCACGGTGTTCGTGCACAAAGCACCGGCCAAGCGCTCGTCAGAGGCTCGCTACGCTTGTGCTATCCAGCAGAAGGGGATCGGCGACAGAACGACAGTGTTGTAGGCGTTACCGAAAAAAAAGTAACGAAATACGTTACTCGAGCGTTACTTGCAAATAAAAGGTACGCGTTACTGAGCTACATTACCTAAAAATAAAAGGAGCGCGTTACCGCTACCGATAAAAAGTAACGCACGTTACTTCCGCGTTACCTTTTAAATTACGATTTATTACGTTTTACTGTTTTCACGATAAAGGTATGCATAAGCTCATATATCAAGAAACATTATGTTCATGCAGAAACTGAACATAATTACTTTTTCCTTTTTTACGGTTTCACCTAAATACTCACGAGAAAAAACGAAAAGAAAAACACGGCTTGACGCCTAAAAACACGTAACATATCTTGCATCAAATACCTTGTGCTATAATCAAGGCGTTTAATCCAGTTGCCAAAACTTCTGCGCAGATGTTTCTCGTGTTGATTAAAAAAAAAAAAAAGAGCTTTAGGAAATTCATAACATTTTATTGTGCCTGTGTTTTTAGACTGCTTCAAAGAATTGGTTGTCACTTGGTTGCCATACTTTTCACACTGTTTTATACTATCATTGGGGTGCATCATCTTTTGAACACCCAAAATAAACAGTATGAAAAAGTATTCAGTTACTTTGTACATTTTTTCCCACGTGAATAACATGTCTGCTGTACCGGGTGTGCCATTTGATAGGCTTGCAGATTTATAAAAAAAATGGAGCATTCTGGGTAAATGAAAACCACTGCGTTACTAGCAAAGTGAGAGCACATGCAAGTATCTTTTTTTGACTTGGGCATAAATAATTCATACTAATTCACCGAAGTGTTATTGGAAACTAGGGCACTTTTAAAAGAAACCCGATTAATGTGTTTGCAAATTCATACATTCTGTGCTTTTCAGGGAGCCCGTGAAATATAAAATATGCTCCGTGATTAGGCGGGTGCATTTTCATGAGGTATTTTGTTATTTTCACGGCTCAACTCAACCTAGTGGCTTTTAAATGGTCCAGTCAATTATCTGGTCCCTGCTACTTTGGGATTTGCAACCCCCGACTTCCAACTGGGGGCACCAGTTGACTCCCAGCTGGGACCAGTTGACTCTCAGCTGGGACCAGTTGACTCCCAGTTTGCACCAGTTGGCTCCCAGTTAAACCACAACGGTACTAGATCAGCTCAGTTGACAAGCTCCACATTAGCCGCGCTTCGAAAAGTCGGCCCCCTCCGTTCGCGCGAGCGTAGTGGTGTTGTCGTCGTAGCCCGACCGGCCCACAAGGCCGGCCAAGCTCTGGGCAAGCTCGAGACGCTGGCTTTTCATTGCGAAATCAGGCGGTCGGCCACACGTCGGCGGCCCCTGCGCACTTCTTTTTAAGAAATGGACTCTGCAAGTAGATTCTGCTGCAGTCACAATTTTAATTATGCACGCTAACTATTTCTTCACTCTATAATTCATTGGATAGCAGCATGGAAGGGGGGGGGGGGGGGCATTAAGAATAATGGAGCCATCGTGAATTAAACGGTGCCTTAAAAAAAACAAGGAGGCGGGGGTGGTATACTCCCCCCTAGGGGGTGTGTAGGGAAATCAGTGGGCGCATAGCTTTGGGTCTAGCATCCGAGTGTGATTCTATGTTCGTGTAATATCAAAGTACACCGGGATTTATATCATAGTTTATGTCTCTTATGTTGGCGCGTGCGCTGTCAGCGCGGTATGCAGTTCTCGATAAACGCTCCTACTTGTCACAAGAAAACTAACAAAATACGTTTTCTGCCTTTTATTTGTTAACACAAATCAACGCCAAAGTTGCAGATGAATACTGTGCAACGTTTCTTTCTTTTTGCACGAAAAAGATTGCGAGCAGAATACAAGACACCAGGACTGAAAATACCTGTAGTTGGTGATCACAGGACGCGAGGTTTCTTGTTTGCTACTGACACCTTCTCCGTCGTCTCTCGGTTTATGTATCTCGCGTAGAAGAGCATTTGCGTTACAACGAAGAGGCATTGCAGTTTTCAAAAGTGTTATTTGAACCCCCGCCTTCCTATATCGCATTCTCATGGTAGCTAAAATGCCTTTATTTGGGCTGTAGATAAATCGCAGAAACGTCCCGAGATCAATAAAACAACATTATCATTTATGGACAGCTGCTACGTTACGAAACTAGTGGTTAACATAAAGCGAATTTAAATTAACGCGCGCTTTTGAACACGCCAACAAGCATGTTGCTGTCAGGCACATGGAGCATGAATTCACTTCCCCAAATGAAGTCGTTTCACATAGCCAATGAGGGTGTTTCAATTCGTGCACTGTTGCCGCGAAGCTGCAGCAGGTACTGTAAAATAACGGTTGTAATATCTACCGCACGTTCACACATAAATCTAGAAACATACACAAACAAATCCTCGCTGATCAGCTGATCGGAAGTGATGTCTTGAAATTCTTACACCTTAGTCACACATCTCCAAACCGGCACGCACACGGAAGGGAATGAGCTTGTCACACACGTAAAGAACACGCAAGAGGAATAACTCAGTTGTTTTCACCAGTAGCAGGCCTCGACGTAGCCGAATACAAATACAAAAACAGCCCGATTAATTCTACTGACAAAGACGTCTTCAAATTGTCATTCTTTTCTAATGCGTCTTTGGTATGTGTGCAGCAGTTTACGCTTGAACTTTTAGCACAAACACAGAACACCAGAAGAGGGAGGTTCGCGGTATTTTCGGCCGCAGACGACCAAAACACAACGATCCATGTGAAGGAAACCACGAACGATAGACGCAGCCATTTCTCCGAGCTGCTTGCTTGGTGACGAATGTCGGAAAACTGTCAAAACTAAGAAGGCCTGGCGGGCGTAAATTTACCTCAATCAAAAGTCGCAGAGAATGTTGTCTCAATCCTGACATTATCACACTGGCAACAGTACTTACTAATACTCATTATGATCCCACACAAATACGATGTTTCAGGGCGTATCCACGGGTACCGAGGCCAGCCAGACCGAATGGGTCGGGCGGGCTTGGACACGAGCGCGGCTACGCGGCAGTCAATGACAGCGCGTCACTTTTTTTCTCGGAGCTTGTCAACTTCTCCGATCCAGTAACTTTAGTTAAACCAGTTGAATTTTGAGCTGGTCCCCGTTACAAATTTTTACCTGGGTGATTTATCGGTAGGTTATTAGATCAAGTGCCCAGACCTAGTTATAACGCAACGTAGAAAAACACAAGTAAACGCACCTGTGAGAGTGGACATTGCCTCGTTCAGCAGTTTGAAAAGCAATGGCCGGGCTAGAGTGAACAGGCGCGATCTCTTAGGGCCTTTGCACGGGGAGTAATTCCTCCCTGCGGCGGCGCCTAAGAGGAGTCGCTGTAACCCTACCGCTCCTACAGCTCTTTAATCCCTTCTGAGAGGCACGTCCTCCTCACCGTGTTGTCATCTTTGCTCCGGGGTTGAGTTGGACAAGTTTCTAGAGTAATTAGGCTTGCTGCCTTCAGAGACTTATGCTGAACACGTCTTTCTCTTCGTCTCCTTAAGAAGCAAGTTTGTATAGACAAGCAGTTGATTATTGTAAGCCGAAACGTATTTCAATCGGCTCACTACAGTTATCTCAAGCAAGCATAATTTCACACATTTTTAAACGCAGTGGTGGGGGACAGTTGTTAAAGATGGCTCAGGCGGTGTTGGGCATGGTTGTGTGGTCGCAGCCCTACGCGGCTAAAGAAGTCCCGTTGCTCCTCGGCGAGAATGAAGGCCCCAAGGAACCCGCTCTCTAGCCCGTTCATGGAAGAACATGACAGGGCAGCACTGAGCATTTCGCTTGATTTCATTTCACAGCACTCATTGCGGGGACTTCGAAAAATGAAAGAGAAGCGCGAAAAAACTTCACGAGCTGTGATCCTGGGTCGTCTTGCTGGAACAGCGTCTCAGCTGAGACTGAGTGAAAGAAAGCAGTGCGAAGAGTGGGGCGCGCGACCGTCTTGAGACGCGGCTTGAGTCCCGCTCAGCTCGAGCGCTGGATTTGGCATTGCTTTCTTGCCCACAGTCTCAGCTTAGGCGAAGCTTCTAACAAGCGGGACCTGGCTTCTAACAAGTCGGACCTGGAACTGTAAGTGTGCTAATTAAGAAAAACACGTATACATGAAACTAGACGAGTCCTTGATCTATTCAATAAAACAAAAATAAGAACGCGTCTTGGATGCATTACAAGTCGAGAGACTTCGAATGCACAGAGCTATGTCTTTGAAATTATCAAAACTTGCACTTTTTTTTTTTATTGCGCGTTAAGCTTTGAAAAAATGCGCATCATATTTTGACCTAAAAGAGTCATGATGAATTAGCAATTTATGTGCGGAAAGAACGAAATACGTAACACGCGCACAGACGTGACATTTGCACCGCAAACAGGAGCGGCACAGCTGCCATCACATATTGCCGGTTTTCTCGCGTTTCTGCATGTGTGAAGGTGATTACCGCATCTTTTAGTGCGCTCTTTTGCACTACGAGTTGCGTCGCAACTGCGAATTCGCAAGAAAGATCGCAATAGGAGAATTTGGCTGAAGTTCGCGCTTCAATTTGCAAATTCACGGGCCGATCCGCCCCGGCGATCAACAGGTTTTGGAGCCGGAGGGCGAAATCCGACCGTCGCTTGCGGAAAATTTGGATCGGTCCAGAACCCAATTTTTCCACCAAGCGATGCGTTTCGCACGACGCAGGTTAATCAGCGTTCGCCGGAAGTTGCATTGCGCGGATTGTCCTTCAGGTCCTTCTCGTTTTTCTTTTTTGGTAGCAATGGCGTTGCTCCTAGCTCAAAAAACATTCGCCTGCCAGGACGAGGAGGGAGGCAGCGCTCAGCGCTTTCGCAGCATGGATAAACCCCAACCAAGAACGGCATGCACGGCTTCTTATTTGGTGTGCGCAGCGGCATCTACGGCTGGCCAGCAAGTAAAGCACACGGAGAGTAAAATGTTTTTCTTTTTTCGTTATTTTTTAGCTAACATGATAGCCCGCGTTTGCGTTTTGATTATCGTTCCCTCTTTGTCAAGAGTCCACTCAAGTAATAAAACGTACCTACCTTACGACGAAAGGTAATACGTCTGGCGTTTATTTGAGTTTTATAGAAAAAAACAGCATCATCACTTCGCGACGAGAGCCGGCGACCGACACGCTCTACTCAGACGCCATCCGCACCGCGACCACCTTGAAGGAAACGCACATTCTTCGAACGACGCAGTTCTCTTCTACACCAAAAAGAAACACTACACTTCGTTTCAGCTTCCGTCCGAGCGAGGCCAAAGGCTGAGGGACGGTTCGCAACTTCGAAAAGAGCATTCCTACGCACCACAAAGTAGTCCGCAAAAGTAATTTCTTTTAAAATAACTGTTTTGTGCGTAAAAACTGCACAATGTTCCACATGTGTACTGCTCAGAATGATTTTCAACTAAGGGAATCAAATATCTGAAGTTTATGTTTCTATTAGTATATGTAAATGCATGTGGTTTGGTGAAAAAATGTATATCCGCTGGCAACACGGCTGCAGCGCTCGGTTTTTCTGTGTGATTTCGTTCCCGTAATCGCCGAATCATGTGCTTCGGTGCTTTCTTCACCGAGTCGCTTCAAAACGCCCTTTCGCAAAGGCACGTTTGGGCGTCAGGCGCGAGAAGTCGTTTTAGATGTCTACTTTCAAATTCGGCAGGAGACTCCGGCCGCGTCGTACCGCGAATGCGTTGTAAACAGGCAAAGCGTCCGGGCCACTACAATTCAGATACACGGCCAAATCAGGGCACCCCTTTACCTGCCGATCTCATTGAACGCCGAGAAGCTGTTGGGAAGGACTGCCACCTCGAGCCCTGGTATATCCAAACAATACAAGGAAACATCAACGGCCTGGGTCATCGGGGACCTTGCAACGTGTACTTATAACTCGAAACTATGCCTAACAGGTTGAAAGCTCGGACGCAGATGCCAGCGGCCAGCCTACGTACTGACATCCCCGGTGACTAAGTTTTAGAACGTGAAAGGGCACTTTTTAAACTTGTAGCAGACGATATCGTTGATACACCCGTAGCAGACGAAATACTCGGCGAGCGCGGGCGGCGCGGCCGACCGGCGCAGCGGAGCGATACAAAAGTGCAGGCGAGATCGCGTGACCTATTGCCGGCGTGTGATTGGCTCCGGCCACACGTAGCTTTGGCTGCGCTCGGACGGAAGCTGAAACGAAGTATAGAACGACGAAGCGACGAAAGGAAACCAGCGGATCCCCAAAACGAGGTCAGGTATTCATGCGGGAAGAGTCCACTTGGAACAATGGCTCGCGTACGTTTATTTGGAGAGCGGGGCGATGCGCCAACAACAACGATGCACCGCTGCCTCATTTTCTTTTTTTTTTTGGCACTTCATGTTTTGCTACGCATTGAGTAGGAAAACAAGAAATCGTCGTGTTGTTTCGTGTTTCATGTGGCAAAACTTGACCATCTTTGTGCGGTTCTTCCCGGGAGCTTGTCTAGAGTGGCCGAGGGCATGCAGATGACAAAAAATGTCGCGCCTTCTCGTCGCAGACGCCACGCTCCGTGAGAAAATAAGAAAACCGCGGCCTGCAGCAGTAATAGATGTTAACATCTCAGCTTTCCCTCAGCTGCCGAAGCCGCTTCGGCTGCGACGATTTATTTTCGTGAGTGTAAACGTACTATGAAAACGCGCGCAGAGCGAACGCCGCCGAACGAAATTCGTTCTTTTTTCGCAGCGTAGCCGCTTTATACACGAACCCAACTCTGTGACGTCACGCGGTGGTGGTGGCGCATCGGGCGCACTTCCGGTCTGGGGCTGTGGCAGAAGTCCCCATGCCAGACGTGTATCCCTGCGCTGTTTTGAAACAAAACCGACAAAAAACTGCCTTCTCGTCAAAACGCCGCGACTGGGGCCGTACCAAAGGAGTCGAGAAAGGTTTTAAGGTCAGTTTTCACGCGCTCGGTTCGTCAGAGAATCTTGATATGTGCCGTGAAAAGGGAAAAGCAGACGCCGTCGGACAACGATTGCTTGAGCGGGAAGCACTTTGGGGTGAATTCACGGATACTTGAGGTCATGAGATTTATTTGTTTTGTTCCAACATGAACACCTGAAAACCGTCAAGTTGTACGGACCACCTGCGGATTACGTTCAGTGCGTCTTCAAGTTCAAACGACCGCCTGATAATTCGGACTGTCGTCTGCTCTTTCAAACATTTCGGCTTGTCGTCCCCTATTTTAGAAGACACTGGCCCGTAGACCAAATCTTGACCCGGAACTTGCGGTAAGAAGTGAATGGAGGCCTCGAAAGACGAAATGTCTGAAGGTTGGTAAGCAGGCTCGATGTAAACAGTAAATAAAAGGAGATGTTGATCATTGTTACCAGTGACCATCACCGCCTTGTTATGCCTAATTCACTTGGTCCGATTCTGCATGCGATTTTTAGTATCGACGTCGACCATCTCAGCTACGGTTCACGCTTTTGCAGCCCCAGTGGCGTCGCGACTGCAAATCGCGGACGAAATCTCATCATGCGAATCAGGCTTTAGCGTACATACACTAGAACGCGGAAAGAATCGTGTTCTAGTGTAAAGCGTGTTTCACATGCAGCGATTTTGGCCCTAGAGCGGCGCCATTTCTGCCGTCGCGGCGCTCGTGCCGCTCAACCGCTGCGGCTGGCCAGAGCGCCGCGACGGCAGAAATCACGCCGCTCTAGGGCGAAAACCGCTGCATGTGAAACATGCTTATGACATGTGGCGAATCGCTACATGTGACATTATTCACGCGAAGTTTTGCGGTGTAACGAGCCCCGGTAATTTCGCTGACGCCACTCAAGTAGCCAGACATCGCCTGATGACATAGAATCAACAATTCGAACGCGAAAAAGGGCAAGGGGACTCTTACCGACGCCGACAACATCTCATTTTATTGGTTTGTTGATGGGCGACTACGAGCTTTTTGCCCACATCCCTATCGCGCATGCGCGGCGCCGGTGGCGTCCGCTAGGCGCGCTTCGGTTTGTTTGTAAACATAAGTTGGTGTATAGACACAGTGGCTTAAAGAAGGTAGTGTAGTCACCACGTAGCCTCCACCATGCATCGGGAACGGCCGCTCTTTGGAAGGCGGTGAAGGTGGCGCTTTGATCCGCAGCTCCGTTGGGTGCCTCAATCGGCCGGCAGATAGAGGCACCCTAACACGCTTCATAACTAACATAAATACCTCAAAAACAATTATTTGTTCCCAGTGAACCTTCAACGACATGATTTGTGTTTGAAGGTGAATAAAAATGTGAAACTAGCAGACGACAGTGCAGTCGACAGCTGCGAATCGGGCGGAACTGGCCGGAGCCAAGCTGACCAAGCCGCCAAGCCGGAGCCATAGCCGGAATGACGGTGCTGCTAGCGCTAGCGCCAGCGCGAGCCGCGGCCGTTTTCCAAAGCTGTGCCGCTTCTCCGGTTTCGTTCGTTACACCACCTCTTTAAGCCACTGCAGTATAGTATCCAGCCTTCAAAAAACACTAAGCCGAAAAGAAACAAAAAAGTTTTTTTAAGGGCATAATTTGGACACATATTTGTTTCATAAATTTGGAAGAAAAGAAAACTTTGGTGCAATATTTAAACGCCATTAGACGCAATTTAGGTAGTGGTCTCGGCCCGTTCCCCGCCCACAGATCAGTGGCCCCGCCGATTACTACTGGATTGGCTTGGCTGCTCGACCGAACACGGTCGGAAGCCTATTGTCTCCATTTTCCCGACATCCGGTGCGTCTGGTCTGGAAGTCTGACACACTGATCTCAATTGTAGTAGGCTGGATCGCGGACCGCGGCCTCGGCAGCAGGGGCCGAGTGTCGCCACCGGCGGCCGTTGATTGAGACCAGCTAATGGATGGGAAGAACGAGAAAAACAAACGTTTTCCCCTGTTTCTAAGCTTTTGTCGGCACTGAAACTTTTTGGATGCTTTTCGATAAGCCCGTCAAATAGCTTGCGTACAAACATTAAAACTGCCAGTCCTCGCTGTTCTTATAAATAAATATTTTGTGGTCGAGAGTGACTCCGGTGTTGTGCAGCTCAATGAGGCGTGAGTTACCCAGAGTTACCGCGGAGTCGGTGCGGTTTCGTTGAGTTGGGTTTAGCAGACGACAACCTCGAAGGCTTTGTTCGCTCACTCACGGAAAGCCGCTGTCGACATGGAACTTCTTTGTCATTCATCAACTTCTGGGCTTCTCCGAAGACGGTCTCATTGACGGCAAGTTCCTTTGTTTACTCCACTACGAGAGCAAGCTTGCCAGCTCAGCCGTAGGTGCTCCGGTACGTTTGATTCTTTTTATTCGGGGACCGAACGTTTGACAAATACCGATTCGATCTCCAAACACCCGACATAAAGATCGCAGCGGATCATAAAATACGCACCTCCGGGCACAGCGTACATGCTTCAGTATCCTTAGTTTTGTGCGTTTCTCCCATAGACTGGCGTGTATTGCCAACACCACCTGGACAGAAGGCCTCCACACGCGTCATCATAGTCAGATCGATCGAGGCGAGAGATTGGGCACGAGTGCTGCGTCAGTGTTCGGCTGCGGCTCGTGGCCAATCAGCGCGTCGAAGGTCGGGCTCGGGTCCAATAGCCGACCGAGCGCGATCCGACTGTGATGACGTTTCATAGAGGAAGAGGAAACCATGCGGAGGCATTCTGTCTAGGTGGTGTTGGTATTGCCTGGTGTCAAGCAATGGGTGCCGGTGGCGACACCGACGGGCTCCCGATCCGCGATCCAGCCTACTCAACTAGAGATCAGTGGTCTGACACAATCTGCTAGTCGTGGGGGCAGACACACGGCAGCCTCCGGCACATAGAGTTATTACAGTAAACGCTAGAGGCTCAGCTGGCGCTACTGTCTATGGGACTTCCGGTTGCAATTTTAAGCAGACAGCACGCAGTCTACATTTCCAGCCTCCCTGTGTATTCCTATGGGAAAACGCGCGTGAAGTATGTCTCTTCGCCGGAAAATAACATGAATAACTTTTGTCATTTCGGTTGTACCGGATAGTATGCACCTTTATTGGTATTGTGAAAGTGTAACTGGTTTAGTTACGGCATTTTTCTCTACCACTGAACGATGTTAAACTTCGCTCTAATTCAGGTCTAAACCTCCGTTTCAAGGAAGGTATGTGAAAACGAGTGACGATTCTAAGCAAACTAACGATCGAAAGGAATGTAGAGTGTATTCAAGGTTTGCTAGCATTTCTGTGATGCTTATATATTGCTAATATGCCCGTCCTCTCATTGAAAGAAAATGACACCGTCGTGTACCTTTACGATCGGTTAAAGAAACATTCGAACGGAAAAAAATAAAGCACGTGAGCTACGGAAGGTGTGTTTTCTTACTATTTTCTATGTCGGGCAGTTTTTATCGGGCACCTGCTCTCTGGCTCACCCTATTTGCAAAGATTTGGAGCGTGCGGGAGATGATTTGAACCCAGAACAAGGATCTTCGCACATACTTATGAGCAGAAAGAATAAAGTAGTACTTATTTATTGCAAATCTGACTATATTAAGTGGCTTTCAATTTATTTTGATCGTCTGCGTGCACAAGGAGTTACTTATTCCGTGTTACTGCGTAGTTCTTGCCGTCTGTCTTGGTTTTCCACATGTCCTTCGATCTTTTGGCACGTATGCGGATGGCAAGTTCGTCTGCTTCTTGCGCAGGGGGTAGCGGTGACGTCAGAACGCCGAGCCCTGATTGGCTGATCGCGACCCCCTATCTGAGCGTCGTCTGCTCCTTTGCAACGTCGTCTGCTCGCAACGTCGTCTGCGTCTGTCTTACCTTTCCTGCGACTTTCGGAAGTGCAGAGGCCAGAGTCATGGTACGATCTGACGTCAAAAATGTGCGTAAGACATAACTTTTCACGAAATAAAATTTTCGTAAGTTTTGCGCAGGTTACGACGAAATCCTACGACAGCTCCGAAGCTGTCTTACGCACTTCTTACGATCAAATCAGCATGGACGACAGCGTCACGGTCGCGATGACCCACGGACGTTTATTTTTCTACGTGCGCTTCTCACGCGTCCCGACTTCAAGCAGCAAGAAAAAAGTAAAAAGTACTTGAAGCAGACCACGACGAGCAAGAACGCTGGATCCACCAACACCCGGGAAAAGCTCCAACGGCCACGATTCCACCGAACTTGACCAAGCGAGCTCGGAAGTTAGGCCTAGCAGGCTTTCCGCAACTCGGCGACCGTCTGCCCACGACCGGCTGGTGTGCTGAATGAAATATGCCCGCGCGACCCTTGTGAACCCTTCCCGTATTATACTTTGATCGCTGACCTCTGTTTTAGATTAAGAGGTCAATTTCTTCCTCTTGTTATCATCTTGTTTCCCGAAGCAACGGTGACTCTCGCCGGTGAAAAAGCGGTGAATCTCCGACAGACGCAGGAAAGGCAAAGCAGCCATCGCTTTGACTAGCAGACGTAAAGCAGACGACGTTAACTGCGCCAACCCGCCGAAGCCGTTAAAGAATGAGGGGTCTCGCCGCACACGAAAGGAGAGAAAAATTATTTGGGAGTGAACTTGCGGACACTAACACGCTCACTCTCGGTTCTTAGCAAACAAACCTCGGCGCCTCGGGACATTTCGCCAGTGAGTCCTTTGACTTCCCTCCTTGATGCGTGCCTGCTAGTTGTTAGACGAAAACGTACCGCTCGAGTTATTTCCTCTGGCCTCTCTGAAAGGCGAAGTCGAGCTCGCTCGTAAAGACCTGCACTTCCAAAAGTCGCAGGAAAGGTAAGACAGACGCGGACGACGTTGCGAGCAGACGACGTTGCAAAGGAGCAGACGACGCTGAGATAGGGGGTTGCGATCAGCCAATCAGGGCTCGGCGTTTTGACGTCACCGCTACTTTCTTTCTCATGCGCAGAAGACGAAAATAAGCCCACTTGCGAGGCGTATATCCACCATGGTGGAAAGCGTTGACGTCGTGTTCGCGCTAACAGTGTCCGACAGCGCACACAAATACACGTACGAAGCGGTTTCAACACCGTTTTTTCATACCACGAATTTCAAATAAAAATACTGTAACTGACCAATTATTTCGTCTGCGTGACTGAGAAATGTTACAATGTGCCTAGTACGTACAAACTATTGGTGATATTTGCTCTTATAATCGAGCGCAGAGAGAAAATGCACTCGCTTTTTCCCATAGAAATGCATTACCGGAAGTCAATTTCTGACTGCTTGCTGTCTGCTTCAAAATGCAACAGCACACTAGCACCAGCTGAGCCTCTAGCGTTTATTGTAATAACTCTATGCTCCGGCATCATCGTATGCTATTTCACATCATCGTCGCTCGTCATCTGCAATGCGCAGATGCGAACATGAAAGCTGCGCTTCGGCGTCCGTTTTCAACTTCGGCCGTCTGCTCTTCTGCTCCCGTCTAAAAACGTCTGCAACGCTCGCAAGACGCGACCATGAAAGCGGCGTTCTAGCGTTCCATCATGCACGAGCTACGGTCAAATACAAGCGTCTCTCAGTTTTTATCCATGGGCGGTAATAAGCGACCGAGAGGATTTCAATAAATGAACAAAATAAGTATGTAGCCTTTCCAGCTTTCTGTTCTTATTTTATCGTGCGGCATCCGATATCAAGGTACGTGACCATCATGACACTCAACTACAACGCGACCTAAAAATCTTCCCATTGGCAGGACAGGTGCACTGCAAAACATGAAGCTATACTTTACTTTCAAAGCAAAATGACGGGGTGAGACCTGAACAAATTTCTCACGAGCCGAATGCCCGTTCAGGTCCAGCCAAATCGCTCGAAAGAAAACTTCGGTAGGTACCTTCTCGGTATTGAAACTATGGTTGCAATCACAATGGTTGCGAAATTCGCACAGCAGGGGGACCAATTTTACGGGAACCAATATCTTTATTTAACATCAACATTCGCGAAGAAACAGACCGAACCAGATCAAACAACATAGTTCAAGTGAGACGCTAGGCTCAGGCTAGTCCCACTGCCGCCCATTACAAACCCAAGCACCCGCACAGCGGTAACAGCGTTTCCGAAGGCCTGTACTTAAGACAGTTGTTGGCAGCAAACTATATCCGTTAAGATCTTCGTCTAAACACCTCGGTGAACGCAGAATGACTCGCGCTCATTAAAGCAGACGAGCTCGACAACCCTGCTCCTGTTGATCAGTCCGTAGACGTCGGCAGCCATGCTTGTTATCAGTTGAAACCGAAGCAATCTCGGGATATTTTTGTAAACAATCATGAGCCTATCTAAATTATTTGTTCCCTAGCCGCAAAAAGAAGTATATATATATATATATATATACATTGTGGATTCAAAAATTTTGGCGGCACGGAAAGAATCTTGCAACAAACCTTTCACACGTCCATCATCTATCCAACCAATGAGAGCCAAGCAAATGTGCTTAGTTTTGTAAGCACCGGGCGGGGCCTAAAGCAAGGTTACCGCACTAAATTGCGGCTCACGGCGCAATTATTGCTGAAAACCTTCTTTGATTGGAAACATTTACTAAAAAATATTAAAAACTATACAAGAAGTTTTTTTTTCACTTCAGTGCTCCATTAAAGTGGCGGCAACACTGCTAATACATCATAAAAGAAGCAGTCTGCATACACTGTCGGAGCCTTGTTTCATCCTGGCGTAAGTGTCTTGTCACATTGGTCATACAACAACTCTGTGTACAGACATGTTTGAAGCGAACATACCAGAGTCTTGTCCGCAGATGATTATGTCATCAGGCCTGCTGGGCACACCGTGTTTTTAGTCTGACGCGTCATCAGTGTGCCTGAGGCTTCGAGCGAATAACCTGTTCAATCTGGACCGTGAAGTTGGCGTGCGTTGTGAGCCAGGCGTTTATGGGAACACAAATGGCCTGTGTGCCCTTCAAAGATACACAATCACAAGAACGGTGAAAGGATTCTGGAGCGCCTATACAATACAAGGGCGCGCATATCAGAACAATTCGATATTTGTATTAGAAGGTACAAAAACAATGGCCTATGTATTCACATATGCCATTGTTTTTGTACCTTCTAATACCCAGCAGGGTAATATGACTTCCTCAACGTGTGTCCTTGTCGTGTGATACACCTCGTCGTACCTTTGTTAAGCCTCCCCGAAAGAAATTGTAATTAATTTTCCATGAAGCCTCTACAAAGGTAATTAATCATCGGAGGAAAAAATGGTAAGCCCGAAATGTTCCGCCAAATAACGAACTCCTGCCCGGATATTAGGGACGACCAAAAATGAGACTGACTTCGTAAAATGAAGAGCACGCTTAATTTTAAATTTTCCATTATTATGAGGAAGTTATTTTTTCTATCTACAAATTTCGAACTAATCCCTTCGCTTTTTGTTCTTTGTTTTGTTTTTAGAACTTCCATTTTTGAGAGCCTGTATCTCAAGTTTAAACAACACAAAATAAATTTACAAAACAAGTCTGGGAGATAGATCATTAGGAGAAACTTCTTTTGTCTTCTCAGGTAAACACTATGTCGGTGCTTAGAATAAATGATTAAAATTCGATGAAAAATTATTTTTGTAAGGGTTTGATATTTGGTTTGGAGAGAAACGGGGTGGTATAAATTACCTTTATGCTTAGCGTGAGTTATAGTTTCTTTATGTTTCAGAAACAATCAGCTCAAAGATGGCGAAAAATGACATAAGGGTAATAAGAAGGATTAAAACTTCGATCATATATGTTTTCCTTACTATTCAAAGGTATAATATTCTGTTTACCTGAGCGACCTGGGTATAAACTGAAACGAAGGCTGCTAAGCTTCTTGAATATATCGCACGCGCTTTTTAAATATTAGATTCTTAAGCAATGACATGGAGTGAGCGCGTATACAATAAGGGTTTTTAATCAAGGACACCCGCAAAGCCAGACCTCAGTTTCGCGTGATCCATATCAAGACTGCCTAAATTAAATAAATCACAACACGCGTTTAGGCGAGCTACAGGACTATAGCTTATCTAAGTACCGGGAGTTCCCGAAAAAAAAGGACCGTGTTTTTTGGCCCGACTAAATAGGCAATGCATCACAGAAAGCTAAAACCCCGTCAGAATGTCACAATAGCGGTTTGTATTAAACGCGAAAGTTTGAGAAGATGACGTTATCTGGATAACGAAATAATTAAGAAAAACTGAATTTCTCTATGAGCCGACGTTCACCTAAGCCTAATACCACCAAAAGCAGAAATGTCATTGTGGGCACCTTCAACATCTTGAGAAAGAAAGAAAAAAAATAACGTTTCCCTGCTGGCAAGTGTTTGGTAACTGACATAAATCGCACAAGCTTCCAGAATGTGTGTTCTTATTTTGAGAATATTAGGCTTAGGAGGACGGCAGCCCAGACAGACATTTTTTTTTTCTCAATAACCTTTCGCATTCAGGTAACGTCTTGCGTTCTCAAACTTATTAACCCCTGGGCCGAAAAACGCGAATACATTTTCTCTGGAACTCCCTGTATATGGCTATTGGCTAGTAGATAAAAACTCTAGGGGCGACCCTCTACAGCTGGTTAATCCGGAGCTCGTGGTTTACATAACAGAAAGACCGTGGACTCTATTCTCTACGTGATCTTCCTCAATCGAGCACTTGGCATAGAGCTCGGGCACGAATGTGGCAGCCGGGTTCGACCGGAACTCGTGTTCAATTGGTGCTTCACTGAATCAACACGACTGTCAGCCGGCAGCTGGCGCAGCAATTGGCTTCTTCAGCGGCACCTTGCGTCAGAAGTCGGAGCAAATAATGCAAGTTTTTGTACCCGTATATGTTTAGTTCTCCACTTAGCCGCTGAGGCGTGACGGTTGCGTCTCCCCCTCAATGGCCCCAGGAGTCCGACATTGGTCAGGGTGAGAGCTTTCCCGGCTGATGATTGGACGTGACGTCACAGCTTGCACGTGAGAAATTTTTGGATCCGTTCGTGAGTTAAAAATCGCTCAAAATAATGCTGAGAACGTCTTACCGCAATACACACTGTGAGAAAGGTATCTGGGCCTCTGGTATAATTTTTGATCTTGATACTGCTTCATTCAAGCGGTCGAACTCAGCTTCTGTACGGCAGGAAAATAACTTTAAATTTGACAGCAAAACGCGAATTGTAAACTGCGTACAACGTGAAATAACGGACGACCAGAACTCCCCCAGGCGTTCCAAATAGCTCGCTTTGTAGCAGATGACCAACACTTTTTCCGGTTGCTTTAGCAGAAGACGAACGGCGTTTTCTGGTATAATTTCCGTCTGCGAGTGGCGCTTCGTAGCAGACAAACCTCGTTCTTCCCACACGTTAGCAGACCAACTGTCAACGAACGCCATCTTCGCTCGCTCCGCGACAGGCGAATTCGATTACGCTCTCGCGCTGACCAAAATCGGTTCCCCTGGGAAGTCAACAGGAAGCGCCTCGGTTGGCTGCTGGTCAGTGCAGCTAGTGCTTAAAAAGGGTAACTTTGTGCTGTAGATTCCACCGAATGATTGGACACGAGTGCCTGGTCTCAGTTGGAGAGTGCACTAAGTCCGTTCGTGCTGGAGATCGGGTCCATTGATTGCGGACGCGAACCGCCTCAGAGTTGCGAGAATTCCCCATAGGATGGCGCCACTTGTCGAACCACACTTTATGCGCCGAGAAACTGTGGGAGAGAGGGAGACGAGAGCGCGCGGAGACGTCAGAATGTCGAGCTCTGATTGGAGGGATCAGTGGGTAGACCTAAAGCTATCTGCATTTTTAATCGACTGCATTCGCCGAACGCGTTAGAACGATTCACTTTCGAACGCGTCCAATGAGTGCAGTGGAGAGCAAGGCAGCTAGCTTTAGGTCTACATTGCGCATTGATCGCTGGGTGTATGATTAACATGTTTTTGTGAAAAGATGAAAGAAACCGTTTTATCAGTGGAGATTCAGAAATGAAAATAGAACGTTTTCAATATATCAATGCGCAGTAATGCCTTTTTTTGTGTTAAAGACAAAAAAAAAAAGTTCGTTGCGCGCTAGTGATTACTTTAGTTATGCAAAACAAGAAAACGAATAAAAAGAAAATAACAACATTTTGGACAACTCTGTTGTTCCGTGTATTCATAAATATATATGTCAGACAGTAAACTACCACTACACTTTTCAAAGTGACTTTGAAAAGGCAGAACCTCGTATGGACTTAAAACGAAAAGGTAGATTTTGTGGCAAAGTTTTTATTGAAAACATTTTGTAGTTTTACATGCGCACAAAACAAATAGCAGACCTAACAGGACCCATATCTAATAATCGCTACACTATCCTAGCAAGCGAAAGTTACTTCTGCTATCTACAGGGTCAGAGAGTGAAAATGACAGCAGTTGTTCAGTCAGTATTTTTAATCACTTAATCCCCAAAAAGCTGAAAGTTTGTGTAAATGTTACGCTGATGGCGGCTATGGAACGCGGAAGTTCGAATACATTTGCGCTTAATAAACTAAAAAAAAGATTTTTTTTCGTTTTAAGTTGAGGGTTGTTTATGCCTGATATTCGTCCAACAAGAAAAGGGAATTGTGGGCGCCTGAGGAATTTATTGGCTTTGTTGATCACGAAATGTCTCCCCGAAATAAAGCCCACAGAGGCCTATAATGTAATTCCTTCGTTGAACCAATCCGAAGCCTAAGCAAGTGCTTACTCATAATACAATATTTATTATTTCTCTTTTGATCGTAGTAACACCTTCGCGAAAAATTGCATTTCGTGCACCCCAATTAACTTCCAATTTGCAGAAATTTTCAGCTCTCTGTTATTCGTAGTTTGTTCATGCGGGTCAAAAAACCGGGTTTCGACTGATTTGGCATGCACCGTATCTTGTCTCTCTATAGGCAATGCGAATAATCCCATCACGACCACAATGTATGGCATGCTTGGACGGACAAGTTAAAAAGAAAACTATAATACACTGACCTTTTGACACACGACAAAATCAAACCTTCATTAAAAAATCTATTTCGTACCTGCAAAAAAAGAAAAAAAAGGAAAATGCTCACACATTGATTTGCGTTTTGAGAACCAGCGTACATTTTGACGTCAAGTTCACCGGCTTAGTGTTAAACATTACATTCATAAACTAAATGTAAGTACGCAAACGAGCTGGTGTACATTAAACATAAAAAACAGATGCTGCAGTTAATAGACGACACAAATATGGAAAAATCACAAACACAGCTGATTTCTTAAACATTTTTTAAAAAAGTGTTCGAGTACGCACCGTAACAAAAAGACGTCTCAATGGTTGTCTTGCTTTTTAATTTTTTTTTTTGCACTGTCGGGTTTTTTCTTATGTTCAGTACGTTCATGTTCGTCTTGTTTTTGTTTACCTCAATATTTTACGACTGACGATATGAACATCATGTAGACCCGGAGACAATCTACAAGATGTTGAATAATTATTAGCTTGCCTGCACTCTATCACTGTTGACAATATGGTCGTTCCAGCTAGAGCCCCCTGTGTCTGTAGCAGAGCTGTAACACTCGGAGTAATTAAGTCTTGTAACTTGTTATTCAATTCAATTAAGTTACAAATACAGTTAGGTCATTATACCTACACTCACAGACAGTCCCAGAAACCAAAGTCTTAGCGTGACTCGAGCACCATACTCTCGCTCCCCAGTGAATGTAATATTGTGAATAACAAATAACAACGCGAAAAAGAAACGGAGCAAGAGGCGTGATAATAAAACTAAAGGGGCGACGCGACAATATTGGTATTTTGCGCAAATACCGCTTAAAACGGATCCCTGACGTTAATGACCCATGAAACCTGCGTTCGTTTTTCACCCCACGCAATATAAGTTCCAGAAAAAAATTAAAAAAAAAAAACGAGCACCGTTCACCCTTTCAACTCGCAGCCAGAACAAACGGCCACGTGATCTGGAGCCGACTATATTTCGCCATTGTTGATCATAGCCACGCGCTGGGGTTGGCAAAGCACAAGACATGCGCTGAGTTCCAGACATTGTTATGGCTCGGCTATTGTCGTCGCTGCAGCCATTGGACACGGGCCACAACCCAAATGCATGTCGAGGCATCGATTGTCACGAGCCCAGATCGAATGAGTATGCAGTCTTTGCGTCCACTGTGTGAGCAGCATTTGAATATCGTCACCGCAAAGCTCCAAGACGCATTCCCGGGGATCGCACTGTTGCCATTGTCCCCACAGCTCCGTCATCAAATTTCGCGAAGGAGCAAAAGGCGGCTTTGAAAGGAGAGGCAGAAAGAAAACCTCCGCTTTCATCCTTTGAATCCCGCCGCGACGAGGACGCTTCTTGATCAGTGGTGTTGCGTTCGAGTATTCTTGGGTCCCACTAGCGCCAGGAAGCTGGTGTAAAGTAAGATATATTCCTACCCAATGTCGTTGCACAGCCCCTTTAAGTTGCACCTTACGTTTCTCAAGGTGCCACTGACTACAGGATTGCTGCTACCAAACATACGTTAATTTGCGTAATTGGCAATGTAATCTCGAGAAGCTAGTGTGAGTGCAACTGAAATTGAAGTGGGCAATGTATTCCCCCTAAACATTCATTTAGCCCGAGAAGAATTCAAGCGGTAAAATTATAAACACACGTACGGTAACAAAATATACTTCTAATTTGTTTGCTTACAACCTGTGTTGACTGAGAGGAGCTTGCACTGATTGAGTATAGAGAGTTTTTTTTAATATTTTACGTTACTCGAATGGAGACAGAATACATGCTCACTTTTTAACACTTCCAAGAAAAATGACTGCAGCAAGGCACGCCCAATCTTGAAAAGTCCTAAATAATAAACTTAATTTATAAAAAAGAAAAAATATATAAAACACTGGCATTATAAAAATATTATATTAAAGTAGCGAGAAATTGGCCCTTTCGCGAAGCGATTATTCATAATTCAGATTATACCGTTTTCCGAAAAATAAAATAAATATGGTAAAACAAAAAGAAATAAATATGGTAAACCAAATTATTTATGCATTTTATACAGGCGCATCAGTGCCTGTATAAAATGCATAAATATTGTTACATTTTTTACTTAAAAAAAGTAGCGGGAGTTCTCCATGGGCGGCTTATATTTGTAATAAACATTTTGGGTAAGATATCTTAATGAAAGCATTAATATCTAGTTACATTGTATCACTAAATTATGCTTCATATATGCATGAAACAATATAAAGCGCGCGTCAACCGCGAATTGTTTTTCTTTGTATATATATATATATACCTGCAACACGTTTGAGCGTTGCAGGTATAAAACGTAAAACATAAAAAGGTACCCCGCGTCTTTTTTTCTGCTGAGGCCTGCATTACGGATTCCAAAAATTATTCCCAGAATCAGAATATATATAGCTCCAAGTAATTGTGTTCTTTGAAATAGGATTTTAAGATAGAAGACGTTATTTCTTTTGAGTTTTAATTTGCTTTATGTGCACCACCACAACAATATAATCAAGAGTGCAATGCACGTTTTTTATTGCAGTCGTGGCCGATGGCCTTGATTGAAATTGCCGTTTGATGCATTCCTCTTTGTTTTTTTGCTAGTTATAGCTGCTTTTTAAATGTTTTTTTTATAGATAAAAGGATTGCTGTCATTATTGAATACATTATATTTTTAGGTCGTTTATTGAATTCGGTATATGGAAAGGTATGTGTGTTTGTTTCTATTTCACGGTGTGCCACGTACACAAGTAACGCTCGAAATAGTTTTCCGAGCACCAGTTTCATTTCGTTGGTAGGTCTCCTTTACGTGCATGGCGCAAACAACTCTGGGTGTAACCTGTAAATTTCAGATACGCTCATAAGCACGAAACTGAGTCTGAAGAAAACGGTAACTGATCGCGCGTTTCAACTTAGCGTGCTGTGAGAATGTAAACATAAAACATAACAATTGAAAATATTCCGAAGTATTATCACCCGGATTAGATTTTGCATAATACCGGGCGAAAAGGGGAAACATATATGTAACAAATATTACATGATACCATTTACATCATAAAGCAAAGTCAAACTACGTATATAATATGATCAAGTATAAACGTATCGATAATTCGTAGCACTTATTCTTGCAAAAATACAATGATATTTGTTTCATCAATAAAATATCAATTACTCAAATAAGAGTGTTCTCGTTACCTACTTATTATGAGAGCTATGAAGAAACTTCTAGTTACTAATTACAGTGAAGCAAATTCGATCACATCTCGTTTATGAAAAAATCGCCTAACTAGTCATACAAATGAAAATAATAAAATGAAATAATGCAACCCCAATCGCGGCCTGGCGTTCCTTAAAGTTCCCATAATATAAATTTGAACCAGGTTCAATGATTAAGAAATGAAGATTCAGTAAATGCATATTGTTTAGTCAGTGAAAATAAATATGCACGAGCATAGCTAGCCAGAAGCCCGCTTTTGGGTAGTGTTTTTTGGGCTACATTCCGCGGACTATACATGTTTGAAAATTTAAACTTTACGCGTGCGGACCATCTACAGATGCGGACTGTATATAGAGACTTTTTGTATTTCAAGATCGTTCATTAGGACAAGACACGACCGATTTTGTAAATGAGAGTGTATGTTAAATATAATTTATGTATATTAAAACTTCTTTGTGAGCTAACAAAGCCGAAATTTCTCAATTGAGGAGTACCTAGTATGATAAGATCTTCGTGCCGACAAAGCACCATGTGCTTTGTCGTGCGGACTTTCTAAGCACAAAATATTTTTGTCCTCAAATTCGCCCCTGAGTATAACCCGGTGCGGAGTATTAGCGGCAAGATGCTTTGGTGTCGCCCTCGTATGGTTACCTCTCGTGACGTCATGACCTTGCGAACAACAAGTTCGAGGGTGTTTGTAATGAGCATGATGGAAGCTCGAAATCATAGTACTCTGAAACCAACACTGCCATCACCGTCGAAATTGAAGTTCTTACATTCCTCTTATTTCTGTCGATGACAAGTCCTTTGCCGACGTCATGGTTAGCATTCGGCGAATCGTGAAGGGCCGACCACAGCGACGCTTTCGACCGCGCACGTCGCAAATAGTCCGTAAAAAAAGTCCAAACTGTTTAAAAATAAAAGCGGACTAAACGCTGATCCACACTGCTTCATTTTCTTGCATTAAGTTACGTTACGAAATATTACGTTGAAATCACCGGGATCTCTGTGCTTCATATTAAGCGAGGCTACCAGTTCAAGGAGGAAGTATGACACGCGACATTCCAGATACGAATGTTTCGGTGACTTATACGTAACGTAACTTAACGTAAGAAAATGGGGCAGTGTAAATGAGACTTAAATATTGCCTACTCTCCACCAAAAAAGAAAGAGAAGTTAAAACATAATTTCATAATCCTCTCTCGCATAGCACGTTGAAACCTATTACATGCCAAGGTACTCGGAAGCGGCGTATTTTCATTTGAACCTATAAAGCAGGCGCTCAACTGAGATAGAAGAAAAAAAGTTCTCTGTTTGTTTTTTCACCCGAAGCAAGTAGAGCAAATAGTTTTTTTTTTTATTTGGCGAAGTAATCGGTCATGATTGGCTGTTGTTGTAATGTTATTTGCGAAAACAAAACAAAAATAATGGAAATTTACGGAAATAAAATTGACTTTATTTTAGAATATTCGTTTCGTCAAGTGAGACATTTTTTTGTATTTTCATTTCGTGGTTTAACGTGAGCATCAGCTCATAAAAAATATGTGATTTTATTTTCATTTTTTAGTCAGATTAACTTATCATTTGTATTTTAAATAAAAATGATTTATATTATTATATCTCAGAAAGAAATAACAAAGCAATCTGTTTAAAAGATCTATGTGTGCGCATTCTTTAATGGACCATGCAGAGACATCGGCGTAACGCCGTATTTTATCTTGCACCGCCCATAAGCTTGCACGTATTGTAAGAGCATGGGATACAATTCCGTTGATAACCTCATGTATTTTAAGCTCCCAACATTTACTTGGCCAAACTAGCTTTGAAATGGGATTTATAAACTAGATCATGAAATTCTTAACTTCAGTATTGAACCCTCATTCAACATGAATCCCATTCAGCGGTTTTCCACAACGGATAGCGATTTCGCGTTTTATCAATCATAGTATTTATTTCGTATTAAAAAAAAATAAATAACGCGTCCTAGAAAAGCCGCGTATTGGAACACCGTCCTTTTATAGCACTGGTGCGAAGGAGAACCTAATGAGCGCTTTACAAAAGTCCGTCAAGCAACATTGGCCGTCGCCATTGCTTGCAGAAGGAGCCTCTGATTTGATCCAGAGCTGGCAGTAATGTAATTACTGTAATGAAATTACAGTAATTTAATTACTTCTTCCAGTAATTAGTAATGTAATTCATTACTTTTTGTAGCAGGTAATTTAGTAATGTAATGAATTCCTCCAGCGACGGTAATTGTAATTAAATTACCTAATTACTTTTTCGCACCAGGCATATTTTTGTGTCCACAATACACAAGAGCGCTTTTCTTTTTATTTCACTTTTTCTTTTTCCTCTACACCTTTCCAAAAAACGCTCTTCGGCCGCCGCTACGTTGCTGAGGCTCATGCGGCTGGTGCGACTCTCGCGCCCGCCATCAGCTAGACATTTTCTGCCACTCTCTTGAACTGTGAAAACCCGCTCAGCGCGATTCTCTACCTATGTTTTGCAATTTTGCATTCGACGTTTTCTGGCCCCTCTTGAAAGTTCCCGCTTACTTTTTCTGATGCATGCTGCGTACCCTCTCTGTGTTATCTTCCACTGTGAGAAATAGGGCTGGTAAGTGCCTGCCATTCGAGCTTTTCGGCTCGACATTCTCGGGAAACGAAGGAGGGGAAGTAGGTCGAACTAAGGCCCCTGGTAGTTGTCCGGGTGGGGGTGGGAAACGGATCAGTCGCGTGCGTTCCTCTGTCCATCGGTAAACATGCAACAGAGAGTTCTAGCTGTGTGCCGTGAACTGTGTAAATAATGTAAAGTTATCTGTAAAAGGAAGTTATCAATAGCTCCTTTATATATAAAATTATACAAAAGTAATGCGAAAGTAATGTCATTACTTTTAAAAGTAATTTGTAATGGTAATTAACTACTTTCTGGCTGTGGTAATTTGTAATGTAATTTAATTACATTTCAGCAATTTTCACAAAGTAATTAGTAATGTAATTTAATTACAAAATATGAGTAATTTGGCCAGCTCTGATTTGATCCGAGGCCTCGCGGAACGTTACTTCAAAGCTCGTAAAGAATACGTCATCAAATTACGTGATCAAAGTACGCGATCAAAGTATGTGATCAAAGTACGTGATCAAAGTTCGAGATCAAGCAGTTGCAGAGAGGTGATTGCGCGGGCTGTTGAAAGTGGTCTCTTGATTTGACCCCTTTTTTTCGCCGCTTAGAGTTTGTTCGCCAAAGTGGAGTAAACCAAGTGGAAAAGTGACTCGACGCGTCATGTGTGCGCATAATACCAATAAAGTTAGTTTTTTCAGGGAGGGGAGATTGAAGTCGACGAAGCCGACATACACGAGAGCCTCGACGCTGGGCTTGTTATCATAACAAGAAGGCGCCGTGCTCCCCCCCCCCCCCCCCCCCCCCCCGCCCCGCGCGCGTTTGCGGACAAAAGGAGGCAGGACTACATGAAAACCTACTCCGGTCTTAATTAGCAACTCATGCGTCCCGTTCAGAGTACGTGCGTTTATAAATAAGGGAGAGAGTACGAGAGAGAAAGAAAGAGAGAGAGAGCAAGATACTTGTAAACAAGCGACTTGGTGAACTGGCTCGAGAAGTACACTTTTGTCCTCTGTTATCGCGATTCTGTGTGAGCGGAAATAACTTGGTACCGTTGTTTTTTGGTATGTACGAATAAACCCCGCAAATTGGCCCCCAAGTCGGTTTTATCAAAGTCAAGAAGAAACAAAAAGTCCTGAATAAAGAGAGAAGTAAAAAGGATTCAAAAGGCGCACTCTTTCTTTGGGAAAGAGACGCATTATCTTGGCTTATTTATCTCATCGTAACTTTACAATTTTCCAGTATTCAATTCAAGCGCATGTTTCTTTAAGGATGGTGAATTCTACGGCCGTGTGCTGCTTTATTCAACATACACCGCGACAAACAGCGATTTTTGACGGAAGCAGGAAATTGACGCCGAAGAACTTTGGCTCTGAGTGAAAAATAATAAACCTAAAAAGAAATATCCCCAACTTTGAAAAAAAAAATGTTTAGTGGCGCAAGCTACCGCCCGTCATAAAGGGTGCAGCCATTGGAATCCATCCAATCATCCTTCCGGAACCCCAGTAATAGCGCTGATCAGTAATCACTGACGGCTGATTAAACGGAGGGTATGGCGAGCTCATTACATCTCATAATCGCTTAGAAGCTACTGAATTTTCAAGATTAGCCGATAGGAGCTCTGACGAACAAATCCCCAACGAGCAAAATTCTTTGGGACGAAATTTGTTATTTTTCTTTCAATTTAGGGTCTCAAAACCACGAAGGAGGCAGGGTGTAGAACAAAACTGTACCTTCTTTTGCCAGGCTCTGGGCATATAGAACATAACTCACCAAATAAATACCGTATTAGGCTTCACCGCTCGTTGATGGCTCTTATCTGGCACTTTTGGGCCTAGATCGCCAAAAAGTGCCAGATTTAGGCGTCGTAGCTGGTTCTCTTGTTCATACGTGGCAAGTATTTTTGGCTCGTGTCTGGCACTTTGGCAAGTATCTGGTGAGCCATAAAAAAGGGCCATATAAATGCCTAAGAAAATGACCCTGGCAGTAATTTACGCTTTGGAGGACTAAAGCAATAGGCCATCGTTAGATATTTAGGATTGCCTAGTCTTGCCAAGTTAAGCGTTTCTCTGGCATACTATCTGGAGAATCCAGGTGTGCCGATTACTCTGACTCTCGATGGACCTTCAGAAAATTATGAGTTCTAAAAAATGTCAAAAAAGGCAATTGGAATTTTAAACTGGACCGGCACAAGAAAATCGAGCATGACGTTTTTCTTGCCAATTTTTTCTGTTAAAAATCTTATTCTCAAACCGAAACGAGCTCCGTCATATTTAAATCAGAGTTACCCGTTAACCACCAAGCAATCTACACTCAGTAATGCCATTTAGTAGCTAAACATCCACTTAACCTGATCCAAATCTTCTGCCTCTGAAACAATTCCTAATACTAACCTTACAGAAGCCCTGGACGCATTAGTGGTTTGCTTGGAGGAAAGCGACTACATTAGTTGCCTGTGACTTATCTGAAACTCATATCTCTACACTTCAGGAGTCGTAGCTGGTTCTGCGGCTATAACATGCGTGTTCATTGCACGTAGAAACGAGTGCGTACTACAACTCTAATAAAGAGACAGTAAGCAATATTAACAAGCCCAACTGCATCCTATTCAAGATCGCGCAGTTGAATTTGACCTACTAGACATCACCTGCTATGCTACTCTTTGCTCGACAAGTTGACTTCTTGTACTCTTCCTTTGTTACTTTTCATTGCGGAAGTGTGTCACAAACGTGCGTGGGCCAGTATGTAAATTAGTTGAGACAACATTAAAAAGACAAGGCCAAAAATGTTCGACCGGTTGACAGGCGCTTGGTCCACGCCTGGTGTAAAAGTGAGCAGGCGAGGCGACCACAGGGTAAAGGATGAAATCACAAGATATTTACTAACTTCAAACAACAACGAAAAGCTCTCTCCAAAACCGCAGGCGACGTACGCTCGCGAACAAACAGAAAAAAAACCCCGAAGAGTCGCTCAATACAAGCCGCAGACTCAAAGCGCACGGGCGCACAAAATTCAAGTGATAATAAAAGTCTTATCTGCCGGATCGTCGGTGGTCCAGGAATTGGATGCCTCCGTGGTCTTGGTCCAGTCCGTCGGACGATTTTCTCGGGCGCACTTCCTCACGCACTCACACGGCAACACTAGCACCACGCGGTGCTACACAGGAAACCAACAAAACTCGAGGAAGAACAGTGACGTTCCAACGGCGGGCTCTAATCCCCGTCGTCTTCACGCCCGCTGGACGGAAGAGCAGCGTCTCCGACTGCTCTCGGGATTCCGTGCTCCTTTTCTCGTCAATTCACTTCTATATATAAGAACTAGCAGCATTCTGAAGACACTTACGTTGACCAATCAGAACCGAGCTTTTTGGCTCCAATCAGAACTCTTAGTTTCGCAAATTTTTCCATTTTTCCTTCTCGCTTTTCCAGGAGAGAAACAAACAACCAAGCAAACAAACAAAATTACTTTTACATTCCATTCAGCTTCAACAGCGTCACTGGGAGGTTTTTTGGGGGACGTGGTGACCCGACACCCTCGGTTGGACGCGTAAAGAAAGCGGCCCTTCCGCTAACGAACCAGACCCCCGACCGTTCTCCTTCGGCATCCCCGCATGGCGCGAACGAATACAAACCCAACACAAACAAAACAAACCTTCGGTTCAGGGTGCGAGGCCTACACAAAGCGGCTTTAACGTAAATTAAACCAGGGTGCGGCAAGCTTCCCGTCCGTACATTCGGCATGGCCCAATAAAAGAATACACACACAGAAAGCCTTCAGTTCTCGGTATGCCGCGTACACAAGGCGGAGTAGAGATAAAGATCAAGTCCCCGACTCCCCGGTCGCTTCTTTTCGGGATACCCGGCCTACCCCGACATATCACCCACACAGGAGAAATCCAGAAAAAACGACAAAACAACATAAAAAAAAGAAATTTCGGCGGTTCGTGACAGAGTGCATTACTATATTTTTGCAGATTTATAAAAACTCTTTGTTTATCAAGTCCACGGTGGAAGAAAATATTGTTGATTTAATCAAGTAAATTATATTTATTTATTTTCAATCACCGTAGCACTAAAATTGTGAATATTTATAACTAGGTTTATTTTAGACATGAATGACTGATTGATCAATTCGTTCAGTCACTGATAACATTGCAGAAGGAAGGATTACTGCAACCGGGAAGTAATTAAATTTTTATTGACGCAGATAGAAGAAAAGCTTTCAAAAAACGTATGTGCTGTGATTAGCTTGCAACAGGGCATTACATAAGTGACAAGCGAAAATTAAGGTAGAAAAAAGCCCATCTTTCTGATTTTCTCAGAAAACCACCGCCTTTTGCCCGTCTTCAAAGTATAGAAATCTTTCTTGCTTAATGATACGTTTATCTAAATGCAAAGCAAATACACATAGACAGCATTGAAATATAGAAAAAGGGTACATGCACATAGTTTTGGAATAACTTCTGCGGAAAAGAGCTGATTTTGACCTTTAGAGTTCAACTGGTGTGACGTAAATTACCAATAAAATCATCTTGAATTTTATTCTCCGCCCTGATCAACTGCGATAATTGCTGTCCTTGGCATCAGAAAACGTTTTGCGTATTTTTTTTTTTTTTTGTGGGTGATGTTATGTTTTTTTTTTTCTTTGATTTCTTTTTACAGTCTCGCTAACCCAGGCTTCCTTGTGGAACGCTAAGGCCCGAACCCGCAGTTTTTGCAAATTCCTTTGACAGCAGATGAGTTTCGGGGAAAGCGCGTGGTGACATAAGCCCTTTGTAGTGATTTTGGAGGATCCTAGAACAATCATTTGAATTCAGTGTAGCCTTTTCTGTGCACAAATGAAAAACAAACAAAATATTAGCATAGTGTTTCTCTTGTTTATGTGCAGTTCTTGTATTGCGTTTTAAATCCAAGAGCGAACCCAAGAGAGAGAGAGAGAGAGGGAGAAGAAAAAAACTCTCGTCAATTCTGGTCAATGAAAGCGTAAAAATACATAACGTGTCGAGGCTGGAGTTTCTCATTATTTTTTTTTTTTTTGCAGGAAATACAAAGGCGGCGGAAACCAATAAAATTGCCAGTGAAAGGATCAGCAAGCAAGAAGCGTGAACACGACACGAAAATATTCTTCCGGTCTAGAGTTTTTTGTAGGAAGCATTTTGTGAAGCTGAGATTTTGTGATTAAAGTTCCACTTAAAGGATATCAACGAGAAGCAGTGAGTCGGGATTCATTTTCTTAAACTGCGTAGTCCGAGTGATGATTTTGTTTCATCTTTTTGAAGGGGAGGGGGGGGAGGGAGTGGGGAGTTCAATATTGGTTTAGGTTTGGACTCCGAATATCGTCCGATTCCAAAACTAAACATTGGTTGGGCGCATTTGCTTGCGCCCAACCAGTGTTGCCCAACCAATCAAAGAAAAAATACAAAAACACATTGGGTCGTTTGCTTAAAAAGTCGATTTTCCTTCTGATTTCTATCTTTCCCTTCCTCCTTCTCCCTCATCCTCCCCTTCCCTCTCTCTATATTTAGGTTAACATACAAAGGGTATGGTGGCATTGGGGCCAAAAATGTGGGTATAATACCATTAAAAAAAACATTGGTGAAAAGAACAACACTGTCGGTGAGTTTATTCGCTCCTTCGTAGGGATGACCAGTCTCTGGCCGGTTTTTCTGGCGCCCTACACACGCATATATAGGGTTATATGGGTTTATCTACAATGTAATTCATTTTAATTTGTACAGACTTAAACAGAAATGGTGGGCGAGAATTAGGCGAGTTTTGTCTTCACCGTGTATTTATCAGGCTCGGCGGACATAGGCGGGATAATCACCACGGTAAGTTTAACATTTAGCCAAGTTTTTCCAGTATCTTTTTAACTCTTCATTTCATAGATCATGTCGTAATATTATTATTTGTGGTAATTACTAGAGGAGAGACCAGTTGAACGAATTTCCACAAAGGTATTGATTGTTCAGATAATAGATAATGGTTCGTGTTTCTTCTCATCCAATAAAAAAATACGCACCAAAAGAGTTCATTAAGCCCTGCCCACACTGTACGCTTGGAGACGTGACCTAGCAGTTTAGGCCACGTTTCCCTTGTGTCGCCGGCGCGCCCACCAAGGTTACACTGCAAAAATACCGACGACCTGCTTGAAAGAACGTCGTCATTTTCCCAACCATCATTGTGGGCAGGACTTGCGACGCTTCTTTTAGCGGCCAGCTTCCTACTGGCCGATAAAAAGGCCTCAGAAACGCCGCGGCTGACGGGCATCCTGGAGCCCTAAACTCGTCAAACACAAAGTTGGAGCCGAAAGTTCGCGGAGCGCGCTGATTGGACGTCGGCGACAAAAAACGCGAAGTCATCGTCGTGGTTGTCCCATCAGTGCGCTCCGTCAACTTTGGCCCGAACTTTGTGTTTGACGAGTTTAGGGCCCCTGAACACACGAAAGAACAGAGACCAAGAAAGCAGGGAACACAGGCACCAGACCCGAACCCCAAAGAGCCGCCAAGCCTTCATTTCGTTCCTGCAGTGCCCCTCACGCATTTGTTCACGAACATCTGATATGACGCTGACATTCATGACTATACTTCGTTTCAGCTTTGGTCCGAGCGCGGCCTATGTTATGAGCCGAAGGGCCAATCAAACATAAAAAAAGGCACAACGTCATGGCGTGCTCTCTGCAGTTGATAGGACCAGCCTGTATTCGCCGCCTCTCTGTGCGCGCTCCTCTGCCGGCTATACTTCATTTCAGCTTCGGTCCGAGCGTGGCCGATGTTATGAGCCGAAGGGCCAATCAAACGGCGAAAGAGGCAAAACGTCATGGTGTGCTCTCCGCAGTTGATAGGACCAGCCGGTATTCGCCGTCTCTCTGTGCGCGCTCCTCCGCCTGCTAGTCCTATCAAGCGCAGAGAGCACGCCATGACGCTGCAGTTTTTGGCCTGTATGATTGGCCCTTTGGCTCTTAACATCGGCAGCGCTCGGACCGAAGCTGAAACGAAGTATAGTGCTATCCAGCACAAAGAGAACGCCATGACGCTGCGCTTTTTGCGCTCTTCGATTGGCCCTTCGGCTCACAACATCGGCCGCGCTTGGACCGAAGCTGAAACGAAGCATAAAACTTTCCGAAGGGACGGCGTTATCTCATCGACAACTCGCCGTGATCGTCGGACAGAGCCAGACCGTAAAAATGTCCCCTGATGCGTTAATACACTGCAAAATCGAAAACAGATAACGACCCCACTTCCCGTAGTTTCTACACGTATTTTGTTTCTCAGAAGGACAATTCGCTTGTCGTTTAAACAAACTCATTATAAAACACTTTTAAGCCGTTATGTACACTGTGCTGCAGATACGCTGGATTTAGAAGTACTATAATTGAGCAGTGCTATACTACAAGAGAAATTATTTAGCTCGAGCTCAGTATACATAAAATGATGCTTCATATTTTTAAGGCATTCCGAAGAAAACTTTATTTACTACTACAATCTTCACTCCTACTGGCAGACGCAATCTCTAGGAATCTGATACCTTTGTTCCAGCGTGGCAGGATTTAACTTAAGGTACTTGGGACGTTGCCGGGGGTCTTTCGTGGCGAATTCAGTCGAGATTTTTAACGAACTGCATCTACGCTCACACTGCCTGATGGCGCCTATCTTAAGCAAGGTGTCTTTTATTTGCTCGAGGATGTCATACTTTTAGAACGGAAGCGATTACGATTTAGGTTTTGTATTATGTCCTAACTCACCTGAGTTGGAAGCAAAGGTTTTTCTTTTTCGGCACATCAGTGAAATGTGGCTTGGCCGATGACAGATATAACATATGATTGGTTTTTGTGATTCACAACCCTTGGTAGCCGTCTGCCTGATGTTAGTATCCTCATTTTGTGTGTTTTGAAGCTCTCGCAATCTACGTTTCGACTTCCTTTTCTTCTTACTTCTGGACTTACTAAATTCGGTTTCCGGGATTTCTGCTACAAAAAGCTTATCGTCCTCGCTCAGCTGGTGTCGCAACTCGTATGCGTCGGCAAGCTCCGCAGCTTTCTAGACATTCGTAACATCTGGTTTGTATTTAACCCAATCCATTACAGATAGTGGAATACTCCCGAAAAACTGTTTTGGGCAAAGCACCTTTATAACCTTATCGTGATCTCCAAAGACCTCCGAACTTTTCAGCCATTCCGCCATGTTGGCTCGCAAGGTTTATGCGAAGTCAGCATAGGACTGGCTTGGCTCTTTCTTCCCATTCCTAAATTTCTGGTGGTAGGCCTCCGCAAACAACTTGCATTCTTTAAGTAGTCTTGCCTTCACACAGTCATAAACTGAAAATTGATAATTTGTGAGTCTCGCCATGACTTCTGCAACTTTGCAAGGAAACAGTGCCCGAAGTCAAAATGGCCATGACTCCTTTGGAAACGATATGCGTTAACAGACTCGCTCAAAATTACTAGAAACAAGCCGATGTCGTTTTCAATCTTAAATGGCTGCATTAACTCTCTCATCTGAAAAGCTTTCCTTCTACTGGCTAAATTATCAGCGCTAATGCTCAAAACTCCGCGCTCAAGCCCTAACCTTCTGAGAGCTAGCTTTTCTCGTGTACGGTCCGCTTCCTTGTTCTGCGGCCTCACAAGCCGCCTGCCTCTTGTTCTCTTCGTTCGTCTAACTCCAGAGCAGCCTGTTCTTCTCTTTCTTTTTGCTCATCGTCCTCTCGAGCAATTTCCTTTTCTTTTTTGTCAACAATGCTATTCCAGAAGTCAGGGATTTCATCTTCAGGGATTGTTTTTTCTATCTCTGCGATTAGATGACCTTTCCTGACCGCTTTGGGGATACCAATTTCCAGTGCTCTGCTCAGGTCATATAGCTCTTCCTTTCTTAGTTTCAGAAGATCCATCACAACTCTTGGAGTCAGTCAAACAGCACTGTGATAATCTATCAAAACGCCACCTACCTAACTTTTCAAATGACAAAACATACGTACTTCAAGACAACTTCTGCAAAAAACCTGCGCTCTAAGTGTCTTCTGGTACACTACACTCCAAAGAACATGGTAACTTTGACAAAAACTTTCCAAGGAACATTTTCCGATGTTGAGCACACCTTTCGCTCAAAAGAATCTTGCAGTAAACTCATAGGAATCCTACGGGAAACTCGACAGGGCAAAACAAGGCCCGTATCTAAAGTAATATTTAAATTACATTTAAATTCCCCTTGCATGCCGAACTGCTTATTTTTCTAAGAGTAGTCACGGTAGCTACCAGGCTGCACGGAATTCACAGCTTGCGTCGAAACAATTCTCTTAAGAACTGGCTTTGCCTCAGAACCAAACAGTCAGCCATTGAGAAGCGTTCAACCTCATTGAATTTGTTTCAAAAACTTCGCCTTGCGGGCGTTACAACCTCTCAAATTCCGAGAGCAAAGCGCATTTTTACCAACCTAGGAGCGATCATGGAGGCTCTGTAGCTCCCCGAAATTCGAGCCCATAACCCGCGAAACCCGGCCACCCAATCTCTGCCCTTTCACCCGTCCTACCAGCCAGATGTCAACGACGTCGTTTCGATATCCGCAGAAGGACCAGGCACCATTGACGGCTGAACCTTGGGCCGTGATCAGGCGCTGGCTCAGGGCGCTCAGGGACCTTCGACGCCGTCTGACACCTCTTCTTCCTCAGCTGGAGTGCTGCCGCTGCGCTCATTTGGGCCAGGAAGGATCCCGTCGCTGCAACCAGTTGTTAAGGGCTGGGGGACAGACAGGCTGGAGGCCGCGCTAGGGCTATATGATGACTATGTTTTAATGGGACATGAGATCATGGTTGCGTTCAATGGTAGGTTTCATTTCGTCTCCGCCCTGCGATTGATTGATTGAAACGTTTATTTAATTTCTATGCCTCTGGTCTATGGAACCTCATGTGGCATGGGGGAAGGGGGAGTGGGGGAGGGGTAGTGATGAGATGGTGATGGATTAGACGTACCGTCCGATCCCGGAGGACCGGAGGTAGGAGATGATTGATGCGGAGATCTCGTTCTGTGGGTGCTGAGGTTCTCGGATGCGTCCATTCCCGAAGGGTCATTGGTCTAAGGTGCGGTGGTAAGGTGTTAATTGCCGCTATCCGTTCTAGTGACGTCCCTTCACAGGACCATACAAGATGGTAGCAAGTCGCAGGGAAACCGCAGTGTGGACATCCAGGGTCATCCTGTGTCATTCTCATCTGTTGACTTGTAGAACTTGGCACGCCAAAAGCCCCACGCTCGCTCTCGTAGCTTTGGCAGCGTTGCACCTTAAGTATGAAAAGGAGTATAGTCTCATCCAAGCTCAAGCCTTTGACGCTCAGGTAAACATGTGCGAGGATTGTAATTGACCCTCCCCCCAAACCACCGTTAAACAGACCAAAATGACAAAAAAGACAAAATTTGTGACAGCGGTGTTCGAGAGAAACTGCAGACGTTTAATTACCCTCCCTGAAACTTTGCAAACATTTCAGTGTGGTTGCAGCTGTGTGGGCGAGGTTAATCCAATATGAAAACTGGACCCTGAAGCGACGCCTTCAGGATGCCGAAAATAATTATGGTAAGTTAGAAATTAACCCACTAGTGTACTTCCTAAATATTCGGGCCGGGTGTCGATTAAAAAATTTTAACCCAGTTAATTTGTCACAAATTTTCAGGCATAATATCTTGAAAAGAATGGAACTGCAGATGTTCCAAACTGGCTGAGGTAAATCAGCCTTGCGGTGCACCAAGGTTTACACTGAACATACTTTTGTGTATTGTCCACGAGGTGTAGCTCTTGCATTGAAGTTTTATGTTGTAGTTTCTTCAATGTTTGAACTTTCAGCGTGCCAGCTGGGTAGTGTGTAAATGTTTTTTTTTTTTTTTATAGCGGAAGCAATATCTTAATCCTGGTGGCAGAAAGTTTCGGCTAGCAGTTGACATGGTTGGACAACGGTGTGCATGCTTGCTTTTCTGAAGCGGCAAATGAAGCGAAATAAAAGCATGTGCGGATTGTCCATGCATTTAATTTTTTGTTTGTTGTTCGTTTCAGACTACATGTGCTCCCAGTACAAGGGGGTGACCCTCCAGGCGCTGACGACCAGCATGTCATCTCTGCTGTGCTGTCGAGGGAAATTTAAAGGGTAAATATTGCAGCTGCAGTTTTTTCTATTCTGTCCCTGCTACACTTCCTGCGAATTTCTGTGCATACTTGGTCTTTTTGTTTTCATAGTACTGTAAACTTTTGTTATAGTCCGTTGCAACTATAGAATAGCACAAGCCCCTCCCACAATTCCCTTTGCTCGCCATGATTGGCGGTGTCCTCTCGACTCCTCCTCTCTAGTGTTTGCTTATTAAAAAGTGTGAAAGGCTTTGTGGGAGTGCCTTCTGCTATTCTAGAGTGGCAACAGAGTATAATGACCTCAGTTAATTTAACCATTTCGAAGAGTCCTAGCGGGCACCCATGCATTTTTATGGGAAGGACTCTGCATCATATTTTGAACCGAGAAAATGACCCCAGAAGCGGGAAAGCACGGGCTTTCTGCTACAAAATTAACCGAACCAAACTTTGTTTTCAAATCAAACCGGAAAAAGTCGACTCCTGTCTTAAATGGCGAGTAACAGAAATCCTGTGCTAGTCTCGCCACGTTGGGAAGCTAATGCTATGATCCCCATCTTGATTTCTTTAATGCTTGTTATGGCTGTTTTCACATCTGGTATTTTCACTGTTCTTTGGCCAAAAGTGAGTGGCAGGTCACCATAGGTTTCCAGAAGAAAGTGGTCGCATATGCAGAAATTTCTAGCAAGTTCGTAGCGCAGTGGCACTTCGTCGCAACCGAGGAAAAACTATGGTATTGTTGGTGCAAAACATTAAGCCTCACGACTAGCAGCAACTTAATCATGGATATATTGCGCCGTACGGCGTTTATTTGAGCTCTACTCCACACAAAATATTACGGGGGCACTTAGGTATCCCTTTGTGGATTGAATGCGAAACCATTGCCATTCCTAACGACACTTCCTTTTTTTTCCTCTATTGTTAGGAGTGGCAATGCTTTCGCATTCAATCCACGTAGGTATAACTAAGTGCCCCTCTAATATTTGTATTACATTACATCATACGGCGTCACACATCATGGTACGTCATGTCGTCACGTGAAGTGTGATGTCATCGAACCGAGGACATATTTTTATGACCATCTTTCGGGCACATCAACGCCGATGCCGTCAAACATGATGAAACAACAGCCTCATATAAACAGGGACAAAGAACGGGTAAAGACATGCCATCTTTTGCTGTAATGGGACAAGCTTCTTTTTGAGGGGAGAGTAATGTCGCATTCCGAAGCGGCTGAGATAGCACAGCAGCTAGCATGCCCGGCTCTCACACAACAGCACCGGGTTCAAATCTCAGCCGTGGAAGCACATTTTATTCTTTCTTTTATTCCTTTGTTAACGTTTGGTACAACTCGGATTTTCAACTCCATGGACATATAATGCTTTGGCATTAAAAAGGCACATCCAGTCAGGAATGTGCCTTTTCGTGTCGTAGGGTCGCACAGCTGCTCACCACTTTGAAAATCACTACTGAAGTACGAGGGGGCGCTAGTGATCACCAAATCAGGTTCACACCATACATAGGTGAAGGATTCTTTCGGGTGCACTGAAGATTTGTGTGGCATTTGCTTTCGTTGATTCATTGGCACATCTCGCCGTTGACCGCAGTCCTGCACCTTGTTAGCTCTAACGGGCAGGATGGACAGCTCGGCAGACTCGTCGGCTGAATCCTCCGTGTGTAGTTTAGCGTTGCCCTTATACTGCTTCAAGTAGGGATGCATGTGAACAGTGCGCAAAACACATGCCTCTTGCCCACGCTTCTGTATTCATTGCTGGTCGCGGCGAATAGCCAAGTGATGTGCGGCCATGTTTGCCCTAAAAAGTTTGTGAGACACTTTGGGTAAGGTCGTAATATTTCGTTTTAAGTCACACAAAAGTTGCGACAAATTTTGTTTTGTTAATACGGATTTCTTCTCGGGTTTTGTCATATGCAATTTTTTATCGTAAGTTTGCTTTTTGAACTCGGCCTCAGATGTCTCGATCCTCCCAATAATTGAAACTTAGTGTGGCGGATCCAGACCTTTGTTTTGGGGTGGGCGGAAAATTTTTAAGGATACTATTCTCCCATTCTTTCTTGTGCAAGGGGGTTCCACTCATGTCCAATTGCCCTCCGAGAAGGGGGGGAGGAAGGGGGGTCCCCCCCCCCCCCCCCCTGGATCCGCCACTGTTGTGAAACCTGCAGTTGACACTCACCCATTCGGAGCATGGCTTTATGATCCGCATAGAACCCTATTACCGTTTCCTTCCTGTCCGTTGTGATTAAAAATACTTGTTCAAGAGAGTAAACAAACAAAAAAAGTAAATAAAAATACACAGGGACAACAAGTGGACATAAAACACTTGCGCCAGTGTTTACCACCACTTATTGTCCATGTGTTTTTTGCGGCGCTTGTCTACGATCATGGATCAGTTGGCCCAAATTGCCATGTTAATTCTGCGAGATGCTTATAAGTTTTAGCTTCTCTATGTTCAAATTTGGTAAACTTCATAAGCGATAACATCTGCTCGCTTATCTTTGGTAGACCTTTTCAAAAGCCGAAATAAAAGAGTGCAATGCGGAGGCAAAAACAGTGAGCGATTGATTCTCGCAGACTCGGGGGAAAATATACTTTTGCATTATGGTGCCCCTGACAATGTTATTAGTGCCACTCATTAAACTATCAAGGTAGTTTGTAAATTAAATGCCTGGGTGAGCAAAAATGTAGGAATTTTGAATGTGACTTTCCGCATTTAGGGCTGGTTCACACATACAGTGCAGCGCTAACTCAGTCCTGTTAAGGCAACGAGTCACGGCTACTTCCATGGCTTGTATCGTGTGTTCTGAGGGTCCTCCTTTCCTAAAGGACTGATGTCCCGGTTTGTAATACTGATTCAGCGCTGAGGTAGTGCTGCGCTGTGAACAGGATGCCTTGTACGGAGATTGAAGTTTAGATAAGCAGATCAACGTGTAACTGTGCATCTTTTTTCTTTATAGGTTAGCAGTACAAGGTCTCCCATGGACATGAAGGCAGTACAAGGTCTCCCATGGACACGAAGGCAGTACAAGGTCCCCCATGGACACGAAGGCAGTGTACCGTATGCTCGAATTTTGTATTTTTAATAAACCAGTTATTACTCCTTCACACGGTTTTATGCAGGTATTTTCCGAACACTGCATGCGTATATAGGCATACATAAAAGTGACACTTGCACTCACTTTTCCCTTCCCTCAAAACAACGGTTAGATCCGGACCACATGTCATGCAACCTATTGCCGTCTTCCCTCTTAGAGCCGTCTATCTAGAAACCCACGCTAGGAGTATATTTTCTAATACATTTCATTTGAAAGTCTAGATACACTGCTTTGAGTCTCTGTTGAATATCAAATGTTATTTTCTACTGCGTTGCTATTCAGGTTTTGATGGGCCATCTCATTAGGTATATTCCGACTCGTCGGAATATACCTAATGAGATGCCACGTCAAAACCTCAAGTACAACGTGGTAGAAAAAAAACATTTGATTTTCAACAGAGACTCAAAGCAGTGTATCTAGACTTTCAAATGAAATCTGTTAGAAATTCTTATGAGGTGGCACGGCTGAACCTCAATTGAAACGCGGTGGCCAATAGTTTTCGTAAACTCCTTAAAGACTCGTTACAAAAAATCAATTGTTTTTCAACACAGACTCGAAACGGTGTCAATAGACTTTCAAATTAAATTCATATGAAATACATTAGAAACTTTATGCGGTAGCTTTGTCGAAACATCAATTTTTTTTTTTTCTTTATTGGTTTTGCGGATTTCAAACCGCAGAGGTGGCCAATAGTTTTCGTAAACTCCTTACGGATTCGTTACAAAACTCATTTGCATTTCTATTGAGACTCGAACAGACACAATGAGTAGACTCCATAAACTTTCAAAAGAAATTCATTAAAAATGTTTGTAAGGGCAAGGATCTCTTTCATGGCATCTTGTGGAAGGTTCCAGAGCGCGGTGATGGTTACACGGTCTGGTCCAGGTGCCGACTTTGCTCGTGCCGCGCCAAGAGCGTCCAGGGGTTCTGCGAGCGTGAAAAGGGCGTCCGCCGGCTGTTCGTGCACGATGGTTTCCCGGGCGTAGACTTCGGCGGCGGGTGGCTCGGGCTGTTGGGGGAAGAAACAATCTCCTGCCTCTTCCGCAAGCTGCTCTTCCGTGATGTCAAGGCGGAGCGCCAGATTGCTTCCGGTGTTGCACATTTTTGTTTTCCCGGCAAGCCCTTTGTAGGCTTGCCACAGCTTGCGGTAGCCTGTCCGTTCGTTAAAGGAGTCGCACAGGCTACGCCAGATAGTGCGGCGGAGCTCGATTGTGTATTTTTTGGCCTTTGCTGTCGTGCGATTTAGGCGGATCTTATTCCGGAGGGATCTCCTTGCTCTGTAGCGCTGGAGAGCCTCCAGTCTCCTGTCCCACAGCTTGATCAGGTGCCAGTCGGGAGGTGGTGTGTCTTCCTTGACGCTGTATTCCGCACGGGACTCCCGAAGGGCTCGCTGAATCCGGTCTGCGAATGGGACGTTGGCAAGACGGCTCATTGCGGTGCGGAAGTTGTCCCACTTTGTGAAAGTGACTCGACGCCTGGGCGAGGAGCTGATGGGGAGCTTTATGCGTATGGGGAGGTGGTCACTGCCCCATGGATCAATCTGGACTTGGCATTGCACCTGTAGACGTGGAGAGGCCCAAGTAAGGTCGGGAGACGTGTCTTTTTGGCTGGCGACTTGGGCCAGCAGTGTTGGAGTGTCAGGGTCGTTGCATAGATGAAGCCCAGCTGCGAGGCATGCTCTCTTGATGTGCTTTCCCCTGGAGTTTTCGTTCGGGTATCCCCACGCGGTATGTCGGGCGTTGAAGTCTCCAGCTAGGGTGGTATGCTTGTTCTGTTCTACCAAGCCCTTCATCCAATTGACCTCGTTCGAGTCCCCGCACGGTCTTATGTATGTGTTATGTATGTTGATGGGTGTGTCTCCAAACTTGACCCGCGTGGAGACGACTTCGCGGTCATCAGAACATGACGCCTCGGAATTCAATTTTGCCTGCTTGTGCTTTTTCTTTATAAGTGTAACTACAATACCGAAATTTGATGTCTATCTTTGTATGCTGGGGTTAGTGTAAGTGTTTTATCCCCTAATTTTAAGATTCCTGACGTTAGCCTCCTGAAGAAGAATAACGTCAGGTGCCTTGTTGTTAAGTATTGACAGACGCGTTTTGAATTCATGAATTTTCTCTTGTAAGCCACCGCAGTTCCATTGCAGGATCCATGGTTGCGGGTTCACTCGAAGCTTGTTGCGCTTGTGGATGCGTTTTGCCCCTCGGGTGTTGGTATGTGTATGAGAATTACTATCCGTCACTGCGAGTGCCTATGAGCTTGTGGATAGCCGCCGTGAGCTCGGACAGCTGTTTTTCAACTCGCGCAAATCCCGCGTATTGAAGCTGTAGGATTTGCGTCGGCATGTCCATCTGTTGGGGTGGATGCGTCAATAATGAAGTGGGTTGGAATGCTCCCATTGTCACTGCTGCATACGACACGCCGGCATCTTGGCTCACCGGCACAGCTGCAGGTGGTAGAGGCTTTGGCTTTTTGCTTCTTTCCTCCGTTCTTGTAGTTTTCTTCGGGGTGCGCCGCGGTGGGATTGCGCGCTTTGGACATTCATTGCTCGTGGCCACGTGGGCCCCATCACAGTTTGCGCACTTTGGATCTTTCGTGCACTCCTCCATACCATCGTGCTGGGAGCCGCACGTTCCACAGCGCTGACCTTTCCGTGGGCACACGTCCATTTTGTGGCCAATTGCATGGCATTGAAAGCAGACTAGCGGTCTCGGGCGGTACTCACGAACGGCGAGAACCTCGTGCATGTACGCCACCCGTTTAGGACAAGTTTTGCCCTGAAATGTCACGAGTATCACGTTGCTCTGCTTCCCCAAGGGGCGCGCTGCTACCACCTTCTGGGTTCTGCCCACGATATCCTCCAGAAGTTGTGCAGGAGACACCTCATTACCCTGACCATGTAGGTACACAACACCGCGGCACTCGTTTCCGGCGAGGGCCTTGTATGGTTGGAATGTGCTGTCTTCGTCCCCCTTGCGGATTTCGTCCCCAATTTATACCCGCGGTGACGTGACGGTGTTGCGTCACCGCCGGGATCCTGGTGTGATTGGTGGTGGCTGCTGGCTTCGATGAAGATGAGGTCCAACAGCCACGCTCATTGTCCCGGAGGTTTATGTCGCCGCAGCAGCAGCTTCTCTTGATGTGGGAGAAAGAGGAAGACGAAGACACGTTGATGTTTACTTCAGCTGATGTTCGGAAGCCTTGGTTTCGGGTCTTCGAGAGGGCCTCTGCCAAGCGATGGTGTTGCGGACCGTCCCCGTAAGTGTGCCCTAGATGGAGCACGGCCTCGCCGGGGCATGGAACGTAACAATGTACAAGTTACTCAAAAAGTCAATTCAGATACTGAGGATCGCCCTCGAAAATAATTTTAGTAGAGTAATAATTACTCAAATCAACAATAGGAGTAAACTTTTAACCACCGTAAGAAGACAATGACTTACTTTTGACAGTACTTTTTACGTTTTATGGTAACAAAGGGCGTGTGTTTTGATCCGTTGGCAAAATCCCGCTTGACAAATATTTAAAAAAAAATACGTTATTTCTCGTGTTTTCATCAAAATGCTTTTATAACTGATTCTGCTCCCTCGTGCGCTATTGCTTTTCTGCTTTTTTTGTGATTTGATTAGTTGTTTACTCCTTATAAATGCATTTCTATGTAGGGGTTTAGCGCTGCCTGAGCTTGATTTTGCATTCCGAGTTTGTCGTTTCCTTTATGTAAAACATCAATGGCATTACCTAAGATTCCCGAAGGATTATCGAATTTTGTCAGACCTGCATGTCCCGAGTTTTGGGAGGAGAGGCAACGCAAAAATGTCACCCTTGCGTTGCCCCTTAGCACGCGACTTTTTCAAGTGGAGCACAGACCACAGAAGCACAACGTGTGGTTCAGAGCCGGTGCTGCATTTGCTTGGCTCCTTTGAGTGAGGACGCACTGTGTAATAGCAACACCTTCGGTAATGCGCGAGCGTTTCCAGGTTACGGAGGAACGGGGAGAAACCCGTTCTTCAAATACGTGACGTCCTTGTCTCCTTGAGCTAAGGAACACAAAGAAAAGCCATTCTCTGCCGCAAACCCCGCAGTTCCTCGGCCTCACTTGAGAACACACTTGACACACACATTCGCGTATCGTTAACGGTTCGGACTGTTCATGAGGCAGACGAAGAAGCGTACAGAGCCAGGAAAACATTGCTTTAACTGTGGATTGTCTTGGCTTGAAGATTTCCCCTCTCATCGGTTTTTGTGTTCGGATGTTCGTTTATAAGCAAATCTACCACGAAATTTTGAAAGCTATTTGTAATTTGAGTAGAAGTTACTCGAAAAAAGTATTTAAATCACACTACTTATTACCGAAATAAAGATGTAATTTATAGCTATTAAAGTACTCACAAGAGTACTTAGCCTACAGTAACTGGAGTGGAGTAGTCGATTACGTACACGTCTGTAAATTCGTGAATGGGCGGTTTTATTTGGATTCACGCAACGAGTGGCAGTTGTATTTTTTATTTGCTTCAAATCTTACATTTGTGGAGCACGTTCCAAGAAGAACAATCCTTTTCTTATTTTATTGTCCTGACATGTTTAGTTTCTGAGAAAAAAAAAATCTCAAAGAAGCGGGAAAGCACAATGAGGTTTTGACGATTGTCGAGTGTTGCGTTTTTAGTCTGGACAGCATAATGTATGCTGGTAAAAGAAAAGTGTAAAAAAAAAAAAACGCGAAGCGAGAAAAATAAAAACAAAAGAATAATTGTTTGTATTGAAAACATTCTCTGTTTTAATATTTATTTCTCAGTACTCGCACGTGATTAAGACACAAACTTTCCATAATGTGGAAGGCAATGGAAGGCTCTGCACGCGGTATTATTTCAAAAACAAAAATAAACACAATGGACTAAAAAAAATTCCGCAGTTTAGGTCACAGTTGTTCGCGGAGGCATGTTTTGGGGATTTTAACAAAAAATAGATCGAAGAAGAATAAATAGTAGGTAAAATGTAGTTTTGCCGAATTGCATATATATAACAATAAAAAAATATAGAAGCTCTCTTTTAAATACTTTGAGATTGAGAGTGGTTCAAAAACGCCACACACGACGATCGTCAAAACCCACCAACGGCCTTGCTATTTTTTAGCATATTTAGAGGCTTAAAACTCAACACCAGAGCAAATGTTTCTAACGGAATGTAGTCTGCGTAAAAAAGGGCGCGAAGAGAACACGACGCAAAAAAGAAATATTAAAAATATTTTTTTTTGTTTTTTTTATACAGTGAGCTGAAATGGAACGAAAAGTGAAAACCTTCTCTGTTTTATAAATTATATCTCAGTACTTTTACATGATAAAACCACAAATGTTGTTTAATTTGGAAGGTAATGAAAGGTTCTACACGTAGTAATATTTTAAAAGCAGTAATAAACATAGCCGACTCAAAAAAAAAAAAAAAATCCGCAATTTAGGTTGCAGTTCTTCGAGGAGGCATGTTTGGGATTTTTACGAAGATTGGAGCAACACATAATAAATAGTAGATAGAATGTAATTTTATCTATTTGCATATATATCAGACTAAAAAACAAATAGACGCTCTCGTTTGAATACTTTGAGATAGAGAGTATTTCAGAAACGCCACACACGACAGTCGTCAAAAGCTCGTAGTTCTTTCCCGCTTCTTTGAGATTTGTTTTCTCAAAAACTAAAGATGCCAGGACATTAAAATAAAAAGGATTGTTATTCTTGGAAGATGCTCCACAATATAAAAAAAAATTGAAGCAAAATAAAAAATACGACAGCCACTGTTTGCCTGAATCCAAATGAATCCGCCCGTATATATATATATTCATATATATATACACACATATATATATATATATATATATATATATATATATATATATATATATATATAAATAATGCAAACCTTAGAATGGGATAAAATTCACAAAAGCTGTACGATTGAATTGGTAATTGGCAGGAGTTTCTCTTGGAATTCTAAAGACCAACAGGTGGCAGCATATTGCTTCAACGCAGAAGAAGGAAGCAGCGTCAGTGCAAAGATGGCCACCCCATTGTCGACTTTCACTGCGTTAGAACAGCACTTTCTGATGCGTTCTTTTGTAATACGGTAGAAATTTAACTGGAAGTCATCGCACTACAACTGAAAGTCATCGCAGGATGAAAGCGCGGTACGGTGATCCGTCCGTTTGTTTGCAACACGCGTAAGAGCGGACGAGAAAGCTTAAAAGCGGCGTAACATCGGGGGAGGACGTTCCGCGGACGTGCCAGGCACTTTGCGTTGTGACGAACGAAAACATTGGCGCAGCGGAAGCGGTTGCGAAGGAAAACAGACGTATTGCTTTGGAGTAAATAGCCGCTATTCTGAATATTAGGGCTGGTTCACCACACACATGTCCATGATGGCTCAAAGAAGCTATGGGTGTCAGGCATTTCGGAAGCAATTAAGGAGTGAAAACCGCGGGGCACGACTGGCTGCAATCACAACCAAAGTAGTTTTTTCTTATATGGTATCCTTGCACATCAGAAGCAGCGGAACACGTACATCGCACGTCACAGGGGAATACGTCGAAGCATAATATATCTGTAATTTGCGTACATTTTTTCGTTTGCAAGAACACTGAACCACGTAGAGCGCAAAACTACATAAAAAGCTGGCAATAAACAGAAAGTAAAGCAACGCGCAAAAACACTGACACCCACACGCACAAAAATTCGCGCACACGGAGAGAAAAAAAACAAAAAAAAAAGGCGTAAAGATTCCGTTATATTTGATATATCTATGCCAGGATTGCTGTTTTTTTTTTTTCTCTTTCTCTATGTCAATCTGTATGTCTCCCCCTTTCTCCCTCTTTCATCGTCAGTTCCTTGTAAAAGCGGGGCTGGCATTTCAAAATGGAAATTGAATGCAGCCCTTCCCGCCTATAAATATAAAAAGATAAACCCATCCAAACTAAAACGAAGATAAAAAATGACATTTCAAATTTCCAAGATTTCATTTTTCTCTTCCCTTCTAAACTATTCTATGGCTCTACACGTGAATACACGTGACTATACAGTATAAACTTTTGGAATATACAATAGTGATGGCGGTGGTGGTGTTGCTTTCGTTTTGTTTTTTTGGGGTTTGGGGGGGGGGGGCATATTTGTGATGCGGGGAAGACAAAAAGTCTAGACAGACAACAGACAAAGAACTTTATTGAGGTCCTGAGAAGCGCTGCCCTTAGGGCAGCACCGCGGGCCGCTCCCACGTGGGGACGGGGAGGCCTAGCCTCACCGCCGCATCGTGGGCTCTCTGGACAGCCCGGAGTTGTGGGAGAAGCTCGGTCTAGGAGAGAAAACTTTACAGGGATGGACTTTCGTGATCAGAGCTGAGCTAAAATGTTGGTAGTCGATCGCAATTACAATTACACATTCATAAGAACTAAATAGATTTCTGATTACTTGACAAGAAAAATAATTGGCCGTTATTTGGTAAACCCAACCGTTACTTTTCCAATTACTTCGGGTCAGTGTTGAAGCCGTTACCGAAAAAAGTAATTAAATACGTTACTCGTTACTTGCTAATAAAAGGAACTCGTTACAGACTTACGTTAACTCAAAATAAAAATAAAAAAATAACGCGTTACCGTTACTGTTGCCGATAAAAGTTAACTCACGTTACTTTTGCGTTATTTTTAAGTTATATATTAACACGTTTTACTCTTTTGACGTTGTAGGTATGCATAAGGGGAATATTTCAAGTAACATTATTTTCATGCAGAAACTCAACACAATGACATTATCTTTTTTATGGGTTCACCTAAATGCTAAAAAAAGCCAAAACCAGCACACATTCTTAGAAAAGCACAAGGCTTGATACCTAGAAGCAGGAAAAAAAAAATTAAGTTTAATTTTTTAGGGGCAAAGCTCCATAGGGTCTAGCCTTGTCCGTCCGGCGTCCGTGCTCACATCGATTGCCATCCCGTCTGTCTTCTTAGAAAAAGAAAAAAAATGTTTGCGCAGTTGACAGGACCTGTGCGGGGAAACCCCACTGGTTTTCTAGTCCATCGCCTTAACCACTCAGCCACGACTACGGGACGAGTTGGGGGCTCTGAGATGTGGTATTAACTCAAGAGCTGGGGATGTCATGGATGAAACGTTGCATGTAGCCGCTCAACGTCTATACAGGAGAGGGCGCTGCAATCAAATGCGTATATAATCGCGTTAAACTTTGCATGCATTGGCTCAACGTTTATAGACGAGAGGGCGCTGCGGTCTAATGCTCAACGGCGTATATAATCACGATCCATACCACACATTCTCTTTCTGACATGGATCGTTTTCTTAAGCGGTGGTGATACGTTCCCACGGCTTCTAGCGGATCCAAGCTGGTCCGCTAGAAGAACCACTGGCTCTGCATTTCACTGACCATAAACCAGTAATAATGAAGTCGAAACGCAACCCGGAACTCAGCACTACCTCTGAGCAAAAAAAAAAAAAAAGAAAATCAGCACCATCAGCCCTATCTATGAACAATAAAATCAGTACATCAGCACCACCAGAGCTTCGCCCCAATCAACATCATTCACCACGTGGAGATTCGGTCATTTTTTAATGTTTTGGAACAAACGTAACGAGTGACGTAACTCCGTTACCCACTACTCGAAACAAGTAACGTAAGTACGTTACCCGTTACAGCTTTCGAAAAATTAACGAGTACGTTTCACGTTACCGGTAACACCGTCACTTGTTAAGCGTTACCGCCAACGCTGCCTGAGATATTCAAAACAACATATTTTACGGCCGGTTTGAAAACGGGTTTTTCGTAGTGTCCAATATTACACTCTAAACGATATCAATCTGGTCGTAAAAGAACTCCAAAAAGGGTTTTTCGGCTCCTACATGGTCTGCAACCTAAAACGTTCTTTTGAGCACCGCCTAAAAGGATTCTTTGTGAAAACCTTATGAGGGGATCTTGGAAGTTCCTTTTTTGATGCGAAATAGTTCTTTATCGCACAATGCCCTTTCTAGAGCGCTAGAGGGCGATAGTGCTTAAGGCGGAACCGTTCTTGACGAGATGAAAGAGTTCTTGGGGCGTCGAACAAATTTTCAAGAACGATTTTTTAAAGGTTTTTTTAAAGGAACGAGTTCTTTCTTTCGACCTGTCCCTTGAGCGCTAATTTTCGTGCTTTTCAGTTCCATCACGTTTAGCCTGCCATTTTATGCTGCCTCGCGTTATTTCGGTCTGATTCGTTTTGTGTATACATTTTATCCGCAGCCTGTGGCTCGCGACAACACTGAAGCCATGGTCTCGCTACCAACGCATCGTATGAAGGACAGTCCGAAGACACTGTGTCTGAGGCGTGTTCCTTACTTGCACGACGGTTCTCCCACACAGGTTACACAAACACTCTTTGCATAGATGTTCGAAAGATGCATATACGTATAAGGTAAATATGCGGCGAACATATGCCTGAGGGGATAGTGCGCAGATATATCTGTCTTTCTGTCTGCAGCGAATGCCATGTCTTTTTGTACGATGTATGACCAGGAGAGAGAACAGCACCGCAAAGGACTACGACTATACTCCCCTTCAGTGTCAGTGTGGCAGACGCTACAAAAGCATAGCCTTCTCTATACTCACAAAGCCCGGCAGTTCAACGACGGAGCCGTAGAGTGCCCGGTCGCAGAAATGGAGCGCGAGGATCTGATAGCACAGAGCATCAAAGAGCCATTTCTCGGGGAACCTGGACGTTAGCACACAACGTTTGCAGCGGCGAGGACCCGAAACAGCTTTGTTGGCTCGGGAGAAGTGTGTTTAAACGTCTCGCCGCAGCGGGGCGCCAGTCACGTGGCTGTCCTATCATCTGTTGTCTGCCGCTCCATCTTTCCCGATTCGGCGGCCGCCTCTCGTGAAAATCTGCCAGGCTTTGTCAGGATATAGGAGGCTACGGTTCTGGGCCACATTTTCCCACTCGTAACGTCGGCCTCGCTCACGCTTAACGTGAAACAGAGCTTAGACGCTTTAAAGGGATACTTCAAGGAAATTTGAAATATACCCGTCGCGTTAACACGCAGGCTTAATATGAGTTACAAGATTCGTAAATGACAAGAGCACGTTTGTGTGTTGAACCTGATGGCTGTAGTTTTTGTTATAAACGGCCCACTCTGGCAAGCCCTCGGAGAGCAGCCAGCGGAGAGCACGTCACATCCACCGCAATCGTGATGTAGTTTGTCTCGCGACGTTACATCCGGACGCAGCGGACGCCCTTCGAGCTATCCCAGTCAATCCCGCTCTTTGGACGTAACCAGTGATACGCTTTCCGCGCGTCGATGTGCCCCCTTTCTCAGACTACGTGGAATTCACACAGCCTTGCAAAGTCTCCGATGGCTCGTAGCAACCGCTGGAAGCAGCCGAAGCGCACCAGCAATCGGGTCACCGCAAGTAACCCCAAAGCTGTCTTTGTGCAAATTTTGAGTGAGGGGTTAATCTTCTAAAATCTTGTAGAGGGACAAAAGCGACTTCTGGGACACACAAAAGAGAGTTTCGGAGAGGTGGTAGTTCCTCCTTCAGCGCTTTTCTCGTCTTGGCCAGAGGCGAGACAATTATAGCATCCTCGATCATCCGCACCGGTGCGCACCGGTGCACTGAGTAGTGCCCCGTCGTCTTCGACCAAGTGCACCGGTGCGCACCGGACGTCCTCGATCAACGGAGCGCACCCTCCCGGTGCGGCTTTTTGTTGCCCCAACGTGCACCAAGAAAATCGACGGTGCGCCGGGGTGCAGTCCCATCAGGCATTGCGGCCTGGAGCGGGAATTGAGAAGATGGCGGGAGTAGCAGACATGCAGTTTGTCGAGATGGCGACCTTACGAAAACGAGCACTCCTCGCAGCGGCACTCGATGAGTTCCTGAGCTCTTCGGACAGCGAGGACGACGAGTTTTTTACCATCGCCGCGATTACCGGTGATTGCTGCGGTGGCAAAGAGCGCCCGAAAGTCATGAACTTCGTGGAGAGCGTTGCGAGGCGCTTCGATAACACCGAGGTACGGCTATTATCTGGTGGTACTCTTTCTTAAACCAGTGATAATGGGCAAGATATTTTTTTTTTCAGTTCAGAAAGCATTTTTGGGTAGCCCGAGACGTGAGCTACAAAGTGATAGCTGACTATGAGAAGTCGGAGTTCTATCCTCGTGGCCATGGTCCCTACCCCCGGAAGACTGCTGAAGAACATGTACTTTCCTTCCTTTGGTGAGTAAGTTGGGTCGGAAGATTGCTCTTAATCTGAGCTTTGAATATGAAAGGAAAAGTACTTTTTTTTCAGGTTTGCTGGAAACAAACTAAGTGAGCGAGCCGTCGCAGTGATATTTGGCATGGCAGAAAGCACTCTTCATGACATCGTAGAGCGGGTGGCAAGCTTCTTGGAAAGCATCAGTACCGACGTCATTAATTCTCCCATATCTGCACAAGCTAAGGTTGCAGCTAGTGCGAAATTCAAAAAGGTAAAGTTAGTTTTGCACCTGCTTGAAAAAGTACTGATCACAAATTAACTTCAGATTTCAGGCTTCCCTCGGGTTTTGGGCTGTGTGGATGGCACCTATGTGGACACCAGATGCCCTGCACATAAAATTCCATCCACGTATACGAACAGACACGATAAGAAGTCCTACAGCATGCAAGCAATTTGCGATTCTGATCGAAAGTTCCTAGATGTCCTTCTCGGGCACACGGGGAAGACAAACGACGCACAGGTATTCAGGCGGTCCTTTGTCTTGGATGACTTGCCACAAATCTGTGAGAGTGACAAGTATCATATACTAGGAGATGCAGCGTACCGCATAAGAGAGTACCTCCTAACTCCATTTAGGAACTACGGCAAACTCGTGCCGGACGAGGTGAACTACAACTTAAAGCTGAGCCAGACACGTGTCCGAATAGAAAATGCCTTCGGGCTACTGAAGGGACGCTTCAGGCAGCTTTTATACCTTGAGTTCTGGAGTGTCAACAAGGCCACACAGTTTATTCTTGCGTGTTGCGTCTTGCACAATTTGTGTATCGACGCAGGAGACACAGATATAGATGGGGAAGAAGTAAAAAATGCAAGCAAGGGTCGCAAGAAAGGCCCGGGCGACGCTTGGGCTAAAGGAAACCCCAAAAGGGAGGAGCTACTAAAACAACTGGGTGAAGAAAGAGAAAAAAAATTGCATGCTACCTTCGCACGGTCCAGTAACTTGTCAACGTTCCTATGCACGACTATGTTGTGGGAAAGTGTGCGGCACCTGCCAAATTTTTTTGTGCACTCTGTTGTAAGGAAATAACATAATAAAGTAATTATGCATTTGACCTGAAACTGTGTTCTGCAAAGCAATAGCATACATAGTTTCTACAGCCTCAGAAACCAACTAGAAAAATAGCTCCATTAAATTTAATATTTATAAATACATAAAAACGTAATGGAAGTGTGTCCATATAAAAACACGTCTTGGCTGATAATCCTTACAACTACACGTCTACCATTAGGCTTCAAGATCCTTTTCAGGCGCCAGAAGACTGCGCAAAACCTCTAACTTCTCTTTGTGGCGACGTTCCCGCTGCTCTTCTCTGTGCATCTGTATCTTCCAAATCATTTCACACAGAGAGTTCACCTTCTGCTTCTTCATGGGCGGTGTATCTTTGGCATATTCTGGCTTAGAGCTATCCAAACTGCGTGGAGTGGCCGAGGACTTAAACTCGACTCGCCCAGGTCCTCTAAGAAGCTCCGGTTCCACGCTGTCGTCAATGGACTTGATTTTTTTGAAATTCCTCATCGTAGGGAACAGAAACGGGATTTGCACCTGATGAGGCATTGTGTTGTTTCCGTTCCGTCCGGCGTTTATTTATAGTTTTAAAGCGGTTCTGACATTGATCTGCTGTTTTGGGGGAGCCGAGGTCATTAGCAATATCCTCCGAGATGGCTGCCCACATGGCTTTTTTGTTTTTAAAGGTTTTCATGGGGCCCACTTGGCTCAGATAACTTTGATATTTATCAAGAAGCAGCCTGGTTTCTCCTTCACTCCATTCACTCGGGGTTGGAGCACCGTCAGGCAGGATGCAGTCCTTTCCTTGAAAAAAACGGTTACCTGTTGTCTCTTCAGACTCTGGAAGCAAAAAATAAGCTTAGATCAACACACTGAAATATTTAGAACTAATAATAGTAGCTAAATCTTATTTAACATAAAATAAGTTTAAAATTTATTGCAACAGAGAAGCCGTTTGCATTATTTAAGTTATCCATGGTGTATTTTAATTTTAAAAAGGGAGTAGAGAGTCTAGGGACTGCTGTTTCAGCATAACTTGGCAAACAGTAGGGTCCCAGTAAGCCCATTGGAGTGTTTGAGGGAAGCACATGACAATGTATACCGACAGTGTTCACCGAGCTCTTGACATACTTTGCTTTGTTGCCCCAACTGGCTCATGAGGTTCTAACTTTCTCCATTTGTCAGCTCGTGCTGAAATAGATTATAGAGCATCCTGGCAAATCCCAAGGACTCTCGACAACCCACATTGCACTACAAATTATAGGGCTGTGCTAATGTATATGCTTGTGTTGACTGATACACTTCATGCGTCCCGAAGCAGTACAATCCCTTGTCTCTTATGAAGGACGGTCATCACAAGGCTCGTTCAATTTACTTGCACCTCCTGCACCGGTACAAAAAAGTGTAGGGCAGTGTACTTCCGGTATGTGTATTAAGGTACACCCGGAAGTGCACTACCCTAGACTTTCGGCACCGGCGCAGGAGGTGCAAGTAAATCGAACGAGCGTGCTGTGAAAATAGTCTGGAGCAGGAGTAGGACCTAGACAAGCCCCGACAGAAGAGACGGTGCTTCCTTGATGCCGATGAAGGTTTGGCAGCTCCGAGGTGGAACCCATTGTGAAGAATGAGACGAGACTCACTGGTGCTGATGAACAATGGGTCTGAGGTGGTTGCCTTAGAATGTTTAATATGTACCAGTTCAATTGTGATGCCAAGCGTGAAATGAAACAAACACGGAACATACACATACAAATAGCATAATCGAAGTAATGATTTTAGTGAATAAAAATATTATTTACAAATACAACAGTGTCCCTCCCATATACAATAACAGCTAGAAGGAAGAATGTGGCAGGTTAAAATCTCACTATACACAAATCTTGAAAATCACTTCAAGTGGTTAAGTAGCAGCACTGTTCCTTTAATCTCCAGCCCAAAGTCATTGCTTCCCAAAAGGCAACTGAAATCCTTTTCAATTGCCTTTTGGGAAGCAATTCAAGACACAATATAACTTTTCCCCCTTCAATAACAAAACAAAACTACCAGGTCACCAGAGAAAGTATAATCATATAAAAAATACACTGTGTAAATTCACAACCCAAGTTGTAGATGTTTGTTATGGACATAACCCAGCGCAGGAGGCTCCAAACAGGTTGAGCAGTCAAGGGAACTGCAGCAACTGCTGTACCCTTTTATGGCCTCCATAGTAAACCTGAGACAGGAATAATAGAAAAAGACAGAAAAACAAAGTGCTAAACACAGCTTGTCTCGGTTTTGCTATGGATGTCATTCATCAGCTTGCCTGAGTTGTTTCCCTTTTTCACCATCCTATGCACTATGTACTGTGTGCAGATTATGATATGGTGCTAGTTGCACTGCCACATCAGTTCATCCTAGAACGCTTTCACGTGCGTTTTACGAAGGGTGATACCACTCTGTGTAGTACCTGATGCCAACAGCTGCACCGTAAGGAAAGTGCAAAGAAATAGATGGGAATAAAATGCTGCCATAGCACAGTCAATACTAAAAGCTTATCTGGAACACACTTTCACATGCTTCAGAGCAAAAAATTAACAAATTCATTGCAACAAAAATGGAATGATGTCACCACACCAGGCAAAGCACACACCCTTGTCCATCCTTACGAAATAGTGAGTTGATATCCATATAGGAAATGCACATGTCATGTCGTATAAGCATTTGGCTTGGAGAAGAAAAAGAAAACACTGAACACTCCGGTACTGGAAATCAAAAACATTCAGCTAAAATTAATAAGGATCAATAGACTCATAAAGAAAAGGTGACGTCTTGTGGCAGGAGAGTACATAGTTCTTGAGAGGTGTCGGAAGTTTCTTTTTTGATTAACTGGCCGGCCTTGCAATGTGGTCGGCTCAGAAGTTGCTGATTGACATGCACATTATTATCACCATCACTCACACCTGTGCTGCCTGGAAGAAGAGGCACTGACGAAGGCATGCCTGGACAAGACACAATGAGGGCGCTCGTAGTCACCGGTGAAAAAGGCTGCCCTACCGAAAAATCCGGTATAACTTTTCGCTGTCCGGATTATGGAACCGGAAATCTATCTGGATTCTATCTGGACTCTATCTGGAATTTAGGTTTTCAGAAATAATTCCTTTGTCTGCAATCTGGATTTCGGGTTTCCAGTAACAAATTTCCGGTTCCATATTCCGGATAAGGAAAGTTATATCGGATTTTTCGGTAGGGTGGACAGGATCATGAACGTTGGGACCCTCGGACAGCAGAAGTTTGGATCAGGAGCACAGGCAAGCACTGTCACCTGAAATGGACTTGGCACAAAACGTGCCCAGCTGCAACTGGGTAACTTGTGAAATAAGCAGGTACACATGACCACATTGAAGAGGATTCTCAGAGGATCACCATCGTCATCCCAGTAGGAATTTGTATCATGTTGTTCTGAAAGAGTGGATGTCATTGTTAACTTGGAGGCACTGCACGTTTGACCGTCCGGAAACTTGTACGTTGCTGGATTTGGGGTGTAGCGAATTTGCAATGTAACTTGTCCTTGCTTCTTGGTTAAAAAATGTGAACGGCTTGATCAGTGAAGAACCGTAGCCGTTGACCATTCGAAATATGACAAAAGGTGCACCTGCCCACATAAATCAGGTTGACCTGAAAAATTGTTTGGAGCTTTTGAGGATTGCATCTGTAGTGGTCGTGGATGGCCACTATGAATGCGCGGAAAGAGACAGGAAAAGCGACGATAAAGAGTGCCTCAAAAGGCTTGTAAAAATGCTGAAAGGCTTACATTGTGGGACGCAAAATGCCGATGTCCCGGGATCCATGTGCGAATCTCGGTGAACGGAAAGACGTCTAGCCAGCTCGGAGTTTCGATGAAGACATCTTTCCTCGTGACCAGCATACAGACATTCAGATCCACGGGGATCAGCACTGCCGTTCACACGGGCAGATATGCCACTGCCGGAGAAGTGGTGCCATCTCGTCGCAGCAGCACACACCATGAACTTCTTGAGATTGTTAATAGCACAATACAACATCCTCTGAAAATCTCAATTGAACCTACCTTGCAAGTCAACTAAATCTTTGTCCCTTTGAAGGAAATGCATAAATTGGTTTCTTAATGCATCACGCTAATATTTTGTACAGAGGTGGCCAAAAATAGTGCATTTAGTGCATCGAAAATTTAAATAACTAATTAAATCACCAGTGTGAAAATAAGATATGAAGTCCAATCACCTTGCCAACATATGTCAAACTGCTGCCATTTCTTGGCTCTTGTATCACCTGTCTTTCACTTGAAGACGGCCGCCATAGGTAGCTAATTCCCACTCTGGTAAGCTCATTCTTTGGAAATTTTATACACAAAATTCACCACCTCGTCCCCCTGTACAAACTCGTAGTCGTGTGGTCCCTTCAGGCCAGCGATGCATTTGGCTCACACGGGATGTATCCGTTCATGGAGCAACACAGAAGGCGCTTCTCCTGTTGCTGAGTGAAAAGTTGGACGGCAGGTTTGTATGCCATTGCTCTGGAAACTTGGAGTATGCACATAAAAAAAAATTCATAGACAAATACGCACTGCTGATGGCCGTCGAAGGTGTCGAAGGTTGTACTGCACTGCCGACCGTCGAAGGTTCTGCGCCGCCGATCGTCGAAGGTCCTGCGCCGCCGATCGTCGAAGGTCCTGCGCCGCCTATCGTCGAAGGTCCTACGCCGCCGATCGTCGAAGGTCCTGCGTCGCCGACCGTCGAAGGTCCTGCGCCGCCGACAAACGAGGATGCCCAGGCTTGCAACCTCGACGAATCTGTTTGATACAAAACTTTAAATGAAATAATCTGATCCCTCGTCAGTGTTGCATAAAAGGACATAAGTCAGCTCTCTTAGTAAGCCTCAGAATGTATCAAGCAAAACTGTACGCTAACTCTTATTTTTTTAGAAAAAAAAACAACTCGCCGGCCATCAGATCGTCGAGGTCCGCCTTGGATAACGTCACGCGATGTCTGGCACCATTCACAAAAACCTCAACCGTGTTCATCTTTTACGACTGCAAAAAGAGCACGCAAACAAAAAGAAAGGCCAAGCCCGCTGACAGCTGTCAAAAAGAGAAAAGCGTCTGCTCAATTGCACTGCGCGCCAAAATTCAGGTGACGCTTGGTGGCGCTACCGCCGACACAGGCGCGGTGCAGTTTGTCTTCGATGTTGCACCGACTTCGTGCTCCACCACCGAGGGGCACTGCGCACCGTGCTGGTTTCGGGGCGGCTCCAGTGCGAGTTGATCGAAGATGCTATTAGTTACTACCTATCAAGGTTCCTAGACGGGCATCACAAACGAGGCGTTAGCGACGTCCACCAGGTGCTCTTTGCTAATTGTTTCATTCGGTTTAAAAAACTTTTCGTCTCTTTTTCAACAAGAGATTTGCGTGTCTGATGTGATAGTGCTCCATTGAACTCGAATAGACCAAGAAATAAGCGCCGAAATGTTGTTGTAGTATCCCTTTAAACGCGCGCCAGATTGAGCCGCCTTCGTCGACCTTATTTCATCTTAACGCGAGATGCGGAGCCACTGAAGCGGGCGTTCAAGAGCCTCTACAAAGGCCCGTGCTGAGGAGAAGAACACGTTAGCACCTAAAGTGGCAATCACCTATCCTTCTGTGGTCATGGTGAAGTGAAGCGAACATAATAAGTGGTAACAAAACACTGAAGGTCGGTTATGGCGGTGCCCCTCCACAGCTGCCTAAAGACGTCTATAGAAAAAGATTCGTGGAAATGGAGCGTGCTGGTTAAGTTACGGTGTTTGTGGAGAATAACATAGAGGACGAAAACAGGACGACACGAAAACAGGACGACACGAAACGTGTCGTCCTGTTTTCGTCCTCTATGTTATTCTCCACAAACACCAGAAAAAGATAGTACCGAGTTTCAGCTGGTCGTTTTTCGAGCACATGCTTCTGAATTCATAAACGGTACAGCTGCTCGGTTTCGTGAAACCGCACGTAAAATTTGGTATATATTAGCGGATCGTGAAACTGGCACAACCGTCTAAACGATGATGATGATTGCTTTGGACCGGCAGCGCAACTTTCCAGCAAGCATGTGAAATATTCTGCCGTGTGCGAATCCGTGGCGGCTCGTGCTTCCCGCGTACGACTGTTGTAAACAAGACGGCCGATGTAACATTTACCGGTCCGCATATCAAGGGAAGCCATATATGGAAGAAGTGTCTGAGCGACCGCAAATGTAGGTAATGTGTCTCCGTCGTCTTGAACTTGAACGATCGTTCACGTTCTGTGCCGTCGAACCAAATAATTTTGTCAGCACGATGTCGCCACTTCATGTAGTCTGCCCGCAGATCGCCAAATGATTTACTAGCACGCGTAGTTTACACCATTCACGATCGCTTACCATTGTGAGCAGTCGGCGACATTATTAGGTTCAACTTTTCAAATGAAGCAGAGAAGCAGGATGGCAAATCGCTCTTGCTGTTCTAATCATAATGCTCGGCTGGGCCCCTGAGTAAGTCGCCAAACCGACCGCCATTTTTTTTTACCTGAGTCGTGAACGCTGCTGACTGCGTTGCGGTGATGACTCCAGTGGCCAGGATAAGAGAAACGAACGAGAAAAGCCTACTGACACCCCCAACGACTGGCGCGCGCGTGCGCAGTGGCGTCGCCGAAGCGTTGAAGGACGAACCATTTCTGTGGAAACCAGTCTGTAAAACAGCCTATTATGGAGTTTTGGGATACCATTTTCAAAGGCCCGTTACCGCTACGGGCGCGCGCTTCGGAGACTGCGTCGAAGTGACACCGCGAGCTCCCGCTATAAATAGCGAGGACTGAAAACACAATCTATAAAAACTCTTCAATAGGAACTTTTAGCAAACCATTATTGTGTTCCGCGCACTGTACTGCAGGAGCCTTTGAAGCATGCTTAAAAACGGGAGCCCAAGTGACACCGTGAGGGCGGGGTGCGCGTGTAGAAGCAGGCTTCAAAGGTGCGGTACGCGAAACCCGGTGTGACGTCGTCACAACCGCTCCACGGGAGCTGGGAGGGCACGGACAGGAATTGAGGAAGAGGGGCCTGGGAAAACTGGAAACCAATCAAGGACGGGGAGAGAGGGCGACGAGCCGGGCCGGACGTGGGAAAGACGACTGTCTTGGAGGGAAGCGAGTCGAAGGGTGAGGACGGGTTTTTGGGAGGCGTGCAGCGGAAAAAAAGGAAAAGTGATCGCGACGTGCGCGGTGAAACGTGAGAGCCAAGGCAAGAGCACAAGCTCCTCGGTACAACCAGTCCTTCCAAGTCCCCACTCCCAAAAGACACCTGCGACGGGACACCCAGAACACTCCAAGCGAAAGGTGAGCAACAGGCGGCCCAAGCACCAATATTAGCATCCAGATCATGCCGTTGAGACTAAATATCTTCTTCTCGCTTGTCTTCTCCTCAGCGTGGACCCACCACGAAATATTTGTGCTGCCCCTACTGGGGTCGTCACAATTGGTGACAGCGGTGGGATCCCCTAACTTAAATCGCTGAGGAAAACGGTGAGACCTTTTTGCCCTCACCTGAGAGGAGAGGCGAGACGATGTCTCAGACACCACTGGCTCAGCCGAATGCCCTGGGTGCAGGGATGTTGGCTCTGGGGGGTCTTGTTCCCTCGTTTACTGGCGAAGGGACCACGGTGTGCGTCAGGGAATTCTTTCAAATTCTAGAGCAAGTAGGTAGCATGGGGGGATGGCAGGATAGTTAACTCATTGGGATTGCTCGCTGTAAGATGGTCGGGTCCGCGTGCGCCTTTACGTAGCAAGATGAGTGTGTGGCCGCAGTCACGACCTTTACGGCATTCAAAGCTTTGGCCCTCGAACGGTTCGACGCTGAGCCCCAGAACGTGAAGCCCTTGAAATTCTTAGCGATTAAGCAGAATGCGGGGGAGGACGTGCGCGCGTTTGCCGGTCGATTGCGCGTACTGGGAAATGCCACACTGGGAACAAATGCGTTATAGGGTGCACAAGAAAAAGGGGAAATGCGGACACAGCTGCTAAGTGAGCAGATGCTATTGCAGTTTGTCGGAGGACTTCGAGACTTAATTAGGAGGTTTACCCTCTCGCGAGATTCCGAGATGTTTGACGGGGCGACCGAAATCGCGGTGAAAGAAGAACGCAACGAACGCATTGTTAAAGGGCAACTCCACTGCATTTTTACAATTTTTGGGTAATGATCTAGTTAGTCGAAGTCGGCGACCCTGAATCACGAGATATAATTAGTTTTTCGGTAGTGTGTATAGTTTTGTAGATATCGCGAATCGAAGTATCGTTACGGCGGCACGGCGAAACCGAAACTACCGGCTGAAGCAGCCTGGCAACATTAATACTAGTGGCGCGTCGTCGGCATGACTATGGTGCCTGGAACGCGTCTCCGACTGGTGTGTTTACCGGGTTCAAAAAAGTGATCCCTTGATTTCCGCCTGATGACGTCATAGAAGTGTCATGCTGTCGCCTGTTGCGACCCTGGCGGCGCCCCAACAGTTGTGGTATAAGTGGCAGACGCCTGTTCTGCTGCAGGTCGCTTTCCACTGTGACAGTTCACGGAAGCTCGAGCAGCCGGAAGTTGGGACGCCTAAAGGGACGCCGTGACGAAAGCGACACTCGCGTTCGCTCGTGCTTTTCGCCAGCATTTCTACGGCCAACCGCCAGGATCGCGACAGGCAACAGCATGACACTCGCGTCATTTGTTGCCACATTGGGACCACTTTTGATGTATGGGCGGGATAGGACGCTAAACACACCAGTCGAAGACGCGATCCAGGCACCATAGGCATGACCTAGTTTTGGTCCCGTGCTCCCGAGCCGACGCACCGACAATGTCGGCTCAGTCGCACGTGGAGTTTCAAAACCGAAGGTAAGTTGCACATTCTTTTTTACCGCTTCCCTTTGCTAATATGCACAAAATGTAGAAAGTATTAGTGTGCATTTATAAATTTGCGGCCAAAAAGCGAATCTGAGTGCTATAAATATGACGCGGTCGGTGCCGGCGCAGCGTGACTGTATTAGTTTCTGGCTCGCGGACCGAGAGAAAAAAGAATAATGGGAGGTATAGGGACATATGTATCCACAAGCGGTCTAAGTTGCTAAGCGAAGGTGCCTTTATGTGCACGCTAGTTAGATCAGCCGCGACCTGCTGCGTCCGGCCGATCGAGCTGGAGCAGCCGGCGGACGGTACGCGAACTGCGACGACACCGCATCGTTCTTCAAACAAGCGTGTTTCGTGGAGAAACACGCAACAGTCAGCAGCCGCAGATACCGTGTGTAGGTGTCTGACGTAAAGTGCTGGGAGCTAAGCTTCGCGTTGGAGCTAGGAGTCGACGGTCTTCCGAAGTCTACCCGGCGAACGGCACCGACCCACACCTTGTGCCTCTTCCGGTCTCTTGGGAACTTGTGGAACCGCAGCTCCGGGTTGCGCACCGGATTGTTGGTGCAAGACACAACATTACAAGTCGTGCTCGACATTGCCCAACGCGAGTCCGGCGAGTCTCTCCGGCTCCACGACACGCGCGCGAGCGAGCAGCACCGCTTCGCTCTCTTCCGCGCTGTCACGAAAGCAATGCTGGAGTGAAATGAACTGCCTGGACGCTAAAAAATTAGGAGAACACAGGATAACGTGGTAAGCACCTCTTGCGGTCAGCAGAATCGCAGAATGCCACGGGAAACGAAGCGTCCGCGGCGTCCGTACGAGAGCGAAGGACTAAACCTACGCCATTGCCCAGTGTTGCTTCACTAGCTCACCCGGAGCCAGCGTTGCTCACCCGCTTTCGGGCCGCTAACCGAGCTGGGAGAACATTTTTAATATTGGTTTTAATCGGTAATGCGGCGTCGGTTTGACGAGATATTTTGGGTATGACCGCATTTTGCCCACCTTAACCGATATCAGTCATTTCGATGGGGTCGATTTTTTGAGTGGAGTTGCCCTTTAAGGTGGCACACAGCCAGTACGGCGGGTTGAGGAGCCCAATAAGGCTCAGGACAAAGTGCGCGAACTACTTGAACAGAGCTTGTCACTTCGTGGTGCAGCTCGAACCAGTCGGAAGCGATCTCCACTGAGAACACCGCGAAAGACCAATTCAGATTAAAAATAGCGCAAAAGAGACGGGACAAAAAGACGAAGAAGCACACAGGACAAACGCTATTTTTAATATGAATGTCCACTACCAACTTGCCCAGCAGACCAAGCTTTTACGACCAATTCAGATTGTTTCGTATGTGGGACGTTTGGCCACTTCGCGCGGTCGTGCCCACATCGGCACCGCGACCGAACCGACATAAAGCAGATTGGGGATGGGGACCAGGGACAAGCAGGAGATCACAGACCTCTGGGATCACGGGCTGCCCATCAGCCGGGAAACTGGAGCGGCCCCTCTCTGAAAACCGCAAAGAAGGGGCAGTAGGAGCTCGTGGTAAATGTTTGTGGAGAAACGAGCCCCATTAATGCATGCGAAATCGGTGGCGCCAAGGTCCATTGCCTTATTGACACCGGGTCAAGGGTAAGCCTGGTGAAGAAGGGAACCCTAGACGTCATTCTAAAGGACTGGCAGAATGTTCTTCCGAAGAGGGACAGAGCGGGAAGGCTGGTAGCTAGGAATCACGGGCGACGCACTAGATACGGTCGGATGTTTTGAGATCCCGCTCATTTGGGCGGTCATGAGATTAGACCCGCGTGCTTCAAATGTACAGACGGGCTCGTGTTGAGTGTTGCAGGAATCATCGGCCAAGATGTCCTCCGCGGAGAGGACATCGACTTGCTCCTCAGTGAAGGCGTCTTGCGCATTGGAAATGCAAGAGTGGAGATCACTAACTGGGCCCACCAGGCGAACACGGTCGAGCCGAAGCTGGAGGAGGTAGGACGGGCCCAGGCAACAGTGACTCTTTTGAAGCCCTCTGTCCTGCCTCCCCTGAGCGAATGCCTTTTTCTGGGGAAGGTAAGCTTGGGTGGTGTAGCGTGAAGACTCAGTGTGCTCGAGACTCACGACCTAGGGGTAAATGGCGTCGTCGGCGCTCACGCGCTCGTGAAGAGGTAGGAGGACGCGACGGTTCCGGTAGGCCTGGTGAACGTCACGTGTCAGGAGATACGATTCCCACGGACGCTCGTAGACGCTTACGAGGTTGGTCCTGTCGACACAGATGCTTGGGCATGCCACTGGATAGAACACGTAGATTTATTTAATGATTTAGACTTCTCATATATGAGGACAGAGGAGAAGGCCCGCCTGCTCGGACTCATCGACCAGCACCGAAACGTGTTCTTCAAGAGTCGGTCAGACCTGGGTCGTTGTGAGGCTGTGAAACACAGGGTCTCGACAGGGGAGACAACACCCGTTTACCGGAGAGTTTACAGAATGCCGTGCTCTAAAAGAGAGGAGATGGAGGGGCAAGTCGATCAACTGCTCGCGAAAGGGACTATCGAAGATTCCACGTCTCCTTGGGGTGCACCTGCCTTACTGGTGGAGAAGCCCGATGGTTCTTATCGTTTTGTTGTTGACTACCGCGACATAAAAAAGATCGCCCGGGCGGATCCTTATCCATTGCCGAAAAAACAGGAGACCTTGTCCCAGCTTGGATCTGCGCGACGTTTCACGGTAGTTGACATGACCTCGGGCTACCGGCAAATCGAGATGGACCCTCGTGACCGTAAAAAAACGGCCTTCAGCACGCCGTCGGGACATTACAAGTGGACCAGGATGCCGATGGGGCTGGTGAACAGCGCGGATGTATGGCAACGCACAGCCGATGTCGTGCTCGCAGGCCTGCGGTAAGATATGGTATGTCTACCTAGATGATATCATCATCTACAGCAACAGCCTAGAGGAGCATCTGGAAGACTTAAAGACTGTGTTCGAGAGGGTAAGGGCCGCTGGTCTCAAGCTCAAGCCGTCGAAATGCCAGTTCCTGATACCCGAAATCAAATATTTGGGTCACATGGTGTCGACAGAGGGCGTACGGCCGGATCCAGCTGAAATCGCATGTTTTTGTGATTTTCCGGCGCCCCAAAACAAGACGGACGTGCGTCAATTCCTGGGCCTCCTGACCTACTACCGCCGACACGTGCCGCGCTTCGCCGAGGTAGGGCGGCCCTTAACGTAGCTCACCGGTAAAAAGCCGTTCGCATGGGGAAGAGATGCCGGGGCGGCCTTCGAGGTCATGAAGGAGAAATTGACGGAGGCGCCAATCCTTCGGTTCCCGGACTTCTCGCGACCGTTCACACTGGCCACGGACGCCTCCAAGTTCACCGTGGGAGCGGTGTTGTCCTAAGAATTCGACGGCCAAGAACACCCCGTAGCATACGCGAGTCGACAATTGAACGGAGCGGAGCAAGCCTGCGGGGCTACGGAACAGGAGTGTCTCGCTGTGGTCTGGGCCGTGAAACACTTTCGCTGTTATTTGTATGGACGCAATTTCCGTTTCTTGACCGACTGCCAGCCATTGATGTGGCTTATGAGCACGAGAGATCAGAACTCACGGCTTGCGCGTTGGAACCTGCGTCTGCAGGAGTACGACTTCAAAATCGTGCACCGTTCGGGGAAAACAAACCAGAACGCTGACACGACGAGCCGGGCAGTGGTGAGAGAGGTGAACGTGTTCCTCCCGTCAACCGATGGGTGGAGAGTGAGAGAAGAGCAGCGGAAAGACTCCTGCCTCCGCGCTACGATTGCCGCCTGCGAGGCCTCGGAGAAAAACTGCAACGGGCACTTCTACCTTAACCAGGGTGTGCTGCTCAGATTGCAAACAGATAAACCAGGAGAGACAGGGAGGATGGTGATCCCCAGCTCGATGGTTGGCGAACTGCTGAGGGTGCACCACGATGCTCCTTGCGCCGGCCACCCGGGCGCCAGGATACCGAGACAGAGAGTTGCAAAGCAGTACTTTTGGCGCGGCATGAGGCGAGACATTGTGGAGTACTGCAGAGCATGCAAGTCATGCATTCTACGGAAGACACCCAAGGGTCGAAGGCGCCCAAGGGTCGAAGGCTTCATTAGGCGCTCGAACGGGCGCATCGCAGTGCGCCCGTTCGAGCGCACTGCGATGGACATCGTCGGGCCGTTGCCCGTCACCACTGCCGGGAGCAAATACAACCTGGTCTTTGTGGACCACTTAACTCGATTTGCAGAAGCTTTCTTAAAGCCTGATCAAAAGGCCGAATCTATAGCTAGAATGTTCGTCGAGGGCGTAGTGTTACGACACGGAGTGCCGGACCAACTCTTAACCGATCAGGGCGCAAATTTTACCTCGCGCCTAATGAAAAAGGTGTACGAGTCATTGGGAATCTCCAAGCTGCAGACGACCGCCTACCATCCTTAGTGCAACGGCGCCGTCAAAGGACTGAATCAAACCGTTATCAAGATGTTGGGACACTTCGTGGCGTATGCCCAGCGGGATTGGGACCTGTGGCTCCCCTTCGCGCTGCTTGCGTACAACTCTGCCGCCCACGAAGGGACCAGGGAATTTCCCTTTTTCTTGCTCTACGGCAGAGATGCGGTTGTGCCCAGCCTGGCTCGCGCGGCACCCGCGGCGAACTATGGGACCCTGGAGAATTACAGGTCTGAGCTCGTACAGCGACTGGCGATATCACACCGGCTGGCATCGGAGGCGCTTGTTCAGGCGGCGCAAACAAGAAAAACTGGGCACGACGAAACGAGCAGAGACCCTCAGTACAAGGTGGGAGATCCAGTCTACCTACAGGTGGCAGCGGAGAGGCGGGGAACCGCGCGGAAGATCGCCCCCAGTTGGTGTGGGCCCTTCCGAATAGTGGAGGTGCTTTCCGTCATAACCTGCAGAATCCGGAGAATCGGGAAACGAGAGGAAAAGATCGTTCATAAAAATAGGCTCAAACCCGCGCATCTTTCCTTTCCCAGGAAAAGTGCCAGGAGTCGTCCGGTAGACGACCCCCCTCCCGCAGCAGAAAGACAGCGTGAAACGTGAGAGCCAAGGCAAAAGCACAAGCTGAAGGCGTACATCGACGGACATCCGAGCGAGCCCGATTCGCCGCATCCTGAGCCTCCTCGGTAGAACCAGCCCGTCGAACCAAAACCACGTCGATGACCGGCCCTTCCAAGTCCCCGCTTCCAAGAGACCCCTGCGACGGGACACCCAGAACACTCCGGGCGAGAGGTGAGCAACAGGCGGCCCCAGCACCGATATTAGCATCCAGATTATTCCGTTGAGACTAAATATCGTCTTCTCGCTTCTCTTCTCCTCAGCGTGGACCCACCCCGAAGTATTTGTGCTGCCCCTACTGGGGTGGTCACAGTGGTAACGGATTGCTAAAAGTCCTTATTTATTGCGAAAACCAGGACGACGGCTAAACGTAGGTCAATGGTCAAGAACGGATGGATAACACCCCTCCGTTCTTGCTCATGCAGATACTCGCTTTCCTTCCCCTGGCTGGCGGGGCGACATATCAGTGTCCGGCAGCAAACGTCTTTGCTACGTCGCCCGCGGTAACGCCCAAGGATTTCAGCGATGGGCCGGTCAGCACTTTGGGCCTCTTCAGTTTGCATCGCATCGTCAAGGCATCCTCATCGACATCGACAACGTCTCCGATCTTCAACAAAAGCGCTTGGGAGAGCGTTCACCTTCGTAGTGGGCATGGGAACAGCTGCACCATGCGGATGGATAACACCCCTCCGTTCTTGCTCATGCAGGTTGGTTCTGTTCCTTCTTTACATTGTAAGAAGTCAGACGACGTGTTACTTATTCTGTTCCCATGCCCACAAACGTTACTGGTTCTGACATGTCAGTGTTTTGATGTTTTGAAGCTACTGTTGCTGTCTGGGGATGTGGAAATGAATCCAGGTCCTATGTCGGATGCCCAGGCTAAGCAATTCAATGAAATGTTTTGTTTATTACAAGAGCTAAACACTCGTTCTATCAAATTTGAGGAAGGACAGGCCGGCATAATAAGTACAGTGAACGAATTAAAGGCAAACCAGACAAAGATTGAAACTAGACTAAGCTCTATTGACGAAAGGCTAGCGGCAGTCGAGTCTGGAGCACTGACGATTAACGAAGTTCAGCGGGAGCTAAGCGCCACGCGCCAGAACATCGAGCACCTTCAGGATGAAGCTGTTGTTTTCCGCTCTCGTCTTGATGAAATAGAAGACCGGTCACGTCGTGACAACTTGATATTTCACGGCATTGCTGATTCTCCCGCTGAAACTTGGTCGCTTACTGAAAGAAAGGTTGTCAATGTTCTTTCCGATCTGGGAATTCCTTGCGAAAACATTGCCCGCGCCCACAGATTAGGCTCTTTTTGTAAAGATAAATGTCGGCCTGTTATCGTCAAATTCGAGTCATTCAAAACAAAAGATAGCGTCCTTCAGTCGAGAGCTGCTATCAAAGGTAGCGGTTTATCGGTCAGTGAAGATTTTTCACCGGCGACACGCCAAGCTAGATCTAAACTAATTGATTTCGGAAAATCAAAAAATGCTGCGTTTAAACTAAAATATAACAAATTGCACATCAACAAAAAGATATACGCTTACGACTTCGCTAAGGACAACGTTTACGAGGTCGTTACCGCTGGCGCCGTGCGGCCAGTTCGTGACGAAGCCGAAAACAGCGGGGCTTCAGCATCGACCGGGGCGACGTCCAGATAGGATTTTGGGGGGATTGGTTCAAGCCGCTGCCTCAAGGCACGTGATGTTCCTTTACTCTTTTGCAATATTCGGAGCGTCATGCGCTGCCGAGACGATCTTAGTTCAATTATTGATTCTTCTGACTGCGAAATTATTTTGTTAACTGAAACATGGCTATCTAGTAGAATTTCGAGCAGTGAAATATTTACGTGCGGTAAGAAATTTAACGTATATCGGCAGGATCGAGGTGAAAGAATGGGTGGTGGAGTTCTTATAGCTGTGGCCGATGGTATAGTCTCAAACGTTGTCGATGTTTTAACTGACTTGGAAATGCTTTGGGTCAGCGTAACTGTAAACTACAAGCAATTAATTTTGGGTGTGTGCTATCGACCACCCAACGCTTCGTCTTCCTTTTGTGAACAATTACATGATTCGGTTAATGCAATCGTTAGTCGGTTTCCTACGTCACAAATTATTCTCCTCGGTGATTTTAATTATCCTAGCATTAAGTGGTCTACTACGCCACCTACTGTCCACCCATTTTCATCAGAAGGGAATGATTTCATTAACTTATGTTCCGAGTTCAATTTTTCTCAACTAGTTGATCAACCTACACGAATTACTTCTACCTCCGCAAATATTTTAGATCTTGTGTTGACAACATGTCCAGACTTAGTATCATCTATTTTGTACCTGCCTGGTTTGAGCGACCACTGCTTGCTACATATTGATTTAAATATACCTTTACAAGCTACTTCCAATACTATTAAAACAATACGGGATTATAGTAAAGCAAACTTCAATGCTATTAACTGTGAATTGGCATTGTTTTTAGACACTTTTCTGAGTGGTTTTTTCAGGCGTTCTGTTAACGAAAATTGGAATATATTCAAACTAAAAGTAAATGAGCTCCTTGAGTCGCACATCCCACTCAAAAGAATTTACTCGAACTCAAATGCACCATGGTTCACTAGAACAATCGGGAGACTTGGAAACAAGAAAAAGCGTTTTTTCCGCGCCGCTAAGCGCAAACCCACAGCTGACCGATGGGACGCATACCATGCCTCTGCTGATTTGTACAGGGCAGCTGTGTGTAGTGCGAAAAGTACTTACTTTAATTCTACACTACCGTCTATGCTAATTAATAACCCCCGTCAATTCTGGAACACCACGAAAGAGAAAAGTAGTACAGTTGTAGAGCCCAGAGCCGATGATGGTAGCCCTATTTCTTGTGAAGAGTGTGCCAATGAACTCAATGCTATTTTTATCAGCTGTTTTTCTGACCTCCCTATAAATAATGATCAAACATACATGTCCTATGACTACCTCCCAATGTACCCCATATCAATTAGTCCTGAAGGCATTGTGAACATAATCGATTCCCTTAAACTATCCTCATCATGTGGTATAGACTGTATAAACTCCAAGTTTTTGAAGAATACTAGAATGTACTCCTCCATTCTTCTTGCGAGCATATTTTCCCAGTCTTTAGAGCAAGGTATTTTGCCAGACGACTGGAGGGTAGCCAAGGTGGTCCCAGTTCACAAAGGAGGTGATAAATTCAACCCTCGAAACTTTCGCCCGATTTCATTGACCAGTGTCCCAAGCAAAATTTTAGAGCATATCATTTATTCTAACATAGTCAATTTTCTAGAATCAAATAAGTTTTTTTGCCCCTTCCAGCACGGCTTTCGAAAGACATTCTCATGCGAAACACAACTTGTATCATTCACGCACGACCTTCATTCTATCGTTGACGTTTGCTCCAAAGTAGATTGCGTATTTCTAGACTTCTCTAAGGCCTTTGATAAAGTGCCTCATACCTTGCTCTTGTCCAAGCTTAGTAAACTAAATATTGATCAGGCGGTTCTCACGTGGATACAATCATTTCTAACGAATCGTAAACAATTTGTCAGCGTAAATAACAGAAGCTCTGCTATGGTATCAGTAACATCAGGTGTTCCTCAAGGTTCTGTGCTCGGTCCGTTATTATTCCTTATATACATTAACGATCTACCCTCTCATGTATCCTCAAAAATGTCTTTATTTGCTGATGATTGCGTTATTTATCGAGAAATTACTAATGATTCTGACTCTAACATACTACAAAACGATATTAACTCTGTTACAAACTGGTGCGACTCATGGTCTATGGTACTAAATTCCAGCAAATGTAAGGTTATGAGAGTGTCCCGTTGTACTTCATCTCAGCCCCATTATACGCTAAATAACCATCCCCTTGAATTAGTTACGGCCTATAAGTATTTAGGAGTTCATATTACATCTGATTTATCATGGAGGACTCATATTAACTACATCATTAACAACGCTAATCGCATGCTAGGTTTTCTTAAAAGGAATTTTTTTTTAGCACCCCAGTCTTTGAAGCTAATTCTTTATAAAACCCTCGTACGATCAAAGCTTGAATGTGCATGTTCTGTTTGGGACCCTGGTCAGTCTGTACTAATTGATCTGATTGAAGCCGTCCAAAATCGTTCAGTTAGATTTATATTTTCAAATTACCATCGGACTGCCAGCGTAAGCACTATGAAATCTAATCTTTCTCTCCCTGAATTATCAACCCGTAGAAAAGTAGCCCGTCTCAGTTTGTTTCATAAAATTTATTTCACTAATGACACGCTGCGTAATAATTTAATTATACCTCCTCTTTACGTTTCACCTAGACTTGACCATCAACACAAAGTTGGCATCCCATATGCTCGCACCAACGTCTTTCACCATTCCTTCATACCGTCTACATCCTTTGACTGGAACCACCTGGCTGCACCCGTAGTCTCCATCATAGATCATGTTCTTTTTAAAAAAGCCTTGGAACGCATTTTTTTCTGATCTTCACTGATTGTATTTTCCTGTGTATCTGTGTCTGTGTTTTTTTTTAACTCATGCAACCACTTCCCCCTCTGTAATGCTCATGCCCTGAGGGTAAAATAAATAAATAAATAAATAAATAAATAAATAGTGAGGCTGAGACTGACAATGTTAATGAAAGTTGCACACTGTACTCTGGCCGAGTGACTTTCATCCTCGTTGCTCCTGAGAGCCGCACTACCGGTGAGTGCAAATAGGTTCGTTCTTTGTGTGCTGGAATATGGCACATTAAACGCGTCTTCGACTGGTTTGTTCAAAGTGCTAAATCACTTTGAACTCACCAGTCGTGTGTTCAAGGCGATTTAGTCGTTTCCCACATCTGGCCCGGCTCGCCTCCGTCTCTCCCCTTCCTTAATCGGTTTCCAGTTTTCCGAGGCCCCTCTTCCCCATTTCCTGTCCGAGCTTTCCCAGCTCCCGTGGAGCGGTTGTGACGACGTCACAACCCCTCCAACTTTAAAAGAATTTTCTTCCGCTTAGGAAAAATTCCGGGGTTCAGCACTCAAGTACATTGGCCGGACAAAATAGCACACACAGCAAACAAAAAAACAATCTAAGATGCACACTTATATATATCTTAACTAAACATTTGAAGGGGGCAATTAGTAATGATCCCCGAGGAGTCGGACTTTGTTTTTACTACGCTTCTTGAGGTGAAAACGATCATAGTCCACCATGGGATCTTTGGCGCGTGCGCTTACCTATGCTTGAGAAAGTGGCAAAGTTCTTGGGCTGCAACACTACTTTCGGTGCCCTCTGGCTGATTACTCTCTGTAAACTGTCGAGTTGTTTCTAGGCCATTTTACTGTTTACGAACACTACAAGCAGAAAACGCCTCTGTCTACCCAAGTGACTTCCGGTCGCCCCATTTCGGCAGGCCTTCCGAGCTCGCTGACGTAAATTCTCTGGGACCATAAAGTTTTGGAGAAATCAAAAACTTGGGAATTGAACGAGGTCTTTCTTTGTGCCATTCAAGATATAAGAGTGTATAAGTCGTCTCGCAGGAGTGTTAAAGGAATCTCCAAGATGTATCTCGCTAACTGATCATTAACGTAACCACATGGAAAACTGGTCGTAAAATGCTTCATGCACGTTCCAATAAGCGGTGCTCTGGTAGTAATTGTGCGTCCTCTTATTTTCGCCGCTGCGTAAATATTTAACAGCTCCCCTAGTGTCGCTTTTGAAAAACGTGTTTCTACACGCAACTTCACTGATTGCGATTCCACAGTGGAGCGTGCAAACTCCACAACGCTGCACGCGCGTGTTTGTTACTTTGGAAAGTGAGTAAAGCGCTCACTCGCTGAGCGTAGTACAGGCTAAGAGCTCACTACCGGAACGGCATTGTGGTGATAATTTGGTATACAAGAAAAACATTATACAATGTTTAGTTGGTTTACTACTTAATGCGAGCTGATGGCGAACTTTTAAAAGATTTGAGCAACGTTCGCCGCACACTGTCAAGATTCTCTGTTGTTCATGGCAAACGATCAGTGTAAGCTTCTCCTAAACATGCGCTTTGAACGACCCGTCAAAAATATGGCGCACTAAAATACAACTCAAGCCATTATACTTCGTTTTAGCTTCAGTCCAGGCGCACCCAGTAGCGTACCAACTTCTTTTTGAGGGGGGGGGGGGGGGGCAAACCAGACCCCCCCCCTTTCACCCCCCCAGCGCTGGCGCCATTGGTATCCCTCGGGTGCCGCCGGCCAGTGTTTGCCCTGCCCAGTAGCTGCTGCTTCAGGGGGGGGGGGGGGGGCAAAACGCATACCTTGCCCCCCCACTCTGAGAACTGGGGGGGCGGGGAGGGGGGCAAGCGCCCCCCTTGCCCCCCCCTTAGTTGGTTCGTCCATGGACGCTAAAGCTACGATTTAACAGAACATAAGTATTTATAGAAAAAAAAACAGCGAGGTTAGCCAGCGCTTTGCGCCGGCTTGCTACGCTGTAAAAGAAGATAAAGAAACGAAGAAAAAGAAATAATATAGACAAAGGTAGCAAATAACTTACTACAAAAAGAGAAGATAGAGATAAAAGAATTAAACAAAAACAGAAATGCGCACGCACACAATATACACACATACTGGAAAAACTGTTACGTTGGCAAGTGTCGTCTCACTTTGCAGCGCACTGGACAGCAGTTCCTTAAAGTGTTCGTTGAAGATGTGTTTCTTTATAAAATGTAAAAGAGCTTTATGATATGCAAAAGAGCGCCCAAGCAGAAGCACTTCGTGCCTGCTTAGGTTTGACCAAATGTACCCCCACCTCTGGAACTCTGGCCGAATCTCGAGAGACATTTCCTGCAACATAAAGGGCGCAAGAAACATTGCGAGTTCATCTTCGACACAAAACCAGAGTGCATAAACACCGCCTGTCATACATTGTAAAGGACAGAACTTCATCTGGCCTTGCGCAAGTTTTTACGGTACTAGAAGCATATATGCCATGTTCTGCTAAGGCAGCTGCGATTCCATAATATCCACCTTGAAAGTACCCTCATTTGTAAATAAGAACAAGCATACCAGGAATTAATAAATAAAAATTCAACTCCTGCCCCGATAATTACACAGATATCTTTCGAATATATTGCCACCCGCAGAGCCGAGAAGGCAACGCTCGGTCACGGTATTCTAGAAGATTCCCGGTCATTCTCGCAGCAGACGTAACTTTCCCTCTGCTTTGTTATTCTCGAAAGTACCAGTTCATCCTCGCCCCGAGAGCGCGACGCTCGAACCTTCCTTGCCAAACTTTCGAGATAGTGACGCACGGTAGATAAGCAACTGCCCGCGACCTTGTCGAGTCAGTCTCAGTCTCGCCCTAGCGCTCGATTCTGCTGACACGCCGACTTCGACGCCCGCGACACTCTGCTTTCTTCTGTTTCCTTCTTTATTTTTGGCACAAGTTCGCCACATTAAACGTTTATTTATTTATGTCTATTTCTTGTTTATTGGTCACGACTCACCACCCGTGACATCCCGTCCTCCACACGTCGGTCTTTCGTGGAGCAGCTTGTTCTGGGCGGACGTACGCCCGATCTTCATGGCGTCGTGAATACTGCGGCGCTAGAGGTTCACGTCGAGGTGGCGCCGTATACGGGTGAGCAGGGGGCGGTGGTCGTCGGGTAGCTGCGGCGTAGCTCAGCTTCGGTGGTTGAGGAGCGGCGCTGGCGAGAACTTCTGGCTGCAGCGCCTGCTAAAGTTCTTCCCGGACAATCTCGGCAACTGAGGGCGTAGCCAGGCTTGTGGCAGCAGGTAGCAACTTCTTCAACTCCTCCTGGACGGCTTCACGGATAAGGTCGCGGATGCCGGGGAGGGTGGTGCCAAGGTCGGATCCAGATGTCGCTAGAGTAGTTACGCCAGGGTGTCGTTGGTAGTGTCTGGCGCGGGCTAGCAAGGCCCGTTCCATATTTGTCGCCTCCGTGATGAACTCGTCGACTGTTGTTGGGGGATTCCGGATGAGACCGCTGAAAATCTCGCTTTTCACACCCCTCATCAGGTGGTGCAGCTTCTTCTCCTCGGTAGCCTGAGGATCGGCGCGGGCGCTTAGGCGGAGAACATCCTCCACGAAGCCGGTAATGCTCTCGTTGGGGCCTTGAGTCCTGGTACGAAGTAAGTCTTCGGCCCTCTCTCGGCGGTGCTGGTTGACATATGTCGCCTTCAGCTGGCTCTTGAAAATGCCCCAGGATGTCAATGAAGACTCGTGATTTTCGTACCAGCTTCTGGCAGTCCCCTCGAGCAAGAAATACACGTTTTGCAGCCGTTGCTCGTTGGTCCAGCTATTGTGGCGGGCGACGCGTTCGAATTGGTCGATCCAATCTTCAACGTCTTCGTGGAGTTCGCCGTGGAACGGAGCCGGTGTCCGAGCAGCGACGGGTAGGTAGACGACGGCAGGAGCGGCTGGGTCTGCGACTGGTTGGCCATCGTCGGCTGCCTGGTCCTGGGTGGTAGAAGGCCGTATTCCGGGTTTAGCCCTTGGGTGCGGCGACTTGATCGAGTCTCGATCTGGTCTTCGTTGGGTCCTCGGGAGCTTGGATTCGGACTTGTACTGCGGGAACTCGGAGGGCTGCGCTGCACGGACATGCGGTACCCCGCACCTCCACCAGAATGTCACGGGTGGTGAGTCGTGACCAATAAACAAGAAATAAACAGAAATAAATAAACGTTTGATGTGGCGAACTTGTGCCAAAAATAAAAAAGGAAACAGAAGAAAGCAGAGCGTCGCGGGCGTCGAAGTCGGCGTGTCAGCAGAATCGAGCGCTAGGGCGACACTGAGACTGACTCGACAAGGTCGCGGGCAGTTGCTTATCTACCGTGCGTCACCATCTCGAAAGTTTGGCAAGGAAGGTTCGAGCGTCGCGCTCTCGGGGCGAGGATGAACTGGCACTTTCGAGAATAACAAAGCAGAGGGAAAGTTACGTCTGCTGCGAGAATGACCGGGAATCTTCTAGAAGACCGTGACCGAGCGTTGCCTTCTCGGCTCTGCGGGTGGCAATATTCAAAGAACTTACAAGTCGTTTACTCATATCAACACCGATGGTCCTACAATTCCCGCATCTTCAGCCATGGGGGTATGCATTCCATCCACAGACACATACGTAAAGCTAAACTAAGCCACGCCACCTCATCAACTGCAACAGAACAAGCTGCTATTCGTGCAGCTGTTGTACACGCGGGCGATGAAAGCCCATGATGTTGGGCAATACTTGTCGACTCCAGGCCTGCGTTGTACACTCTTTCTTCGATAAAAAGACAACTTTAACTCACAACTAGTGCGTGATATTTTTCGGGCTATTCAGCATGCGTCGAATCAGGGACATCACTTCATCTTGCAGTGGATTCCGGGCCCCTTCGGGATAATTGAGAACGTGTGCGCCGATAGAGCCGCTAAAGACGCATATGAGAGCCCGATTTATGTACCTATTTCGTTTTCAAGATCTGATGCCAATCATTTAATCAACATTATCGGAAATAAAATCTCAAAATCCACAATATTCACAATATCACTGTTACAACCTTCACCGTATTGATCCTAAACTCTAATTCCAGATGCCACGAGGACTACCAAAAAAACCTGAGACGGTATTACATTGTTTTCGGCTCAATGTTATCTGCATAAAATTGGCAAAGCTGAATCTTCCGAATGTTCATCTTCGGAGCAATTCACAACATCGAACACGTCCTCTGTGCCTGTGGGGGGTATAGTATCGAAAGGACCGCAGTGAAGACTCACCTGAATTTAAAGGAATTGGACCCGGTAGACTTGAAGCTTCTGTTTAGAACCTGGTCTTCCTCCACAGATTTCTACGATTTAATGGCACCAAGCATTCAGCGTAAGAAGTGAAAGTGACTAGGCATTTTTTATTATGAATGGTTCAGCGATGTTAGAATCCCTACAATCACATAATTAACACCGTGACGGTGAGATCATGACGCTGTCTGATTGGTACCATCGGCTCGTAGCGTCGACTGCGGCCGGACGTGGGGTGAAACGAAGTATAGACTCTAAAGCGTTCTGCTTCAGCGGTGCCTTCATTCATTGAAGCACAAATAATCAGCGATGTTACAAATATCCAAAGGCTTGGTGACCTGTCAAATGATCCGTTAACCTGCAACTTTAAAGGGACCATGAAGGAAGTTTCGAAGTTTTATTCGACGATTGAAATGGATGTCAGGCACGTCTCAGATACTGCTGACCAAGTTCTAGCCCGAACAGAAGTTTGAGTGCCGCACCAATCGAGCAAACAGGCGCAGTAATAATAGCGCCGGGAACGATGCCTGAGACACCACCGAGGCGGCGGCAGAAAGGTGAACTAAAGTGCGCCGAAGCGTGATGACAACGGGCTCCTCGTCTGGTGGTTGGTTAAAACGATAGACGCGCTCTTGGTTTCGATTTCGGTGGTGAGATGTGATGAAAAAAGTTTATTTGAAAGTGGGATAATATTGTGACGAAGAAGAAGATGCGGAAAAACGACCACGACTGAACAAGAAAGAAGACGACCCAGTCGGTGCACGCTCTGGAGGACTAACCCCCATGTCTGTATTTCTTATTTCCTTCACTGTATAGTAAATCACTTTCATTATCACTGTAACATTTTGGTGGAGGTGGACACCATCCTCCTACCTCTCCGCTGCCCACGCTGGACCTCCGGAGCCGCCAGCTTCCTTCCCCGGAAGCCGAGATCTCGGTAGACACATTTACTGAGAGTCACCCACCCGATCGAGCCCCTCCCCGACCACCGGACATCTCTACCAACACCTTGTTGACTGCGGACGGTGAACCCCCACAAGACACTCCGCTCCAAGCTCACATGTCTCGTGGCACCACATCTAGGGACGCCGGTCAAACTAGTCCAGCCACTCCTTTGGTCCTCTCCAAACCTCGTGAACCAGGAAACTTCACTGGATCCGGTGAGCAGGATGTCGAGGAATGGCTTCTACTGTACGAGCGAATCAGCCAGCATAACAGATGGGATCCGACTATTATGCTTGCCAACGTTGTCTTTTACCTCAAAGACACTGCCCGCACATGGTTTCTCACACATGAGGAAACAATCACATCATGGGACATGTGCAAAGAGAAACTCCAGCATCTCTTTGGCGACCCTACTGGTCGCAAGCTGTCCGCAAAACGCAAGCTCGCTTCCCGTGTACAGTCACCCACGGAATCGTACATGACATACATACAGGACATCCTCTCCCTTTGCCAAAAAGCGGACCCCAACATGCCTGACTCAGAAAGAGTACCCCACGTGCTGAAAGGTATCGCGGATGACGCATTCCAGCTCCTCATCTTCAAAGACTGCACAACAATGGAGGAAGTGGTAAAAGAGTGCCGACGCTTTGAAGACGCAAAAAAGCGACGAATCACCGCAACTTTTGTACGCCTCCCCAACACCACACCAACATCCACATGTGAAGACACCAGCCTTCAAGCGGACCACATAGCAAAACTCATCCGCCGCGAACTGGAAGCCATGTTCCCTGTAAACACTTTCACCCGGCCTACTGAACAGCAAGAACCCGTCCTCCCGGTCTCTGCGGTCCAAGCAGTCATAAGACAAGAAATCAACCGGCTTCATGTTCCAGCATACCCACCTGGACGTCGGACTTCTTTCACACGGTTGGACTATGACTCCCCTCCCCCCAACCCGTCATCAAACCGACGTGACCCCGCAGCATGGAGGACGCCTGACAACCGACCTATATGTTTCCAATGCAACGCCGTTGGACACATCGCACGATACTGCCGCAATCAGTGGAACAACCGCCCACGCACGTTCACATCGAACAGTTATCGGTCCTCGTTTGGGCACCAGTTCTTTGCACCTCCCGGCCCCAATCCTCAAGATGACGGACACTTCACCACTCCTCCTAGATACAAACGCTCCCTATCTCCACGTCGCCGCCAATCATTGTCCCCCGCCTCCCGCCGCCCCATCTCCCCGGCCCATGTCCCCCGTCAATCGGAAAACTAAGCGATGCAGCTTCGAGAGGTGAAGCTGCTCTAGGACCAAAGGTAACAAATCCTCTTCGACAACGTTCACCGACCCCTCATAATCAGATTTTTGTTACAATCGACAATCTTCGAACAACAGCCCTCGTCGATACTGGCGTTGCTATTTCCGTTATGAGGGAGGATCTCCGACGTCAGCTACGCAAGGTCTTAACGCCACCGGATTCCACGTCACTTCGTGGTGCGGACGGTTGTCTAATTCCTTCTCTTGGCATGTGCAGTGCACGTAGTGCTCTGAAAGATAAGACCACGTCAGTCCTTTTTACCGTCATTCCCAATTGTCCTCATGCATTGATCCTTGGATGGGACTTCCTATCCGCCCACAACGCCCTTATAGATTGTGCAATGAGAAAAATTGAATTTAATGTTTCCGCTTCGAACGAACCCCAGGACCCCGTCGTTTGCAAACTATGTTCTATGGAAACTTGCCGCATCCCACCATTAAAAGCAGTCCCCATCAAGGTGTCACCTGAAAGCCCTACAGTTGATGGCGACTACGTCGTGTCTCCAAACATGGACATTTTGTTCGCCAAGCAACTTAGTGTTGCACATTCAGTTGTTTCTGTCCTTGATGGTTTCACTTCCATCTGGGTGGTGAATCTTGGGCATAGCCCACAACAACTACCCAGAGGAACTTCTCTTGCCGTCACATCACCGTTGTTTGAAGAAACACTATCGGTTATTACCGACAACGACCCACCAACTCCAATGTCAAGTCCGACGTTGCCTTCCGATCTCGTTCAACTTGCCAACATGATTGATTCTACGTTAGACGGGACGCAAAAACAACAGCTACAGAGCCTCCTCTCAAAATATCACGAAATCTTCGATTTGCCAGCCCATCCTCTCGGCCGATTAGCTACCACCAAACTCCGCATTGACACCGGGACCCACCCACCCTTACACCACAGGCCTTATCGAGTTTCGGTAAGCGAACGTCGCATCATACAAACCGAAGTGGACAAAATGCTTTCGCGAGACATCATACAGCCCTCTTCTTGTCCATGGTCCTCTCCTGTGGTTTTGGTTAAAAAGAAAGATGGCTCCTGGCGTTTTTGCGTCGATTACCGTAGGCTTAACAAGATCACCAAGAAAGATGTGTACCCATCGCCTCGCATTGATGACACCTTAGACTGTCTACACGGTGCCAAGTACTTTTCTTCTATCGACCTACGATCAGGTTACTGGCAAATTAGTGTGGACGACAACGATAGAGAAAAGACTGCCTTCATTACTCCAGACGGCCTCTATGAATTTAAAGTAATGCCGTTCGGTCTGTGTAATGCCCCCGCTACTTTTTAGCGAATGATGGATCGCCTTTTAAAAGGTTTACGATGGACAACCTGCCTTTGTTACTTGGACGACGTCATCATATTTTCCAGCTCGTTTACGTCCCATCTTGCACGCTTGGATCAAGTCTTGAACCTCTTCAAAGAAGCAGGTCTTCAACTAAATTCGTCAAAGTGCCGATTCGGCAGCTCCCAGATTAAGGTTTTAGGCCACTTGGTCGACATGCATGGGGTTCAACCAGACCCTGACAAGACAAAAGCCGTCCAACAATTTCCGACACCTCAATCACTTCAAGATGTCCGGAGTTTTCTTGGGCTGTGCTCCTACTTTCGGCGCTTTATTCACCGATTCGCTCAGATTGCTCGTCCCTTGACAAACCTCCTCAAGAAAAACCAGCCCTTCTTCTGGCAACCGGAACAAGAAGCTGCTTTCACTCGTTTGAAAGACGCCTTAACATCTAACCCTGTTCTAGGACATTTTGACGACTCTGCACCTACTGAACTGCGCACGGACGCGAGCGGTCATGGAATTGGCGCTATTTTAGCTCAGCGCCAATCTGGAGAGGAATGTGTAATAGCTTATGCCAGCCGTACACTCTCCCCAGCCGAACAAAACTATACGATAACTGAACGGGAGTGTCTCGCTGTTGTGTGGTCCGTCACGAAATTTCGCCCATACTTATTTGGCAGACAATTTTCTGTTATTACGGACCATCACGCCCTGTGCTGGCTCTCCTCGTTAAGAGACCCCATCGGCCGACTTGGACGCTGGGCTCACCATCTTCAGGAGTACGATTTTAGAGTCATATACAAATCTGGGAGACTCCACCAAGATGCCGACTGCTTGTCTCGACACCCTGTCGACCCTGTTGACCAAACAGCCGACGACACCGACCTTCCTGTACTTCATATTTCACATTTTATGAACATCGCAGAAGAGCAGCGTCGTGACACAGCTCTGCAGACCATAATTGACGAAATCACTTCAGATCCGACTCAATCGTCCTCCAGGCTTTACACGGTTCACAATGGCATTCTTTACCGACACAATTTTCGGCAAGATGGACCGTCTTTACTTTTGGTAATCCCCAAACACCTTCAACGTACAGTCCTTGACGAATTGCACGATTCCCCAACCGCCGGTCATTTGGGTGTCGTTCGCACCTACGCAAGGGTGAAGCATCGCTTCTATTGGCCCAATATGTACAGGAACATTAAGCGTTACGTTTCCTCCTGTGATTCCTGCCAGCGCCGCAAGACCCCACGATCCCGCCCCGCTGGTCTCTTGCAGCCCCTGCGTCCCACGGTCTGCCCATTTGACCGCGTAGGAGTGGACCTTCTTGGTCCGTTTCCACCCTCCGCCACTGGAAACCGCTGGATCGCCGTGGCCGTGGATTACGCAACGCGCTACGCCGTAACAAGGCCGCTTTTGACTGGTACAGCGCTAGACGTTGCGCAATTTATTTTAGAAGACCTAATTCTCAAGCACGGCGCACCTCGAGAACTACTGTCCGATTGTGGGCGCCCTTTTGTGTCACAACTCGTCGCCGAAATTCTGCAGCTATGTACCATCGTCCACCGAAAAACGACGGCCTACCCCCCACAAACCAACGGGCTGGTGGAACGTCTCAACCGGACACTTGCTGATATGCTCTCGATGTATATCTCGGCTGACCATCGCAACTGGGACACAGTTCTTCCTTATGTTACCTTTGCCTACAACTCCTCCCGTCACGACACAACCGGTTTTTCGCCATTTTACCTACTATTCTACCGTGAGCCGAACCTCATGATTGACACCCTTCTGCCACTGCAAACCAACGCTCCGCTTACAGACCACACCTCCGAAGCCATATGTCGCGCCGAAGAGGCACGTCAATTAGCACGGCTTCGAACGCTCGATTCGCAGGAACGACAGTGCGCCCGCTACGACAACCTACATACCGCAGTTTCCTATTCGCCGGGCGACCTTGTTCTGGTGTGGACGCCTCAACGACGTGTTGGTCTCGCCCAGAAAATGTTTCCGCGCTACACCGGGCCCTATCGTGTCCTCGCACGAGCGAGTGACGTCACCTACCTTTACAACTTTCTCGCGATACACGCCGCACTCAAGCCGACACCGTCCATGTTGTGCGACTCAAACCTTACATAGTTCCAGCTAACGGCGGGACGCCGTTTTCGTCCAGAGGGGGATAATGTGACGAAGAAGAAGATGCGGAAAAACGACCACGACTGAACAAGAAAGAAGATGACCCAGTCGGTGCACGCTCTGGAGGACTAACCCCCATATCTGTATTTCTTATTTCCTTCACTGTATAGTAAATCACTTTCATTATCACTGTAACAATATTTTGAAGTTGAAGTTGGGAATTAATAAGTTTCATACCGTGTATAAAAGCATAATCTGAAGCAATCCCTCCGTTTGTCACTGGTTGAACGCATCCCGCACTGCTACCTCGGGCACGTAACAAGCATCGAGCACCATGGACAAAAAAAAGAAAAAGAGGTACGAGCGCCGGGGGCGGTGGACTTTTGGTTTTGGTTTCGTGCGTCGTCTCGTGTTCGCTTTGCGAACTGGTGTCTCACCAATCATGCCGCGTTTATGTGCAGCAGTAGGTTGCGCGAAAGGTCGGCTAAAGACGTGCGGTCGATCGGGCGACGTTAGTTTGCATAAACTGCCGACCGATGCAGCAATGCGCAGCATTTGGTTGCGCGCCGTCTTCTTGCTTATAGCTGTGGACAGCGGTGTCAGGATTTGTTCGTTGCATTTCCGACCAGAAGACTTTGAGCAGCACCTTCACGGCAGCCGGAGTCTGGGTAAACGTGGGGCGGGTAGCCGCTCTGAGGCGGCGACCGAGGAGTTGGTGGTAGGTCTGGGGCGCCCTCGTAAAGCGCCAATCCAGTCCTGCGTCCTTAGCAGCATCTCCCGTTCAGTCGGCGTGAGGTCGCTGGACGGGAGCTCAAACTCGTTTGCGAGCGCGGCGTTGTCGTCCATTTCTTCCAGGCTTTCTTCACAGACCGCCGTGCACTAGAGCGAACCACGGGAACCACACTGAATGTGCACTAAATTCTACCGATGCCGACAGTGCTCCCTGACGTCACTTTTCTTTCCAGAGGCGAAAAAGGGAAGAAATCTGAATGTTTGTTTCGGCTTCACAAATTTATTTGCAGGTACAGAAATAAGAGTCACAACGTTCTAGAAAAAATTGTGTGGCATGCCAGGACCCTAATGCTTCCGAAAACACCTTCTTAGAACAAAAAATTCCTTCATGGTCCTTTTAAGGGGGCGAACTTGCGCCCAAGACAATGAGAAAGAAGATAACAACGGAGCGTCGCGGGCGTCTAAGTCGGAGCGACGGCAGAATCTAATGCTGAGGTGTTTATTACAAATATATGTTTATAACTTATGATGTTTATAAACATAAACATCATAAGTCATAAGCCGATGTGGCTTATGATAGCAGACGACGGAAATAATCCCTGGAGAAGAGGGAACAAGAGGGAAAAAGGAAAATATAAATCTCCAAACACAGCTAGGTGACCGGTGCGCGACCGAAAAATTCCGTCTTTTTCGGGTATCGAACCCGGGACCTCTCTATTATAGGCGGAGCGCTCTACCAACTGAGATGATTATGCGATTAGATGCGAAGGTGCAAGCGAGGTGGAGAAGAATGACGGCAGTAATCCCTGGAGAAGGGGAACAAGAGGGACAACGGATAGTAATCATAACCTTAAATTACAGGCTTCACCCTTGTTCGTGTTAGACTGGTGGCAGCTGATAAAACGTGTTTGCTCCGCTGACGTTGAACCCCTGGTTAGCCCAGTTGGTAGAGCGTTCCACCTGTAATGAAGAGGTCCCGGGTTCGATACCCGGACCAGGCGGATTTTTTCGGCCGCGCGCCAGTCACCTAGCTGTGCTTGGAGATTTGTGTTTGCTCTTTGTCCCTCTTGTTCCCCTTGTCTAGGGATTATTTTCGTCATTCTTGTCCAGCTCGCTTGCACCTGTGCATTGAATTGCATAATAATCATGGCAGACAAATGCGCAAAGTAACCCTTATAGGCAAAATCGGCGCTCTCTCGACGCGGCGCCGTTTTTTGGCAGCACTTTTCCTTACTGGTGGATCGTCCGCGAAATGGCGGAGTAGACTGCCCAGAACAAGTTTCTGTGGTTATTGTCTTTTTTTCTTTTGAACAAGGTAAATTTATTTCCTGATTTTTTTTTTCTCAATAAACTTCTAGCACCTCTATTGTGCCTCTGTAATAAATTGGAGCGCGATACGTAGAGAAACCGATTTTTGCGCGCCGTCTAAAATGCCTGAAAAGCGTTAATTTACAAGACGCACATCCTAGAAAATATTTCTGTGTTCGTATTCCCGCGGAATACAAGACAACGAATCACAGCAAGCAATTTAAGGATCCCAGCGCAAAAAAAAAAAATACAGCCTGGCAAATATAAAGAAAAGCGACGTGTTAAGGAACAGTGCGCGCGAAATTTTGTTTGAGAACTGTCTATGCGAAGATTGCATTTTTAAATGTAATTAAAATAAGTACACCGACTTGACATAACAGAAAAAACAACTTCATTAGACGTTTCGCCTCCCATGCGGGAGGCATCATCAGTAGTTACACAGCAAATGCAGGGTTCAACCTAAACTCAACGCTATTTATCACGAATGTCCGTGTAAGCTTCGTGGAGAGGGCCGCGGTTTTTGTTGCACACGGATGTGTCCCTGTGTCTCTTCGCAGGGACACATCCGTGTGCAACAAAAACCGCGGTCCTCTCCACGAAGCTTACACGGACATTCGTGATAAATAGCGTGGAGTTTAGGTTGAACCCTGCATTTGCTGTGTAACTACTGATGATGCGTCCCGCATGGGAGGCGAAACGTCTAATGAAGTTGTTTTTTCTGTTATGTCAAGTCGGTGTACTTATTTTAATTATGCCGTCTCCCAACTTTTGGAGTATTTTTGCATTTTTAAATGTAATCGTATACATGGGTTGGCACGTTATGTCATCGAGCGTAGATGGTGCTCATTCACGCTCGTTTTAAACGAGAAAAGCAAATGCGGTCCTGTGGAGTGCATGCTTCGAAATAAATCTTTTCAGTGGCAGGCCACCACAATGATGCCGAAAAAGCTGGAATTCAATAAGAAAAACCATAGCTTTCTGAAGGAAAAAAAGCTAAACTACAATTTTATTTATTCCTTACCTTGAACACAGTCGCAACGAACGGTTCCTGGAAATTTTTTTTTTCAAACCAGTACCCTTATGCTCTTTATTTTCTTCAACGTAAGCACCGTGCGATGCACACTGATTTCTCGTTTGACACCGAAAAGCACTGATTTGTTGTTCGACACCAAATATTGCCACCAATGAACACAATATCTCGGTCGGCACCAAAAAAATCACATAAAAGAACACAGAATTCGTCTATTAAGCTCCCCTTTTCGATTTCAAGGGATATACGGTAAAACCTGAAAACACGGAACCTCAATTATAAGCTAAGTCATTCGCGAGTGTTTTTCTATTCGATTGCCGTGATGTGCTTTCTCGTGATCTGCAAGAAACTGAACTCGCAGATGACATCTCGTCTGCATACGAGTTCGAGCAGCTGACCCTATATTAGAGTTTTACTCTAAAAGTGTTTCCACACTGAACCTTCCAAATCAAATCTGTGGATTATTGGAAGTTTGTTCGAGGAAAGAGTTTCTCTTTTTTCTCTCAGCCACCCTACTTTTAGGGATTTTTAGAAGCCTTCGTTGAAGCACCCGGTATCTTCCAGCTATATACGAAATTGTGCAGGCAAGCTATTTCGTATATAGCTGGAAGATACCGGGTGGTTCAACGAAGGCTTCTAAAAATCCCAATCATTATCGAACGTTAAAAAAACAAAAAACAAAACAAAAAAACCTTGAGTTATAATTTGAAATTCCACAATCCTCAGCCTCAGTGTTTTCGGAATATTACTGGACATGGTTAAAAAATATCCAGGCAAAACTTCCCTGTAAAAAAAAGAAAAGGAAAAGATTTTATGAACTTTAGGGCACCTAGCCAATGAATCAAACCTCTCAAAATAAAGCCCAGAAATGCTCAACTATATATGAAAAATAAATCGAGTCATTTCCTGAGTCGCGGTCCCGCACTATGTACACGAAAAGGAACATTTTACGGACGTGACAGCGGCACTAACATGAGTTGCGAGCAATACGCCGCGAATGGATCCCTTTCCACAGTAACACGGCTCTAACGGCAACATAGGCGGCGAAAACGTGTCCACGGCCCAAAAAACCAGAAGAACCAACAAATAAAGCGAGCGAAGCCCGACAAACAAGCGTCCATAAGGGCATGTGGTTATAGGGCTGCAACGGGGACAACATCAGCTGCCGAAAATGGCCAAGAACGCGACCTCGAGCGAGAGGAATGGCTTTGTTGCCTTGTGAGGGCCTCTGCGGCTGTTCTGTGACGAACCACGCATGCGCGCGTGGAATTCGGCATTCGATGTAGCGGAAGAGTGTCGTGTATTTTTGTTCATGGCAGCAACTTTTTTTTAGCAACTTTATTTTCCTCGCGTAGTTCTCGCGAAAGGTAGAATAAATACGTTAGGTAGAATTATAATAATCTAAATTCAAACAAAAAGCAATGAAAAAAAAAAGACGTCATAAAATTGAAACAAGATTTTAGGACATCTTGTGCGTTACTTTATTTCCTTCCTGTCTCAGTGTTTAGATTTGGATACGTTTACTAAACGAGCTCGCCTGCACTATTTCGCATATAGCTGGAAGATACCGGGCGCTTCAACGAAGGCTTCTAAAAATTCCTAAAAGTAGGGTGCCTGAGAGAAAAAAAAGAAAGACTTTCCTCGAACAAACTTCCAGCTACGGCGGACGTAAAAAACTTGCACAAGAGTACCAATTAGCTAAATAATTTACTAATGTATTAACTTAATGAGTAAGACTAAACCAGTGTTGTACGGAACGGCGTTCCTGGAACGCGTTCCTTCTGGGAGGAACGAAGGAACGCCGCCGTTCTATTTTGCATCGGTGGAACTGGAACGGGCACTCGTTACATTTTTACTGGAACGGAAGAAGGAGCGGCGTTCCTTTTTTTCGCCCTGTGGGGTGTGTTTTTTTAAAGTTCTGAGAGGGAAGCTCTAAAAGTATAAAAATATTATCTTTATGAAGAGCAGAATCTCGTTAACATCTTGGTTACATATCTTAGGGTCTATTTTGTGTGGTTCTCGTTTAGTAAAAGTCCGGTGCAGAAAAGATAGTGAACAATGTTTCTTTTTTCAGTGCCCGAAACTGCGGTCCAAAAAGCAAAACTTTTAGTCAAAGGAAAAGATATAGAAAAAGGGACGTTTCAAACTCAGCTAATTTGTTTACTTCCACGAATCCTCATACACCTATAAATATAAGGCAGACTATAGCCATCACTGAAGTTTCACAGGGATGTAGAGTTACAACAAAAGAACATGCTACCAGACATAGAACGCACACTTGTACCCCGAACATTGGTCACTTAAACGATACACAAAAATTTACCTTTAATCATTTTACCCTAGTCCCCCACTTTCAAACTGAACAACTAATTGAACATTCACGACGAAGGACTTGTAGTTTTCAAGACTGACCTTCCAAAAGTCGTACCCCCTTCTTCAGTTGATCGTTTTGCGGACAGCAACATCGAGAAGCAACTGTTTTTAAGTTCGAACAAAGGCAAACATATTCATGTTTGCCCACCGCAAACATGAATATGGTTAAAACTTGAAAGCTAAGATTTTTAAAGGTGAATATATCAACAAATGAAACCCTGCTTCGCGCGCTTTCTTCTCATGGTGCCCTTCAATCACGGCATTCAAATTCGCACGTTGCCATTTGATGGAATAAATAAAAAAAAAAAAAACTTTGCTCTATCTAACTAAATATGGTAATGAGCAAAATACAAATGTAACGTATACGTAACGATACGTTCCATTTTTTTAACTGTAACGCGAGCGAGTTCCTTTTTCACATATGGAACTTAAACGGGAACGCGTTCCGAAAATCAGTATTAACGAGGAACGAGCTTTCGTTCATTTTATTGAGGAACGCGTACAACACTGGACTAGACATATGGCTCCATTGAGAAACTTCCTAAGCATCGTTGGAAACCACTAAATCAACTCATTTTATAAATATATAAGGTAGTAGCAGCATTTTATGGGCCTTCCAAATAAAACGCTCAGTGTGGAAGCACTCCTACGTTTCGGCTTCTCAACCAAGCCTATTTTTGCTCCCGCGGTCCTGCTCCCCGGTGGCCGAGACGCGCAAGGCATACATTAGTAAATTTTTGTTGATTATATAGCTAATTAGTGTTTTTCTTTTTAATTTAATCCTTGATACACTACGCGGAAGCTTGGCGTAGCCCACATTCCCTCTCACCGAAACCGTGCAATACAGCCAAAGCTACAGAGGAGAGAGAGCATCCCAATCTGTTTAAGAAGAGGGAAAGGAGGGGAACAGAAAAGAAAGGCTGGGAATCCCAGTTTTTTTACAGTATCTCCTTTCAATCCACTTGAAAAGGTTGGGACACGTTCTCTCTCCTGTGGCTTTGGCTGTACTGCAGGCTTTTAGACAAAATTGATCGTTTATAAGGACGCCGTAAAATGCTGCCCCTTCCTCATGTATTTCTAAATTGTGTTTCTGGAAACAAACTGCCACCCTCGGCGGACGTCAACAGTTGCAGACAAAACATGCTAATTAGCTCTGATAATTAATTAAAATTTCGTAGTTGAATTCCCCTTTAATTGTTAAAAATAAGCATGATTCCAATGAAAATAATGAAGGACATTTACAACTCTCTGTAACGCGAAATTAGATCGCAGCTCTAGAGGAGGAATAGGGGAGGGTACGGGGGGAGGTATGCCCCTCTTCCTCGTTTAGGGGTTTTGGATGAGGCTTAGCACGTTTTAGAGCGCAGCTCTTAGGCGCCCGTTTCTGTGTTTCGCGGCGTCGGCGTCGTAGTCGACGTAAACCGCACTAAATTTAGCGGGTAAATTGACGGCGCGTGACCTCAACACCAATTCAATACCTTGCTAAATTTAGCGGGGAAATTCAGTTTCTCCATAAGATTTAGTGGACAAACTTAGTTTCTCTGCTAGATTTAGTGGGGAAATTCCTGGCTAAATTCGGCGAACTGAATTGGTGTTGAGGTCACGTGCTGTAAATTTTTCAGCTAAATTTAGTGCAGAAGGGAAGGAAATGATGAGCAAAAGATGGAGGAGAAAATGAGAAGGGGGAGGATGGAGAGAAGGATGAGAGGATGAGGAGGAGGAGGAGGGGCATACCCTCTCATCCGTACCCTTTCCTATTCCACCTCTAGAGCTGCGCTCTGATTTCGCGTTACAGATATTTGTTAACGTCTATCATTATTTTCATTGGAATGATGTTTATTTACAACTATTAAGCGATTCAACTACGAAATTTAAATTAATTATTAGAGCTAATTAGCATGTTTTTGTCTGTAATTCTTGGCGACCACCGGGGCTGGCTGTTTGGTTCCAGAAAGACATGTCCCATTTCTCTTATGTACCCAAATTCGAACCACATTTTGAAGTCTTCGCCTAACCACCCGGTATGGAGTATAAACCAAAAATTTCAGAGCGCGAAGGAGATTCAAAATAATTCTAATTGAGAAATCGCAGGTATGATTTAGCGAATACCTTATTTGAGATATTGTTAGGGGAGACACAAGCACACATCAGAACGCCTGTAGTACACCTTGGTTGGTAAAGTTTAAACCGCTCATTCTCATCGTCTTCAGTTGACGGCTCCTCGACTGCGGTGACCTATTTGAAATAAATCGCTCCCCTTTCATTCGATTCGAGTTACGGAAGATTGCCGACGCCTAACTTGAGTAGAAGGAATGAAATACATTTAATAATCACTCTCTCCCCTTTAAAATGTTACTACGGCTACGCTTGTCAATATTCCCTATTCTAAATGTTTATACGGGGCAGCCTGCACTCAAGGGGAGGAGTGGTTTTCTAAATCCATTAAAAGACGGCCCATTTCCGACATTTGGAAGCTAAAATTCCGTGCCACGTCACTGCCGCAACTCGGGACTAGCATGGGCTTTAAATGAGCAACGGCTGTCGTCTACCCACTGAAGCAAATTCTAAACTAACTGTAAAGCAGAGAGCTTCTCATATATATATATATATATATATATATATATATATATATATATATATATATATATATATATATATATATATATATATATATATATATATATATATATAAAACTGAGAAGAAAAAAACCTTTAGTGAAAACAGCAACTCCGGACGATTTAATCTTCGACGTTTCGGCCGGACTCCGGCCTTCGTGTATATATATATATATATATATATATTTTTTTTTAGAGGATTGTTTTTTACGTAATACTGGAAACAAAATCTCTGGAACAAAGAAAGTGTATATTTTTATAAGTAGGGAGCAAATTGTTCTTCAAGCAAGCGTTTTTACATCATCGGCCACACTACGTCATATAAGTGCAATTTACGCATCATAATCACAAACAAGCTAAAAACAGCCAGGCATCTGAGACTACTATGCATTACTAATAATTAGCTCTGCCCATCAATACTATGTAAAAACTAGACGTTATTCTTGGAGGATTCCAACACTGCTTTCCCCAGTAAGCTTCCAGACAAAAAAGTTCGACGTGCCACAGGCTCTGCTTGACTTCTTCGAAACGAAAACCTAATCATCCAGGAACCGGCTGAGCCTAATTTTTCTGGTAAAAGCGAGTGAGGTGAGCATGAATACTTAAAATTGAAAAAAATGACACGCGGAGGACAAGCACAAGACAACAACCTTTTTTTTTCATTTAGCAACAACGTTTCCGTTGGGCAGGAAAATTGCACCCTGAATCATTGGGATCTCGTTGAGGGTGCAATTTGCCTGCCCAAAATAAACGGTTTTCCCAAATGAAAGAAGGTGGCTGTTCTGTGCTTGTCCTCCGCAATTTATTCTTTCCATTTTAAGTACTAATTTGCCCAACACCTGAAATTGTAAATATAGCATTCGCATGGGTCTTGGGGTCATCTTTTCGCAGCCCTGGCCATACCATGTGTGCTTGGGCCTTGACAGTTTTTTCAACGCGAACCTGCGAAGAAAGAACTGCAGTTGTCTGAGACACTAGTCGGGTAATGCCTTTTTGATTGCGATATATGTGAAAACATAGAGTCATTGCTAAAACAGTCTTGAGCAATGCCGGGTGAAGTGCACAGGAACACGAATCAAATGAATGGGTTTTACAACCGCTCTGTTCATTGCTCCGTGTAGGTAGCAGCTAGTGTTTGAGGCTGCTAGAACGGGGTGGTGTTGTTGTGACTGCAGTTACACTTATAGCTTGGCCTTTGCAAAAAAAAAATCAGTTTGATTAATCAGGTGGGCTTCAAAGTGTTGGTCACTTAAATGAGGCAGAAGCAAATTCAGTAGATACCAAAACCATTACAGGCCAGATAAGACAAAATGAAACTCGACTGATTGCAACCTTTAAAGAAGGTTGCAATAAGTCAAGTGTTAATTGCATGAGTTAAGCTCGCCAATGATTTTAAATCATTTCGGGCACCAATACGTTTCGACGATCGATGCAGAAACGACAGGAACGTCCTCCCGGTGTCCTGAAATTTTTGCGAGGCATCTCGTGAATATGGAGCTTGCACGCTCAGCAGAGACGCAAATGCAATGGCCATCAGCGTGAGCTCCTCCAAAGGAATATGCGCCTAGGCTGCACTGCCCTCGAGCGGCGGTGTTAGCATCAAATCTACCCGAGTGTGTTGGTAACTCAGCATAATATAAAGGCAGCGCACTCAGACTGGAAGCAGAAAAACGGGGAGGTGCTTCCGTTTTGTAGCCGTTACCATTCTCAGTTTGCACAATCCCGAGCGAGACGTACGAGTTGGGGCGTGAGGTGCCGATAGGAAATAAACTGAATACTTACTCACACGACCATCCTAGTAAGTTTTATCAACGATGATCTTGTTATGACGTGCTTGAGGAAGGCGCTAATTAAGGTCACAGTCATAGTTCGCCGATATTTGTAGGCCATTTCGATTTCTTCGATGATATTTACGAAGCAAGCAGCAACGCAGCCGTGTGTGATCACATCACCAAACAAACCAAGACTAAACAAATTAACTCGTAATCAAAGCACATATTTATCTAAAAGGACTGACTAAACTTGAGAAACGTGGGTTTGATTTTAGCAATCAAAGATGTGGAAGTCTGTATGACGCATCATAGATTACATACGCTTGCTTATATTTAACATTAAAAAAAAAAAACAATCAGCCCTATTGGAAAATATTTTTACCGGAATTTAATTTCCCGTAAAACATTATTTTACTGAATTATGGGACTCTTTTTACTTCCGGTAAAGACGGAATTTACCGGAAGTCAAAAAATGTTTTGCCGCAATTTTATTTTTAGTAAAATATCTATGGATTATGGGACTCTTTTCACTTCCGGTAAAGGCGGAACTTACCGGAAGTCATCGAATTTTCCAGAAATTACCCAAAATCACCGGATTTGCCGCAATTCACCGGAACTTACCGTGTTTTTGTTTTTTCGGACGTCAACGGCAGGCATTTAGGAAGAAGCGTGAAAACCGTGGGTGGTGTACGTTTACCAGATGCTGGACGATTTAGTAACAATTAAAAAGGTTAGTCCATGTAGACCTGAATCTTCCATGTCTTTATTTCGCAGCGCCGATACCAGTAAAACGATTTGCTCAGCTGTAGACAAAGGCAATCAGACCATATAGAAAACACCAAGTTCTTTGTCGCAAAAAAAAATATTTCAAGGAACTCACAATGCCGCTGGGTAAATACCTAGATGTACGGTAGTTCAACTAATAAAATCAAGCAGGTGCACCACACTGACACACAGACACCCACACTGCCGGTAGACGTCTAGCGAAAACCACGAACGCGCAACCAACATTCTCCGCCGTTGAGGAATCATGGGCATAGTCACGGTGTCGTCTTTGGTGCCGTCGCCGCGGGTGGACCACACAGACACATAGCCACTGTCAGTAGCAAGCTTAGCGAAAACCACGAACGCGTGGAACAAACAACCGCCGCCGTTGATAAATAATGGACACAGTTACGGTGTCGTCCCTAATGCTGTCATGGCGTCTCCGGCGTCCTTCTCGCTAGCTGAATGACACTGCAGTCGGACGGACGAAGAGATGAAAAAAACAGGTCGCTGAAAAATTTTTTTTATCCGCACAAGGAGCTTCTCTGGAAGATACAAGTCGCACACATGGAACGGGAAGCCGACACTGAGCGTCCGTTCGTTGCCGTTGCTCGTTGACGTGCAAAGAAACTGGTTTTCTTCAAAAGAAACAGCAAAAGGTCCCCTCACATTCTCCCCACGCACCCATTGCGAGTGAAAAGGGGTGGGAGGGGAAACGAATGACAGCCGGTAAAAATTCCAGCAAAGCCGGGTAGTCTAATAAACGAAAGTGGCTGCCGGTGAAATTCCAGCAAAATCGGGTAACCGAGAGTAGCTGCCGGAAAATCTTTCACCAAAGACTAGTAAACTATGCTAGTTTCGATAAAAACGGGTGAAACTTGACCAGTTTTCACCGGATGTCACTGGACGTTTTTGCCGGATTTTTCAGTATGGAGTTGTCTCTCTAAAGCTGACGAGGTCTACGCGTATTCCGACAACATGCAAGTTTTATCATGTCCGCCACCACGCTACGCAATGTTTTTCCAACCCCCCCCCCCCCCCCCCCATCCCAGTGTGGGAGACCGCTGCTTCAAAAGTCGTGCATAACCACCTGGGCCGCTACTTACTTGTGGCGCCATCTCCCGACAGGCACAGCGAGTAGACAATACAGTCCGTCGCTTGCTGGCTGGGCTTATCGGGAAATTGCGCCACAAGCAAATAGCGCCGCTAACTCGGCCGTCTCGAACGCGCCCACCTTGACTCTGACGAGTTTGTTGCTCACATTTTATTTTTCCTGAAAAAAAGATTGCGTCTTAAAATTTTACTCTTCGGTACTGACTTACTCAGCGCACATTCGGTGAACATTTGAGCTTTCTATGTTCAGGCGGCAATTGTTCCAGCTCGTTTTACAGTGGCAGGTTCATTTGGGACACCCAATGCGTTCTCCTCGTTATTTTTTTAGTGTTTATAAAAAATTCAGGATTAACCTTACTCTTTCAACGATTCTTACTTCGTGATTCACTGTTCTGAGTTCTCTTCGGCCAATGCAGTAGTTATATTAACACGGCTGGTAAATTGCCACGCCACACGTTTCTCGGCATGTATGTGGCCACAGACACGCAAAGTTGCATTCGGCAGCAGCATTAGTATATTGTTTTCTTTGTTTGTTTCGAGTTGCGGCTTAGTGAGCTTAGTGATAGGACGAAGATTGACGAGGTTAAAAAATGTAATGCAAGTTGCTGGCAATTTCGTCGGATACGTGAAGCGTACTACCACCACGTGAGATCAGGTAACGTGAAATCAATTTCCGCGCTAAATTTAGCGGAGAATCTGAATTGGTGTAGGGCAAGTGACGTTAATGCTCACGCTAAATTTAGCGGGCAAACTAAATTTTCGTACTGGTGACGTGATATCAGGTGACGTGACGTCAATATGCTCGCTAAAGCTAGCGGGAAAACTGAATTTGTGTGTAAGTCACGGGACGTTAATTTTCCAGCCAGATTTAGCGTGGAAATTGACGTGACGTTACCTGATGTGAGTAGACCTTTGCACCAATTCTCCTTCCCCGCTAAATTTAAGGAAGAAACTTAATTGGTGCGAAGTTCTGTGACGTCCCATAATGTAACACTGCGCGCGTTGCATTATGGGACGAAAAAGGCGACGGCTCCACGGAATCCGGGGCCACTAGCCAAATAACTTTCAAGTTAATGGATAGAACAACAAAAACAACGCACTTAGAAAAAAAAAAGTAAGAACGTTTGGAGCTTTCTTTGCTGTAGGAGTATCGTACCAATGCTCCGCTTTAACGCAAATGAGTTCGCTTGATTTAGGTAACTCATGAGCATTTTATGCAAACGAACTCTAGTCTTTTTCTGAATTTGCATTCGCAGCAAACGACTCGGTACGTTGCGTCCTCTTACGTTTCTTGTGAGCTTAGTTAACTCGCAAAAACAAACCATAAAGATATGGGAGATAAAAAAAAAAAAAAGACATAGTGCAAATTTATATACGTTGAACTCAACTTCATCCGGTGGGACTGAAATATCGATGAAGACGTCGTTCGGATATCGACCAACACACTGATTACAAGCAAACCCGCATTTGCCCACGCCTTGTGTGGGCATTGCGCGGGCAAAACCTTATCGCCCGAGGATATCATCTGCGCATGCGCGGTGCCGACAGCAGCGCCACCGCCGTGGCGTGATGTCAGAGAGGTGAGTTAATCTGTAGGAACATATCCCCTAGAAAGTATTTAAATTCAACGGCTGAGCCATTGGGCGCGTTAAGTTAGTGAGCTACAGCATAGCCTCCTCTATACTTACAAAGCCTGGTAGTTCAGCGACGGAGCCATAGAGTGCCCGGTCGCGGATTTGGAGCGAGAGGATCTGGTAGCACAGAGCATTTCTCGGGTAAACTGGTAGTGAGCGCAACACTTTTGCAGGGCTGAGGACGCGCGAGGTACACGTGAGGAGCATCAGCGGATATTCCATCGCTCGGGAGAAGCGTGTTTTGGCTTCTCGCCGCAGAGGGACGCCCGTTATAGTCTCCCATCCGTTGTCTGTCGCTCTACCTTTTCACCTCCGGCGGCCGGGTCTCATGGCAATCGGCCAAGCTTTGTCAATACAGAGGAGGCTATGGCTCCAGACTCCGGACATCTGCACTCGAGCGGGCGGGTTCGGAGCATAGCTTAACAACTACACTTTTTTTTCTTGTCGAGGCGCCATCTGACGCCAATATTTAATGTTTCCGGTTCCGGCTTTTCGGCGCGCTTAAACATGTCTAGCTTCACGTCGAAAATCTTTAAGTGTTTGTTCGACGACGACATCGATGAAATAAGTGCGCGGAGACAACGGCAAACGCAAGAACTTGCATTTGTGCTGCACGCTGTTGGTGCGGCGATGAATTCTCAATTCATCGCCTTACCAACTGAATTCTCAAAAACCTCACAGAAGGACTGCTGAATGGCCGAATTCGTCGGTTCGCCTGATTCTGAAATTGTGTCAAGGCACACGAAGAACTTCGACAGGTATTTGAAGGATGTATGCATACCTGTCTACACCAGCATTTCTTTTTTTATTTCCCACGATGATGAATGACCACACAAGCTGCCAAGTGATCGTCGTCAAGGTATCCACGTATGAGAATGTGATGTGATGCGTGAAGTCAGAATGGACAAGTAGAATTCTTCTACTTGTCCGTGTCTTTGGTGCTCTTGTCCTCTATATTATCCACGTATCCAAGCAGGCGCGAGACTAGAACGCGAGACGCGTGAGACCACCGCCAGAGCAGAAATGCCGTCATCTTACCAGAAACCGACCTTGTCGAGCTCTCGCGCACCGTCTCCGGCGGCGGAGATCACGAAGCGCGCTCCGCCAACTTGCCCCGGAAATGAGACAATGTCGTGTAGTTTAGCTGGAGTGCGCTTTGACCGCTGGAGCGCACTCGAGCGCGTTAACTCAAGGCGCCGATTGAGCGCGCAACCGCCGGAAAAACGCCAGGAGCAGCTTCGAACGGTTACCTATATGGAAGCGCAAGTCCATCAGCTTCTTGCGTAGGGGTTGTGGTGACGTCAGAACGCCGAGCTCTGATTGGCTCTGAATGAAAGATAGTGGGTAGGCCTCAAATCAAGGCAGTTAGCTTTGAGATATAGCCACTATTCAATCAGAGCTCGGTGTTCTGACGTCACCACAACACCTGCAAAATAAGCAGACGGACTTGCGCTCCGCATACGGTAGCGCAGAGCCACATCTGGGGTAATCTGGAGTTCCTGTATAGGCCCCCACAAGAGCCAGGGTTGTGCGTCTGCTTTGCACCTGCAGCAGCACCGCTATTCGGCCAGATCGAGTACGTGAGGTGCAAAGAGTCTGTAGGTACGCGGTATTTGACTCTTTAATACTCTATCTACGATATGTTACGATATTTATATAACAGGGTGAAACAAGGAGACGCCAGGCTCTTTACATCGACCGGAAAATTTGGTTTCTTAACCTATCGCGCTACGACTTTGTGCAGCGTTGCCAACAGATGGTGAATTTTTTTTTTTTTTTTGTAAAATTTGCAAAGAGCGAACTTACCTGAGGAAAAAGTAAAGAAAGAAAAAGGCTTAGCTCCTATGGAAACGCTAGAGGCTCAGCTGGCGCTAGTGTCTACGGGACTTCCGGTTGCAAATTGAAGAAGACAGCATGCAGTCTACTTTTCCAGTCTTACTGTGTATTCCTATGAAAAAACGCGCGTGATTTTTGTCTTGTCACCGGAAAATAACATGAATAACTTTTCTTATTTCGGTTGTACCGGCTTGTATGTCCCTTCATTCATATTGTGAAAGTGTAATTGCTTACGTACAGCGTTTTTCCTTTACGAACGAACGATGCTAAAATTTTCCATATTTCAGACCCAAACCTCTGTTCCATGGAAGGTATATCGAAACCAGTAACGATTCTAAGCAAAAAAAAACAATCGAAAGGAATGTAGAGTGTGTTCATAGTTCGCCAACATTACGCTGGTGCTTATATATCTTGCTAATATATCTGTCCTCTCAATATACGAAAATGACCCCGTCGTGCATCTTTACGAGTGGTTAAAAAAATGAAAGCCGTTTACAAATCCCTGTAACGCCGAATTGGAGCGCAGCTAGCTCTTGAGGAGGAGTAAGGAAGGGTACTGAGGGGGGTCACGTAACCTGCGGGTAGTCACGTGACCCCGGGGGGGTCACGTGATCTCGGGGGAGGGGGGGTCACGTGACCTCGGGGGGGGGGGGTCACGTGACCTGGCAGGGTCACCTGACCTGGGGGGTCACGTGACCTTGGGGGATCACGTGACCTGGGGGGTCACGTGACCTCGCGGAGCGGGGTCAGGTGACCTCGGGGGGGGGGGGGGGATTGTCACGTGACCTCGGGGGTCACGTGACCCCCCCCCCCCCCGGTTACGCCGACGCCGACGCCGACGCCGCTCAGGCTGGAAACGGGCCCCTAAGAGCTGCGCTCTAGAAACGTTCAAAACGTAAAGAATAAAGTACGTGGCCTACGAAAGGTATGTTTTCTTATTATTTCCTATGTTTGGCAGTTTTTATCGCGCACCTGTTCTCTGGCTTCCCCCTATTTGCAAAGATTTGGAGCGTGCGGGTGATGATTTCAACAGACAACAAGCATCTTCGCACATATTCATGAGCAGAAAGAATAAAGCAGTACTTTTTTATCTCAAATCGGGAAATATTACGTAACTTTCAGTTTATTTTGGTCGTCTGAGAGCACAAGGAGTTACTTACCCAGTGTAACTGGGTAGTTCTTGCCGTCTCTCTTGGTTTTCCACATGTCCTTTGTTCGTTTGGCACGTAAATCCCCTATGCTGGAAAGCGTCGACGCCGTGTTCGCGCTAACAGTGTCCGACAGTGCATATAAATACACGTACGAAGCGGTTTTAACACCGTTTTTAATGCCGCGAATTTCAAATAAAAATGCTGTAACTGACCAATTATTTCATCTGCGTGACTGAGAAATGTTCTAATGTGCCTAGTACGTACAAATTATTCGTGATATTTGCTCTTATAATCGAGCGCAGAGAGAAAATGCACTGGCTTTTTCGCATAGAAATGCATTACCGGAAGTCAATTTTTGACTGCATGCTGTCTGCTTCAAAATGCAACAGCACACTTGCGCCAGCTGAGCCTCTAGCGTTTATTGTAATAACTCTATGCAGAAGGGTGACCGATACGATAACTTTGACGACGTTGCACGCGCCCGGTTGTATGTCACCCCGCTTTTGCCTGCTTCTCATCGTTTCCTTTTTTTTGCATGCGCGGCGGTGCGCGCGGATATGTTATTCGTCGAATTTAGTCACGTGACGAGCAGAGAATCCCTGGCCGTGCAGGAAAGCCGGCACTACAGCCACACGCCGAGCATGAATGCGCAACTCTGGCTGTAGGGTAACCCATAGACATAGAGTTATTACAATAAACGATAGAAGCTCAGCTGGCGCTAGTGCCTACGGCACGTACGGTAGCAGATTGAAGCAGACAGCAACCTGTCCACCTTTCCAGTCTTCCTTGGAAGAAAAAAAACTGGAAAAACCGGCGATAACTTGTTCGCGCTAAGAGTGTCGCGCTCTGTACGTAATGCAGAGTTAAACGGATAGCTAGAAGGATAGGCACAAAGCACTAAAGGGGTGAAGAGGATGAAGAAGTATAAAATTTCAGTTGATAGTCAGCAGTGTGTATGTTTCTGTTCCTTTCTGTCTGTGGTCTGTCCCTATCGTTCTAGCTGACAGTTTACCTTTGCTTCCTCTACTCCTATAAAAAACGTACGTGATATTTTTCTCTTCGACTGGGAACAATAAAAATCGGCGTAGTTTCTTTACTCGTGAGAGGTACTATGGAACTTCATTCAAATAATAAGAGTGGCATTTATTTAGCTACTGGGTTTTCTTTATTACTGAGCGATGATTAATTTAGCGAAAATTGAGGCCAAGGTTTATGTTGTACAGCAAGTTATGTCAATACAAGCTATCAATGCAAGAAAGAATAACAATTAAAAAGCAAAAAGAACATATAAACAACACTCGGTTACTGATTTATTTCGATTATTCATGCACGGTTTGCTACTAATCAAGTACGTTGTCTTCGATCCAGAACTCCATGCTTCGTTCTTGTCTTTTTTTATTGTTTTTTGGCAAATATTAGTAACCTTTTTGTGTTTTCTCAAGCTGATTCAGTCTCTGTGCTTCATAGCATTTATTATCAGAGGTCGGCATTTTAGGTCGCCCTCACTCACTCTCACCCTCACAGCCACACTCACCTGAGCCCCTCACTCACCTTCATCCACACAGCTACACTCACCTTCAGGCTGTCACTCATCCTCATCCTCACAATCACACTCACCTTCAGCCCTTCACTCACCCTCACTGAACCTCACGGCCCACACGCGCTCATGGCCCTCACGCCCTTCACGCACTACCCGCGCTCAAGCCCTTATGCCCCTTACACACTCACCGCCCTCACGCACTCATACCCCTCACGACCCTCACGCACTCACCGTCCTCACGCACTCATGGCGATCACTCCCCTCACCGCCCTTGTACCCCTCACGCCCCTTGCGCACTTACCGCCCTCACGCACTCATAGCCTTCACGCCCCTATACACGAACTCAACTCTCCTACGTCACGCCGTGGTGGTGGCGCGCCGGACGCACTTCCGGTCTGGGGCGGTGGGCAGAAGTCGCCGTGCCAGACATGCATTCCCGTGTTCCTTTGGAAGAAACGAGACAAAACACCTGCCTTCTCGCCAAAATGCTGCGACGGGGGTTGTACCAAGAGAGTCTGGAAAGGTTTAAAGATCAGTTTTCATGTGTTTTTGCCCCCTCCGTTCGTCCGAGAACGTGGATAGTAGCCGTGAAAAGGGCAAACCAGACGCTGTCGAACTACGATTGCGTGCGCGGGCAACACTTTGTGGTCGCCAGATGTATTTGCTTTGTTCCAACATAAACAAGAGAAAACCGCCAAGTTGTCCGAACGACCCACGGGTTTAGTGCGTTTTCAAATTCACACGGCCGCCTAATCGTTCGAACTTTCGTCTGCTCTTTCAAACGTCTGCTTTTTGTCGTCGACTCGTTCAAAGAAAAGCGGCCCGTAGACCAAACTTTGACCCGGTGATTGCAATAAGAAGTAATTGCAGGCCTCAAAAGACTTAAGTAGGCTCGGTGTAAGCAGTAGATACAAGATGTTGATCATTGGTACCAGTGGCCATCACCGACTTGTTACGCTTGGTATTTTCCCGCTTCCGATTTTCAGTATCGACGTCGATCATCACCGCTACCTTCTACACTTTTGCAACACGAGCGACGTCGCTACCGAAAATAGCTGGAAGAATCTCATCATTGTTTTGGCGTCCCTTCTGCGGCGTTCATGCGAATGAATCGCGGTACGTCAAATTATTTACGGAAAGTTTAGCGGCGTAACGAGCCTTGATAATTTCGCTTAGGCGATTAAAGTGGTAAGACATTGCGATGAGGACGTAGAATCGACAATTCCAACGCGAAAAAGGGTATGCAGACTCACACAGACCCCGACAACATGACATTCGAGTGGTTTGTTGACGCGGAACGGCGGTGCTTCTTGCCCGTACCCCATTACGCATGCGTTCGAACTGTCGTCTGCTCTTTCAAACTTGGCTGCTTTTTTTCGTCAGCTCGTTGAAACGACCGCGGCCCGTAAACCAAACGTTGACCCGGTAATTGCGATAAGAAATAAGTGCAGGCCTCAAAACACTTTTGAAGTTTGGTTGGGGTAAGCAGGTTAAGTGCAAACAGATACAAGATGTTTATCATTATTCTTACCGGTGGCCATCACCGACTTGTAATGCCCGATTCTACTTGCGGTTTTCAGTATCGACGTCCATCATCTCAGCTACGGTCCACGCTTTTGCAGTCCGAGCAACGTCGCGTCTGAAAACCGCGAGCAGAATCTCATCGTGGGAGTCGGGCTTTAGCGCCCATTCTGCGGCGTCCACGTGAAATGAATCGCCGCACGTCCCATTATTCACGCAAATTTTTGCCTCGTTAATTTTGCCGAAGCCGCTCAAGTAGTCAGACAATGTTAGGAGGACGTAGCATCAACAGTTCCAACGCGAAAAAGAGCACGGGGACTCCTACCGACGCCGACAACAACGCAATTCAATGGTTTGTTTATGGGCGACGGCGGGCTTCTTGCCCACCATCCACCGCGCATGCGCGGTGCCGGTGGCGTCCACTTGGGGTGCTCCGGTTTGTTTGTAAACACGAGTTGGTGTATATAGACCTCACGCACTCATACCCCTCATGCTTCTCACGCAATCATGGCCCTCTCGCCACTCAGGCCCGCTTTAGACGGGGCAATTTCGCCCAGAAATTTGACGTCGCAACACCAGCAACACGGGCCGCCCGCGTTCACTTGCAGCAACCAGTTGCTGCAATTTTTCATTATCATGATGAAATTTTATTTTTCTTGGACTATTTAGACATATCATTACGCGCTACAAACGTGATTTTATGCATTCCCATCTCGTTGAGAATACTAATGCACCTTTATGAAGCAGTTTATTTCCAAAAACGTTACATTTCAAACCAGAATCAAGTCTTCTGTTGTCATCATCACCGGCCAAGAGGTATCACACGAAAATATCGCGTCGCTGATTGATGCAGCCACTTCAAACGTCTTCGAATCGCTCCGAGTTGCTCGCTTGTTTCGAGCCCGATCCGACCTCAGCGATTCGTGCCCACGAAGGAAAAGCTAGGGAACAATCCGCCAGCAACACCAAAATTGCTGAGTAAGTTGCACCGCCCTTACGTCTCTCATGCACTCATGGCCCCCAAGCCTCTCACGCCCACTCATTCCCCTCACTCCACTCACGTACTGGTGGCCCTTATATCCCTCACGTACTCATAACCCTCATGCCACTGACACACTCACCGCCCTCACGCCCCTCCCGCACTCACCGCCCTCACGCACTCACACCCTTAACGCTCCTCACAACCGCTCACCAACCTTACACCCCTCACGCACTTATGGTCCTCACAGCCCTCACAGCTCTCGCTCACCCTGACACTCATAAATTTTCGTGGTTCAGAAACTCACTCACCCTCACCTCACCTCTGAAGATAAGGGTGAGTGGGGGCCCTTATGAGTGAGGTTTGCCGAGGTATGTTGACTGTATGCGCAAATACGTGCCCCATTATAGCAGTCTGCAACGTCGACACGTATTATACATGTGTGTCTTGGGCTATTTTAGCGCAGTGCTTGACGCCATGAATTCTAAAGAAAAACGCTCTGACACATATTTCTATACATTCGATTGTAAGACGTTCTAAACTTTTCATTCTGTCACAATTCTAACCAATATTTGGTCTTATAATCGAGCGCGCAGAGAAGACGCATTTGCATTTTGCCGAAGGGATGCTTTACTGGAAGTCAAATTTAGACTGGTTGCTGTCTGCTTCAAAATCCAACCGCACACTAGCGCCACCTGAACCCCTAGCGTTTGTTGTTAATAACTCTAAAGGCCCACACACACATTCGCGTTTGAACGCGTTTGAGTGCGTTGCGGCGTCCATGCGCCCAGGAGCGGTCGCTTGCCGTGCGACTACCCGCAACGCTCCCTAGCGTGACGCAAGCGACTAGAGACTCGCTCAATTTTTCAAAGCGTGGTGCGTTCGACCAATCAGAAGCCGAGAGAGGAGAGGAGGGTGACGTGTTCGCTCGCCCCACTTGGCCGACTTGCCGAGAACGTCTCCGGTTCTCCGCCCGCAGAGCTTGCTTTTTCGTTTTGGGGAGCGGTGGGAAGTGTATTTTCCAACGCTGCGATGGTTCAAGCTTGACAAAACGTCGGGGAAGCCGGCGGGATTGTCCCAAGATCGAACACTTCAACGCTGTCGCTGTGCGCCGCCATGTTGCCTTGGATTTCGCTTAGTATTGGTGAGCCACTAGCGACAATAGCTCATTCTTATTGGCTCTTGACTGCGGTTGACTGCTTGTCAACACAACTCTGCGTACAAGTTGGGCGCAAGCGCTCTTCGCAACGCATCGCGTCCGCTTGCCGCTACGGAACGCACCACGCTCAAACACGAATGTGCATATGGGCCTTAAAGGGACCATGAAACGATTCTGAAATCGAATTTCATCCACCGGACGTCGTAGAAGGTGTGAAAAGAAACACAAAAACACAAAAATAGGGAGCGAGAAAAAAATCTTTGCTATACAACTTTTAAAAGAAAACTGGACTCTTTTGCGCCTCCTTTCCTTCGAAAGCTCTCTGCCTTTTCACTGCTATGCATCCGCGGAACTGCAGCACGTCAGCTGAATCAACTTCGCCTACTGGGCAAGCGCCTACCTTACCAGCGCCGCAATCATAAACAATAAATAGCCGCCAAATGTTTCCTAAAAGTTATATTAAATAATATTCAGATCCACATTTTGTAGCATAATTAGAGATGTGTGGCGAAAATTGCCAAATTTTGATAATGCTGAGAGCCAAGCGCCATCTATCGTGTGGTAAGCGAAGCTGAGAGGCAGTTCCGGAGCTGTCTGCTGTCTTACGCACTTTTTGCGATGAAATCAACATAGCCGACAGCGTCACTTGGTCGCGACGACCAACGAACGTTTATTTTTTTACGTTCTTCTCGCGCGTCTCGACTTCAGCAAGCAAGAAAAAAGTACTTGAAACAGACCACGACGAACAAGAACGCTGGATCTACAAACACCCGAGAAAAGCCACGACGGTCACGAATCCACCGACTCCGACCAAGCGAGCTGTGCAGAATATAGGCCTAGCAGGGCACTCCGACTCGGCGCAGCGTTGCTTCGACGGTACTTGGCCAAAACAGTCTGCCCACGACCGGCTGGCGTGCTGAATGGAATATGCCCGCGCGACCCTTGTGGACCCATCCCGTATTTGTTTGATCGCTGACCTCAATTTTAGATTAACAGGTGAGGTCAATCTCTTCCCCTTGTCATCTTCTTCTTTTCCGAGGCAGTGTTGACGAACACAATCGTCAAAAAGGAACTCTCGTCGATTCTATCTTCTTGTTTTGTGCGATATAGAGGTCGAATAAACGCCGTATGGATTACCTTCGTAACGCGCTATGAACACTTTGTTATTTGTATGCCCTTTTTATTCTGACACGACTGCACGTCACTGTCGAGCTATAAAACTTCGTGGGAGCTACGTGCAATGCCGGGTCAACCTTCCTTTGCCGAGTGCCACGTCAGTATCGAGTTGCAATCGCAAAAGATCGGTCCCGAAGAGCTCACCAACAGCGCGAATACAGCACTACCACAAACGCGCGCTTCCGCTCAGAGTGTGAACGGGTATTTACGCGGCTCTTGCAGACACTATCGTAGTTGCAACGTATCTTTTTTAACGTCGGCTCATTCCTGCATCTCCGAAGCCGCGAAAAACGCCGTGGCGATTTGTTTCCATCTACGTCGCTTTGCAAACGACTGACACACGCCGCCTTTTACCAACAATCACAGCTGGGTTGACTTCTTCACCGGAACACTCGCCACACTTCCCAACAAGCATCCCGGTGTATGGGACTAGTCCCATGCTGTCGCTGTAGCGCAACATATCTCATTGAATTTCGCTCAGCTGCGATGTGTTCTTGGCTAACGCGGCGATGAGAGGCGCCGATTCAGAAAATCCGTCGGTGCCATCAGCACAGTAAAACCTACCGGCGCACCCCCAACTCGCCGCCGCTAACGCTTCAATTCTTCTACTGCCGAGAGAACTTCCGGTTCCTGTCCCAGCGTACGTCACGACCGTCAAAATTATGCCGCAACTTGTTTTGCGGTCAGCTGGAGAGAAAGAAAAAGTCGATATTTCATTATTTTTTTGTTTAGAAGTTAATGAACCGAGACGAAAACGGATGCCTGTTCGCCATTCAGTGAACGTTGAAGGTTTAATGTAAAAGTTATCTGGCAAAAGTAAAAAGGTTATTTCATGGTCCCTTTAAGGGGTAAGCCTTCTGCCAGCGTCAACAACGCGGTGGCCTCTCCGTGAAGCAACAAGAAACCGCAACGGCGAACAAAGAAAGGAGGCTTCCGGCGCGGGGAGAAACGGGAGAGGGGCGGAAAAAAGAAGCGTTGACGCAAACTATTCTTTTTTTTTCCCCGTAGATTAACAAAACAAAAAGGAGCGCGTTGGTGTTTTCGGGTTTTGCTGCTGGGACATTTGTTTGGCGCTGCCACAGAAAGCCCCTGCGCCCACCCTTTTCTTTGATGTCCTTCCCCCTTTACAGCAGCCATGTCCTTTGTCACAAAACACCTCAGTAGATCAATGTTTTTTTCTTTGCTATTTTAGCTGTTCTTTCTATTAAACACTGAAATGGAAAGGAAAATTGTTTAGAAAACATTGGAAACTAAACCGCGACACTTTTAGAAATAAAAATAATGAACAAAAAAACACGAAATCTCAAATCCAGTTGGGTTTACTTGTAAAGAGGTGGTCCCACCGCCAACACATTATAGAAAACCGCCTGCAGACAATCTCTGTTGCGTATTTCTTCCTTGTATGCTGTTCTTTTCACATGAGTCACACGAAATACTGTCTTTAGACGTGTTCGAATTATCCATACGTACCAAGCGAACCCGCTTAATTCGAATATGGCTGTTGCGGGTCCGCAGATACTCACGTCTGCGGAGAAAACTCCGTGTCTTTAGTACGATTTATGAGCGGAGTGATTGTGGCTTTAGAAAGCAGAAACAGACACTCTTCGCAAGTTCATCAGGCAACGCTGGCGGTCGCCCTATTTTCGGGCATCGTTCTCGACGGGATGTGTGATTGGACCCGAGTTCACGCCGAGCGCCGACGCGGCACTCGCGTCGAGCATATTTGGACACGAGTACGCGCCGAACACTGACGCAGCACTCGTGCTCGGTGCGCGCTCGAAGAGCGCGCCCGAAATATGGCCTTCGGATAATCGACGCAGCAGCTACTGGAAGGCGCGCACTCTTGTGACGGACCTATATAGCGAGTTTTAGAATAGCGTGGTGCGCAAAATATTGGCGTACGCTATTCTAAAGCTGGTAATAAAACTCGACGACTGCCTAGAACTGTACGGTGATTATATGAAGAAGCCTAAAGAGTACGAACCTACGTTTTTATGTAAGTTAAGATATGTTTAATCACTCTTTTTTTTCCTTTCCTGGTTCATCGGAAGCTGAAGAAAACACAGCCTTCGTCCTACACAATCCCGCGACTCTAACCCCATAATTCAATTTCTTCGCCTAAAAAGGAAACCGCTGTGCAGGGACAAATACAGGCCCTTTTGAGTTTCGGAAGAAACACGAAACTGGCTTGCATGATTTTCCTAAGCCTTTTTCTTATCTGGGGACAACCAATAACGAAAAGGAAGATTTAACATTAAACACAAAGCGAAAGCCTAAACTCAGACAGAAAGAGGAACATAAATCACGGAACATCAGATGAAAGCAAGATGGACAGGTTGGCTCTACTTTTCATAGACATCGGCAAACTGATGTCTATCAATTTGACAAGCCTCTGATGTAAGCTATTCGCGGTGACGAGCTCGCTAGGGGCGCTTCTGTTTTCCTCACCATGAGTAGTGCACATGCTGCCCACGCGTTTTTTTATTTATTTTTTGTTATTTTTCTACTTTAAAGGAACTTGGCATTACGCGTGCTTGCTCCAGCAGAGGAAGTTAAAGTATCCTGACTCTGGGTTGAAAAGTAAACATTCCGGCAGAAATCTGCCTGGTTAGGGGAGCATTAGTAAAAGAAGCTGTTGATATTTATCGCAAGTGCGCAGATTGATATTGATTGCAAGTGCGCACGGATGCTTTCTCGGGTGGCAAAAAAGGACAGCGGGCGGCGGAGATCGTTGAGCAAACCATGGAGATGCTTGGGAACGATAAGCTCTTTCATTAGCTCCTCGCACCTTATATTGCACACGCATCCCATAAACCACGTGACCCATGTCGAGCAGTTGGAAGCATTCAGAAACTTAGTGACACTACTGTAAGCCTCTGTCCTAAGCACCACTTGCGGTGCCGAAAATCAAGGGTGCCTCTTCCGGGTCGTTATGACGTCGTGTCGAATGCGATAACGTGATCGGTCACTGCCGCTGCGTCCTTGCAAAAACAAGATTCTCTCAATCAAGGGGTACGGTGGAAACCTTTGAATTGTGCGGCAGCTTGCGCAACCTATCGTCAGCAGTTTCGACAGACGTAGTGACCGCCTGGCGGATTTCGAAGAACTAATGTGAAGGACTGGGGATAAAATGGTTTCGAATGAGACGGACTTAATCATGCGTTAGCGGTAGTACCCACATGACAGAAATAAGCTGACGGGTTCGTCTGTGGACAAGACAGTGGAAAGGGAAGCGCGCCGGCTGGAGAGGAGCAGAGTAGTGAAGGGCAAAGGCGAGAGGGAGGTGACGTAACGGGGCGGAAGCGAATACGTGCGCGGATGCTGGGGCGAGTCTGAACTCCCAGGTGTGCGGTGCGCGTATGCCTTGGTTTGTGTTACGAAATGGAGTGTGAACCAGGTACTAGCGGCGGTCGAAGTAGACTCCCAAGAAGTGAAAGGAAGATCCGTTGCTGGATCTTCAGGGAATGCGTTAGCCCGGCCCTCAGGAAATTCCGCACACGTACCTCTTTGGGGAACGCTAACAGTGACCCCGTAACGAAGCCAAAAAGAAACAGGGAAAGTAAAGGAAGCAAACGAGAAAGCCATAGGAGACAGCCAAAAGAGAGAATTGAAGGGTTCGCGTTTGCATTTCTCAAAGGTGGAGGTGTTTCGCGTTTCTGAAGGGCCATGCTGACGCATTTCCTCAGGATGTACTAATAAATCTTCCTTTAACTTTTGATTTTTGGATTTGAGAGTTCAAAATATTGAAACATATATGACCCTTTACAATACAAACTGTTTCACTGGGGGTGATTTTATCCTAGGTAATGTTTTCGAGACGAATCCCCAGTAAGATGCATTATTCTTACCAGTAAATATTCTTATATTATTATGATGAGCAGCACTTGGCGAAATATAAAAAGACGGGATGGAAATTCGCTGTTTTATGAACGTATTTGTTTGTATGATATGGTGTTGCCATGAAGATATAAGCTTCCGATACGATGATGATAATTAATTTCAAATATTACGAGCTAAATGTATTTTAAAGTGAATAAATATAAATAATTATATTAGATTGACTGGGGTCCCAGATTAAAAAAAAAACTATCTAATATGAAGCGAAAGGGAGTTTTCTACAAGTCTGGGTTTAAGTGTGAGGGCGCAGGAAAAAAGTTAACTTTTTGTTAACTTAGCTTGCGGTTAGCAATAAAAAATCCAATTTACAATGAATACAACACACGGTAACACACAACAACATATATTGGGGCTAAGGAAATTCCCGCTGTGTAAACAAACCAAAAGTACAACTACGTTTTGCGATATTGACCATATATTTAACGTGTGTTTCTCAGGCGATATCACATATGAAATTTAGGCTCAAATATTTATATTAATCAAAGGTCAAAAATACGCTATTAATCAATGAAAAAAAGCACAGAAGTGCGATTACCACATACTCGCAAAGCTTTACAATTTTTGCTTAAGTTTTATAATATATTATCCACACGAATGTCAACTATACTTTATATTCGTATGGATCCTGTGAACTTCAGAGTCCTTGGTAGTTTCAGTATTTAGGAAGTTTGTTTGCTAACGTGGCTAATTGACTAAAAATACAACGTCATTATGAAGTCGCCTATGTAATTACATTAAGAACGATTTATGTTAAAGTAGAAAATCTTAATTCCGGTACAAAGGAAGTGACGGGAGTGAGTGGAGACGCTTCCTTGAAAGCGGGAGAAACCAAAAGTTGATAATTAAAAAAAACAGGCTACCCAAGTTATCACAGCTCTCCGAAAGACACGTTTTAATTGTATATATATGTGAGAAACGTTATCGAATTCCTTGAATAAATCACGAAAACACAGTTTAAGTGTATACTACGAATAAAATGCAAAACAAATGAAATGAAAAAAAAAATTGTCGAAAAAGAATTTCCAAACTTCATGTTGAACGATTCCAAAAAAAAAAAGACTTTAGGAAGATAATATTTGTGCTTTAATAATTTTATATACATTTTTAGTCATGCTTTGTTATACGATTTTTTTTTCAGTTGCAGAGAGGGAAATAAGAAACCCTATCAATTCTAGAAGGTTTGCGTAATTTTTGCGGGAAACTGCTGAGCCTAAAGAAGGCGAGTAGATTTCTTAAAACGAAATGAAACAAATATTTTGCTTGGCAAATATCCCACGACACATTTTAAGCTCAAAATTAAAATAAATAACGATAACTGAAATACCGGTAGTCCCGTGTTCAACAAGCAAGAGCAGTTGAAGCAGCCGGCGCTACCAAGACAGTAGAAAATATCCAGATTTTACTCTTCCGCCAAAAACACAAAAAATTGAATTGATGACAGGTGGTTTGTATCTGATTTTTCTGTTTCAGCAGCGGACTGTAAAAGAGCTATAGCCAAAAAAAAAGAAAGAAAGAAAAAAAAGAATTAGAACGAGGGAATCACACGCAAGGTCATTTATACCGTGATGTCTACTTAATATGGGCACCTCCGCACCCTCTAAAAAGACGTTTAGAATGTGAGTTGTCCAGAATAACGAGACAGAAAAGGCAGGCATTTAACCCGTTCGTCCCCGGAAATTTAGTCCGCACAGCGGGGTATTGATATTAAACGGTGACCGTATTGAAGAGGCATGACTGTAATAAGGAAGGGGGAATCGCTTGCCCGGACACTGAAGGGAGAGCAGAGATTAAAGAACCAGATAAATCTAGCCGAGAATAAAAGAAAAGCAGGGTCAGAAAAGGATTCGGAGTCGCGGGGTTCGAGCTATGATTTCCCCTAAGGCGGAAACAGATGACAGCTTTGTTCTCGTCTTCATCTTTCACCGTTATCGGTGTTCCAAAGAGCAGCGACCGGAGCAAAATTATATGAACTTTTTGTTCTCTTCCTGTCATCCTGCGCTTTACTCTGGCCCAGTGTTTCATCTCTCCTCCACTTCCTCTCTCTCTCTCCCTTTTCGTTTTTGCTGTGTCATTTATCGGTATCCGCTGTAAAGACGTAAAGATGCCAGGGCCGCTGCGATCAGTTGACACATCGATAACGAACAAATATAATTAAATATATTATGAAACGTTCCTCTTGGCTGCGGATGACTGCTGTCCTGAATAGACACTTCACTTTCGCAAATCGTGGTAAAGGAATCACTTTCTTGCTCACAGGCACCGGATCTCGCAGAAAGTCCATTTATGAGCACACGTTTTCTCTTTCTCCTCAACAACACGGTTCTTTCTTCAAGACGGTCCCGTTTCTTAGCTTAACAAAACAAAACGAAAATGATGAAGGGATTATCTCTTTCTAAAGATAAGCCGCCTGTAGTCAACAAGAACTTTAAAACGCCAGATGGGAGAGGGGGAGCGCCAAGCCTTTCCCGTTTACTCTTAGTGAGATTATGGCGCGTCTGGAAAAGATCGTCGCAAAACGGATCGCGCAGCAAAAAGCGTGAAGGCCTCTTGCTGTAGGGATTCGTGATTTTTCTGAAAGTACAGAAGGAACCCCACAATTAATTCCCGAGTCGGTTGTTTTGAAATCGAAAAAACTTAAAAACCCCGAACTGGAGCTGTCCTCAAATCAAGCAAAAAAACGAGTTCCCCCCCTCCCCCCAAACGGGAAGTATATATTCATATACAGGGTTACGTGGCGCGGTCCTGCACCATCACCTGTCCATCGTCCATCGACCTGCACCATCGTGGACCCGCACTATTAACTGTCTGCACCTTCGCCCATCCACCATTGCTCAAACACGCACTCTGCGCTTGTAAAAAAAAAAATTGGTGTGTTTGTGCCTGTTCATACAGCCTGAACTTAGTTTGCTCAGACATGTACAAGTTACTAAAAAGTAATTAGCTTAAGTTACTGAGTATTTGGCCTCGAATGTAATTCGAGTAGAGTGGAAGTTACTCAAATGGTAAGTAATTGAGTAATTTACTAACTACCGTGAAAAGGTAACGAAACACGTTTAAGGATACGTTTGCATTTTTTTATGATATGAAGGAAGTGGTTAAGTTTTGATCCGTTGACGAAATTATTAGGCTAGCCAAATAAAATGCGCTTTTGTTTTCACAGGTATGAATTAATAGCTGGTTCTTTTTTCTGCGTACGTAATTGTTTTGTACTTTCTTTGGTTTCATAATTAGTGACATACTGCGGATGTATCATTTCTACTTTGACATTTAGCACTGCCTGCAGCTCGATTTTGCAGGCAGTGTTTGCTTGTCTACAATGTTGCGTAACGTGCACCTAAAATTACTTGAAGTAAAGTGCAAAGTAAATTAGAGGTTAGGTATTTCAAGTAATATAGTGTGTACACCGGGCGCAATTTACTTGAAGTACTATAAATATGATGTACTTTCAAATTAAAGTAGAAGTACTTTTTAACACAATGCTTCAATGACCTCTTGTCCCCTAGACAGTCTTCTTTTTTTTATACTGGCTTGCAATGTTTCAGGGGTAATTGGAAGTGCATCCACTTTTTTTCGGAAATCGCGGCAAATATTCGATAAAGACAAGTTGCCACAGATTTGTTGGCTTACTCTCATTGACGAGTTATTGAACACAATCACATTAAAAGGCACATATTTGTATCGATCTTATAGCAGCCATTACTTCACTCAGAGTAATGACCGGTTGACGTCTGGAAAGACGATAGCGCGTTTTCACATTACGATACGCCAAGTTTTGTTTTCAAATTCGGGGAATTTACTTTAAAGTCGAAAACTGTACTTTCCTCTGAAAGTTAAAAAAAAAAAAAACAATGGAGGAAACGTACATGCGCAGAGATTGTACATAAAGTACAACTTTTCTAAACCTACTGGAGGTTCCAATTTAAGTAGCGTGTGCTTAACATGCTTCCCAACACTGCTTGTTTATTTTTTTTAATGTAAACACGTTGGGAAAATTACTAAGCCTTTTGGAATGATCCTTGGCGTTTGGAAGTCCTGCATATTCTCAGTTTTGGGAGGAAAAGCAGGGCAAAAAGGTCACCTTTGCATCGCCCTTTATCACGCGATTCTTCAAGTCCACCACTAACCACCGGAGCACCAGACGAGCTTCAGAGCGGTTTCTGCATTTTGTTTCCTACTTTGAATGAGGATGCAGTGTGTACACCCCATATTGCAGACGAGAGTTCCTACGTTGGGGACAAGCGGGGACAAGCCCTTTCTTCAAATGCTGGAAGTCTCCATGAGCTGCATGACAAAAAGAAACGCCAGTTTTCGGCGCTAGTCCCACTGCTACTGGCGTCATTAGTGACGTCTCTGTCCGCGCCCTGCACCTCGCAGCAGGCTTGCTGCAGTTGGAGGCTCGTGAAGATTTTTGGGGCTTTCAGACCCTTCAAGACCCCCCCCCCCCCCCCTCCCTGTGCCTACGTCATATGCTTCGAGATCTTTGCAAATATCAGCTGATCTCCTAACGCATTGCTTCTTTTGTATGCACGTATGTGTAATGATTGGCAAACCTACCACTAAAATTCAGAAGTAGTTTGTAATTTCAGTAGAAGAATTACTCGGAAAAAGCGACTGAGTAAACTATCAATTACAGTAATATAAATGTAACCGGAAGCTATAAACTACCACTACAGTAGCTTGAGTAGAGTAGTTGAACTATACGTACAAGTCTGAGTCTGCCTCAACGGGCGACAATTGTCCCTGAGCTGCGAGATGAGCAATTTCGCCAGTGCAGTACAACCGCTAGCCCGAGTTGTTTAACGTGCATCACGCAGTATAGTGAGCTGCACGACCACACGCCGGTATGCGGGGCTCATTCAGATTGAAACGGGCAGGGGTGGGGATTTGATCTGAGGATGTACTGATCACGAGGCCAACGTTCGGCCAACGCTCGGCGTGAACTCGGCTCGGCTCCTATTGGACATGAGCGCTGCGTCGGCGCCCTGCGAGGATTCGGATCCAATCACGCGCTTCACGTCCATGCAATGACGACCGCCAATGTTGCTCGATGAACTTTTTGAAAAAAGAAAAAGGAATATTAAACGTCCGCGAGGCCGATTCTAGCTTTGGGAACCAGGATCATTTTCCCAGGTCTTTCTCCCATCGAAATCCATGCTTTTCCAAGGAATCAAGTCACGGTTATACCTTCCCCGAGAGGCTAGAAAAAGAAATGTCATGTCCGTATTATTTTTTCTTCAACATTGAAACCGATTGTTTGCACGTGCGATATATTAAAATTGATACCGAAAACCACCAATTCTATGAACAAACCCCACCCCCCCCCCCCCCCCATAAAAAAAAAAAATCTGAAGTTGAAAAAATTATTTGCCGAAAACACACAGGCCTATAGTTAAAAACCAGGCACTGCGTTTCTGAAGCCGCGGGTACCCTGCTAATGCATCGTACAAAAGCAGTCTGCAGACAGTGCCTGAGGCCTGGTACTTCGCTGCGTGAGGGCCCGGTTACATTTTGTCATACAAAAACTATCTGCAGGCATGTTCCAAGCATAATATATGTATGAAGCAAACATACTCCGAAGATACTTGAGGTCCGCATACATTTCTGTTGTCATATCTGACGTCAGAGAACACAGATCTTCCACTAATCGATTCTTCGCGCTGACATCTTTGTCTACTGGACTGTGTAATGCGTTCTGAGCCTGCGCAGTAGATTCCTTCTGCGGGATATCACTTCCCAGGCGCAAGTGGCTTTTGTACAATTTTCTAGGAATCTCATACGGTTTCGCGCCCTCCGACCACAGAAAAGTCTGGTGAGTGCTCGCTGCTGCTGAACGGTGCAAACGGATAAGAGCACCGCCGTTTGGAATCTGCTGGCCTTCCCATTCAGCATACCGTGCCACCAATTAGGCAATCTACACCTTTTTCAGGAAGGCAGCTATTCCTTGAGCAGACATTTTAAATTCTTGCGGGGTTTGTTTCGCGAAAGACTGTAACCTTGCTCTTATCTTTTGAAATACCCTCGTGTTTCCTTTTTTATAAAGTTTCTTTCTAGCTATGTACTACACTTAGCCGTCACGGGCTTTCTCTGTTTGCGTAGTTTCCTATGATTGGTTTTTCGAAATCTACGCAAGAAAGCAGACTCACGTGCTTACTTAATCTAGAGGGAAATGACGTTTCGATGAGTCTTTTCCGCCTGAAGCCGAAACAATAAAAATGAGGCCATCAAAGCTCAATCAGTTTCATGGAAAGCCGGGCTCAGGGACCCGCCCGATAGTTAAAACGCTAAGCGTTTTTATATCACAGGGGAAGGCAGCCAGAATGTATACACGGCCGCCAAGAACCCCCCCCCCCCCCCCCCCATTCCCTCCCGAACCGCTGAACAAAAGAACATCACTTATGGTGTCGCTCCCAGTCCCTGAGAGAAGGAAGGAATACAAGCGAACTCGGACATTGCACAAAGAACACTATGACTCGCAGCGAGAGAAAGATATACTGCAGCGAAAAGAAGACATAAGTAAAAATTTAGCTCCCAACTGCTACAATGTGGCGGGCTCAGCGTCTTCGAGTCCACTGCGTTCTCAGCTTGACCTTACATTGGACCGCAGTAGACGCTACGAGCCAACCTGGTCTATTAAGCGTTGCGAACACGTCAAATGACTGCGCAACCCCGCGTGTTGCTGCTCCTTTCCTAAAGGTCCGTTCACACTCTTGCAACCGAGCACGACCGGGAGAGACCAGACCGGTTCTTAAGCCTCTTGCGACCCCTTAGCACCGGCTCCGCTGCAATGCATCCGGTCCCTAAGAGGTCGCAAGAGGCTTAAAATCCGGTCTGGTCTTTCTTGGTCGCACTCGGTTGCAAGAGTGTGAACGGGCCTGAAAGGTCACGTGATATTTACACTCCGGACGATTGGCTCGGGTGGCTCGTAGTGTCAGCTGCGGTCCATCGTGATGTCAAACGTGCAGAGTGTGAGCTTGCGCTGGTGTCGACATTAACGCTGACTAATGGACCGAGGGCTTCCGAACTAGTGAAAAAAAAGCCAGGCGGAGTTTGCTTTTCCTCGACTGCGTTGTACCCTAACGACTTCCTCCGAAAGCGGAGTTTTGCTGAGCGGAACAGAAACAAGCCTGTGCACTCATCGAGTTCGAAGGAGTGGGAAAAACATTCGTGGTTGAAGGAGCGGTCTCTCAAATTTCTTTTTGTTTCTTCTTATTCCATCTAGAATAATTTTTTTGGAACTGAGTTCTCCAGAAAATCAGGGTTTAGGTTGTTTTTTTTTTTTTTTTTTTACTTTAAGTCGCACGTTTTGAGTCAGTATAGGCTATAAATCAGCTTTAAATACTAGTCGACAAATTTTATGTTTCAGACTAGATAATTTTTCTCAGTGGCCAAAGCGCTTCATTAGACAATGTGACATCACGTTAAAAACCTTACTAGGGCCGTAAGCAATAAAGTCTTTAGAGCGCAGAGCAGGTGCATACAAGTGGCCCGCCAACCTGTATTCCTCGTACCGGTAAACTTGTCTTTTCGAAACGTTGCTGTTGAAAATTTAAAAAAATCAGAAGACCACAACCTACTGTAATCCTGACCTGCCAAAAGAAGTGTGTGCCAGTGCACACCTTGTAATACAGGCCACGACCGCAGCGTTTCGTCACGCTATGAATTCATGGCGCTCCGCAAATGTATTTTACAACGGAGCTGTTGAGGGCTAGTTTCCCAAGGATCGTGCCCCCCCCCCCCCCCCCCCTCAAATGACCTGATGACACAGAACTCTGGACAGCTACCGTCATCGATGCGTGACGGCGGAAAGCAGACGACCGACTTACCGGTTGTCTAAATGCCGCCGTTGCTCATAGATAGCGGCAACTTTTCGAGCCTTTCCACTCTGGCCTGCCGACTTGCGGCCGGCCATTACTTCATTTCCAGAATAGTACAGCTTCGCTGGTCTTCCTTCTTCACCAGAGTCGAAAGGCTGGAAGTTGTTTTTTGTTTTTTTTCTAGGGTATCCGTATATCAAACGAAGGTGCTCAAGGCGCGGCGGCGTTATCTGGTCCTGACCTACTGTCCTCTCAGGCCTCGCCAGATCTCGTCCGCCAGTGCATTTCCTCAGTAGAGGCGCCGGCTCCCAGCAAACTGGCTCTTTATGAGTTATCCGAGAACGCGCCTTATTTCAAGTGACGAAAAGGCAAACAGCGCACAGTAAACAGGGACTAAAGGAAGTGCAAACAGAACAAGCGCTTGTCCTGTTCGTACCTCCTTTAGTTCCCCTTTAACGTGCGCTGTTTGCCTTTTCGTCAGTATGAACCAACTAACCCTTATTCGCCTTATTTCAATGTTGACACAAAAGCAGACGAGGGTAAAAACAAAGCCTTTGCGGTTCCATGTTCTAAAAACGCGCTATTTTGATCGAAACAGACATGAGAGTGATGCGGGCGATGCGTCATGCTGCAGTGTGCTACTTAAGCCGGCTGGCGCCACGCTACGGCAGATCTTGTCGAAAAACAGTAATCAGATATCACCAGCCTCGCACTGCGCGGATCGTACGCTGGACAGGCAGGCTGTGAACCAAGTTTGGGTTGCAACAAAGTCTTTGCCGAGCACCCCCAATGGAGGCGCTCAGCAAATCGTGCCAAGTAGGCACGATTTGTGTCATGCCAAGTAGTCACAAATAAAGAGGAAACTTCGCTTCAGAACGCTTATGTGCCGGCCGGGCGATTCCGTCAAGTTTATTTCCTCGTCTTCGTTTAGCTCGTGCGCGCTAAGCTAACTCTATACCCGATAGACTTCTCTTCTTTATAAGTTCAAAAACAGAAGTATACACAGTATATAAGATATATAAATACCTGCATAAAAACATATACAACTATATGCCTTGTAATGTTATTTGCATATTTAAAATGATGTCATTCGCAGATTTCACATCACTCGCCAACTTGATTAAAATCATCATCATACGTTAACCACTTCGGTTCACGAACTGCACGAGCAGACTGAGGAGGTACGATCAAAGGTAGAATTCTCTGTTGACAAGCTTGATTTTCATTAGCCAGCTGGATTGTACGAGGGCTTGATATGTCTTGACTGGGGTCACACACCGTTTGCGTTTGTGTTCCACTGCTTTGTATATCTACTTTTCCACTGTCGTATGCCTCGGAACCTACCTCATCGTGAGGCTCGAATGTCTCCGATGACTTCAGTAGGGGTTGGTGGTTCCGCCGTATGTGTACCTATCTCAGTTTGTATGCTGTATCACCTGGGGTCCTTGTGACAGATAATTTGTGCTTTCGTTGACCATCCTTTATTTCTATCATTTAGAACTCTCGCAGTCTCTCTTTCTTCTAACTGGGACAGCGTTCGGCCTCGTTTCATGTCTTGTTTGTTTTTTAACACAGTCCTAGCTGGTGGAGACACAAAATCTGGCAGGAGTGTACGCGCTTTCCCTCTCATCAGTAGCTCTACTGGAGGTGATCCGCATTCTAGTGGTGTGGCCCTGTAAGTTAGTAACCCTAACCAAACGTGTTGGCCAGAATGTGCACACTTTTCTAGCAGTCTTCTCACAACTTACGCGCCTTTCTCTGCAAGTCCATTCGACCTTGGAAAGCATGGACTATACGCCGCATGTTTGAACTCTTATTTTGGTGTGAACCCGGTAAACTCTCTAGCTGTGAACTGTGGCCCGCCGTTTGTACAAACCTCGAGAGGAAGTACATGACGAGAAAACTTACTTGCCATGACGTCGATTACAGTTTTTTAGCTCGTGTTTCATAGTACGGCGAGCTCGGGAATTTGAATAAGCATGGTAGAGACCCAGGCATGATTTCCCAGCATACATGCACAGGTCTGCGCCAATTGTGCCCAAGGTTGTAGTCGCGTCTCTCATAACTGATGAGGCCCTTCCTGCTGGCGATAGGCCTATTGTTTGGAGGCTTCAGATTGGTTGATCATCTCTATGATGTCTGCCCTCCTGAAAAATATACCAGGGCTAGCGCTGGTGTGACTTTATATTACACCAGACTTTTTCACAGATGTGATTTGGGACATTTTCACACCAGCAATCTGATCTTCTGTATTACACCAGATATCTGGTGTGCTGGTGTGACACCAGTAACTGATGCTCTGATGTGACAGCAGCATTCTGGTGTTCTGGTGTGATATGAGGTTTAGTTGTGGTGTGATACCAGAGCACCTGTTGACTAGGCGTTTCTTTGCTCACAATAAATAGTACAATGATAAGTTTGACAATAACGCTGATGTCATAATTACTTTATTCAAAAAGCACAACAGTAAAGCTTCGGAAGCATTACTGTTATAAGGAGTTAGCGGTGATCAACTGGAGCTTGTCCGGAGCCACTGCCCTGTGTCGAAAAATCGGACGCCCTGTCGTTCGGCGATTCCTGGCCTTTCAGCGTGCGGTTGCTTCCTGTCTTTCTTACGCTGATTCGTTCCGCGTAGCCTTCTGCGCAATTTATCTCCTCTTCTAAGGCATCATATTCGACAGATGGCTCGATTTCTTTGTCCAGCTGTTTTAGGGAAGCCTCCTCAAGTAGAATGATATCAAATCTTTCTTCGAGCTCACCGATATCGGTTGGATACGTGGCCAGCAGGACGCCGATCTCGTTGATAATCTTCGTTGTGGCGGCCCGCAGAATATTCCTTTTTCGCTTCAGGCGCTCGACGCCCTCCTGGCTCGTAGTAGGCACGAGCTGGCCGCTAACTCCAGGGTTTCGGCACCAAAGTCTGTTATAATCACTAGCTTTCTTATTTGTTTCGCTACCAGACCATGTCTAACTATTTTTAGCTCGTCGGAAGTCAGGAAAGCGCACCAACACAGATCTTTTCGGCTTCGACTCATATAGGAGACTCCTTTATTTTCTCAAACTTTAACAAGAATACTGGTAGAAAGAAAAAGGGAAACCCCCCGAAAAGGCGAGCGCCCCAAGCTGCTCAAGGCCGCCCGCGAAAGCGCTGGGGACAAGTGGGTCACTCCTTCAGCACAAAGGAGCCCGCAACGGGGTCTCCGGCGACCACCAATGTGGGAGGAAACGAGGCACCGCGTCGGGAGGAAAGGGCGTCGCATTTGTGAATAAAGCAACACCCAGTCAACAGGTGGTCTGCTATCACATTACAACAAAACCTGATGTCCCGCCAGAACACCAGATTTTTGGTGTAACATCAGAACACCAGATTTCTGGTGTCATACCCACACATCAAACTTTTGGTGTCACACCAGAACACCAGATTTCTGGTGTCACACCAGAAAATGTCTTAAATCACATCTGTGGAAAAGTCTGGTGTAACCTCAAGTCACACCAGCCCTCGACCTGGTGTATTTTTCACTAGGGTCACATCGTCCAATCTCTTTAATGTAATCACTTGTCCTAGTCGCGTTACTTCATCCAGTGAAACGTTACTGGACTTGTTTATCACAAACATAACTCGGACTCGGCTCTCGCGGGTGTAGTGTGTTCTGATATCAGTGACCATCTTCCCAGTTATTTTCTTGCGGATTTAGATAATTTAAGTAAAGCCCCTAGTTATGATACCACATATAATTCTCAAGTTGTGAACGTTCAAACGCTAGAAATGTTCAGGCACTGCGTGGCATCTAAAAACTGGCATGTGGTGCTCTCGAGAAACTCGGCTGATGAAGAGTACGATTACTCTATAAATCAATTTGATGCTATATATAAAAAATGTTTGAAGCCTAGCCCTAGTCAAAAATACACCAGGTCGAGGGCTGGTGTGACTTGGTGTTACACGAGACTTTTTCACAGATGTGATTTGGGACATTTGCTTGTGTGACAACAGAAATCTGGTCTTCTAGTGTGACACCAGCAATCTGATGTGTGGGTATGACACCAGAAATCTGGTGTTCTGATGTTACACCAGAAATGTGGTGTTCTGGCGAGACATCAGGTTTTGTTGTAATGTGATACCAGACCACCTTTTGACTCGGTGTTTCTTTACTCACAAAAAAGGGTACAATGATAAGTTTGACAACAACGCTGCTGCCATAATTGCTTTATTCAAAAAAAGCACAACAGTAAAGCTTCGGAAGCTTTACTGTTGTAGGGAGTTGGCCGTGATCAACTGGAGTTTGTCTGGAGCCACTGCCCTACGTTGAAGAACCGGACGCCTTGTCGTTCCGAAATTCTTGGCCTTTCAGCTTGCGGTTGACTCGTGTCTTAGTTACACTGATCCGTTCCGCGTACCCCTCCGCACCAGAAATTTCCTCTTTTAAGGCATCATATTCGACAGATAGCTCAATTTTCTTGTTCAGCTGTTTCAGGGAAGCCTCCTTAAGTAGAAGAATATCAAATGTTTCTTCGAGCTCACCGTTGTCGGTTGGATCCGTGGCCAGCAGGCGCCAATCTCGTTGATGATCTTTGTTGTGGCGGCTCGCAGGGTAATCCTCTTTCGCTTCAGGCGGTCGACGCCCTCCTCACTCGTAGAAGGCATGGTCTGGCCTTTAATTCCCGGTTTTCGGCCTTAAAAACTGTAATAATGACTAGCTTCCTTTGTTTCTTTGCTACCGAACCAAGCTCGTCGGAAGTAAGGAAAGTGCACCAACACATCTTTTCGGCTTCGACTCACAATGAAAACTCCGTTACTTTCTCAAACTTAAACAAGAATACCGGCGGAAAGGGAAAAAGAAACCCTCGAAGAGGCGAGCCGGCGAGCGCCCCAAGCTGCTCAAGGCCACCCGGGAAAGTGCTCGGGACGAGGGGGACACTTCTTGAGCACAAAGGAGCCCGCCGAGGGGTCTCCGGCGACCACCAAGACGGGAGGAAACAAGGCACCCCGTCGGGGAACGGAGCGGCACACAAACTAATAGGAAAACATGCCCGCGGACCGGGGGGAGAAGTCAACAAAAACACAACTCTTGTGTCACATCAAACTGTGTGGTGTGCACACCAGGCTGCCTGGTCGGCACATGAGTCCTTGTGGTGTGACACCAGACTTTCTTGGTGTGCCTAACAGGCTGATGTGCAGGTACACCAGCATTTCTGGTGTGCACACCAGGCTGGTGTTCTCGATACATCAGCATCGCTGGAGGGCACACCAGATATTCTGGTGTCACATCAGGATTGTCTGGTGTCACACGAGGATTGCCTGGTGCATTTTTCATTGGGCTTCATAATTTTTGTGAAAAAGAATATGCTACTTAAAGATTATCAGAATGGTTTTCGAAAAGGTCGCTCTACTGAACTAGCTCTTTTACAGCAAAACGAAATTATTTTAAACAATCTTGAAAACAAGTGGCTAACTTTAGGAATACTTATTGATTTTTCTAAAGCCTTTGACAAGCTGATTCATAAAGTTCTGTTAGAAAAACTAAATTCTTATGGAATTCGAGGGAATTACCTGGCTCTTATAGAAAGCTACTATAGTTTCCGGCATCAAACGGTTGAACTAAACGGATATTCTTCAATGCTGAAAGCATTTCAGACAGGAGTGCATCAAGGTAGTGACTTCAGGCCATTGCTGTTTAACCTATTTATAAATGATATAGTTTCTATCACAAGTAAGCCTCGACTGTCATTTATGAAGATGATACCAGTATATTTTTTTAGGAAAGGACATTGATAGTTTAATTACCGATACAAATATGTGCCTCGAAAAGCTTAGTTGGTGGACTGTTTCCAATTCTCTAAAAATGAATAAAAGTAAAACAATTGCAATTAGCTTCAAACCTAAAGGTACAATGTGTAAGACCACCACAAAGTTAATGATGAATTCCTTGGAGGTTAAGTTTGTGATTACTGTTAAAACATTAGGCGTGATTTTTTACGAACATATGTTATGTGTAGGGCTCCGTGTTTTCGGACTTTATTTTTCGTGAAATTCGGAGAGCGTTGTTCGTAGTTTATTTTTTTAGCAAAAATTCGGTGTTTATCGGAGTTTATTTCTCGTAAATCCCCAATTCTCAGAAATTGGGGGATTAATTTCGCAGTGTTTCCTATTAAAAATAATATATAATAACCGGATGTAAACGTATGCCAGATAAAAAATAAAACGCGCTTGTTTCAATTAAGATTTCTTCAGTTGAATTTGGCGTTGGTGTCATTGGCAATACTAATTTGTCCCACGACAAAAGTCGCACACAAGTGTGGCTTCGATAAACGTCGATATCTTAAAATCAATAAACTGCCGGAGGTAGCCGCAAGAAAGCTCGTAGTCATCCCATCAATCTATCCCGCGGCCGCGCGAGGTGGAGTGGTTAAGGATGTAATAGAGAAGTTTCAACTGCCCCTCTTCCCTATTTTATACAATTTCTATGGTCCATAGTTTTCACTGTTGCCCCCAGAAACATATCCTCTCCTTTTTTTTAAAACCCATATCCCATGGCCCAAACTGGAAACCAAAAGAGTGTCTTTTGTCGTAACACGAATGGTACGATGACCTGATTCCCTGAGCCAACCTTGACGAGACAAGCCGTAAGACCCCCTTTTGACAACGGTCCCAGGCTTAAAAGATAATTACGGTGTCTTTTTCCCAGTACCATTGATCGTGCGCTGCTCAAATTGTAAAAAAAAAATGAAAAAAAAAAAGTTTTTTGTTGTGGAAAGGGGGGGGGGGGGTGACATGGGCACATAACAATTCGGAGTTTATCAGACAAATCCGAATTGACAAAAATTTTTACCGGCGGGTGTTATTCGGAGTTTTTCGGATTTATCCGAAAACACGGAGCCTTAGTTATGGGACCCGCATGTTCAAAATCTTAGTCTCAAACTTTCGAGCATCATAGGTATTCTATATAGGCATCGCTATCTATTACCAGCTCGTGTAAAACTTTTAATTTACAATGCATTATTTAATCCTCCTATATCTTACTGTCATCTAGTTTGGGGAACTACGAGAAGTACCAACGTTAATAAATTGTTTTTGGCACAGAGAAAAGCAATTCGCATCGTAACTTATGAGTCGTATTGCGCAGATACAGAAACCTCATTTTGTAAACATAAAGTAATGAAAAAAAATATTTTAAATCAAAGCTAGCAACTATGCATATGGCATCACTTAAATTTCCTAATCATTCATTACTGCAAATATACAAATTAACTAACAAAAATATTGCTTACAATATGCGCAGAGCCGGATCCTTGAAAGTACCACGTCCAAGAGCTAATTACGGGCTTCAGATGATTCAGCAGACACTTCCAACAGTATTGAATTTTTTTCAAAAAAACAAGGTGTCTGCTTTGAAAATTTAATTAAGAATAGATTGCGCAAAATATTATTCTCCTTATTACATGCTTCTTGGCGTGGTGCATAAATTCTCTTTGCATTGTTTCAAATTATGAAATTGTATCCCGCTGACCGATCTGTCTGTAGGGGGCAGGGGCTTCGTCAAGCTGCAATTCTGCAGCTTTTTCTCCTGCCTCCACCCCCCCCCCCCCCGTTTTGTATTGTGGGAGTAAATAAAATTAATTGAATTGGGTTGAATGAAATCGGCAACACATGAATCGACGACTTTCGAACCGACGACCACAAAACCGACGACCAGGGAACTGACGACCACCGAACCGAGGACTTTCGATCCAACGACTTTCGATCCGACAACTTCCAAACCGCCAATACACAAATCGATGACCTCCGAACTGACAACTTTCAAACCGATCAACCCTGTACCCCACACGAAAGCAAACCGAGGGGAAAGGGTCTGCCTCGGGACGAGCGACACTTCAGGAAAGTACCAAGTTCTCTACAACAGGGGGACTTTACGTCTCCGTATCCCCAAAGCCAATGAGGGGTTTCACAACGCGTGCTACCCAAAAGATTCCACCGAAAGTCCCACTGTTATACTGTCCAAGCAGGTTTCACACAGACTGATTTATATGCGTCTGATAAGTGAACACGAAAGCGCTCCTCCATTGCTACAACAGTCCGAACGCCCGATCTTATCTTTTCCTGGGCGGTGGGATGTGTTGACTGATAAAAAAGCAGAAGACGACCGACAGCTCAGGTGCATGTGTTTGGGCTACGAAGATAAGACCAGGTTGACAAGATGGCGGCTCCGGTGAGATCAAACGCTACCTAATGTAAATACTTTATATAAACTCTTATATTACCTCTCCGAGGCATGTCGGACTAATTTTTATTATACTAGAGTCTCGTCGCGTCTTGTCTTTCATTTTATTAATGCGAAAGCATTAACTGTCCCATTGAGCGTACCGAGGTCATCAGCTTTTGGAGCTGTGCGAAACGAGATCTTGCCCTGTCCCAATGGCGCCAAGCCTGTCGGCTGTAGCAGAAAGCTAGTGGATAGGCAACCATTGGCTGGCGCGCGTCATAGTTTCAAGGAACGAGGCTTCCATTGGCTCTCGCGTGGCGTAGTTGCAAGAAACGCCACCAGAGAAGCCCTCTCTCTGCCGGCACAACGCACGCAGCGATCCGGCAGCCGATAACATCATTGTGCTGGACCTCGCCCCTATTCTCTCCCGGGCAAACTCCGCAGAGGCTGCAATGCTGAGCTCAGTGCAGCACGGCCGCTTCACGAGAGAGCGCTCGGTAGTCGGCCGGTTCCTCGGCAGTGCTGAAACGTGGCCTTCCACGCCACTACGCCGCAGACGAACTAAGGGAGAGGAAGAACGACGTTCATGCTTTCGCATTCACAACGCATAAGATGTACTTAAGTGTCCTTGGAATTTTTTATTGCGACGACACCGAAAATGCATAGTCTGACGCCAGGAAGCGTCATCCCGGGGCGAGTCATCACGTGTCAATACGCGGCGTGCGTGAACGCGCACTGTTGGTTACGCGGCGCAAGTGTTTGGCACTTGCTGCAAATTCTTCTGTGTTGAGCGCAAGATTGCCGGTTTCTCGCGCAGGGGTTGCAGTGACGTCAGAACGCTAGCTTTGATTGGCTCTGATTGGGAGGATAGTGGGTAGACCTCAATGCTAGTGCCTTTGTAGTGTACCCACTATTCTTCCAATGGGAACCAATCCGGGCTTGGCGCTCTAATGTCACAGCAAACCATGCGCAAAAAGCAGACGAACTCGCGTTCCGTGTAGTTCCGATTGGGGAAAGCCACGCGTGCTACGAAAGCAAGCGAAGCCTGCTTTAGCTTGTGTAAGAATGTAGTTCTGCAGTAGTAAATGCCTACATTTTCGTGATGATTCATATAATCTTACAAGCATTTCGCAAAGCAGTGAGGAGTTTCGCCACGAATATAGGCTCTTTATCCCCCACTTTTTCTTTCGATCAACAATTGACTCAGCCTTTTCGTAAATCAGACGCCTTTTAATTATCTTCTTCTTTTTAGTTTGACGTTCGGCCACCAGGCCGCGCCTATTTTCGCGGCACACTGAAATAGGTGGTAGCGCCTCTCTTTCCAGATTTACGTACTTTGTAGTGCGAGTTTTTGTAGGTGGCGTCGCTTTCTACTTTAAATTAGCTCCACCAAGGCTGGCTTATAGAGCACCATTTATTTACGTTTTTTTTACGTTACGTATAAGCCACCCAAACATTCATGTCTCTAATGTTGCGTGCCATGCTATCTCATTGAGGTGCAACCCCACCGTGCATGACGTTTTGGTGTTTTTTTGACGGTTTATAACTTTATCTTTGTATATGCTACAATTATATAATTAATTTCAAATTAAAGAGCTGATTTTCAACAATATTTTAATGTCTCGATGCTACAATTACGTTTAGTGGTTAGTCAATTATCCAGCTTTTAATAGACCACAGTCTCTAATATAGAAAAAAATATTTCTCGAGTTATGAGGTCCCATCGGCCAGGAACAATATTTTACGTGAACGTTCGGTTGGGTATAATGAATTAAAAAAGTAAGCAATGAATTGTACAGATAACGTATATTTTTAAAAAAAGTTTAAAATGGTATTATTTTATGGTGCTATAAAAACGGAATCACGTCAACTAATCAAAATTACGAGACATTAAATTATAAAGCATACTTTGATATTATATTTGCCAGAACTTCCATATTGATATATTGCACGTTAGGAAAGTTATTAGACCTCAAGCTTTTCCCATTCAGCTAAGTCAAATTGCAGTTTCTTAATATAAAATACAGATTGTGACACGTGTTCAAGATTAGCTTGATGTGCATTTGTCGTCGTGTGCCGCTTGCAACGCCACATGAAAGAGAGACAAAGCGCGAGATGTCACGGTGTCAGAAGCCTGGAGGCCCGCAGTGAGCGAGCCAGAGGTTTTACAAAAACCAGCGCGATGCTGTGGGTGCACCACAGCTGCTTTTGCGCGCATTCTACTGTACGTCGGTACACAATCCTGACGCGACCAAAATGAAACGGGCGCCATGAAAGGGATTCCACCATTCGGGCTGCCACCACATATTCGAAAACTATTAACTGTTTTTATCATTTGCAAAAATCATCTTCGCAATCGAACTATGCTTGTCGGAATGGTTCGACTATACTTTGTTTCGAAAACCACTTCGGTTGCTCTTAAGTGGCAATGATATTAAAACAAACCACAAAGCATTAAAACATCTTAGTGTCTCTGAGTCAACGCACTGACCTATAAATTTATATTTATCCGGTTTCAATATCGGCCGAGGTGCCCGCAATCTGACGGAGTACCAATCTGAGATTCTGGTTGCATGTCAAAAGATCTTCAGTTAGTCAAAATGAAGCCGCAATATATTTTTATTGCGGCATGTTAAGTGTTTTTTTTTTGTTTTTTTTTTTGTTTGCCTTGTAAAACCCAAATATCTGAATATTTGCTTTGCTTTACCTTAGTTCGGAGCGCAGACAACGCTACGGGCTGATGAAGCCTCTGAAGCAGCGCTAAGAGAGCGAAGTCAAGCAGTTCGTTGTCTTTCTGTGCCTGTGCGGTCGGGCTAAACTAGAACCACGAAATAAGCTACGCTTTCTACACAACTCGGTGCTTAAAATGATGGTTGACAGTTATCTGAAGCTTTATCCGAGATCACAAGAAACGATTTTCCGTCCTCCACAAATGTTTAAACAGTTCGCGACAAAGCAAAGCAATATTACGTGAACTTCCTAACACCGAAACTAATGCTGAGGAAGTCGCACTTTTGAATTATGACGATCGGCAGTTGCGTTTGATTTGAAGAAACCACCAAGATGGCGGCGCCCACAACAACATCAAGGAAAAGGGTGTCGATACTCTAAGCGCAGCTTATTTGGTTTAGCTCACAGGCTACACCAAGTGCGGTGGGGAACGTTGGCCGAGTGTGTTGTGGCACCGCAGAACACGTGAAGAAATTCGCGAGTGCGAGCTCAGTTCAAAGAACGGAGCTCAATCTGCAGAACCTGTAGGGCCTAAAACCCCTTGATGTGTTTGCGTTGGTCTTTCAAGTAGCGTCAGAAGGTTGCCAGTGCATGAGGCCCATGTCTCGAGCGGCCCTTGGAGGCAAATGGCGGAGCACTAAAATGACTGGCCCTCGAAAGCGAATGGCGGCGGAGAAACCGCTCGATGCACGTGTCTTGCGCGTTTCGACAACAATGGTTGGCTGTACTAGTAATAAAACGCCTTTAGCAGGGGGCTCTAGCAGGAACCCTTGGTTCTGCCGCTCATCTGCATCCTACCTTCGTGCGATCGTGTATCACATATACTGCGTGATCGTGTATCACATATACTGCGTGATGCATGTTAAAGGTCCTGAGCTAACAATTGTATTGCACTTTTTTTAAATCTACAACGGGTAACAAGGTCGTCCCCCGAAACTTCTGCTTTCTAAAAACTAACGACTTATTTTGAATGCGCCGTTACATTGCATTTTTAATGTGTGTTCGCGTGTTCGCGTTCTTTTTTTTTACATTTTTGATTATGCGGCTTTTAGGTATGATGAAACAGACTATAGTTGTCGAACTTCTGGAAAAATATAATATAACTAAAAAAAATGGCACGTGAACGCGAAAGTTAAAAACAAAAAGAACAACAGCATAGACGCACTTAATATAAAGAAATAAAATAATATAATTAATTATAACTGTGTTTTAAAAGGCTTAAGCGCACCTAGAGCTATACAAGCAAGCTCCATGGTTTGAACTGTGCGCTTGTCCACTGGAAGAGTAGTTCAGGGCAGCATGCTCGGGCTTGTATGTTCCGCTTCGCTCGCACAATAAAACCAAATACTTTACTGGTAATGTATTTAGTGAAACAAAGCATACATTTTCCATATATGCAATGCCCTAAGTTTTCACGTGATTAAACGCTTGTTTATCATTGTTCTTTTCGTTTCCCACTGCGATTTAGCGTGTGCTCTTTCGTGTGCTACATTCATTAAGACCAAAGTAACTCAGGCGCATTCTATTTCAAGGATTGTAAAAAAAAAAAAGAAGAAAACTTTCTGGTATTTGTTACGTGTGCCACAATTAATACAAACTATTTTAAACTTCAGATATTGCCGCTTCCGTGAGAAAACTATGTTGTTTGTCAAGAACAATTGCGATTGTATGAAATCACCTGGGAAAACCTCGTTCTAAGAACGCGATTGTTGACATGCAGTGAATACTCATAATCGGCGCCGAGATTAATGGTGGCTGTCAGCCGTTTTTCTATGAACATAGTGTTATGATGTTTCCTTCTTTCTGTTGTAAGCAATCAGGAGAAACCTTACACTGGATCTTAGAGTAATAAAGTACTATGAACACTCAAACATTACGGTCTGAGCAGTATATCAGTACAAGCTTTAGCTTAAGATGCACCCTTAAGATTTGATACGCTCAACGCTAGTGTAAAATGTAGCGCTCTTGCAGCCTTAATCAGCATACAATGTACGAGCTTGCACTATATTTTATACAACATCAAACTCGACCCCTTTGCATCTTTTTTAAATTTTTGCACACCACTATTTGCGCGCATACATCACTACATTAAGACTGGTACATTGCTTAAACTCTGTGCAAAAGCTATCCACACACCCAGAATCTTTGCCTGGCCAATCATCGCATTGATCATTGAACTCGTATTAAAATTAATTCTTATTATTTATTACTGCGTGTTAATTTTTAACCTTGGCATTTTTTTTATTAAGAATCCCGCACCAGTTCTACTTTGGGTTTACCGAACTCAATATCTGAACGTGACTGTCATTTTTTGTGTTTTCCAGTCTTATGGTTTTCGTCAGAATAAATACCCAGCTACCTAAATGAGACACCTGAACACTCAAAAAATAGTTAATTTGTTATGATATTTCAGGTACTTAGCTCCTCAAGCTAGAATTGTGGAAACCCAAGTCTATCACGTGATCTTGTTTTCCTGTAAATGCACAAAGAGACAAACGCATGCACGACAAAAGGCCAAACCCGTCATAGAACTCTGATCTCATTGAAGTATGTGTAATTGGCTTGCGAAATCGCCGCGGGGTGCTAACTGCGTACAGGCAATTTTATATTTTGCAACGCGTTGGTTGTTTTTTTGTGCATGTGTCTCCCGATTTCGCTCAGGACGATTTTCGCGTTTTGTTCTGACCACATTTTCTGGAGACGTGAGCTCGGTGCGTAGGCAACTGGCCCGGAGCGTAGGCAGCCATGCGAGGAAAACCAATGCTTTCGGCCGACTTAACCAGTTCCCCTTGCACGAGAAATGGCGCGGCCATGCGCGTTCCAAAAAAAGTTCGTGCAGAGAAAAACAAGCGAAGGACCACGTATGTCAAATCCAGGATATAAAAAAAATACCCCACTGTATCGAAGCACCACCACACACGATTTCTCGCACTGATGTACAGGCCTGGAAGGCGATGCCACCGCCATCCGGTGGTTCAGAATCACACAAACCAAGGGTGGGGTTGCACCTTAAACTAGTAGCGACTTCATATGAAGCAAAGATGTCCCGGTAACTTGTAGGTATGCTTTTGTGACGTAACGTAACGTAAAAAACCGGGGATGTATGATGTGTGAAATAGTCTTTCCCTGCAAAGCGTTCAAGTTTTAAAAGGATGCGGGACAAAACATTTTTAGCGTCAATAATAAGAGGCGCATGATCTGTCCACGAGCCAGCAGCCGCCAGAGTGCGCGAGCACAAGCAACGAAAACGACGTCATAGCCTTCCCTTTAAGCTTAAGATGACTGTGAAATGTTTGGGGTCCGGGAAAACGGAGAATAAAGTTAGGAACTGCAACAATGTGTAAAGTTGGGCGAGTTGGTTGATGGTCATATTGAATGGGTTAAAACAGCACAAAAACACAAAGGACCAGAAAAAGGAAACACGCAGACACAGCGGTGTGTCTGTGTGTTTCCTTTTACTTGTCCTTCGTCTTTTTGCGCTGTTTTAACCCATTCAATGAAGTTAGGCGTTTCATCTCCAAAGTGAAGTCTGGTGTAAAAGGTAGGCGATAAATTGGCCTAACAAGCACGTAACTCTCACGTGTTGAGATGAAAACCCTGTCGTTATTTTCCTTTTGCCCGGAGCCCATAATTTTCACTGTCGTCTTCTGTCGTCTTAAGCGTGAGTTGAGAACTGTGACGTCAATCTCGGAGAGTGTGCTCGCGAACGGTGCCGGCTGCCGGCTGTTGAAAATGGCGTGCGCCACTAATTAGGGACATTTAAATCTTTGGTTCAGTATCTTTTTAAGGTGTAACCTTACCGTTCAGGCCGTTTTGCTTCTTTGTGCCGGTTTATAACTTTTTTTTAATATATTTTAGAGTCATACCGTTAATGTAAAATAATAAACTGCTTTCTAATTATACTTTAATTTATCGATAACACGTTTATTTTTACGTCTTACTTAAGTTTTCTGTTGTTAATTGAGCACAGTCTCCGTTATTACACAATTATATTCTCGAACTATAACTTCCCAAGGCAGACGATAATTTACGTGAACGGTCTGTTGAATATAGGGAATTTAAAAAAAAAGCAAGCTCTGAACTGGATTCAGAAAGTAAATTTTAAAATAGAAAAATTAAGTTTAAAAATATATTATTCCTTTATGATATAAGAAGGGGATCACGACAACTAACGAGAATAACGAAGCATCTTTTGATATTACATTTACTAGACACTTCATATCGATGAATTACACGAGAAGTTTAATAATCAATCTGACACTTATCCCATTCAGTTACGGTGCTTGCAGTTTTCTAATATCAAATACAGATCGCGACACGTGTTCAAAAACAACTCGGTTTCCATTTGTCGCCATGTGGTGCTTGGAACGCAACAGGAGAGACAGAAACAGTACCATATGTTTGGGTGTCAGATGCCTTGATGCCCGCAGTGAGCGATGCAGAACCCAGGAATCACGGGTTCAATCCCCACCCCTGGCCGATTTGATGTAGATAAGCATCGTACCAGCGTGTGTATCACTACTGCGTGATGCGCGTTTAAGACTTCAGGCTAGCGGTTGTACCGCACTGACTAAATTACTCATCTACAGCTGAGGCACCAGGCGCCCACTCAGACAGACTAACTCCTTGCTGTACAAGCATAGACACAAACATTTTGTAATAAGCGAGCTGGAGATGTAAGAACAACAAGCGCGAGACTGCGAGTGGACCACAGCCAACGTTATTAGATTAGTTCAGTTACGAAACTGTTCGAAGACTCTGCTTGCACGAGCAGTACCCCCTCTCTCACCTTGGTCCGCCTGCCGTCGTTCGATGCGCCGGCCGGCTGCTACGGTAATAGCAGTGTATTCTATGAAATACATACGTTTCCAAGCACAGCGTCTGGACGGAGTTTCATCGTACTCCATGGAATGCACAATTTTGCAACGAAAATCTAGAGGGCGCTTCAGACGACGGGAGGCAGACTGAAGTGAGTGAGGAGGATATTTCCTTCGCGGGGAGTTCTACGACTGAGGTAATCTAGTAACGCTAGGTAAGTTTAAATACCAGTAACAGTAACTGGGGCAAAATGATATCAATGGGAATTTTTAGCCAACAGCTACCGTTTTCCGCGTACCGCACCACTGGAGCCTTTGAAGCATGCTTTTAACGCGCGCCCCTCGGTCATGGTATCACCCGGGCAGCCCAGGAGCGCGCTTATAAGCATGATTCAAAGGCTCCGATAGTGCGGTACGCAAAAAAACGGTAACGGTTTGCTAAAACTCTCTTATATCGGTATCGCGCACGGTTGTATTAGGAGAGAAAATTCGCTTTGGAACATTTTCTCGATGAGGCTAAATGTCTGAAATGATATGCCGGGAAAAAGCACCCCTGTGCCAGTGCGCGTCGCTCAACGCGCACTGACCTATTGAAAGCAAAAGATGAGTGCCTTCACTCAAAACCGCTGTTTTTGGCATTACGTAGTAGACAAGGGGACACCGCAGGTACAACTTTCGGAGTGATGCTTGTGCCTACAGTCAGCCTTAAACTGGGGAAATAACTGAAGGAGAAATTTCCGATGTGTATTCAGAGCCCCATCTTCAGAGAAAACGTGCTGCAGAAGCTCTGTGCTTTTGTGGCAGACCATTCGGAACAAGTTCTTCGTTCTCCAGACTTTAAGAAGTTTCTCCTTATGTTCTGCATCAGCGCCTAGTGAATGGGGGTATCCAAATACCTAACCTCAAAAGATCTGCTGCAGCGATGAAGGTGAAGAATGTGTGATGTTCGTGCAGATATGATATGCGTGCCTCTTTGCAGGAATATATTTTTCAATGTTCTATATGCCGGGTGCGTGTGGTTCTTTGTAGGCTTGTCCTATCTTGCTCGAATCTGTGGGCTTTCAAGGCAGAGCTGTCAGTGGATGACATGCATGACTACTGAAAAATGTTTACGGGAATATCGTAATTACACGTCACATGCCATGTACTGTGCCTTTCTTTGTTGATTTGTCCCAAATTGTCCTATGTCGATATTATTTTTTCTTTCATATTTTATATATGTGATTGTTTCCTGTGTTCTCCAAATCGTTGTGTACATAGCCTTCATTATTTTGCTGGCATTTGCGCCTACAATGAATTGTGAATCAAAATAACATGTCTCGATGACGAAAATAATCCCTGGAGAAGGGAACAATAGGGACAAAGGACAAACACATATCTCCATCGAATTTGTCTCTCGCACACGGCAGAACAATATGAGCGAAAACCGCGAAAACGACTTGAAACGGCCGGCGCGGATGCACGAGAAAGGTAAACAAGCTGAGAGGGACGAGGGAGAGGACACGCACACGAAACGGCGGCAAAGCAGCAGGCTATGTGGGCGGCAACCCAGGCGGCTATTTGGCCGTCAAGACTAGTCAATGACAACTCAAGAAGGTAGGGCGAGGAAAAGAAAGCTGGGAAGGGAGGGAATGGACGCAACGCTGGCGAGAGGAGGAGGAAGCCCCTACCCTCGCCAGCATTGCGACCGCTTTCTCATCTTCCACCTTGCTTTCCCTCGCCCTACCTTCTTCACCTGCAACAGCGGAAGGTAGCCTGCGACATTCCTTACTACTTTCTCCCTCTTCTGGTTTCTCTTATATCGCTCGTTTTTTTTCGTCACTCTTTCGCCCCTTCGCTCGCTCAGACGTGGAAAGCGCGTTACTATAGGAAGTATTCACTGGACGCCATATTTGAGGGCGATGTTTAGAGCGCATGCTCAGAACGAGCTCGCATTAATAGCCTGCTGAGACCGGCAACATTGATGGTGCTAAATGCGCGCTCCAAAAGGACTGCGGAAGCTCGCCGTCAGCACGCGCTCATCAGCAGCGCACACGCGGATATAGCCACTCCCTATAGGAGGTATTCACTGGACGCCATATTTGAGGGCGATGTTTAGTGCGCCTGCCCAGAACGAGCTCACATTAATAGCCTGCTAAGACCGGCAACCTTGATGGTGCTAAATGCACGTTCCAAAAGGACTGCAGAAGCTCGCCGTCAGCACGTGCTCAGCAGCCGCGCACACAGATATGGCCGCCAGTGAATACTCCCTATAGCCAAGGCTACCGCTGCGTACTCCTGGTCGGGCCTTGTTCCACAGGAAGCTCGCGCATCGAGAAGCAAGTGAGCGGCCATGGTCGCTAAACTCGTCAGACACAGCTTTCTTTGTGTTATGACATAGCGGGGGGAGGAGCCGAAAGATTGCAGCGAAGTTTTCTTTTCTAGCAAATCCGCAGATCCGTATAGCTTCGTGACGTTTTCATGAAAAGGGCGAAAAATCCCTACTACTCCCTAGGCACCGAGCTAGAGCAGCACGAGAAAGCACGCGGAGACGAGCGTGGTTCGTATACATATAATTTCACGATGAGGATTATCAGCTGCGACCTTGATGGTCTCTAAAAAGCACAGCGGAGGCTCGGGTGATTGCATTCTAAAATCAACACCGTCAAACTTGATAGTCTGATATCGTTATTATTTCCGCCGATAAAGCAGAATTTACTAAAAAAGGTCCCTGTCGTCCATTTTATTTATCTCGGTCCTTTGAATTTCATCAGAGTGCAGCCCGACGTGGCTAGGTCACAATCAGCCGAGTAACATTGTACACCTTTGGACGGATTTCGCTTCCGAGCAGTTGTCTCCCATCAGCGGGAGATAAAATCATTTTCTGATAGACTTTCAAAGATTGGCCAAACTGGGATTAATTTTGCGTTCATCAACTAAAATAAGAGTAATGCCAGTTGGCAAATATTGACGGTGATGTTTCGAGAACGCGAGGACACCAAGCTTGCATCGTACACAACCAAACTTTTCACCGTCGACTGGAACACGCGCCATCAAATTTGTCGTTCACAACTGATCATCCTGACCTTGACATCAAAGTTATGAACTATAAAAGGACGTCACTGAACGCGCCTGCACACAACGATTCCTGGCAGGAGCCTCTCGACTGAAAGTCTGTCATGGCCGCTCGTAAGTTCATGGAACGCGCCCCGTTTTAATTCCAGAATCTCTAGAACCATAATTTCGAAAATTGCACGCTGTGCTGTTCATCGTCATCGCTTAATCGGAACGCCTCTAAATAGGGTCGTCGAAACAGAAGAGCGGGGACGGGGGCGATTCCACCCCTCCCCCCCCCCAAAGTGACATCGAAAAAGGGGGCGCAAAGGGCGTAAGGGTGTAAGGGGGGGGGGATATCGCCCTAGCCCCGGACTATAGCATTTCAGAGAGTTATAATATACAAAATGACAGATGTTTACAGTTCTTTGCACGGTGTAAGATAGGCAGGTGGAGAAACGAGAGCCAAATGAGCGACCGGATTGTGTCCGCCTCGGTTTTCTCTTTTTCTGTGGCGCCATCTATGTGGAGCACCGCGAACTCTCACTCCGGGTGGGCGACTGGTGGCGACCGGCTAAACTGACAGGGGAGGTTTCTCGTGGATTTTCATTGGAGGACCGTCGTGTTCTCCGTTTATTCTGCGCACTTTCCCATAGCGTTCCATGCAAATTCAATTCCGATGTTTTTCCTCTCGCCGCAGCACCATCTGTCGCAAATCGGGGTACCAGCAAGCAGACGAGTACACAATTCGATCACGGCGCTGCAGTAGGCTTCTATAAGCCGTTTCCCAACCTGTCTATCTTACACCCTGGTTCTCTCTAATGTCGAATTAAAGCGCAGCTCTTGAGGAGGAGGAGGGGAGGGTACGGAGGGGAGGGCATGCCCCTCCACCCCTCCTCCTCCTATCCTGCTCCCCTCTCATTTAGCGGGGAAACCTAATTGGTGGTGGCGCGGTTACGCCGATGGCGACGCCGCTCAAGCTCAAAACGGGCGCATAAGAGTTGCGCTCTAAAAATTCGGGGGAAGGGATATCCCCCTTCTTCACTACTATCACGCCACCTTCTCTCTCTCCCTCTCTCGAACAATTTATACGGCCCTTCCTGACCCCTATTTGAGTGTGTGTTTGTGTTGGTTATACCTTTTATTTTCCCTTTCCACGGCTTTTTCTCGCCATCCCCCCTCGCCCCCTCATCTCTCAGGCATTACCGACGTCTCTATACACAACGCCTGTGGGTGACCCCGGTGGCGTTGTTGACAGTGGCGGAAGTTGAGCTCTAAAACCGCGTACGCCGCGCACGGCTCCACAACATCACAAAGTTCAATCTTCGCCTCGATTCAGAAGCGAAGATTTTGGCCTCCAATAACTCCTTCCCGAAGTTGTGAAACGTCACTCTGTCGTCAGCAATAACTTCCACAAACGACGATCTTGCGACGAGAAATTTCAGAGTATACACAGCCCGCCTAGGTACAATCTACGTTTCATTGACTATCGTGGCGTAGGGATGTAGGGACACGCAGGCGCGACGTCATCAGTGCAGCCGTTCAATCGGCTCGCCCTACGGTGTTGCTCGCACGCGCTTCGATGTAGCTCGCTTCAACTTTGTGCCTAACATTCTCGATGGAATTTGAGCACCGAGAGAGCTTGGATGATTGACATCTCGTCCCGCGTGAGGCCAACGTCACGAGAGTCCAATCAGCACGCTCTGCAAACTTCGGCCCCAACTTTGTGTTTTACGAGTTTAGCGACCCAGGGGTGACAATTTTAGGAGAAAGAAAAGTGAAGTGCCCCACTGTATCGAAGCGCCGTTATTCACGAATTATTGCGTTCATGTAGAGGTCTAAAAGGCGACCCCCCCCCCCCCCTCCCCCAATCGCCATCTGTTCGTCCATAATCACGCTAACCAAGGGCGGTGCTTTACCTCGAGTTTATCACTAGAAAGTCATTGCAACGTATCTTCACCTGATAGTGCGCAGGGCGGCAAAATATAAGGACCTTTCTAATCAACCAATAACTGCTGAAACCAAGACAGAGACCTGTCCTCAGTTTATTCGTTGGCCAAGAGACGAGTTGACTTCTACGGATCATCAATTTGACGAACCGGCCCGGCCCAAAACCACTCAACGGTCCTCGCTCTTGTTCCGAACCCCCGATTTAGAGGCGGGAATCGGACCGTGCAGACAGTAGCGTCCCGACAAAAATAAAAGAAAGTCATTCGAAGCGATGTCACCATTTCGGGAGACCTACTCCTTCCGGTGGACTCGCTCAAACAGTCGAGAAGCCTGTTCAGCTGACCGGAAGTGACGACTCAGATTCAAGCTCGGGAAGCCGTTACTCTGGTTGTGGGCAATGTAAAGACACACATACAATCGCTGTAAATATATATCTATATGTCTATATATATATATATATATATATATATATATATATATATATATATTTTTTTTTTTTTTTTTTTTTTTTTTTTGCGAGATTTTTTTTACTCAGTTTGCCAAATACACGCTTACTAGACATCTCGGTTTGGAGGTTTTAGTATCAATGATATAGGCAACATGGACACACCCCAAAAAGAACACTTAGCGCATGTGCAATTTTCTCTGTTATAGTCATGTCTGGTTTTAATGCAATAGCATTTCTTTTCTTTCAGCTAAATACGAACTCCGAGGAACAAAGGTGTTTCGCTTTTTCACCTATAGAGCAGGCGTTTATACTTTGTTTCACCTGAAGTACAGACGCTGTCGACGCTACGAGCTGGTGTGACTAATAAGACATCATCAGAAGGCCGCCATCTTGGTGTTTTCCAGGTTTCTGTACCTGCTTTTTCATCGCTCAACCAATTATAAACAGAAAAGACTTGCGCTTTTCACTCTGCTTGATTGGTCTTCGTAGCGCTGGCTGCACATCGCTTGGACTGACGTCACATTGCCTTTTTTGACCACCATGAGAGAAAGAGGGAGAGAGGGAAGCAGCTTTTGTGAGAATTTTCGGGTAACGGTTTGATTTTCTAAAATCGACCGGGAGGAAAATGCCGAATGCCGAGGCCGGGATAACTGCCCACAAACTCGATCTCTACGAAGTCAACGAAACTGTCATCGTTGCTAAAAGAAGACGGCCCATGACGGTCGTTTCCAAAGTGGCGTAGATAAAAACAAATCGCCGCAGCTTTTTTCGCGGCCTCGGAGATGCAGGAGCGAGCCGACGATAGAGAATTTACGTTTGAACTACGGGAGTGTCAGCAAGAGACACGCAAATACCTGTTCACACTCGGCGCGGACGTACGCGCTTGATCGAAGTGCTGGGTTCGCGCTGTTGGACTGCGAATCGGTAAGCGCTCCGGGACCATCTACGATTGCAACTAGGCACTGACGTGACACTCGGGAAAGAAAGGTTGGAACGGCATCGCGTAGTTCCCACGAAATGTTAAAGCTCGACAGTGACGTATTGTCGTGTCAGAATTAAAATGGCATACTTATAACAAAGTGTACATACAGTGTTGCGAAAATACTCCATACGGCGTTTATTTGAGCTCTATACAACACAAAAGAACGAGATAACATCGGTGAGAGTAACGCTGAGTCGGAGTAGTTCCTCCGAACTGCTCCGAGTGCGTTCTAGACCAATATTCGGCCGGGCTCGCCCTTGGCGGTCGCTTGGTCGGTGGGATCGTTGCCGTCGTAGCTTTTCCCGGGTGTTTGTGGATCCAGCGTTCATGTCCGTCGGGGTCGATTTAAAGTACTTCTTTCTTTTTTCTTGCTGCTTGAAGTCGAGACGCGCGAGAAGTGAAAGTAGAAAGATAAATGTCCATTGGTCGCCGCGACCAATTAACTGAGCGACGCTGTCGGCCATGCTGATTTCATTGTGAAAAGTGTGTAAGACAGTCACAGAGCTGATGTAGGATTCCATCGTAACCTGCTCGAAAGTTACGATAATTTTGTTTCGTTAGTGCAAATTTATTCTTACATTTTGTCGCACGCACATTTTTGGCGTAAGATCCTTTCGTGAAGCTGGCCTCAGCATTCATAGCCTACTCGGCGTTCTCAGGAAAAAACGAGGCGAGGGAACGTCAAGCAGCCTCCGACGCGGGCCGTTTGAGTTCTTCGAGTATTATTTCCGTCGAGATAATCTCTGAGAACTTTTCACGGCTCTGTTATCTCAGTTCATGAAAAATAGCTTATAGTGTCGGGTCTGGGGGTATGAGGACAAAATAGACACGTTCGCTCATTTGCTTTAATACTGCTTAAAAAAACAAAACAAGAAAAAAAAAACAGCTCTTTTCAAATCTTGCACCAAGCAAGCTTGATTTCGTCCGAGCGTCGTGAATTGACCATCGGTGACACTGTATATTGCATATGCTGTGTTATTTGATACCTTTCTCAAATCGTAATTGGAAAATGTGGCATTGTGGGGTACGTACCATATATGTTGTTCGATAGATGATACTCATTGAATTTCATGTCGTGAACTGGTGATACCCATACAGTTCGGCTATCCTCACTGGTCAAATATTTTCGACAGTTAAAACCTTTGTAGATAGATACGGCTAAGTGTATGGCGCCGTTAAATATCAACATAAAATTAAACACACATTCCTGTAGCATTTGTTTTGTCGCGCACGAACTCACCAAAATATATTTTATTTGTTTCTTTTATTCCAGAAAATAGTACAGTGCTTTCCTTAAAACCTAGAATATTTTTATTCACCGTAGAACACAGAAGAGAAAAATAAAACGTAGCAATTTAGCCGCCATCTGCGTACGGAATTGCGGCTACGCCGGCTGCCACAGCACACTCACGAAAAACCCCACAGCCCAGCGCAGTCGGACAACACTGACGTACCCTCTCAAAACCAGGGACGCGAGCTGAAATCGCTTCGTTGGAAACTGCCGCTGGAAAAGTTTATGGGTGCGGGTCCGAAGGCCCTATACACCATGTTTCGTTTACTCTCGTCGCGCAGTCACTTGGTAGGCATACCCGGCACGGGCGACGAAAAAAATAATAAAACATTTCAACTTGCACATACAAAAACAAAAAAAGAAGTATAGAGACGCAAAACAAAAGTGTGTGACGGTTACGCTTAAATCCTACATGTCTCCTATCGGCGCGGCGAAAGCAAAATAACGTTTTCGCCCATACCGGAAGTGACGACATTCAAGATGGCGGCAGCCAGAGCAAACGAAGTAGCGCCAGAAGTGGCATCGTCATGGTGCTCATCGCTTTGTAGCGGCAGCTGCGATGGGACTTCGACTTTAACGGTGTCTAAGATTTTAGCGCTCCCAATACTAGGCATTTCAACGGGCTGCCACAAAGATGACACGACGGATTCTACACATGCTGAAGACAGTCATGTCGTATTACACCTGAGACTGCGGTGGAAGAAATCGGAAGAACTTTCAGTAGAAGGAACAGACACAGAGAACGTCTCAAACTCAGCTAACTGGTTTATTTCTCAAACAGCCTTTAAGTACCCACGGAACTTTTTCCCAACCACACTCTACAGATAAACTCCTTTGTTGCAGACATTTCAAACCGGATGGATACAAAAGATACAAAACAACCCACACATGGGACGAGGACTTAACAATGGGACACTGCGGATCATCGCAGTGACCTTGACAGAGATATGTCCCGAACTATCCTAACAGTCGCGTCAAAGCGCACAAAAAAAAACAAAAAAACACACACAGGTGGTCTCTAAACCGTGGCAACGCACCCAGACAAAAAAAAAAAAAAAAAAAACCACAACTAACATTTTTTTTTCCCCCTTTTTTCCCCTTTCCTTTCTTTGGGAAAACACACCCAAGTGATCTCGAAATCGCGATCACAAGCACATTTAAAAAAAAAAAAAAAAAAAATTTTTTAGATGTACATACACATATACATTGTCTCTCCCCCACCTTCTTCTCGTAAACCGAATGCGTTCGTTCAAAGTCTGAGAAACGTTTTGGAGTTGCGTCCAAGTTGCATCGATGCTTGGCTTATGCAGTTTCCGATAGAACTTATTCTTATTGTTTCTTTAACGACCCTCTTAATGTCATTTCGCTCTTTATGAAGAACTTCTGTCTCTGACCAATGCGCATTACAATTATTGCATTCCTCTATGTGCTTTGCTATTTCGGAGTTCGGCGCATGCGTGCGTACATTTCTCTGGTGTTCTAGTAACCTGTCATTAAGGCATCTTGAAGTTTGTCCCACGTACTTAAATCCACATGTCAACGGAATCTCATATACTACACTCTCTTTGCAAGGAACTGAAGGTTCCCGATGGGCCTTCTGACAACCCTTGTGGTCCGACAGGAAGGGCGTCAACCTGCTCAATTTTAAATCTGAAGAAAAAACTACGTCCACGCCGAACTTTTTTGCGAGAGCCTTTAGGTTGTGGGAAATCCCGTGGAAATACGGGATTACTGCTATCTTCTTTCTTGCTTCCTTTTCCCGTGGTTCGTTGTTAAATTTCAGTTCTAATTGTCTTTTAATGAATTCTTCTTCATAACGGGCAGATTCTAGCCTCCTCCACTGTTCTTTCACAGCACTACTCATAAAATGAGCGCATGATTTACCCAACGCGTTTGTTACTAAGGACTTAACTACCCCTGCTTTAACCGACTTGGCGTGACAACTCTTTCTACTTAACACAGGTTTTCCGGCTTTTTTCCCGTATTCCCAACAAAGACCTTCTTCGACATGTATGCGTAAATCTAGAAACTGCAGGATCCCATTTTGAGGTTTTTCAGTTGTAAACCTAAGCTCCGGAGCTGCTGTTTTTATAATCTATTCCAAAACCTGAGCCTCATTCTCTCGAAAAGCGCAAATAAAAATATCATCCACGTACCTTTTAACAATGCACCCATTCAAGTTATTTTCTTTAAGTGTTTCACTTACGCTACTATCTAAGGTGTTAAGATAGATTTCTGCTAACATCGGAGCCACCGAAGATCCAATGCATACACCATCTTTTTGAACATATTTCTGCCCATTATATTCAACAACTGTTGCTTGAAGGTACAAATCAAGAAGTGAAAGGAAACTGTCGACGGCGATGCCCGTCCTGGACTGAAAGTTTACCAGGTTTAACTCTAGCACTTGCCGAACTCTTTGCATCAAGCGCACTTTCTCAAGCGAATAGTATAGATCCTTAATGTCCATTGACATTACAGTGCATTGTCTTCCATGAAAGCCCTCTAGAACATCAATTAGTGCCTCTGAATTTCTCAGTGAAAGACTCCCCTCCAGTTGAATTACATTCAACCCTCTTTGCGAAAATTTCGAGACGCTACACTGCCACGTTCCGAGTTCGTTGATTACTGTGCGAAAAGGCATATCCGGTTTGTGATCTTTCAAAAAAAATTTTAGACTTAACGAAGACCTTGTTTGGTTAACTACTTGTTTTGCCAAATTATCCATCTCATCTTCCTTGAAGATTTCAACAATATTCTTCTTAATTTTCTTAATGTTCCCTTTCCATTCAATGAAGAGTGCGCCGAGGGCTTCGTCTGCCTTTCTTCTGAACACTGTCTCGGGAAGGACACCGAACATACCACTTTTGTCAGTCTGCAGCAGACGCAGCGATCCCCTTTCTAGTTCCTTCACGGCAGCGCTTATGACACGAAAATCTCTCTTTTCAGTTCGAAAGCTATCATTCATCAGTTTGTCCATTCTATCAACAGCACAATCCACGAACGTGGCTCTTTCATCATGACCCGTCACTTTCGAAATAGTCTGAATTGCGAAAAACACATCTACCCTTGAAGGTTTCACGTTCATGCAAAACTTTGGGCCATTCCCCAGTGTTTGTTCCGTCTTTCTAGAAATGGACACCTCGCATGGGTTCACCACGTGCGGTATAGTCAGATTGGACTGATTGTTGATGTCTGGTAGTCTTCCACATGCTGTCGTCTGATTGTTCCTTTGGATGCTCCTTAACACTGTTCTTCGCTTTACGCTCCAAAGACTGTCAAAAAGTACCTTTTTTCCTGCGTTCCAGCGTTGGAAGTCCTGATCGTGCTTGTATTGCTGGCCCCGAAGGATGGTCCAGATGCGCTCACAGGCCCGTCGTAGTTCATCAATTCTCTTGGTCGCACCTTGTCTGTATGCCTTGATAATCTTCTTTTTGGCGCTCCATGTGAATCTTGAGGATGATAGATGTTTGAAGAGGTTCGGATCCACATACCTCTTTCTCAAACTGATGCCCAGGAAAGCGACCTCCGCTTCCAATTCAGCCAAACGTCGTCCCAGGTTGTCGAGTACCGTGAATGCTTGAAGGAGCAGCGAGGTTGGTTGGGGTACAGCTGCGGGGCCATGGTTGAAGGGAAATAAGCCTGCTTCCGGAACTATTAGTGAAAAGACGGTGAGAGTGCAGGCGAGCTGGTGGTAGCTAATCATGTCGTATTACACCTGAGACTGCGGTGGAAGAAATCGGAAGAACTTTCAGTGTCACGAACAGAATGTACGTGACACTGAAGACAGTGTCACGTACATTCTGTTCCGCGCATTACGCTTCAGACAACCTCTCGTACAAACCTGTGATCGCGGTCATGCCACCCCCTTCCCCTTCTGGTATATACATCCTGGTTGTACTGAACTCGTGGAAAGTTTTACATAATCATACAATATTTCACAAGAAAAAAAAAAAAAAGAAGACATCGTGTCACGCTAAACAGAACCATGAAGGGAAGACATTACATGACAAAAAGGCCACACATGCACTCACATCATTGGAGGCAGTCGACTTGCTAGAAAAAAACAAAGCAATACTGCCAGCGAGCGAGTAACAAACATACAAAGCAATATACGATTCATTCACCCTAAAGATTCACGCAATAACAACATCAATGTATCATGATCAGTGACCGTCGCAATTTCGCTTGCCAACCCATTCCATTCAGTCGCCTCTTGTACGAACAGAGAGTATTTGAACAGATTAGTTCTTGCAAATGGAATATGAACTTCGTAACAATGATCATGACGAGGGGAAATGCGAACCGGTGGGAGATTGTAGTTTGACGGAAATCTGAGGAACTATGATAGAGTTTCTGAAAATGGGATAACCTTGCGAGGTATCTTCGCTGATGGGGAGCCAATAAACCAAGTGAACTCTTAAGTTTTCTGACGCTTATAGGTGAATACGTTTTTAGTATAAACCTGGTGGCCCTGTTTTGTAGTGATTCTAAATTATTAATTAAATATTTTTGATGCGGGTTCCAATTTATGGCTGCATATTCCAACTTTGGCCTAATGAGGGTAGAGTATGCAAGTAGTTTGGTTTCTGCTGTTGCCATATATAAATGCCTTCTTAAGAAACCAAGTGACTGGTTAGGCTTCCTGAGGATATAATATGAGTGTTCCAGGAGCGGTTGGAAGTTAAGTGGACTCCTAAATATTTATATGTGGATACTTTAACCAATTTTGAATCTATAACTTTGTAGTCGTATTGAAAAGACCAGCGACGATTGGTAAATGTCAATATTTTTGTTTTATCTATATTTATCTGCATTTGCCACGTGTCACACCATGAAAGTATGATATCCAAATCACTTTGAAGAGTTACGCAGTCACTTTGACTAGCTATTCGACGTTATACCACACAGTCGTCTGCAGATAGGCAAATCTTCGAAGAAATGTTGTTGGGGAGGTCATTTATATAAAGTGAAAACAAAAGTGGTCCAAAAACGAATCCTTGAGGGACACCAGATTTGACATGTATAGGTGGTGAGGTGATGTCATTTGCAAGTGCTGATTGTTTTCTATCGCGCAAAAACTCACGAATCCATGTAATTACCTTATCATTAATTTTGAGATATTGTAGTTTTTTTTATCAAACGACTGTGTGGTACATGATCAAAGGCCTTCGAAAAGTCTATAAAATTAGCGTCGATTTGTGAGGATGAGTGAATACAGGTATGCAAATCCGTTACCAGTTCAAACAGTTCGGTTTCTCACGAAAGACCACGTTGAAAGCCGTACTGATTAAGAAATAGCAGGTTATTTGAGACTAAGTGTTTCATGACAGATGAATATATTATATGTTCTAAAAGTTTACAAGAGCAGAGGTCAATGAAATTGGTCTATAATTTGTTGGACAATTTCGATTACCAGATTTATAAATCGGCACGACATTTGCTGATTTCCATTCGTTTTGAATGCGGCCGGTATTGAGCGATTGCTGGAATAAGCTGGCAAGCACGGCAGCTGATGCATCCTTTGTTAGTTTAAGCAGCATCGAGCATACACCATCAGGACCCGGGCTGGATTTTGTCGGCAAGCGGTCGACGGCAGTGATGATATCATCAATAGTAATTTGCACATCGTCCATTTCTAGGATGACGACCGTAGGTGTAACATGGCGGTCAGATAAAGGGAGCTCGTCGGTAAACACTTCGCCAAAAAATGTGTTAAGTTTAAAAGCGGACTCGGATGCAGAAAGCTTTACGTCACCTTCTTGAAGTAAAGGAAATGTATTCTTTTCTTTGTTGTTCGGACATGCCAGAACTTCTTTGGATTTGTTTTTAGTGTGCTAGATAAATCGTCGTTTAAAAAAACTATTCTTTGCCTTTCTTATCTCATTTTTGCATAAGCGCGCACAACCTTCGTACGACTGCCAGTCACGGTCTGAATTCGAGAAACTGGCCTTTCCAAAAAGTCTCTTCTTTTTTGAGATCAACCGTTTTACGCTTCGTGAAAACCAGGGGCAACCCTCACTCGGGTTAATGACCAACTTAGGAAAAAAAGCTTCCCGTATATAGAATTGTTTGTTTTTTATGGAAACCCAGTTTTCTTCAACAGAGCGTGTATAGAAGGTGCTTTCATATTGAATCAAAAAGTTTGACAGTGTTACCGCAATATTACTATATTTTGTCTTTGAGTAGTCATATATCACTTTGTTTAGGTTCACTCTCGAAGCATTCGATATCTTACAGTACTGCCTTTCCGCGCGTTGGATCATTTACCAATTGTATCATTGAAAATGAATCTAAGAGATTTATATAACTTGAACTCTCTTCTACACGTGAGCAAGTATTACATACTTGGAGGTCGGACCAATCGATTCCAGGATAATTAAAGTCACCTGCCAATATAAGTGGTAACTGTGGATACTTGAAATTAATAAATTATAGAATATCGGTTAGCCTGTTGACAAATTCACATGTCGAATCAGGTGGTCGGTAACAAATTCCAACTATAATATTCTGAAAAGATACGGTACCATTGGAAACTCAAAGGGTTTCAAGAGGAGAGTCGATTCAAATCAGAGTGCAAGATATGTCCTTTCAAACTACGTTGATTACGCCACCACCTCGTTTGGAAATTCGATCCTTACGGTATATTGCCGCACGCGCAGCTGGCCAAGTAGGCAGCGCGCGCGTGGCCTAACGGTTATCGCGCTTGCTTCCCACGCTGAAAGCCAGGGTTTGATTCCTGGCCGCGGAGGCACATTTTTGTTGACTCTGTAAAGTAATGTTCTGGTAAATTCGAGAAACCTCTTGCTGATTCGAGGTTAAAATGTTCTACGCGCCGAACCTTCTACGCCGAACGATCCAGAAACCCACGAGGGTACATAAGGGATTCCGCCAGGCGAGCGGAGTCAGTTTCGCCCCAGCGTTTGACTCTGCTGCTACGCCGACTTCAACGCCCGCGACGCTCTGTTATTATCTTTTGTACCCTTTTATTTTTGGCACAAGTTCGCCACATTAAACGTTTATTTCTTCCTGTTTATTTATTGTTTTTTAGTCACCACCCGTGACAATATGTTAAAATTGTCGCTCAAAAGTAAACTGGAATTTGAAATAGTATCGGTAAGCCACGTTTCGGTTCCAGCAAAAACATCGGCTGAGCATAAAATAATGCTGCTTGCGAAGTCATCCTGTTTTGGCAGAAGGCTTCGAAAATTTTCTAGAAAAAATGAGAGAGGGCGGTGCTGATTTCAGGCGCTCACAGTTGTTCTAGGTTTGGATTTATATTTTTGTGTCACGATTGTTGGTCCCGTGGCGCGTCTGCAGTTCTCCGTTCCCTCGAGGCAGTCAAAACGCTATCCGTTTTGTCGCATTACACGCACATCTGATTGTTGATAAAGAGCTTATCAAAAGCAAGATTTACCCCATCGCGCGTGGTTTGGACCGATTTTGCATAATCCCAAAGTTTTTTTACAAATTTCCCTCACTTTTGGCGAATAGTCTTCCTCTATCCACACTAGCGGGGTGTCAGTCGACCTTAGTCGCGACGCGCCATGGAGCACATGGCGCTTGCTCTTGAAACTTAGGAACTTAACAATAATTGGTCTGTTAAAACCTTTCCTTTTGCGGCCAACACGATACGCCCTCTCTATATCGCCGACGTTTAGCTGCAACCGGTCCGAAAGGAAGGAAAGTGCGATTCGTTCAGTCTGAGCCCACGATTCGTTTCCTTCCTCAGGAACGCCTTTAATCAGCAAGTTATTCGTTCTCATTTGGTTGTTCATGTTTTCGACAATGTCATGTAAACCACTTACCTCATGCTGTTTCGAGGATACGTCTTCAATTTGTTTTTCAATCTCGGTGAAAACATCATTTTTTTATTTCGTTTTGTTATACAAGCGTTCTACGCTTAAGCGGGCTGGATTGTTTGCCAGTTTTTGATTGAAAATAAACTTTATCCTTAAACTTTATCCCTTTTTCCTTAATCTTGCCAACGGAGCTCTCGAGACTTGAAACTCTGCGTGTCAAGTCACCGATTCCCAACGACATTTTATTTAGTTTGTCAGTAATCTCTGTTTGATGTCTCGCATTGTCAGAAATAACAGTGTTATGCTTCTGAAGTATTAGGTCAAGCTTACAGCTGTCGCCCTCTTCAGGGCCGGGGCCGGGGTTAGCTTCCATGTCACCTGAACACATGAGCAATTTGGCGATGCAGAGAGTGAGCAACAGGATACGAGCACTTGGAACATAAACATTCCCGTGAAGGCATTATCTTTGTTAAGTAAATCGCTATCATTCTTCTGACGATCGCGGTGATTCGCTATCCACGTGCTCCTTGGGAAAGCAGACCCACAGGCCTTGTTCTTAAGAAGCTCGACTACCGCTGGAGCAAAAAATAAAAGCCGTTTAAAACTCTCAGTAATGCCGGATTAGAGCGCAGCTCTTGAGGAGGTGGATGGAAGGGTGCTGAGGGATAGGTGACTCCCTGAGGTCACATGAGCTCGGGGGGGGGGGGGGGGGGGGGTCACGTGACCTAAGCGGGGTCACGTCAACTGGGGGTCACGTGACCTGGGCGGGGTCACGTGACCTTACGGCTACGCCGACAGCGCCGTCGGCGTCGGCTTGAGCCGCATCGGCGACGCCGACGCCGCTCAAGCCGGAAACGGTTGCCTAAGAGCTGCGTTCTAATGCGGTATATGTCATTATGTTGCTTAGTATCATCCAAAGCGGGCACCAGCCGATGAGCCCTAGCTTTGGTAGGTATTCACGCGAGGGAGATATCTCGGGGATTTCTCCGCGGCACGCGCATCCCACGACGAAAACGTCAGGCTTTGCGATGTGCAAGAGCCCTGCGTGAGACTCATTTTAGTTTGCGGCTATTTCGTCCGTTTTAAATCGCGCGCCACGAAGTTGTGATTATGTGACGTCAATCCCAACAGGTTCTCATTGGCTAAGAGTTTGATTGACAGCTTTGGTCTTGGTTGTTAAACCTTTGTTGTATGCTGCAATTTCCTTTTGAGCGGCATATTTTTACGTTTAAAGAATAACCCGTGTAATGAGAGTCATCATTTTTTGCAAAAGGTTTACAGGACGGGCACTTCCGTTTGAATTCATACCATAACAAACAAAAGCTCCGCCATTCTTTTCGTGGCCGCCGAAGCAGCCGACGTCTGCTCCCGGCTGTCGCGCGTAGTTCGTTCGTTTCGTCTAAGTGAGTATTTCGTGTTGACCCAGGTGCTTGAGTAAGACATCCTGATGTGAAGTGGTGTGTGTTTAGCAGCTGTCGCAAGTTTTAGTGATAGGAATCGACGCGGGTTTATTTTTATAGCGCAGTTTGTTACTTCCGTTTTCCTGGGTCAACTTAGCTTTCTTAGCGTGTTTTCTTTTAGTTTTTTTTTTTTTTTTTTTTGTATTTGCGCGTGCAAATGCCGACTCTTTTGAGATGTCAGTTCCTGCAAACTGGCTCCGTTGCTCTGTGAAGCGTTGCCGGATTAGTGATCGCGACAAGGAGTCTTCCAGTAGCCATGTCGCCCCGAAAGATGACAAGCTGAATGCTATTTGGCTGGAGGCAATTGGGCGCTCGCGTAGCGACAAACATGTCCAGGTATGTTCGCGTCACTTCGCTCCGGAGGCCTTCGAGATTCGCACCCCGCTCACCGAACGTCCACGACTGAGACGTGGGGCGGTCCCGACGCTATTCCTACCGAGTGCGACAGCAGCAAGTGCAGCATCATCGGTAAGTCAAACTTCTATTGATAATTGCTTACTACCTACGCTAAGGTTTCTGGTGGCGCATTGTCTCGTTTTAGAACTGTTCGATTTTATCCTAAAATTGTTGTAACGCTGGTAAGCGAGTTTCAGCTCAGAAGTTAATATTCTGCATCCAGCAATTACAAACATCCTAAATCACTGTGGCCAGTGATTAGCACCTACGGGTACGGGCTACTTGCCTTCAGTGTTGTTTACCCACGCCACCAAGAATTGAATGAAAAAATATCAAAAGTTTAGAACGCATTCTCTTCTGTGCAATCCAACCAGCTGATAACCGGACCAACAAGGCTAGGGCCAGCACCTGTGCCTAACCGTGTCAGCCAAGTTGGAAGCCCCTCTGCAGTGAGTTTTCTGCTGCCGCTATTTTGGTCTCCAAAAATTTAGAACGCATTCTCTTCTGTGCAATCCAACCAGCTGATAACCGGACCAACAAGGCTGGGGTCAGCACCTGTGCCTAACCGTGACAGCCAAGTTGGAAGCCCCTCTGCAGTGAGTTTTCTGCTGCCGCTATTTTGGTCCCCAAAAATTTAGAACGCATTCTGTTCTGTGCAATCCAACCAGCTGATAACCGGACCAACAAGGCCAGCACCTGTGCCTAACCGTGACAGCCAAGTTGGAAGCCCCTCTGCAGTGAGTTTTCTGCTGCCTGCTATTTCGGTCCCTAAAAATTTAGAACGCATTCTCTCCTGTACAATCCAACCAGCTGACAACCGGACCAACAAGGCAAGCACCTGTTCCTAACCATGACAGCCAAGTTGGAAGCCCCTCTGCAGTGAGTTTTCTGCTGCCGCTATTTTGGTCCCCAGTGTGCATGTACATTAGGTGTAAGCTGCACATTTCACTATAATTTCCTCTGCACTTAGCAACTGACAGAACCAAGCAAAGACAAAGCGGCTGCACCTGTGAATGACTGTCATTCAAGAAGCACATTCAAGTGCTTGAAATCATGGCATTTGTTTGTAGGCTGTCGGATGCTCTCCTCTTCAGCTGACTATGTGTACAGTTGCTACTGCATGCAAGAGATTTAGACCATACTTAGTACTTCTTGCAATCTGTGTTGTAGGCTCACTGCTGCAGGTGCTCTGCTCCTCGTGCAACTGTTGGCACACAAACAGAGGCGACAGATGCAGACACTGCAGATTCTGTCATACCCGTGTGTGAGTATAACTGAATACTTAAAGTACGGTGTTTTAGGAATACATCGCAATCTCGGCAGCATTTCATGCCAACTTCTTACTGAGCTTAAGTTATGTGTTCTATCTCCAGCTGCACAGGTCAACCCTGGGTGCAATGCGGCTGCCCTCCCACCACAACCAGGCAGGAAGTCCTCAGGAGCACTTCCGAGTCCAGTGCAACCTGCCACAGCACTGCAAGCTCGGCTACCTTCGCCAATCCCCAGCATGACCTCCAGCCTGCGAGCCCCGGACCAGCTCAGCAGTGATCTTCACGAAAGCCGTTGCAGGTGCACGCCCATACCACCTGAGGGTAACCACAGGACAGGTAAGCCCCAGTGAACAGCTGGATAGGCCTTGGATTGCAGACGATGGTGAGCTGGAGGACACCACGGACGACTCCTCAGACAGTGACATGGGTTCCGACGGAGAGAGCGACACGAGCACCGACATGGAGGAGTCGGACATTCGTTTCGAAGCCGAGTGCGGCACTGACCCAGGTGAGGAGCTTCACATGCCTCAAAGAGAATGAGATGGTTCCACCAGAGGGAAACAGTCACACCGGACATTTCTTTTGGTGTGATGGTCTGAGACGAAAGCTTGGCCCTCACTTAACATTCAAAGATGTCTGCCGGAGGGATGCCAACTCGGAAGTGTGTCCATACTATGCTATGCAAACTCATGACCGTTTCAAACGTCCTTACATTGTAGACCAAGATATTTATTTATTTATTTATTTATTTAAAATACCCTCAAGGCCATTGGCATTACAGAGGGGAGTGGGGGTTAGTGGCAGTAGTACACTTCGCAGCTCAATCTGAGCAGTATAGATTATTCATGGCAGTCCTAAATAAATGGTCAGGAACAATTGTTGCGATAGATGCGGGAAGGTGGTTCCAATCCACTGAAGTTTTTGGAATGAATGACTCTTGGAATGCATTAGTGTTGCATTTTAGAATGTCTACTTTATACATATGATCAATGCGAGGTGAAATATAAGAAGGTTGATTCAGCAGTCGGTTGTGAAGTAATGAGCTAGTATGGTATATCTTATGAAAAAGACATAAGCGAGCTATTTTACGACGTAAATTGAGGTTAGGCAACAATAGGCTAGTTTTCATTGAGCTCACGCTTGCGGTGCGATGAAAGTTATTAAGAATAAAACGAGCAGAGCGGTTCTGAACTAATTCCAGGGCGTTAGTTAGTTTGGAATGACCGGGGTCCCAGATAGAAGAAGCATATTGTAATTTAGAGCGTACAAGCGTTTTGTACAGAGTTAGTTTCAAAGATGAAGGGGCAAGTGAAAAGTTTCGTTTTAGATAACCCAGCATTCGATTAGCGTTATTAATAACATACTCAACATGCATTTGCCAGGAAATATCTGAGGTTATATACACGCCTAGGTATTTATAAGAAGAGACAGAATGTAAGGGGACATCTTCGAGAAAATAAGAAGAAGGAAAATTACATTTACGCGATACTGTCATGGCCTTGCATTTAGTCGTGTTAAGTTCCATCCCCCATAATTCACACCACTTTGAAACATGGTTGATGTCAGTTTGTAAATTCAGAACATCCGAGGCGTTAGTAACTTCTCTGTAAATAACACAATCATCAGCGAATAAACTAATTGAAGAAGAAATCGATTTCGGCAAATCGTTAATATAGATAAGGAACAATAGCGGACCTAATACAGAACCTTGCGGTACTCCAGAATGGACGGAGGTGAGCGGGGACGTTTCACCGTTAGCGGTTACAAACTGGGAACGATTAGTGAGAAAACAAGTTATCCAGGACAGAACATTTGCGTCAATGTTAAGACTGTTAAGTTTTAATAGCAGCAGCTTGTGTGAAACTTTATCGAATGCTTTGGAAAAGTCCAAAAAAATGCAGTCTACCTGGGACCCTCGGTCAAGCGCTAGGTGCAAATCATGGGTGAATGACAAAAGTTGCGTTTCGCAAGAGAAGGATTTACGAAAACCATGCTGAGCGGTGCTAAAGAAAAGGTTAGATTCTAAAAATTGAACTAGTTGTGAGTAGATGATATGTTCTAGTATCTTGCATGGAATGCTAGTAAGCGAAATTGGTCGATAGTTATTCGGGCAATGTTTATCACCTCCTTTGTGGATTGGCACCACCCTCCCTATCTTCCAATCAGCAGGCAACTCTCCAAGTGAAAGCGACTGGGAAAAAATTTGAGATAATATCAAAGAGCAATACATTTTTGTGTTCTTGAGGAACTTTGAGTTAATGCTGTCGGTGCCAGCAGAGGAAGAAAGTTTTAAGTTATCGATTATTTTAACAATACCAAATGGGTCGACAAGAACGGGTCCCATAGGCAAAAAATCACTCGCGTCAAATCTACAAATAGGCGTGTTAACGCCTATTTGTAGATTTGATGGACGAGTCCGCTGGTCCTGGTGAACCCGACACCACCTACGTGCTTTCTGCAGACGAAAGCTTCATGAGGTAGCACTTTTAGGGAAGTTCAAGTGTGTGTTACAGTTGAATTTTTATTTTCAGTGACCGTGAACAGGTGCCGCCCCAGAAGGAGCGCAAATTTATTGTATTTGAGGGTTGCCTCCTGGAGCTCTTCAAAGTGTGTCGCACCTGCCTTGCCACTTGCCGCAACAGCATCGTAGTCCATGGGCACTCAAGTGAAGATAACAAGCACCTGTGCACAGAACCACGTGGAGCGGTGGTGGAGCCAACCTCAGGTTAGTGGCAAAGCAGCAGGCAATATCTTGATTTGTGCGGGAATTCTGTTTTCAGGAGCCCCTGTTGCGACTACCCTGTGGTTGGTCAAGTCCATCAACGTCGCAACAGTCTCGGAGCGCACCTTCCACTACTACCAGCAGGCTTACCTGCTGCCCGCTGTGAAGCAGGTTAGTTAGTATAGGAAGGGGTTTAAAAATAAAAAAATAGCATAGCATAACTAACTTACAAGACATAATTGCTTGCCAGGTGTACAAGCGGCACAACTCTGAGCTTCTATAAGGACTCCAAGGAAAGACCATCGACCTAGCAGGAGATGGGCGCTGCGACTCGCCGGGGTTTAGTGCAAAATATTGCACTTACAGCTTCCACGAGGCGAGCACCAAAAAAGTCATGCACATTGAGCAGGTGAAAGTCGGTGAGGTAAGATTTACTAACCAAAACAAAAGGCCTACTCTGCATCACACACCCCTTTGTTTAGAATAATTAGAAATCATCCTTATTGTCCCTTTAAGTGTGATATTTCTAAGAACCTTACAATCAGACTGCAGTACGGTGACTGTTGTACTAATGAATGCATACACATTGTGATCAGTCAGATGAGGTGCCCTCCAGCAACGCCATGGAAAAGGTGGCCTTCGTCCGTGGCTTCACCAAGCTCAAGAAGGAAGACTTCACCATTGGCACTTTCATCTCGGGTACGTGAAACTTTCAACATAAGCTACTCACCTAACTGTTTTTTTCTGGCTCTCTGTAAGGTTAACCAGCTATCTGTTATTTGGTGTTCATTACAATACAAGCCCTTATATGCAGACCGTCACCCAGGCGTTGAGCACCACATGAGGCCCGAAGAAAGGGGCACAAAGCACTACTTCGACACATGGCACATTGACAAAGGTTGGTTTCCTAATATTTCATTTTATTTACTGATAGACAGTGACTAATTCGACAATCCGGGGTCAAAATAACATTATAAATTACTTTTATGTGTATGACGGTGATTCCGAAGGGCGTGCACCCGCCAAAATAGTTTATTTATTATTGTGACCTCCTTCGTAGAAGTATTGTTGTTCTTGCTTACAGACAGCGAAACGGAACCTTTGAACTGTGGTTCGAATCAAGACTGGGCATTAGTATAGAGATAATAAAACGTTGCTTTTCATAGATTATTTCACAGCAATTGTGAGTCACTAGCGTGAATAGTTGCTCCTTGGTGCTGTTATCGCCGTGGGAATGAGAACGAGACCAAACATTGTACTCCTGAACCCATACCCAGTCTGTTGCACAGGACACCAGTCAAGAAACACCTTGCTTACATGCAGAATAAGACGATACTCAAATTAAACTTTGTTTCTTAAATTTACGAGAGAACAACAGTTCAAAATCCATGCACCACCCGTCACCCGTCGAACTCTGGAGCACAAACCATACACATTGGAATCTTGAGCACACACCACACACGTCGAACAGAGAATGATTTTTTTTCAGGTAGAACTTGCGAAGCATAGCGCCTTGCAAAGAGCGTAAAAGCTGACATGATACCTGAAGCTGTCAACATAATAATTGAAAGCTATTTGCATGTCTTCCGGAAATAATGTCGTAGACTTAGTTTGTTCACAGACATTGAAATAGTCCCGGCCATACCTGACTACCCGAGAAATTTCTGTATGGCAGTGGACACTTCTGACGTATAGCTAACAATTGTACACTTTTCCAGGCTTGAAGAAGAAGCTCCAAGCAGCAAGCCGAAAGAGCGAGTCGAGGGAACTGCAGGTGTGGGTGCAGCCAATCACGAACGACCTGTACTACTGTGCAGCGCTGGGTGGTGGCAACGGCCCGCTCCTAGTAAGTATGTGGCTCAGCTTAAAGCTCAGCTTACTGAACCACGTGGTGGACAAGCACGATGTCCACGACGGACCGTTCAGCGAGTGCCTGCACCAGCCACTTTCTGACCGTGCATGGTTGACTGAGGGCAAGTTCATTTCTCGGTTCCTTGTCCAGGACACCCCTCCTGCGATTCTGATGTAGGAGAAATAAAAATACTTCTGAATGGCGTCCATCATAGCTGTGTGGTTATTCCAAGAACCCCAGCGTACAACAAGCTCCGGAGCATTGTTTCTAGCCCGCGGCTCCTCAAGGAAATCAGGCATCTGTCCCCCGGGTCCCAGACATCCTCCGTGGAAGCTTTTAACAGCGTACTGATTGGGTTCGCCTCCAAGTCTCGGGCATTTACGCCAGAAGGAATGGAAGCGAAGTAAACAACTCTTCTAATTGAATGACCATTCCTGGCATGGTGGCCTGCAGCCGATTCTGAAAACAATATTTAATAAAAAAAATATCCCTAATGGTCTTTTCATGGAATTAGCATGATAGACATGTGCAGTACAAGGTCAAAAGTTATATCTGTTGTGTTCAAGCCAGCACCCTGCGAACAAGTCTTTAGTAAGTCTTGTAAACCTGTGAATTAGCTTTTCGAATTTCAGTTTGCTTTTGTACCAGTGAGTAACATATGCCCTAGTTACACGGGTGCTTTGAACTGTCATTGAGTTCAATCACAGTTATCGGCCCCAACTGTGACGGAACCAAACTGAACTGAGATGGTGATACACGGCTCTCTAGAACCCAGTTGAAGCTAGAACTAAAATAGTTCTTTTGCCACGTGATTAGTCTAATTGTTAAAATAATTTACTGAAAGACACACCTTTTATTTCTTATAAGTATATTGTTCAGTATGTTGAATACCTTGTTGCTTTTTAGCGGCGTTTACACGAGTACCAAAGCAAATACAGGGCAAGGTTGCACATATTTTAGGCTAGGTGGTGCAAGCTACCGCCCGCTAGCTTCCTTCAAGTGTATGTATACATTTCGGTCTCCACATTGGAACCAAGTTCTTTTGTATAAGCACCAGCCCATATCTTGTCTGTTTTCACTGCAGAACCCTGCTTGCTGCACTGCACTACAATGAAAACGTTGGGCGGGAGCAGGCCACAACCCGGGAAGGAGCACGGCGCTTTATGGTCGTCACGTCCAGAGCACGGAAGGGCCATTCCACAGCACGGCCAATCCCAAGCGACGCAACGTTTGGTATGTTATTGCTCCTTCGTTTGGGGACAAAACAGTGACACAAGATTCTGTCTTTCAGAGTACCATGATGAGCTCATGGATGAGGTCATGACCTGCCTGGAAAAGTGGCCGACCCTGAGGGAAGCCTTCGAGGCGAATGCGTCGCAGCATCTGCCACCGATGTATGCCAGGTACCCGAGGCCCCCCAAGAGTGACCTGATTGCGGCCAGACGATCCCGCTTCAGCTCTCATGCCGGGTACGTTAACACAAGTACCGAATGTTTCTGATAACAAGACAGCCTCGTCAGTAATAAATATGTCAATAGCCTAGCTACCTCTTGATCCAAGGGATGATAGATTTTACAATAGCCTTCACCTGCATTATTTTTATCTGTTTTTGTTGATAATTGGCAATAGAAGCACTTTTAGCTGTTGCTAATATTTAAATTTTCTCTACAGATCGTCTCAGGACCAGTCCTGAAGCACCTTTGGTTCCACGCAGCCAAGTCTGCGCCTCAGGCATGAGCTAGGTAACGGGTAACGCGTAGTGAAGCGATCATTTTCCTCCTGCGAGTTTGAGGTGTGCCCTCCGTGCCGCAACATTACCCTGAGGCATAGAGAAATGTGTCCTCTGCGGGTACATTTTTTTGCTGCGATTTATTTAACTAAACTGCATTGCTGTTTCATTGTTCCTTTCTTTGCAGTGCAGGTAAGTGCCTTTGTGCTGCTTGTCTGTGTGGTGCTTTTGTATTTCAGAGGCACACGTAGGTGCTCTAGTCACTCTTCTCCACGTGACCGAGTCTCTGCTCGGGCATGAGGTAGGCAACGTGTAGGGAAATTATTTTTTCTTTCCTGAAAGTTCCCGGTGTACCCTCCGTGCCGAAACATTACCCCGAGGCATAAAGGAAATGTGCCTTGTGCGTCCCTCAATTTTTTGCTGGTTTGTCTAACTATACTGTGTTGCTTTCTTAGCAGTGTAGGTAAGTGCTTGTCTGCTGCTTTTGTGCGTGGCGTTTTTATATTTCAGAAGCAGCGGTGGGTGCTCACGTCGCTCTTTTCTGCGCGGCCAAGTCTGCGCCTCAGGCATGAGGTGGGTAATGCGTAGTGAAGCAATCATTTTCCTCCTGCAAGTTTTAGGTGTGCCCTCCGTGCCGCAACATTACCCTGCGGCATAGAGAAATGTCCTCTGCGGGTACATTTTTTTGCTGCGATTTATTTAACTAAACTGCATTGCTGTTTCATTGTTCCTTTCTTTGCAGTGCAGGTAAGTGCCTTTGTGCTGCTTGTCTGTGTGGTGCTTTTGTATTTCAGAGGCACACGTAGGTGCTCTAGTCACTCTTCTCCACGTGACCGAGTCTCTGCTCGGGCATGAGGTAGGCAACGTGAAGGGAAATGATTTTTTCTTTCCTGAAAGTTTCATGTGTACCCTCCGTCCCCAAACATTACCCCGAGGCATAAAGGAAATGTGTCCTGTGCGGGCTCAATTTTAATTTTTTTCTTGAGATTTGTCAAAATATATTGCATTTAACAGTTCTATCTTATTGTTACTTTTGCAGTGTGGGTAACTTCCCGTCTGGTTTGTTCTTTTTTCAGAATGCTTCAAGTGCCAATTTCCTTCATTGCTTCCCTTCCCTTCCCTTCCCTTCCCTTCCCTTCCCTTCCCCCCCCCCCCCCCCCCCTCATGAACTGGTGTGCCGTTGATGAATGGCAAGTGTAATACAAACCACATGCCACCATATTCTGAGGCTTTCTATAACATACATCCCTCCTCCCTCGCTGTATGTGTAAATATCAATAAAAGTTTACTCCACTGACTTTTTTTCCCAGAGCTTCTTTATTTGCATACAACATTGCACACCAAGTCAACCTCTTGAATATCATAAGAGATGTGTCATGTTACTGGGAAATAAGGAAAAAACCGAATAGCACAATTCGCAAACACAACATGCAGTGCAATGCAAGACGTTTCATGTTACTGCGAAACACAGAAAAAACCTACAACATAACATAAATGAGTATGAAACTCAAAAGTAACAAATAGCATCAAGACACTAGCTGTGTAGTAATCACCCTTAAAATCTAAAGCTTGGGAACTACATTTTTAACAAAAATAATTTCAGGACCAGAACTGTCGTTCGTACACTTCTTACACCTAACCGTTCTAACGTGACCCTTCACATATTCTGAGCGCCTCTTCGGTCACTTACAATTATGTGCGATCCTTTCTACTGTCGAGGAGCGGCCGTTGGAATTGGGTGAAAAAATGTAAAGAGATATTTCGAAAGAAAAAAGAGGTGAAGTTCGTTTGACCGCTCAGGAGGTCGCCTCGAATGCTGGTAGGCGCTGTATCACAGATCACGCCGACTGTTTTGGTGGCATCCTAAAACCAGTCGTGCCCCTGATTGCCTACCGAATAAGGGCAATGAAGCTAAACGACATGGGGCTCATGGGACAGATGAGCACCCATGAACTGTTCTCGTAACTTTAGGGATGAAGTTGTGTGCTCATAAATCCCACGGCTCACAGAGCTTCAAAGCCCCGGTATTCATCAGATGGATACATGTTTCGAATAGCCTGTACAACACAAGCTGGCAAGACCGTCCGGTTCCCTCTGCCAAGGCGGCGCCAGATCCACCAGACAAACTGCCGGTACGCCACATACCGGTACTTCCTGTTGAAAGACCAGAATGATGACTTAGGTGACACATGAGAATACAAGAAAAACTCGGGAAAGAGACTGCTCTGAAGAGCAGAACTGTTGTGAATCTAGAAAAAAAAAAGAAACAATGTACTATATGCAATCAAATCAGCCCACAGTAAAATTAACTTATCACCTCAGATAGTAACAAGATGCACATAATGTGAACAAGTATCGCTCCTCTTGCCGATTGTCAATACACCACACAACTAGGCCCCCATCGACAGCAAGGTCATAATTACAATCACAGCAAAAGTCAGTCATGCCCCAGCATCTGCTTACTAAGTCAGGCCAAATAATGTAGTAAAAATACATCAACTTTTCTGGTCTATAGCATGCAACACGACGTGGTGTTAGCCTTACTTATGGGTGCTCCTCTGTCCAATGAGCTCCATGTCATTTAGCTCCATCGCCCTCATCCGGTAGGCGATCTGGAGCACGACTGGATTCAGGATGCCACCGAAAAAGTCGGAGTGATCGGTGATGCAGCGGTTACCAGCCTTGGAGGCGACCTTCGGAACCTCCAGGCAGCAGACGCACTCGCGGGCTGTCGGCATTAGCTGGCAGCGGCCGCAGAGGCACCTGGTTGCACGTAATATCGCAAGAGTCAATAGCAGCAGTAGACTAACTTTTCTTCTTTCAGTCTTGACAAATCGAGGAAGTTGGTTACCACCCGAGCCATTCAGTGGCCAATTCGTCGAAGCATGGGACGTCTCGCGCGAGAAGGTAGCAGCGACGCAGTCCTTTTCATTTCACTTATTTATTTATTCACTTTCCCACAGCACCAGGGTGGCATTACAGTGGGGGGGAAATTGTACATTAATGTGATACATTTAAGCAATACAAAGGAGCATAACAGAACGCGGACATGCATAACGCCTAACGAAGAACAGCTGGAGTTCAATTACCAGCGGGTGTCGTCCAAGCGCGCCGAAGGCTCGGGAGGTTCGGGCGGTGCGCCGTCGTCGTTGTCGGCAGCCGTCCTCCGCGGCGTGTCTTCGAATGACCGAAGACCCAGCTGCTCGCTGCGGTCAAGAAGCTGACGCTTCAACTCGGGGTCCATTTTGCGCGAGGACACAGAAGTGCAGAAGCTACAAAAGGCTGTGGACAGTAGTACGCACACAAGACGCACCGGAAATCGGGACGCTGCGTACGTTCAACTCCGCAGCCAAGCCAATCCAACAGCAAATCCGAGAGCGAGGGGCGGGACGATCTTCTTCTCCGCGGGCGGTGAAAGAGCGGGAGTTTCAAATGTAGAGCGTTGTGACTCTGACTAAATTACGTCCTGTAACGCAAATATTGTAAAAAAAAAAATTTTTTTTCGCGGGATATTTGTTTTGTGACGTACTTGTCCCAACTAGGCTGTTTAAAAAAAAAAAAACTTTTTTTTCTTTGCAGTTACCCCTTAAAGCAAGCAACTGTGATCCCGCCAGTAGCAAAGGCCTTCGCGTCGGAGGTACGGCGATGAGGATCAGTCCACCAGAGAACCCCGCCGGAGACTTTTAATCCTTCGATAAGCGATGGGAACTGTAACTTCCTCCTCTTTCAACGAGGATTGAGGCAGTGCCTGGCCAGTCGAGGTACTCACTTTCACCAAGTTCCTTAATAATATGCAAGTTGCGGCTACATAAACAGGCGACGAAGTAACTTTTGAATAAAGAATGGCGACTTCATGCCTACCTCATAAAGACCCGTGCCGCCACCCAAGTTCGCTCCGCTAAAAGTGTCGCGGCTTCGACTAAAAAAAATGAAAGAAAGTAGCTTCACTTCTTTTAAAACACGAAGGCAACTAATTAAGGTGAACAATAAAAAACTCCCAGCGATTGAAAACACTCAAAATACAATTACACTTCAGGAAGGCCATGCGGCGATCGAGTGAAGCTGAGCGTGCGTCATGACGCAGAATTGAAACGCGACGTAAAAATATTACCTTTGTTAGGCCAGGTGCACTGCAAACTTGAGCTACTTGCCTTTTGAAGGGAAATGACGGGAACATGCCTGGTCTGACTTGATGCGAGCCGAACGGTCGATTGTCTCCAGCCAACATGGCTCGCATATCCTTACCTCTGTATAGGTGTCTTCTCGGCATTGACACCATGGTGGCTATCGTGACGGTTCCAGCATTCACAGAGCAACGGGGCCGGTTTTACGGAAACCATCATCTTTATTCGGAATCACCCCGTGCGAACGAACAAATCAGGGGAGATCGAGCAAGGTAGCCCTCGACGTGAGACGCTAGGCTTCGGCCAGTCGCGCTACGAAAAGAAACACGCCCTCAGCACTTCCGAAGGCGCGTGCTTGCGACAGTTGTCTGCTGCAAACTAGTTCGGTTGAGATCTTCCTCTAAACAACTCGGTGAACGCAGAACGACTCACGCATCGTACCGGCGTGCGGTCGTGTATCACTACTGCGTGGTGCACGTTAAAGACACCAGGCTAGCGGTTGTACTGCACTGGCTAAATTGCTCATCTACAGCATGTGACTCGTCGCAACTTTAATGGCAGACCAACTACACGCTGTATAAATATCCCCACAACCCCAATCATGATAATAAACGACGTCAGCAAGCGTAGCTCGTTGAGCGCACCGCGAACGCCGCAGTCATGTTTGTTATGGTTTGACAAAAAACAAAAAACTTACGCCTGCAAGAGGGTTCGAACTAAGGACAGCTTACTTATGAGGCAGACGTCTTAATTACTACGCTACACTCCAACTTTTTTTATATCTTTAATGAATGGGAAAACACGATCAAAATAAGTCAATACCAAACATCACTTCACATTAATACTTTATGCCGACTCGTTTGGCTCGGAATGCCCAGTTCTCACTCCTTGTTCCACGACACATTCAAGCTACTTACTTGTACTTATGTACGGTATGCGAGTCGCGAAGTACAAAACTACACAGACGGACAAGAAGTACAAAACAAACTTCGCGCTTCAAATTAGAGTATTAACATGGTAGGAAATTTATCATACTACTCACTCGAAAACGATGAACTGACATGTTAACGTATGTTTAAAAGTATGGTAGACCTAGGCATGCGTCAAAGAGACTGAACCATTCTGGTACCGATGGGCGTGCCTCGTATACGCTCCTTACTTTGGCAACTTCTTCAATGAAGAGAGATGTTGTCGTACGTGGTGGTTCAGCATTTATGTTTATCATGCGGCACTTCCACAGCCGATGCAGGCCTAGAAACATGAATAACTTGCATGGCACATGTTCGTGTGTTTTGACAGGAAGAAATCGTATACTATGTTCCGTGAAATCAATATCCTTTTTCAGCATTTGTTGAAGAACGTCCCAAAAAAAGACTTCGTCATTGCAGTAAATGAAGCAATGTTCGATGGTCTCAGGCTTGTTACATAGTTGACAGGACCATGGAACACAAAATCTCTTCCTGTAGCCACCACTTGAGAGGTAATGTTGAGGTATGCAATTTAAAGAAAAATGTCTTTGCACTGGGAGATACACACATCTTTTTAACGCGTTTCAAAACATCCTCTCCTAGACTGTCACAAAACATTGACCTATAAAATCGAAAAGGAAAAAATTCGTCAACCAACGCATGAGACAAACATTTTCTTGAACCACTAAATAAATATTCCAACGAAAACCGAGGTTTCAGAAAGAACTTTACGTCGACAACCTCTTTACAAAAACCTGTAAGCCTGTGCTGATTTACGTTCGTAGTTGTAACTATGATAAATGGCAAATGCGATGCCAGCTTCGTTTGGACAAGTGACAGTAGGAACGGGTCTGTCATATTCCTAAAGTAAAACAGCCTAGAGACCAGTTGGGTTACAAACAAATGATCAAGGCCCAATCCTCCAGACTCCAGAGGTAGGAACAAGTTATCCCGCCTCATCCGTTCCCAAGCGGAACTCCAAATGAAGGTGACTAACAAACGATGGAATGCTTGGATTCGTGGACGGGCACAGTGTAGTACTTGCAGGATGTGCATAAGTTTTGATGCGAGAAAAATATTGCAGACTGCGGCCTTGGAGAAGACGGAAAGATCTCGAACTCGCCAGGCGTCAATATTCCGTTTGATAGTTGTTGCAATTGGCATCAAGTATGGCCCACTATTCCTTGTATGATCGAGTGGTACGCCAAGATATTTGATTTCTGGTTGATTCCATTGGATTCCTTCAAATTTGGATGGCGTTCTTCTCCACATGCCCGACCAAAATCCATTCGACTCGTCATTATTAACAGATGCGCCTGTCAACGCACAAAAATTATGCGTTACCCGGAGTGCTTCTCCTACACTTTCCTCGTCAGAGGAAAAAAAATGCAACGCCATCGGCATAAGCCAACAACTTCACCTCAATGAAATTGATGATGTACCCTTGAACATTAAGGTTTCTAATTATACTAAGGCACAATGGTTCGAGATATAAAGGAAACAGAAGAGGAGATAGAGGACATCCTTGCCTCACTGAAGATTTCACAGCCATTGGGGCTGAAAGAGTGTTATAACAATGATTTTGGTAGAGCAATTTCTGTAACATAACTGAACGCTTGAAAGGACAGTGTCTCCAATATTGATATGGGAAAGAATTTGGAACAAAAAAGAGTGACTGACCCGATCAAAGGCTTTTTAAAGATCAACTTGTACCAATGCAACTTGATTGTTACTATCTGTCGCACACTCCAGAACGGATCTGGCGACATGTACGTTAGTTTGAATTGTTCTTTCTCGGATTCCGCACGTCTGGTGTTCTCCAATTAGAGAATGAGTTACCTTGTGAAGTCTTTCTGTAAGTCTTTTTGAAAAAATCTTGTAGTCTACATTACACAAGGATATTGGTCTGCAGCTTCCAGTCTTTTTCAGCACTTCTTTATCTGTACTTTTAGGTAGTAAGACCGTATGACCTTGATAAAAAGTGGGTGGAAGTATTTTTTCTTCGTATCCTACGTGGAAGACATCAAGCAGCACAGGAGCTAATAGTTCAGTAAATTTCTTATAGAATTCTGCGCTGAGTCCGTCGGGACCTGGTGTCTTATTCATGGGAAGTGAGTCTATGGCATATCGGACTTCTTCAACGGTTAACGCTCCATCTATCAAAGCTTTTTCTTCTTCTGAAAGGACTGCCAAAAAGTCAATTTGCCAAAAAGGTTCGTGTAGTGGTCTTGGAAGACTTTAAGAATCTCAGGTGTATCGTACACAGTGGTGCCTTCGTTATCGGTTGCTAGAACTTGTTTTGACAGGGCGTATCTTCTCTCATCATTTAGCGATCGACGTGTTAGGGGTTCAATGAGCGTAAACCGTTCCGTTCGTGAACGAACGACTGCTCCTCTATACTTGTCTGCATCAAATCGTTGTAATTGCGCTTTGGTTATGTTAATTTCCTCCGTGTATGTCCCAGGGCTAAACGATTCAAGTACGTATAAGGTTGCCAGGTTCTTGAATCATTTTCTTCGGTCATTCTTCCGCTCAAACAGCAGGATACTCGAATATTCAATGGCCCAGTTTTTGACGTTCTGTTTAAACATATCCCACTTTGCGAAAAACGGTAAATGTAGGCAGGCGCAAAGCATCTGACAACAGACAAGGAATGCGTTCAGTGAACCACTTTTCAGAAAGGAGAGTTACATTAAATTTCCACAAGCCCCATTCGGGGCGGAAGCATGACCACTTTTTTTCACCGATGCAAATTGATACCAGGCAGTGGTCACAGAAGAATATTGGTTTCACATTATAATCACTGATTTGAGGGAACAATTCACTGCTCACATAAATCCTGTCAAGGCGGGCATGTGATGAGTTTTGAAAGTGTGTGTAATGTAGATCTCCATATTTGACATCACCAATGTCTATTAGATTTTGCTCAGTTATTAATGATTCTAGTTTGGTTGCGCTCGAATCATTTCTGGGCGTTGGTTGCGAACGATCTCTATTACTGAAAACACAGTTGAAGTCGCCAAGAAGAACAATATTGCTCTCTGTAGTCAAATAATAAGATACAAATGAAAATAGAATATTCCTAGCCGACACTGCATTAGGGGCATAAACACGTATGAACCTCCAATCCTTATCGTCATACGTTAGGTCACACAAAAGAAAACGCCCCTCCACATCAATGGTCAAGGAAATTGGCGACAAAACTCTGACTTTCTTCAGAAACAGAAAACATCCCGCTGAAGTACCGCACGCATGACTTACGTAAATTTCGAAATCACTCATGAACGGTTCCAATGCGATTTCGATTTCTTGCTCTGTTGAAATCTTGGTTTCTTGCACTGCGAAGATGTCTATCTGTTGATTACGCAAAAGCTGAAGGAGTTTATGTTGTTTCCTCCTAGATTTTAAACCTCGAACGTTTAAGGTGGCCACACGAAGCGGAAGGGCGCTTCGCATGACACTTTATGTTTGGGGATTGTGGGCTGCATGGGAAAATTCCCCGACAGGTGCAGAGCCTGCTTTATGTTTCTCGTACGGTTTGTGTCGTTGGGCTGCCCTGTTTGTGGTCTAAAAGCTTTGACTGTGGGGCTAAGCTGTCGCCTGGCATTTCGTCCTTGCGTGGGTCTTCTTGGATCATGCTAGCCCCAGTTGTGGTTTCCTGACCGTCTTCTTTGGAAGACGTTGTCTCTTCAAGGTTCTTTTCTTGCGTCGAGTTGAGAGTAACAGGTGGAAGGTCCTCTGATGCGTCCCTCATCGTGGAAGCTCGCGAGCACACCATCACCACAGGGACTGTTGTGTTCGCTCATTGTGTAGCTGGCTCTTGGAGTCGTGCCTCAGCCTCACGTGGTGGCTGTGCAGGGGTGAGTACTCCTTCAAAGTTAACGGCAGAAGAAATGTCGCCTTTAGGTTCGACGACCTCACTGACGTCCATGAGGTTTTCCGTCGACGGTTCTTTGCCTTGGACCGTTCCTCGACGCAGTCTGTCTGCATAGGTAAGCACGCAGTCTTGCCCGAAGCGTCGGCACTGAGAGCATCGTGGTATCCGACAGTACCGGCGGATGTGCCCGACCCTGTTGCACCGTAGACAGAGCGGGGGTCGACCAGGTACAAGCACGAGGCACTGGCATCCGAAGACCATCAACATGTATGGAATTTGGGAAGATGACACACCTTCCGCCAGCGCCAGTATCTCGTCTCTGTTCACAGTCTGCAAATTCTCCATTCCTGGAACCCCCCACTTCTCACGTTCGATTGAGATCACTTTTCCGAACGGCTCTAGTGCTTCAACTATTCTGCGGTCTTCGATGTGACTCGGTAACCACAGCAGCTTTAGCTTCACGTCCTTGGTTTCAGGGTCGATCGCAAGGCATTTCCGGCCTTTGACGGTGAGCTCTTTACATGCAGCCAACTTGGCCTTTGTAAGGGCATTCGCGCACGTTATCATTCAGACGTGGGACATCAGGTATTGCCCGAGGCTAATTACGTCATCTGGGTTGACGAGGGGGAAAATGGCACCCCTGAAGTCCGGGGCACGATATGGTCGGGCCGACATGTGCGCATGAAGGAAGAGCGAATTAAGTACGACGTTACCTGAAGGTAAACGGGGCATCAGAATACGGTAGGTGTCCATACTGTTGACAGAAGCAGACTCAGACGAGGAAGGAATAACTCGGCCAGAGGCCGATTTCGAGCTTTCTGTGGAGAGCATTAAAAGTCCTGGCGTTCGAAGCGGCGCCTTCTTCTTTCACCACGCTACACTCCAACGTTGCATTAGCCGCTCAACGTCTATACAAGAGAGGGCGCTGCGGTCAAATGCTCACCCTGCGTATATAACCACGATCCATACCACACATTGTCTTTTTGACATGGACCGTTGACTTAAGCGGTGGAGATGCGTTCCCACGGCTTCTAGTGGATCCAAGCTGATCCGCTAGAAGAACCACTGGCTCTATATTTCACCGACCATAAAGCAGTACTGATGAAGTCGAAACGCAATTCGGAACTCAGCACTACCTGTGAGCAATAAAAAAAAATCAGCACCATCAGCACTACCTATGAACAATAAAATCAGTATCATCAGCACCACCAGAGCTTCGCCCCTATCAACATCATTCACCGCGAGGAGATGCGGCCTTTTTTAGGGTTTATTTGCTTTTATTACGTGTTTTCGGTGATTGTATCCAGTGTCGAGCAATAAATCAGGATTTATTGGGTATCGACATCGTCATCTCTCCTACAACAAAGTGCTAAATTACTATTTTATAATTCATTATTATTTCGCTCAAATAAATTATTGTCATCTAGTCCAGGGGTAATACCACACATGGCAATTTAAATTTTAAAAAAAATGTTACAGAAATCGAATTCTAAGAACAGTCAGTAATGTGTCATGTGACCATCCTAGCAAACCTCTTTTAAGGGCTTGAGCCCTTAAACCCCTTTTAAGGGCTTGAGCCCACCTGCGAGTTGTATTTATATACATATATATCGACTATGCGTGACCTTTGAAACATACGTAGAAAAAAATGTTAATAGTTTTTAGGGGCGAAGCTCCTTAGGGCCGAGCGCCTTGTCTGTCCGGCGTCCGTGCTCACAACGATTGCCATCCCAACTGCCTCCTTAAAAAAAAGAAGAAAAAAAATGGTTGCGCACTCGACAGGATTCTAACCCGTGCGGGGAGACCTCAATGGATTTCTAGTCCATCGCCTTAACCACTCGGCTACAACTGCGGGACGAGTAGGGGGCTCCTAGATGTGGTAGTAACTCAAGAGCTGGGGATGCCATGGATGAAACGTTGCACGTAGCCGCCCAACGTCTACACAGGAGAGGGCGCTGCGGTCAAATGCGTATATGATCACGTTAAACTTAAAAATGAGCAATACGAAAAACTCAGCACCATCAGCACTACCTATGAACAAACGCAGTATCATCAGTACTACCAGAGCTTCGCCCCAATCAACATCAGTCACCATGTGGAGATGCGATAATTTTTTTTTGTAACCTCCCTTACACCAAGATTAAGAACGTATCCCACAAGAAACACGGAGTATTGCAAGCTTGAAAATTACAATATAACGTACGGTGAGTAAATGCTGTCAAGTACAGTTCCTAAACTACTTAACAGTCTTGAAACCTAAAACATCTATCTTCTCCCTTAATCAGTAGAAGATATCCGAACATTTTTTTTAAATATCACTTTTTACTAAATTTATAAAGATAACCATTGAAAACTTCTTTGTAATGAACATGGTACCTTTTTCGTTTGCACTGATCTACAATGTGCCTCTCTGTATTTTTCTCTTCAGTATTTCTTTTATTTTATAGAGGGGAGAGGGGGTGTACGTTAATACAGCCTGAACTTAGTTAGCTCTAATGGCCGTGATTCTATCCCAGCTCTAGATAAAAAAATTTGCCAGTGGAGGACAGCCGGTAGCCTGGGGTCTTTAACGTGCACCACGCAGTAGTAATGCACGACCGCACGTCGGTATGATGCTTATCCGGTTCGAAACGGGCAGGGGTGAAGATTAAGCCCAGGATGCATGGATTCTGCAGCGCGAGGCTTCGCTCGACATGCTCTGAGTTGGTGTGCGCTAGCCCACTCGGCCACAGATTCCCCCCTTTTACTTCATATTCTTCTTTGAACTGTTTAATGTTTGTTTTGTTTTGGTGCTCGTTTTAAGGTCTTTTTATACGTTTATTTTGCTGTGCCACTGCTTCCAAATGTGAGGAGGAGGGGCCGAGGGCTCGTCAAACTGCATCATGTATAGTTTCTCCTGGGTCTCCCTCCGTCATTTGCTCTTTTGACGGAAAATAAACATTAATATTATATTGATTACAGAACTTCACCCTGGTACCGACAACAGGAGACGGAGCAACCCGTGCAAAAATGTCAGATATGGCCCTGATACATTTTATATACGGCCATATATGATAATATAAGGAGTCAAATATAGCAATAGTCTGTTATATATGTCAGCAAATACGGCCAGATATCGCCATATAAGGGGGCAAATACTGCCAGATGTGACCTTGTAAGTGCGTAAATACGGCCATATATCACCATATACGCGTGTAAATGTAGCCCCTGATAATGGTATATGGGCCCGTTTCGGTCGTGCAAGCAATAAGTCTTATGTACTCGCCAAGACACTAGTTGATTGATCTATATTGCATGAGTCTCATATAATTGGTTAACTATTGTTAACATCCTTAAAGCGAAGTTATTCCAGATATACCCGTATTTGGCAGACCCAGATATAGATATATAAAAAATTGGGCATATCTGCTAGATAAGCCTCATAAAAACGGGTGTGCTTGATACCGTGAGATATGCCCAATATTTTATATAACCATATTCGTTTTTTTATAAAAATCCAGAGATGCCATTTTCGTAAAGGAAGAGACGTACAGAGAACAAGCAACCTCACGGACAGTTAGTAAAGGTTATCAATGTGTAGTGCTACACAAAAAACAAAATCTGCAAATAAAAAAAAATTGAAATGTTTATACACGATATATTCACTTTGGGGTTTTTCAGATTTCCCCGATTCCGAGAAAACCACTTGGAGAATTATTTATTTGGGTGTCAGGGGGTATTGATCGAACACAGGGAGCTCCACCCAAAAACCAAGTGATTCCGATCGAGCGGTTCGAAACTCTCCCTATTGCAGGTTTTCTGGGAATCGGAAGGTAACCGGAAGTCCCGAAAGATTAGGAAACGCGAGGACGTAATGCGCGCGGCGTGCAGTTCACCGAAGTACGCATATGACCCTCCCCGCCCCCCTTCCCCAAGACACACGCACGCACACACACACACACACACACACACACACGCACCCCCACACACGCACGCGTGCACGCACACACACACACGCACACGCACGCACACACACACACAGACAGACACGCACACACGCACACACACACACACACACACACACACAGACACACACCTATAAAAGCTTCAATTACAGACGGCGCTGCGCGACGACTAATATCGAGCACACGAACGACCGTGCCACGGGTTTCTCGTTACAGTTCATTCATAACGTACGAGATGCTGGCCTGACTAAGAGGACGCAACTCACACCAAGGAGAGAGTCCTTGCAATTTCATGCCGGACGCCATTACGGCCCAGATTGCTCGCTACTGCGCATGCACTGCGTCGTCGCGAGGCATGGAGGAAAGCGGGTGGCGAGGAGGAGACGCTTGCGGCTTGCAGACGATCAAAGCTCGCGTCACCTGCTCGCAGTTCGCATTGCGAACGCGGCCAACAAACTATGTGACCCTGATCGAGCTGTTGGGAAACACTCTGAAGCCTAGGCACTCTCGTGGAAACACGAGACCCGAAGGTCTCTAATTACTTTGTTCTCGTCGCGACGCGTTCTGCAACGCAACAATTAGTCAGCGCTTCGATATATCCCGGCATTGTGAAGGTTCCGTATGCATCAAGGCGCGAAGGCGGCGGATGTATATACGAGGGTACAAAAGTTTGTCGGGCCTGTTGTAATGGAGGAAGTTGACACGGCGGAAAGTTGGTCTGTGCTGAATTGGCGTTTCAGGGCTCCCGTTTTGGTCCAGGTGAGAGGGAGAGCGTCCTCCGCCTATTGTTGGACGTGGCGCCACAGCTTGCGCCGCGTAATCAATTAACGAGACATTTTTTACCTATTCGCAAGCTCAAAATTAGGAAAAACATTTTGGCGGCACACAGACTCCCATATAGCGAGAAAGGTCTCGCGGTTTCTGATGTGGTTGTTCTTAGTACTGCCTCACCTACCGGTAGATTTTCAGCTTGTGTGCGGCAGCAGAACAACTTGAGCCTTTTGTGAGAGAGGCACGGGTTGTCACTGGCTTCCGAAGTGAAATAGCAGACGATAAAAACTTCCGCTCGTGTCGGATTTCCATCCGCCGAGGCGCTCGGTTCGTAGCAAACGTTCAAACTTTTTTCGGTTCGTTAGCAGATGAATTACGGTGTTGTCTTGTTTTATTTCTGTCTGCGAATGACGCTTCGTAGCAGACAAACAGCGTTCTTCGCTCGCATTAGCAGACGAACCCTTTACGAACGCTATTTTAGCTCATACCTCAAGACAACAAACTGTGCGACGTGAGACATGGAAGAGGAGGAAACGAGAAGCACACGGGGACGTCGGAACAGCCACCTCTGGTTAGAATGATTTGTGAGTAGACCTTAAGCTAGCAGCCTCTCTCACCACTGCACTCGTCGAGCACGTTACTACGCGTTCGACGAATGTAGGGGACAGAATGGCTGCTCTAGCCTTGGGTCTACGTAAAGTCACTCCATCCTGGGAAAGTTGCGCCGTCGCCTTCCCTGCCTGCTAGCCTGACACAAACAAATATTAACATGCAGGCAAGGAAAACCCTGCAAGGAGATTGGCTAATCGGTCTTCGTTGCCACGGCTATCGCCATTTCGGTCCCTTCAAATTTTCGAGAATGAGTTATAAACCAGTTGCAACAAGATCACCATGGAACATCATCGAACTGAATAGGTTTCTGCCCAACACAAGCATTTTTGGCACTGTACGCAATTCACGTAATAATCGTGCATATCTCCACAGGTCTTTTACAGTGCTGTTGTTCTTTCTGCGTATTTCGAGACAAGAAACTTAGTTTTTAGTGACTCCGAGCACCGACACCGCATCTGGCGGCGGTACCAAAATGTGCGCTTGTTATGTCGGTGTGTGGATAGAAAAATCTCGGAATACAGAAAACGTCTTTATACAGCTACCCGTCGCCAACAAATTTAAATTGGCTCACCGAGAGAGGTCAAAGAGAAATTGCTCGTTCCATGAACCAAAGTGGCAACCATACAGGGAGTTTCGCGATACTTTCCCACGGTCCAGTGACTTTAGATTTATACCAACTAATCATCACACTCAGAGCCCTGCGTTCGGACGTACCAGCGTGCTCTCGGCTCCTCCCCTCCCTCAATTTCTCGGCGTATAAGATTTCGCTCTCGTGGTGACCAAAATCGAACCCTACGAGTCTATAAAAAAACGATTTCACGAAACGCATTTTCACTTCCGGTAAGCCGCGTTTTGCCATGTCGACGAACAGCATCCACCACATTCCCCATCAATTGGCATGCAAACGATAAGTTGGCGTCACCCTTGCTTAAGGCAAATCGCCCAAGCACATGTATGGCACCGTCGAGGATAGATTAAGCACAACGAGAGACGCATTTGGGAGGAAAGTACGCGTCAAGCGCGCCAACATCTCGAATATCGAAGAAGATGAGGGCAGGAGGAGAAAAAAGACAGGTTAACCAAGGCGGCCTGCCTCGGTTGGCTACTCTAAGATGTTGAAGGGGAAGAGGACCAAAAAGGAGGAGAAAATAAAAGCGGGAGATAGAGGTGACATAGTAGCACTCACGTTAATACTGTGTGCGCAAAATCAATAGTCAAGGGAGTGCCGCGCAGTATCGAATATGACACTAAAACGAAGACACCGAAAGTGCGTGCTGTATTGCCATCAATGTTTCTCCTAAAACGCTCGAGTTTATGCACCAGCGGGAAGTTCAGTTGGGCACGTGTACTCCACTTAGCGGAATTATCAAACAGATAGCCTTGATAAGCAGCACAAATAGTGGAGAGTAGAGCAATTTTATACAAACAAACTTCGAGGCCAGCTTTTTATAGAAATAACAGAAGAGCGTTAGTGACAAGGCGTGAAGTTGGGGCAATTTGGCGCATAATGAAAACATGAAAACAGCGCAAAAAAAATGACAAGAACGCGAAGTGAACGAACACAACGCTGACTGGCAACCAGTCCATTCCTGCGAGGAACAGAAAGGAAAACATAAAAGATGCAGGATGGATCAAACATAATTATTTTCCATTCTTTCCATTTTACAATTTTTTTTTTAATCTCTACCTCCGGAGCGGAGACGTGTGTTAGTGCCCGTGCGTGGCTCTGGCGGATGACGAAGTGTCTTTCATCAAGAAATTCGGAAGATTTGTTTAAGTGTTCGGGCGTGCCTTAAGGGGGTGGATTATGTTTGACTATCTTGCATCTTTTAAATTTTTCTTTCTGTTCCTGGCAGGAATAAACTTAGGCGCCAGTCAGCGTTGTGTTCTTTCACTTCTCGTTCTTGTCGTTTGTTTTTTTTTCGCGCTGTTTTTAAGTTTCGAGGGTGTTAGCATCCTTTTATTTAATTGAAGAGTCCCAGGCACCTAGTATTTTAAAAGTAGATATGGCCGGTCGTCTAAATGTAACAAAATGTTCTTCAGGAGTTCTCTTTCTGCATCGTGACGTGCACATTCACATAATAAATGGGACATAGTTTCCACGCAATTATACCCCGGACAGTTCGGAGTGTGTGTCTGCCCAATTCGGTGCAGAAATTCCTGTGTGTAAGAGACGCCCAGACGTAATTGGTGTATTGCAGCTTCAGTTCGCTTGGGTTGACTACTACATGACACACGAAATTTAGGTCAGGATGCAGTCCCTATTTGATAAGAAGCATTGGAATCTATCCTAAGTGCAATGCCACTGCAATATATTATCAGCGTTGATTTTAATGCACATCATCCAATACAGTGAAGCCTTCGGAGAAACCCTCTGGGAAAGCGCTTCGCGGACTTAGGCGACGATTACCACATATTTGCTGTTAATACAGGAACCCCGAAATATTTTTACGGAATGGAAGGCAACAGTTGCCTTGACTTAACGTTTGTATCGGCAGCACTAACATCGTGAACAACGTGGTTTGCAGACATTGAAACTCGTGGGAGTGAGAACGCACCCACGGACACAACAATTAATGGGTTCGCCCATGTAGGAAAAACCCACTTCCCACAAAGAACCACCTGGCATACGTTCAAAAAACCAATGACGAACGAACGCAAGAATGTTGCTGAACAGTCTCACTTTAAAAAGCTCATTCTATATTGTGCAGAAACCCAACAACAGCTGCGTTGAAGGTGCCGTCCACGGAAAAAACAACCAACGCAGAACATGAGCGCCACCATGCTATAGCCTATACATTAGAGGACGGAAAGACGATTCAGGAGATCTAAATACACCAAGGATCTCTGCGAATTACGCAGAGTGCAAAAGAAAATTTTCAAATATTTTAAGAAGCTCACTCGTCTTTTCTGCAGGGCGCTTTGGAAAAAAATATAGATTCAAAAAAAGCTATTATGTACAATATAGAAGATCCCACGAGGTCGTAAATCTTCTCCTACGCAACTCCATCCATTTCGCTCGCTGGCGTTGTAAAAGAGTTGTTCAGAGACAGAAGTGGCAAACCAGCACCGTATTGTGTTGACAACATAGAAAACCCAATCGAGCCAATCTTTATCTCGCATCGCAGTTGAGCCAGTATTTCGTGAGGAAGGTATAGATGACCTTTTCACGATGAGTTGACTGGATACTGCACTGTTTCCTTGAAACCGCACACCTTATCGGGACCTGACGGCATACACTACAGTTATTTGATACATATTGGGAAGGACGCGCTATAGCTGCTTTTGACTCTTCATGGTTCAATGAAAATGTTCTTGACTCATGTAATCATGTAAAATGGCAAGAATTGTGCCACTTTTCAACCCGGGCAATTCTCCACTTCAATTAACGTCGTACCGACCTGTCCCGCTCGCAAGTTGTGTACGAAAAAATAATGGAAAATAGTTCGCCGCCGTTTAGATTTATATCTTGAACAGCGAGGGATATATCAAGAAATAATTTAAGGCTTCTGTCGAGGAAGGAGCTCCATTGATGGCCTCATTGACCTAGCAACTTACTTACAACGAAAGCGAACACTTCGTAAATTCACAATAGCGGCTTTCTTGGATATCAGAAAAGCATATGATAATGTCACTCATAAAGGCAATTTCCAGCTCTAAGTGTAATTGGCATTGGAGGGTACTTATAGAGATGGATAAGAAGCGACCTCGTAGGAAGATTAATATTTATGTCTACAAACAAAGCAAACGCGCTTTCTTACCCGGTGACTCACGGTGTCTCTCAAGGAGGCCTTCATCATTCCTACATTATTTATTATCGCTCTAGTCCGTCTCGCCAAAATACTGCCCCTAACCATACAGGCATCATTTTATGCCGATGTTATCTGTATATGAACCTCTGGATCTACACGAGTTAAAGCAAAGGCAAGGGTTCAGTCTACACTAAAGAAAATGGCAAATTATCTTCATACCCGTGGCCTTAAAATTCCCATTAACAAATCACCAGCTATTCCGTAGACCTACGATAATGGGGATGATGATAATTAATGGCTAATTCTCCGTATCGTTTTGTTTAAAGTTCATAGTTGTGTTTGCATAAAACCCGTGTCTCGAGGGGGCCCTTGGAAACAAATCGCGGCGCCTCACTGAAATGAGCGGCCCTTGGAAGCGAATGGCGGCGGAGCGCCGACTCGCGTCACGTGTCTTCTGTGCGTGTCTGTAGTGTTTGTGTCCTGATAGACAAAAAGCTAACTCAGTACCACGACCACGTGTCAATGCTAAGGAGACTCTTCTTTCCCTCTCGCTCTCCCTCTCCCCGTATCTTGACAGGGGGGTGTCAATGCATGTATGCGCGGGAGTGTTCGACCAGCCGAGCGCTCGAGCTGGCGGTCGCATCAAGCCTCGTACCAATACACCCAAGCAGTTGTTGTCACTCTGGCGTCGGCTCCCTTCCAATACACAACAATTTTTGGCGACGAAAATGGTGAACGCATCTACCGACTTATGATTGCATCGGCTAGCACCGTCGAGACGGGGAGACTGTCAAGAGGGCAAGAAGGATCAAAGTTGATTTACCCGGAAGCATATACAGGATGGCCACTATTGGACAAGTGGAATCTTTTGATGAATCTCAGTCAGACTGGGATACATACGAGGAAATGATTAACGTATTTCTACCAGTGAATGGTGTCTTGTGTGTCTTGGGGCTTCTAGCTATGTGACATTTTAGAGCGCAGCTCTTAGGGGCCAGTTTCCAGCCTGAGCGGCGTCGGCGTCGCCGTTGGCGTCGCCGTCGGCGTCGCCGTCGCCGTTGGCGTCGCCGTCGCCGTCGGCGTCGGCGTAACCGCGCCCCTCCCTCTCCTCCTCCTCCCCCTCCTCCCCTCCTCCTCCTTCCCCTCCTTCTCCTTCTCCTCCCCTCATTGTGTGGTATGGTCCGGGCGGGTCACGTGACCTCGGGGGGAGGGGGTCACATGACCCGTTTCCAGCCTGTGCGGCGTCGGCGTTGGCGTCGGCGTCGGCGTCGCCCCTCCCCCTCCTTCTCCTCCCCCTCCGCTCCTCCTCCTCCCCCCTCCTCCCCCGCCAAGGTCACGTAACCCCGGGGGGTGACTCCCCTCCCCCCGCCGAAGTCACGTGACGGCCCGCCCAAGGTCATGTGATCCCGTCCCCTCGAGGTCACGTGACCCCCGGACCTCTGCCCTCCTCCTCCTCCCCTCATTGTCTAGTATGGTCCGGGGGGTCACGTGACCCCCCGCTGAAGTCATGTGACTGATTTTCAGGAAACAAGCTACACAAGTACTCGGAAGAGAGGGAGGGGGAGCAGGAGGGGAGAAGGACTAGCAGGCATGATCACGATGGAGAAGGAGGAATATACCCTCCACTCCTCCTCCTCAAGAGCTGCGCTCCAATTCGGCGTTACAGGAAGTTGTAAACGGCTTTCACATTTTTATGGTCGCGTTCCAGCACCATTCTATTTATAAAAAGAAACATTTCCGGTAGCAATGCCACTGTGTACACAAACCAAGGGGTTCTGAGTTCAATCCCCGCCCCTACTTGTTTCGATATGGACGAGTGTCGAGCTTGCGTGTGGTCGTGTATCAGTGTTGCGTGATGCACGTTAAAGACCCTCAGGCTTGCAATCGCACTGCTAGTGTCGCCATACGCTCAAGGACTAAGGTCATTTTAAGTCAATATTGTTTATGCTACTAATATGTTCTAAAGTAAATAAATCCACGGAAACACTTTTTCTTGGCAACTTTCTTTTTATCTCTGATGCTGCTTTCTCTACACGAAGGCTAAATTAAAATGTACCTGGTAGGGTGAAGGCAATTTACAAACTCAATTGAGAGTAAACGTCATTTGGCATGCATTTAATTTTCGGGCGTGGTGTAACCCAAAATAATATATATACATATATATATGTATATATATATATATATATATATATATATATATATATATATATATATATATATATATATATATGCCAACATTTCACTATATCTAAAATGCCTTTGATTCAATCGTTGAAGTAATTAGAAAACGAAAATGAAATATTGAAAGCGTCGAGCAGATGAAGATAAAACAATAGAATCAAGAAATGCGTTTTATCGCATCATCGCTGGCGTCGAAACCCGCAAGTGGAATCCATACAAAGAATGATACAGACGCTCAAAAAAATAAACACAAAACATAATACAAAATGCAACACGATTCGTCGTGAAAGCATCCGATAAGCGCCTCCAGCACGCCGTCGCGCTCACACGCTCCCTTTTGTTCAGTTTGAGTACAATCTCTACTTCCCATTTTTTTTTCTCTCCGATATGAACAGAAACTGGTACCTTTTTCGATCTCGTATGTTGTGTCACCGCTGAGAGAACAAATAACGAACTAGCGCGCCTTGTTCGCAAGCAAGCAATCTCGCCGTGCCGATATGGCGCGCGCGATTAAAACAAACCGGACATCCTCGTATTCCGCGTGTCCCGCAACATTCACGGGCCGCTCAGTGGCGCCCCCTAGCGTGGTTCTGGCAGCCAATACATTTTGTTCTTAATTCCGGAATTTTTGTTTCGTTTGTTCTTCCATTCGTGCCACCCCTTTTCTACCCCGGGAAAATCACCAACACACACTCTGACGTCATGCCATGCGGAGCGCAAGCACGTCTGCTTCTTTTGCAGGGCCTATGGTGACGTCAGAACACCGAGCTATGATTGGTTCTGAATGTAGAATAGTGGGTAGACCTCGAGGTAGCTTGCTTCGAGAACTACCCACTATTCTCCAATCAGAGTCAATCACACCTCGGCGTTTTTTTGACGTCACTTCAACTCGTGTTCAAGAAGCAGACGATTTGCTCTCCATATATTGGTGCCACTGCTTGCGACTCGACGCAGGCGCTTCACATTTCTCGAAGCTATAGATCTTTTCAGCGGCAGTCTCGAACAAAGCGAGCGGGAAACAAATGCTGAGTCACTGAGCTGTGGACGCATGCTCAGCGCTTGATATACCGCACAGCAGATCAACAGCGCATGCTTGGAAGCCGTTCCACAGCTCAGCAGACAAAGATGGCAGCGCGCAGGAGGCGATTTCTGCTAAGGTCTATAGTTACCGTGATGAGTGCAGTGTCCATACAAGAGGTCACGCCACAGTGGTGGCGCTGCTGTCGGCGCGCAGACGCTTCACTCCACGCGAACCTGGTTTCTGCGCATGCGCAACGCCAACACTCGGTACGGGCACGCGGTGCTTGTAAACGCGTCTGCGGCTGGTTCCTTTCAAATCAAATCGAAATTCTTTATTTTTTTCTCATTTAGCGATACATTCGGCCCGTGCGTCGAAAGGGGTCCGGACGTGGCAACAATTGACGTCACAAAAAGCGAAAGCGGAGTGACACGCTGTCGGATGTTGCGACCCTGTTGATTGGTCGTGGAAGTTCCAACAAAAAAAACCCAGCAAGAACGAGTGTCGCTGTCGTCGCTGCATCCCAACTGCTAAGCTAGAGGGCGATCAGCAGCGAACAGGCGGCTGCCACGTCCACCACCACTGCATGTGACACCGCCAGAATCGCGGCCGGCCACAGCATGACACTTCAGTGGCGCCATCGGGCGGAAATCGAGGGACCAATTTTTTTGGACGCCGCTAACACACCAGTCGGTGACGCGTTCCAGGTACAATGTACTATGGGCAATGCGAACATTCTTGTGAACAGCAAGCAAATAGTTCATGTGGACGGACGCTTTGGACGCCGAATGGCACGTGGTTCTAATTTCGTAGCCACGGGCTGTCCCCGAGCCTTCTTGGGGACATGCGCTCCGATCGCACACTTTTTGATAATGCTCGAAGGTTTCGTCGAAACTAAAAATAGCTAAAAAAAATGCGTTAATGCCTACACACCACAGTCTGGTCTGTTTGATGGGCGCCGCCATGCTTGTTTATGCTGACGCCATGACATGGTTGGAGAGCTGCGGTTTTTGTAGCGTGAGCTACACTGGGCGAGGTTGAGCAGTTTCGCGTAGCTCCCGGAGAGCTGTGCTGCGCATGCGCGAGGAGCAGTGACGTCACACGGCAAACAGCTGGCGCGCCAGAGCCGCCACCGCCGCGCGCTCCACCGCCACCGCGCGCGCCTCGCCGGTCTGCGCATTCCAAAGGAGTGACGTCATAGCCGCGGCAGACGCACTGGCGCCGGCGCGTGCCCAGCTGTGCGTCTCCGTGGCGCAGTGGCCAAGTCTGACGCTGCACCGGAGCCGCTTGATAGCGCCTCTCATTTTGTGCGCATGCGCAGAGGTATCAGGGGGGTACACATATAGCGGGGCGTTTGCCAGTGCGGTATAGCCACGGAGAAGGAGAGCGAAATTGCTGCTCAGCGGCGCAGAAGAGCGGAGTAGCTTAACTCATCGGATCCCGTTGCCTGGCAATTAGCGGTTGAGCGTAGGAAGAGCGAACAGAAGAAGGCTAAACGTGCTGCGGAAAAACCGGAGCAAAGGCAGGAACGTCTAGCAAAGCGGCGTCGCCAGGAGGCTGAGCGACGTGCCCGACCGTTCACGCTACGTATATCCTGGCAGAGCCGAGCTAAGCCACTGCAACGTTTTGTAAGACTCAGTTTTTTGTGTAGAAACCTTTGCACATATCGTAGTCTGTAGCAAGAACGCCAGAAGTGCATATTCACGACGCTTCAAGAAAAACACGGATGCCAAAAGTATTGTCAAAAGCGAACAAATCTTGTTCTACTCGTGTGCGCAGGCCCTCTCTTCGCAAGTCTGAATTTATTATTTCCCATTTTTATCGCTGGCGCTAGAATTTACGACACTGGTCTATACTTTGTTTCACCACATGAAGTCCAAACGCAGCGTAAGCTACGAGCTGATAGGACCAATCAGAGAGCTTCTAAAGAGCACCGTCATGATCCTTCTGCTTGTGTTTACTGTTCAGTTATGTTTCTGTACGTGGTTTATCATCACCGAACCAGTCGTAAACAGAAAAGACCTAGTGACTTGCACTTCTGACGCTGCTGGATTAGTGATATTACCTCGTAGCGTCGGTTGCATCTGAATTGAAGCTAAACTAACTGTAGCATGAGCCAACGTTTTTACGTAAGAGGAACGAAACATTTACGGAGATACAAAAACGAAATCTGAAAGAGCTACCGGTGAGTTTGTGGATATCCGCGGCGGCAATCGCTAAGAGGCAAAAAAAAGTCCTATTTGGGGATTTTACGTGCCAAACCAACGACGGGCATCTGGCACGCCTCAGCGGAGGACTGAGGATTAATTTGGACCACCTGGGGATCTTTTGACGTGCAACCGAAAGCTCGGTTAGATGGCGCCTCCTCCGCAATGAGCCTCCGTCAGATTGCGGGCACCTCGGCCGGGATTCGAACCCGCCACATGGGGATCCGTAGGCCAGCGCTCTCGCCTCGGAGCCACCGAGGCGGCTAATCGCTAAGAGGCGGGGGTGTCGTTAAGCCTACGTCATTAAGGGACAAGTCCTTCTAAGACCGGATTTCGATCCCCAATTAAAAACGGTGACAATAGGGCGACGAATTCCGCACATGGCTACATCTCGTTGTAATGACAACGCATCGACCCGCTTCCAGAAAATGAAGCGAGAGCTAGCTTTAATCTTTCCGCTCTTTCATTGCCGCTCTTTTAAGGGAAATGAAGACGGTGATTGTGGGTGAGGTCTTAACAGTAGTTTTGCGTAGGTATTCGTCGTGTTAGCGTGTGCACTAAGATCAACTTATTTCGTACGCGCTATTTTCCTTGGATTGTTTGTTTTACAGACCACGACGAAGTCGCGAAAAGAAATGAAACATAAAATGTTCGCTAATCACTACACAATGATTTCGGGAACAGTGGGAATGTGCCTAATATACATATTTTGAGTTGCTCCATTACTTTAGCAACGAAATATAGTGATTTGCTGAATGCTTGAATAGAAACGAGTAAGCAGGACTGGGAAACATTCCCGAATCACGAAGTGTGCCGCTGAAAGTTATTTTTAATGAGCAACGCAAAACACTTAATTTTTATTTCTGACACCCTGTTTCACAGATTGAATTAATTCCTTGGTAATAAATCTTTCTTTGATGAAGGTAAAAAGGACTTGTGAAAGTAGCCAGCTGCGCACCCCCCCCCCCCCCCCCCCCCCGAAAGTTGCAGGAGGACGCTTAAAGGCCGACGACAGGCTCGAGATTCTGCAAGGCAGAAGATCATCCTCACCATGGGGGAGGAGGAAACTGGCAACGGTGGACAGGGTAGAAGGAGGAGAGGAGCAAGGGAGGGAAAAGGGCAAAGCGCGAACTGGTCCCTGGTATTTAAGCTTCGCCTTAAGAGTGGAACGCCGTAGCTAATTATAAGCCGCCACTCGTTTCCGAGCCGTGAAAGCGTTTCTGCCTGGACTATAGACCTTTTCCGCCTACTCAAGCCCCGACCACTAAGTCGGCATATCCGGTATGGGCGACGAAAAAATATTAAAACGTTTCAACCTGCAAATAGTAAAAAAAAACAAAGGGGAGACAAAACGAGAATGGGTGACGGTTACGCTTATCTTCTAAATGCCTTCTATTGGTGTGGGGACGACAAAACAATGTTTTCGCCCATACTGGAAGTGACGATATGCGCGATGGGGGTGTGGGCAATAAGCTCGCCGTCGCCCATAAACAAATTATTGGAATACGATGTTGACGGCGTCGGTGTGAGTCGCCCTGCCTTTTTCGCGCTCGAATTGTTGATTCTACAACTTCCTAACAATGTCTGACTATCTTGAGCGGCCTCAGCGAAAATAACGAGGCTACTTACACCGCAATACTTGGCGTGAATAATGTAACATGCGGCGATTCATTCCGCATGAATGCCGCGGAATGGACGATAAAGCTTGATTCACATGGTGAGGTTCTGCTCGCTGGTTTCAGTCATGACGTCGCTCAGGCTGCAAAAGCCTGAACCGTAAATGAGAAGTCGAAGTCGATACTCAAAATCGCAAGCAGAATCGGAAAGAGTGAATCACGAATAGCAAGTCGGTGATGGCCACTGGTAACGATTATCAACATCTCCTTTCATCTTCTGTTCACACCGAGCCTACTTACCCGAAGCAACCTTCAAACTTAAATGTATTTTGAGGTCTGCACTTCTTATCGCAATCACCGGGTCACCGTTTGGTGTACGGGCCGCTGTCGTTTGAACGAGCAGACGACGAGCAGAAACGTTTGAGAGAGCAGACGACAGCTCGAACGATGAGGTGGCCGTTTGAACGTAATGAAGCACTGAACGTAATCCGCAGGTGGTCCGTGCAACTTGATAGTTTTCTCGCGTTCATGTTGTAACAAAACAAATAAATCTGACAATCACAAGTATAAGTTTATTCAATCCAATGTGCTTTCCGCCCAAGCAATCGTGGTCCGACGGCGTGTGTTTTTCCTTTTTAACGTTCACGTTCTCGGACGAACCAAGCAGGCAGAAAACGCATGAAAACTGACCTTCAAACGCTTCCCGACCCTTTTTGGTAGAGCCCCAGGCGCGGCGTTTTGACGAGAAGGCAAGTTTTTGTCCGATTTCTTCTAAAGTAGCACAAGAATGCACGTGGTCCATGACCGCTTCCGCCCACAGCCCCAGACCGGAAGTGCGCCCGACGCGCTACCACCGCGCCGTGACGTGACAGAGATGATTTAGTGTTGCAATTTAAGAGCGAAGAGCGAGGGTAAGACGGGCCGGGGAGGAGGAAGCAGACGGAACGCTAAAGAGAGAAGGAGGTTTCCCCCTCTCTTCTCCGGCGTTCTGTCTGCTTCCTCCTCCCCGGCCCGTCTTACCCTCGCCCTTCGTTCTTGAGTTGCAACGGACTCTTGTCACCAAATTTCCATGCAATAAATAAAATAAAAAATGTCGCCTACATGGCATCGGGACTGGCTCGTAACCGAAGGGATGTGGGTGCGAATCTCGCCCGCATAACATTCTTTAAAAAATGTTTAATGCAAATGAATTACTTTATAAAGTGAAATCATTTGGAACACGGTCATGTGGCTGCGACGTCATGACCCTCTCGACCGATCGAGGTTTTCCCGTCACGCCGCCGACGCCCGCTTTTCTGCGATACGAGCTCCTTAAATGGATACTACAACGAAAATTCGGCTCTCATTTTTTGGTCTATATGTGTTCAAAGCAGCAGTATCACATCGAACATACCAATATCTTGATAAAAGAAGACTCGAAAAGGAATTTTAAGACGAATTAAACGATTAGCAAAGAGCACCTGGTGGATGTCGCTAAAGTCTCGCTTGTAACGCCCGTCTAGGAACCTTGACAGCTAGTGACGGTGAGTGTCTCGCCTCCAGCCACGACGAGAGAAGGGGGGCAGCAGGAACTCCCCTCTTCCCGAAATGACTTTTGTGTGTCGCAGAAGCCGCTTTTGTCCCCCTACAAGATTATAGAAGATTAACCCGTCACTCAAAATTCGTACAAAAGCAGCCGCTTCGGTGGCTGGAACGACTAGGCCATCCTCTCGACGTCAGCCTCGCCGTAGCTTTGCTCGTCCCGAGACGACCTACGTCACGATTGCGTTAAATGTCACGTGCTCTTCGCTGGCTGTTCTCCGAGCGCTTGCCAGAGTGGGCCGTTTATAACGAAAAATACAGCCATCAAGCTCCAAATACAAACGTGCGATTGTCATTTACGGATATTGTGGATCATAATTAACCTATTCTTGAACACGACGGGAATATTTCAAATTTTGTTGAAGTGTGTCCCTTTAAAGCTCTCGCTTTAAAATACAAATTCAAACCGGTAGACTAGCAACCTTTTAAACAACTGTTACACTCTCAAAAATAGGGGGTTTACAGGGGTACACCGCTTGTCCCATATGTACTACCCCGAAAATGCGTTTCGTCGTTTTGTCCACTGACCTCCAGCTGGCGATACCAACTTTTATGACCGGCTTGATAGCTGTTGGATATAACGTACACAATAGCTAATGTGCGTATTAAATTTACCAAAAACAATTACAGGTTTTGCCGCAGGGCCAAGAAAAACTTTGTCTTTCTGCAGCGTTTAATAAGTACATTAGCTATTTTGATAAGTATACAGTATCGGTCGACTATCCAGCCCCTCGTTAAAGTTGGTATCGCCAGGTCGACGTCGGTGGAAAGGACGTCAAAATGTAGTTTTGGGGTTTTACATATGGGACAAGGGGTATTCTCCTGTACACCCACTTTTAAGATAAGATAAAAAAAGATAAGTTCATTTAATTACACAAAATCTGTCAGCGCTAGACTAGCAACAGTTTTAACGGTTTCTAGTCTTGCTGTTTGAATGTGTACTACATTCACACCAAATGAGTAGCAACCGTTTAAACGGTTAAACGGTTGCCCGCAACCGTTAAAGAGTTGCTACTCAAGGGGTGTGAATGTCCTAGTTTCTTTTGGTTGGTTGGTTCGTTACTTTTACAAATATTAGGCTTACTTGCTCAGCTTTATCTCACCACAAGGGAAAAAAAAACGACCGCGACAAGGGTGATACAATAGTCAAAGACAACTCAAGAAACGCAGTGTGGGCCTCATTATCTTCACGCTCCTCATTCCCATTTCGCTGCATGTCATTCCCATTCCCATTTCGCTACATCTCATTGGCCGCAAGGCGATATTAAGATGTCTAACCGGGAACCGCCACACGCTACGTTTTTAGGCTGCCAGTGATTAAAAGAAACTAAAAACTACAGAGTGTCCCAAGCAGACCTTCCGCTGTAAAACGGGCCTGAAAAAATTGGCGCCTGCATATGGAACGCTCTAACCTTCACCAAATATTCACTGAGTAGGTCAGTATCACTGTGTGAAATTTCAACTCACGGTTGTGTTTCTGTAGAAAATGAGAGCCAAAAAAGCTTGCCAAACTGAAGGTTAAGAGCGCTCGCAGACGACAGAGGTAGCGCGACGCTAATTACTTGTCGCGTCATTTGCCGATAGGCCCAGCGAGTATACAACAGTTTGCGTCGCTTGCTCGCTACGCGTATCGGGAGACGGCGCCACAAGTAAACAGTGTCCCTAACTCGGCCGTCTGCGAACGGGCTCAACCTTGACTTTGAAAGTATTTTTTGCTCTTATTTTTTAGGCAAAAAAAACAAAAAAACAAGCACCAAAATTGTTCCTTTAAATTTCACTCGGTAAAAAAAATTGAGGTGTGTGTATGTTTATACCGCCTAGAACTTAGTCCACCGCAACGGGCGACGAGCCCTCCGGCTGTACGTGAGAAATTTAGCCAATGCAGTACAATCGCTAGAATGGGGTCTTTAACGTGCATCACGCAGTAGTGGTACACAAACGCTCGCCGATACGACGATCATCCAGATCAAAATGGGCAGGGTTCGGATTTCAGCCCAATATCCTGGGTTTTGGGTTAAATCCCCACCCGGTAAAACTGGCCTGCAGAGCGCACATTGAATGAAAGTTTCAGCTTTCTACGTGAAGGCGCCAGAGTTTTCGGCTCGTTTTACAGCGGAAGGTCCGCTTGGGGCGCCCTCTATGTACGACCGCCAGCCAATCAAGGCGGAAACGCAGAAAAGGTTAACGGCAGCAATCTTGTGGTATTTTGTATATGCAACACCTCCTTTACGAAACGTTTCACACGTTGTGCTTGTTTTTTTTTTTTTTTTTCTCTTTTTGTTTTGTCGCGTACACGAAGTTAGTGTGTAGCTAACTCGATGACAACGACCGAAACAAACTCACAATGTGAAGAAGAAAAACACTAGCAGACGCGGCCCAGAACCTTCGGGCAGGATGCCTCTCGGCTTCCACGCAAACTGCACTCCTCGGAAACTTCCGGATGTGCGGTCTAGCGAAAAAGAATCCTCCCAAGCACGAGATAAGGGAACGCGTGGCGAAAACATGCCTCGGGGGTATTTCAGGCATGCGGAAAGACAAAACCGCAGAAAAAAGCAAAAGGAAAAGAAAGAAAGGGAGGCGGACTGTACATTGTCGTCTACTACCCGATGAAATTTGTCGTCTCGCGTTTCACCGCCCGACGCAAAATGTTGCGACGTACAATGACTTCTGTATGAAATGTTTTTTCGTGTGTTTGTTTAGACAGAGGGAAGTGCCCCCGTGGGCATCTGGTGTCACCGCTGTAGATGATATATTTAACCAGTGCGGTACAACTGCTAGGCTGGCGCCTTTAACCTGCACACCGCAGTAGTGATATGAGACCTGATGACGGTATGATGCTCATTGAGATGGAAACGGCCAGGAGTTAAGCTTAATACATAAAATAATGAAAAAAAAAAATAAAGGCAAGCTATACTTTTGTCTTGACGCGTTTTACCGCATGGCGCAAAATGTGGCGGCGTACAATCGATTCTATGCGTCTATTTTTCTAATGCCCTCCGGGCTTTCCGCTGTTCGATCACTGTTCCCTAATTCGGACCGCGATGGAGACAAGGCGTCAACCGAACCGATCCGAGGAAGAGAAACTGTCGTGCGTCGTCAAACAGCAATGTTCTCATCACATAGCTGTTTGCGATTGCTGGGTCACGTGAAAAAATCGTGCCTCTCGATTGCGAGAAGTCAGCAAATGCAGTGGTCCTTGCTGACTTGTCTCCTGATGTCGCAACAAGACGTTGGTTTAAAAGGTTAAAAAGCGCAAAACAACAAGGACAATAAAGACACGAAGACGACAGGACGGGCGCTAACTCACAACTGATTTTATTAGAAACAACACTGTCACTTTTATACACAAGATCGTATGCCGTGGGTGTTCGCTGGGGACCATACCATGCTCCGATTGTTCAGGTTTAGCACGCTTGCAGTGGAGAGAACAGGCCGCTGCGCGTTCGCGGTTTTAGGAGCGAAGCTTCTTAGGGTCTAGCCTTGTTCGTCCGTCCGTCCGTCCGTCAGACCGGCGTCCGTGCTCACACAAAAATAATAAAAAAATGTTTGCGCAGTCGAAAGGATTTGAACCTGTGCGGGGAGACCCCAATGGATTTCTAGTCTATCGCCTTAACCACTCGGCCGACTACGGGATGAGTAGGAGGCTCCGAGATGTGGTAGTAACTCAAGAGCTGGGGTTTCTGCGATGGATGAAACGTTGCATGCAGCCGCTCAAGGTCTATACAGGAGAGGACGCTGCGGTCAAATGTGTATATAATTGCGTTAAACTTTGCACGCATTGTCTCAACGTTTACAGACGAGAGGGCGCTGCGGTCAAATACTGAAATGCGTATATAAGCACGTCCCATACCACACATTCTCTTTCTGACATGGACCGTTGACTTAAGCGCTGGAGATGCGTCCCCACGGCTTCTAGCCGATCCAAGCTGATCCGCTAAAGAACCACTGGCTCTGCATTTCACCGACCACACAGCACTAATAATGAAGTCTAAACGCAATCCGGAACTCAGCACTACCTATGAGCAATAAAAAATATCATCAGCACCACCAGAGCTTCGCCCAATCAACATCATTCACCACGTGGAGATGCGCTCATTTTTTAATTAATACTTAGTCTGGGAAGAGGTACAGTCTGCCGGTTTTTATTACTGCCGTCACATTTCAATTTTCTTTTACAGTACGTTTTTCTTTTTCATTTATATCTTCTTGCTTTATTCCTGTAAAAACAATTCTAAATTAATTGTTAATTTTTGCACTAGCTCATTTTGTGGGGTTTCCCATCAACGGTTTGCCAAAGTATGAACTGTAAAATTAGAGTACGATCTTGAATGCTTCGTAGCGGTAAGGGCTGGGTTGCACTATTGATAGAAACAGGTTATCTAATCCATCAAGTTTTTTTTTCGATGTTTTATTTGATGTATTTTCAGTGCCACTCTTTTTTTGTGTGTGTGTCTGTGTTTGTGTGCGCTTGTGGCCTTGAAAATTAGAAACGCTTTTGGCCGAAGAGATATTACAAGAAAAAACGATGACATATCACCAAAATGTCCAGTAACACAACATGAAACAGTACTGAATCAACGTCTCAGGAAACGTAGAAACGAGCGGCAGACGGGAAACTTGTCAATGCAAAAGCGTCAAATAACGCTCCTTCCCCAAACCCCCTTCGAAAAATGTTAACGAACAAAAAAGGAACCGCCGTAAAGAACTTTTACCTTTTCTGCGTAGTCTCTAGTGTCCAGGGAGCACTATATTCATTGTCGTTTTAAAATCCTTAATTCTAGTCACACTAGTGACTATAGACGCTTAAAGGCAACTTTGCATGGTGGCCGCTATCTTGGTATCACGTGATCCGCCCGTCATTGCCGGCATATACTTTCGCACTAGGTACTCTACCATTCTTTGCCAGCAACCGCCGGGGGTGGTATACACGATGGAATCGAACTGTGAACGGCTCGACGACACAAGATTATGGCCTAGACTTCGGACGCGATGCAAGTTCATCACATCTGTTACGTTTGTGCCGGAAAGAAAGGTAGTTGATACCCAGAGCGATTTCTGTGAATGCCGAGTTGACGCAACATCTTTTCCATCACTGCATGTGCGTACTTTACACATTGCGGCCTTGTTTCTCGCTGCATTCGGGCACATTAATCCCTCAGGCACTTTTGGCAAGAGATATACTTGGCGGTCAGGAATGGGCTGGGCCGTCGCTGGGGCGGATTGCTTTGCTCTTGCCCCTCGCACCGCTCGGTTGTTGTAGAATTCACTCGTCGCCTGTGCGCCGTTCGCATACGGTCCTTGGCGCGGCGCGATCGTTGCTCACCAGAAAAAAAAAAAAACATATTGTGCTTTTCTTAGGTGCATTGAAAGGAGTCACAGCAGACAAAATATGCGATTAGGATAAAGTCTTGCGCGAGCTAGTACTAGTCGCTAATTTGTGGACGGGTGCCGAGAAAAAAAGTGCTGGACGTCCCATCGTGAAGATGCACCGCTCGGGTTACTCGGTATGAATATCTGCATTCATAGCAACTCCGGGTTTGCGGCCAAAGCGATTGCCGTTTATGAACCCATATAGCATCTCCTCAACTTCCAAACTTTACAAATCGTAATATCAGAAGTACAAGCATTTCAGATATTTATTCTTGACAGAACATCGTTTATTTACTCTGATGGAAAAAACACGTTTACATTTTTTGTGTAGCAGTCGTTTATGACTACATGATATCAGAAATGGAAGTCGACGTCTTGGGCATTGGACGCCGTTTACGCATCTTACTGCGGCCGCTCATCGTCGCACAAACACCGCAAGCGAGAAACCGGAACGCAGGCGCAGGCAAGAATACAGGCCGGCAATGGCGGCCTGGGGAGGAGCGCGCCGACTGGTGGCCGCTCGCGCAACTGAGGTGTTGAAAGCGTCTATTCACAATTAGCAATAGTCATTGAAAAATTCTTGAATGTCGAACTAACCGCGTCACTTCAACGATGTCGCTACACGTTTTTGTTCATGCTAACTATTCAGCAGTTGTTCACGATATTTTCTTTCGAGCGCCACTTATAGCCTCACTCAAGTGTAGTAAGGTGGTGTTCCGTTTCCCGTTCCGGTTCCTGCCCCCTTGTTTTTACACGCTACGTCTTTATCGTGCTCAACTACCTCAAGTATTTCGGATTTTTACTGTGTTTTTTTACGCGGACAATATTTCTTAAACACGCAAAAGTGTAATTTGACGCACTCACATTATCAGGCTTAAACATGACTTAGTCATCGCGCATTCGGTTACGTTGTATCATTTCCAAGGTACTTAGGTGGTATTTATGGTCACTTAAATTGTATTGCATTTCATCATTATTTTATTGCAAACTCATTTCTTCAGGTTTAGACAACATGGAGGAGGCGGACCTAACGCCTCTGGATACACTGTTTGCTTCTTACAAGAATAGAGATTCTATGAAGCGCCTCCTGCTTGGCTATATAGGTTTTGCGAATCTAATTACGGTGCCCGGCAGCAAAATAAAGCTAAAGCACGCCATTTTATTATCTCAATACATGCTTTCTTAGATGCAATAAGTTTTATTACTTAATATATTTGTACATATATATATTCGGGCTTTTCGTGACCCGTGCCAGCTATACTCCTCCTGTATACTGACAACGTCTGGCAGATAGCCACGACAAGCGGCCGCCGAAATAGAAAAGGTGGAGCCTAAGACAACAGATGAGAGGAGAGACACGTGACTGGCACACCGCTGCGACGAGACGCCGAAACACACTTCTTCTGAGCGAACAATGTGTTGTTGGTCCTCGCCGGTGCCAAAGCTGCGCGCTGACGTCCAGGTTCCCCGAGAAATGGCTCTTGGATGCTCTGTGCTACCAGATCCTGGCGCTCCAAATCTGTGACCGGGCACTCTGAGGTTCCATCGTCGAACTGCCAGGTTTTGTGAGTATAGATAGAGGAGGCTATGGCTGGGACTGCAAGCAATGCCACAAGCACGTGAGCTCGAAGTTGCTGCTTTGAATCGTCCTTTCTCAGAACGAGTACTCACGCCAGAAACACGTCTGTCAAAGCGAGGAGCATCGGCTAGCTCGCGCTTGTAGCTTTTTTGGCTGCAGTCTCAGCTTAAGGGTGAACAAAATATATTGCGAGGCATCAAAAATAAAAAGAAAGAGGACCACATTGAGATAGAATCGTTTTTTCATAAATAGTCCAGACAACCCCTACGAAAATGGTGGTAATTAAGGCACGGACTGCCGATTTCTTTCGGGCTGTCAAGATGAACCATTAGTTTCGTGCCAGAAATGACGCGGAGGCACAGAAAGCAACTTCCGACCTTGTTTTCGATCGTCTGTTGTACCGGTCAATCTCGAAGAATCCACTTTGTTTTTGTTTTTTTCTTGGGATCATTTTTACGGAGCAAGTAGCGCGGAATAATCTATCAGTTGGGCAGATTGGTGCAGGCGTTGATGGAGCGACGGCGACACACAAGAACAAAGTACCTAAGCAATAGAGGGAAATGAGGAGCATTACTAGCTTTTTTCTCTCTGTCGCTCGCACGCCTTTGCTGCGTTTTCTTGTGTGGTGCAGAAAAGCTGCGGCTGGAACTCTTCTTGACAGAGATTAATTAAGGGAAACCGCGTGTACTCAAAACATCGATAGCGAAATTAGAACGATCGCATTTCATACGGAAGAAACAAACCGAATTAAGTAACTCTACAAGATCTTTCATAACTTATTGAACAAAAAAAAATCACAAAAATACGCAATACAGAACACAATACAAAAACAATACAATATCCTTTGAAAAACTCTCTTTGTGATGAGGTTTTTTTTATGTTACACGTTATTGATCTATTACAAACACAACAAAACACTAACTCTATTTCTCTTAATGTTTCAAACTACAAGCGAGTACTCTAAGAAGAGGACAGTGTGAGTGCGCTCCGCCCCCCCCCCCCCCCCCCCTTTTTTTTTTTTCGGGTAACGGAAAATTTGCTCAATGTACCTATAAGACAAGGTAAAGGTTCCATATGAACCTTTACCCTGTCTTAGTTGAAATGATTGATAATAGCTCCTCACTGTTGTCCTTCAGAAAACAAGCAAAAATGTATTTTCTTCACCCGCTGTAGATTGCTGTTTTGTCTGTTCTCATCATACATATCAATGTATTCGTAATTATGTTGCTGTCATAATCTTTCTCTATGCATTTCTATGACCTCATATGTAGTATATGTTGATTGCTGCCTGTGACGTGAGTGTATAAAACAGGCAAAAATATATTTGGTTCATCCGTTGTAGATTTTTTTTTCTTTTCTTTGTGTGTGTGTGTAGGTTCCAATCATATATATCGATGTATTTGCAATTATGTGGCTGTTATATAATTTTCTTTTGGTAATCGTATGACCTCAGAGGTAGTATATATATATATATATATATATATATATATATATATATATATGTGTGTATGTTTGCCTGCTGCCTCTGTTGTGAGTGTAGCCTGGTACTAGGGGCCTGGTCAGGCCCCTAGTACCAGGCTACACTCACTACTGATTTACATGGTCCACTTTTATTCATGCGAAAACATTAACTGTCCAATTAAGCGAAGCCGGCGAAGTCTGTAGCCGTTTCCTGTAGTCGTTTTCTGTAGCAGCGAAAACGGCACCTGAATTCCCATTGGCCAAAAGCACAACAACGCAAATCCTTCGTCACATGTGCAGCGGAGTGGGGGACGGAAGCGGGGGGGGGGGGGGGGGCGGGGGGGGAGCGCCGCGTTTGCGTAGTGGGGGAGTGTGATGTCACCGCCGGAGCGGCGTGTGAAAAGTAAGACGTGGCGCGCTGCTTGTATGAATGCGGTGCGTGTCGCATTCCTACACGTAAACAACCTTAAGTGTCTACTTCATTTTTTTAGAGCGCGGCTCTTAGGGGCCCGTTTCCGGCTTGAGCGGCGTCGGCGTCGCCGTCGCCGTCGGCGTAACCGCGAGGTCACGTGACACCCCTAGGTCACGTTACACCCCTAGGTCACGTTACACCCCTAGGTCACGTGACCCCCCGAGGTTACGTAAGCCCCTTAGGTCACGTGACTCCCTGAGGTCACGTGACCCCCAGAAGTCACTTGATTCCCTGAGGTCACGTGACTCCTGAAGTCACGTGACCCCCTTGAGGTCACGCGACCCCCTAAGGTCATGTGACCCCCAAAGGTCACGTGAGCCCCTGAGGTCACGTGACCCCCTGAAGTCACGTGACCCCCTTGAGGTCACGTGACCTGAAGGAGTCACCTATCCCTCAGTACGCTTCCTTCTTCCTCCTCAAGAGCCGCGCTCTAATCCAGCGTTACAGGGAATTGTAAACGGCTTTCATTTTTTTTTGTGCCTACTTCATTTTTTTTTTTTTTGGTTTTGCAGTTGCGCCGTCATTTATGCGGCAACAAACCGTGGTTTTAAGTTAGCTTGGATTTCAATACTATCACATATCAGCGATAACAAGCGGATACGAACTCTGACAACGACTAAACTGTTATGGCGCATTCACACTGCCAGCGGATCCACGTTCGCGAAGCGGTTGCGGATGCGGTTCGCTAGCTACCCGGTTTAGACAAACCGAGAGGCGGTTGGCGATTTCGCGGTGATCACGCGTGATCTTTTGAGACTTGCGTTTGGCAACACTGTTTTTCACTCCAAAGTCCACTTTAATCCACGATCGAAAGCCAAAAGTCTGCTTTTTTGGCACTCTCAAGATTTTTCTTCGAGATGATCGCAAGCATCACGAGTCGAGGCAGCGAAAAACGGGGCATGGGCCCGCAAAAGTCGCCTGTAATTCCGTCGATTTCGCCAACAAGGAAAGCCCAGCTAGGCGCGCCTTGCTGGCTCAGAGCAGGATGCCCCCGACCTTTTTGTCGAAGTAGACCTTTCCCGCATGAATACCTGACCATGTTTTCGGGATATAGGGCCAGTTTTTCGCCCTCGTTGTTCGCTCATATCATTTTCGAAGTTTTGAGCGGTGGGGTGGATCGTGGTGTGCGGAATCTGTTCGGTGCTAGCCGATCGTGGCTTCGTTGGTGGCGGACTCTCCTGTCGTCCCTCGCACGTCGATCAAGTCTACTGTTTGTTTGCCATTAAGCTCAAGTAAACGCCGTATGGATTACCTCTGCATCGTCCGGTACGTAGACCTTGTTCCTTGAGTATCTTCCCTTCGTTTATTTTGTTAGTAGTAAAGGTTACAGGTCGAGCTAGCGCAGGTACCCTGCCCGCTCTGCTGCAGTGCGTTGGCTAAGCAATAAGCCTCGTGATGTCTCTGTCGGCCTTCGTGGTGGTCATGCACGTGTCGAAAGCTCTCAATAGTTCACGGGACTATCTTGATGGGTACAAAAGCTGACATTCCGGTAGATCAAAGGCGGGTTCCGACGTTCTACGCGGGTTCCGACGTTCTACGGGCAGGGACTAAGAAGGTAGCAAGCTTCGGGCCTGTGGCACCCGGAATAATAAACAAACTCTGTCCACAACCAAATCACCGGTGCGAAGCCCGTTTAGATCAGACTTGTACACGTTACTGAAAAAAAGTAACTGATTACAATTACAATTACTACAGTCAAAAAAGTAACCGATTACCGTTACTGATTACTGCCTCCCAGAAGTAATTGAACAATTACTGCAAAGTAATTGATTACTTTTCAAGTTACTTTCAAGTTACTTCTTATTGAGATGACAGAAATACACAAATACACAGTAAAATATTGCGTACACTATTTTGTTTGGTTATTGTTCCCTTTTTCGTTTTCAGACCCGGACCTTGTCGTGTAGCTGACGCGTCGACCTAAGGAACAAAGCCCACTAAAAAGTCAATAGCGAGTTCCCGCTTCCCGTCGACTTTATCAGCAATCTGCAACGAGATCCGGAACTCCCCAGCCAAGGCTGGTGGCGCGCTTGTAGAAGAGAGTGGCGTAAAAGAAAAAAAGGATTTGCCGACTAATTCTAGTTTTATTTTTTTTAGATGTTAAAAAAATGTCAATCATTTTTGCTCCATGGCTGAGTGACTATGCTGATTTTTGTGAGAAAAAAAAATTGTGGGATGAAAAATGTAATTGGTAATTGTGTAATTGATTTTGTAATTGATTACAGAAAAAAAGTAATTGAATTACTCCGAGCGTTACAGCTTGACAAATGTAATTGAAGCGTTACAAAATTACACTTAACTGTAATTGATTACAAGTAATCAATTACTTGTAACGCGTTACGTGCAAGTCTGGTTTAGATTACGAGTCAATTCTTTCCGCGTCGGATTCAAGTGACGGACGTGAACATCACGTTTCTCCGTTGATTTGTCTGCTGTAACCCTAGGACTACAGCGCCTTGGACGCCTCACCAGCGACAGGTGCCATCTTGTTTCGAAAGTCACTGACGTCACGTCAACGTCGCGTTGCGATTGGTTGCCGCTTTGCGGCTCGTGAAAGCGATTAGGAGAAATCGGTCCCGAAACGATTGGAAAAAATGCGCTCCATTAACCGCTCGATCCTAGCCACTTTGCGGTTGAGAACGCGCGGATCCGCTTCGCGTTTGCGGATCCCCTTCCAGTGTAAATGCGCCGTTACGGAGCGATTTCATATTTGTTTCTTAGCCTTTGTTTATAAAATTTATAGAATACAGAACTCGCTATGGCGCTTGACTCAGGAACCGAGGACGCTACTAATTTTATTAAAGACATAACGATTAACAGAATTCGATAGGGAAGTATCGAAGAACCGAATCAGTAAATGAAATGGTTAAACAGTTAAGTCTTCCCCTCCTTTATGATCGCCGGAAAATAGCTCGTTTAAAATTCCTATTCCTGTTGAGAAATCAAATGTTTAAACTTAATACAAGTAACTATATAACGACTGCAATAACCCAAGCCCGTGAAACTTTTCCACAGCCAGTGAGAAAAACCTCACGTCAGGCAAACACCACCACCACCACCACCACCACCCCATGTATCTAGGCATCTAAGAAGTATTCATCTATGTTAAATAAATTTAGAGAAACCAAATAATGATACCTATAAGTATTCTTTCTTTCCAAGAACTATATCAGAGTGCAATAACCTCCCCGAAGAAATAGTATTAAGTGATACCCTAGCTTCTCTTGAAACATGCATTTCTAAATTGTATAATCAATACTAACGAACCTTTCCCTCTGGCACTGGATAATTTAGATTATATGTTTTTGATACTTAAATGGATTGGGACTTCCGTGACTCCATTTATTCTCTGCTCATGTGTTCTTGTTGTTGTTTTTTTATCAGCCTTTGTTCGATGTTCTTTTTGCACGCTCAGCAGCGTACGCTCTTGTCAGTTTTAGCACTGAGAAAATATTACACGTAAAAATTTTTTTGTTGTGTATTCAGTGTGATTTACCAAAATAGTGTACTCTTGTCTTTCGTGAGTTGTAGTGTTCAAAAATGTGCCTTCATATGTACTGCTTAGTGTTTTATTTCGTATATCTCTTACACTCCTGTAACAGCCCCTACGGGCTAACAGTATAAATAAATAAATAAAAATTAAAAATATACTGACAATATTACCTTACACGTTAGTCATGTCAGAGTTTGATGTGTGCGTCAAAGCAAAACTTAACGCCTTACCGGTAACGTCGTTACCTGGGGGATCGGTGGCAGGGTGGTCTAGCGCACACCAGCTCGGAGCACGTGGAGCGAAAGCTCGCGCTGCACAACCCAGGGATTCTGGGTTCAATCCCCGCCCCTGCCCGTTTCGATCTGGATGAGCGTCGTACCGGCGTGCGATCGTGTATCACTACTGCGTGGTGCACGCTAAAGACCCCAGGCGAGCGGTTGTACTGCACTGACTAAATTGCTCATCTACAGCGAGTGACTCGTCGCAACTTTAAAATGGCTGACGAACGACTCGCTGTATAAATATCCACACAACCCCAATTATTATTAACGTCGTTACTCTTCACAGGTTAATTCAAACAAATCTTTTTCTGTGTTTTAAGAGTGCTGAAATTTTAATATGCTTTTTTTTAGCAGTGTTCCGATGTATCTCCGCAAAGGAATGTACCTGTCGATGGGAATTACCAACGATAAAAAAGACACGGTGCTTGGAAAATGAATAATCAATTATAGGTTCAAAACCTACAATCCCACGGTTTATTAAAAAGCTGTCGTTGTAGGAATTTTGGCTGAAACTCAGAGTTGGAGGTCATGGAGGTTCTTGAAATTTATTCTTCCAACGACTCAAGGCCTCGGCTTTATTAAACCTTAAAACACTTTTAAACGGAATTTCCCAGCCCCGAAATCCTGTCCGTCCGTGTGTGCATATCTCTCCAAATATAGGCGGGGAAATCGACCTTACGTCACTTGTACACCAATTCACTTTCCCCGCTAAATTTAGCTGGGAAATCAATGTTACCTGATTTGGCGTCACGAGACCACCCCAGGTTAGTTTCGTCGCAAGATATAACGAGAAAATCGATGTCACACGACCTGGCGTCAAGTAACCTATTTCACCAAATAGTTTCCTCGTTACATTCAACAGTAAAATTGACATCACGTGGCTTTGTATCAAGTCGATTTCCCTATTAAATTCAGCACTCACTGAAATGACTGTTTAACGACTTCTTAAGATTGGGTTGTGTGTAGGTTTATACAGCCTAGAACTTGGTCTGCCTCAAGGGGCGACGAGTCTCCCAGCTGTAGATGAGAAATTTAGGCAGTGCAGTACAACCGCTAGCCTGGTGTTTTTAACGTGCACCACGCAGTAGTGATACACGACCGCACGCCGGTACGATGCTCTTCCAGATCAAAACGGGCAGGGGGGGGATCGAACCCAGGATGCTGGGTTCTGCAGCGTGAGCTTTCGCTCCACGTGCTCCGAGCTGGCGTGCGCGAGACCACTCGGCCACCGATCCCCCCCAACGACTTCTAAACAAATGCAGACCATCGCCCCTCAAATACTGCATGTAATAAATTATAAACAAATTGGAGATAAAGGTGGCATTTTATATTTTCTAAACTCTCTTTGCACATTCGTTCTCGTTCGAACTATCTGCATCACGTGAACACGCTGTTGGCCGAGGCGAAGGAAGCGGCAAAGCGAAATAGCACGTAACAACAGCGGGTATTTGCACTCGCCGCCAACAAAAATCCCTTCTTTCACTACAAAAAAAAAAGAAAAAAAGGCTGAGAAGAACGTTTTGGTGGGAACAGGCCTATTTGTCGAGCTTTTGTTGCTCGCCTGCCGTTCGCGTCGTCGTAACACAATCAGGCGCTTGGCGGGGTACACCGCTCGCGCGCAAGCGATACGCGGTGGCCCGAAAACTACGCCGCAACTCGATTGCGAGCTGCACCGTGTTTGCGCTTTGGTTAGGGAGCATTTTAATCAGGTTTATACACCGCCCGCGTGCGCTGCGCTAAAGCAAATAGTGTACCCTTTTTTTTGTATTTATACTTCGTCTCTTTCGTGACTGCGGGAGGGGAAAACAAGTACGCGTACCTCAGGATGATCTCGCTGTTACAACGCACCCCGAAAGTTCGAAAGCGTGACTACATTTGCAAAAGTGTGTTTCAGGTTGTTCTAAATAGCAATTGCTATACGTAAAAAAAAGCAAATAGACAACAACGTTGGAACAAGAAAAAAGAAAATTTTTAGAGTTTCTGATTAAATTACGTTACTCTGAAGAAACAAACAGCTCAGTGTATCGATTTTTGTCGATTCCACGTCTCATCATTAGCCATTAAATATAAGATCTTTATGAAGTCTCGATTTTGATCCTTAGATTCGTTCGGTTTTCCTGCACCTCCTGCACCACTGCATAGGAAGTGTATGGCACAGTACTTTCGGTACGCGTATTGAGATACGACCGGAAGTACACCGCCCTACACTTTTCTCCACCGTTGCAGCAGGTGCAGGTAAACCGAACAAAGCTATTCTACGCTTTGGAGCCTTTCTTCCCCGTTGTAAAAACCAGCTTAATGTGGTCCCAGCTTCAAGCTGACTTATTTCCCCAGCATGTCCAGCTTGGCATGCTGGTCACGATGGTTGATCTGGTCCCAGCTTCAAGCTGGGTTATTGCCCCAGCATGCCCAGTTTAGCATGGTGGTCATGCTGGTTAAACTGGTCATGCTGGTAAACTTCCAAACCAGTTTAACCTGTTTAAACTAACACACAGGATAAACAAGCCAAGCTCTCCGGAAAAGCTAACTCGGCATCCAATTTATTATTGTCGTACTTGCGGCCGCCTCACATGAACTCACATGCTACATATCCTCGGCGGTGTGACACAGTACTAACCGACGCACAGACAGTGGTTTTCGGTGCAAAGCCACCAACGTTAATAAAACCAGATTGCTTATCTTTCAACTGGAAAACTACTGGACGCACGCCAAAACAGGCAATAACAAAATAAAATACTACACGGATGAGGCAAGCGAACTTGGGTCCCGCCAATGATGGGGGTGAAGCGGTAACTTGCGTGGTCAGCAGAGGCGAGGAAATCCGTGGGGCTTGGATGGCATTGGCGATACTCTTCGGCACCACCGTCATTCACGAGCACACAGATGTTCGAAGACACGAAGCGACGCCTCAGTCGGGACGTCCGACATCTTTTTGCACTGAACGGACTGCCGTTCGCTGTCTCCTCAAAACCCGCTTTGCTTGCACCGTCGGTCGAGTAGTCTCCAAACAACGCGCACACAGCCGTCCCTTCGAGAATCTGCCCAAGGTAGCCAAACGCCATCTCAAATTCTCCGTTTCTACGAGCCGTCGGTCACGTGACCGCCCGGAGAAATAACCGCATGGGTCAGCAAACCAACTCAGGACTCGAAAGCTACAAAACAAGAACAGTAGAGAATCCGCTTAATCGTTTGTATCAAAACAACAAAGGGTAGACATGCAACAGGGCAAAACGCAAAAGCAGACGGCCTGTAGAAGGTCGTTGATTAGATTGCTTCGCATGACGTCGTTCAGGTCTATGCAGAGAGCAAGTCGTCTGCGTTTTGCTCAGGAGTTGTGGGAACGACAGAACAACGCCGAGATGCCTTGAGGTCTCGCCACTATTTTTATTTTTCTATCGGGCGATTAGATCTCGGCGTTCCATAAGTCGCCAATGAAAATGTTATGGCTCTTATATGGGGAGACGCCGATGATGAATTGGAAATTAAGGCTGCTCTATAACCATCTACTTTGACAGAACTAAGCGCAAGAATCCGTTTTGTGTAATACCCGTTTTAATATCGAAATTTTGAAAGCAATCTCGTCGGTGGCAGATATCAGATGGGTAAGAAGAACACGCATTTTAGCACGAAAAAAAAAACTCAGTGTTTTGAGTTAGTCGCTAGACTAAATGCTATACAAAAAAGAAATGAATTTAACAGTTTCGGGGCGTATGCCGTGTATTGAACTGTGTACTCTCAATATCAAGCTAGAGCCTTTAATCGGAAAATTGAATAAGAGATCCATATGATGCCGTTTGATGCTCAAGCAGGAAATGTGATAAAAAATTTGTCACTTTAAAGCAATCTCGCCTCCTCATGTCGCAAAATTTAAAACTTTTGGCAAAGGCCGAGGATGGATGGTAATGGCTGCAGTCTTTATAACGGGGAGTAGCTTGTGACACCTAGACTACGAAGTTCGTCTTATAGTCAGAGTGACCTGACGGCTACGGAAACATTTCAAATTTCGGCAAATATAATGCTTAAAATAGTTCATTGTATATCTTATAAAAGGACTACCAATGTTCACACAGCATCAAAATAAACATATGTAGGTTTAATGCTTCTGTTAGGTTATTAAAGTGAAACAATAAAACAATAAACTCAACGAATACATCGTCCTTTTCCCCACCGCCAAGTGGCGTCAGCTCGTTTTCAATTTTTGCACATGCGCACAACAGTGGAAGTTAGGTTGAACCTCCGTCTAAGTTTGCGATAGAAGTTTGTAAAACTCGAATCCTCAGCAAGCTCGAACCTCTATGGGGTATATTCTTCACGCAAACAGAATACATCGGTGGACACTACTAGATGCCAAGAAGGTACTTTTCAGTTTAAATTCTTTCATACCAACGAGGCAGAGAGTTGAAAGTCAAGAGTTGCAAGCAACGGTTCGTTGGAACTTAATTGAAACGCTTTTCTGGAACCCCGGAGCTAAATTCAGTTCACTTTAGACAAAAGTGAACTAGACCTTTTGCGCAAAAATTCAGAAATTCGTGATCGAAGTCTTGTACGCACCTCCTTACCCTCTCAACATCTACCACGTGACATTGAAGGAAAGATGGGGAAGGGAGGGGAATCGGGTAGACATAAGTTACATAAAGTCCCTGCTTGCCCGAGTGTCCTCCGTCTCCTGTATAGTCTGTTACAACCGATTCTACAAAGAAGATTCCCGGCCTCCCTTTCAGCGCCACGAACGGTGCCTGCACGCATTGCAGACGGGTCATTGCTGATCACTGAGTTCTTCATATGGCACCAGTGAGACAACCTTATGTTAGTCTGCTGGTGCTGCTAAGCCTAACGGGGCTCTCCCTCGGCGTTCATCGAGCGGACCGGGAACAGTTTCCCTTCTGAAAAGACATTGTGGGTTCTTGATGCTTCCGGCAGTACATTTTGGCGGCAAATGAGCTGGCTCATCTAGACATCCGTCTGCGGTTGAGTTCAGGGCGAACGAAGCCTTTCCCTTGGTCCAGTTGCTGAGAACGGTACCGATTAGTGTCCACCTCCTGAGAGGAAGCCGGGTGTTTTGGAGACAGACTAATTACAACAGCATGCACCGAAGCCGTCACTCTCCTCTCGTGCTTTGCAAGAGAACGGAGTAGAGCATTCTGCGCTCTCTTTAATGACGCCATACGTGATGCACGTGTACGTGATTGTTACCGACGTCGGGAATTACGACCGTTTTTTTTCCTTCTTTCTCTAGACGGAGTAAGCAGAGGAACACCTTAATATTCCACAGAAAACAGTTCCTTCTGTTTTTTTTTTTGTTTTTTTTTTCGTGTGGCAGGGATTGATAGAAGTGAAAGAGAATGTCTGCGGATGGTTTATTAAAACGCTCCCCAAAGATGCACCCATCGTCCCTCACTGTGCCTCCAAAAGGGGCGCCCCCTGCTGGTCCGTTCCTCGGCTTGGCCCACTCCTTGACTCGACTGGCGCGGTCGATAACCCTGCAACTCAATATGATAGCACCCAGCTGTCAAGGAGTAGGTGAGTCTCGTCCCCTTTTCAATTATCGTTCTTCTTTTTTTGGTTCTCTCTCACCTATAGCAGGTCTCTCTTGAAGGCTACCAATGAAAGAGCTGAACTTTTTGAGCTTAGAACATTAGAAAGTAGGAATTTTGAAAGCGTGCCGATAAACAAGGCTTCGGAACATTGAACTAGTTTTAGTGGCGCGTAGATTGTGCAAGAGCAGGAGTTAGCATAATAGATCCTTTCTGACTTGGTTGAGCGGCTTACCGACAAGGTAAAGAATACGGTCAAGCCGGCGCCGTCAAATGTGCCACATTTGACGTCGCCGGCTTCGAGAAAATACTTGCGAGCCACACGAGTATTGTTTTGGCCTACTCATACTCGCGTTAGATTTTACTATGCCGGTAAAATTTATAAACAAAAATGCGGACAATAACAATTACTTTGTAATATATTGTTTATTGCTATGTATACACGCCTACGAATATATAGATTCGGGTTTCGAATTTCGCCCAAGATTTCCGTGACCCGTCGCCTCCTCAATGTGTAAACAAATGCTTCGAGCCCATTTTAAGCGGTCCGCCAGTATCGGTTTATCAACGTACCGTGCAGGTGATTTAGCACATAGTTGCGGCAAGATGGTAGACATTTGGAGTGAAGATATGAGCGAATGAACTTACCTTGTTACTAAGAGAAACAATACTGGTCATTGAAGTCCCCGGCAGAACGATCCGGGCTGGCGAGCGCCGTTTGCACTTTCTGCAAGCAGAATGGAATCATACATGGGAACAAAAATATTTTTCGTTTTTCCTTTTGAACGAGGACAGTTCATCCGCTAATATTTCCCGTCTTATCTTTAACCCCCTAGTGGCACTTTTGTAGTAAGTCGCAACGCACTAAATTGGGAAACCAACTTTCGCTGACCATCTAAATTGGGTCCGAAACTTTTGTTTGCACGATGTAGCATACGTTCTTTGAAGAAGAAATTTAGATTTAACATTGACGACACCAGGCACTCCGGCTTTGCCCAAATTCCTTCTCCATACATTATGCGTGGAACCAGCTGAACAATGAAGGAAGGAGAAACAGCTTCATTGTTCAGCTGGTTCCACCCGTAATGTATCATAACAAACTAGCTCAACTCATTTCCGTACAAGTTATCCTTCTCCATAGTTTTTCTCACATTACTACCATATAAAACTTCCACATATTTTCTGTAATTGATTTAATCACATTGGGATTTTGAAAAAAAAAATTAGATATCACCTGCTCACCCACGGTTTGTGGTATGGGAGTATATCTCATTCTATAAATATTCTCATTCCTACTTTGAACTCCTGCTCAAGATGAAACACCTGGCACGGCGCACTATCTCTGGTCTCTAACCATAGGAGGGTCATGTGCTTTCAATCCAGGAATCGGCAGTGTCACTAGGGCGCCTTGCTCATGCTTCTCAAAGAGTGCAATTGCTATTGAGAGACAAGTGGTCACGCTTCAGAATGGTAAGTATAGCCCCCGTAGAGAAGATACTTTGCTTACCTTTGCTGGAACCCATTTATTTTTAGACATGTAAAGTTTGCATTTGTGCATCCCTCGATATTTCTGTAGTCGGCGTTATCTATACTGTGCCACGCTGTAAATTCTAGAGTAGCTTCTGGAGTGCTTCAACTCTGTCAATTCTGGTTTCTCTAGACCATGCTGATGAGATGCAACACTAAACACCATGTTCACGCAACAGTACGGCAATGAAGCACCATGGAAGCCTTCACACTGCAGCACAAAATAGTTGACACCGAATAGGTAGGTTTATGACTGCGTGTTATCAAAACCTATAACAAAACAGATCTGCCATCTTGCACGTAGTGCGCAAGAGCCTCGCTTGCCTACCGGGGAAGGTCGTTTTCTTGCATAGGACATTCTTTTCTTTCATAAACCAGTACACTCAGCCTCCTTCAAATTTTAACATCAGGTGAC